>NW_026712296.1:4123048-6588048 GCF_030504385.1 Musca domestica | reverse complement strand
ATATAAGGTTTATTGTGCACCAAATGGCCAAATTACCTGAATTTTGGTACATCCCACCGAAACCAGTTTAGAAGTAAGTGCTTTGGTGTAAATCGGTTCAGAATTGGATATGCCTTTCATATATTTGTTACCTCTGAAACCAAACTGTAACTGCTCTAAAGCCAAATGTTGATAGGTGATATGATCTGCTTCAAATAAATTATTTTGTTACGGGAACTCTACTAAATATTCATAGTGCTTTAGGGTATCATATAGTCGGCCCCGCCCGACTTTTGACTTTTCCTTACTGGTTTCTACATAAAAGTTATGATTTATATTACAAACAAAATGGTAGGCTTGCGACCAGCCCTAAACTTTAGCCACATGCTAGATTCCGCTTCGACTGGTCTATAATTGCTGTAGACCAACTGCAAAATAAGGACATTTTTCTGTTCATTCCATTTCTCCAAAAACAATAGGCTTCTATTCTGACCCTAGTCCCAACTTCCATGCAAAATTTCGTGAGGATTGGGCTATAATTATTCAAAATGTTTAAAATAATTATGGTTTTCTAAAAATATATGCACTTGGTAACAACCATATTGAAAGTTAACATTTTATTTTATTGATTCCACTTGTCCGATAATATAAATAGGACGAACAACATTTTAATTTCAATTCTAATCACCCATACAAATTGTTAGCATTCTTTTGTACAGTAAATGTTTTCCAAATACGAATACGAAAACTTCGATATTTTATTAGATTGTTTGTTCTGTAAAACAACTCAATGCAATTATTTATCAAATTAAAGAAGCTGTTAGAAAACATTGCCCACCTTGTGTTTTTTGTTTCTCCAATTGCAATATGGTATTATAAATTATTTCTCCGAATCCAATATAGGTATCCAATTGGATGCTGCTTATTCTCAGCCTTGACGATCATTTGTGTTACACATAAAAAAATCGTTAATGACTTGAACAAAACAACAAGATGCACATTCTTTTTACGATAAATAAAAAATTTGCTTTTCATTTTGGCAAAAAAAAAAAAGATTTTAATTCTTTGTTTTGTGTAAATTTTTCATATTATAAAAAATTAAGAGGATAAGAATTTGCTCGTAATTAAAATCACAAAAACACACACACACGCACATATATATGCCATTAACTATTACACTTAACACACACACACGCGAATGATGCCAGGAAAAGCCACCCCCCACCGTTGAATGGAGGTAGTGCAACAATGAAACAACATCCTTTAGGAATCTACCTATATACATGTGTATATTTTTAAAATCAACATTTACAATTTTCACTTTATTTTTTTTTTTTTTTTATTTAAAATATTGTGTTGAAAAACACCACTTAACGCGAATAAAAAATAAGCAAATATATTATTTTCCCACACACACAAAAAAAATGCTACACCGGTGTTCACTAGTGTTGCTGGTGTTCCGTTTTTGCATTGATGGCGATGATGTTGTTTCAATGTTGTTTTTCTTATTGTTGTGGTCATCTTCCTAGTCGTCCTGTGAAAATCATGTGTTACAGCTCGGAAAAGCACGCGCCCGCCCTCGTGTTATTTCATACGTATATTTTGCCCCTTTTTATTATCTTCCCCCAACCAATGTATGGGGGGAAATACAACGCACGTTTTATTGTCGAGTTGAGAGAAAAAACGTATATTCACGCCTGCACAATGTATGCTTCTCTGAACGTCAGACGACAGACTAAAGCAGGCTTTTTACTTTCAGAACGATGATACCCTCCAAACAACAAAAACAACTGCCACACTCACATCCAACCCCACTCACTTGCTGAGCAAAATATACACTGGGAGTGTGTGTATCACAGCTGGCCGAACTGCACAGCAGCAGTTAAGCCGGCAGTCAGGCGACCGACCATCTAGCCAGCTATCCATGGTGCCGACACAACCAACAGGCATTCTTGGCATTCATTCATTCATACTTGCCATGAATTCGTTCACAACAGAGCAAAAGGCAGAACCAAAACAGAGAGTGCTTCCAAACAATATCAGTGCTCAGGCATCAAACCAAAAGTGGCTGTGGCGGCAGGCTGTTGTTGTTTGTTGTTCGGCTAAGATGAGAAGTATAGGCAGTGAATGAATGAACAGCAGCTCTGTCACACTGCAGCATCGCTGTCACAGCGCCGCACACGGCAAAGAAAAATCCAAGTCAACGGAATGGCCATTCTCCTTCATCACTGAGGGCGACGACGACATCAATTGAATGGATTTTCGCAAGTTGCCGCCAACGCCGCCTAAACAGCTACCGCAACATACTTACATACATACATACGTCAACAATGAGAAGCAAGACACAATGTAAACATCAAGGAACAAACAAGCCAACAATCGGCTTCTCTCTAAGCCGCCAAATCTCTCAAAGGCTAAGGTTAATAAGTCGATGTTACCAGGCAATGGACACAGCCACAAGGTTGGAGGGGATGAATCAAAAACAGAAAAACATTGGTAGTTATCCGAAGCTTTTGAGGTTGCACTGTGCAGTAAGCAACTTCATAATGATTGTACACAGTGTCGTAAAATGGAATATTTATAGTCGGGGCTGAATATCATAAGGGCTATAAGTTGGTTGGACCAAAATGTTTGTAGCACCTCAAAAAATTGTTTCAAGTCATAGGAAGTTATATAAGATTTTCCCATCTCACCAAACCGAGTCGGTACCCTGAGACGCTACAGGTCGCCATTGTGGTCCGATCCTCATAAACTTCCACATGAAGGTGGTCTGAATTTTTCGGAGATAATCGCAAAATATGTAGGTTGGACTGGATCTATGTACTTTTCTTGACATTGCAGTTGCTCTACAGTCCACAATTATAGACCAATCAACTCGCAATTTGGCGTGGGACGTGGGACTAGAGTTTAAAGGCTGAGCAGAAGTCTACCAATTTCTATGTACAGGGTGAGATACAAAAACTGCAACAAAGTCAAACGCCATAATTTTTACATTTTTTTATTGTATTGAATGAAAGCAAAAAATGTCGGAAATAACATCAAATTTTAGAATAAGTTAAGATTTGTTAGAATTGGTCACCTTTGGCACGAATTATGGCCTTCAAACGGCCAATGAAACCGTCACACGCTGCCCAAATGTTGCTCTGCGGCATTTTGGACCTTTCCCGGCGAAGCGCTTTGGTATTTTTTAGTGCCAACCTTGCCTTCCCAAAATACTCCAGACACAATAGTCCAACGGATTGGTATCCGGAGATTTTTGTGGCCATTGTGTGCTGGAAATAAAGCGAGGAACCTCATTTTGGCGCGTGCTGATTCCTGTTGGAATGTCCAAGGTCTGCGGCCGAAATGTTTGCGTGCCCAAGGCTTTTATACACCCTCCAGAATATTTTCGCAATTACATTCGGCATTTATTCTGATTAATACAAGTGGACAGCGACCATCGGCTGTTATGGCGGCCCACACCATCACCATGGCCGGCGTTTGAGTCCTGGTGGCCAAACGAAGGTGCACATTTTCAGCTGACCTCTTTGGTAAGAAAATACGATCATTTTGTTTGTTTACAAACTGCTGGACAACGAATGTTTTCTCATCGGAGGAAACCAAATTCGGCAGTTCACCACTTTCGGCCAAGCGAAGCAACACTTTAGCTCTTTTGAGTCTATTTTCTTTCTGTTGCGGTGTAAGTTCTTTTTGGAATTTCAATGGCTTACTCCGAGCTACTTTTTCAATATTTGCCGAATGGAATATTGCGATATGTTCAGCACACGAGCCATTTTTAAGCCACTGCCACGCGGGTTTCGATCAAGTCGCTTCTTTACTTTTCGAACCATTTCTACTGATGTTGCTGTTTTCTTTCGTCCACTTCCTTGACGTCGGGCTACGCTACCAGTATTACGGTAACGAGCGATGCGACGAGACACAAAAGATTTATTCACATTTAAATGCTGGAGTGCTCTAACGATAGCCACTTGTGGTTTTCCAGCCAAATATAAAGAAAGCACACTATCACGCTTAATTTCCATCACGAATAACTTTTTTTCTGGAAAATTCTCACCAAAATGCTGTTGTACGTTTGTAAACAATATAATGAGCTGTGCGTGGAATAATTTTAACAGCTGTCGTATGATTGGCTTAGAAATGACAGCAGTCTGAAGTTGGTTGCAGTTTTTTTTATCTCACCCTATACATAGATCCACACAGCGGTAACTCCCAATGTTCGCTATTTTGATGTTTTAGCGAAATTTTTTACCGGGTTTATTTAAAATTTAGTATTTAAAATTGGTAATGGGTATTACAGAATATGACAAAAAATTGCGTGTGCAGGTTCACGTCTTTGTATAGCCACATATAACGATACCTCCCGATATTCGGTATTTTGATGTTTTATGTACATTATTCAGCGAGATTGTTTCAAATTTGGCATTTGAAGCTCGTATTCGGTACTACAACCAATGGTGGAAAATTGTCTATGTGGGTCCTCGTCTTCATATAGTCCAGGTGCCGTTATAACCTCCCTATATTTGGTATTTTGATGATATTAGCGGCATTAGTCACAGGAACTGTCCCAATTTTGATGATATTGGAGATATTTTTTACCGCTATAGTTTCAAATTTTGCTTTTTAAAGTTCGTAATGGGTACTCCTCCATATAACGGGTTTCCTTTGAGCGGTATTTTTGAACAGAATTTTTGGGAAAATTTTCAATTTCCTTCGAATTGGTGGAGGATATTAAAAGTTCGGGGCGGCCGAACATCGCTACTTTTGTCCATTTACGACAAAGGATTCCGGTTTTAACTCTAGACAACAGAAAAATAACAAAAGAAGAATTTTATCATATCTTTCTTTAAAAACGAAGTCACACCGCAAAAAATCTGTCCGATAGTTTTCTGCCACAATATATAGTTTCATTTGTTGTAAGCATTCTTTGGTACATTTAATATTAATGTACCTTGTTCACAACTCAGGTTTAAGATCCTAGTTTCTGTCATTTATCCTTGAAATTTCGGTTAAATAACCTAACTTATTTATGACCATACAGTTCCATGACTGTACGGTTCCATTAACACCAGTGTGCAAGAATTATGTAAGCCAGCCACGTCTAAAGAGTAGCATATGTCAAAGCCCTTTCGTTTTCCTTTTCTGCATTATTAAATTTTAATGGTTTTTTTTTGCGTTTTGTTGTTAATTTCTAGAGAAGCATTGATACTAAATATTTTTAAATGTTTTTTATTACTTTTTTGAGATGTTACCATAAAATGCACACTCACACGAAAAATGGTCATTCCATCAATTGAATTAATACTATATTTTTAATCACTTAATCACTAGGTGGGATAATCAACATTTTTATACCCTCCACCAAAAAAGGTATGGAGGGTATATTAACTTTGTCATTCCGTTTGTAACTCATCGAAATAATCATTTTAGACCCAACAAAGTATATATATTCTTGATCAGCGTAAAATTCTAAGACGATTTAGCCCTGTCCGTCCGTCTGTCCGTCTGTTGTAATCACGCTACAGTCTAAACGAATTAAGATAGGAAGCTAAAATTTTGCACAAATCTCTCTTTTGTCTGCAGGCAGGTCAAGTTCGAAGATGGGGTATATCGGTCCACGATATCGTATAGCCCCCATATAACGGTACCCCCCGATATTCGGTATTTTGATGATTTTACCCACATTTTTCAACGGAATTATCTGAAAATCCACACAAGGAGTTCCTTGTGGGTACTTTATACCTCGGCAGAGAATTGTCCATATAAGTCCACGATATCGTATAGCCCCCATGTAACAATACCCCCCGATATTCGGTATTTTGATGATTTTACCCACATTTTTCAACGGAATTGTCTAAAAATCCACACAAGGAGTTCTTTGTGGGTACTTTATACCTCGACAGAGAATTATCTATATAGGTCCACAATATCGTATAGCCCCCATATAACGGTACCCCCCGATATTCGGTATTTTGATGATTTTACCCACATTTTTCAACGGAATTGTCTGAAAATCCACACAAGGAGTTCCTTGTGGGTACTTTATACCTCGGCAGAGAATTGTCCATATAGGTCCACGATATCGTATAGCCCCCATGTAACGGTACCCTCCGATATTCGGTATTTTGATGATTTTACCCACATTTTTCAACGGAATTGTCTGAAAACCCACACAAGGAGTTCCTTGTGAGTACTTTATACCTCGGCAGAGAATTATCTATATAGGTCCACAATATCGTATAGCCCCCATATAACGGTACCCCCCGATATTCGGTATTTTGATGATTTTACCCACATTTTTCAACGGAATTGTCTGAAAATCCACACAAAGAGTTCCTTGTGGGTACTTTATACCTCGGCAGAGAATTATTTATATAGGTCCACGATATCGTATAGCCCCCATGTAACGGTACCCCCCGATATTCGGTATTTTGATGATTTTACCCACATTTTTCAACGGAATTGTCTGAAAATCCACACAAGGAGTTCCTTGTGGGTACTTTATACCTCGGCAGAGAATTGTCCATATAGGTCCACGATATCGTATAGCCCCCATGTAACGGTACCCTCCGATATTCGGTATTTTGATGATTTTACCCACATTTTTCAACGGAATTGTCTGAAAATCCACACAAGGAGTTCCTTGTGAGTACTTTATACCTCGGCAGAGAATTATCTATATAGGTCCACAATATCGTATAGCCCCCATATAACGGTACCCCCCGATATTCGGTATTTTGATGATTTTACCCACATTTTTCAAAGGAATTGTCTGAAAATCCACACAAGGAGTTCCTTGTGGGTACTTTATACCTCGGCAGAGAATTGTCCATATAGGTCCACGATATCGTATATCCCCCATGTAACGGTACCCCCCGATATTCGGTATTTTGATGATTTTACCCACATTTTTCAACGGAATTGTCTGAAAATCCACACAAAGAGTTCCTTGTGGGTACTTTATACCTCGGCAGAGAATTATTTATATAGGTCCACGATATCGTATAGCCCCCATGTAACGGTACCCCCCGATATTCGGTATTTTGATGATTTTACCCACATTTTTCAACGGAATTGTCTGAAAATCCACACAAAGAGTTCCTTGTGGGTACTTCATACCTCGGCAGAGAATTATCTATATAAGTCCACAATATCGTATAGCCCCCATATAACGGTACCCCCCGATATTCGGTTTTTTGCTGATTTTACACACATTTTTCAACGGAATTGTCTGAAAATCCACACAAGGATTTCCTTGTGGGTACTTTATACCTCGGCAGAGAATTATTTATATAGGTCCACAATATCGTATAGCCCCCATATAACGGTACCCCCCGATATTCGGTATTTTGAAGATTTTACCCACATTTTTCAACGGAATTGTCTGAAAATCCACACAAAGAGTTCCTTGTGGGTACTTTATACCTCGGCAGAGAATTATCTATATAGGTCCACAATATCGTATAGCCCCCATATAACGGTACCCCCCGATATTTGGTTTTTGATGATTTTACCCACATTTTTCAACGGAATTGTCTGAAAATCCACAAAAGGAGTCCCTTGTGGGCATTTTACCTCCTCAAAATGAAGTGTCTATATAGGTCCACGATATCGTATATCCCCCATATAACTGTAACCTCCGATATTCGGTATTTTGATGATGTTAGCCACGCTTTTCAATGAAATTGTCTTAAAATCAACACAAGTAGTTCCTTGTGAGTACTTCACCCCCTGAGAGAGAATTGTCTATACAGGTCCACGATATCGTATATCCCCCATATAACGGTACCTCCCGATATTCGGTATTTTATGATTTGACCCACATTTTTCATCGGAATTGTCTGGAAATTGTGGGTACTTTATACCCCGGCAGAGAATTATTTATATAGATCCACGATATTGTATAGCCCTCATATAACGGTACCCCCGATGTTCGGTATTTTGATGTTTTTAGCCATATTTTTCAACGGAATGATCACAAGGGGTTTTTTGTACACAAGGGGTTCTTTGTGAGCACTTTACCCACCGACAGAGAATTCTCTATATAGGTTAACGATAACGTATAGATCCCATATAAAAGTACCCCGCGATATTCGGTATTTTGATGATTTTAGCCACATTTTCCAATCGTATTGTCTGAAAATCCACACACGGAGTTCCTTGTGAGTACTTTACACGCAGATATAGATTTGTCTTTATAGGTCCACAATATCGTATATCCCCCCATATATCGGCACCTTCCTATATTAGATATTTTAAAGATTTTAAAATAATTTTTATTGGATTTTATTTTTTTGAAAATTTTCTAATTCGTTCCAAATGGTGGAGGGTATTCAAAGTTCGGCCCGGCCGAACTTACTGCTTTTTTACTTGTTCATAACTACAACAGTTATCGTACTATGTAAGGATTTAAATTATATGTAATATATTGTGAAATTTGTATACCGGACCGAAGCATACCATTTTCATACTTTATCTAATACATATAAAAACAAGTAAGCAGAGGCTATAGTCGTGCGGGGCCGACTATGTTATACCCTACAACACTACAATATGTTAGAAGATTTCGCTTTTAAAATTAGGATTTTGACTAGGGACATTTACCCAATATTTATGCACTCCGTCGTGCTGTTAGATGTTGTAGTCCATTTTACAGCTAAATATAATCCAATGGTCACGCAAAATGCTAGAAGATGGAAGACCGTATGCTTAACTCTCTTCACAGGCGTGTCGATTGGTTATTGTTTTTGATTAATTTGAACCCCTACGATATTTGGCTATATTCGTCAACGAAATCAGCATAAAAAAGCCAGAAGTTCGCCTTTCGTGTGTTTCGGATATCGCCTGAAAGTAATGCTGGTTTTTTTTTCACAGAAAAGTAGTGGTCCAGTCAACCCGCTGTCATAAACTCTTACCTCATACGAGATTTCGTGTCCTTTGGTTTCTATTTGTGACCCTATAACGGCTGCAAAATCAGGAACATTTGTAGTTTTGGTCGATTTCAACCCCTAAATATATTGCGGATATCTTTGAAAACAATAGGCCTAGCCCTTCTGAGCCTAACCCTTCCCTTATGATAATTTTAGTGAGGATCGGACGATAATTGAAATCTGTATATAATGACACCAACCTGTATATAATGACCCCAACCAAATTGAAAAAATCGCATGCGATAAAAAATATGAAAAAAAATAAAAAAATGTCACAAAATACTACAAAATCTATTTTAACATCATTATTGGCATTTTTATGCGGTTTTTCTAGATTTCATTCTTGTATGCCAAGAGGGCATTCTGCATTAACAAAATTTGTCAAAATCGGTGAAGCCATTCTTGAGACATAAGCATTCTAGCTAACATTCCCTTCCATAATATTTATACATTGTATATATTTCGCTATATATATATCCGATATATTTACTATCGGCATCTACGTAACGGTCAGAATTGACCTGTTCGTCTATTTGTGTTTTCGCCGGGACTAAAAATATTCGCGGTTTAATGGAAAATTTGACAAATTTTGTGGTCTATTTCACCCACTAAATATTACCCATCTGCCCAGCCCTAAGTTCTAGCCCCATGCGAACTATCGCTTCGATTGGCCTGTAGAGCAACTACAAAATCCGGAAAATGTTTGGCCCAACCCCTAATTATTATGCGATCATCTCCAAAAACAATAGGCTTCTTTGCTGACCATAGCCCCACCTACATTTTCAATTTCGTGAGGATTGGGCCATAATTGTGACCTGTAGCGTGATTACAAATTAACATGGACAGGCGGACAGACGGGCGGACGGACGGACATACATAGCTAGATCAACTCAACTCAGCGAGATAGGAAGATCCATATATACTTTCCTATGTGGGAAACCAATATTTCGAGGTCTTACATAATTTTATAATACCCCCAACACATAGTGTTGTAGGGTATAACAAATATCCAATTTTATGCGAAACCATAAATTTCGATACATATTCATATCAGATTTCTTGTTAAGAGAAATATTTAGATATAACAAGTTGTAAAGAATTACATTGAACTTGTTTTGCAAGTTATAACATATAAAGGTATTGAAAATTGTGACCCTTTGTGTATGAGGTACCAGAAGGGGAGGCCAGATCTTGTGTTAACAAAAAAATATTTGTGTATTTGTGAAATATGAAGAGAGTTGGTTTGCTTATTTAGTTTCCTTTGAGCGTTTTGTCGTTGTGGAGGTAGCAGAAGAAATGGTCCGATCCCTACCATCTTTACAACAGATCTTGTGTTGATGGAAATATTGGGATATACCTAGCCTAAATGGAATCGGATCTTAATTTCGTGTTTTATGAGCTTCATGAATTTTCAACATTTTGACCCTTTGTGGGGAAGGTACCAGAAGAAATGGACTAATTTTTCGGATTTTATGATCTTTTTGGTTATTCCAAACTTTGGCCCTTTGTGGGAAAGTTACCAGAAGGTACCATCTTCACACGAGTCCTTGGGTTAATATAAATATTGGGATGTGTAAAATTTGAAGACAATCGGACTCTTATATCACATTTTATGAGAATTGTAATTATTCAACATTTTGACCCTTTGTGGGGAAGGTACCAGAAGAAGGGGACTGATTTTCCCCATCCTCACACCAAACCTTGGGGTAGTAAAAATATTGTGATGTGTGTTATTTGAAGAGAACCGAATGCTTATTTCGGATTTTATGATCGTTTTGGTTATTTCAAACGTTGACCCTTTGTGGGGAAGGTACAAGGAGTGAACCGATATATCTCATCTTCACACGAGACCTTGGGTTAATAAAAATATTATGATGTGTGTAATTTGAAGACAATCGGACACTTACATCACATTTTATAAAAGTTATAATTACTCAACATTTTGACCCTTTGTGGGGAGGGTGGAGTGGACCGATATTGTCCAATTTCGCACCTGACCAAGCACTGATGCAAATATTAAGATTTGCAAAGTTGGAGCAAAATTAGATTAGCCTTTCTCTTTCAGTGCAGTAAATTATTTTCTTTGAAAATGTTGATATTTAATGGTGGAGGTAGAAGAAGGGGTGGACCGATATTGTCCATCCCCGAACTTGATCTAAGTTTGATAACAATATAACGATATATCAAGTTTGGTTCAAATCGGATACTCCTTTCGAGAGCTATCGTGCGCAACAACCAGCCAGACAGACGCACGGACAGATGGACATCGCTAGTTCGACTTCAAATATCCAGCTTAGCTCCCAAATAACGGTACTTCCAGATTTTCGCTATTTTCGATTAAGGTCCATTGATTGGCGTAGCCACCACGTAACGGTACCTCCCAATTTTCGGTATTTTGAAAATTTCTGCCACAATTTCCAACCAAATTAGACGAAACTTGACAATTGGGGTTCTCGGTAGGTCAGTTCTCTCCTTACAACAAAAGTTAGATGCAGATCCACTAATTGATATAGCCCCATATAACGGAACGTACCTATTTAGGGTATTTTTGCCACAATTTCCAACAAAATCAATTGAAATTTGTCATTCTCTCCCTGCGTGAAATGTTCAATTCAGGTACACTAATTGGTCTAGTCCCCATATTACGGTACCTCCCGATTTATGGTATTTTGAAGGTTTATGCCACATTTTGCAACGAAATTAGATGATATCCATTATTTTTATATAGTTCGGATTATTTTATATAGTGGTGGAAGGTATAAAAAGTTTGGCCGAAATTAAACCCCTTGTTACTTGTTTTCAGCTAGTAAGATATATAAACAGGGAATGCGTAATTAAAGATAAACACATACATATACACTGGTGGCCAAAACTAAAGCAACTGAAATTACAAGGAGATTGAATGCCCTGCAACTTTTTCAAAAATTAAGAAATTGAGAAAGTTTTTCTTGTTTTAAATTAGGTACTTTATTCACTTTTTAAAAACCTAAAACATAAAACCAAAATTCATTTTTATATAAAAAATAATATTTGGTAAAGTCAATTAACCCGATTTTGGCTTGGACAAAACAAAAGCAACTCTGTTGTACATTCATATAACCGCTGCAATTTCAGTTGTTTTTACTGTGATATTTATTGCTTTTTGCTTCCTTCGACAATTTCGCTTGTCATAAATCCTTTTTGAGAAGTTTTTTACAACAGTATGGGTTTTTCTTTTCGTTTTTTAAGTACTGTCCAAAAAATTTAAAAAATGGCTAGAATCAAATACAGTACCTGAATAAAACAGCAAATTATCAGTGACTATCAAAACAACATATCACAGAAAATGATCTCCGAGAAATATTTCATAAATATTTATGTGATTTCATAATTATTTCTGTATACTAAGTCGGATTTTTGAAACTGGATCAATAGTAACAGTCTATAACGGATGAAGGTCCTGAAAAACTTCAGCCCGTACTGATCCACAAATTGTGAGAGAAATAAAAAACAACTATTTAAGAGTTCAACTGGATTGGTGAGAGAGCAATCATTGGATATAAGCTCGAGATCAGTGCGTAGACGAGTAGTGGCAGCTGGTCTGCATGCCCGTAAGACATCAAAAAACCATTTATATCTGAAAAAATCAAAAAGGCTTTCGGAAACGATAATATTAAGTGGAATCAAGCTCAATGGAAAAAACATTATTTCTGGGATGAGTCTACGTTTAATATTAAAGGCTCAGACGTGAACAATTTTACGGTGAGAAGACCAAAAAATGAAGGACTCAAGCCACAGTGTTGCAAAGGTACTGTGAAGCGTGAGGGAGGATCAAAAATGGCGTGGCGCTGTTTTTCTTTCTATGGACTTGGGCCTATCCATAAAATAAAGAAAGTTGTGGATCGGTTTGTTTACAAGGATGTGTTGGACATCACGTTGTTCCCTTACGCTGAGTAAAATATTCGGCTGATTTGGGTGTTTCAGCATGACAATGATCCCAAACTTGTATCAAAACTTGTCAAATATTGGTTGCGGGAGTCAAAAATTCATGTTTTGTTATGGCCGACACAATTACCTGACCTAAACTCCTTAGAAAACCTTTGGAGTATCGTAGATAGGAAGATCAAGAGAGATTCGGAAATAAATAAGCACAACATTTTCTAAAGAATTCGGGGTGCCTGGGAAAGCACACCCAAGGATCAAATTGAGCGTGTTATAGATTCAATGCGTTATAGGTGTGCAGCTGCTATCAAAAATAATGGTTATGCTATCGACTACTAGCCAAAATTTAATTATTTTAAAATAAAAAATCAAAAGTTGCTTTAGTTTTGACCAAGCAAAAATTGGGTCATTTTAGTTTTCCACACATTATTTTTCGTTCAAAATTATTTTTGTATTTTTATTTTTAGTTTCTTAAAAGTGAATTAAACCCCTCATTTAGAACTGGAAAAATAATTACGATTTGTAAAAGTTACAGGACATTTATTGTCTTTGCGATTTAAGTTGCTTTAGTTTTGGCCACCAGTGTATGTCATTACATGAACTTCATTATACAATTGTTTCAAAGCTCTGTCTACTTCTATATTATTTACTCAACTTTCCATTTCACACTGCTAAGAACAATGTACATATATACACACAAAATAATACTTTGCTGATGGTGGTTCATCATTATTCACTCATTGTCGTCACGCGGGCAGACATGTTGACATGTCAGACAACATCAGTAGAACATTTATTGTTATATTGTCAACATTTACATTATGTATTGCCAATTCATTGGAATTTGTTAAGCATACTTTTCAATTTTTCCTTCTGTTTTCAACGTTTACTTCTTTTGTTGGTATTTTTGTAAGTGTTCTACTGAAGTCTGTTACATTCCGCAGTGAGTGGTCAAAACTTAAAAATGCCTAGTTAAAGAGAAGACCATAAACAGCACTGGAATAAAATGTTTGCTACAAAATCTAGTAGGGATTACGGTTTAGATTTTTGTAAAACCAGTTAATATAAAATTCGTGATTTATTAAATATTTTCCATATGAATTTTGACGCATAATGGGGATGGATCCAAGCGAGGATGTCATTACACATGTACGTTTATTGAAAGTCACAAATCAAATTGTGTTCATCCATTGTTTGACATCCCTGTACAACTATTGTTGGGTGTACCATCTTCCGTACAAGTGCATCACTTTTTTCTCACTACACAGTTGATGTTGATGACGCCAAACTACTTTTACCATCGACATTGCTCTGTTGTAGCAATGCTTTCAATTTTCTAACCCACAGTCAGGTTTATGAATCATAAAAGAACTGTGATGCATAATTGGTTTTGAATTGACACTTCATAGTAAAAGGTTTCATTGTAACTGGTTACCAATTGCAACAAATGTTACTAAGCCACTTTTTACACCCTCAGCCATATGGCTAAAAAGGTAGATATATCATTTGATGCGGCCAAAACGCGCCTCATCGAAATAATGGTTTTAGACCGTAGGTCCCTTTGAACCAAAACCATTTCAGAACATTTGGACTGACTGGCGCGCACGATAACTTCCAAAGGAAGTATCCGATTTGGTTCAAACTTGGTACATAGTAATATTATTATCAAACTTAGATCGAGCTCGGAGATGGCCATTACGGCCCACTCTACATCCCCAACAAAAGGTCACCATTTTCAAACAAAGTATTTTACTTTAACGAAAGAGACAGGATCATACAGATTTTGGAAGAAATTTGAAAAATTTCGATGACGTGGTCTTGCATAGTTAATTTTTCGTCGCAGGCTGTATTACAGATAGAATTCCAGTTGAAAAATGTCGCTAAAATCATCATAATACCAAATATCGATAGGTGGCTATACGGCATTTATCAGATGCCGTCGATTGTTACGAGCGGAGAGCGACCATCCGCTGTTATGGCGGCCCACACCATCGCCATGGCCCGCGCTTGAGTTTTGGTGGGCAACCGAAGGTGCACATTTTCAGCTGACCTCTTTGGCAAGTAAATACGATCATTTTGTTTGTTTACAAACTGGTGGACAACGAATGTTTTCTCATCGGAGGAAACCAAATTCGGCAGTTCACCACTTTTGGCAAAGCCAAGCAACTCTTTAGCTCTTTTGAGTCTATTTTCTTTCCGTTGCGGTGCAAGTTCTTGCACTTTTAAAAATTTCAGTGGCTCGAGGTAACCGAGCTCATTTTTCAATATTTGCCGAATGGAATATTGCGATATGTTCAGCTGACGAGCCATTTTTCGGCCACTGCAACGCGGGTTTCGATGAAGTCGCTTCTTTACTTTTCGAACCATTTCTGCTGATGTTGCTGTTTTCTTCCGTCCACTTCCTTGATGTCGGGCTACGCTACCACCAAAGATTTATTCACATTTAAATGCTGGAGAGCTCTAACGATAGCCACTTGTTGTTTTCCAGCCAAGTATAAAGAAAGCACACTATCACGCTTGAATTCCATCACGAATAACTTTTTTCTGGAAATTTCTCACCAAAATGTTTTTGTACGCTTGTAAGCAATATAATGGACTGTCACTGAAATAATTGTAACAGCTGTCAGACTAGTGGCTTAGAAATGACAGCAGTCTGAAGTTGGTTGCAGTTTTTTTCATCTCACCCTGTAGAAAACTCTAAAGTGATTTCCCCTAAAAATGTATATAAAAGGACTTACAACCTTTCCTTACGAGGCAGTCTAAAAGTTATTTGTATGCGATTTGTTTAGAATTTGTTTCGCAAAATTGTTCGCAGCTTACTGATATACATATAATCCAATTTTCCTGTTGTTCAGTGCACTCATTCTTTATGTCATCAAACACATTTAATGAAAACAATCGTTATTTAATATTATTATTTTTAAATTTGCGTAAGCCCCTAATGCAATGCAATCATTTATGTGTGTGTGTGTGTGTGTGTCTACAACATCAGATCCTGCTGCTAACATATATTGTTGGAACTTGTAATTGAAAGTGTTGTCTTTTGGCAGTGTATTAGATGGTTTGGGAGTTTCTCTTTTTGAAAAGAGAATTCCTCCTACGTCTTAGGCTCAAAATGTTTAAAAATATATTCAACTTCTTTGTCTTGTCGGAGAATACAGACATTCGCACGTATAATATTGCTGCTTGCAAATCCCATGAAATCAGACAATAAACATTTGAGATTTGAAACGGAGAATCTGAACGTGGATACATATCTATGTACATGTGCAGAATCATGTGTACATTCAACACCAGTGGCAAAATTTACACATCAGCAATGATAATAACAACAAATTCTTTGCAGTAGAACTATTTTAAAATTTATGTTGATTTTCTTCCGTTTTCAGTGTAAAGTAACTTAACCGGCTCCACTCATAAATAAATCATTTTTATTTGCAGTTTGTCGGTCGTAGACATTAAAGTGGATATGTACATTACACGTATATGTATGCATGTATGTTGGTATGTTAGACTTATGGAATAAACAGACACAAATAAAAAATCCCGATGTACTTGTTAAATCCTTAACTTTTCAAAAATTGCTTAAATATTTAAGACGAGATCTCGTTATGTTTCGGCAAGTTTTCATTAAAACCGGTTGGCACGATATTAATCGACGTAGTTATGAAGTTCGTTAAAGGCCTGTAGAAACATGATGTTAGACATTTGACATAGAAAATATGCTTCAAAGCATGGCTTCAAAGGATTTTTTTCTGCAAAGCAATTTTGTTATTTAGTCGTATTTTTTAAAGAAACTATGTTTTCTTACAAAAATCATATCGTCTTATGGAGAAGCTTTTTTGCAGAACATCATATTAGTCCGCAATGGCCCGGTCCGCAACTTAGTGTTTAATGCAGAAGAAAATAATAATAATCAAGTAAACAATTTAAAAAGTATCTCTCGGTTTAGCCGACAGATGTATACCCTTGTGTTATGATTATTCAAATTGTTGAACTTCTATGCAGTAGGTTCTGAAGTGATGGACCAATATTGTTCATTTTGTATCAGACCCAAACACATATGATATAAATATTTCGACGTGCCAGGTTTGAACTTTATTGGTTTATATGAGATACGTGATAATTCTTAGAAAATGTTAAAATGTGCATGAGGTACCAGGTATAGTCGACCGAAGCATTCCATTTTTATACTTCATGTAATACAGATAAATATATCGAAGTGAGAAAATACAAGTAAATCGAATTTTATGCGAATTCATAAATTTCATATTCGACCCAGGTTTCTGGTTCAAAGCAATATTTAGACATAGCAATTTGTAAAGATAAAAGTATTGAAAATTGTGCTCCTTTGTGGGTGAGGCACCAGAAGGGGTTCCCAGATATATGTCATCTTCACAACAGATCTTTTGTTAACAAAAATGTTTGTATGTGTAAAATTCTAAAAATTTTGAACCCAATGTGGGGGAGTTACCAGAAGAAATCGTCCGATCTCTACCATCTTTATGATAGATCTTGTGTTGATGGAAATATTGCGATGTACCAAGTCTGAATGGAATCGGATGTTCATTTCGCGATCTATGATCTTCATGGATATTAAAGATTTTGACCGTTTGATGTGGAGGTACCACAAGGAGTGGACCGATATATTCCATCTTAACTCCAGATCTTGGGTTTACACAAATATCGCTAGATCGACTCCAAATGTCCTGAAACGGATTTGGTCCAAAGAGACCTAGGGTCTAAAACCGTTATTTCGATAAGGCACAGTTTGGCCGTATCAAATAATATATACCCTCTGTAGCCATGTGGCTGAGGGTATAAAAAGCACCTAAATTCTGCCGGGCCGAACTTTTTATACCCTCCACCATGAGGAAGGAACTTGAAAATTAAAAAAAAAATCTGGTGAATAATGTCGCAAAAATCCTAGAATATCGGGGGTATCGTTACATGAGGGCATAAGTCATAATGGGTGTTTCGCCATACTATGTATGGTGGAGGGTATAAAAATCTAGCCCATATAATCCGTATCTTCTGACTTTTCTGTTTTAAAAAACTTAGCATCTGCATCTTCCGAATTTGTATTATTAATGGTTCCTTTGTTTTGTGTGTTATTACTATATATTTTTCAATGTCCATAAAGTGGTTCAAATTCCTGCTTTTTATACCCTCCATCATACATAGTATGATAGGGGTATATTAATTAGTTAATTAGTTTGCTACTCATCCAAATAATAATTTTAGACCTACTTTGCTTGGTCTAAAACTATTTAGTCTGCAGGCAAGTCAAGTTCACTATATCACAATATCGGGATACCCATACAACGGACCTGCATAGACAATTTTCCGTCATAGGTTGTAGTACCTATTAAGAACTTCAAATACGAAATTTGACGCAATTCTGGTGAATAATGTCGCAAAAATCCTGGAATATCGGGGGTATCGTTACATGAGGGCATAAGTCATAATGGGTATTTCGCCATACTATGTATGGTGGAGGGTATAAAAATCTAGCCAATATAATCCGTATCTTCTGACTTTTCTGTTTTAAAAAAACTTAACATCTGTATCTTCCGAATTTGGATTATTAATGGTTCCTTTGTTTTGTGTAATATTACCATATATTTTTCAATGTCCATAAAGTGGTTCAAATTCCTGCTTTTTATACCCTCCATCATACATAGTATGATAGGGGTATATTAATTAGTTAATTAGTTTGCTACTCATCCAAATAATAATTTTAGACCTACTTTGCTTGGTCTAAAACTATTTAGTCTGCAGGCAAGTCAAGTTCACTATATCACTATATCGGGATACCCATACAACGGACCTGCATAGACAATTTTCCGTCATAGGTTGTAGTACCCATTAAGAACTTCAAATACGAAATTTGACGCAATTCTGGTGAATAATGTCGCAAAAATCCTGGAATATCGGGGGTATCGTTACATGAGGGCATAAGTCATAATGGGTATTTCGCCATACTATGTATGGTGGAGGGTATAAAAATCTAGCCAATATAATCCGTATCTTCTGACTTTTCTGTTTTAAAAAAACTTAACATCTGTATCTTCCGAATTTGGATTATTAATGGTTCCTTTGTTTTGTGTAATATTACCATATATTTTTCAATGTCCATAAAGTGGTTCAAATTCCTGCTTTTTATACCCTCCATCATACATAGTATGATAGGGGTATATTAATTAGTTAATTAGTTTGCTACTCATCCAAATAATAATTTTAGACCTACTTTGCTTGGTCTAAAACTATTTAGTCTGCAGGCAAGTCAAGTTCACTATATCACTATATCGGGATACCCATACAACGGACCTGCATAGACAATTTTCCGTCATAGGTTGTAGTACCCATTAAGAACTTCAAATACGAAATTTGACGCAATTCTGGTGAATAATGTCGCAAAAATCCTGGAATATCGGGGGTATCGTTACATGAGGGCATTAGTCATAATGGGTATTTCGCCATACTATGTATGGTGGAGGGTATAAAAATCTAGCCCATATAATCCGTATCTTCTGACTTTTCTGTTTTAAAAAACTTAGCATCTGCATCTTCCGAATTTGGTTTGTTAATGGTTCCTTTGTTTTGTGTGTTATTGCCATATATTTTTCAATGTCCATAAAGTGGTCCAAATTCCTGCTTTTTATACCCTCCATCATACATAGTATGATGGGGTATATTAATTAGTTAATTAGTTTGCTACTCATCCAAATAATAATTTTAGACCTACTTTGCTTGGTCTAAAACTCTTTAGTCTGCAGGCAGGTCAAGTTCGAAGATAGGCTATATCGGTCCACTATATCGTATATCCTCCATGTAACGGTACCTTCCGATATTACATTTAGGGCACATTTTTCAATGGAAGTGTCTGAAATTCTACTGAAGGACTTTTTTGTAAGTACTTTACCCCCTTGAAATATGTAGGTCACTATATCGGGATACCCATACAACGGTATCCCCCATATTCGCTATTTGGATGGTTTTAGCGACAGTTTTTACAGGAATTGTTTCAAATTTCATATTTATGTATAGTTTGTAATGGGTGTTTTTTGTAACTTTTTGGCAATTTTTCAAGATCTTTCAAAATTGTGGAGTGTATTAAAAGTTCGGCACGAGGGTCAGTCTTCTGTCGAGCGATAAGACTGAGTTGTTGGAAAAATTTAATGCTTTGTATTGGACAAATGAGTAAAAATGAGAGTCAATAATGGTACGAAAAGTACTGAATGGTATGGATTTGGTATTGAGTGAAGTGATATAGAGATATTTATACCCTACAACACTATGTGTTGGGGGTTTTATAAGTTTGATTGGGCCAAAAAGTTATGTAACACCACGAAATATTGATTTCCCACATTGGAAAGTATATATGGATCTTCCTATCTCGCCGAGCTGAGTCGATCTAGCTATGTATGTCCGCCCGTCCGTCTGTCCATGTTAATTTGTAATCACTCTACAGGTCGCAATTATGGCCCGATCCTCACGAAATTTAAAATGTAGGTGGGTTTAATGTCAGAATAGAGCCCTATTTCTTTTGAAGATGGTCGCATAATATTTAGGGGTTGAAATGGACTAAAAACTGAAAAATTTCCTGATTTTGTAGTTGATCTAAAGGTCACAATTATAGACCAATCGAAGCGAAAGTTATCATGGGGCTAGAGCTTAGGGTAAAGATGCCCTCAATATATTTAGGGTTTAAATGGACCAATAACTAAAAATTATAAAGGTCACAAATAGAAACGAAAGGTCACGAAAGTTAGAGTTTAGGACAGCGGGTAGAACGGACCACTACTTTTGTGAGAAAAAAAAAACAAAAATTTACATTTTACCGAAACGTTGAAAATAACTTACAGACGATATCCAAAATACACAAAAAGGCGAACTATTGGCATTTTGTGAAATCGAATATATCCAAATATCATAGACAAGCAAATCGTATAGATGGGTCTAAATTCAGAGATACAGAGGGGCCTCTTGCTTTTGGAGATGATCGAAAAATATTTAGGGGTTCAAATGTACAAAAACAGAAAAATTTTCCAAATCACACAATTGAAACCAATCGTCACGAAATTTTGCATGAGAAGAGAATAAAGGACAGGGAAGAAGTGTAGCATTTTGGATAACCATCGGATTATATTTAACTGTAACTAACAGGACGACGGTTTGCGTAAGTATTGGGCATATGTCCCTAGTCAAAAAGGTCTATGACACAATTTCAAAAGCGAAATCTTCCAAAATGAATTTGGACATAAGGGGACTTCTACCATTATGTAGTCTTGTAGGGTATCACATGGTCGGCCCCGCACGACTATAGCCTTTGCTTACTTGTTTTTCTATATTTTTACAGAAAGTACTAAATGGTTTAACTTTAGGTTAATATTGAAGTAATGGGGTTGAAATTTCCAAATTTAATATTTATGTGTAGGTTGGTATCTGGGATTGAGATAAGGAGCTGGTTTTAACAATGTGTACAATGTAAATGTGTAATGTAAATTTGGTATGGGTGAAGAGATAGAGCTGAAATCTTGAAATTTGATATAGATGTCACTGTTGGTGTTTGTGCATGTGGAGATATATTTGTACGAAAAGTACTAAATGGTACTAAATTTGGTATTGGGTGAAGAGAAGAGAGTTGGAACCCCTAAAATTGGTATTAGGTTTCGGATTGTTGCTGGGATTGAGTTAAGAGGGTGGTTTTGGAAATGTGTACTACAATTGTTCAAAAAGTAATAAATGGTACTAAATTTGGTATTGTATGAAGAAATAGGGCTGGAATCCTTGAAATCAATATTGAGGTCTCTGTTGATATCTGGAATTGAGATATGTAGGTGTTTTCGAAAATGTGTACTATAGTTGTACGAAAAGTACTAAATTTGGTATTGGGTGAAGAAAAGAAAATATTTCACAAAAAAATATATTTTATACAAACATTTTTATTAGGATATTTTTAGGTGGAGGAATTCAGAAAAATGCATGAAGTTATTATTTGAATTATAATATTTAGATCGCGAAACTGAAGAGGATTGAAACTATATATATCCGATATTTTTACTATCGATATCTAGCGAAAGTTAGCAAAGGGCTAGAGCTTTGGGTTGGGCAGAAGCCTTAAAATTTTGATGGTCATCGGGTAACATTTAGTGGTTGAAATAGACCATAGCATTTGTGATAAATAAACGTCAAATTTTCCATTAAAGCGCGAATATTTTTAATGCCGGCGAAATCACAAATAGACGAACAGGTCAATTCTGACCGTTACGTAGATGTCGATAGTAAAAATATCAGATATATATAGCGAAATATATACAATGTATATATACAAAGGAAGGGAATGTTAGCTAGAATGCTTATATCTTCAGAATGGCTGGAGCGATTTTGACAAATTTTGTAAATTTAGAATACCCTTTTGGCATAAAAGATAATATAGATTTTGTAGTATTTTGTGACATTTTTTATTTTTTCATATTTTTTATCGCATGCGATTTTTAGCTTCTTCAATGGTTTAAACCAATCTGGCCGACCAAAATAAAGGAAATCTTATTATTTATTAGAATGTTAACTACACACATTTCGGACTGCATAACGATTCTTAAAGCATTCTTTTTTTCCCCGCTCACACTTACATACCCGTTTAAAGTTTCACAAACATTTGCAGCATTCGGCTGTACCCAATTTAATTTAATGTCTTTTCAGTTGGCCATTATCCTCACACAGTTTAAACTTAATCAGCATTTTGGAGTGTGTCTACGGCCAAAGTTTCACAAAATGCCAGTGCATTTCATTGTTCCATCCCATTGTGAGTTATGCGAGAGTTTAAGGAAACTTCTACTTGGCAGACTTTCAGAAGTATTCATCAAAAAGTTTCTCCTTAAAAATTTGATCATATTTTAGAAAACAAACGTAAAAAGTCGTAGAGAACAGGTGATTTTGGCAGTGACGTTTCAAATTGTGAAACGTTTGGTGTTTCTTTCGTTAGCGTCGAAATCGAAGGGATTCAAGGGGGGCGTTCGCCTATGTCATTGTGTTAACTCTAATGAAAATCTTTAAACTCTTTCGTTAAAAACTGTGGCTAAATTCTCAATATAAAGCCTATCGGGATTTACAGATTTCCTATAGGAATATGTAAAAATGTGTTTATCCAATTTTTTGTCATAGGAGGTGGCCTCTAAATATCAAATTTCAAAAAAAAATCGCTTGAAAAATGTGGTTTATAAAAACACATAAATCTATGTGAGATGAAAAACTGCAATCAACTTCAGACTGCTGTCATTTCTAAGCCACTCGTCCGACAGCTGTTAAAATGGTTCCAGTGACAGCATTATATTATTTACAAGCGTACAAAAGCATTTTGGTGAGAATTTTCCAGAAAAAAGTGTGGTTCGAAAAGTAAAGAAGAGACTTGGTCGAAACCCGCGTCGCAGTGACCGAAAAATGGCTCGTGAGCTGAACGTACTGCAATATTCCACTCGGTAAATATTGAAAAATGAGCTCGGGGTAAAACCATTGAAATTCCAAAAATTGCAAGAACTTACACCGCAACATAAAGAAAATAGACTCAAAAGAGCTAAAGAGTAGCTTCGCTTGGCCGATAGTGGTGAATTGCCGAATTTGGTTTTCTCCGATGAGAAAACATTCGTGGTCCGGCAGTTTGTAAATAAACAAAATGAGCGTGTTTACTTGCCAAAGAGGTCAGCTGAAAATGTGCACCTTCGGTTGGCCACCAGAATTCAAACGCCGGCCATGGTGATGGTGTGGCCCACCATAACAGCCGATAGTCGCTCTCCACTCGTATTAATCGACCGTGGCACCAGAATAAATGCCGAATATTATCGCAAAAATATTCTGGAAGGTGTATTGACACTTGGACACTCAAACTCAAAAACACAGCACACGCCACCCAAGAATGGTTACAAAGTCGTGTCGATCATCAAAGGAAGATCAAAGGAAGAGTCGATCATCCCGAGCATGGGAATGGGCCAAAATACCGCAGAGCAACACTCGGGCAGCGTATGACGGTTTTATTGGCCGTTTGAAGGCCATAATTCGTGCCAAATGTGACCAATTCGAACAAATCTAAACTTATTCTAAAATTTGATGCTATTTCTGACATTTTTGCTTTCATTCAAAAACATTTAAATAAAAATTTAAAAATGATGGCGTTTGACTTTGTTGCAGTTTTTTTATCTCACCCTGTATTCCATCCTCCAGACCTTGAGTTAATAAAAATATATAAGAGTTATAAGTATTTAAAATTGTGACCATTTGTGGGAGAGGTACTGCAGGAAGTGGACCGATATTGTCCCTTTTAGCACCGGACCTAGCACTGATGCAAATATTGGGATTTGCAAAGTTGGAGAAAAATCGGATTTTTCTTTCTCTTTCTGTGCAGTAAATTATTTTCTTTGAAAATTTCGACATTTTGTCGGGGAGGTACCAGATGGAGTGGACCGATATTGCCCATCTCCGTATTCGATCTAAGTTTGACAATAATAGTACGATGTACCAAGTTTGGACTCTCTTCGAGAGATATCGTGCGCACCAGCCAGACAGACAGACAGACGGACGATCGGATATAACTAAATCAACTCCTCGAAGTTATACTCGATTAAACAAAAAGTTTTTTGACGGACCTTAGAACTTTTCTGGCAGAGAATGTAGTTCCCGTTAGGAAATTTAACTACCAAATGTCAGTGAGTTCCGTTGCAAATGCCGCAAAAAGCATTAAAATACCGAAAATGGGGAAGTGCCGTTTATTACAATCATCAAAATAGGGAATATCGGAAGGTGCCTACACAAAACGGTAAAATCTAAATCGATGTTAGTTAGGCGGACATGTTAAAATCGTCTTAAAATGCTACCCTGGTTAACAATGCATTCTTTGTAGGATCTTAAGTGATTATTTCGGTGAGTTACACACTTATTATACCCTCAATAATATACCCTCCATACATATCCCAAGTTGGCTTAAGAAAGAAAACTCGTTGTAGATATTTAATGATTGGTAGGTGTTTGGGAAGTGGCAGATACACAACAAATCCACGAACATTCACGTCTATCTCCAAACCCACCTACCTTTTGCTTGACTACACATTCTAACAAGTTGTTGTGCGTAAAATCACAACACGTAATACCACCATCCATATCCCTGGCCCACAAAGAGCGCCATGAAGCAATATTATTATGGAACTGAGTAAACAAAAACACGACAGACAACAGAAGATTTAAAACTCTTGGGTGCGCCTTGGTACGGCTACAAGACTAAACTGAGCACATGTTGGTTGAAAATGCAAAGAGAACACCCTCACACAACATGCTGCGGCAGCAAGTCAAACGAACGGCAGCAGCTGCTGAGAACGTTGACGGCGATGTCGGCACAACGCTAGCAGAATGCGCTCTTTTCATTTCTTCCTTGTGCTAGACATTCACAACACACGTTTGTTGGGTATTCCCAAGAGTAAACATCAGCAACAACATCATCATCATCATCATTTTCTTGGCCGATTCACATCCTTATCATTCGATTAGATGAGAGCATTATCACAACAACAATAATGTCTCTTCGTCCTCTTTCTCATACTGTTCCCATGATTATTATCGTTAAATGTGATAAAGTCCCAACGACGTAGCAGAGATAGTAAAAACGAATCGGATGTCAAAACAGCATCCGCCGCTGTGTAGGCAAAATCAACAACAGTAACAAAAACCTCCAGAACAGTATGCCCACCATCAACGTCATTATCGTCAACGAATCACACTGGCTGTTCAAGTGTAGAATCATTAAAGGAAGGCAGCCTAAGTGCAATTGCACGCGTCGTTTTTGCTGATTGCTTTTGAAGTCATTATCGAGTGTGTCTTCTACAGCGGCTGGGTGTGTAAAACAAAGTTTGGGTAGGAAGCCATCGCATGTGGTGCCCGGCACCGGGAAACACATAACCACACTCAACGATATCTTCTTCTTCTTCTTCTATCTTCTTCTTCTTCTTCTATATCTATAAAAGAGGAAAATGTTTGTACGTTTGTTTGTTTGTTTGTTTGTTTGTTTGTTTGTAATTTATGGACTCGAAAA
The DNA here is from genome assembly GCF_030504385.1 of Musca domestica. NCBI lineage: Eukaryota > Metazoa > Arthropoda > Insecta > Diptera > Muscidae > Musca > Musca domestica. Next base: position 6,562,140 of record NW_026712296.1, on the reverse strand, counting down.
CTGCTGAATAGATTTTTCTGAAAATTTCCATATATACTGCAACATCGCCTGAAAGTAACATAGGCTATATACATTTTTGAATTTCCACTTGGAACTGGAGATATAGCATCAGAATCGGAGGTACCTCCCAAAAATTTAGATTTTATATGCACATATCTATTGATCGGTTAAAGATACAGTCTCCAAATTTGGAATGTGTAACGGATTTGGAACAAAAATAAGTTTGCTAAATTATATTGTAATCGGTTCAGATTTGGATATAGCTCCCATATATATTTTCGACCGATTTCGTTCATTTGATGCCTCAAACACAATATGAATGTTCGATTCCAATGAAATTTGGAATATGTGACGGGATTTGATCCGAAAATAAATTTGTCAAATTATATTGAAATCGGTTCAGATTTGGATATAGCTCCCATATATATTTTCGGCCGATTTCAAGCATTTGATGCACCAAACACGCTATGTATCCCCAATTTCAATGAAATTTGAAACGTGTGATAGATTTTATCTAAAAAAATTTATTTCCCAAATTATATTGAAATCGGTTCAGATTTGGATATAGCTCCCATATACATTTTCGGCCGATTTCATGTATTTGGTGGACCAAACAAGATATGTATGTCCAAATTTAATGAAATTTAAAATAAGTAACGGAATCGGGAGCAAAAATTAATTTTTCAAATTATATTGAAATCGGTTCAGATTTGGATATAGCTCCCATATATATTTTCGACCGATTTCATGTATTTGATGCACCAAACACGCTATGTATCTCTAATTTCAATGAAATTTGAAATGTGTAGCGGAAATTAAAACAAATATACATTTGTCAAATTATATTAAAATCGGTTCAGATTTTGATATAGCTCTCATATATATTTTCGACCGATTTCATGTATTTTATGCACCATACACGATATGTATGTTCGATTTCCAAGAATTTTGGAATATGTAACGGGATTTTGATTAGAAAATAAATTAGTCAAATTATATTAAAATCGGTTCAGATTTGGATATAGCTCCCATATATATTATCCGCCGATTTCACATATTTGATGCACATTTGACAAATTATATTCAAATATATTGAAATCGGTTCAGATTTGGATATAGCTCCCATATATATTTTCGGCCGATTTCAAGCATTTGATGCACCAAACACGCTATGTATCCCCAATTTCAATAAAATTTGAAACGTGTGATAGATTTTATCTAAAAAAATTTATTTCCCAAATTATATTGAAATCGGTTCAGATTTGGATATAGCTCCCATATACATTTTCGGCCGATTTCATGTATTTGGTGGACCAAACAAGATATGTATGTCCAAATTTAATGAAATTTAAAATAAGTAACGGAATCGGGAGCAAAAATTAATTTTTCAAATTATATTGAAATCGGTTCAGATTTGGATATAGCTCCCATATATATTTTCGACCGATTTCATGTATTTGATGCACCAAACACGCTATGTATCTCTAATTTCAATGAAATTTGAAATGTGTAGCGGAAATTAAAACAAATATACATTTGTCAAATTATATTAAAATCGGTTCAGATTTGGATATAGCTCTCATATATATTTTCGACCGATTTCATGTATTTTATGCACCATACACGATATGTATGTTCGATTTCCAAGAATTTTGGAATATGTAACGGGATTTTGATTAGAAAATAAATTAGTCAAATTATATTAAAATCGGTTCAGATTTGGATATAGCTCCCATATATATTATCCGCCGATTTCACATATTTGATGCACATTTGACAAATTATATTCAAATACGCTCATATGTGATTATAGCTCCATATATATACTCAGCCGATTTCACATATTTGATGCACCCAAAGCGAGAGAGACAAAATCTGGCACCAGCAAAAATTGCACAATTATATTGAAATCAGTTGAGGTTTGGATATAGCTAACATATATATTTCGGCCGATTTCATACATATTATGCACCAAACACGATATATATGACCGATTCCAATGAAATTCAGAATGTGTGGCGGAATTTTGTTATAATAATAAATGTGATAAATTAATTGGAAATTAGTTAAGATTTGGATATAGCTCCCATATATATATTATCGGCCGATTTCACATATTTGACGCACCAATTTCAATTAAATATGAAAGGTGTGGCGGAGTTTGGTGTAAAAGTAATTTTTTTTAAATTATATTTAAATCGGATCAGATTGGGATATGATTTTAATAAGAACCATTGACCCACAACGCCTTAGGCTAACACTAAAAAACAACACAACAATTTATTTGAAATACGCTTATTACGGCGAAGTATGTTGCTATCTCGAATTCACTACCTGCAATAGAAATGCCACTCTACTTAAAAAAATTGCAGTTTCCTGCACGCTTGGTATTTGCTATGAAATAAATAAATCCAAAGGACAAACCCTTCGTGTATGCATGTCATGTTACTGCTTTTGTAATGATTTTGTTTATTAACGCATTAAATTAGTGCAATATTTTTCTTAATTTTTAAATTTGTTTTTCTTTATCCAACATATATTCGTAAATAAAATTTTGAATGCATATAAAATCAAAAGGGGTAGCGAAGCGCACCGGGTTCAGCTAGTCACTTATTAAACGTAAAGGCACAGTGCTATGAAACTGAAAACATGAAAGGACACTGGTGAATTTTAGTAAGAATAATAATAAGGCTGGATTAAATGTATACTTTGAGTAGCTTAATAAAAAAATGCTATTATTTGTTTAATAACTTTATTCAACAAACATAAATTGATAAAAAATTGACTAAATTGATAAATTGACAATATTAACTTGTCATTTCCAATACCTCGAAATATTTACCAGAGACCTCCTAAAATTCAGAGACAAACTCGTCGTCATCATAAGTCGTTGTAGCCATGTCCGTCCGTCCGTCTCTTACGTCATATTTTATGTGAGTTATAATTATTCAAAATTTTTACCCTTTGGGGTGGAGGTACCTGATGGAGTGAACTGATATTGTCTATTTTCGCACCTGACCTAGCACTGATACAAATATTAGGATTTTCAAAGTTAGATAAAAAATGGATGATCCTTTCTCTTTTTGTGCAGTCAGTTGTAGGGGAGGTACCAGAAGAAGTGGACTAATATTGACCATCTAAGTTTGAAAATAACACTACGATGTACCAAGTTGGACCAAAGCGGATTCTCCCTTCGAGAGTTATCATGCGCGCCAGCCAGCCAGCAGACAGACAGACGGACAAACATCGCCAGATCGACTCCAAATGTACTTAAATGGATTTGGTCCAAATATATCTAGAGTCTAAAACCGTTATTTCGATGAGGCATGTTTTGGCCGTTGTTCTAATGCGCATGTTATGAGAGTTTATAATTTCAAATGTTGATCCTTTGGGGTCTAGTTGTTGCTACTAATTCAGCTCTCACACATACAGGGTGAAATGAAAAACCTGCAATCAACCTCAGACTGTGATGGAATTCAAGCGTGATAGTGTGCTTTCTTTATATTTGGCTGGAAAACCACAAATGATTATCGTTAGAGCACTTTAGCAATTAAATGTGAATAAATCTCGTATCATCGCTCGTTACCGTGATACTGGTAGTGTAGCCCGCCGTCAAGGAAGTGGACGGAAAGCGGAGTGGAAAACAGCAATATCAGCAGAAATAGTTCGAAAAGTAAAGAAGCGACTTGATCGAAACCCGCGTCTTAGTGGCTGAAAATCATTTGATAGAAATATTGAGATATGTAAAGTATGAATGGAACCTGATGTTAATTTCGCGTTTTATGAACTTCATGGGTATTCAAAAATTTGACACTTTGCGGCGTAGGTACCAAAAGGAGTGGACCGATATATTCCATCTTCCCACAAGACCTTGGCTTAATAAAAATATTGTTATGTGTGTAATTTGAAGACAATCGGATGCTTATTTCATATTTTATAATAGTTATAATTATTCAAAATTTTGATCTTTTGTGGGGTAGGTACTCGATGGGGTGGATCAATATTGTCCATTATCGCGCCTGACCTAGCACTGATGCAAATATTAGGATTTGCAAAGTTGGAGCAAAATTGGATTATCCTTTCCCTTTATGTGCCTTTTGTGCCCATCTTCACAGCAGATCTTTTGTTAGTAGAAATATTTGAAATATGAAATGCGTGAAATATGAAGAGAACCGGATGCTTATTTCGAATTTTATGATAGTTTTGGTTATTTAAAATTGTTACCCTTAATGGGAGAGGGAGTTAATATTACCAATGACTAAACATTGATGCAAATATTAGGATTTGAAAGTTGCAGTGAAATCGGATGATTCTCTCTCTTTCTGTGCGGTAAAATATTTTTTCTTGAAAATGTCGACCTTTTGTGGGGAAGGTACAAGAAGGAGTTGACTGATATTGCACATCTCCGATATCGACCAAAGTTCAATAAAAATATTACTTTGTACCAAGTTTGCACCAAATTGGATACTCCCTTCGAGAGTTGTCGTGCGCACCAGCAGACAGACAGGCAGACGGAGGGACAGAGGGACGGATATCGCTACATCGACTCCAAATGTCCTGAAACGGATTTGGTCCAAAGAGCTGTAGGGTGTAAAGCCGTTATTTCGATGAGGGACGTTTTGGCCGTCTCAAATGATATGTTTCTGGAGTATTTTGGAAAGCAAGGTTGACACTAAAAAATACCAAAGTGTCAAATTCCAAAATTTGATGATATTTCCGATATTTTTGGTTTTGATTCAATAAAATTTAAAAAAAAAAACAAGTAAGCAAAGGCTACAGTCGAGCGGGGCCGACCGTTGAATACCCTACAACACTATAATAAACCATACAGTTTATATAGGCGAAGTACTCGACAGAATTCCACAAGATATTGAGACAAATATTTAAAGAAAACCATCAGGTATCGTTCTCTAATTTTCGAAAAAATAACAACTTAAACTAATTTGCTCATTTCCAATTTATTGGTAGATGTTGCACTTAAATGGTCTTCCTAGATCTGGAACCAATATTTCCCAAAGACCTATAATCTCTCAGAAGTGGCAAAAGATTAACATTTATTATTGGTTTTTGACTGAAACGCATCTATATGAGATACAGACATTTGACTATATTCTTCAACGAAATAGTCAGAAGTGCGGCTTTCTTGTATTTGTGAATTCTCCAAAAAGTCTCTGGAATGGACATTTTCGTATTTTGTCTACAAAAGTTGGCAAACTATTTCACACATTGAATATTTTTGGATGGCCATTAGAAACTGCTTGGCTTTTGCAATGTGCGGTAACATCCATTCAAATGTGCGTGAGGATCGGGCGATTATTACGACCTGCCGACAATTTTGCAGTTTTTTGGTCCATTTCAACTCCTAAATATATGGCGATCATCTCCAAAAAGAGTAGGCTTCTATTCTGACCCTCATCTTATCCCCATGCAAAATTTCGTAAGGATCGGGCCATAAATGCGATCTGTATATGATATCCTGATATCCTAACTACTTAGTTTTGTTAGCTGTAGAAATATTATTCAAAATGAAAATATGCCAAAAATATGACAAAATTGAAAAAATATGAGAAAATTTTACAAAATCAATATTTTCATCTTTAGAGAGATATTTTTATGCGATTTTTTAGAAGTTTTTTCTTTCCTGCCAAGAGGCCATTCTGAATTAATGAGAACTGTCGAAATCAGTTCAGCCGTTCTCGACATAAAATGGATCTTTCAAGCATATCTTCTTTGATAGACATATATATCGCACATATTTTGCTATATATCCGATTTGTTGGATAATAACATCAATGTAAAGGTCAGAAGTAACTTTGTGATGGCTTTGTGATTTCGCCGGGATTTAAAATATTCACGGTTTAATGAAAAATTTTGATTTTTTTTCAACACAAAAGATATGGTATATTTTACACGCTAAATATTATCCGATGACCACCCAAATTAGTAGGCTTCTTCCCCGCCCTAAACTCTATCTACATGCGAAATTCCGCGTCGATTGGTCTATAATTGCGACCTGTATAGCTACTGCAAAATCCGACATTTTTTCAGTATTTGGTCCATTTCAACCCCCAAACATTTGGCGATCATCTCCAAAAGCAATAGGGTTCTATTCTGGTCCAAGCCCCACCTACATTCTAAATTTCGTGAAGATCGGACCATAATTGCGACCTGTAGCGTGATTACAAATTAACATGGACAGACGGACAGACGGACGGACGGACATACATAGCTAGATCGACTCAGCTCGGCGAGCTAGGAAGATCCATATATACTTTCCTATATGTGAAATCAATATTTCGAGGTGTTACATAAATTCTGGCCCAATCAAACTTTTAATACCCCCAACACATAGTGTTGTAGGGTATAAAAATGTAAAAACTATGACGTTTAACTTTGTTTGCATGTATGTATGTATTATCTCCTAGTTGTTAATGATTGATACTTATTCAGCTCCCACACATATATAAATTTATTCTATAATCAAAATAAAATACAGTTATTGGCCACTGTGCTACACATGGTAGGCAGACAAAAGACAAGCCAAAACTAATTGCATGGGGGTTCCTTTGAAATCAAAGCGTTTTGCGTGACAGTCTCGTTTTTTTTTTTTTTTCAACGTTCTAACGTTCGTTGATAACAAATTTTGAAATTGTTTATCGTTTGTCTGTGGTGGTGTATTTTTTCATTATCAGGTGTCAGGGTATGTTTTTTCCAACGTTGTAGCACAATTGTTGCGCCTTTCTCTCGTTATATTGTGCCGTGCCACTTTCCGGTAAGGTGCGATAGGTTTCCGTTGTATGTGAAAGGGAACACACACACAAGGCAATTGTGTGTAATGTGGTCGTCAGAGGGTCTATGTCAACGCATGTTGAATGTGTAGCTGCCATACAAGGGTAGAAAGAAGCGTTCGGAAATGATTGCCTGTTCGGGTAGGTTGCTTTTGTTTTTGTTGGCAATAATTTCAATATTTTATGTCGGAAAGTGTTTGTGAGTGAATACATGTGTATGTGTGTGTTTTAGATGTATTCGTGGAAATGCCACTCTATATGTTTTCTGCAAACTTTAGTATTTCAAACCAAAAAGGCCCAAATTTCGTCCATTGAAGATCAATCGAACGAAAACGCAGATGCACATAATGAATGGAAATGGAAATATATAAAAATAACTAAATCGGGGTATGTATTCATTTGGGGCGAGAATAGAATCAGATATATGATTAGACAATCTGGGAAAATCACAATAATAAGCCTAAAAGGAACAAAAATCATTTACAATAATTATAACCGAATTCAAGAACAGTTTATTATTGTTATATACCCCATCAAAAATTGTTAAAAGCGAAAAAAAACAGTAGCAAATAAAAATTGAAATTGAAAAATTGAAATTGAAAAATTGGAATTGAAAAATTGGAATTGAAACTACTGTTGCTTCTGAAAATCGCTGTAGCATTGTTAGGTGCGGTTTAATTTCCCAGCAAACTAATTGGCCTTCATCGAATTTGGAATAGGGATTTTCTATGTGTTTCGTTACAGTTCGAATCTCCTCATTTTTATGTTTTTATATAGTTTATATAAATAACATTTGGGGAATTAATAATGGAGATATAAAAAGCTGAACAAGGAAACAGAAAAAATTAGATCAGAGACAAAAGAAAATTTAATCACATTAGGAACTAAGACCTCTGAACAATGAATTGTTGCTTAGCACCAACATGACACCGTAACAGATTTGCTCAACGCGCACGGGAAATGTAGCTAGGAATGTGCAATGAATGGTTCAAGAATTAAAACCCGCAGATCATCGACAACGTCAGTTATGACAAAGGAATTAGATAAACACCCACTACTTATTCAAGTGCATTTGTGAATACAAGTTTTTGCTGGGATGACAAACCATGTGCGTTTTTGTTCAGACAAGAAATCGTGCATATGAATTTAATGGTGAAGTACTTGTATGCTTCTATGTAGGCGCCACACGGTCAGAACAGTGATCACAAATATTGCGAAGAGTCATGGAGAGCAAAAAAAATTGTTAGCTGCACAGTGGAGGACAATATCTTGTACCCATCACCATAAGTTGGATTGTTAAGCTATACGTATAAACCATTAAGGAAAAGTCAAAAGTCGGGCGGGGCCGACTATATGATACCATACACCACTATGCATATTTAGTGGAGCTCCCGTAACAAAAGAAATTATTTGAATTAGATCATCTGTGGTTAAAATGAGGTTAGGTTAGGTTAAAGGATGCGTGGTTTTTCGAACAACCGCTTCACTCGATGACCTGCTGGTCCATTGTGATCATCCTATCTGAAAGAGAATTAACTGATAAAAAAGGAAAGAAGGAGAGGTAAGAAAATAACAAGTAAAAAAAACATTAAGTTCGGCCGGGCCAAACTTTTAATACCCTCCACCCTAGGGTAAAAGAACATTAGAAGAAATGTGGCAAAAAACATTAAAATGCCGAATATCGGGAGGTACCGTTATATAGGGGCTACACCAACACGTGCACCTATAATTACAATGTTTCGCCACACGAACTAGGACCCATTATGACCCACAAATACCAACTTTTACACAAATCAGTGAAAAAATGTGGCATAAATCATCAAAATACCGAATATCGGGAGGTACCGTTATATGGGGACTATACCAGAACGTGAACCTATACATGCAATGTTTTGCCACACGCTCAGGGACCCGTTGTGACCTACAAATACCAATTTTCAGACAAATCCGTGAAAAAATGTGGCATAAATCATCAAAATACCGAATATCGGTAGGTACCGTTATATGGGGGCTATACCAAAACGTGGACCTATACATGCAATGTTTTGCCACACGCTCAGGGACCCGTCATGACCTACAAATACCAATTTTCAGATAAATCCGTGAAAAAATGTGGCATAAATCATCAAAATACCGAAAATCGGGAGGTACCGTTATATGGGGACTATACCAGAACGTGGACCGATATATCTCATTTTCAATACCAACCATCCTAGGGACAATACACACACGTGTGCCAAATTTCAAAGGTCTACGTCAAATAATGTGGGCTCTATCGTGATTTCAACAGACAGACGGACAGACAGACAGACGGACAGACAGACGGACATCGCTAAATCGTCTTAGAATTTTATGCTGATTATGAATATATATACTTTATGGGGTCTACGACGAATATTTAGAGGTGTTACAAACGGAATGACAAAGTTAATATACCCTCCTACCCATGGTGGAGGGTATAAAAAAGGGTAGAGTTAGAAAATAGAGATAAGAAAATTATGATAGTACAGCAACGCCGTAGCGTATTTTCTTTAGCCATTTCAGTCTTTTGGCTAACTGAAGCATAGCTGCTGGTTCACATTCAGAGACGGGGAACAAGTCTGGCAGAATTTGCTTACCCAGTAGCCCCTGCCTGACTCCAAAGAGAGTTGGACTGTGGCAGAGTAAGTGCTATACCGTATCGATTTCCTCTTCGTCCTGACAGAGCCTGCAGTATTGGTCGACCAACACCCCCCCCCCCCCCTACCATAAGCTTAAGTCAGATTTCGGTCAGATTCTTCGCTCCCCCCTTTTTTGATGGCCCTTATGTTACAGTGTCCCGTAATTAGACCTACCATAACCTTTAGGTCAGATTTCGCTAATGAGATGAGCGACACTGATCTTCGGAGATCACTGGCAATATTTTTTTGGAGACATTACATCCCCTTCCAGTCAGCCAGTTCTGATTGAATCTCCCAAGGAAGTGCTTGTGCAGTACTTGAAAGAAGTGGCATAATGGAGGCTTCACTGAACTGTCGATCTCTAAATCTACAGACTCAGATCTGGGTCTGACCAATTCATCTGCTGATTCATTGCCCGATATGTTACAATGGCTAGGGACCCAACAAAGTTTTACCAACGATTTAAGCCTTTCCAGAACATTTTTGCATTACAGAACAGCCATAAATTTGATTGTTAAAGAATTGAGAACCTTGAAGGCCCCGGAACCGGTCTATTCAACGCATTGCTTCTTTTTTCAAGCAGTTTTTAGGTGATATGTAATCACTGCTTATAGCCCGACCTCCTATGTTCCCCACATACTTAAGAATGACAGAGTGCCCAAATTACTGACTCCACCATAGACCTAGTTCAATGAGCCGCAGGGCACATCTAGCAGCTTATTACTATACAAAGAGACTTGAAGGCTTTAAGTTGAGTAGAGTGTCGAGTTCAGACTGGGGCGTACTCTTAAATGCACCCGTAATTAGTAACGATGCTGCTCTTTGGATTTTATCAATGCTTTTGTTGAAGATAGTTTTACCTAGAGATTGCCACCTCTCTTCTACTAGTTCTCCATAAGTTAGAATTGATCGAACTATTGATTCATATATCCATTTCATTATATATGGTTTAAGTCCCTAGCTCTTCCCCATGGAGTTTCTGCAAGAATTGACTGCGATTAAGCCTCTCTTCGCTCGCTCCTAGACATTCCTTTTCCAATTTAGTTTTTGTCAAGGATGGTATGCAGGTACTTAGCTTCCGTTGATAGGATTAATCTAACTCCATCCAGCATAGGTAAGGAAAAATCTAGGATTTTTCGCTTCCTTACCTAACCCGTTACGTTGTGCCCCCCCTGGAAAGTTTAACAAGAACTCCCTGCATAAGATCTGAAACAGTTTGCAAAAATTTACCCGCAATCAACAGAGACACGTCGTCAGCGTAAGCGACTAGTTTTATTCTTTCATGTTCCAAGTCTTTTAGTATGCCGATTCATGAGTTGATGATTCTGAGCATCCATTCAATTAGGAATGGGGGTAAACTAAATTTTGTAAGGGAATCATGAATTGTCTCAAGTGTGACATTGTTGAAGGCCACAAAACCCGCGACGTCTTGCTGCGCTGTTTCAACAGATTTTCCTTTCATATAAGCGGTTTCCTCGCATTGGGAATATAAACTACTGTAACTTCCCTCCACAGTGATGAGAGAGACGTAGACAAGCCTTAAAAATCACTTCCTATGTTGACAGATAAAAATATGCACTATATAATTATCTTCCCAACAGATCTTGTATTTCAAAAATGTTTGTAAGTGTGAAATTTGAGGAGAGTTGGATGCTTATTTCGTTTCTTTGAGCGTTTTGTTTTTCAAAAGTTGAACCCTTTGGGGGGAGGTACCAGAACATATGGCCCAATCTCTACCATTTTTATAACATATCTTTAATTGATGGATATATTGAGATGTACCAAATCTGAATAAAATCGGATGTTAATTTCGCGTTTTATGAGATTCATGGATATTCAAAATGTTAACCCTTTGTGGGGGAAGTAAAAAATATTGTGATGTGTGTAATTTGAAAACAATCGAACTATTGCATCACATTTCATAAGAATTATAATTAGTTTGACCCTTTTTGGGGGAGGTACCTGTTTGAGTGGACCGATATTGTCCATTTTCTCACCAGATGAAAATATTAGGATTTGGAAAATTGGAGCAAAATCGGATTATCTTTTCACTGTCTCTCTATCTCTCTGTGCAGTAAACTTTTTTTTGAAAATCTCGACCTTTTGTGGGGGAAGTACCAGAAGGAGTGGACCGATATTGCCCATCTCCGAACTCGATCTAAGTTTGATAATAATATTAAATTCGTTATTTCGATGAGGCACGTTTTGGCCGTATCAAATGATATATACCTCTGTAGCCATATGGCTGAGTATATAAAAAGGTTTGCTCCCACTCAAAAACTAGGTAAATATGCTCACTCATTTTCAAGCGACATCGAATAATTAATTAACTGATAAAAGGAACTGTAAACTCAACACCAACCGAATCGACAGCCTCCAAGTTTTAGCTCTAAACCAAAGCATAACAAAATTGCCGGAACTACTAGTATTCCCCCTCAATTTAGACCTATCCATGTCCCATAAAACTATGCAGAAAACCGGGAAACCTCTATTAATGCTAGCTAAATAATTTTGCATCGAAAATTTCAACATCCAGACAGCTTAGATATGGCAGCTTAGATATCACAAAACAGAAGAACTGTATTGTATCACGGAAACCATTGCCTAACTTAAGTGGCTCTTCCACAGAGAGAGCAATGGAAACATGAGCCAGGAGACTCTCTGACGACGCTAGCTGTGTGTAACAAACAATTTACCTCATCATTCACAATTGCTCTATACCATATTTTCCAGGAAATATTTAGGAATTGCAGTCCTTCATAACAGACGCAATATCCTGACTGAACACACTGAACCTGTATATATATGTACATATAATCTAGCAATCTCAATTTTTATAAACGATAAGTCATAAAGGTGTATGTAATTTAAGCTGGTATAAATCATATTGTATCATTAGCTTGAAAACAATTAAAATTTTTATTAAGAAATGTGCCCAATCGTAGGTTCAACGCAAACAAAAAGTTTTAAACTTTGGGACATGATCGGATAATATTGAATTGGTTGAATAGACCATTACTTTTGATAACATAAAGTACTTTCGATGACAATAAGCATTCTTTAAATAAACACTAACACGAACCCACTGTTCACTATTTGATGGAAATAATTGAGAAGGTATCTTGCATTTTTCACCCACGCGAACGCACATACCAAGTAGTTTTCTATGAAAACAAGTGGTGTCTATACAACTGTTTCTACCCCCGTTTGTCCATAAAAATATTTCGCGATGTAAAGAATGGAAACCCATTCGAAAGCCACACCAGCCCACCCCACTTCATATTGCACCCTGAAATGTGCAACTAAAATTTTTGCAATAAAACTACCCTGAAAAAAAGATTTCTGTCTCCTGCTCTGCCCTATTGTGGGTAGAATTTCATTTGGTTTCTTTAACATGCATACATATATGTATATGCATCCATACATTCGCCTACCATGTTTTATAGCTGCGGCTTAAAAGCCACTCAATTGCCACAAGGGCGTGTAATCTTTTTAAAAGACTTTTTTATTTTTCGTAATTTTTTCTTTGTATAACGGTTAAACTGTTGTTGCTTGGGTCGTATGAAATCAGAGGTGAAATGAGGGTATAGGCAGTTCACTATGTCTTCAGACTATTAATTTGATATTAAAATGGATCGGTTAAATATGGGATTGTGAGCTCTAAAGTTTCTTATTATTACGATATCAATCAATTATTACGATATTAATCAATTATCCATTCAAATGTGGAAAAATGTGGCTAAACCATCAAAATACCGAATATCTGGAGGTACCATTATATGGAGGCTATACGAAAACGTGGACCTATATAACCAATGTTCTGTCACCGAAGCCGGAACCTATTACAAACAATAAATATCATTTTTAGACAAATCCGTGGAAAAATGTGTCAAAAATAATCCAAACATCGGGAGGTACTGTTATATGGGGGCTATACGAAAACGTGGACCCATATAATCAATGTTCTGTCACCGAAGCTGGAACACATTACAAACAACAAGTACCAATTTTTAGATAAGCCTGTGGAAAAATGTGACAAAAATCATCGAAATACCGAATAGTGGGAGGTACTGTTATACAGGGGTTATACGAAAACGTGGACCTATATGTACAATGTTCCGCCACTATAGCTAGAACCCATAACGAACTATAAATACCAATTTTTAGACAAATTGGTGGAAATTTGTTGCTAAAACTATAAAAATTCTGAATATCGGGAGGTACCGTTATAAGGGGGCTAACACAGGTATAACAAGTAAGCAAAGGCTACAGTCGTGCGGGGCCGACCATGTGATACCCTACAATATGTTAGAAGCCCCCTTATGTCCGAATCCATTTTGGAATATTTCGCTTTTGAAATTATGTCATGGAGCACTGCCCAGATATTACCCTTAGCGTTTTGACCAGGGACATTTGTCCAATATTTACGCACTCCATCGTGCTGTTAGTTGTTGTGGTCCATTTTACAGCTACATATACCAATGGTTATGCAAAATGCTAGAATTCTTCCCTGTTCTTAACTCTCTTCAGTTGTCTAAGCAGGAAATTTTTTCTGTTTTTGGTTCATTTGAAATATTTTGCGATCAACTCCAAAAGCAAGAAGCCCCTCTGTATCATCAAATATAAACTCATCTATATGATTTGCTTGTTTACGATATTTGGCTTTATTCATCAACGAAATCAGTATAAAAAAGCCAGAAGTTCACCTTTTGTGTATTTCGGATATCGTCTGTAAGTAATGTTGGTATTTTTACACACAAAAGTAGTGGTCCATTCTACCCGCTGTCCTAAACTCTAACTTCATGCGAGATTTCCTTTGAGTTCAATTTGTTAACTTTAAAACCGCTGCAAAATCAGGAACATTTTTAGTTATTGGTCCATTTAAACCCCTAAATATATTGCGGACATCTTTGAAAACAATAAGCCTAGCCCTTCTGAGCCTGACCCTACCCTTTTTCGAGAGGAAAAGTGCAATCTTTATATAATAACCCCAACTTGTGTTGTAAAATGAAAAAAATATTACAAAATGTACAATTCAATATTATAAGTCAAATTGAAAAAATCGCATGCGATAAAAAATATGAAAAAATAAAAATATGTCACAAAATACTACAAAATCTATTTTAACATCATTATTGGCATTTTTTATGCGGTTTTTCTAGATTTTATTCTTGTATGCCAAGAGGGCATTCTGCATTAACAAAATTTGTCAAAATCGGTGAAGCCATTCTTGAGACATAAGCATTCTAGCTAACATTCCCTTCCATAATATTTATACATTGTATATATTTCGCTATATATATCCGATATATTTACTATCGGCATCTACGTAACGGTTAGAGTTGACCTGTTCGTCTATTTGTGATTTCGCCGGGCTCAAAAATATTCGCGATTTAATAGAAAATTTGACTTTTATTTAACACAAATGTTATGGTCTATTTCACCCACTAAATATTACCCGATGATCATAAAAATTGGAAGGCTTCTGCCCAGCCCGCGTCGATTGGTCTATAATTGCGACCAGTAGAGCAACTGCAAAATCAGTAAATTTTTCAGATTTTGGTCCATTTCATCCATTTCCTAAATATTATGCGATCTTCTCCTATTTCAGTAGGGTTCTATTCTGGCTCTAGCCCCACCTCCATTCTAAATTTCGTGAGTATCGGGCCATAATTGCGACCTGTAGAGTGATTACAAATTAACATGGACAGACGGACAGACGGACGGACGGACATACATAGCTAGATCGACTGTTGTTACGATATCATAACTACATAGTCACCAATGTTAACTGATTTAAACCGCTAAAGCAATATGCAAATTTTTGGAAAGGTCTATGGAATAAAATTTCGAAACCAAAATTTTGGATTTTTCAAATTTTTATTGGTTATTCGTTTCTGTAACTGTGGTTTTTATATTAACATGTCTCTGCCATGAGCTGTTACTCTATGTATTGTAGACACAAACCATTTGCTCAAAATGCATTTTGTCTAGTCTTTACCATTTTAGGTCTTTGCCATAATTTCCATTATACCCTCCACAATAGTATGGAGGGTATCATTCCGTTTGTATCACCTTGATATATACACATTTTATACTGCACAAATTATATATATATATATATATATATATATTCCAGATCAGCATAAAATTCTATGTCGATTAAGTGATGTCCGTCCATCTGTCTGTACGTCTGTGGAAAACACTCTAGCTTCCGAACGAAAAGAAGTAGGTTGATAAAATTTTACTCAGATATGTATTTAGTCTGCAGGATTTTTGGTATTAAAAATGGGCTATATAGGTCCATTAATATAGCCCCCAAATAATTGTACCGACATATTTAAAGATTTTTAGGTGTTTTAGTATTAATTTTGACCCGAATTTGCTGAAAACTCTCAATATAGATCTTAGTTTTGGTATAGTCCCGATGTAAATGTGACTCCAGATATTTTTTAATGATTACCGAAACCGAAACTGTTTAAATTTCCGTATGGTAAGTTCGTAATGGGTGCTAAGCCTGTGACCGAAAATTGTCTATACATGTCCACGTCATCATATAGACCCCATATAACTTTACCCCCAGATATTCGGTATTTTGATAATTTCAGCGACATTATTCACAGGAATTGGTTCAAGTTTAGAATTTGAGTATCGTAATGGCTTATATGTCCACGTCTGCGTATAGGCCCCATATAAACATAACTCCGAATATATTTTATAACTTTAGCAGTATTTTTCAACGGACTTTTTTTTTTGAAGATTTGCAAATTCCTTCCAAATGATGAATGTTGAACACCCTCGTCCCGGCAAAACTTATTGCTTTTTTACTTATTTTCATCAAAATTCATCTGCTTAAGTTAAAAAAATCTCTGTTAAAAATACATTTCTCATAAAACGTCCATCAATAACAGCAAAGTCAACGATTGCAGACATCAGTTGTAAACTTTTTTATATGTATGTTTGTCAGCAATGAGGTTAAGTGTTCTTGTATTTGATTTTGTTATTTCGCCTTCCTCATTTCTCCTTTACACTTCCTGCTTTGAATGTGCTATTGGAGTTGTTGATATTGACAATGTATATAAAAGTTGCTATCAACGATTAGGAAGAGGATATTACCAACAGGCAAATAATATTGCATTTCCATAATTCGGCAATAGCATGGTAAACCTTTTGGTAGAAGAAATAAAAAGGTATTTACGTATAGTCGGCTGGGCTGGCAAATGAAATTTTCATCATCTATAACTATAGACTAATAAAGGTATAGACTAAAAAGTTGTCTCATCTGTTATCTCCGGAAAAAGTGCTTCAATAGATGTCGTTCATGCTGTGAGAGAGCTTCAGTCCATTTTTTATAATTTATTATTATTTATCAATTGAAAACAAGGCAATGTATTTGTTTCCCTTTGCGTTATACAACTATGTCGTGACATATAAAAATATATAACTTAAATAGCAGAAAAAAACCAGAAAGGGTAGGTCAAAAGTCGGGCGGGAAGACTATATGATACACTACACCAATATGCGTATTTAGTAGATCTCACGTAACAAAAATGTTTGTATTGGGAATTTATGTGAAGTAGATCATACCAACTATGAACCATATAACATAGCTGTATAGTGCATGATATAATATAACGGACCGAGTTTGACGAAATGGTAAAATTCGAATAAATATGAAAAATTCTATTCAATTTGTGCTGATATTACTTATAAGGGGAGAAATAACCTAAAAATATAAAAATCGGAATCTATAAAGTTTGGCAAAGGTATTTTCGGGTAGTATCTGATGCCCGATATCAAATATCATTGTTGTGTAGTGCATATTACGCATGTGAGGCACTTTAACACCAAATCGGGTGAAGCAATACATACCTGGTTCTAGGATGTATTTTGTCGGAACGCTAAAATTCAGTCAATTTGGACTGATATTAGCCATTTGGTGCACAAAAAAATCTGATATAGAATATAGATATACATATGGGAGCTATATCCTAATCTGATCCGATCTCGACAAAATTTTCTGGTACCAAATATCATCCTTGAGGAGTGCATATTACGCATGTGGGGGATTTAAATCCGGAAATCGGATGAAATATATATATGGCTATATCTGAACCGATTTTCTCAAAATTTGATGTACTTTCTTCTAGACTGAATTCGGTACGATATGACAAAATTCAGGTATTTAGAATTATATTGGCCATTTGGACAATAAACTTGATATCGGATAAAAATATATATGGATGCTATATCCTAATCTGAACCGGTCTCGACAAAATTTGACTGAGGTATTTCGAGCAGTATTTGATGTTCGGTACCAAATATCATTCTTGTGGAGTGCATATTCTACATGTGAGGGATTTAAAACTCCATATCGTATGAAATATATATATGGGATATACTTTCTTGTACTTCATGTACTTTATTGTAGACTGAATTTGGTTGGATGTGCCAAAATTCAGGTCATTACCGATATTGACTCTTTGGTGAACAATCAACACGAAATCGAAAGATATATGTGGGAGCTATATCTAAATTTTAACCGATTCTCACCTATTTCAATAGGGTTCGTCCTTGGGCCAAACAAATATATTTGGAAAATTTCATCTCATTCGGATAATAAATGCGACCTGCATATTGTTCATAAAAATACATGGACAGAGGGACGGACGGACAGACGGACTAACCTGCATAAATCGACTGAGAAAGTGATTCTATGAAGATCCTTAAAAGTAATCATGGGTCTATCTCGCCTCCTTCTCCATGTTACAAAGAAATGTACAAGAACATAACACCCTTACCACTATGTGGTGTAGGGTAGAACAAGTAAGCAAAGGCTATAGCCGTGCGGGGCCGATCATGTGATACCCTACAACACTATAATATGATGGAAGCAACCTTATGTCCAAATCCATTTTGATAGATTTCTTTTTTGAAACAATGCCGATTAACATGAAAAGACGGACGGACGGATACACATAGCTAGATCGACTCAGCTCGGCGATATATCATCGTGGGTGCAGGACCAATATTTCGAATTGTTACAAAATTTTGACTCAATCAAACTTGTAATACCCCCAACACATTCCATATTAGGCTTCGGAAAAAGAAAATAACTTATGCTTGAACAGTCTACCCTACGCATCAAATCGTTTGCTGGGATACATATTACACATATTTTCTTAGACAAAAATCACAACTTGTGAATCTTGCATAGTGTGTACTCTTGCAACTATGATGCATATAACAAATCAATATATTTTAAAAAATGCACAGCCCTTAAAGATTATATGCTCTTCCTTATGTCATGAACTTAACATAGATATGAATTGAATAAAATCTCAAGTAACCACCATAGACTCATAACATTTCTCCATTTCTTCTTTGCACCTTTTCTCAGACGTGTACATTGGGATTAGGTTTTTTTGTGGCTTACTATTTGCCGACTGCCTTGCCTTACAGTTTATAATGTGAATATTAGAGTGGAATTCGAATAATTGAAACAAATCGTTTGCTTGCTCACAGAGTGGCATAACACAAACAAGTAAAAAGACATTCGGGCCGAACTTCTAATACGATCCACCATTGGATAAAGAAAACATGTTTATGCAAAAGTATCTGAATTCTAACGTGTTCCAGTTTAAACTACATATTCCGGTAAGACTGTTCGGATAATCTGTAACGTGGACTTTTAAATACTATATTCCGCCACAGGAGCTAGAAACCATTACGAACTACAAATACCAATTTTCCGTGGAAAATATGGAAATAACCATCAAAACACCGGCTATCTGGAGGTACCGTTATATGGTGGCTATACATACAATGTTTCGCCACCGGAGGTAGAACCCATTATGACTTACAAATACTAATTTGTAGAGAACTCCGTCAAATAATGTGGCGAAAGTCATCAAAATACCGAGTATCGGGAGGTACCGTTATATGAGGGCTATACACAAAAGTGGAAGTATACATACAATGTTTCGCCACTTGAGCGAGAACCCATTATGACCTACAAATAACAATTTTTAGACAAATCCGTGGAAAAATCTGTTAAAAATCATTAAAACACCGAATATCGTGAGATACCATTCTATGGGGGCTATAGCAAAACGTGAAGCGATATATCTCATTTGCAATACCAACCATGGTAGACACCATACAAATTGTTCTGCCAATTTTTGAAACTCTGCGTCAAATAATGTGGGCTGTATTGTTTGAAGGTCATTGGATGCTAATTTAGCGTTTTATAAATTTCATGGTTCAAAAATTTTACCCGTTGTGTGGGAGGTACCAGATGAAATCCGTTCTATCTATTCTTCATACCAGATCTTGTGTTGGTGGAAATATTGAGATAAGCGAAATTTGAAGACAATCGGTCTGTTGTTTCACATTTTATAAGAGTTATGACTATCAAAATTTCGAGACCTTGTGGGGGAGGTACCTGGTGGAGTGGACCGATATTATCCATTTCGGCACTCATCCTATCACTGATACAAATGTTAGGATTTTAAAAAATTTGATGATCCTTTCTTGTTTTATTAGGTACATTATTTTTTATGACAAATTTGACCTTTTGTGGTGAGCTACCCGAAGGAGAAGACCGAAATTGCCCAACTCGATCTAAGTTTGACAAAAATATTACGATGTACCAATTTTGGATCAAATTGGAAGCCTCCTGCAAAGAGTTATTGTGCGCCTGGCTGGCAGATCGATTCCAATTGTCCTGAAACGTATTTGGTCTAAAGAGACCTAGGGTCTAAAGTCGTTATTTCGATCAAGCACGTTTTGGCCACATCAAGTGTTATATCCCCTCTGTAGTCATATGGCTGAGGCCAGATAAAAAGGATTTTTTTCACAACCATTCCATTGGATTTTTGACCTTATGAGATACTGTTATATTGGGAAGTATGACCAATATTGAAGCATGTACCAATATTGAATATTTTGTATTTATTGCGAACAGATGTTCTACGCCCCGAGAAGTAATCCAAAAGTCTATATTAAATTTCAGAGCTCTATATTACAATTTGCAAAGCTTGGTTCAGAATATTGGGGTCATTATTGTGTGCATAGGTATGGCTAAACATAACAGGCCATAAACAAATGTTGGGCCTTGTGGAATTTAGATATATCAATCTATCACATCCACTTGGAATTCGCCTCACCTCTGATTGATTGATGATATGTTTTTATGATTCACATTTATTTTGTTCAGAGACTCATAAAAAAAACCTAACAACAAATGTAGTAGTTGCTTATAGTGTTCACTGTAATTCTACAAAAAATGTTCATTAAAGACCGATAAGTATTTCTCAAACAAATTCCAAGAATTTATTGCCAATATATGAACTCTCACTCTTGTGCGGTAAATCCAAATATACATATTTATGTTTGCATGAATTTTTATGAAACAATCCTTACGTATGGCCAGAAATCAATGAATATGAATGAGCATGTTGTAATTCCTGCCCTGCCGGATGAGCGGGCTGTCTGCACAATTGGCCATAAAACACTGGAGGTGGGGTGGATTGTGGGTTGGTCCCACCAACAATCTCTGCCTGGAAGTGTAATAATCGTACAGTTAAAAGGATTTACATATAAATGTATTCGTCTCCAACCAGTTGTTGTAGTTTATTGGTGTTAAAAGGGAAATAAAATAAAAATCAATCAATTCCTATCGAACAATACAACCAAGTGTAGTGTCAGACATTGGAATGATTCTCAATATTGGATCCGTGGCATGTTATTATGCTGTGTAAACATAATCTTTTATTTATTACAATTTCTTTAATTAATTATGTAAATGACAGGTTAAAGTACACAAATAAATTGTGCAATATGCTAGGTTGAAGTTGAACTCTAAAAGCCAAGGTATATGTAATAGGCAGTGTTGTCGTTCCAGCTGTAAGAACTATGAATATCAAAGCAAATTTGAATTCCCGAAAATAATAAAATGTGAGTTGAAAGCAGTCTCTACAAAATTTTGCTAACAGATATCGAAAAACATGCAAAAGTTGCCAAACCGTACAAAAGTTTGGTTCTAGAAAATAAAATATCTGGCCAAATTGTTGCTTGCGTATGTATAACCACTATATAATGTGCCGACCGATTTTGAACATACAAAGGGTCATTGCCACATTTGCTAATCGAATTTATTGTTTAATCCGACTTTTTGTTTAAGTCCCTCACATTCGTAATATGAATTTGACAACAATGATATTTGGTACCAGATATCTTTTGGAGCTCGGAAATGCCTCTGCCAAATTTTATCGAGATCGGTTCAGATTTGGATACAGCTTCCATATATATCTTCAAACGATTTCGTGTTAATTGTGCACCAAATGGCCAATATCAGTCCAAAAGTCCTGAATTTTGGTACATCCGACCCAAATTCAGTCTAGAAGGAAATACATCAAATTCTGAGAAAATCGGTTCGGATATAACTATAGCTCCCATATATATGTTTCAGCCGGTTTGGCGTTTAAGTCCCTCATATTCCTAATATGCATTCGACAACAATAATATTTGATACCACATATCTTATAGAGCTCGGAAATACTTTTGCCGAATTTTATCGAGAACCGTTAAGATTTGGATATAGCTCCCATATGTATCCTTAATCCGATTTCAGGTTTATTCTGCAAATAATGGCTAATATTAACCCCAATGGAGTTTTTTAGTCCCAGCGAAATCACAAATAGACGAACAGATCAATTCTGATCGATAAGTAGATGCCGATAGTAAATATATCGGATATATATAGCGAAATATATACGATGTATATACATATAAATAAAGAGGAAGTTAGCTAGAATGCTTATATCTCAAAAATGGCTGGCCCGATTTTGACAAATTTTGTCAATTCAGATTGCTCTCTTGGCATAAAAGTATAAAATCTATAAAATATGCCAATTATGATTATAATAAAAATTTTGTAGTATTTTGTGACATTTTTTTATTTTTTCCTATTTTTTATCTCCATGCAGTTTTTTCAATTTGACTTATAATATTGGAGCGTATGTGTTTTAATATTTTTTCACCTTGCAACACAGGTTGGGGTTATTATATACAGATTGCAATTATCATTCGATCCTCACGAACATTTTCACAAGGATATAGTTAGGCTCAGATAGGATATAGTCAGGGCTAGGCCTATTGTTTTCAAATTTGTTCGCAATATATTTAGGGGTTGTAATGGAAAAACAACTAAAACTGTTCCTGATTTTGCAGCCGTTATAAAGTTCACAAATAGAAACCGAAAGACACGAAATCTGGCATGAAGTAAGAGTTTAGGACAGCAGATAGAATGGACCACTACTTTTGTGTGAAAAAATACCAGCATTACTTACAGGCGATACACAAAAAGCGAAATTTTGGCTTTTTTATGCTGATTTCGTTGACGAATATAGCCAAATATCGTAGACAAGCAAATCATATAGATACGTCTTAATTTGATACGTCTTAATACAAAGGGGCATCTTGCTTTTGGAGATGATCTCAAAATATGTTTCAAATGAACCAAAAATAGACGAAAAATGTCTGATCACACAATTGAAGCCAATCGCCAATTAAGGACATGGAAGAATTCTAGCATTTTGGACGACAATTGGGTTATGTATAGATGTAAAATGGACCGCAACAACTAACAGCACGACGGAGTGCGTAAATATTGAGCAAATGTCCCTTTGCAAATACTAGGTGATATATGGACAGTGCTTTGTGACATAATTTCAAAAGCGAAATCTTCCAAAATGGATTTGGACATAAGGGGGCTTCTAACATATTGTAGTGTTGTAGGTGGTCGGCCACGAATGACTATTGCCTTATTTATAGATATAGAAGATGTGTTAATTCTTCTAAAAATTTAGTAACTTTCACTTCTGAAAGCGCAGGGATGCGAAGAATTTCGCTGTTCGGGCTGAAGGACAAAAATAGACTTGAAAATACCTTCATGCTGACAGGATCCTCCAAAACCTTGATATCAAGCTTGAATTGAGGACTTACTTTTTTATGTACAGAAAATTCGATTGAAAAATACGTTATATGTTATATGTGAGCAATAACAAAACGTGGACACGTATTTCCCATCTTAAATAACGTTCGGAAGCTGCAGATATTTTTACATACGAATGTACGCTGGCAAATCCGTAGATGTTCCTTCTCAATGCTGAGTTCGTACAACTATAGCTCGTTTTATTTTGTTCTATATTTTCAAGGGCTTTCTTTCTCTCAAAGTCTGGACTACACGAACGTGGTGCATGTTCATTATTACATCACTTTACACACATACACACACACACATCTTGCACTGCGATATTTTCAATTCATGGGCATTATTGATTTGTCAGCCAGGCATTTATGACATTTCCCATTTTTTAAATCAATTCACTTGTAATTTACACATTTAATTCCATGGCTATCCCTTAATGGTGGTTGGGTATTTCATTTCAATACTCAGAATGTCCAATACATAAATGATTTCCAATCCACGTTAAATACGATTTTCAATAAACCATTTAAGGAAAGCCAATTTATCGTTAACTTACATAATTAATTGCAACTTTCAATCTCAGATCGTTGAGATTCCATGCCAATGAATGCATGACCTGCAGAAGTATTCATTGGACCAAGATGAATGGGAAGTCTTTGTAGGCATTTAAACGAATATCTGCCTGAATTGTGAATATGAAATTATTTGGTATGGACGGGGGGAGGGGGACTGAAGTGTTATCACCAACACATTTACACACCACGCCAAAACTGTCGTTGGAAGTGTTAATCAATTTCATGGATGTCGATCTGGAAAAAAAGCGATAAAATGATTGAGCAATTCAATGCACCTGAAGTCTCCAGGATATTCAGTAATGGGATGTGAGTGGAAATTTGTATAAAAACAATTACCGACCGGCAGATTGGATATTTGCACCATAAATATTGACATGATGTTGAAATGTGAATAAATATACCCAATAAGAAAACCGCAAACGAATGTACATACATATGCATTGCCAATGGTTGAATTCATGATTACATATTTATGACATATTTCTACGAAGAGTACACATGCACACAACCATCCATGAGCATAGCATAATAATATTTATGAATTGCTTGATGTTTCAATAAAACCATTAGCAGAAGCTATAGTCGGGCTGGTCCGATCTTGTGATACCCTACACCGAAATGTTTCGGATTGAAATTTCTCAATATTTAACGAATGCTAGAACGAATAAAATGATCCACTTTGCAATCAATCAATATTTTCCTAAAAATAT
Organism: Musca domestica; assembly: GCF_030504385.1. Taxonomy (NCBI): domain Eukaryota; kingdom Metazoa; phylum Arthropoda; class Insecta; order Diptera; family Muscidae; genus Musca; species Musca domestica. The sequence continues at coordinate 6,537,414 of NW_026712296.1, read as the reverse complement.
CAAGCGTTTGGGTGCAGCTGGACTCAATTTGGAAACGTATTAAATCAAGAGTCAAAAAAGTAACCAAACAATTTCCAGTTGTAATAAATTAATTTCGAATGCAACTTTCTTAAAAACTGTTATCTATGGAGTAAAGTAATGGACTGACTGACTGATTCATCAACGCCCAGACAAAACGGCTGAAGCTAAAATCTTGAAATTTTGGGTGAGGGTCACTCTTGGTCCGAAGGGTTCAGATAAGGCTGCGTTTTTGGTAATTCGTACTAGGACGGACAAGTATTAAAAAGTACACTCTGTATTTTAGGAAGCAGTAGAGCTAGAACTCTTAAATTTGAAATGAGGTTCACTGATGGAGTGCGTGATTGATGTATCAAAGAGATTTTGGAAATTCGCATTATAAGTGTAGGAAAAGTACAAAAATGTACTACATTTGGTACGATTTCGTATTATGTGAACGGTTACAGCTAAAAACTTGAAATTCGGAATGGGAATGGAGGTTGAGGAGTAGAGTCGATGAAGGTAGATAGTTTTGGGAGAGCTGGAACCTAAAAATTTGGAAATATGATTACTTTGCATTGTAGGAATAGGGTATGTAGGTAGTTTTGGACATTTGTACTTATGTGTACGAAATGGTACCAAACTTGCACAATTTAAAATTTTTGGACAACCGTTAGAGTCGGAATTCTGAAACTTGGAAATAAAAAATGAAAAATGTAGGTAGTTTTGGAAATTTGTACTTATGTGTACTAAATGATGCTAAATTTGGTCCCATTTAAATTTTGGGTGACCCGGTAGACTTGGAAGACTGAAATTTGAAAATAAGGTTTCTATTAGATTGTATGATGTAAGTAGTTTTGTAAATTCGAACTTTTGTGTACTATATGACACTAAATTTGGTTTTGGATGTGTTTGCGATAGGGTTGAAATCCCGAAATTTGGGGTGAGTTGTGTGTACTAAATAGAACTAAATTTGTTATAAATTGCATTTGGGTGAACCTACGGAGCTGGAGTTTTTTAATTTGGAAATAAGTACTTCAAGAGTACAAGAGGTAAAAAGAGTACAAAATTTAGTATTGATCGTAGGTATAATTAGATTTATGATGTTTGATGCTTGGGTCAGAATTAGTATGTATTGTTGAGATATGGAGATGGTATTGGTATGAAAGATATTAAATGGCACTGAAATTTTAATTGTGGTTGATATTGGTGTGTACGTTTGAGATATGAAGTGGTTTTGGAAGTACGTACTAAAATATGCTGATATTTGCAAATACATCAGTGCTACGTCAGATATGAAAATGGAAAATATCGAAACACTCCATGAAGTACCTCCCCCCAAAGTTCGAAATTTTGAATAATTATAACTCTTATAAAATGTGATGGGGACACGGTCTATGGTGAAAATGGAATATATCCGTCCACTCCTTCTGGTACCTCCACCACAAAAGTCAACATTTTCAAAATCCATGCAGCTCATAAAACACGAAATTTACATCCAATTCCATTCAGACTATGAACACAAGACCTGTGTTATAAAAATGGTTGAGATCGTACCTGGTACCTTCCCCACAAATGGTGAAAGTTTTGAGTAACCGAAATTATTATAAAATCCGAAATAAATATCCGGTTCTCTTTACATTTCACACATTCCGTTATTTCTACTAACACAAGATCTGCTGTGGGATGGATGAGATATATCGGTCCACTCCTTCTGGTACCTCCTCCACAAAGGGCCAAAATTATCCATTCACTTGGCACATCTCAATATTTCTATCAACACAAGATCCATTATAAAAATGGTTGAGATCGAATAATTCCTTCTGGTACCTTCCCAACATGGTACCTTCAAAATTTTGAAGAAAAAATGCTCCAAGAAAGCGAAATAAGCATTCGACTTTCTTCAGATTTCACACATACACAACATCGATTGTGAAGATGATATATATCTGCGAACCCCTTCTGGTACCTCACCCACAAAGGGTCATAATTGTCAATACTTTTATCTGTCATAACTTGTGAAAGAAGTCAGCAATTCTTTACAACAAACTATTTCTCTCAACCAGAAATCTGAGATGAAAATGGAATTTATGGTTTCGCATAAAATTGGATATAAATGGTCGATTTTCTTGTAACTTTTCCCATACGAACATTTTTACCTCACCTTTAATCATAACAGAAGTCAAAATAAATTGAAATAATCGAACATTGGCTGAGGGTAAAAAATCTGTCGGCAAAACCGACTGATACTTTTTAACTTGTTTATACCCTACAACACTATGTGTCGGCAAAACCGACTGATACTTTTTAACTTGTTTATACCCTACAACACTATGTGTTGGGGGTATTATAAGTTTGATTGGGCCTTAAATTATGTAACACCTCGAAATATTGGTTTTCCACATAGGAAAGTAGATATGGATCATTCTATCTCGCCGAGCTGAGTCGATCTAGCTATGTATGTCCGCCCGCCCGTCTGTCCATGTTAATTTGTAATCAAGCTACGGGTCGCAATTGTGGCCCGATCCTCACGAAATTGAAAATGGAGGTGGGGTTAGGGTCAGAATAGAACCCTATTTTTTTGGAGGTGGTTTTACAATATTTAGGGCTTGAAATGAACCAAAAACATAAAAAAATTCCTGATTTTGCAGTTGCTCTATAAGCCACAATTATGAACCAATCGACGCGGAAATTTACATAGAGTTAGAGTTTAGGACTGGGCAGAAGCCTACCAATTTCCGGCAATCGGACAATATTTAGCGGGTAAAATAGACCCTAACTTTTATGTAAGAAAATTAGAAAATTTCCACTAAACCGCGAATATTTTTAATCCCAGCCAAACCACAAATACATTAAAAGGTGTATTCTGACCATTAAAGTGATGCTGATAGCCAAAAAATCGGATATATAGCAAAATAGGAACAATATATATGTAAAAAATAATAGATCCTATTTATTATGCTTATAAGTCGAGAACCGCTGGACCGATTTTCACAATTCCCATCATTTCGGCTTGGGTTAGGATCTGAATTAAAGCCTATTGTTTTGAATATGTATATTTTGGGGTTCAATTGGACCAAAAAATTAAAATTTTCCTGATTTTACAGTCGCCATACGGGTCACAATTAAAAACCAATTGACACAGAATTTTGCATGGATGACCATTGGATTACATTTAGCTGTAAAATGGACCAAAAGTTTTCGTGTGAAATTGTTTTGAATACCTAATGGCATGACGGAAATGGAAATGCACCCGGCCAAAAAGCTAAGGATAGAGTATTTTGACATCATATCATAAACGAAATCTTCCAAATTGGATTTGGACATAAGGAGGTAACAAATATAACAAATCGGATGAACAATATATATGGAAGCTATAGCTATATCTGAACCGATCTTCTCCAAATATGACATACTAGCTTCTAGACTCAATTCGGTCGTAAGTGCCAATTTTCATTCAATATTACACGTTTGGTGCACAATAAAAGCAAATCGGATGAAGATATATGGGAGCTATATCTAAATTTTTACCGATTATCTCCAATTTCAATAGGGTTCGTCCTTGGGTCAAACAAATGATTTGTGCAAAATTTCATCTGGATCGGGTAATAAATGCTAACTGTCCTTCATTCACAAAAATACATGGACAGACGGACGGACATGCATGATTCGACTCAGAATGTGATTCTATGCAGATCATCTACAGGAACTATGGGTCTTTGTCGTTTCCTTTTGCCTGTTACAAACAAATGCACAAAGGCATAATACCCCGGCCACCTTGTGGTGTAGGGTATAAACATAGTGTTGCGAATTTCTTATAAATATAGATTGAAATAAATATAAATCAAGCTTATAATACTCCCAATACATAGTGGTGTATGGTATAAAAACCACTTCTTCGCCAATTATTTTTTTCTTCTTTTTATTTATTTATTTTATTATTTTATTTTTTTTTTCTTTTTGATTCAATAAAATAGGCCACTCTAATATACAAATAAACATACCTTTGTCGCAGCTGCACAACAATTGGTGAATGGCCACATACATTATTGGGCCAGATGAGGGCGGACATGTTACAGAATTGGAAATATCATTATAGTAAGTGAAAATGTAAGTGTTTTTATATAGCTGTGTCCGACAATATAGAGTTCTTTTAGCTGATAAATGAAGTTGAATAATAAATGTAATTATTTTGAATGTATTGCCTTCGTCTGAGTTGTCCCGAATTAACTAAAGGGATTCTTTTGTGATAAAAAAGAAAATCAGTAAACACGCATCAACAACAATTTGAATTATGTTAAACATTCACAATGACATTAAGAGCTATTCAGTCCCTAATCAGTTTACGGAAAAGGAAAGAAGGGATTTTTTACGCGTAAACATTAATACAATAATATTTGCCATTTGGTGCACAATAAACCTGCAAGGTATATATGGGAGCTATATCCAAATCTCAGACGATCTCTATAAAATTTGCCAAAAATATTGAGAGCTTTATAAGACATCTGGTACCAAATATCCTTCTTGTGGGTTGGATATTACGAACGAGAGGGACATAAACACCAAATCGGATGAAATATATATATGGAAGCTATAGCTATATCTGAACCGATTTTGGCCAAAGTACATGCTTCTACGCTGAATTCCGTCGGAAGTGCCGAAATTCAGTCCATTAGTTCCACACAAAAAAACTGAAATCGGTATAAAATATTTATGGGAGCTATATGTATATCCAAATCTGAACCGATCTTTATAAAATTTGGCAGAGGTATTTCCAAATATTATTCTTGAGGAGTTTACATTAAGAATGTGAGGGACTTAAACACCAAATCGGATGAAAGGATTGAAGCGATTTTTGCCAAAATTTGAGGCACTTCCTTATAGGCTGAATTCTGCCGGAAGTGCCAAAATTCAGTCCATTTGGGCTGATATTAGTCATAAGGTGCACAAAAAACTTGAAATCGGATAATAATATATATGGCAGCTATATCTAAATCTGAACCGATGATGAAAAAATTTTAAATGCTTATTTCTGAGGTGTATCTGATATCTGGTACCAAAGATTATTGTTGTGGAGTGCATATTACGCATGTGAGTGATTTAAAGCCGCAAATGGGATGAAACATATATATTGGATCTATAGCTATATCTGATCCGATTTGCACCAAAATTTGAAGTACTTGCTTCTAGATTGAATTCCGCCTGAAGTGCCAAATGTCTGGTCATTTGGACTGAAATTGGCCATTTTATGCAAAATTAACCCGAAATCGGGTGAAGAAATATATGGGAGCTATATCTAAATTTGAACCGATTTTTACCAATTTCGATAGGGTTCGCCCATGGGCCAAACAAATATTGTTTAGCGAATCTCGTCTGCGACCTGAATTTTGTTGACAAGAATACATGAACAGACGGACGGACAGACATGCATAAACCGACTCGGAAAGTGATTCTATGAAGATCGTTAAAATTAACTATAGGTCTATCTTCTATTCCTTACCGCTATGTAGTGTAGGGTATAAAAATCACACAACGATGAGACTATTATTTAAAAAAGAAAAATAAAGATTGGAGTCAACTTTCACTCACTTTTGAGCAACATAAACATCAAAAGAATTGGGATGAAAACTTTTTTGTTTCACATCAATTTGAACACTTTAAACATTCGATAATTTATCACTTTTTTATAAACTAAGACAAAAATGTAGCCAACTGTTTTGGCAAGCGCACAGGCTGACGGGCAGCCCGTTTATTTACACGTGATATTATGTCCACCAAAGAACCAGTTGAAGGTGTTTCACTTATGCAACATACATACATATACCCATGTGGTAGCCTATATGTTGTTGGATATGAATGAGAAGGTATGCACCGCAATTGCTTTGCCCCAAGTGGCATACCATTTACGTTCATACAAAATCTCAAAAGTTGCAATATTTTGCGTTTTACACATGGAGGTTCATTAAGGGAATCTGAGTAAAGGCGAAACCGGTATTTAAATGTGTAATGTCCATACAATAACATACACAAGTCTTGTTTCATTTACGCTCAAAAAATGACACAATTTTTTAAAATATATTGACATGAGTTTTGTATGTACATTAACGATGTGCTTGCAAATTGATATGTAGTATCTTAATTTGGACAGGTTTGAGGTAGATTATCTTTGATGACTGTCTTGTCTGACCATACATGCCATGACAAATTACAGTGTCATAGTAACAACTTTTCCTCAAACACACCAAATATCAATATTGATGTACCCAGTATCAACAATATGAATGCAATTTTTAACCAGTAAGGAAGGGATAAAAGTTGGGAGGACCGATTTTAGGTTACCGTACACATCTATACATTTAATATTTATACCAAATTAGGACGAGAAATGATATGCAGATGGAGATCGATCTACGTCTTCTTATGTTATTAAATAGAGGAAAAATTTTCCAGAAAAAAAAAACAAGTAAAAAAGCTGTAAGTACACCAAGCCGAACTTTGAATACCCTCCACCATTTGTGACAAATTTGGCAATTAAAAAAAAAATAAAATCCGTAAAAAAAATCTTAAAAATACCGAATGTTGCCGTTATATTAGGGTCTATACGACGATGTGGACCTATATAAGCAACTTCTGTTATAAGCCATTACACACAATTTCCTGTCATAGGCTGTACAGGGTGAAATAAAAAAAAACTGCATCAAAGTCAAATGTCATAACTTTTACATTATTTTTTAAATTTTATTGAATGAAAGCAAAAAATGTCGGGAATAGCATCAAATTTTAGAATAAGTTTAGATTTTCGAATTGGTCACCTTTGGCACGATTTATTGGTATCCGGAGATTTTGGAAGCCATTGTGCGTTGGAAATGAAGCGAGGAACCTCATTTTGTAACCATTCTTGGGTGGTGCTGAGTTCTGTTGGGATGTCCAAGGTCTACGGCGAAAATGTTTGCGTGCCCAAGGCTTTAGTACACAATATTTTCACGATATTAGACATTTATTCTGATGCCTCGTTCGATTAATAGGAGTGGAGAGCGACCATCGCCCGTTATGGCGGCCCACACCATCACCATGGTCGGCGCTTGAGTTCTGGTGGTCAACCGAAGGTACACATTTTCAGCAGACCTCTTTGGCAAGTAAACACGAAAATTTTGTTTGTTTACAAACTGCTGGGCAACGAATGTTTTCTCATCGGAAAAACCAAATTCGGCAGTTCACCACTTTCGGCCAAGCGAAGCAACTCTTTAGCTCTTTTGAGTCTATTTTCTCCATGATGCGGTGTTCTTGCACTTTTTGGAATTTCAGTGGCTTTACCCCGAGCTCATTTTTCAATATTTGCTGAATGGAATATTGCGATATGTTCAGCTTTCGAGCCATTCGTTCATCGTTTTCGAAGTGTCAGTGAAATAATGCTGGAGAGTCAGTTACCATTAATGGAGACCGGTATAGAGCCATGATAACAGATTATTTTGTTCCCGAATTGGATGAGTTGTCGTTCCAACAAGATGGCGCTACATGCCACACAGCGCACGTCACTATCGAATTATTGAAGGAAACATTCGATGAGCGCAAAATTTCGCGAAATGGACCTGTCTATTGGCCACCAAGATCGTGTGATTTTATCATTGGATTATTTTCTTTTGAGATATGTGAAGTCGCTCGTCTACGCCAACAAACCAGAAACGTTAGTGGACTTGGAAGCCAATATTCGTGGCGTTATTGCCCCATATACTCGAAAAAGTGGTTTAAAATTGGACCTGTAGAATTGGTTTTATTCGAGCCAGCCGAGGAGGCCACATGCCCGAAATCATATTTAAATATTAAAGCCAAATTGATCAATATTAAAACGATTTTCTTGTGTTTTATTTCAATTCGAAGTTCTATACCTCCATAAAAAAACACCACTTACCCTCCATACTATGGTGGAGGATATAAAAACATTTAAAATGTTGCATGCGATCGAAGCAAGGTGACTTATTTTTTCTGACCTTTTAAAATGGAAATACCCATATCGACACCCTCCAATAAAGCCAAATTGATCGATATTAAAACTATTTTCTTGTGTTTTATTTCAATTCGAAGTTCTATACCTCCATAAAAAACACCACTTACCCTCCATACTATGGTGTAGGATATAAAAACATTTAAAGTTGCATGCGATCGAAGCAAGGTGACTTATTTTTTCTGACCTTTTAAAATGGAAATACCCATATCGACTTTTGTTATCATAAATGATTTTTTATTTTCTTATCAATTGAAAATACACTCAAAAAAAAGTTGTAAGTCTCGCAGCTTTTAATTATTTTTTTTTTTATTTTACAAACATCAGCATGCATAACAAAGCCCGTATTGCATTATATTTCTAAGCAATGACAAGTACAAGGAATAACAATTGTTTTTATACCCTACACCACATAGTGGTAAGGGTATTATGTCTTTGTGCATTTGTTTGTAACATGGAGAAGGAAACGAGATAGACCCATAGTTACTTTTGAGAACCTTCATAGAATCACTTTCTGAGTCGATTTATGCATGTCCGTCTGTCCGTCCGTCTGTCCATGTATTCTTGTGAACAAAATGCAGGTCGCATTTATTATCCGATTGAGATGGAATTTTCCAAACAATATTCTTTTGGCCCAAGGACGAACCCTATTGAAATTGGTGAGAATCGGATCAAATTTAGATATAGCTCCCATATATATCTTCATCCGATTTCGGGTTAAATGAGCACCAAATGTCCACTATCAGTCCAAATTACCTGAATTTTGGCACACCCAACCTAGTTCGGCCTAGAAGCAAGTATATCAAATTTGGAGAAAATCGGTTCAGATATAACTATAGCTCCCATATATATCCTTCATCCGATTTGATCTTTAAGTCCCTCACATTCCTACTATGCACTCCACAACCGTGATATTTGGTACCAGGTATTAGATGGAGCACAGAAATAGCTGTTTTAAATTTTATCGAAATCGGTTCAGATTTGGATATAGCTCCCATATATATCTTCATCCGATTTCGGGTTAATTGACCACCAAATGGCCAATATCAGCCCAAATGGCCCGAATTTTGGCACATGTGACCGAGATTAGCCTTAAAGCAAATACAACAAATTTTATTTTTATTCGATTTTGGTGTTTAAGCCTCTCACATTCGTAATATGCACTCCACAAGAATGATATTTGGTACCAGATATAAGATACAGCCCAGAAATAGCTGTTTATAATTTTATCGAAATCGGTTCAGATTTGGATATAGCTCCCATATAAATCTTCATCCGATTTCGGGTTAATTGTGCACCAAATGGCCGATATAAGTCCAAATGGACTGAATTTTAGTACATCGGACCAAATTCAGCCTAGAAGCAAGTATATCAAATTTAGTGAAAATCGGTTCAGATATAGATATAGCAACCATATATATGTTTCATCCGATTTAGTGTTTTAGTCCCATACATTCGTAATATTCACTCCACAACCGTGATATTTGGTACCAGGTATTAGATGGAGCACAGGAATAGCTGTTTTAAATTTTATCGAAATCGGTTCAGATTTGGATATAGCTCCCATATATATCTTCATCCGATTTAGCGTTAAATGTGCACTAAATGGTCAATATCAGCCCAAATCACCTGAATTTTCGTACATAAGACCGAATTCAGTCTAGAAGCTAATACGTAAAATTTGGAGAAAACCGGTTCAGAGATAGCTATAGTTCGTAAAATGCACGATAGAATTAGATAGATTTTGATTTTGTACCAAATATCTCATAGAGCTCTGAAATGCCCTGTATAAACCTTTTTACGAGAGCTCTACTAAATATGCATAGTGGTGTAGGGTATCATATAGTCGGCCCCGCCCGACTTTTGAGCTTTCCTTACTGGTTTTTTAATATCTACATTCCTGAGACTTACAAAATCATTGGTTAACTATTTTTGGAATCTATAAACATGTTTATGAAATAATCTATTAATTAATTTAAGCTCTAGGAGGGAGTACTACATTTGGCATAGAGGGTAGGAGAAGAAGTGAAAATATAAATTTTGTTATTAGGAACACTGTGATTATCTATCGCTTAGTTAGGAATTCAAATTGGAGGTTAGTACTTTAAGATATGCGAAAAGAACTAAATGGTAATAAATTTGATATGTAGTGTGGGAAAAGAACTGGAATTTTGTTATCACCATCACTGTATAAAAGTGAATCGTTTTGATAAGAAGGTTTGGTTGAAAATACACAGTATATAGTAGGAGATAGTACTAAATAGTATAAAAATTTTTATAGAGTGTAGGAATAGAGCTGGAATTATGAGGTACGGGTGCATGCAATTTATAACGTTAGTTTTGAAATGCATAAATATTTTCCCATTTTAGCAATGAAGTAACGAGCTGGCATTCGACTTATCTGCTTTGAGATATATTTAAAATTGTCATCATTGGCGAACATACGAACAAAAGTCAAATTGAATCTTATCGAAACATAATTTTTTCCAGTGCACAGATAAGCGTACCCCCTAGCCAAGTAATTATTTTTATTTAACAGCTCTTCAGTATTCCACTGAACGTCAAACTCGAAGCATAGAACACAAAGAACTACAAAAAAGTAAAAAAAAATACAAAAAATAAGCATGGATTACGAATTGTCGGAACAACAAAAACTACATTTAAAAATAAGGTGATGTTGTGTGTGTATGTGCAGATTAGTAAACAATAAAGTGGAGAAAAAATGAACAAACAACAAACCAATGCTTGTGTGTTTTTAACAGACATTCTTAATGCACTTTAAACAATATTCTTATCAAAAAAGCGATTATCTACAATCTCAAGCAGATTAAAGTTTTAGAGCTCCATATTATACCTGTATTTTAAAAATGTAATTTTTTTCCTACAGAACTTTGGAATTTAGAATAGATCAGCTGCAGAAACGTCTTAACGATGAAGACGTTTCGATTAAAGTCCACACCGGAAAAATTCGCGGATCTAAACGCCTAACCATTTACCGCAAGGCGTATTACAGTTTTGAACGCATACCTTACGCCTTGCCTCCGGTGGGTGAATTAAGATTTCGGGCTCCGAAACCGATAACCGCATGGAAGCATGTTAGAGATTGTACCTGGCATGGTCCGAAGGCCATGCAACGAAATCCCATGGATCCAATGACCATTGAGGGATCGGAAGATTGTCTCTTTTTAAATGTCTATACAAATAATGTATGTATGTTGTGTATGTATTTTAGTTCTGTTTTTTTTTTAATTGTGTTCGCATTACATTGCATGTTTAGATAAAACCCATTAAACTTCGACCCATAATGTTTTGGGTCCATGGCGGAGGATTCCAATTTGGCGAAGCAAATTGTGAACAATATGGCCCCGACTATTTTATGATGAAAGATGTGGTACTGATTACAGTTCAATATCGTATGGGAGCGTTGGGTAAGTAATACTATAATGTGTCTCCATACATCTTCAAATCTCAATTCCAGATTCAAACAGAGACCTTCATATCAAAGATGACGATTCAAGCCCTATCCCTTCACCCAATACTAAATTATGTTCCATTTAGTGCTTTTCCTACAAATTTAGGACGCATTTGCAAACCGTCGGCAATCTAAGATACCATCAGTAATATAAATATCAAATTTCAAAATTACGTCTCTATCCCTTCACCCAATACCAAATATAGTATAATTTAGTACTTTTCGTGCAATTATAGTACATGTTTTCGAAACCATCTCAATATATCCAGGCTACACATGAAAAGCGATCATAATACCAAATTTAAAACTGCAAGCACCATATCTTCACTCGATACCCAATTGGATTCCAGGAATTTCGGTATTCCTATTCACAATTTAGTTCCACTAAGTACTTTTCGAACAATTATCCATCCATATGTCCAGGCTGCACATAACCCAAATTTCAAACTGCAAGCACTGTCTGTCTACCCAATACCAAATTGTACGAAATATAGTACTTTTCTAACAATTATTTTCATATCGCAAATCCAGATACCAACAGAGACCTCAATATCAATTTTGAGGATTCCAGCTCTATTCCTTCACCCAATACTAAATTATGTTCCATTCAGTACTCTTCGTACAAATTTAGGACGCATTTCCAAACCATCGCCAAATCTAAGACTCAGGTACCATCAGTAATCTAAATATCAAATTTCAGAATTTTAATTTTATCCCTTCACCTAATACCAAATAAAGCACCATTTAGTACTTTTTGTACAATTATAGTACACATCTCCGAAACCATCTCCATATGTACAGTCTACCCATGGACAGCGATCCTAATACCAAATTTCAGATTTCAAACACTATATATTCACACAATACCAAAATGTACCAAATATAGTACAATTTAGTACTTTTCGAGCACTTGTAGTACACATTTCTAAAACCACCTCTTCATCACAAACTTACCACCACCACAAAATTTCAAAATTCCAGCTTAATCCATTCTCCCTAAACCAAAGTGTTCGAAATTTAGTGCCATTCAGTACAGTTCGCGCACTTAGTAGACATTTCCAAAACCACTTTATATATCCAACCTGATTCTCGTACAAAAATTCAAGTTTCTAGCTCTATTCGTTCACATAATACCAAATGGTACAATTTTAGAAGTTTAGTATCATTTTAAAACTTTTCGTAACATTAAACCCTTTGATGTACTCTAACAGTGACCCACATTTCAAATTTCAGAATTCTTACTCATTCTATTTGTCCGATACATGGTATTTAATTTCTAGAACATTTTAATAATTTTCGTAACCTTTTAGTACGAATTTTCCAGCCTTATCAAGCGCCTACGTACCAAGACTTACCCTTGTACAAAGTTTTAAGATTCTAACTTCAGCCTTTTCGTCTGGGCGTTGATCCTAGATCAGTCAGTCAGTTATACCACTCCTTTTTCATATATTTAGATAGATATAAAAATTCTAACACTTGATTACAAGGTTTTATTTCTATTTCACAGGCTTCCTCAGTCTTAACGATCCTGGCTTACATACACCTGGCAATGCAGGCCTTAAAGATCTGATTCTTGCACTCAAATGGGTAAAACGAAATGCGACCAGCTTTGGTGGTAATCCTGAATGTGTGACCGTATTTGGTGAAAGTGCCGGAGCTGCGGCCGTTCATTATCTAATGCTTTGCGAACATGCAAGAGGTCTCTTCCATCGCGCCATTCTGCAATCGGGGACAGCCGTTAGCGATTGGGCCATTACTGATTGCACTAAAAGAGCCTATGATTTGGCCAAAAATGCTGGCTATGAAGGCGAATATAAGGAGAGACATATTCTGAAATATCTACTGAAACTGCCAGCCGATGAAATTCTCAAAGCAGAGGCAAAATGTCTGCAGCGAAATGATCGTGAATTGTTCGGATTCGCACCCTGCATAGAGCCCTATTTTACAGCTCATACTGTGATTTGCAAGCCAGCAGAAGAACTAATGGCTCATGCTTGGGGTAATAGCATACCATTGATTTTGGGAGCCAATTCACTTGAGGGACTCTTCTTTAAAAGAAGTAAGTTTTGAAATACATGAAATATGGCAATTATTGAATATGTTTTTTTTGTCTTTTTTAGCTGCTCTTAAGAACAAAGATGCAATTTTACAACTATTGGAGACATGTGCCCAATATGTACCCAAGGCAGCAGCTGTACGCCGTGAAAGTCCCGAGTGTCTGGACAAGGGTTTGAAATTACGCAAAATTCACATTAAAGGCCAACGACCAACATTGGATGACTTTTATGAGGTTTGTGTCATTTGATAGCCCTTTGATGTGGTATGCTTTGGCATGTTATGCTTCACTTGAAGTTCTATGTGTGTGTGTGTGTGCACTCTGTGACCAGTTTAACTTTCTTTACAGATCATTACATTCGCTTATTATTGGCATCCCATACAGAAAGTCATTGAGGCGCGTTTAAAGTATGCCCGCAAAACTCCAACATTTTTGTATCGTTTTGATTTTCGTTCGGATAAACTTATAAATCCTTTCCGTTTAATGCGTTCCCCAGACTGGGACGATGCCGATGAATCTGGTGGAAAAGGCGATGTCAAAGGTGTGGCACACACCGATGAACTTGCTTTCCTCTTTAGCAGTATTCTAGCCGAACCAATGGACCGGCAAAGCCGTGAATATACCTGTTTAAAACGCATGATTTCAATGTGGACACAATTCGCTGAGGCAGGAAATCCAAACAGTGCTAAAACGCCGGATAACAAATGGCGTTCGCTGCACCACCGACATAACAACGAGGAGGCATACAAATGTTTGAATATCGACGATAGCTTAACATTCATCGATTTGCCGGAAATGGAAAAACTTAAAGTGTGGAAGGGCTTATACGAAATGCATCGCACAATGCCGGAAAGAGCCAGAGCCGTTGATGTAATTGCATTTGCACAATCCTCCCTGTAAAATGGCCATGGAACGAACGAAAGCATTATGTTATATATTTTAAATATTTGTTTTTAATACAGTATTTGTTGCATTTTGTGTATTTGACGATGATGATGACAAATAAATATTGAATACAATTTGCCACCAAAGTCTTTTATTATTAGGCTTTCTCACTCACAAGATTCCATAATGATATTTTTCAATATTTTTCTTCTCATATTCTCCAAAATATTTCTGTGTGGAAGAATTGAAGCTAGCGAGCGCTCAAAAACTCTGATTACCAAATAAGGGTCTTCTTAACAACTTTTAGCAGTTACGACTATTCAAAATCAACATCGGAAAAAATAAATATATTTTACTCCACGGTAACGAACGTTAACGGTTGTTTCACAAGTCATCGTATTTTTATCATAGCCTCAGCCAAATAAATACAGATGACAACAATACTACGGGTTATAATCATAAATTGTCGATTAACGTAATACAGAACTTTCCTGAGAATCGGCTACTGTAATTTAGCCGGTGATGTTAATATGGCATTATTTATTTTTTTTTTACTTATTACTTAAGTATATTTTTGACTTATTATTTAAGTATATTTTGACTTCTGTTATGATTATTCAAATTGTTGACCCTCTATGAAGTAGGTTCCGAGGTAATGGACCAATTTCGTATCGGATCTAAATAAAAATGATATAAATATTGTGAAGTGCCAGGTTTGGTTACTTCCTTCACTTTATATGAGATATGTGATAATTTTTAGAAAATGTTGAAATGAGGTACCACATATAGTCGACCGATTTATTCCATTTTCACACTTCATCCGACACAGAAAAAAATATTGGTATGACAAAATTACAGAAAATCGAACATTTATACCCAATTTTTTTTTTGTTATGACAGATAGAAGTATTAAAAATTGTGACTCTTTGTGGGTGAGATACCAGAAGGGGTTGGCAGATGTATATCATCTTTCAACAGATCTTGCGTTAGCAAAAATATTTGTATGTGTGAAATTTGAAGAGAGCTGTATGCTTATTTCGCTTTCCTTGAGCGTTTGGTTTTTCAAAATCTTGAACCCTATGTGATCCGATCTCTATCATCTTTATAACAGATCTTGTGTTGATGGAAATATTGTAATGTACCAAGTCTAAAAGGAGTCGGATGTTAATTTCGAGTTTTTTATGAGCTCCAGAGATATTCAAAATTTTGACCCTTAGTGGGAAGGTACCAAAATGAGTGGATCGATATATTCCATCTTCACACCAGACCGTGAGTTAATAAAAATATTGTGATATATGTTATTTGAAGACAATTTGACTCTTACATCACATTTTTATATGAGTTATAAATATTCAAAATTTTGTTCCTTTGTGGGGAGGTATTTGATGGAGTAGACCGATATCGTCCATTTTCTAGAACTGATAGAAATATTTGAATTTGCAAAGTTGGAGCAAAATCGGATTATCTTTGTATGCAGTAAAATATTTTTTCTCAAAATTTCGACCTTATGCACTAGCCGGCCAACCAGACGCACCGACGGACGGATGGACGGCCATCGCTAGATCGACTCCAAATGTTCTGAAACGGATTTGGCCCAAACGGACCTAGAGTCTAAAACCGTCATTTCGATGTGGCACGTTTTGGCCGCATCGAATGATATACATATACCCTCTCTAGCCATATGGCTGAGGGTATAATCAATGTTTTAATATCTATGAAGTGTTATTCGATTTAAATTTACCTAAGGTACTTGCCGACAGAACATTGATGGGTATCTTTTCGCAATATCAATTATGAATATTATTTTCGTAAAACCTGTTCCATTTAGAAAGCACGATATTAACTTTCTTCTTCTTGTATCAGTTTGATCTCGATTGAAGATGGCACTGACATGGTTTCATCGCCGATTCCTAACTATTATTAGAGTTATACAAATACTAAGTTGATCGTACCACAATTTTCAATACTTATATCGGTCATAACTTGCGAAACAAGACAGTCATTCTTTACAACTTGCTATATCTTAATACTTCTCTCAACGTGATATGAATATGGAATTGATCGGAATTTACGATTTCGCATAAAATTGGATAAAAATGTTAAATTTTCTTGTAATTTTGCCCATACCAGTATTTTAATATGTATTAGATGAAGTGTAAAAATGGAATACTTCGGTCCTCGGTACCTCACGCACACTTCAAAATTTTCTAAAAATTATCACATATCTTATATAAAGTGAAGGAAGTTGTCGATGTAGTCCAAACCTGGCACGTCGTAATATTTATATCATATTTATTTAGGTCCGCTATGAAATGGACAATATTGGCCCATTTCTTCGAGAGGGCCAATCATTTGAATAATCATAACAGAAGTCGAAATATATTCAATTAATTAAACATTGCCTGAGGGTGCACATCTGTCGCCAAACCGGCTGATATTTATACCCTACACCAAATAGCGGTATTATGTCTTTGTGCATTTGTTTGTAACAGGGAGAAGTAAGCGAGATAGACCCATAGTTACTTTTCATAGAATCACTATCTAGGACGATTTATGCATATCAGTCCATCCGTCTGTCTATGTATATTTGTGAACAAAATGCAGGTTGCATTTTTTATCCGATGGAGATGAAATTGTCCAAACAATATTTGTTTGGCCCAAGGACGATCTCATATATATCTTCAACCCATTTCGGGTCTATTGTGCACCAAATGGCCAATATCAGTCTAAATTACCTGAATTTTGGCACCTCTGACCGAATTCAGTCTATAAGCAAGTACATCAAATTTGGAGAAAATCGGTTCAGATATAGCTCCCATATGTATGTTTCATCCGATTCGGTGTTAGAGTCTCTCACATGCGTAATATGCACTCCACAACAATGATATTTGATACGGGGCATCAGATACTGCTCGAAAATACCTCTGCCAATTTTTTTCTTTACTGGTTTAAATTTGTTTTAAATAGGGCTAACTCCGAAATGTCCCTTATGGTGCAAAAAGTTTAACATAATTCAAATTGATAATTAACAAGTAAAAAAGCACATAATTTCGTCGAAAAATGCCGCTCAAACTCCGTTACATGGTGGCTATGAAAATACAGAATATCGAGATGATATACAAAAGCGTGGACCGACATGGACCATTTACGAGCTTGATCTGCCTACTAGCAAAATTCACATACACTTTGTTGGGTCTCACATGAATTTATATCGAGGAGTTACGAGCGGAATGATAAAGTAAATATACCCTCCATTGTGGAGGGTATAAAAAGTGTCTTATTATGTACTTACCATTTATCTGGTCAAAACCGAATAAATATTTATGCTTTCTAAGAATTATGAAGTGTAAGATCGTCGTCATTGTTTTCTACAACATGGACGCATGTTTGGCTTGTGTTGCTGATGTTTGTGGCCATGTGCCGATGCTGATTCGTACACATCTGTGCTGAAGTTGTACATGTTTGTGGTCGAACGGACAGGAACGTATGCAGATGATTTTCGAAACCATATCGGGATGGTCCAATTAAAAACAAGTAAAAAAGCAGTAAGTTCGGCCGGGCCGAACTTTGAATACCCTCCACCATTTGGAACGAATTAGAAAATTTTCAAAAAAATAAAATCCATTAAAAATTCTTTTAAAATCTTTAAAATATCTAATATAGGAAGGTGCCGATATATGGGGGGATATACGATATTGTGGACCTATAAAGACAAATCTATGTCTGAGTGTAAAGTACTCACAAGGAACTCCTTGTGTGGATTTTCAGATAATTCCATTGGAAAAAGTGACTAAAATCATCAAAATACCGAATATAGGGGAGTACCGTTATATGGGGGCTATACGATATTGTGGACCTATATAGATAATTCTCTGCCGAGGGATAAAGTACCCACAAGGAACTACTTGTGTGGATTTTCAGACAATTCCATTGAAAAATGTGGCTAACATCATCAAAATACCGAATTCCGTGGGGTTACCGTTATATGGGGGCTATACAATATTGTGGACCTATATAGATAATTCTCTGCCGAGGTATAAAGTACCCACAAGGAACTACTTGTGTGGATTTTCATACAATTCCGTTGAAAAATGTGGCTAACATCATCAAAATACCGAATATCGGGGGTACCGTTATATGGGGGCTATACGGACGGACATGGCTAAATCGTCTTAGAATTTTACGCTGATCAAGAATATATATATACTTTGTTGGATCTAAAAGGATTATTTCGATGAGTTACAAATGGAATGACGAACTTAATATACCCTCCATACTTTTTTTGGTGGAGGGTATAAAAATGAACTTTTCCATTTCCCGACATTGATGATAATTAGTACGAAACTTCATACACATCCATTATATATTTGAAAAATTTTGCGAAATCGGCTACAATTTTCTCTTGTAGCATCCTTATCACATTTTTCCGAATATTAAATATTTGGTCACATTGAATATTTGGACTATACCAAATAGTGGAACTGCACTGAAAATACCTGGTCCATTCGGAGACCAGAAATGGGGGTGGCATAATATTGAAACTTTATCAAATCGTAGGTAAATATAAACCAACTTCGTTCACAAGACACCAATTCACATTATTCTAGTCTTCTGTCTTAATTCGTTTCGATGATAAATAAAAAATAAATACTTCGTAAAATTAAAATGAAGTGAAAAAATACATTAAACTTTTAATGTAAATTCATTTTAATTTAAGTTGCTATTATATATTATTACATTCAGATAATTCTTAAATATGTGTACGAACACATACACACAGACGTAACAAAATCCATAGATAAAGATAATAAAAATATTCACCATATTGCAGAAATCAGATTGTTATTATATCAATGTTTATAGGGCACGTTGTGCCATAATTCCTATTGTGAATAGAAAAATGTTTAACTTTTCAAACCACTTTCGAAAAACAACCTCCACTAAACACAAGAATATCTTTTTCGGAGAAAAACAAATTATATCGGCAAACTAATCCTTAAGTATACATAATACTTATTTACAATATTGTCGTTAGGTCCTTCAATTTAAAAAGGGTTGTGAAGCCAGCTAAATATTTTTTCCCCTCCACCATTTATTTGGGAAAAATCACCAAACATGGGAAGAAGAATGGAAAAAAAATTAAATAATGTAAAATTGGCAGTCTGGCTTCAATACTACAAGTAAAACATTACCATGTACATAGTTTGTGATGTAGAAAATTCCGATGATTAAATTTTGTAAGAAAAATATAAAACATTTATTTGAAAGTAAAAACAATTAGAACTCAATAGAATGAATGATCGAAACAGAATGAAAAATGCCTTCTTGAAAATATTAACATGACAAATATTTTCAAGGTCAAAAGCCATAATTTTTAAATTTTTTTAATTTTTATTGAATGAAAGCAAAAAATGTCGAATTAGCATTAAATTTTAGAATACGTTTAGATTTGTTCGATTGGTAACCTTTGGCACGAATTATGGCCTTCAAACGGCCAATGAAACCGTCACACGCTGCCCGAATGTTGCTCTGCGGGGTTTTGGCCCATTCCCGGCGTAGCGCTTGCTTGAGGTGATCGACACTTTGATATTTTTTAGTGCCAACATTGCTTTCCAAAATACTCCAGACGCAATAGTCCAACGGATTGGTATCCGGAAATTTTGGTGGCCATTGTGCGCTGGAAATCAAGCGAAGAAACTCATTTTGGAAACATTCTTGGAGGGCGCGTGCTGAGTGCGATGGTGCTGAGTCCTGTTGGAATGTCCAAGTTCTGCGGAAAAGATGTTTGCGTGCCCAAGGCTTTAATACACCCTCCAGAATATTTTCGCGATAATACTCGGCATTTGTTCTGATGCCACGGTCGATTAATGCGAGTGGAGAGCGAACATCGGCGGCGCTTGAGTTCTGGTGGCCAACCAAAGGTGCACCTCTTTGGCAAATAAACACGATCATTTTATTAGTTTACAAACTGCTGGACAACGAATGTTTTCTCATCGGAGAAAACCAAATTCGGCAGCTCACCACTTTCGGCCAAGCGAAGTAACTCTTTAGCTCTTTTGAGTCTATTTTCTTTCTGTTGCGGTATAAGTTATTGCACTTATTGAAATTTCAATGGCTTTACCCCGAGCTCATTTTTCAATATTTGCCGAATTGAATATTGCGATATGTTCAGCTCACGAGCCATTTATCGCCCACTGCGAGGCGGGGTTTGATCATGTCGCTTCTTTACTTTTCGAAGCATTTCTGTTAATGTTGCAGTTTTCACTTCCTTGACGTGGGACTACGCTACCAGTATCACGGTAACGAGTGATGGTACGAGACAGAAACGATTTATTCACATTTAAATGGTGGATTGCTCTAACGATAGCCAGTAGTGGTTTCTTAACTGGTTGATCTTCAGATGACTTTTCAACCAATTTGTAGTTAGTTGTAGAATAATCTATTTATAACCAATGATTTTCTCAACAGTTTGAGAAAAGTCCCGCAGAGAAGTTAGTTCATAAATGCATTATTTTTCAACTAACTACAAATTGGTTGAAAAGTGATCTGAATATCAACCTGTAGTGGTCACTTAGCTTTATGATCTCCAGATAACTTTTCAACCAATTTGTAGTTAGTTGACGAATAATGCATTTATAACTAACGACTAGTTGAAAATCCCGCTGGGGTTTTAGTTATTTGTGCATGCATACACGTACACACATACTTATAAACAAAATCAAATCCATAGATAAAGATAAACCAATTTTTTACCATATTGAACGAGTTTAATCCAAATTTATATTATAGTAAAGTTTTAAGAACGCGCTTACTCCATAATTTATATTGTGAATTTAATAACATGAATTTTTTTAAGGGCAAAGAAATGAGGCAATGCCGAAAATGAGTTCCATTCTTATGCTCGTTTAGTCCTTTCAATCTAAAAGGGTTGTGAGACTCGCTGAATAAATATTTCTCTCACATTTTCTTTGGAAAGTGGTAAAATACAGGGAAAATGGCAATAGACCTACAAATCACAACCTAAAGAAAATGAACATTTAAAATGTACCATCGCATTTGTACAATTTTTATTTTTTTTTTCCAAAATCTCTAAATGTATAGAAAATATTTTCGAAACAAAAAAAGTATTCACTGTTCGTCGGGTTCGAAACTGTTTCTGATAGAAAATCCTTGATAATAAGGAAATATATTAAACAAGAAAATAAATCTCTATTTCTATAATTTATAAAGAAAGCAATTGCGTCAATGTTACCAAAAAAAAACGATAAAATATTTCCTAATTTGTATTTCATTTCCTAGCTGCCTCCATTGAGAATACACAATGGTTGTTGAATCAGCTTCTAGAAACTGAAAAAATAAACTAATGTAATTAACCACGTATCTAAAAATTTGACCACTACTGTATATTCGGATGATTCGAATGATTGGTTGTTGAATTAACTAAACCGTTTCTTTCACACCCCATAGTTTTCGAATAAGAACGAAACACATTTTGTAGAGATTAAAACGATTTGTGTGTCCAAGGTCACAACTATAAAACCGCAATTTATGGCAGCTGTGATGTGTGGTTCCATGGTGTAATGGTTAGCACTCTGGACTCTGAATCCAGCGATCCGAGTTCAAATCTCGGTGGAACCTGAAGGAGTTTACTTTTTGTACTCTAATGCAATGTCATATTCTGAAAATATTTTATTTTACGAATATTTAGCGACATTTTGCCAAAGTGGCGCAAAAGTAAACTTCCGATTTTTTGGGATATAATTGAAAAGAGGTAAAATTTCATTTTTATACCCTACAACACAATGTGTTCGGGGTATTATAAGTTTGATTGGGCCAAAAATTATGTAACACCTCGAAATATTGGTTTCGCACATAGGAAAGTATATATGGATCTTCCTATCTCTCCGAGCTGAGTCGATCTAGCTATCTATGTCCGTGAATGGAATGGAGGCTAGGGTCAGAATAGAACCCTATTTCTTTTGGAGATGATCGCGTAATATTTAGGGGTTGAAATGGACCAAAAACTAGATGTTAGGGCTGGGCAGAAGCCTTCCAATTTTGATGGGCATCAGGTAATATTTAGTGGGTAAAAAAGACCATAAAATTTGTGTTAAATAAAATTCCAATTTTTCATTAAGCCGCGAATATTTTTAATCCCGGCGAAATCACAAATAGACGAACAGGTCAATTCTGACCGTTACATAGATGCCGATAGTAATATATTAGGATTTGAAATGGACCAACAACCAAAAATTTTCCTGATTTTGCAGCCGTTATAAAGGTCACAAATAGAAACCATTGAACACGAAATCTCGCATAAAGTTAGAGTTTAGGACAGCGGGTAGAATGGACTAATTTAGTGTGAAAAAATACCAGCATTACTCACAGGCGATATCCGAAATACACAAAAGGCTTTTATGCTGATTTCGTTGACGAATATAGCCAAATATCGTAGACAAGCAAATCATTCTTGGGCTTCTTGCTTTTGGAGATGATTGCAAAATATTTAGGGGTTCAAATTAACCAAAAACGGAAATGTTTTTCCGATCACACAATTGAAGCCAATCGACACGAATGTGAAGAGAGTTAAGAACAGGGAAGAATTCTAGCATTTTGGATGACCATTGGATTATATTTAGCTGTAAAATGGACCACAACAACTAACAGCCCGACGGAGTGCATAAATATTGGACAAATGTCCCTAGTCAAAATCCTAATTTCAAAAGCGAAATCTTCCGATATGGATTTGGACCAGAGGGCTGCAACGAGTATGCAAAAATTCAAGCATACTCGGTTTCTTACCTGATTTTTGTTGATGCAGTCGTTTAGTTTGATCTGAATGAAATGACCGTTTTCGCTTCGGATCGAATCGAACGCTCAGTTTGAATCACTTCACTCACAATCAAACATGAGCGTTCGAGACGGTTTGATGTGTTCAGCAACGTGAGTTGATCGAACACATGAATGTAAATGAGCAATCACAACCGTGATTGTCTTCTTTGAATCGAGTTCGCTCAGCGTCATTGTTTATTCAACCATTTAATCAAGTTAGGACAGTTTATTTTGACTTTTTTAATATTTGAAATGGAAGAATATTGTGATAGTGCGAACGAAATTGTTGCAAGCAGAAACTACACAGGTGTAGGTCAACGAAGAGGTCGAAGTTTGTGAAAAATCTTGACCAATATTGTAAAATAAAAAAAAATATTTAAACATTTTTAGTTTTCTAAATACCAATGATGTGTTTCTTTATTAAAAAATTTAATTTTTTTTTTTTTTTTTTTTTTTTTTCAAATAAGTCACTGAAGTCTAACACACCAAAACGCCAAATAAAACGAAAACATTGTTTAAATATAATTTGCACCAATTTTTTTTATGGGGACAGCTTTTAGTTATGAAATCCTTTGTAAAATTACAATCATGATTTCGCTCAGTTTCGAACATTTGTGTTTTAATCAAATCAAATCACTCACTTAACTGGGATGAATCAAACCGACAAGACTCCTCATAGATGATCGACCCGTTATGAACAATTCAACATAAGTTCGTAAACAAATAACTCATGTAAGCTGTTTGATTGCGATCACAAAACTTCGATCAATACATGTTTGATCACATCTTTTTCGTTTGGCTTGAGTAACTCGAATGAACATGTTGCATCTGACCGACTGATTGAGTTTGATTGTATTTCCACTGTGTGTGATCAAGCCTACTCGATCATACTCATTGCAGCCCTCTGATTTGGACATAGGAGGACTTCTAACATATTGTAGTTTTGTAGGGTATAACATAGTCGGCCCCGCACGACTATAGCCTTTGCTTACTTGTTCTTGTTGATAGTGTTGTAGGGTATTATAAGTTTGATTATGTAACACCTCGAAATATTGATTTACCACATAGGAAAGTATATATGGATCTTTCTATCTCGCGGAGCTGAGTCAATCTAGCTATGTATGTCCGTCCGTCTGTCCACGTTAATTTATAATCTAGCTACAGGTCGCAATTAGGGTCCGATCCCCACGAAATTGAAAATGGAAATGGGGTTAGGGTCAGAATAGAACCCTACTGTTTTTGGAGATGATCGCAAAATATTTAGGCGTTGAAATGTTTCAAAAACAGAAAAAAAATCTTAGATTTAATCTTGCTTTACAGGCCACAATTATAGACCAATCGAAGGAATATTGCATGGAGTTAGAGTTTAGCGCTGGGCAGAAGCCTACCAATTTGGATGGTCATCGCACCATATTTAGCGGGTAAAATATACCATACATTGTATGTACGAAAATTTAAACGGCGAATATTTTTAATCCTGACGAAATTACAAATACACGAAAATGTCACTTCTGACCGTTACATTGATGCTCATATGCAAGGTATATAGCAAAATATATACAAACTCTTACATCAAAGTAGGAAATGCTATTTAAAACCCTTATAAGTCAAGAACCGCTGCAGAGATTTTCACAATTCTCATCCATTCGGAATGGTCTCTTGCCAGAAAAGATAAAATCTATGAAAAATCGCGTAAAAACATGCCATAAAAAAGTGAATATTTTTTGTTACATTTTTTCAATTATTGTCATATTTTTTAATCGCATGCGATATTTTAAACTTGACATACAATTTTGAATTGTACTTTTGCTAAAGTTTTTTTACACGCCCCATGTATTGAAGGTATTATATACAGGTCGCAATTATTGTCCCATCCTTTCAAAATTTTGCATGGGGGTAGTGTCAGAATTAAAAATTAAAAAAGCTTGAAATGAACCAAAAAAAAAAAAATTTCCCTGATTTTTCAGTCGCTCTGAGGAGAAAGTTAGGTACAGGGAAAAGTCCAGCATTTAGGATGACCATCATATTATATTTAGCTGTAAAATGAACCACGACTTTTATGAATTTATTTCGAATACATAACAACACAGCGGGGTGCGTAAATTTAAATCTTCCAAAATGAATTTGGACATAAGGGTCTTCCAACATATTGTAATGTTGTAGGGTATCACAGAGCTTCAAAATTTGGCACAGTAGTTTGTATTGTGTCTAGGATGGTTGGTTTTTAAAATGAAATACATCGGTCAACGCTTCGGTAGCTCCCGATATTCGGCATTTCGATGGTTTTAGCCACATTTTTGCACCAATTTGTCCAAAAATTGGTATTTGTAGTTCGTTATGGGTTCTAGCTCCAGTAGCGGAACATTTAATATGTGGATCCTCCATATAAGGGTATTCGTTATTGTTATGATTTTTGGCACATTTTTCCACAGGTTTGTCCAATAAATTGTATTTGTTGATTGTAATGGGTTCCAGCTTCGGTGACGGAACTGACCACGTTTTCGTATATCCCCGATATAACGATACCTCTCAATATTTGGTATTCTCAGGATTTTAGCGACATTATTAGCCGGAATTATCAAATTACGTATTTGAAATTCGTAATGGGTACTACAACCGATAACAACAAATTACTATACAGGTCCACGTATTCGTATAGCCCCCATGTAACAATACCTCTCAATATTCGGAATTTTAATGATTTTAGCAACATTATTTACAGGAATTGTTTCAAATTTTGTATTGGAACTTCGTAATGGGTACTACAGCCGATGGCAAAAATTACCTATAAAGGTAGACATATTCTTATAGATAGATATAGATTCGATATCTCCAGATATTCGGTATTTTGATAATTCAAGTGACATTATTCACCCGAATTATTTCCAATATCGTATTTGAAATTCGTAAAGACAGAAAATTGTCTTTGCAGGTCCACGACTTCGTATAGCCACCATATAATGGTACCTCTTAATATTCGGTATTTTGATGATATTAGCGACATTTGAACTTCGGAATCGATACTGTAGCCTATGACAAAAAATTACTTATGCAGGTCCTCGTCTTCGTATAGCCCCATATATCGGTTATCATTAATTACGAATTTTTATTCCCTACGACACTATATGTTGGGGTATTATAAGTTTGATTGGGCCAAAAATTATATAACACCTCGAAATATTGGTTTCCCACAAATGAAAGTATATATAGATCTTCCTATATCGCCGAGCTGAATCGTTCTAGCTATGTATGTCCGTCCGTCCTTCTGGTCGTCTGCCCATGTTAATTTGTAATCAAGCTACAGGTCGTAATTATGACCCGATCCTCACGAAATTCAAAATGGAGGTGGGGTTAGGGTCAGATTAGAAGGGGTCGGATTAGAAATATTAAGGGCTTGAAATGGACCAAAACAGAAAAAATCTTGATTTTGCTGTTGCTCTACAGGCCACAATTATCTACCAATCGAATCGGAATTTTGAATGTACTTAGAGTTTGGGATTGGACGGACAGAGACCTACCGACTTGGACGGTCATCGGACAATATTTAGCGGGTAAAATAAACCATAATTTTTATGTAAAAAATACGGAAATTTCCACTTAACCGCCAATATTTTTGATCCTAGCGAAATCACAAATGCACGAAAATGTCGCATATATAGAAAAAAATATTTACAATCTCATATATCAATGAAGGGGATGTTAGTTAGACAGCTTATAACTCAAGAACGGCTGGGGAGTTTTTTTTACAATTCTCACAAATTCGGAATGGTTCCTTGCCAGGAAATTTTGTAAAATCTAAGAAAAAAAAAGTGAATATTTTTTATTTTTTGTTATATTTTTTATCGCATGAGATTTTTTTATATTTGACTTAGAATATTGAACTTTGATTAATATTTAATATTTTTCTCCTTACAACACAATGTTTTGTGAGTATTATATTCAAGTCACAATTATCGTTCGATTCTCAAGAAATTTAGCATGGGGATAGAGTTAGAGTTAGAATTAAAGCCTATTGGTTTTCAAGATGTATATTAAGAGGTTGATATGGACCAAAAATTACAAATTTCCCTATCTTGTAGTGGCACTACAGGTCACAATTAAAAACCAATCGACACGGAATTTTGCAAGTTAGGGTTTAAGACAGCGCTGAAGTGTATCATTCTGGACGATCCTTGAAATATATTTAGCGGATAAAATGGACCACAACTTTTGTGTGCAATTGTTTTGGATACCTATCAGCACGACATAGAGTGTAGATATAAGGACAATATGGCATTATTTCAAATAATCGACTAAAATGAGTAGGGTATCACATGGTCGTAGGGTATCACATGATCGGTTATTTGTGAATTTTTAAATGTGAATAAATCTTTTGTGTCTCGTACCATCGCTCGTTACCGTGATACTGGTAGCGTAGCCCGACGGAAGAAAACAGCAACATCAGCAGGAATGGTTCCAAAAGTAAAGAAGGGAATTGATCCAATCCCGCGTCGCAGTGGCCGAAAAATGGCTCGTGAACTGAACATATCGTAATATTCCATTCGGCAAGTATTGAAGAATGAGCTCGCAACAGAAAGAAAATTTACTCAAAAGAGCTAAAGAGTTGCTTCGCTGTGCCGTAAGTGGTGATCTGCCGAATTTGGTTTTCTCCGATGAGAAAACTTTCGTTGTCCAGCAGTTTGTTAACAAACAAAATTATCGTGTTTACTTGCCAAAGAGGTCAGCTGAAAATGTGCACCTTCGGTTGGCCACCAGAACTCAAGCGCCGTCCATGGTGATGGTGTGGGCCGCCATAACAGCCTATGATCGCTCTTCGTTCGTATTAATCGACCGTGGCATCAGAATAAATGCCGAATATTATCGCAAAAATATTCTGGAGGGTGTATTAAAGCCTTGGACACGCAAACATTTGAGCCGCAGACCTTGAACATTCCAACAGGACTTGGACATGCCATCGCATTCAGCACACGCCACCCAAGAATGGTTACAAAATGAGGTTCCTCGCTTCATTTCCAGCTCACAATGGCCACCAAAATCTCCGGATACCAATCCGTTGCACTATTGTGTCTGGAATATTTTGGAAAGCAAGGTTGGCACTAAAAATACCAAAGTGTCGATCACCTCATGCAAGCGCTTCGCCAAAATACCGCAGAGCAACATTCGGGCAGTATGTGACGGTTTCATTGGCAGTTTGAAGGCCATAATTCGTGCCAAATGTAACCAATTGGAACAAATCTAAACATATTCTAAAATGTGATGCTATTTCCAACATTTTTTGCTTTCAATTAATAAAATTTAAAGAAAAATTTAAAATATATGACGTTTGAGTTTATTGCAGTTCTTTATCTTACCCTGTATAATTTATTTCATTTGCTTTTATTTATGCAGTCATTGCCAAAAATAAATCATTTTTCAGGTTCCACCGAGATTTGAACTCGGATCGCTGGATTCAGAGTCCAGAGTGCTAACCATTACACCATGGAACCGCTCAGGAGTGCTTTGTTTAAACACCAATATTAACAGGAATGGATTCTAATGCGCATGTGACCTGATAAAATCCACAATATCCACACATTGTGGATTTCTCTGCGACACACACAGATACATATTTATTTTAAAACACCCCTAAAATATGTAATACAATTTTTTCATAATAAAATATTTGCGAGGTTTATTGTACCAAATCGATTAATATAAAAATATACATGGTATATTTATAAAATATTTTAATGTGAATTTAAGTGAAATTTTAAAGTTTTCAAAAGACACAACATTTTTTTAACGTTTTTTTAAATAATCTTAATTAAAAGGCTCATATGAATATTTTATCTATAAAATGAATATATTTATTTTATATAAAATACTACCCCGCATTTTTATTGGGGGGATTCCGCTCTTTCTTGCTGAACATATAAATATATTTATTATTTACCAAAAATTTAAAAAAAAAAATTGAATAAAAAGCTTATGATTATAGGTTCTACCGAGATTTGAACTCGGATCGCTGGATTCAAAGTCCAGAGTGCTAACCATTACACCATAGAACCGGTTGATGACATGGTGTTTAAAATCATGTTTTTACATTATTCTTGTCAATTGTAGTACATTAACTCAATTTGAATTTATGTAATAAGTACAAATATCGTGGGGCGATCTACCTGTGGGGAATTGAATCGCATTTAAAATAATTGTTTAGCTTCATGACAACGGACTATTTTAACATGAGGATAAAAAAGTATGAAGGAAGGAATATGATTGTCCATCCCTGCATTGCATTTCAACTTGTTAGAAGCTATTTCTCGTCAAATAAAATTTAAATAAAAACACTTTTCTCTGTGTGTGTGAGTTAAAAATGTTTTGCTTTTTTGTTTAAAGTGTGAAATTTATTGGCACTATTGCGGTTCTTTTGTTTGGCCGTGACAAAAAATATTGAAGTAAATATACCATATGTCTAGAGAGGGTATGTATCATTTGATACGGCCAAAACGTGCCTCATCGAAATAACGGTTTAGACACTAGGTCTCTTTGGACCAAATCCGTTTCAGAACATTTGGTGTTGGTCTAGCGATGTCCGTCCGTCCGTCCGTCTATCTGTATGACTGGTGCGCACGATAACTCTGGAATGGAGTATCCGATTTGATCCAAACTTGGTACATCGTGATATTATTGTCAAAGTTAGATCGAGTTCGGAGATGGAAAATATCGATTCATTTCATCTGGTACCTTCCCCACAAAATGTCAACATTTTCAAAGAAAACAATTTACTGCTAAGTATTTGCATTTGCATCGGTTCACTCCATCATTAGTCCGATTATCTTCAAATTAAACACATTTTACAATACTTTTATTAAACCAAGGTCTGGTGTGAAGATGAAATATATCGGTCCACTCCTTCTGGTATCTCCCCCACAAAGGGTCAAAATTTTGAATATCCATTAAGTTCATAAAACGCGGAATTAAGTTTAGATTACATTCAGACTTGGCACATTTTAATAATTCCATCGACACCAGATCTGTTATAAAGATGGTAGGGAGATCGGACCATTCCTTCTGGTACCGCCCCACAAAGAGTCAAGGATTTGAATAACCAAAACGATTATAAAATCCGAAATAAGCATCCGGCTCTCTTCATATTTCACACATCCTATTATTTCTAACTAACACATGATCTGCTGTGAAGGTGGAATGTATGGGTCCACTCCTTCTGGTACTTCCCCCACAAAGGATAAGAATTTTGAATAACAATTTAGCTTTTTACTTTACTTTTTAACTTGTTTTATTGTATATTGGATATATCGAAGCACGATCATATATGTTCTCCCAGTCTAAAAACCTGTTACAGCTAAATCAAGCTCAATCAGCCGGTCCGATGTAACATGTTGATTCCAGTTGGTCAAACGAAAGGAAAAAATTGTGAGCAAACACGAACTCATCAATGCTCTGTGTTCGCAATCAAAAAGCTCACTTGAGTGATTTGTTTACAAACTAATGTTGAATTGTTCATAACAGGACGATCACCTCGAACAAATATGTTAGATTTGTTTTTTCCTCCATCATGGAAGGAGGATGATACAGCCTACATTATTTGACGTAGAACTTTAAAATTTAGCACAATAGTTTGTATTGTGTCTAAGATTGTTGGCATTGAAAACGAAATATATCGGTCCACCTTCTGATAAAGCTTCATATAACGCTACCTCCCGATATTTGGTATTTTGATGATTTTTGCCGCATTTTGATTGGTGGCAGAACCTTAGTTGTATAGGTACTCCTTTAGTATTTTCAGTATTTTAATGGTTTTAGCCACATTTTTCGACAGATTTGTCCAAAAATTGGTATAGTTCGTAATGGGTTCCAGCTCCAGTCGCGGAACGCTGTGTATGCAAGTCCACGTTTTCCTATAGCACACATACACAAAATTTTCACTGGTATTTGTAGTTCATAATGGGACCAACAACCGGGACTAAGCATTTGGTAATTAAAAGCGGTCCCCGTTGAATAAATTTGAACAAATGGTATATAAAGGGAAATTTTTAATTCACTTGTTTTTTTTTGTGTATTAGACTTCAATTGGCTTATTTCTAATTCTTTTCTGTTTTAAAGAGGAATGTATAAATCGTATTTAAACAATAAAAAAATATATATATATATATTTCATCCATTCAATTAAGGCTGTACAGTTTATTTTGACTTTTATAGTATTTGAAATGGAAGAAAATTGTGAGAGAGCAACCGAAACTGTTGCAAGTGGAAAATTCACACTGGTAAAATCAAAAAAAAAAATTATATATATATATATATATATATATATATATATATATATATATATATATATATATATATATATATATATATATATATATATATATATATATATATATATATATATATATATATATATATATATATATATATATATATATATATATTTTCTTCCATTTCAAATACTATAAAAGTCAAAATAAACTGTACAGCCTTAATTGAATGGATGAAATATATATATATATTTTTTTATTGTTTAAATACGATTTATACATTGGGGATCTTCATAGAATCACATTCTGAGCATTCTGTGAACAAAATGTTTTCTTTTTTTTGTTTATAGCGGTTCTTTTGTTTGGCCGTGAAAAAAAAAATATTGAAGTAAATATACGATATGGCTAGAGAGGGTATGTATCATATGATACGTCCAATACGTGCCTCATCGAAATAACGGTTTAGACCCTAGGTTTCTTTGGACCAAATCCGTTTCAGGACATTTGGAGTCGATCTAGCGATGTCCGTCCGTCTGTCTGTATGGCTGGTGCGCACGATAACTATCGACGGGGATCTTCATAGAATCACCTTCTGAGCCGTCTGTTCATGTATTTTTGTGAACAAAATGCAGATCGCATTTATTATCTGATTGAGATGAAATTTCCAAACAATATTTGTTAAACCCAAGGACGAACCCTGTTGAAATTGGTGAGAATCGGTTCAAATTTAGATATAGCTCCCATATATATCTTCAACCGATTTGAGGTTTATTGTGCACCAAATGATCAATATCATTCCAAATGACCTGAATTTTGGCACATCCGACCACATCAATCTTCAAATTTGGTGAAAATCGGTTCAGATTGGAGCTATAGCTAGCTCCAATATATATGCTTAATCCGATTTGGGATATTAAGACCCTCACATGCATAATATGTACTCCACAAGAATAAAATTAGGTATGAGATACAGCCTAGAAATACCTCTGTCAAGTTGTATCGAGACCGAATAAGATTAGGATATAGCACCCATATATATCTTATCGGATATGAGGTTTTTTGTGCACCAAATGGCTAATATATCTGGTAACAATATCAGTAACAGCTCAGAAATAAAAAAAAGAAAATTTTATCAAGATCGGTTCAGATTTGGATAACGCTTCCACATATATCTTTCTCCGATATCAGGTTTATTGTGCTCCAAGTGACTAGTATCAGCTCAAACGAACTGAATCTTGGCAATTCCGATTGAATTCATCCTACTTAAAATTTGGTGAAAATCGGTTCAGATATAGCTATAGCTCCCATATAGATGTTTCATCCGATTTGATGTTATTATATGCACTCCACAACAATGATATTTGATACAGAACATCAGAAACAGCTCGAAAATACCTCTGCCAAATTTTATCATGATCGGTTCAGTGTTTTATAAACCTTCGATATACATATTCATAAGATTTTACGATTATTGTCCACCATATATGTAATATCAGCCCAAATTGGATAGATTTTTTCACATTCGACCGAATTTTTTCATTTAGGGAAACTCGGTCGGGTATGCACTATACAGCAATGTTATTTGGTACCAAATGCACAAAATCCCCCGTCAAATTTGATAAAAATCAATTCAGAGTTGGATCTCTAAAGCCATGATACGCATTCAACTAAGGTTCATAGTTTGTACGATCTGCTAAATACTCATAGTGGTGTAGGGTATCATATAGTCGGCTACGCCCGACTTTTGACCTTTCCTTACTCACTCTTACAATATTAACTCAATTGCTGCGACTTTACCACTTCCAGTCATATGTAATTTAAGTAAAATCAAGTTTGAATCGCTGATTAACACTTTATGCGTTGGTTTTATAAGTGACGATGTATATTTTCATTAAAGCAATCAGTAGGCAAAAAATTGTGGGAGTGAAACCTTAATAACGAAATAGAAAGTAAATGTCTCCAATGTCTTGTAGCATATAACTATTCGATTTTCTGTTGAGTTTTGTTTAACAAAATTCAACGATGCTTCTGACGTAGACATATGATTGTAGCATGCTCGGTTCCCGTCACCTGATCGCTCGTCGGATGGGGTAGGTTCTTGTCTATAAAAATATGATGCGATAAAAATATGAAAAAAAATAAAAAAAATTCATAAAATACTACAAAATCTATATTAACATCATTACTGGCATCTTTTTATGAGATTTTTTTAGATTTTATACTTTTATGTCAAGAGGGCATTCTGAATTGACAAAATTTGTCAAAATCGGTCCAGCCATTCTTGAGATATAAGCATTCTAGCTAACATCCCTTTCCTATGTACATATATATACATTGTATAAATTTCGCTATATATATCCGATATATTTACTATCGGCAGCGACGTAACGGTCAGAATTGACCTGTTCATCTGTTTGTGATTTCGTCGGAATTAAAAATTTTCGCGGTTTAATGGAAAATATGACTTTCATTTAACACAAATGTTATGGTCTATTTTACCCACTAAATAATATTACACGATGACCACCAAAATTGAAAGGCTTCTGCCCAGCCCTAAGCTCTAGCTCCATGCTAATCGATTGGTGCATAATTGCGACCTGTAGAGCAACTGCAAAATCAGGAAATTTTTCAGTTTTTGGTCCATTTCAACCCCTAAATATTATGCGATCATCTCCAAAAGAAATAGGGTTGTATTCTGATCATAACCCCACCTCCATTTTCAATTTCGTGAGGATCGGACTATAATTGCGACCTGTAGAGTGATTACAAATTAACATGGACAGACGGACGGACGGACATACATAGCTAGACCGACTCAGCTCGGCGAGATAGGAAGATCCATATATACATTCCTATGTGGGAAATCAATATTTCGAGGTGTTACATAATTTTTGGCCCAATCAAACTTATAATACCCCCAACACATAGTATTGTAGGGTATAAAAATGTTCTGCTGATGTTTACGATCATTTTAGTATACGAAAAATTAATTAAATGTCTATATCGTACTGATACGTGTGTCTATCATGGAATTCATGCAATCTAAACTGTAACAGGTGGCGTTGCAGAGGAGGTCATTGACCTACACTGCAATAGGCTCAGTTTTGACAAAATGAAATATGAAGAAGTACAAATGCAAAATAATTTGTTAAAAGGAATAGAGCGAATCGACATTTAACTCCATTGAACGTATATTGTTGTTCTTTTTTCTCAGCGCTGACTATTGTACCTAGGTCTTTCAAACTGTACCCAGGTGAGGTTGGTAATTCTGAGTTTTAAGGTTTAGGTTATTGCATTTTAAATGGCACTATTTCCAGGAAATGGAAAATTTTTATATCCTAAATTTTAGCGTTTTTCGCGAAAATTTATGATATAAAAATATAAATCGGTTCGTATATAGCTATAGCTTCCATACATATTGTTCATCCGATTTGATATTTTTGTCCTCTGCAGCCGTAACAACGTAACAACGATATTTGTGGAAATATATAAAATACAGCACAAAATACCTTTCCCAAATTTTATCTAGATCGGCTAAGATTTGGATATAACTCCTATATACGAAGATATTCGTCCGATTTGCCTTTTATTCCCATGTAATATTTGCCCAAATGTTCAGATATAGGTATAGCTTCAACATATATTGTTTATCCGATTTGTTATATTTGTTCTCCACAGCCGTAATATGCACCCCGTAACAATGACTTTCGGGGAAACACATCAACTACAGCTCAGAAACACATTTGCCAAATTTTATGAAGATCAGTTCAGATTTGGATAGCTCCCATATATATATATATATATATATATATTTTTTTTTTTTTTTTTTTTTAAATTTGTATGATTTAGTTCTCACAAATGCCCCATAAAATTTTTTTTCTTATGTGAAGCTCTACTAAATATGCAAAGGGATGTAGGGTATTATAAAGTCGGATATTATAAGTAAGACTTTGTTTACTGGTTTTTATTGTTACATTTGTTTACATAATGTAATCTCTTAGACTGTTTAACAATCTGATGGACTATGGGGTGTACACGCTCCCTACGTTATGCGTTATGGTGAGGCGATAGGTGGAAAAAACCCTTATACCACCCCAAAGTATCTTTGTGTTTTCTACATTCCCTTCCTACATCGGAGTCTAAGGGCACTTTCAGCCCAAGCAGGTCCCCCACCAGCACAATGGGCAGTGTTGCGTATAGAAGTACTGTTATTGATCGGCAAATGAAGGGTATATTTTTAAATTTTGCTTAAGGTCACTGGACTCACTCTTCGTGAGAAAGGGGATGTTTTTAGTATTTATGTTACACATATCCAAAAATAAAAATTGAAAAGTGTAGGTCCCACCGAGATTTGAACTCGGATCGCTGGATTCAGAGTCCAGAGTGCTAACCATTACACCATGGAACCCGTTAAGGACTCCATATTGCAAAGGATAACAAAAATTATGTTTTAAACGCCGACAAACAACATCTATACTATAAATACAGAGTTGCTTTGCGCATGTCCGAATTATCCTTTTGTCAAACGACCTCATAAAAAATTGCAGTAAATTTAAAATGCGAGTTTTATTATTCTGAATAATCATAATTGGATTAATAAGTTTTATTAGATAATTAAATAGTATTTTATAATTCACTTCTTTATTAATTGAATAAGTATTTTTATATTGTTAAGAGATGCATACTGCTTGAAATTGGACTGACTTCGTTTAGACTTAAATTGCTTTTAATTCAATGCGGTTGAAGTCAATACTGCAACACCACGCTCATAGAAACTGTGAGGATCTTGGCCAGCAGCAACTGCCATATCAATAGTGAAAAGCAATTCCGAACGGGTTGAATTCAAATATACCGGTAATGTTAGTTTGCTTATACGGTGTTCACTTGAAATCCTAGAAAAAAACAGGGGGAAACATCCATCATTTAGGTGCTACTCTAATTAATTTAGGGAAATACTTACTTAACCCACTTCAAGACAGTCAATGGTAAATCCATCATAATAGTGGTGGCCAACAACAATTCATTGTTCTTGCAATGGGCTCCTTGTAATTTCAAACCAGTTACGCCGAAACTGCTATCCTTGGTCTCGGTGTTTACGCCAGTTTCAGTTATGGTCACTTCCAGAGCGAGTTCTTCTAAAGACCAGCTATTAGCCTGGGCTACACATTGACGTGTAGCTGTAATATAAGCTTCAGGATTTAACAAGCCACCCAACCATACGGGGAATCCTTGCAGCTCCTTGGCTCCAGCTTGTGATACAAGTTGTGACACCTTTTGCAATTGCTGTATACGATTGCTGAAATCTGTAATCCACTGGATTACTGTGCAGCCAGCTGGCACAGTGTACCGCTTCCAGCCCTTGGGTATTATACCCTTGACCAATTCCGACAACATGGAACGATGGTGATTGGTTTGTTTCTTTTCTCCTTGACAAATCAAAACGACATCCTGTAGATCAGATATGACTGTCTGTAGCAATTTAGCACCCATGGTGACTTCACGTTCGAAGTAACGGTAAAGAGGATCTTTAATATTTTCCACAGTTCTCTTAAGAGTTTGCAAATTTTTAGGCAACAGATCCAACCAAGCTGTAGCTGACTTGTGAAGAATTTTCATCCACGAAGGTCGGCCGTCTTCTCGCTGTGCTGCAGCGGCAACCGCTGCTTGTTCATTAGTTTCTTCAACAGTATAAGCTGGTTCATCGTCGTCCTCCAGTTGCTGCATTTTCAAAAGTTTGCTAATCAAATCAGTACCACGTGTGGTGAGCAAAACCTTTTCAGCGTTGTTAGGTAGACCTAACCAGGATGGTGTTTGACGGTCGGTAAGATTTTCAATCCATTTAAGGAAATGATCTCTGCGAGTGCCGTCGGGCATGGTGATGTGTCGTTGGCCACCGGAAGCGCCATCTACATTGGCGACTAAAGCGAAATCGGCTTCGAACGAACGTGCTGTGAACAACTTCTTCAAGAATGACTGCAGCAAACGTTGATCGAAGTCATTGTCGATTTTACCGCCATATATAGACTGAGAAAGGAGAGTGACCAAGGCATCCCAAGGAATCTTCTCGGGTGGTAAATTGGTGCGACCCATGGCTGTACTATCGATCCAAGTATCCAAGGTGTCGCAAGCTACTCTCAAATCGCTCTCATTGAACTCGTACTTCTTGGCCCAGCCCAAAGGCACGTAACGCAAACGTTCTTGAACAATGGCATGGAACCAAGCCAAAAGGAAGTACAAGCGTGCCCTCTCACTGGGTGTTTTCATCATACGTGCTGCAGGCACTGTAGAGAAGGTTCTCAACAAATTGGCACGAATGCCTGGTGGTGGTTCGAAGACAAAGATTCTACCAGCTCTAAGCAGATTGACTGGTACCTTTGGATTAATTTCCATGGTTAAGAATAAACGGAAACCGGAGTGAGGTTGCAGTGAATGCATTTTCTTTTCCAATTGTACCAACCATTGTGGTGCTAAATGAACGTTCTTCAGCATTACCCATTTACCGCTCTTACAGGCCATATTTATAGCCGATTCAGCTTGGTTGAAGCCCTCAGCCGAGCCAATGGCAATACTTGAAATTTGTTTGTTCAACTCAGCAGCCAAATCATCAACGCGTCCAGAAGCATCGAAACCTGGTACCGAGCACAACAAGGCTGGCGTATTACTGTTCAATTGTTTATCCACAACAGCTGCAAAGTCCAACTCATCTTCGGCCGTCTGCATAAAGTCTGAGCCCAAAACAGCATTGACAACATTATGAGCAGCTGCAATTACACGATCTGGCCTAAAGGCTTGAATCAATAACAGCTGATGTACTGAAGTTGCTATTGGGCTTAGAGCCTTGGATTCATCCCACAACAGTGGAACACATTGTTCAGGTGAACTTTGTTGCAACCAAGCGCCTAATTCTGGAATGGTGCTAAGCTTTTCAACTAATTTACGGAATATTGGCACTCGTGTGGCCAAACGATTAACACCATCGATTTGCTCCGCAGTCAGACCTTCAACAGGTGTGGGATTAGCCATTAAACCTTCCTTGCTTCTCAAGAAGAAATTGAATTCCGAGTCCAAGTTCATTTCCGACGTGCCCTTAAGATGAATCTTACACATCAGCAATGCGAATGTCAAACGATCGTTATGCAGCATACCACGGGCAACTCGGTCGTAACAAACTTGGAAGAGATCACGCGTAATTATGCCCAAACGCTCAGCATTGTCTGTCTTGCCGTCCAATTTCTTGTTATTGTACAAAACCGTAGAGAAAATGTCCAAAAACATTTTCAATGAATATTGATATAGGAAGTGGACTTGATTCAAACTGTCCATTGTGAAGTAGATGTTACTGCAAGCGACAGATAGTGGGAGATATTGTTGAGACACAGTCTCAATTTCTGCAATGACCTTATCGGTTTCGTCCACCTTTTGATTGATGTCGTATGCTTCTTTCTTCAGTGTCTCCAGGGTGGCAATAACAGAGTCATCATCCAAAATTTTGCCCTTTGCATCGTTCAAGGCCTGCAGCAAACTCTTTTCCAACTGTCGCAGTCGCAAACGGAACTCACCTTGAAGTTTCAACAAATCAGAACGTTTCTCATCGATATCTGGTCTTTCGGCCTTGAGAACTTGGTTCAGACATTGCGACTGCAATGAACTTCTGGTAACAGTGAAATTGACGAAAGTAACACGAGAACATATATCCGGAGGGAATTCCACAGTTGGATCACGGGTTGAAAGGAATATGACAAACGATGGTGACAAATCGATATCTTGATCACCCAGGGTAATCAAAACACGACCGCCACTACGTCTCAATTCACGATTTAATACCGGGTTCAAAATAGGATCATAATTTTCAACGTCTTGTACCAATAGTGGATTACCGAAACGTAGAGCAGATTCCAAATTCTTACGGAATGAGTCGTCCAAGAAACTGGTCTTGGTAATCTTTTTGCCTGCATATTCGTTAAGTAAGAAAGTGGTAGCCTGACCTGAAGGATCGATAATCAAAGGATATCTATTGAACCTCTTGAGCATAATGGCATTCTCGGTGCACAAATCATCGGTGGGCAAAGCATTGGCTTGCCATCTTAAACGTTCATCGGGATTAGACAAGTATTCGGTGCGAGCAATGTCCGCACGATATTGTATGTTAGCCGCTTGCAAGTGTTGACTCCATGTGGTAAAGAGATTTGTTCTGTAGTGTTGGTCAAAGTAACCTCCATATGCAATGAAAGCAGCCGACAGCAAAACGTCACCAATAATGGTAGACATTTGAGATTTGAACGTTTCACTGGTACTCTCCCAACGTTCACGTTCAATATTTAAGCTCTTAAGCAGAGCTATGGAGCGATCCACCTTGGCTTGCACATTCTCCAAATCGGTTTTAATGGCCTGGGCCTGTGAAATCAATTGAGCATATTCTTCTTTGTATGCAGCAATACTTTGCTCCAATTGTTCAACCAAAGCTTTGGTTTCATCAGCGTTGGCTTTGTTAATGGCAGCCTGTTCTTCAAGTGAACGCAACTCATCACGCAAAGGTTCGACACGCTTCAACATATCAGCATACTCAATCTGTAGACATTTTTAAAAGGTATAGATCAGATATTCGAATTATCATTCCATTTAGTGATAATTTTGAATTACAAAATAAGCACGTTACATACCTGAGCAATGGCCCATTTAACCATAGGTCCACAAGCCAACGAAGCACGATTAACCTTTTCAAAGTTATAATCGGGATTGCTTAGGTACTTCGATTTCATTTTCTCGCGTACTTCATCGCTAAATATTAAAAATAGTACATTATTAGATTTTCTTCAATGTTGAAAAATTAAACAAAATGGAACAGACATGCAAAAGTGGTGAAATGCAAAAGCAAAGAGCACAAAAAACCAAAGCCATTTCAACCAATTCAAATTAAACAAAAATAAATAAAAAATCTACAGATTAGTAAAATTATATGCAAAAGAATCGAATATTGTTAAACCATAAGGGAGGAACAAACGTAAAATTTGCAAAAACTAAAAAGTATAACACTACGTGGAATGCAGGATTGTGTCAAACAACTCAAATGATACCATACTCCATGTTGTATGGGTGTATCATTATTATCTTTAATGTCCCATTAACATCAACAACAGTAAAAAAAACATAACAAAAGAAGGACGAATTGAAAAAAAAACAACAACAGGAACAACAAGAAATCCATAAACGTTTGAAATATAAGAAAGATAGAAACATTTCATGCTTACGTTATCATTTCAGTACTGAAGTTAGAGACAATTGAATTTATGAAATTTTCACGCATAATAACGGCGCGAATCGACTTCCAATCGGTTGCATTCTCGCCCAGTAATAAACAGATCGATTCAAGGGCCAATTTCACCACGGAGGGTGGATTTGCCATTGTTCTCACTTCAACAAGTTGTTGTTTGCGTATAGATTTCACAGCTACATTTTTTTGTTCGCACAATTGGAATGGATTGTAAGTAGACATTGTATAAGAAAGGTTAGTATGTAGTCTTTTGTTTCAATTAAAATATATACACTAAAACAATTTTCTGCCTGCCTTATAATACTCTAAACTTAATGTAACATTTTCTTACTTCAGTAGAGGGTAGTTTTTTTTTAAATTTATTTTGCTTTAATTCGGTGTGTTTGACACGAGAATCATTGAAAATACTATTTAATGGATAAGGATTGATGTAAGAAATTCTGTTTTATTTATGGTTGAAAACAGAATCTTATCGATCCCTACAGTTTATTATTCATATAACATAGTACGTATTTTATTCACTAAATGCATTCCTTACATTAATATATATTCTAATACATAAGACGATATTAAAAAAAAAACGCACATTACGAGATCATACTTTAGAATACTTAATATTAAGCAGTATTTTTTTATTTGATGAAGTCAAATGTAATGTTTGTGTTGAATTAAAAGATAATCCTGAATCTGGTATATATTTTCAATACTCTATTCAATCTTACAAACGTACTGTGTGATGATGATTGGTGGTTGGCACGCAGTACAATGGTTGTGTTAATTGGTAACCTGAGGTAAACCTTTAAAAAAAAATTTTCGGAAACATAATGCCGATACCATTGTATATTTTTGCCGGATAGTGTGTACCGCTTACTATCCCAAATCAATAAATTATTGAAAAATCTAACTAGGGCCTTTTACACACGCATAATTGTGGGATACTATTATATGGCCACCACTCCAAAGTTAAAAAAATTAAAATTTAGACTTCAAAATGTAGAATTTCAGAAGGTATGGATATGTGCAGGCTATACTACATAATGGACCTATACAGAACAAATTTTACAGAAAGGGTTTATGTACTCGCCAAATGACCACTGATCTGTTATAAAATCCGCCTAAGCCCGAAAAGGTATTTAAAACCCGAAGGTGCCGATGTATTGGGTAGCGGAGTTGTATTAAACTTCTGTTGCGGAAAGAGATTTTACATCCTCAAACATTCAAAATATATGTGGGCTATATCTAAAAAAAAAACCTAGAATAATATTAGCCTGACTTTGTTCAATTTTCAGCCCCTTACCTTTGTTGAAAATAATTTGAGAAATATACATAGACTTTTTTGGCTTGTCTTTTTTCAGAAAGTAAGTTCTTAATTTAAACTAGGTCACCACAATTCGTTGTTCTTGCATGAAAAAAAGCCAGCCGATGACATGAGCCAGAAAAAATCCAGACAAAAATTCTTGTATTTGTAGCCTGAATATTTTTTAAGAATATTATTCATGTTGAATTTTGGAGAAGCAGAAATGTATTGTTCAAATATAGGTATCAAGCTAGCTGTATTTGGGGGAAGTATTGTACACCTTCCATACATTCAGACAAGATCAATAATTGAATTTGTTCATCAATGCAACTCTGGTATTAATCCGAAAAAATATTGTACATTTTGTAATAAAATATTAATTTTT
Organism: Musca domestica; assembly: GCF_030504385.1. NCBI lineage: Eukaryota > Metazoa > Arthropoda > Insecta > Diptera > Muscidae > Musca > Musca domestica. The sequence continues at coordinate 6,494,962 of NW_026712296.1, read as the reverse complement.
ATGTAAATGTAATCTACATGAAACCAGTAAGGAAAAGTCAAAAGTCGGGCGGGGCCCGACCTACACCACTATGCATATTTAGTAGATATCCTGTAACCAAAGTATTTATTTGAAGTAGATCATACCACCTATCAACATTTGGTTATAGAGCAGTTATTGTTTGGTTTCAGAGGGAACTAATATATGGGAGGCATATTCAATTCTATATTTTAATCTATATCAAATAATATTGCTATAGAGTGCATGAGAGAAGGATTGTATTTAAAAAATATATATCGGAACCGAGTTCCACAAAATGGAAACGTACTTTCCGAAATTCACTCCATTTGGGCTGATATTAGCTTAAAATGGTATTAAGGATATATGGGAGCTATTTCCAAATCTTAGCCGTTCTCGATAAAATTTGGCAAAGGTATTTCTGAGCTCTATAAGATATCTGGTATCAAATATCATTGTTGTCAAATTCTTATTACGAATGTGAGGGACTTAAACACCAATTCGGATGAAACATAAATGTGGGAGCAATAGCTATATCTGAACCAATTTTCACTAATATTTTTGGCCTTAAAGGCTTTCATTACATGAATGAACTGAAATAAATAAAATAAATTTGATGTACTTGCTTCTAGACTGAATTCGGTCGGATGTGCCAAAATTCAGATAATTTGGACTGATATTGGCCATTTGGTGCACAATTAACCCGAAATCGGTTGAAGATATATATGGGAGCATAGCTATATCTGAACTGATTTTCTCCAAATTTGATGTACTTGCTTCTAGACCGAATTCGGTGGAATGTACCAAAATTCAGGCCATTAGGATTTATATTGGACATTTGGTGCACAATTAACCCGAAATCGGTTGAAGATATATGGGAGCTATATCTAAATAAACAATTTCAATAGGGTTCGTCCTTGTGCCAAACAAATAATATTTGGAAAAGTTCATCTCAATCGGATAATAAATGTGACCTGCATTTTGTTCACAAGAATACATGGACAGACGGATGGACGAACGGACAGACAGACATGCATAAATCGCCTCAGGAAAGTGATTTTATGAAGATGCTCAAAAGTAACTATGGGTCTATCTCGGTTCCTCCTCTCTATTACAAACAACGGCATAATACCTTTAACACTATCTGATGTAGGGTACAATTAGACTCTGCAATAGTGTCTTCTTCCGTCAAATATACAAATAAGTCAGGTAGCAGATTGTTTTGAATTGTTTTCGATCTCCAATCCATATCTGTTAACTATTACTTTCGGCCTACACCAGAATAGAATTATATTATTTCTGGACGCATTCACCAAGACTTTGATTGAAGGCTTATGCATGTCATAATTAACATGAATACATATGTTTCGATTTATTTACAGTTTGTCTACCATGTACTTTATAGCCGTTTCTACATATAGAATAACGATAATCAATCAGTTAAAAGTGGAATTATAAACTATTTTTTAACGTGTCGTCTATGCTTTCCTAACTGAATATAACAATTCCACCACACACAAAGTAACTAAAAATTACGTAGAAAGTCGATCAAGAAGTATTAGGTTCATTGGGAAACTTTCATAAGATAAGAAAATAATTGTATTCTCTGAGATATAAATTAAATTATGCTAGTAATGTTTAACGTCGCCTTGTTTATATCTATCAGGAAAGTCTATTCAAAGTATAAAGGAACAACCTACAACAATTGAGTCTATTTCAGATGCGTTAGGAGGACAGGGACATTCTTAAATTAAAATACCTAAAATAAGCAATTTCATAATATTTCAAACGTTTTCATCAATATTTACAGGGAACTCCATGAAAAATAATTTATTAATTTCATTTTGAAACTATTTAAAACCGAAAATTGCTACTGCGTCGGAATCGATTTCCGTTACTCTCTCTTATATGTTATATATCAAATATTATCATATGGGAAATGTTAAATGTGTTTAATTTTTACAACGTTATTACACGGTATGTTTGCTGACGTGGACTTGGCTTATTTGGCCAATACGGCCGTACTAAGAATTTTACCATAGTGCGAAAGTTGAAGTTTTTTGTATGGAACGTCGAATTTGAATTTGGCTGTTCAAAAGCGCGAGACACCTACACATCGCCTGGCTCTTGACATTTTCACTTCAAACTTATTTCATACAAATAGTAGTATTGAATATTATTATAAAACAAAAAAAATATAGCTAAACATAAACTGTAATATTAGCTAGATAATATGGGTATTAAGACTTCAGTGCACGGCATTTGCATTGGCATAAGTTGGTGATTGGTGTCTCATATAAATAAAATGACGGGTTGGAAAGTGAAAAGGTGGGCGGGGATAAAAACTTCTATGGGGACAATATGTAAAGTGGCCACGTTTTAAATTCGTATTTAATAAATTAGCAACAAAGAATGTTAAAAAATATATATATGTACAGCCTAGCCAAATGAAAATATAAATATTCAGTTTAAAGTTTTGCATTTTAGACAAAGACGTTAATTTTGAATACAGGATGAATTAGCAAAGAATGGGGTCATTTAAATGGTTAAGGCAAATAGGTCTTTGATTTAGAATGAGTTGTGAAACGAGATTAGGACGATATAAACATGGATGTGGATATATGTATGTATACTAGTAGTTATATATGTATTGTAGATTATAAACGGGTCGTACGTGATATTTTCGGTTTTGAAATTGACAATAGATGATATAAAGGTTTCTCTAACAATAATGCCGCGCATTGTCTTCCAGTCGGGTGCATTCTCATTGAGTAGCTCGCACACCGATTCCAAGGCTAACTTAACAGGTGGCGGTGGATTTGCCATGGTACGTATTTCAGCCAATTGTTTCTTTTTAATGCCGCTAACAGCTAAAGATTCATTCGTAAAATTTAAATTAAACTTAGGCATTAGGTTTATAGACTTAATTTTAACTTAGAATGTTTTAAAACTAATTCTAAAATAGGATATATGGTGAAAATTGAAATCTGAAAACATACCTTGTTGTGCGTCAATAACGGCCGGTTCTACTTGAGCCAAATCAGCCACGACATATTTACGTTTCTCCTCTACCTTAATGTTCTGCTCAGCCAGCTTGTTCTGCAATTCCTGCGATTGTTTTTTCTTGTTTTCGGCCTCTTGTTGATCTTTGAACATTTGCTTGAGTTTAGCATTGGCGGCTTCATTCTTAGCCTGCAATTCTTGCTTCTTAACAGCCAATGACTTTTGCATCTCCTCTACTTGTTCCACTGTCTCAGCAATTTTGTTCAAACCCACATTCAAATGTAATTGTTGCTCTTCTAAGTCGCTACGTTTCTCATTGTACAGCTTAACAAAGTGATGAATAAAGTCCAAATAGTGGCGTGGAGTAACGGCCATTGTGCGACCACCTCGCTTAGCCAAACGGGCATTGGCTTGGTGAAGTGTTTGATGTACATAGACACAACTATTAATGACGGCATCGCGATGAGTTGGTTGCGATGGCACCAGAGGACATACTGATGGGAAAAAGTCAGGTGGTGTCCAAGCTGGTTTCTCCAAATCAACACGAGTGGTAAATTCTTTGCCAACTTGGAAGAGAGCTGAATCTGACCAGTCACCGAACCAGTTAAGTACACAACGATTGAACAAAGCAGGTGATGTAGCTGCCCGATCTTTCAGACCATCAGTAGAAGGATTCATGGTGAAGACAACATGCAAGTTGCGCATGACCTGTTGTGTAAACCTAAAAAACACAGTCGACGATAATTTTCGTCTTATGGAAATAAAGAAGCAATAAGTCGTACTAACCATTTGTATAATTCGTCGCTCGAATCCAACATCAAGCCTTCTCTTTGGGCTCCTTCTTTACACTGAGTCATCAATGTAGTATATTCATCGCCTTCGAACAGACCAGGAACTTCCCCGTTGGCCAACAAAGTGTTCATTCGTTCCAAAAAGCCGGAATCCAAGACGTTCGATTCATCCAAAATGAAAGCAATTTTTTCATCTCTGCAGCCAGATCGACGCAAGACTGAACGTAAATCTTCATCGAAATCTTCGCCAGTGTATTTATTGTGGACCTTGATTTGGAAGATGGACAAACCATTCATCCAGGCCACAAAACGTGATAGAGTAGTCTTGCCTGCACCAGAAACACCGATAAGCAAAAGATGGCCCTGAGGTTGACGGAAAATACGATCGATACGCAAAACATGCTCCAAAACTTCATCAAATAGGACCAAAGGAACATCCAGTTCTTCTTCGTAGAATACCTTAAGCCTGGCTCGTACGTAGTCACGCAATTCTTCGCGATTGACAGGCATGTAGTCCTTTGAGAGCCAATTGCTATACAAAATAGGACGAGCCAAGGCCTCCTCGGAATTGATCCCAGGGAAATGTTTCAAGGCGACAGTGTCAATATTTTCATTGGTCCACCTACGTTCCGATTCTTCGACCAATCGATCTTGGAAGAGTCGCAATGCTTCATGAGCCCAAATGCGTACCAAACCCTCAACCGGTAGAGAATCCAAAGGACGAATAGCCTCGCAGATACCACGAACCCAGCGGGTCATTTCACGGGGCGAGTAAACATAATGCGGCTGCATGTCCTGTGTAAAACGATCTTGGGAAGCCAGGTAGAATTCTACCATGGCATTTGTCAAGGGTTCAGCGTATCCTCGAAGTGTTGGCATTAGACGCAACATGGCCCTTGAGAAAGTTCCATAAATCTGTTTCAAAGAGGTCTCTCCAGGATAATCGACGTAAATAATAGGTACATGGCGCAAGAAGCGATGCGACAAAGGTTTGCGGCCAGGATCTGTGGGAGGATTACAGGCTCCCACAAACTGTATGCGTTCCAAAGATACCCAAGCCTGATCACTGGCACGATAAAAGCCCTTATGTTCAACCAATTGTCTCAAGAAGGAAATAACACGTTGAGTGCCATACGAATCCATATCCGGCAAATTAATTTCATCGCAGAACAAAACCAACCACTTGCCAATTTGCACTGGTGACAATACCACACCGTTTGGAGTTTTACGATATTCGCAATAATGATCAAATGTTTTAAGTAGGAGCTCGGGGGTTGTGGCTGACGAGAAGTTCAAGCCAACCACCTCCATATCGGGTAAAGCTCTCAAAGCTGAGAACAAAGTCATTGTCTTACCAGAACCAGGAGGACCGCACAAAACTAGGGGAGTGACAAAATTTATTTATAGGAACCTTTCAAAGTTAAAATAACCTACCCAAAGGCTTGTGTTCTGCCAACCAAGTGTAGAGCAAAGACTCATGACGAACAGTATCCAAGGTGGGTACCACAATATCCGGCGAAGCAACTTTATGGGTCTCAACTTCAATAACAGGTACCTTATTGGACCATGGAACCCATTCTCCATTAATGCTGACCTCATAATCAATAATTGGCACACCAGTCGATCCCGGCAGTGGTACAGTAGTAACACTACGTACAAAATCGCCCAAATCAGTGCGTACTTTAAGCTTAGAATCGCCAGCGAATGACCAAAGAACTGAATAAATTAGGGATTTAGTAATATATTGTTCCAACTGATCATTGGAGCACGGGAAATCTGGATGTGTAGCGTTATAGTTCAATATATTTCTATAATATAAGAGGTCATTGTTATGTATGTTGGTCAAGAAAAGGAGCAAGTGTGCACATTACCTGGCGGCCTGGTTCAGCATCGAGAACAAGGAGCTCAATGCCCTTAAACGTGTAAAGTCCATTATATGTTCTTGCTCATTGGCAGCATATTCCAAACTGCGTACAACAACACCATCAGCTGAGAAATATGGTTGCAGCAACATTGCAATATCCCGCTGTACCTGCAGCGATGGCGATACTTCATCCTCTTTGTCCTTGGTTGGTTGAGAAATACCAACAAAGTCATCATCAGTATCTTCCAAAGGTATTGAACGTAGACGCAGCAAGTAGTTTTCGAATATCATCTCAGTTGAAAGAACGTCTTCAGAGAACCAAACCATGCCACAACGTGATACTGTGGCCAAAGTGGCATATTTCAAATCCTGTACCTCGAACATAATGCGTACATTTGGTGGCAACGACAAACGTTCACCATTTGGCAATGTCAACAATTTGTTGTCATCCAACACTGAGTTCAAATTTTCAACCCATTCCGGATCAACATCACCATCGAAAATAATCCATTGACGTTTATTAATTTCGCCACGTACATTGTCAATGATTTTACGCAAGATGTGGGTGAAAAGACCATCGGTCCATTCACGAGTATTTGGATCCAATACACCATACAGAGCTTCCTTAGATATAGCCTTGGGATCAATGACATGGGCAACACCTTCAATGCCCTCAAAACGCTCCAATGCCTTGAGCAGTGTCCGCCAAGCTGTTGATTTTCCGGATCCAGAAGGGCCCACCATCATTAAACCATGATTGAGACGGGAAATTTGGTATAATTGTAAGACCTATATTTGGATTTCAATTGAAAGAAAAATACAATTAGAAACTAATCATCGACCAGGGAAACATACGGGAATCACAATGAAAGCATTATCAACAAGTCTAAATCGAGTTGGGAATATTAGTTGTTTTCACATTTATGATTTAAACTTGTTCTCTACAATATTTACAGCTGTTATGAATAAGAACTTAGAAAATTTCTTACTTTATCAACCCAAGTTTCACCAAATCCCTTTTTTCATACATTGTTTTCATTATCATTTGTTAAAGCAAATTTGTTCATTAATTTACAGTTGGTTATTGTGCAAGTATTTTTCATATTTTTAAGATTTTGTAAGAGAAATTTGAAATTAATAAGGAAGAAATTTAATACAAATATTTTAAAAATATGTCAAATAAAATAAAAATATATATTTTATGTTCGTGTTCTAAATATGTATAATGAAGTGAAAGAAATCCTTAATTTGCTTTTTAAGAATTTGATAAAGGCATATGATAGTAAATTACCCTAAAACTTTTGAAATCACAATTACATTATTTTTTAAATAAAGAAAAAATCCTAGTTTTTATTTTTTGAATAATGGGAGATTGAAATCCAAAACTAATTTGATATCTTTTTATAATATATGTGTGCCAAATATAGTTTGTGATCGTAACTAATCACATCCTTTATCAAACCAGATAAAATGAATATTATTTCCCATTGGTTGCATTTCGGCAAAAACAAACAACCTACCTTTTCCATCCAAGCAGCACCTTGTTCATCGCCCTCGCCACAAACCAAGTAATCTTCTTGGCATACTTTACGAATTTCTTCCTTTAAGCCCTTCATTTCGGCACGAGTATAGCCAACATTGGGGAATACATCACTCAATAGAGAGAACAGCAATGGAATATCTTCGGCCACCAATTTCGGAACCATTGTCTCGCATACCGATTGTATAAGTATTTCCTGTTCTGGTAGATTTTCAGCTACCGAAGCTTCATCGATATTTTCTTCACCTCGTTGTTTAAGCGTTTCTTTTATCTTTTGAATGCGATCACGTTTTACATTACCAGCCGAAATAAGAACTGACTTCAGAGCACGCAAACCGAAGTCGTAGTGAGATTGATTTGATAATTGTTCATCGCAGAGTTTAAAGAACGGTACAATTTTGCAGGCCAATTTCTCTGCCGAGCGGAAACCTTGCGAGAACAACATGACTTCAGCAATTAATTGGCGATCAGGTTTGGTCATAGCCAATGAACGGAACAATTTCTTCAAATTATCTGGCAAATTGGAACGACCAGCATATCCAGGGTTCATTGTTATGAATATAGCCATATCCGTAGAGACACGTACTTGTTTGCCCACCAATTCAACCGTAATGCTCTCCTTGTTGCTATCGGTTTCGTATTTAAGAGCTTCTTGTATTGTTTGGATTTGTTGTGAACACGCGGAGAGCATACGTTCCTCCAAACGATTGAATTCATCGAAGCAACCCCAGGCGCCAACTTGACATAGACCAACAAAAATACGACCCATTGCCTGGAAATCGAATGTTTCATCGCAATTGAATACCAGCACAAAACGACCCAGCTGGTTGCCCAAAGCTTTAACGGACTCGGTTTTGCCGGTACCAGCAGGACCGAAGGGAGAACCACCCAAGCGAGATTCCAAAGCTTGAGTCATGGTTAAATAACAACGATCGGTAAGAGGAGTCTGCACCAGACGATCCTGTACACCCAAGTATTCAAAACCGTAGTAGAAACGTGCGTTGGCCATATGAATAGTGAGCTGTTGGAGAACCTGTTTGACGAAAGAATTAACGTAAAATATAACTTGACAGACCAAATGAAAATAATTTAACTTACCACAGTCTGCCTGGGATCAAAATAGAACCTCATTTCGGTTAGCCATTGGAATGATTTTGGATGAGTAACGCCATTGGTTATTAAACGTCTAGTGACAGTACGTTTGTGTACAAATTCATTAATCTAAACAAAAACAACATTTTCAACTAATTATTTTAACTTTGTCTCTTTTGTACATACCAAGTGTTCCAACTTCTTTCTGCGCAATGGTGGTTGTTCCTGTAACACAGAATCGGCCAGCACATTCAATGTTGATTCAACAGTTCCTAAAACGCGTTGCAAAGGTTTAGTTGAATTCGTTTCAGAAGCCTGTTGCAGAGCGGCCTCGACATCTTCAGACCACAAAATTTGGGCAGCCAAAACTACAATTTGAGCTTGGTATTTGTCGCACCATTCCATATATTTTTGGGGATCAATTTGTCCTTCACGGAATTGTTTGATATCTTGCACGGCCTGGGCCAAAAATGAAGCAAGTGTGAAACGCATTTGTTTCTCAACCAATGTTAACCATTCATTAATCTTGGGATGTTCCACAGTGGATACGGGATTAATAAAACGAACTTCTTCGCCTTCACGTGAAGCTATACCCAATATAACAGTGTTATCTTCATTCAATATGATAGCAGCAATACCAGCAAACATTTTCTTGAAATGTTTTTGCAAACGGGCAATATTTTTGCTATTGCCAATAATCTCCAATAAATCTTCGTCACCGACAAAGTAGAACCGTGGGAATGAAGTACGTTCTCTTTCCAAGTATTCACCCAAAGCCTTTTGGATTTTGCCCAACAGATCTGCCAGTCGTTCAAGCGATCTTTGAACAGCTGGTATATTCAAAACATCCATAACCTTCGGAGATTTGGCCACCTTTTTCATAAGACCCAGGAACTCGGAGCTGATGCTTTGGAATCTTGAGGTTTCTTGAGGCAATAAAGACTTGATATCTGCACTACCCGAGAATATTCCTTCGAGGTACACCCATCTACGTTGTACGTCAATCCAAACATCAAACAAAGCATTAATGCGATTCAACTTCTCTTCCCAGGTTAGAGTTTCTTCTTCGAAAACTTTGTAGAAAGGTGACAGCTTCATGGCAGCCACAGAATTGATGTGTTCTTTCACCTTATTGAACAAGTCGTCCCATCCGCGTATAATGCGGCATTTATTTTGATAGTTGATCAAATCCAATTCGTAACTTTGCCAGGTGTCACGGACCTGCTTCAAGAATTCTTCCAAAGCCATTTCTCCTTGGGCAACACGCATGATATCTTTTACGATATTTTCATTCTTTTGCAAGTTCACATCCCAAACCTGACCCAAGGTAAGATCAGAGATAACCCAGTTTACACGCAACTCTTTTGTAAGTTGTTTCCAGTGACGTTCCTTGAGAGCATCCGATTTAAGTTCCACAATCAACATGTTGACCTTAATATAGCTCTGAATAAGCTTCTTGACATATTCGTATGATTCGTACATACGCAAACGAGCCGGCAATTCTTTTAGTTGCGACATCAGTGCCTCCAATTGTTGACGGAGCTTGCGTGGTTGTACAGACAACCATGGTTTTTCGCTATTGAAAGGATAAGGTTAATTACAAGCTTTACATTTTTACCAAACAAAACGTACCGAGTCTCATCAATCTGTGTCCAGACCTTCGATAATTCACTCCAAACACCACGTAAATCTTGCAATTCTTCTAAAGCGACATTCATTCTTTCTGAGCTGTTATTGGCCACAGCAGATTCTTGTAATTCCAATGCTTCCTTGGCCTTGGCGACGTTATCACGTTCTTCCTTCAAACGAGAGTATTTACTTTCGAACAATTGCAATTGTTGAAGTGCATCATCGGGGCGAATCTTTCCACCAGTAGGCTTATTGTCTTCCCAATCCTTGAGGAAATCAAGAGTACGTGTCTCAACCGCTTTGTCTTCTGCCACAATTTTAGCCTGCAAACTTGCCACCTGAGTTTGAATGGCAGTGTCTTTGCGTTTGATGATTTCATTGAAAGCTGACCATTCACCCTCAATGTTATCGACATGCAACCAACTGTTGGGGAATTGGAAGCGTTGACGCTCCAAAATTCGTTGGGCTTCACGGAACACTTCAACTTGTTTGTCCCAGACAAGCATTTCTTTTTTAAGCGACTGCACGTACGTGATAAAGCTTACAGCATCAGTAGTACTGGCAGCCTCTGTAAAAAATATATGGAAATGTTAAATTTTCAAAAATTCTTACTTTTGTATATCTCTTACCAATGCTTTGCATTTCCAGATCAGTTCTGGACTTCGAAACCTTGGCATGGAATGTGGTCATTTCATTGCCCAATAATGAACCAAATTTACCCAACGCTTCCTTATGCCACGAGTCATACTTCAATGTCACCTTGCCCTGCACCTTGGCATAGTCGATTATGATAGGACCGTATGCCCGGCGAGTATCAGAAGTGTCGAATGTGGTACGTGACTTCTTAATATCATTCAAACACTTTATCCATAGATTGACATCTTCACCCAAGCGACCATACAAAGTATCGGCTTGTAAATCCCACAATGATTGATAGCGTAACCATTCATCGACATAGTTACGTACTTCGCCAATTTTACTTTCAATGGCATCATAGGCCATTTCCAATACCTTGCATTCCGGCAACTTAGTTAGCAAATTGCGATAAGTTTGCAATACAGGCTTATCCAAACCGACTTGATAGCGAGAACTTTGCAAACGCACTTGAGAAGTAACAATAGCCTCCCAAGCGAACAATTGCTGCATAATTTGGAATCTGGCCTCCTCAATAGATGGATACAAATACATCTGTTGATTAGTAATACGTATTTCATGAACGGCATTTTGAATTTGGGGTTCACCGCCAAGTTTATGAGTTGGCTGAGCTGGGGCATCCGTGTCCATAGAAAGATCTACTTCCTTCTTGTTGCCTGTCAGGGATTCAGTCCAAGCTTGTATACCGGCCTGTAGACGTAAAGCCAATTTCTTTTCGACCTCTTCATCGAGGCGTTGGACCCAAACACTCAGGTTTGAATATTGGCGTAGAGATAAATCATCAACAGCATGTTGGATTTTCGAAAGAATTTCCCCAAAGGTAGCAGCGCTATAGGGACAAGTCTCCAACGAACGTACATCGACATCCAATTGCTCTTCGATATCCAAAAGGTCTTCAACCTGCGACGAAACAAAAAGCAATATTACCAAGGGAGTTTTGTAAAATGTTTACTGCCAGTTACCTTTTCCTGGAATAGTGTTACACACTCCGATAGGCGCAATACATATGGATCCAATTTGTAAGATTCCCACACTAATCCAATGCCTTCAGAAATCAAATTGAGAACATCTTTACGCAAACCGGCTACCAGTGGCACAATACTGGCACGATCATCAATCTATTTTATTATTAATTGAAAACAATAAGACATTAACAAATGTTCAATTTAATTTTTTCTAGGTAATATCTTTTAAGAGTGTAAAATATGAAAAAGCATGCCGTTTTTAATATAAAATAGAACGTTACACTTCTATGATGTATAAATATAAAATTAGGACACACTGATAACCAACAATTTCATCAAAACATATTTTTTAAGTTTAACAAATCTTTTTTAATTACTACCTTGAAGACAGAATTTTGTGCTAAACTCCTATTATTTAGCTGCATGTAAATAAGAAGGATTGTTTGTTTGGTTTGAAGGTAATATGGAGGAGCATTAATTTAATATGATCAATCATGTGTATTAATGAAAAATAGATATATTTCACATGAAATTCAAAATATCAAAATAAAATAAAAAAAAAAATTAAAAATTTCAAATGGACTGTCCAAAATAACTGTCCATTTTTGTTTGGAAAAACTTTAGCTAGAGGTCACCTCTGTTTTCAGTTTTTGAATTTCAAATGAAATATCTCTAGAAATGAGTAATAATGGTGTAGAAGAAACAATTATGCAATAAGCTATATGCTGCCTTTATTGAAAGGTACATGCTCGATTGGTGTTTATAAAAAATATAAATAATAGTATTACATTTTGTTTAACATAAATGTTTGTGATAACAAAAATGTGTTAGAGTAGATATGTTGTAAAAAGGAAATAAATTATCCGACATAAACAGAAACAAAGGTTAAGCAATAATTTCCATAACTTGTGCGCAAATTACATTCGTGTTTAACAAATGTAATTTAGAAAATAACTAATTAAAGCTGATTAACCTTTGTTATCACATTTAATTTATTAAACTATCAAAACCTTACCTTTTCCAAAGTACGTTCATAGGTGCGAACACTTTCAATCAATGATATAGCATATGGATAAATTTGATTTGCCTGATGGGCCTTGTTGACAATGGCAAGGGGAACTCTGAAAAATAAATGACAAACATAAGATTTTAATTTACAACACCCGAAGTACAAACATACCGGAAACTCAAATTCTTGATATTACGAACTTCCTTGGACAAGGTAATTATTTCGGGCAAAAAATTAACACGTAGTTTTAAAATATTTCCCTTTCCGGAACGAGAACGGGCAGAATCAATGGTGAATATACGCCCGGTACTGCCAAAGTTACGCTCTTGTACTTTTCGTGCCCATTCTTGAAAGACTTCATCGATATTTAGTTTAGCACGGAAACTATCGCCATCAGCCTTAAGTTTTTGTCCTTCAATGTGGGATTCCCAACCTTTACCCAAAACATCTTCAACACGTTTTAAATACATGGTAAGTTGATTGTTGATCTGGCGAGCCCAAATGATGGAACCTGCCACCGGGGGCAAATCACGTACAGTAGAAAGACGACAGCTCTTTGACTGAGGGTACTGAACCTATAATTATGGACAACAGAGTTAAGACAATAAAATCCTCAAAAATAAGAAATGAATCTTACTTTGAATTTCTCATGTAAAGCTTCGATGTCATCCTTCACTCTTTGAATAAGTTGAGTTTGATATTCTCGTATTGCTCCTCTAATATGAGGCCGTACGAATAGGGCGTTGAATCGCGAGAAAATTCGGAACATTTCATTGGCATTTTTGGCCGTGCCCAATTGATCACGCAAGTGAGCAGTTATGCGCGTTTCAACACGATCGATACGTTCTTCATAACGTTTCACAGCGGCTTCCCAAGCCTCTGAACCCTCCTTGGAAATATCCAAACAATCCACCTCCTTCACATTCTCATACGCCAAATTGACTTCTTCAATTGCATTGGCATCATCGGCTTCCAAGCTGTAAGGTTGCTTTGTCTCACCCGCATTACTTTCGTTTTGCTGTTGTTGTTTAGTGGGACGCAAAACACGCAAAATGACCGTGCGCAATTGTTCGTGTTGGCGTCTGAATTTGCGCATATGCTCCATGCGGGTTTGTAGCTTCTTATGAGCTGGCGATACACGCCACACCATTTTTAAATGCTCATCGCGTTTCTTTTTGACAATATCACGTAGCAATCCTTGTAGCTTATCATACTCGTCGTCCCAACAACTGAATATTTCAAAACATTGATTCATTACACGCTCGAATTCATCGAACGGAATATGCATAAGACGACGGGTACCCAAAACTTTCAGCAGTTGTTGGGACAAATCGCGAGATATTGCCTCGATAAGCTTAAGACAACGCTGAATGGGATAACGAGTGTTTCGTACTTTGCGCAAGTGAGAGAAAATCTGCTGCACAGCAGGACGAATCTTCTCCAATTCAGTGGCAGAAAGAAGATCGTTTATAGGGAAGTCCTTCATTAAAGGATTATAATCAGCAACCATGGCCAATGCCTGCTTAAGGCCAGTGTCAGTATCAAACGACACGGTTGCATGGAAACGTTTGCCATGCTTGAGAATGTCCAAAGTCAGAGCAACTTCAGGGCTTTCGCGCTTCTCTTGGATACGATAAAGAGCACGCTCTAAATTTAACCAGAATGAAATTTCCTAAACAAAAAAAAGATACTTGTTAACTGATGTGTGAAGTATTATTAACAATAAACTTACCTGCAAAGCCGTGCCCGATGAAGGATCACGATCAAGTTTAGTTACTTTCTTGATCTCCTTAATCCAGCGGTTAACGCCATTTTGCAGTTGATTCAAAAATGACGAATCCTCCACCTTATCACCAAAATCGGCCACTTTGGCTTTGCGATTTTCATCTGCACATTTACGTATGACAGCATTGACGGTATTATGGGCTGTCAAAGTAATTTCCGGTATGTCAATGTTCTGCTGCAAATGCAACAAGCCCATTTCCAGCTCAGCCAACTTCTTTTCCACAGATGGTGCCATTTTGTCACCATCACGATCAGCACGGCCAGATTCTTTGACATATGACTTGAAATAAGGTGCCAAAGATTTACTAATGAAAGCGTGTAAAGTTTCGTATGGTGAACCATCCGAAAAATTGATGAGACGCAATTGGGAATGTATAGATTTGTCGGCTTCGATGACTGTACCGCGTTTAATACAAGCCAACGAGGCCATACGACTGTTGGTAAAATGAACATCATTGCTGATTTGATAGGTGACAAATTCCTTCTCTTCCTCACCCTCAGCTGGTTGCTCATTTTCGTCCTCTGTTAAAGAAAAATAAAAATAGGTTCGTTGAAAAAAATTCAAAAATAAAATTATAAATATAATATTCAAGAAATTTAGATTGAATTCTTTGAAATAATTATTAATATAAATGTATTTTTGGAATAGGTATGTAATTATTGTAATTATTTTTTTTTTATTTTGACCACCATATTTTTTCTGAAATAGGGCAATAAACGAATAGTACATTTAAGGTTGACCTACAGTCTGATAACTTCGCGTTTAATGAAAACAACAACAAATAACAAGAATTACTTGTCGTAAAATCTTTAGATCGATGTTAATACATAAGTAAATAAATAAGTACCAAAATAGATAAATAATAACATAACGATACGATTAAGTCCCTCAACTTCCAATCTACAATGCGACTAGTTTGTCAATCCAATTGTTTGTAAACAAACACTAAACAGCTGTTCTTTATTTATACCGGTCCGGTTTTGCAACATTTCAATTTTGCGAAAGTAATAGAATTGCTACCGTACGGAATTGTAATAGAGCACATAGTATGACTCATCAACTAAAAAATGACGTCAATTTTCAGAAAACCTGCCACTATATCGATTTTTCTAATTGGTAATTGTTAAAATATATATATTTCTTTCCACAAAAGGATTAAAGACATAAAATGTTGGAAGAGTTCCATCGATTCCAACAGGAAAAAACTGAAGAATTTAATGCAAAAACCACTTGACGCCATTTTAGACAACCACAAAAAAACTTTGGGCGTCACCACTTTAAGACATCCCGTTAACATATAACCAACAAATTCATACCTTTCAAACAATTCCTTTGAATATACAAAGCCTGGACCTGAGGATCCGATAAGAATTTTTTAATTTTATCCTGGTTATCTGGATCCTCTAAAGCCACATTTAGAGCCGGTGGCACCACATCCTCCTCCGGCAATAAGATTGTGACGGCTTTGCGTATATAATTGGCGAATGCTCCATAATCCACAATGGTAACATTTTGAACCGCCTCCACCGAAGTATCGGGATTTTCCAAGGAATCACCCATGAAAATTTAGTTGTTTTTGATGAATTTGTTGTTGGTTACACACAATAACTTTTTTAATTTGCAATTTTTCTGCGGAGCGTCGATTGAACACGTCCGCACTTGGTTGTGAAAATCAATCGACTGTGCAGAAAAATAATTTCGTGCTACCAGATCGAAATGTAATTTTATGTGATAGAAAAAATTGTAGTTTTTCATAATGAATGAAGTTACATTATTTTAAAAGAACATTTGATAAAGTGTGTTATATTCCGTAAAATTTATTGTCAGACTTAAAATTCAATGGATTTAAACGATTCTCTGTATTTTTTATGATTTCAGGGTAACTAAAAATATGTGTATTTTATAAAAGCATACATTACAATCTGGCAACATTTATTGACTATATGGATGCAGATGTTGGTATCACTGCTTGGCATAAGGTTTGTTTGTTTACTTTTCCAGTGAGAATTTCCATCCCCAGCATTTACAAAAGACACGTCGAAGAGTGTATATTTGTAAAAAGAGCAAAATTTGCCTGTACAAGACTGGCGTCTAGACAATTGTAAGAACGATAATAAAAGATAGAATAATGCTAAGTTCATATCGACCACTATTTAATAAATATCTACATAATTCCCAACACAAAATTTGTGCAGCGAACCAAAATTTTTATTCTTAGTTTTATTCAAATCACTTTGAGAACTAAGGTGAAATATGTGCCATCCCTAATAAATGATAATAAATTTATCAAAAAAATAAATTATGACATTTGAAATTGAAAAATAGAAAAATTTAATGCAATTATAAAAAGGTTCAAGAAGACTGAAAATTATGAAAGAAAATGACTATGCTAAATTGCATATGTACATTAAAATCAAAGGAAATGTCGTCCACGATTTGAAATTTCCACAGAAACAAATTTCACTTTTTTCAAAATTTTTGTATCGATTTTATTTTGCAAATCAGTGCTTAAAAACAGAACAGTACCAAAATGTATTAAAAATATCAACATTTACACAAAAAGTTCAAACTTTGAATGAAAATTGTAATATTAATGATATAACAAGTTAAAAAATATCAGTCGGTTTTGCCGACAGATGTGCACTATCAGCCAATGTTCGATTATTTAACCCTCTGTGGAGTGGGTTCCGAAGGAATGGGCCAATATTGTCTATTGGGCCGAAAATATTGGACGTGGCGTGCTGACATAAATGTTAAACAGTTAATAAATGTTAATACATATAAAAATATTGATATGGGTAAAATTACAAACAAAACGCACATTTATATCCAATTTAATGCGAAATTATAAATTACAATTCATCTCAGGTTTCTGGTTGAAAGAAATATTAAGCAAGTTTTAAAGAGTCCCTGATTTGTTTCGCATGTTATGACATATAAAATAAGTGAAAATTGTGATCCTTTGCTGGTGAGGTACCAGAAGGGGTTCGCCGATATATATCATCTTCACAACAGATATATGTTTGTATGTGTGAAATTTGAAGAGTGTTCGATGCTTATTTCGCTTTCTTTGAGCGTTCTATTTCCATAATTTTGTACTCTATGGGAAAACCTCATGTTTTATGAGCTTCATATATATTCAAAATTTTGACCCTTTGTGAAGGAGGTACTAGAAGGAGTGGACTGATGTATTTCTTTTTCACACCAGACCTTGGATTAATAAAAATATTGTGATGTGTGTAATTTGAAGATAATTGGACTCTTACATCACGTCTTATAAGAGTTTTTATTTTTCAAAAGTTTTTCCTTTTGTGGGGGAGGTACTTGATGAAGTGGACCAATATTGTCCATTTTCGCACCTGACCAAGCACTGACGCAAATATTAGGATTTGGAATATTGGATCATCCGTTCTCTTTCTGTGCAGTAAAATATTTTCTTTAAACATTTAAACCTCTTGTGGGGGAGGTACTAGAAGGAGTCGACCGATATTGCCCATCTTAACCAGTGTTGCCGTTTGAAATTTTTATTTCAGTCCAAATTTTTTATAAAAACCGCCCAAAATCGACCATATCCGCCCAAACTGTAAAAAGTTGAATAATTTATATGTAGTTTGTATTCAAGTAAATTTTATTGAAAATTTTACACTATACATAAAAAGGTACTCAAGTTTCATTACATTCTATGTATTAAATACATTAGAGATAATAAAAATTTTATGTTATTTTACTTCAAGTTTTTATATATAGTTTTTTCTATAGTATAGTTTATATATATATATATATATATATATATATATATATATATATATATATATATATATATATATATATATATATATATATAAGAGTTTTTATTTTTCAAAAGTTTTTCCTTTTGTGGGGGAGGTACTTGATGAAGTGGACCAATATTGTCCATTTTCGCACCTTACCAAGCACTGACACAAATATTAGGATTTTGAATATTGGATCATCCGTTCTCTTTCTGTGCAGTAAAATATTTTCTTTAAACATTTAAACCTCTTGTGGGGGAGGTACTAGAAGGAGTCGACCGATATTGCCCATCTTAACCAGTGTTGCCGTTTGAAATTTTTATTTCAGTCCAAATTTTTTATAAAAACCGCCCAAAATCGACCATACCCGCCCAAACTGTAGAAAGTTGAATAATTTATATGTAGTTTGTATTCAAGTAAATTTTATTGCAAATTTTACACTATACATAAAAAGGTACTCAAGTTTCATTACATTCTATGTATTAAATACATTAGAGATAATAAAAATTTTATGTTATTTTACTTCAAGTTTTTATATATAGTTTTTTCTATAGTATAGTTTATAGTTAATATATATATATATATATATATATATATATATATATATATATATATATATATAAACTATAAACTATACTATATATATATATATATATATATATATATATATATATATATATATATATATATATATATATATATTATATATATTATCTATATATTTGAGCTGAGTCGATCTAGCTATATATGTCCGTCAGTCCGTCTGTCCATGTTAATTTGTAATCACTCTATAGGTCGCAATTATGGCCCGATCTTCACAATTTTAGATAGATATATAGAAATTTAGCATGGGGCTAGATTTTGGACCGGGCAGAAGCCTTCCAATTTTGATGGTCATTGGGTAATATTTAGTGGCTTAGTAGACCATAGCATTTGCGATAAATAAAAGTCAAATTTTCCATTAATCCGCGAATATTTTTACTGCCGGCGAAATCACAAATAGACGAACAGGTCAATTCTGACCGTTACGTAGATGCCGATAGTAAAAATATCGGATATATATATAGAGAAATATATACAATGTATATATACAAAGAAAGGGGATGTCAGCTAGAATGCTTATATCTTCAGAATGGCTATAGCGATTTTGACAAATTTTGTCAATTTAGAATGCCCTTGTGGCATTAAAGTATAAATACTAAAAAATCGCATAAAAAGATACCAATAATGATGTTCATATAGATTTTGTAGTATTTTGTGACAGTATTTGTTTTGTAATATTTTTTCACTTTAGGGTTATTATTTATATACAGATTGCAATTATCGTTCGATCCTCACGAAAATTTTCACAAGGGTAGGTTTGGGCTCAGAAGGGCAAGCCCTATTGTTTTCAAAGATGTTCGCAATATATTTAGGGGTTGAAATTGGCCAGCAACTCAAAATGTTCCTGATTTTGCAGCCGTTATAAAGGTCCCAAATATAAACCTAGGGACACGAAATCTCGCATGAAGTTAGAGCTTAGGAAGCGGGTAGAATGGACCACTACTTTTGTGTAAAAAAATACCAACATTACTTACAGGCGATATACAATAGGCGAACTTCTGGCTTTTTTATGTTGATTTCGTTGACGAATAAGCCAAATATCGTAGACAAGCAAATCATATAGATGAGTCTAAATTTGGAGACACAGAGGGGCCTCTTGCTTTTGGAGATGATCGCAAAATATTTAGGGGTTTAAATGAGCCAAAAACAGAAAAAAATTTCCTGATCGCACAATTGAAGCCAATCGACACGCCTGAGAAGATAGGTAAGCACAGGGAAGAATTCTGGCATTTTGGATGGCCATTGTAATATATTTAGCCGTAAAATGGATCACAAAAACTAACTGCACGACGGAGTGCATAAATATTGGGAAAATGTCCCTGGTCAAAATGCTAAGGGTAATATCTGGGCAGTGCTCCGTGACATAATTTCAAAAGCGAAATTTTCCAAAATGGATTTGGACATGAGGGGACTTCTAACATATTGTAGTGTTGTAGGGTATCACATATATATTATTAAAAAGCTTAATAAAAATCCATAAAATAAATTACGATTCATCTCAATAAAAAAATATAAAATTCAGTTAGTAATAAAAAAATTAAATTACGTAAAAATAAACAATGAAAAATAAATTTGTACCCAATATGGAAAAAATCCGCCCAAACCACAAAATTTATCTTTTTTCCGCCCAAATTTGGACGGAAACGCCCAAAACGGCAACACTGATCTTAACACCAGACCTTGGGTTAATAAAAATATTCGGATGTGTGAAATTTGAAAACAATCGGACTCTTACATCACATTTTATAAGAGTTGTAATTATTCCCTATTTTGACCCTTTGTGGGGTAGGTACTTGATGGAGTGGGCCGATATTATCCATTTTCGCACCTGACCTAGAACTGACGCAAATATTAGGATTTGCAAAGTTCAAACAAAATCTGATTATCGTTTCTCTTTCTGTGCAAAAAATGTATTTTGTGAGAATTTCGACCTTTTGGGGGGAAGTACCAGAAGGAGAAGACCGATATTGCCAATTTCCGATCTCAATCTAAGTTTGACAAGGATATTACGGTGTACCAAGTTTGGATTAAATTCGAGAACATCACTAGATCGGCTCCAAATGTCTTGAAACTGATTTGGTCCAAAGATATCTAGGGTCTAAAATCGTTATTTCGACTAGGCACATTATAACCGTATTTATATTTAACTAGCCATATGGCAGAGGGTATAATTAACAACATACAAATATCTACAATTACTTTAATTTGTTTTAAAAAGCTAGAATATTACACATTGCATTTATAAAAATCATTACATGTTGCATATACTTACATAGCAATAATATGTCAAAATAAATTATTTTTTTTTAAATTCTACGGGATGAATTACATACATAATGAATTTTTAACTGACCACTGAAGTGATACATGCTCAAATTTAGGAATATCAAAATATAACTTTTATGTATTCCCAACTTTAGAAAAAATTTTTCAATTTTTTAAAGGCATTTTTACAATAGCGAAAAAAGACGGCCCTAATGTCATATGGATTGTTTAATCTATTACAATCAAATTCATATGCGAGAACAGCTGTTTACATATTTTTCTTTTTTTAAGCCGCTAGACTATCGACTATATAATTGTTTTTGTTTAGCATCATTCTTTCGAAATTTATTAATTAAAGTAACATTAATATGAATATATTTCTACGGAAAGGTCTATTACAACAAATAACTAACATCTCCAGAAGACGATGGCTGACGCAGGCTTGTACGGAATCTAAAGTAAGTCGACTATATTCAAGTGATGCAATCAGTTCATCTCCTATTTTTTACAATTAGAGTTCAGAACTGACAAAAGATGTAAAACATCGCATCGAACAGCATTGGAGAAGTTCTCTTGGTCAGGGTAACTTTGATCTAAAAGGATTGGACAATAAGTTTTACGTTCTGTCGATGTTTCCCTATCCCTCGGGAAATTTACATATGGGCCATGTGCGAGTATATACTATCAGCGATACTGTGGCACGATTTCAGCGTATGTGTGGCTTTAATGTCTTCCAGCCAATTGGATGGGACGCTTTTGGTTTGCCTGCTGAGAATGCAGCAATACAGCGTGGCATTGAGCCGAAAGTATGGACGGAACATAATATTGCCCAAATGAAGAAACAATTAGAAGATTTGGGATGTTCCTTTGATTGGAAACATGAAATGTCGACATGTAGCCCAGAGTACTATCGATGGACACAAAAGTTGTTTCTCATGCTGCACAAAGAAGGATTAGCTTATCAGAATGAAGCTCTGGTAAACTGGGATCCCATTGACAAGACTGTACTGGCAGATGAGCAAGTGGACGCCAATGGTTGTTCGTGGAGATCGGGAGCAAAGGTGGAGAAGAAACTTTTGAAGCAGTGGTTTATAAAAACTACTGCATTCGCTGAACAACTTTTGGACGGTTTGGATGACCCAACACTTATCGATTGGCGCGATATAATAAATCTGCAAAGACATTGGATAGGAGAATGTGATGGTTATGGCTTCCAATTATTGACATCGGCATCCATTATTTTGAGATTGTGGACGGCAAATCCTGAGCATTTTAAAGATCCAAATGCGTTTGTTGTACTTAAAACCAGCCACTATCTGGCCAAAGACAAAAGCAACTCGTTTAGCATTACAATTGAAAATCCTTTTACAGGTACCATAATGCCGGTTATATTTAGTGATGCACCAGTATTTGCGGATAAGTGTGATGTATATTTAGCTGCGCCTAGTTTTCGGGATGAGGATAAAGAATTACAAGAGTCTTTGAGTTTATCTTTCTTCGCAAATGAGGAGTTGAAAATTGAAAAGAAAAATGTAGAACAAATGCGACTACAGGTGTTGGAAACCGCCAAGAGACTAAGATTGGGAGGTTATAAAGTATCGTCAAAACTACAAGACTGGCTAATATCAAGACAGCGTTACTGGGGAACACCAATACCCGTTATACACTGTGATATGTGCGGTGTAGTTCCAGTTCCTGACGAAGACCTCCCTGTTATACTGCCGGAAAAATCAGAAATTGATAAAAATCGCGAAGAGGCACTTAAATGCACCTGTCCCAAATGTCAAAACCCAAATGCCATAAGGGAGTCAGATACCATGGATACGTTTGTAGACTCTTCCTGGTATTATTTGCGTTTTTTGGATCCAGAAAATACAAAAAGTATATTCGATGAAAATGTCATATCTAAAGTTATGCCAGTCGATTTGTACATTGGAGGGAAGGAACACGCCGTCTTGCATTTGTATTATGCTCGCTTCATGAACCATTTTCTACATTCACAAGGTCTTGTAAACTGTTCCGAACCATTTTCACGCCTACTAGTCCAGGGAATGGTGATGGGCCGTTCATTCCGCGTTAAAGGCAGTGGACGTTACGTACAAGAGCATGAAGTTGAGATTGTAAATAGCAAAAAGAACCAGGCAGTTTTGAAGGAAACCAAAGAACCAGTGGTAATGACATGGGAGAAAATGTCTAAATCAAAAATGAATGGGGTTGATCCTACCGACATGTTTCGAGATTATGGAACTGATACCACGCGACTGATCATATTGGCCGATGTGGCACCCACTTCACACAGGAATTGGTCCAGTGCGAGTAAGTATATTATACGATTGAAAATAAGTTAACACCTATTGTTACAGTAGGGTCAGATCAGTATTTAAAATCAGCTTTAATTACTGATCTAAATAGTGTATACATATATTATTCGTTGTTGCAGGCGTCCGAGTTCAATATTTAATTTTTTTATATAACTGTTTTCTAGCATTTCCCGGGATTCTGAATTGGCAGAAACGCCTTTGGCTAACAGTAAATGAGTTCTGCGAATTACGATCTTCCCCGGAAGAAGTCAAAGCTGATATTAATTCCAAAGAATTCCAAGAAGAGGAGGACAAAATGTTTGATGCCAGAAATTTCTACGTTAAGGGTGCCACATTCAATTATCGTCACACTCATCAGCTAAGTGTGGCTATATCCAAAATGCAGGGCCTTACAAATTCGCTAAGAGTAAGTTTTTGAAAATATTTTTTACTTTTTAGTTTATTTCACATCAACAATACATAATTAATGTTTTATTTTTAAAGCGCGTCGCTAAACCTGTTATGCGTTACAGCAAACAGTATGAACGTGCTTTGGCCTCACAAATTATTATGTTGGCACCTATGGCTCCACATTTCGCGTCGGAGTTGTGGTCCAAGTTTGCTTCTGCCAGTAATCGCATTAATTCATCATCAACCGAGTTACAGTGGGACAAAGATGTATTGTCACAGAAGTGGCCCGAAATTGATCAACACTACCAGTTGGATTTGGCTATCAAAGTAAACGGCTTTGAAAATTGTTGCATTAAAATTCCTCGTAGTCATATCGATAAAGTAACACACAACGATGCTTTGGATTTGGCATTTAATACGGACTCAGTAACGTCATATTTAATAGACAAAAAGATTCGCACAACAAATTTTGTTTTATATCCGGGCATTGAAGCAATTCTTAATATTTATGTGGACAAGGTGAAAGAGGAAAAGAAAACGTCTTCGGAAAAAGCCACTGAAGATGTTGGACATTAGTATATAATTAATATTACAATTTTTTGTCTATGGTTACACTTACAATAGGTAATTGTTTATAATGGTAATTTATGTTTATATTTAAGTATACTTTTGAAAATAAGAATTTACACATACTAACACTTTGAAAATGTAAAAAGAATAAAGCTATAGAAATTCAAAGCAGTTAAAAAGCCAAAGTGTTTGTTAATAATTAAAATATAGTGGTATTTGACATTTGTGAATGTATTAAAGAAATTATAAAAATTAACAATTGACCAGAAATAATAAAAATTACTAGAAACTCTAGGCTCATTTCCTTAGGTGAAAGACTCTACAGTCATTTCAATAACGCAAATACAAAATCCACTCCTTTGGTATTTTCAGCGTGAGCCGAGATCAATATGTCAAGCTTGGAAAATTGGACGTGAAATTTATTTGTTTATTTTTTACTTATGAGGGCGGAACCAAAAGTGATTAAGATTTTCAAAAAGCTATATGAGTTATACCACAACCTTTATGTGTATCAATTTACATATCGAAAACAAGTAAAATAGTATCAGTCGGTTTTGCGGACAGATGCATGCCCCCAGCCTTGAGGTATGATTATTCAAATTGTTAACCCTTTATGGGGGAGGTTCTGAAGCAGTTGAACAATATTGACCAATTCTGAAGCAGTTGCACAATATTGACTAATTCTGACCTAAGACTGAAAAAAAATTTCAAACGTGCCAGATTTGGACTATAACAAATACTTCCTATACTTTATATGAGATATGCGCAATTTTTTGGAAAATGTGGTAATATGCGTGAGGAAACAGATATAGTGGACAGAAGCATTCCATTTTCATGCTTCATCTAATACAGATACAAATATTGGTATGTGCAAAATTTGAAAAAATCGCATTTTTTGCGAAACCATAAATTCCGATAAATTATATATTCATATTATATTTCTGGTTAAGAGAAATATTTAGATATGGCATGTTGTAAAGAATTGCCGACTTGTTTCGAAATTTATGACAGATATAAGTATTGCAAATTGTGACCTATTGTGGGTGAGGTACAAGAAGAGGTTGGCAGATGTATATCATCTTCACAACAGATCTTGCATTTGCAAAAATATTTGACTGTGTGAAATTTGAAGAGAGTTAGATGCTTATTTGCCTTTCATGAGTCCTATGTGGAGGAAGTACCAGAAGGAATAGTCCGATCTCTACCATTTTTATAACAGATCTTCTGCTGATGGAAATATTGAGATGTGCCATGTCTAAATGGAATCGGATGTTAATTTCGTGTTTTATGAGCTTCATGAATGTTCAAAATTTTGATCCTTGTGGGGAAGTAGCAGAAGGAGTAGACCGATACATTCCACCAGTATTTGGAATAATAAATATATTGTGATGTGTGTAATTTGAAAACAATCAGACTCTAACATCCCATTTTATGAGAGTTATATTTATTCAAAATTATGACACTTTGTGGGTAGGTACTTGATGGAGGTGATCGATATTGTCAATTTTCGCACCTGACCTAGCACTGATGCAAAATATGACGACTGGCAAAGTTGGAGCAAAATCGGATTATCCTTTCTCTTTCTATGTTTTACAATAATATTGCGATGTTCCAAGTTTGGATTAAATCGCATACTCATTTCGAGAGTTCTCGTGCACAGTCAGACAGACGGACGGACAACGTCCTTAAACGGATTTGGTCTAAAGAGACCTAGGGTCTAAAGCCGTTATTTTGATGAGGCACTATTTGGCCGTATTATGCTATATGGCTGACGATATAATAACACAAAACCTGTAGGTTAAAAAACGTTGGGTTTAAAGGTTTACAGAAATGTATACACAAAATATACAAGCAGAATCTGTTAATGATGCTACCACTTTCCTGCCTGACTTTTCCAGTAAAAAGTTTTTTTTTTTTAACGTCATTCTCAGCGATTGCCACTTTCTCCTCAATTTTCTTTTAAATCGCAAAATGGCTATTCTTTTGTTGCGCTTTGTATCATTTAAGCTTCGCTTATTTGAAACTTTTTAAGGCGATAACTGATCTATCATGGCTGCCATACATTCCGATTTGTAAGGAGCTACCGGTGCGAGCATTTAAGGTAATATAGAGCACTTTAAAGTCCAAAAAAGTCGTAAATGTTAAAAAAAAACTTTTTCTATAAAAATTGGGCCATACTTTGTATGTAACAAAACACCATTTTCTATTATGTACGTATACTTTTTATTTATTATAATTTTTATTAGTTCTATACTAAAAAAATTATATTACAAATTCATAGTTTACTTAAATACTACATTATATGTATTGGTCTTGGTCCTGTGTTGAAACAAATTGTATAATTGGTCTAGACCATAACTTGTTTCGTATATGTTATTGTTATAAACAAAAACTATTTCTATTGTTTCTGTTTCGATGTGGCGATACGAGATAAAGGCGAAGGAAAAATACCATTCCAAATATTTTCAAATTTTTGATTTAATTAAAATTAAAAAAACTTATTTGGAATAGTGTTTTTTATTTCATTCGTTCATAATTATATCGCCATGTATTGTAAATACAAGTACATACAAATGTGCACATATGTTTATTAAAATCTATATGGTTGTCTGTACATTCATACAATAGGGCTATGACTTGTTGGAATTTCTCTAAAATGATTTTCCGTATCACGAATGAATCAACTTTTACCTATTAAGGTCTAAAATAACACTTATTCCATTTGAATATTTAGAAAAGTCTCTCTTTACATAGAAAGTTGCTACAACTCCTGCCGTAATAAGGGCAAACTCCTAGCGAGATTAATCCTTGGGTCAGTAAATATTTAATTTCATTCTTTGTAAAGATTTAACTTCTTTCATTGCTAAAAGCTTTATTTATCAGCTTTCGTGAGGTTGTAAAAAAGTCATAACCCTAATACACACAATACAATTTTGCAACTTTTACCAAAATTGATCAAAATTTTAAATGTACAATATTAAACAATAAACAATCACTAAAGAAATAACAAATGTCGGGCGTGGCCGATATATGGTACATACACAACTATGTATGAAAAGTAAATCATATCCACTATACTTGTTATTGTTGCCTGCTACTACTTTAGAATGGTAAAAATTTAAATTGGGCTGGAACTATAACTAAATCGATTTGCACCAAATTTAATGGAGGAATTCGTATGTTGCATGTGACCTCTATATTTGAATATCATTGCTATAGAGTGCATGTTATGACTATTAGAAGGTAAAATATATATCAGAGTAAAAGCTGTTTCTGAACGGAATTAGTCCAAACTTGGCAGACTTTATTCTAGCCAGAACTTGCTTGTACAGGGTGAGATGAATAAAACTCCAACCAACTTCAGACTGCTGTCATTTCTAAGTCACTCGTCAGACAGCTGTTAAAACTATTCCACTGGCAGCTC
Source organism: Musca domestica (assembly GCF_030504385.1). Lineage (NCBI taxonomy): Eukaryota > Metazoa > Arthropoda > Insecta > Diptera > Muscidae > Musca > Musca domestica. The sequence goes on along the minus strand of NW_026712296.1, from coordinate 6,467,289 downwards.
AATATAATTTTTACAAGCGCACAAAAACATTTTGGTGAGAATTGTCCAGAAAAAAAGTTATTCGTGATGGAATTCAAGCGTGATAGTGTGATTTCTTTATATTTGGCTGGAAAACCAGCGTAGTCCGACGTCAAGGAAGTGGACGGAAAACAGTAACATCAGCCGAAATGGTTCGAAAAGTAAAGAAGCGACTTGATCGCAGTGGACGAAAAATAGCTCGCGAGCTGAACATATCACAATATTATATTCGACAAATAAGGAAAAATGAGCTCGTGGTATACCATTGGAATTCCAAAAAGTGCAAGAACTTACACTGCAACAGAAAGAAATTAGACTCAAAAGAGCTAAAGAGTTGTTTCGCTTGGCAGAAAGTGGTGAACTGCCGAATTTGGGTTTCTCCGATGAGAAAACATTCGTTGTCCAGCAGTTTGTAAACAAACAAAATGATCGTGGATCCTGTTTACTTGGCAAAGAGGTCAGCTGAAAATGTGCACCTTCAGTTGACCACAAGAACTCAAGCGCCGGCCATGGTGATGGTGTGGACCACCATAACAGCCGATGGTCGCTATCCACTCGTATTAATCGACCGTGGCATTAGAATAAATGCGAATATTAAAGTCTTGGGCACGCAAACATTTTGGCCGTAGACCTTGGACATTCCAACAGGACTCAGCACCATCGCACTCAGCCCGCGCCACCCAAGAATGATTACAAAATGGGGTTCCTCGCTTAATTTCCAGCCTACAATGGTCTCCAAATCTCCGGATACCAAACCGTTAGACTATTGTGTCTGTAGTATTTTGGAAAGCAAGGTTGACACTAAAAATACCAAAGTGTCGATAACTCCAAGCAAGCGCTTCGCCGGGAATGGGTCAAAATAAGGCAGAACAAAATTCGAGCAGCGTATGACGGTTTCATTGGCCGATTGAAGGCCATAATTCGTACCAAAGGTGACCAATTCGAACAAATCTAAACTTATTCTAAAATTTGATGCTATTTCCGACATTTTTTGCTTTCATTCAATAAAATTTAAAAAGAAAATGTAAAAATTATGCTGTTTGACTTTGTTGCAGTTTTTTTTATCTCACCCTGTATATGTAGAAGGTTAATACCGGAAATGTTTCAAATATGAAGTTCCAAATGTGTAGTATTCAGTTGAAAATTGCATATAGCACCCATATAATGGGTCCTCCTTAAGTTTGGTATTTTGATGTTTTAGCGACATTATCCATCGGTATTGTATCCACGATATTGTATAGCCCACATATAACGGTACCTCCGATATTCTGATTTTATTAATTTAGCCACATATTTCAATAGAATTGTCTGAAATTCTACATAAGGAGTTCTTCGTGATTGCTTCACCCTCTGAAAGAGAATTGTCTATATAGGCCCACGATATCGAGTATCCCCCACATAACGGTACCTCCCAATATTCGTTTTTTGATGATTTTAGTCATATTTGTTAATAGAATCGTCTGAAAGACTACACAAGGTGGTCCCCCGATATTCGGTATTTTGATGATTTTAGCCACATTTTTAATGCAATTGTCTTAAAATCCTCAATGGAATTCTCAGAAAAATTCTGAAAGAGAATTGTCTCTATATAGGTCTATATATATTTCCATGATGTTTAAAGTTCGTAATGGATACTACAGCCTATGACACCGATTTTTTTTTTTTAATTTCGCATTAGAATATTGTAATGGGTTTTGTAAGATTTCAACAGAATTTTTAACGGACTTTATTTTTTTAATATTGCCAAATTCGATATAAATAATGGAGGGTATTCAATGTTAGGCCTGGCCGAACTTACATCTTTTTTACTTTTTCCCAGTAACTTCTTCTTGAGTAAATGTTACTGGGATTGTAATGTTATACGTTAGCATGATATTAGGTGTGTCTGGTTACCCTAAAATTTGTAACAATTGTTACAAATTGTTACTGGAAGTCGTCTGTTAACCCGAAAGTTCTGCAAAAGAGAGCGGTTGGAGAGAGAAATTTTGACAGTTCTTTCAGTGAGAGTTTGCAAATTCTTGCTGGAAAAATTTCTTCTTGCAATCTCTTGCAACTCTTCTTCTTCTCATTCATCGACATTCAATCAGATGTTTTCTATTGTTTATTTATTTCTTTTTGTGATTTTAATTTGAAAATATTGTTTTGGAATTAGCAAGACTGATTGTTTTTGGAGAACAACTTTACAAAATGTGAAAAACGTAAATGTTAATATGTAATAAGAAAATAAAAGACTATTTCCAACATTTTTATTTAAAAAACTTGTAAAATTAGTATTGGTTCCTTTGTTTTAATTCTCCTTATGGGGGACAAATTGGTTTGTTTTGACAAATCAGCTGATTAGTTGCAAGCTTCTGCAGGAATAGCGTCTGTTTACTTTTCGCATTTTCCTTGCAAAAGAGAATAAAACTACCTTACTCTCTCAGAAAGAAGTTGCTGGACAATTCCTGCTGGAAAAGTAACCAGACACACCTATTACCTTGTATAATTCTGCCATGCATAAATCATACCTCACTACTAAAGTTTATTTTTAATTCTGGGTATTTCTGTCCACTCTTGATTGTGAATAATGTCTAAATAGGACATGTTTATGTGTATCCAAATTTTAGTGGATATTTAACAGACAAGGCTGTTTTAATAAGAGTTGCTTGATTTTGCTGAAAGAAATTTCTCTTGAAAATGTTGAAAGTTCTAGCAAACTCAACCACCTGTTTTGAAATATTCATTTTTTATATTTACTATTCATTTTGCACTGGCACAACAAATAATTTATTACATTTTTACCTAATCAGTTTGAAATTTTAATGTAAATGTATGTAAATACATACAATTTCAGCTTGGATGCAATTTAAACTTAAAATTCTTCTTAAATGCATTCACTTCATTATTTCGGTCATCAAATCACGAATATACACGTCCAATTGTGCATAGTCTAATAAGGTGTTGCGTACAATATTCAATAGAATCATCGGCCATAACTGTTCCAGTCGGTGTAGTTTCTCCACGGCATGGCAGGTATTTTCCATTATTATGGTGAAATGGATTTTGCCACGTTCTCGTTGTGTTAGCGCTGCCAAGTGTGACGCCGATGATAAGGATGGACCCGAGTTAGCTGGGGAAGATAATGAGCCGGATAATGAGGTAGTGGATTGTGTAAACCAGGGTGATAGCGATGACAGCGACGATGATAATGATGGCATTAATAATGAGTGTTGATTGAAATCACTGGCTGTTGTTGCCTGAAGAAACTGCAATTGTAATTGTCTGACCTGCTGCGGCGTGGGCAGCGTGTGTGGCTCTTGCTGGTGCAGGTGGTTTTGTTGTTGATGCTGCTGCAGGTGGTGATTCGAATGATGTGACTTTTTCCATTGTAGCGCCTCCTTGCCCACAACTAAACGCAGAGACCGGTTATCCGGCTTCAGTAGCCACTGTTTGGGCAGCATTTTACTAGCCGAACAGGATTCATCCAAACGCAAACGTGCCAACAAAGGATGCAGCATTGCATCTGGCATCGACCAGAGTATTAAATCGGAAAGACCAACATAAATGCTGTTGGCCTGGTCGACATCTTCCGCTGTTACTTCAAGACCATTTAGCGTTTTGAGGCCCCAATGGGATAGGCGATAAATGGCATATTGGCGCCAGAATTCTTTATTGGTCAGCGGGTTGCCCTCCGGGTCGATATAGAGCGAGGTAAGACCCTGCAATTCGGCCAGCGCATTTAATTGGCCCAGACAGTGGATGTTCGTTTCACGGAACACAAAATGTTCGGCATGCGGAAAACGTATCTTGATGCGTGACAATATGGCGGTGATGTTATTGAAATTGATGTAGCTGAAATTTAAGGTATGAACATCATTGGCTTTTGTGGGATTCCATTGTTTGTCGATAAAACGTAAGGCGCCTTGGCCATAAATGTTGAGATAACGACCACAAATCTCAATCAAATAGTCACCGCCTTGCTCACGTTCACGTTCAATGGCAGTGAGTTTCGATGATGTCGCAGCAGGTCCAGTGGCATTTGGATTTGTGCATGCAGAGGATATTGTTGCTGGTACGCTTGTGTTCCCTATACTCATGGTGCTTAGCTTATTGGCATTGACCGTTGTTGTTGTTGCTGTTGAGTTGTTGCAGCTCGCTGGACTATCGTCATGTACGGATGTTGATGGTATTATGTGGTGTGGTGGTGTTGCATAGTGCTGAGGCGCACATGTTGTCGTTGCCGTTGTTGCTGCTGCCGCCTGTTGCTGGGCGGCTGAACTAGCCGGATTCAGTTTAGCCGAGTGATAGCGTAAAATGTTGATGTTATTGGCGGTCACTGTTGTGGTGGTGTTGACTGAGATTTTGCTGTTGCTGTGGTTGTTGTTGCTGTTCGTATTGACATTTGCTTTAATCGCATATCCTCCATTGAATCCACCTGTACCCACAATTGTCTGGGATCTCATTAAGGAGCTGGGTACATAGCGTTTGCTCGCACCAGCCGTTATTGCTCCAGTCGTGGATGTTGTTGTCTTGGGCAATGGCGGTGTAGTGGTCATCAATGCCGTTGAGGTGTTTGATGAGGATGCCGATAGATTTGCATTTATTAGGGATGTTTGATTTGAATTTGGGCTTTGATGCTGTGACATTCTGCTGTCATTTGAGGAGTCTAAGGGAAATTCTATTGTCAGAGTGGGAGTGCACGAGCTGGCCGTTTGGTCAGTTTTCAATTGATCTTCTGGTGCATTTGTCGATGATACTGTTGTCATTGGAGAATTTTGAGTTGACGTCTTATCTCTCAAATCTTCTTCGGCATCCTGTTCATCGGCTGATGTATAGCAACTGGAGGAAGAGTTGACATTGGGTCCCAAGCTTGAGGCTGTGGATGAATTATGTTCTTCTCGTGTCTGTTGTTTGTCCTCGCTGGTCACGGCTGCCTCTATGGGTGGTAGTTTTAGAAATTCTTCATAACTCTGCTCATTGGTTTCATTGATCTTTTCCAATTCCATGTTGTTGCGTTTGGGACCTTTTAATTTGTTGCCAGCGGGTGTGACATTATTGGCGGTCACATGGGAAGTTTGCAAAAACTGCTGCGATCTGAGCAATTCCCAGTTGGTGCGGGCATTGGAGATGATTTCTTCACGCCTTATCAAATTGAAAGCTTCCTTATTGCCCTGTTGATTGCTCTGCTGGGATAGTTCTTTATTACTGCGCCAGGTCATGGCGGCCTGGCGTACCTGTTCCGTTATAGGCATTTGACTTAGGCTCTGCAGTTTTGGCAAATGACTGACCAAAAACGATACACAATCTCCGGCCAGTGATACGGGGTTATTTTCTATGGTTATTTCGATAATATTAAAAGCCTGTGCTATGCTTGCCATATCGTCGACCTTGTGCAGGTCGTTGTGGCACAGCCACAGACGTTCCAGTGAACAAAGATGTTGAAAGCCATTAACACGTTTCAATTTGTTACGTTTCAAATTCAGCTCCTTGAGATTGGCCAGACCCAAAAAGTCGTTATGATTGATTTGACGTATTTGGTTACCGGCTAAATTCAGCGACTTGAGTTCCTTGAGGCAGTTGATTTTATTGGCAATGGAACAGATTTTATTGCCATGCAAATCTAAAACTCTCAGCGTCGATTTCAAGGAACTCAAACCGGAAATGTCTGATATGCGATTTTTGCCCAAAAGCAAAACACTCAGGGAACCGAGGCCATCCAAATTGGAGATACGCTCAATTTGATTGTCATACAAATCGAGAAAAACTAAATTTTTAAAAATATTGCCGTAACTAATGAGCAATTGTTTATTTTTGATCTCCAACTCGGTGCCTGTGATTTCCACACTTCGCTCTCCGGCGTCGTGAGTGATGCCATCCGAATTTGTTGGATATGAGCTGTCAGTGGTGGCCGTTGTAGTCACTGTCATAGTACTAATGGCCGAAGACGTGGAATCAATGCTCATTAAATTTCCGGAATTTTCCAGTCTTTTAAGAAGATTTGAGCGTTGAGGTTTAAGGCCGCGCTTGTTAAGTTGATATTGCAATTGGAAATTGTTGACAAAACTTTTTGACTTGCGCATGGAAAAACGCATGGCGGTGTCGCAAGATAACTGCTGGTTGGAAGCTGGCTGTTGTAAATGTAATTGATTCAAATTTATGGAGCGTTGCAGTAATGCATTTCTTGGCAGCGGCGTATAGGAGATTGCAGTGCCACCCCCATGAGCGTTACTTAAATTGCTTACGGTCAAAGGAGATGAAGGCGGTGCATATGGCCGGCTATGTGAAGCATTGGCCTGCTGCTCATGATTAGGTGAATTTGGAGGAAAACTAAATTTATTATGGCTTATTGGAAAGTGGGTATTCAATTGCTGCTGCTGCTGTTGGTTTTCCTTCGCTTCTGTGAACAATTTAACTTCCTCCTTGGGTATGTGAAATGTATTGATGAGATTATGCTGCAGCGACAACAAACGTAAATTTGGCTCATTTTCAAATATGGGAATTGCGGTTAGTCCCCGTTTATCATAATTAATGCGATCCGGCAGCTTTTCCTGGTCTTTGGGATTACGTTGTATGCGGCAAATGCCATTCGGCTGTGGTATGACAATCGCACTGTTTGGCGTGGCGCAGGTGGGTGTACCCATGCTGGGTGTTGTTGCTGTTACCATAGCCAATGATGTATTGGGGCGATTGGATGCCGAATTCGAAGAGGATGTTGATTTAGATCTTTGACGATTTATATTTCCACGAACTGGTGGTCTTCTGCGCACATTTTGGGGTAAATGTTGGGCGGCTTTTGTCTTTAACATTTTCGGTAAAGGTGAATTGGAGGCAGGAGTCGATTTCACAGCACCACCAACATTAGTGCCATTGTGATTTGCAGCTACTCCCAAGTTAATGGCTAAATTCGTATTCAGCCGTTTCTTGAGGGCTGTTGTAGATAAAGTACTATAAGAACGCCTAATAATCTTATTAGTATTGTTGTTATTGTAAGAAGGACGTGTGGTATTTAGACTAGGAACAAAGGGTTCTATTTTCAGCAAATTTGTTGTGGTCGTTATTGTTGCAGTGTTTTGAGGTAGTACATTTTTATTATTGCTAATATTCGATATGACAGTTGTTGGGACATGGCCGGCTAATATTGGAACCGAAGCTATGGCTGCTATGGTAGCCATGGTGGAGTTTGTGCGTTTTTGTGTTTGTTTCTCTGAGACATTTCCTACTGCAGTCGACACTATTTTCGACTTTTGTTTGTGTAATTTCTTTGGCAAGTTTTCGGTTTGTAAAATAATTCCATCCAACGCTACCGTTTGCGTTTTTGTATTCGGCTTATTTCTGGCCATATTGGCCACTGGCGAATCCAGAGTACTTCGTTCATTATTACCGTCATTTACATTGGAACCTTTTGCTATCGAAGACCTTACTTGTGTTTTTGTTATAGACATTCCACAATTTTCAATTTCAAAGTAATTTTTGGTTTCATAATCACTATACACATGATTTATAACAAAAACCCAATTATTATACTTTTGTTCTTATCTCCCATTTCAAATGACACCGAACACATCTTTTTGTTTTATTAAAATTTCTGGATTATGGGAAATTTCAATCTGGTTCTATGTTCTTGTTTTGTGCCCTGTCATTCACTTTATTTTAAAATTCTCATGATCCATGTACCAATAATCCAAAGCAAAAATTCTGACTAACAGTATGTGTTCTATTTATTAGTTTGTTTATTTGTCGTTGCTCCTATCCCCATATATATTCGGTTGCTATAGTTTGTTATTGTGAACTGGCTGGTATTTATTCATCTGCAATTCTTTGAGCATTGCTTTGCCCCTTGGAAAAAAAAATTCTCGTAATTATAGTGACCATTGCGTTTGATGAAAAAATTGCATAGAACAATAGGCGGAATTTATGGTGAATGGCATATGAAACATTTCTGCTGAGCTTTGAAATTGGACAGGAAAACTTGTATTATATCTTTTATTTTTTGTTGGCCTTAAAATGCAAGAAAAAATCGTTTGGAAAATCAGTTGATAGCATATATAGTTTTGCAACACCTCTTTTTTCTCAAAATATTCGTCGGATACACAATAATGTATATACATATATTCGCGATCAGCGTAAAACTCCATGTTGATTTTGTCATGCATGTCTTCTGTAGAAAAACACTTTGGAGGTCGAACTTTTAGTGTTTTGCTTAGGCATAGACATTACTCCTAGGATATTTGGTATTGAAAATGGTTCGGGTTTTGGTATCGGTATCTCCTGATATTCAGTATTTTGGAAATGCTGCCCATTTTCTAAGTATTAAATGTAAGTAGATTTACTTCTCGAAAAATTTCAATGAGACTTAATTTTTGTTGCAGTCAAAACTGTACAAGGTACTGTTACTTGGATGAGCGGGAGGTACTGGATTTTTCGCTTTATATCCTTCATTATTGTAGCTTTGACATTCCGTTTGTAACTCCTCGAAATATTCATAATAGACCCTATAAAGTATATGTATCTAAGACGAATTAGCGATGTCCGTCTGTCGGCCTGTCTGTCTTTTGTAATCACGCTATCATTCGAAAGAATTAAGATAGAAGGCTAAGATTTTGCACACATGTGTATTAGGCAGATTAATATCGCATATGAGCTATGTTGGTCCGCGTTCTCGTAGAGCCTCCATATAACGGTATCTCCCTTTTTTGATAATTTTAGCGACATCATTCACCCGAACTGCTTCAAATTTCGTATTCGAAGCCTATGCCTAAAAATTTATATAGCCTCTATATAACGGCACATCCCTTTATTCGGTATTTTGATGATTTTTAGCGACATTATTCGACGGAATTGTTTCAAATTTCAAAAAACATAAATCCTTATGCATTTCCACGTCTTCGTATATTTTTAGGAATTTTTGAAGTTTCTTTCCATTAAAAATTCGACCCGGCCGAACTTATCAGCTTTTTTACTTGTTTTTTTTTTAAGTTTCGGCCCAAATTTCCAACCAAATAATCTGTAATTTGACATTTTAAATTCTTAGTGGATACTTTGCTGTCATGATTTTTTTTTTGTCGTATGTGCCAAACTTCATTTTATTTGGGCTGTCACATTACACTATCCCGAAACTGGTTAGAAAAGGGACCCCTATGGTTACAAGTTTTCGTATCTACTTCGGAACTTCTTTGACAATTTTTACCAATTTCGGAGAGGTACAAAAACGTGGACCCACAGGGAATCATTTTAGGAAATTTTGAAATTTTAATCATGAAGACATTCGACATTGTACGAAAAGTACTAAAACGAATTAACAAACTACTTTTTAAATCAAATGAAGCGACTGCGAAGCTCTGATTTGTATACCCTCCACCATTCTATATTCATAATATACCCTAAAAAGTACATATGTTCTGGATAAGCGTAAAATTCTAAGATGATTTAGATATGTTTAAAAATTAGTATTTTTATTTCGTTATGGGTTCTAGCTCTGGTAGCAGAACATTGAATATCTAAGTCCAGGTTTTCCTATAGCCCACATATTAGGTTCCCGTTTTGGTATAGCCCCCATATAACGTATGGTATAGCCCCATATTATTATTATTATTATTATTATTATTATTATTATTATTATTATTATTATTATTATTATTATTATTATTATTATTATTATTATTATTATTATTATGTATATCATTATTATTATTATTATTATTATTATTATTATTATTATTATTATTATTATTATTATTATTATTATTATTATTATGTCATTATCATCATTATTATGTCATATCATTATTATTATTATATACTGTTGTATAATTCACTGCCACAAAATAGGCTAATATACTTAATGCGCGCTCGCTATGGACATTTTTACGCCATTGAATGTAAAAATATTTTGTTGTTATTTTTCAAATTCAATAAAAAAATTGTCTTAGCGGGCGCCCATAAAAGAAATTTGCCCTATTCCAGAACCTTGCAATATTTTCGAAAATCGGTTATTGCAGTAAAAACTTTTACATTCTTGCAGTTCTGGAACAGACAAATTTTCTCTGTTCCAAAACCTGCAAGAAAAAAGTCGGTTATCGTAGTAACATATTTAGTTACTTGCAGGTACTGGAACAGACCAAAAATTTGGCTCTCTTATACCCTGTACCACAGTGAGGTGTAGCGTATTAATACAGATGGAGGCCTTTTAACTTTGTTTTCTTGGTCGTTGCATGACAAAGAGTTCAAACGGCAATGGAAGGCCACGGAGACGTTGCTGATAAAAATGAAATGAAATATACCGATGATTGTTATTAATCTTGGCTTCTGAATGCCATGAAAGTAGAGGACGAGTTGCATTTGTATATACATCCATAGACATACATACTGTCAGCAGAAGAAACCACACTATAAAGTTACCCCATAAACCATTAAAAGATTGTCTGCTCCATTATCGTCAGCAATGTAACACTTTGAGGCGTATCGGTCGCTGTTTGTCCACTCGAAAGCTCGAATGATTCACGTTACTGAAGCGACATGCGTTTGTTGTGGTTATTGCAAATACCGGGTTCTTCTTATCGCGCGTAAACAATAACTGCGAACAGTTCATATTCGTTTATTAATTATGTGCTTTTTTAATAAATTCGAGATATCACTGTAGCCGAACTGTCCTCCTGATCTTCTGAGAGACATGAAGGTGCAGAGAGAACTGAATGTATACTGGGCATTTTGGTGTGGATTGACAATGATGCTGCCTACTTACCATAATGTTTTTCATTTTGTATTTTTTTAATTTAAACAAGTAAAAAAGAGTTAAGTTCGGCTAGGGCGAAATTTTAATTTACCATTTCGAAGAAATTTTAAATTTTCAAAAAAAAAAAAAACCAGTAAAAAAGTCTTAAAGTCGGGCGGGGCCGACTTTTTGATACCCTACACCACTTTGCTAATTAAGTAGAGCTCCACATAACAATTAAAAGTTTTTATGGGAGTTTTTATGGATACACGCTAAGATTATAATTATAATTTAACGTTCAAAGGACTAAATATGCCGAATCATTTCTATCTTTTAAATTCGGAATTGTATTGCCCATTTGGTGCACAATTAATTTGAAATCGGATAAAGATATATATGGGAGCTATATCCAAATCTGAACCGATCTCGATAAAATTTGGCAAAGATATTTCTGAGCTGTATTTTATATATGTCCCTGAATATCGTTGTTACGGAGTGCATATTACGGTTGTGGGTAACAAATATAACAAATCGGATGAATAAAATATATGGCAGCTATAGCTATATCTGAACCGATCTTCACCAAATTTGACATACTAGCTTCTGGACTCAATTCGGTCGTAAGTGCCAAATTCCATCCCATTTGGACAAATATTAGATGTTTGGTGCACAATAAATGGTAAATCGGACGAAGTTATATATGGGAGCTATATCCAAATCTGAACCGATCTCGATAAAATTTAGCAAATGTATTTCTAAGCTGTATTTGATATATTTCCCCAAATATTGTTGTTGCATAGTGCATATTACGGCGGCGGTGGACAAAAATAGCAAATATATGGGAGCTATATCTAAATTTTGACCGATTATCTCCAATTTCAATAGGGTTCGTCCTTGGGCCAAACAAAAGATCTTTGCAAAATTTCATGTGGATCAGGCAATAAATGCGACCTGTACTTTGTTTACAAAAATACATGGACAAACGGACAGACGGACATGCATAAATCGACTCAGAATGTGATTCTATGCAGATCATCAAAAGGAACTATGGGTCTATCTCGTTTCCTTCTGCCTGTTACAAACAAATGCACAAAGACATAATACCCTGACCACATTGTGGTGTAGGGTATAAAAATACTGTAGAAATCATAAAAATACCGAATTTAGGGCATATCTGGGGCATTCTTTGACACTCTCAAACTTTTTTCCATAATATCTGCATATGTGGATCCTACTCGTTTTTTGAAATGTCACCTTAACCTTTGAAATAATTTAAATGTGAAAATTTTTAACTTTTTTTTTTTGCAATAAGGTATGTATTTTTAAATCTTAAAAATCCCTCAAATCGGGGGTAGGTTTATATGGGAGCCATATCAAAAATATGATCAATGTTGGCAATTTTTATACCCTCCACCTAGTACCTTTATTAAGTTGCCATACCGAATGTATGGGTGTGAAGATAAATTGGAAAGTTAAATTGGATGTTAACAGACACAGTTACTTAACAGAGCTCTGTTAAGGACTTAACAGAGCTTTGTTAAAGACTGAGTAAAAAAGAAAATTTTGAAAAATATAATTATTTGTTAATTATTATATTAAAATTTATTACTTCGGTAATAAAAATAGCTTGAATACAGATAAAATAAATAATATGCAGCACCAACTATAGAACAAACCGTTTCAGACACCCGAATTGGCTCATATCTTTATTATGATGTAAAAAAACGGAATGGACCACTGTGCAAAGCCTATAAAACCTGCGCGGATCAAACTAGGCTTAAATGAAAGGTCTTTCCGAGCACTTTCAGCCCATATATAGGTTATAGTCCAAAACCGTTTCAGAGACCCAAATTGGACCCATCCTTAATAATAATTAGGTCCTAACAGATTGAACCACTGTGCAAAGCCTATAAAACCTGCGCGGATCAAACTAGGCTTAAATGAAAGGTCTCTCCGAGCACTTTCAGCCCATATATAGGTTATAGTCCAAAACCGTTTCAGAGACCCAAATTGGACCCATCCTTAATAATAATAAGGTCCTAACAGATTGAACCACTGTGCAAAGCCTATAAAACCTGCGCGGATCAAACTAGGCTTAAATGAAAGGTATCTCCGAGCACTTTCAGCCCATATATAGGTTATAGTCCAAAACCGTTTCAGAGACCCAAATTGGACCCATCCTTAATAATAATAAGGTCCTAACAGATTGAACCACTGTGCAAAGCCTATAAAACCTGCGCGGATCAAACTAGGCTTAAATGAAAGGTCTCTCCGAGCACTTTCAGCCCATATATAGGTTATAGTCCAAAACCGTTTCAGAGACCCAAATTGGACCCATCCTTAATAATAATAAGGTCCTAACAGATTGAACCACTGTGCAAAGCCTATAAAACCTGCGCGGATCAAACTAGGCTTAAATGAAAGGTCTCTCCGAGCACTTTCAGCCCATATATAGGTTATAGTCCAAAACCGTTTCAGAGACCCAAATTGGACCCATCCTTAATAATAATAAGGTCCTAACAGATTGAACCACTGTGCAAAGCCTATAAAACCTGCGCGGATCAAACTAGGCTTAAATGAAAGGTCTCTCCGAGCACTTTCAGCCCATATATAGGTTATAGTCCAAAACCGTTTCAGAGACCCAAATTGGACCCATCCTTAATAATAATTAGGTCCTAACAGATTGAACCACTGTGCAAAGCCTATAAAACCTGCGCGGATCAAACTAGGCTTAAATGAAAGGTCTCTCCGAGCACTTTCAGCCCATATATAGGTTATAGTCCAAAACCGTTTCAGAGACCCAAATTGGACCCATCCTTAATAATAATAAGGTCCTAACAGATTGAACCACTGTGCAAAGCCTATAAAACCTGCGCGGATCAAACTAGGCTTAAATGAAAGGTATCTCCGAGCACTTTCAGCCCATATATAGGTTATAGTCCAAAACCGTTTCAGAGACCCAAATTGGACCCATCCTTAATAATAATAAGGTCCTAACAGATTGAACCACTGTGCAAAGCCTATAAAACCTGCGCGGATCAAACTAGGCTTAAATGAAAGGTCTCTCCGAGCACTTTCAGCCCATATATAGGTTATAGTCCAAAACCGTTTCAGAGACCCAAATTGGACCCATCCTTAATAATAATAAGGTCCTAACAGATTGAACCACTGTGCAAAGCCTATAAAACCTGCGCGGATCAAACTAGGCTTAAATGAAAGGTCTCTCCGAGCACTTTCAGCCCATATATAGGTTATAGTCCAAAACCGTTTCAGAGACCCAAATTGGACCCATCCTTAATAATAATAAGGTTCTAACAGATTGAACCACTGTGCAAAGCCTATAAAACCTGCGCGGATCAAACTAGGCTTAAATGAAAGGTCTCTCCGAGCACTTTCAGCCCATATATAGGTTATAGTCCAAAACCGTTTCAGAGACCCAAATTGGACCCATCCTTAATAATAATAATGTCCTAACAGATTGAACCACTGTGCAAAGCCTATAAAACCTGCGCGGATCAAACTAGGCTTAAATGAAAGGTCTCTCCGAGCACTTTCAGCCCATATATAGGTTGTAGTCCAAAACCGTTTCAGAGACCCAAATTGGACCCATCCTTAATAATAATAAGGTCCTAACAGATTGAACCACTGTGCAAAGCCTATAAAACCTGCGCGGATCAAACTAGGCTTAAATGAAAGGTCTCTCCGAGCACTTTCAGCCCATATATAGGTTATAGTCCAAAACCGTTTCAGAGACCCAAATTGGACCCATCCTTAATAATAATAAGGTCCTAACAGATTGAACCACTGTGCAAAGCCTATAAAACCTGCGCGGATCAAACTAGGCTTAAATGAAAGGTCTTTCCGAGCACTTTCAGCCCATATATAGGTTATAGTCCAAAACCGTTTCAGAGACCCAAATTGGACCCATCCTTAATAATAATTAGGTCCTAACAGATTGAACCACTGTGCAAAGCCTATAAAACCTGCGCGGATCAAACTAGGCTTAAATGAAAGGTCTCTCCGAGCACTTTCAGCCCATATATAGGTTATAGTCCAAAACCGTTTCAGAGACCCAAATTGGACCCATCCTTAATAATAATAAGGTCCTAACAGATTGAACCACTGTGCAAAGCCTATAAAACCTGCGCGGATCAAACTAGGCTTAAATGAAAGGTCTCTCCGAGCACTTTCAGCCCATATATAGGTTATAGTCCAAAACCGTTTCAGAGACCCAAATTGGACCCATCCTTAATAATAATAAGGTCCTAACAGATTGAACCACTGTGCAAAGCCTATAAAACCTGCGCGGATCAAACTAGGCTTAAATGAAAGGTCTCTCCGAGCAATTTCAGCCCATATATAGGTTATAGTCCAAAACCGTTTCAGAGACCCAAATTGGACCCATCCTTAATAATAATAAGGTCCTAACAGATTGAACCACTGTGCAAAGCCTATAAAACCTGCGCGGATCAAACTAGGCTTAAATGAAAGGTCTCTCCGAGCACTTTCAGCCCATATATAGGTTATAGTCCAAAACCGTTTCAGAGACCCAAATTGGACCCATCCTTAATAATAATAAGGTCCTAACAGATTGAACCACTGTGCAAAGCCTATAAAACCTGCGCGGATCAAACTAGGCTTAAATGAAAGGTCTCTCCGAGCACTTTCAGCCCATATATAGGTTATAGTCCAAAACCGTTTCAGAGACCCAAATTGGACCCATCCTTAATAATAATAAGGTCCTAACAGATTGAACCACTGTGCAAAGCCTATAAAACCTGCGCGGATCAAACTAGGCTTAAATGAAAGGTCTCTCCGAGCACTTTCAGCCCATATATAGGTTATAGTCCAAAACCGTTTCAGAGACCCAAATTGGACCCATCCTTAATAATAATAAGGTCCTAACAGATTGAACCACTGTGCAAAGCCTATAAAACCTGCGCGGATCAAACTAGGCTTAAATGAAAGGTCTCTCCGAGCACTTTCAGCCCATATATAGGTTATAGTCCAAAACCGTTTCAGAGACCCAAATTGGACCCATCCTTAATAATAATAATGTCCTAACAGATTGAACCACTGTGCAAAGCCTATAAAACCTGCGCGGATCAAACTAGGCTTAAATGAAAGGTCTCTCCGAGCACTTTCAGCCCATATATAGGTTATAGTCCAAAACCGTTTCAGAGACCCAAATTGGACCCATCCTTAATAATAATAAGGTCCTAACAGATTGAACCACTGTGCAAAGCCTATAAAACCTGCGCGGATCAAACTAGGCTTAAATGAAAGGTCTCTCCGAGCACTTTCAGCCCATATATAGGTTATAGTCCAAAACCGTTTCAGAGACCAAAATTGGACCCATCCTTAATAATTATAAGGTCCTAACAGATTGAACCACTGTGCAAAGCCTATAAAACCTGCGCGGATCAAACTAGGCTTAAATGAAAGGTCTCTCCGAACACTTTCAGCCCATATATAGGTTATAGTCCAAAACCGTTTCAGAGACCCAAATTTCACCCATACTTAATAATAATAAGGTCCTAACAGATTGAACCACTGTGCAAAGCCTATAAAACCTGCGCGGATCAAACTAGGCTTAAATGAAAGGTCTCTCCGAGCACTTTCAGCCCATATATAGGTTATAGTCCAAAACCGTTTCAGAGACCCAAATTTCACCCATCCTTAATAATAATAAGGTCCTAACAGATTGAACCACTGTGCAAAGCCTATAAAACCTGCGCGGATCAAACTAGGCTTAAATGAAAGGTCTCTCCGAGCACTTTCAGCCCATATATAGGTTATAGTCCAAAACCGTTTCAGAGACCCAAATTGGACCCATCCTTAATAATAATAAGGTCCTAACAGATTGAACCACTGTGCAAAGCCTATAAAACCTGCGCGGATCAAACTAGGCTTAAATGAAAGGTCTCTCCGAGCACTTTCAGCCCATATATAGGTTATAGTCCAAAACCGTTTCAGAGACCCAAATTGGACCCATCCTTAATAATAATAAGGTCCTAACAGATTGAACCACTGTGCAAAGCCTATAAAACCTGCGCGGATCAAACTAGGCTTAAATGAAAGGTCTCTCCGAGCACTTTCAGCCCATATATAGGTTATAGTCCAAAACCGTTTCAGAGACCCAAATTGGACCCATCCTTAATAATAATAAGGTCCTAACAGATTGAACCACTGTGCAAAGCCTATAAAACCTGCGCGGATCAAACTAGGCTTAAATGAAAGGTCTCTCCGAGCACTTTCAGCCCATATATAGGTTATAGTCCAAAACCGTTTCAGAGACCCAAATTGGACCCATCCTTAATAATAATAAGGTCCTAACAGATTGAACCACTGTGCAAAGCCTATAAAACCTGCGCGGATCAAACTAGGCTTAAATGAAAGGTCTCTCCGAGCACTTTCAGCCCATATATAGGTTATAGTCCAAAACCGTTTCAGAGACCCAAATTGGACCCATCCTTAATAATAATAAGGTCCTAACAGATTGAACCACTGTGCAAAGCCTATAAAACCTGCGCGGATCAAACTAGGCTTAAATGAAAGGTCTCTCCGAGCACTTTCAGCCCATATATAGGTTATAGTCCAAAACCGTTTCAGAGACCCAAATTGGACCCATCCTTAATAATAATAAGGTCGTAACAGATTGAACCACTGTGCAAAGCCTATAAAACCTGCGCGGATCAAACTAGGCTTAAATGAAAGGTCTCTCCGAGCACTTTCAGCCCATATATAGGTTATAGTCCAAAACCGTTTCAGAGACCCAAATTGGACCCATCCTTAATAATAATAAGGTCCTAACAGATTGAACCACTGTGCAAAGCCTATAAAACCTGCGCGGATCAAACTAGGCTTAAATGAAAGGTCTCTCCGAGCACTTTCAGCCCATATATAGGTTATAGTCCAAAACCGTTTCAGAGACCCAAATTGGACCCATCCTTAATAATAATAAGGTCCTAACAGATTGAACCACTGTGCAAAGCCTATAAAACCTGCGCGGATCAAACTAGGCTTAAATGAAAGGTCTCTCCGAGCACTTTCAGCCCATATATAGGTTATAGTCCAAAACCGTTTCAGAGACCCAAATTGGACCCATCCTTAATAATAATAAGGTCCTAGCTGATTGAACCACTGTGCAAAGCCTACAAAACCTGCGCGGATCGACCTTAAAAAATTCCATGGGACATACACATGCATGCTTCACCAATATTTTTCTTCAACATTTCCTCTTTTATGTTTTATCGCTAAAGTTCTTATTTTATTTTTAATTTCTTTAAATGTTCTACGTCTAAAAAAGTAATAAAACAAAATTCCCGTGCCGGGATTCGAACCTACGACCCAACAGATTTCTGCGGAGCCACTCAACCGACTCGGCCACTGCTCCAGTGTGCAGGCGTTGGCTTAAAGTTATTAACAGTGCCGAACAGTATGAGATCATTTTTGCTGCTGTCAACGTTAATAATCAAAATAAAATTGGTAACGGACATTTTATTGGTTAAAGAACCTCTCATGCAGTGGGTTGCATATTAGCGTAGGTAGGAGGTAGATTATTTTTACTATACTTATTTATACTAACAAATGTACGTTAATTTTTTTATTTGTATATATTCAAAAAAAATTTTTATTTATATTTATTTTTTCCATTATAGTTATATATTTTTATTTTCATAATTCCGTATTTATATTTATAATTATATATATCTTTATTCCAAAAAATATTTTATTTATTATATTTTATTATAAATATGTTAAAATGTTGTATTAAAACTAATTCCTTTTTATACTTATTTATATTGTTGTTAAATAGAAACATTTTTTTATTTTGAAATACCCACATCACGATATTTCACACATTCACATCAGTTCATATTTTTTATTCAATTGCATTTATGTGAAGTAACCTATCTGAAAAGCAAAATTCCAAAGAATGTGAACCGTTACATTTCGCACGTACCATTGTTGTTGTTTTTCTAAATGTAGGTTTTTTTTCTGACGAATAACTCTTGTTTATGTTTTCACAAAAAATACTACACAACTTAAGTTCACCATCGTCGTGATCTTGTGGTAGCTTAAGTGATGAAGCTGTTTTGTTTCATGCCTTGCGTCGCGAGTTCAAATCCCGCGGAAGGCGTGTTTTTCTATTGTTAAAAAATATGTTTTTTTTTTGCATTTAATTTTTATTAAGAATTTTTTACAGAATAAATGTATTTTATGTAAGTATCTGTTATTAAAGTTTATATGTTGGAGCCATAAGTAATTGATTTTAAATTCAAAATTTCAGGAAGACTTCAAATATTTATATATATGGATAATAAACAACCACCAAATTATACAAGCAGCAATCGAACACCAAGAGTGGACAAATAATTTTTAAAAATTGTAAACATATTTAAGGCAATCATTAAGTCTAATATTCTGTAAGGCCATATTATACATTTATACATATCTATTATAAATTGGCTTACAGCTATATTGATCATTTTACAATTTGTAGGTGTTCTATATTATATTAATGTAATTTTTGATGTAGAAAAACATTTTTGGGGTAAAAAGTATAAAACTTTCCTTCAACAGGATTTGAACCCAGGCCGAATGTTTCGTACGCCAGCGCGCTAACTGCTGAGCCACTCGACATACATAGCAGGTTGCGACTATGGCAAAAACGAATAATGAAAATCTCACTAAGCATTGATGTGCAAAACTGTCCAAACATTGCGTTTGGCGGCACTTGTTAAATGCGTATTCTCTTCTCTCTCTTTTCGTCAGCGACTTCTTCATTTCATTGTTTCTAAGTAAATTCTACGACGGTTTTTGTACGCCTACTGAGATACAAACACTGTGTCTCGTCTTCCATCTCGCTCTCTCGAGCACACTTTACCCGAAGAACAACAATCAATCAGAAAAAGGCATTTGTGTGGGTAGCACAGTCCTACGTTGCTTTTATACTATTAGGCGCCCTTTAATGTTTTCCCTATGTTATTCACAATCCGATGTGTTTCATTCCTCTATTCCAAATGTTTTTGTGTTATTAATAAGTTACGGAACACTACATTCTTGTTTTCGGGGGAAAATGAGATTATGCAATTGTTGTCATCGCAAATTGTAAAGTGTGCTCGAGAGAGCGAGATGGAAGACGAGACACAGTGTTTGTATCTCAGTAGGCGTACAAAAACCGTCGTAGAATTTACTTAGAAACAATGAAATGAAGAAGTCGCTGACGAAAAGAGAGAGAAGAGAATACGCATTTAACAAGTGCCGCCAAACGCAATGTTTGGACAGTTTTGCACATCAATGCTTAGTGAGATTTTCATTATTCGTTTTTGCCATAGTCGCAACCTGCTATGTATGTCGAGTGGCTCAGCAGTTAGCGCGCTGGCGTACGAAACATTCGGCCTGGGTTCAAATCCTGTTGAAGGAAAGTTTTATACTTTTTACCCCAAAAATGTTTTTCTACATCAAAAATTACATTAATATAATATAGAACACCTACAAATTGTAAAATGATCAATATAGCTGTAAGCCAATTTATAATAGATATGTATAAATGTATAATATGGCCTTACAGAATATTAAACTTAATGATTGCCTTAAATATGTTTACAATTTTTAAAAATTATTTGTCCACTCTTGGTGTTCGATTGCTGCTTGTATAATTTGGTGGTTGTTTATTATCCATATATATAAATATTTGAAGTCTTCCTGAAATTTTGAATTTAAAATCAATTACTTATGGCTCCAACATATAAACTTTAATAACAGATACTTACATAAAATACATTTATTCTGTAAAAAATTCTTAATAAAAATTAAATGCAAAAAAAAAAACATATTTTTTAACAATAGAAAAACACGCCTTCCGCGGGATTTGAACTCGCGACGCAAGGCATGAAACAAAACAGCTTCATCACTTAAGCTACCACAAGATCACGACGATGGTGAACTTAAGTTGTGTAGTATTTTTTGTGAAAACATAAACAAGAGTTATTCGTCAGAAAAAAAACCTACATTTAGAAAAACAACAACAATGGTACGTGCGAAATGTAACGGTTCACATTCTTTGGAATTTTGCTTTTCAGATAGGTTACTTCACATAAATGCAATTGAATAAAAAATATGAACTGATGTGAATGTGTGAAATATCGTGATGTGGGTATTTCAAAATAAAAAAATGTTTCTATTTAACAACAATATAAATAAGTATAAAAAGGAATTAGTTTTAATACAACATTTTAACATATTTATAATAAAATATAATAAATAAAATATTTTTTGGAATAAAGATATATATAATTATAAATATAAATACGGAATTATGAAAATAAAAATATATAACTATAATGGAAAAAATAAATATAAATAAAAATTTTTTTTTTGAATATATACAAATAAAAAAATTAACGTACATTTGTTAGTATAAATAAGTATAGTAAAAATAATCTACCTCCTACCTACGCTAATATGCAACCCACTGCATGAGAGGTTCTTTAACCAATAAAATGTCCGTTACCAATTTTATTTTGATTATTAACGTTGACAACAGCAAAAATGATCTCATACTGTTCGGCACTGTTAATAACTTTAAGCCAACGCCTGCACACTGGAGCAGTGGCCGAGTCGGTTGAGTGGCTCCGCAGAAATCTGTTGGGTCGTAGGTTCGAATCCCGGCACGGGAATTTTGTTTTATTACTTTTTTAGACGTAGAACATTTAAAGAAATTAAAAATAAAATAAGAACTTTAGCGATAAAACATAAAAGAGGAAATGTTGAAGAAAAATATTGGTGAAGCATGCATGTGTATGTCCCATGGAATTTTTTAAGGTCGATCCGCGCAGGTTTTATAGGCTTTGCACAGTGGTTCAATCAGCTAGGACCTTATTATTATTAAGGATGGGTCCAATTTGGGTCTCTGAAACGGTTTTGGACTATAACCTATATATGGGCTGAAAGCGCTCGGAGAGACCTTTCATTTAAGCCTAGTTTGATCCGCGCAGGTTTTATAGGCTTTGCACAGTGGTTCAATCTGTTACGACCTTATTATTATTAAGGATGGGTCCAATTTGGGTCTCTGAAACGGTTTTGGACTATAACCTATATATGGGCTGAAAGTGCTCGGAGAGACCTTTCATTTAAGCCTAGTTTGATCCGCGCAGGTTTTATAGGCTTTGCACAGTGGTTCAATCTGTTACGACCTTATTATTATTAAGGATGGGTCCAATTTGGGTCTCTGAAACGGTTTTGGACTATAACCTATATATGGGCTGAAAGTGCTCGGAGAGACCTTTCATTTAAGCCTAGTTTGATCCGCGCAGGTTTTATAGGTTTTGCATAGTGGTTCAATCTGTTAGGACCTTATTATTATTAAGGATGGGTCCAATTTGGGTCTCTGAAACGGTTTTGGACTACAACCTATATATGGGCTGAAAGTGCTCGGAGAGACCTTTCATTTAAGCCTAGTTTGATCCGCGCAGGTTTTATAGGCTTTGCACAGTGGTTCAATCTGTTACGACCTTATTATTATTAAGGATGGGTCCAATTTGGGTCTCTGAAACGGTTTTGGACTATAACCTATATATGGGCTGAAAGTGCTCGGAGAGACCTTTCATTTAAGCCTAGTTTGATCCGCGCAGGTTTTATAGGCTTTGCACAGTGGTTCAATCTGTTAGGACCTTATTATTATTAAGGATGGGTCCAATTTGGGTCTCTGAAACGGTTTTGGACTATAACCTATATATGGGCTGAAAGTGCTCGGAGAGACCTTTCATTTAAGCCTAGTTTGATCCGCGCAGGTTTTATAGGCTTTGCACAGTGGTTCAATCTGTTAGGACCTTATTATTATTAAGGATGGGTCCAATTTGGGTCTCTGAAACGGTTTTGGACTATAACCTATATATGGGCTGAAAGTGCTCGGAGAGACCTTTCATTTAAGCCTAGTTTGATCCGCGCAGGTTTTATAGGCTTTGCACAGTGGTTCAATCTGTTACGACCTTATTATTATTAAGGATGGGTCCAATTTGGGTCTCTGAAACGGTTTTGGACTATAACCTATATATGGGCTGAAAGTGCTCGGAGAGACCTTTCATTTAAGCCTAGTTTGATCCGCGCAGGTTTTATAGGCTTTGCACAGTGGTTCAATCTGTTAGGACCTTATTATTATTAAGGATGGGTCCAATTTGGGTCTCTGAAACGGTTTTGGACTATAACCTATATATGGGCTGAAAGTGCTCGGAGAGACCTTTCATTTAAGCCTAGTTTGATCCGCGCAGGTTTTATAGGCTTTGCACAGTGGTTCAATCTGTTAGGACCTTATTATTATTAAGGATGGGTCCAATTTGGGTCTCTGAAACGGTTTTGGACTATAACCTATATATGGGCTGAAAGTGCTCGGAGAGACCTTTCATTTAAGCCTAGTTTGATCCGCGCAGGTTTTATAGGCTTTGCACAGTGGTTCAATCTGTTAGGACCTTATTATTATTAAGGATGGGTCCAATTTGGGTCTCTGAAACGGTTTTGGACTATAACCTATATATGGGCTGAAAGTGCTCGGAGAGACCTTTCATTTAAGCCTAGTTTGATCCGCGCAGGTTTTATAGGCTTTGCACAGTGGTTCAATCTGTTAGGACCTTATTATTATTAAGGATGGGTCCAATTTGGGTCTCTGAAACGGTTTTGGACTATAACCTATATATGGGCTGAAAGTGCTCGGAGAGACCTTTCATTTAAGCCTAGTTTGATCCGCGCAGGTTTTATAGGCTTTGCACAGTGGTTCAATCTGTTACGACCTTATTATTATTAAGGATGGGTCCAATTTGGGTCTCTGAAACGGTTTTGGACTATAACCTATATATGGGCTGAAAGTGCTCGGAGAGACCTTTCATTTAAGCCTAGTTTGATCCGCGCAGGTTTTATAGGCTTTGCACAGTGGTTCAATCTGTTAGGACCTTATTATTATTAAGGATGGGTCCAATTTGGGTCTCTGAAACGGTTTTGGACTATAACCTATATATGGGCTGAAAGTGCTCGGAGAGACCTTTCATTTAAGCCTAGTTTGATCCGCGCAGGTTTTATAGGCTTTGCACAGTGGTTCAATCTGTTAGGACCTTATTATTATTAAGGATGGGTCCAATTTGGGTCTCTGAAACGGTTTTGGACTATAACCTATATATGGGCTGAAAGTGCTCGGAGAGACCTTTCATTTAAGCCTAGTTTGATCCGCGCAGGTTTTATAGGCTTTGCACAGTGGTTCAATCTGTTACGACCTTATTATTATTAAGGATGGGTCCAATTTGGGTCTCTGAAACGGTTTTGGACTATAACCTATATATGGGCTGAAAGTGCTCGGAGAGACCTTTCATTTAAGCCTAGTTTGATCCGCGCAGGTTTTATAGGCTTTGCACAGTGGTTCAATCTGTTAGGACCTTATTATTATTAAGGATGGGTCCAATTTGGGTCTCTGAAACGGTTTTGGACTATAACCTATATATGGGCTGAAAGTGCTCGGAGAGACCTTTCATTTAAGCCTAGTTTGATCCGCGCAGGTTTTATAGGCTTTGCACAGTGGTTCAATCTGTTAGGACCTTATTATTATTAAGGATGGGTCCAATTTGGGTCTCTGAAACGGTTTTGGACTATAACCTATATATGGGCTGAAAGTGCTCGGAGAGACCTTTCATTTAAGCCTAGTTTGATCCGCGCAGGTTTTATAGGCTTTGCACAGTGGTTCAATCTGTTAGGACCTTATTATTATTAAGGATGGGTCCAATTTGGGTCTCTGAAACGGTTTTGGACTATAACCTATATATGGGCTGAAAGTGCTCGGAGAGACCTTTCATTTAAGCCTAGTTTGATCCGCGCAGGTTTTATAGGCTTTGCACAGTGGTTCAATCTGTTAGGACCTTATTATTATTAAGGATGGGTCCAATTTGGGTCTCTGAAACGGTTTTGGACTATAACCTATATATGGGCTGAAAGTGCTCGGAGAGACCTTTCATTTAAGCCTAGTTTGATCCGCGCAGGTTTTATAGGCTTTGCACAGTGGTTCAATCTGTTACGACCTTATTATTATTAAGGATGGGTCCAATTTGGGTCTCTGAAACGGTTTTGGACTATAACCTATATATGGGCTGAAAGTGCTCGGAGAGACCTTTCATTTAAGCCTAGTTTGATCCGCGCAGGTTTTATAGGCTTTGCACAGTGGTTCAATCTGTTAGGACCTTATTATTATTAAGGATGGGTCCAATTTGGGTCTCTGAAACGGTTTTGGACTATAACCTATATATGGGCTGAAAGTGCTCGGAGAGACCTTTCATTTAAGCCTAGTTTGATCCGCGCAGGTTTTATAGGCTTTGCACAGTGGTTCAATCTGTTAGGACCTTATTATTATTAAGGATGGGTCCAATTTGGGTCTCTGAAACGGTTTTGGACTATAACCTATATATGGGCTGAAAGTGCTCGGAGAGACCTTTCATTTAAGCCTAGTTTGATCCGCGCAGGTTTTATAGGCTTTGCACAGTGGTTCAATCTGTTACGACCTTATTATTATTAAGGATGGGTCCAATTTGGGTCTCTGAAACGGTTTTGGACTATAACCTATATATGGGCTGAAAGTGCTCGGAGAGACCTTTCATTTAAGCCTAGTTTGATCCGCGCAGGTTTTATAGGCTTTGCACAGTGGTTCAATCTGTTAGGACCTTATTATTATTAAGGATGGGTCCAATTTGGGTCTCTGAAACGGTTTTGGACTATAACCTATATATGGGCTGAAAGTGCTCGGAGAGACCTTTCATTTAAGCCTAGTTTGATCCGCGCAGGTTTTATAGGCTTTGCACAGTGGTTCAATCTGTTACGACCTTATTATTATTAAGGATGGGTCCAATTTGGGTCTCTGAAACGGTTTTGGACTATAACCTATATATGGGCTGAAAGTGCTCGGAGAGACCTTTCATTTAAGCCTAGTTTGATCCGCGCAGGTTTTATAGGCTTTGCACAGTGGTCCATTCCGTTTTTTTACATCATAATAAAGATATGAGCCAATTCGGGTGTCTGAAACGGTTTGTTCTATAGTTGGTGCTGCATAGTATTTATTTAATTTGTATTCAAGCTATTTCTATTACCGAAGTAATAAATTTTAATATAATAATTAACAAATAATAATATTTTTCAAAATTTTCTTTTTTACTCAGTCTTTAACAAAGCTCTGTTAATTCCTTAACAGAGCTCTGTTAAGTAACTGTGTCTGTTAACATCCAATTTAACTTTCCAATTTATCTTCACACCCATACCGAATGTAACACCCTAGAAATATACATTTTAGACCCCACAAAGTATATATACAGCATAAAATTCTATATCGATTTAGCAATGTCTGTCTGTCTGTGGAAATCTATCTAGCTTCCGAACGAAATGAATTAGGTTGATAAAATTGTACTCAAATGTATATTACGTCCGCAGGACTTTTGGGATTGAAAATGGGCCATGTACGTTTTGCTATAGCCCCCATATAATAGTACCTCCCTATTTTCGGTATTTTGATGATTTTAGCGACATTATTCACCGGAAATGTTTCAAATTTGGTATTTCAATGGATACTACAGTCTGTGACAGCAAACTGTCCGTGCCCCCATATAACGTGCCCCCTCCCGTTATTCGGCATTTTGATGATTTTACCGACATTATTTACCGGAATGTTTTTAAATTTGGTATTTGAATAGATACTACGGCCTATGACAGAAAATTGTCTGTGCGTAAATTCGTAAAAGCGCCATATAACGGTACCTCCCGATTTTCAGTATTTTGATGATTTTTGCGACATCATTCACTGGAATTGTTTCAAATTTGGTACTTGAAGTTTGTAATGGATACTACAGCGTTTTACAAAAAATTGTCTGTGCATATCCAAGTCTTCGTATAGCACCCATATAACGGTACCTCCCTATATTCGGTATTTTCATGATTTTAGCTACATTATTTACCGATTTTTTTCTAGTTTCGCATTTGAATATTGTAATGGCTTATTGTAATGCCTGTGCAAGTCCACATCGTCGTATAGACCTTAATTTAACGGCTACATTCGGTATTTTTAAGATTTTAACAGAATTTTTAACGGATTTTATTTTTTGAAAATTGCCAAATTTGTTCCAAATGGTGGAAGATATTCAATGTTCGACCCGGTCGAACTTACAGCTTTTTTACTTGTTATTATTATAATTAATTTTTACCTTCGAGGATAACAAGGACATTAATGTTTATATGTTTTAGTAACGACATTTGCTTTATTCACTTTGTTATGTATTCATTCATTTACTTTGATTTATATTAAAATTAACAGTCTATTTTATATTTATACCCTACAACACTATGTGTTGGGGGTATTATTTTGTTATGTATATAATGATATTCAATTATAAAATACTACGATATTTTTGCTGTTAAACAAAAACAAACAAAACTTCCTAAGAATTTAAAGTTTGTGCTAAATCAGCTTCGTCTATGGTTCCTTGACAGACCAAAGGGAACGGCCATTCGTGGAAAATGGTGGGACCATTGTAATCTCTCAGTGTTTGTATTAGATTATCTAAACGTTGTACCTCCAACAGATCTGCATTCAGTTCTTTCACATCATCTATTAGTTGATTGACATTCGATTCGATTACCTGTAGATAAAAGAAAAAAAGTATTGAAATTAGTAACTATTTTCAACAATTTTTTATTTGATGTATATGCGACGAACTCAAATACTGATATCCCTAATGGGAAAGAGGATAATTAAGTTTAAAGTATAATAAATCATATCCAAGATATATAGTTTTGACTCCGTGATTAAGGGTAGTTAAAATTTAACATTTTTCTATAATCTCCATACGATATAATAATTTTATTATTCAGTTTGTAAAACCCCGAAATATTCGTTCACAGATCATAAATATTCTTGATCAGAGTAAAATTCGATGTCTTTCCGAAGCCACCTCTTTTGTTAAACATACTTTCAAATTTCCAGTTCCAGTTGTATTTTTAGTACTTTTAGTTCGAATTTTCAAAAACCCAGCCTTATCTGACACATATACCCTAACATTGGCCGACATGCAAAATTTCAAGATTCTAGATAGATAATTCAGTCAGTCAGTAACTAACACACTGAAATACAGGGTAAGATGAAAAAATTGCAACCAACTTCAGACTGCTGTTAAAATTATTCAGTGACAGCTCAATATATTTTTTACAAGCGCACAAAAACATTTTGGTGACTATCGTTATCGTTTGAATGTGAATAAATCTTTTGTGTCTCGTACCATCGCTCGTTACCGTGATTCTGGTAGCGTAGTCCGACGTCAAGGAAGTGGACGGAAGAAAACAGTAACATCAGCAGAAATGTGGGCCACCATAACAGCCGATGGTCGCTCTCCGCCCGTACTAATCGACCGTGGCTTCAGAATAAATGCCGAATATTATCGCGAAAATATTCTGGAGAGTGTATTAAAGCCTTGGGCACGCAAAGATTTTGGCCGCAGACCTTGGACATTCCAACAGGTCTCAGTACCATCGCACTCAGCACGCGCCACCCCAGAATGGTTACAAAATGAGGTTCCTTACTTCATTTCCAGCGCACAATGGCCACCAACATCTTCGGATACCAATCCGTTGGAATATTGTGTCTGGAGTATTTTGGAAGGTAAGGTTGGCACTAAAAAATTCTAAAGTGTCGATCACCTCATGCAAGCGCTTCGTGGGAATGGGCAAAAATACAGCAGAGCAACATTCGGGCAGCGTGTGATGGTTTCATTGGCCGTTTGAAGGCCATAATTCGTGCCAAAGGTTACCAATTCGAACAAATCTAAACTTATTCTAAATTTTGATGCTATTTCCGACAATTTTTTGCTTTTATTCAATAGAATTAAAAAATGTAAAAATTATGGCCTTTGACTTTCTGCAGTTTTTTTTTTATCTCACCCTGTGTAAAAACAAAACAAAATCGAACATTTATATTCAATTTCATGCGAAATGATAAATTCCGATATCAGGTTTCTGGTTGAGAGAAATATTTAGATATAGCAAGTTGTAAAGAACCGTTGACTTCTTTCGCAATTTTGGATGCTCGTTTTGGTTATTAAAAATTTTGAGCTCTTTATGGGGGCGGTACCAGAAGCAATGGTCCGATATCTATAATCTTTACAACATACCTTGTGTTGATAGGAATATTGAGATGTGCCGAGTTTGAATGGAATCAAATCTTCATTTCGCGTCTTATGAACTTCTTGGATATTCAAAATTTTGACCATTTGTGGGGGAGGTACCGGAAAGAGTGAACCGGTACATTCCATCTTTACACCAGTCCTTTGGCTAGTAAAAATATTGTGATGTGTGTAATTTGAAGACAATCGATCTTTAATGTCACATTTTATAAGAGATATAATTATTCAATTAGTGGGGGAGGTACTTGATGAAGTGGAAGTAAATGCGAAAATGGACAATCATTCTCGCATATGAACTAGCACTGCAAAATTGAAGCAAAATCGAAACATCCTTTCTCTTTCTGTGCAGTAAAATATTTTCTTTGAAAGTTCTACCAATTTGTGGTGGAGGTACAAGAAGGACATATATTGCCCATCTCCGAGCTCGATTTAAGTTTGATAATAATATTACGGTGTACCAAGTTTTAGCCAAATCGGATACTCCCTTCGAGAGTTATCGTACGCAACAGCCAGACAGACAAACAGACGGACGGACGGTCGGCTCCAAATGTCCTGAAACGGATTTGGTTCAAAGGAACCTGGGATCTAAAACCGTTATGATAAGGTATATATCTAGCCACGTAGCCGAGGGCATAAAAACGCTAATGATAAATGTAAAAAATCATGACTCTGACAAGATGTCGAATTTAGGCCTATTTAAGCCCATCGTATGTGTCGTACGTACATTTCTTGTTGCAATTCTATTGTCGCCAGTTTTATCTCATGTATAACATTTTAGTTTCAAATGTTGTGAATGTGTTCCCGATTAATATAGCTATATTTATTATTTTTTTTTTTGCATATGTAAATTTCACCTGCATATTTTCTATTTGCCGACGGCTGTTTAAATGCTCAATTATAGTTGGCTGTATTTACCTGATTTCTCCAGTTCTTTTTAATATCGCACTCAACTGTGGAAATACCAATCGTAATTTTTATCCTTTATTGTGCATGTATGTGTGTTCCTTCCAGTTCAAATTACAAATATTTGTTTTAATTAAAATGTCAAGGTACATTTTGTAGAATACAATTTCTGCGAGATTATATGACCATTGACAGAGAGCGAACAGATTGTCAAATGGTAGGCGTTAATATGAATGGAAGGTTTTTAATTTGTTTTTGCTATTAAATGAAATGGCTAACAAAGGATATCGTCGTTCTGGCAAAATGATTTAAGTATATATTTTTCATTAAAACAAGGAAGGATTTTCCCCATCCTCTCAACTTCGTTTCCAATCTTAGTAAGCTTAATATTTATTTTTTTCTCTAAAAGTACCTAAGAAAGAAATCAAATTTCATTATGTGACGCTGAACAAAAGAAATATGTAAACTTGACATAAACTTCATTAACCTTAACGTAACATAGAAATATCATCAACTTTGGTTTTTTATTTTCGACAAATTTAGGAAATTTTCCAAACTCGCTGCAGATGTTCTTATATCTACTTTAAATATCCAAAAATCTATCTAGATTGTGAAAAATTCCAAATGATAGGAAACCCTGAAGGATTTTCGGGTTTTTAGCCGAACTTTTTAAGGCAGAATATTTTGTAGTTTGATATATTCTGTATATTACGAAATATTACATTACTTTAACGCATCAACTCAAAACAAGACAAAATTCCTCGAAAAAAATGGCAAATAATTTCGTTATTTTTTGAAAAATTAACAGAAATATTTTCTTGATATAAAATGGAGATTTCTTTTCTTTTGTGAATTATTGTGAAATTTGACGAACAATATTTTAAAGTTATCCTTCAAAAATGATGTTTCGTAGAAAAAACTTCGCATAAACTCGTGTGGAGTATGACTTTAAACCTTAAATTTTTTTTTATTAGAAATGTATTCCCGGCCAAAAATGTTGATGTTATCTGAGATCTATAGAAACACACTTAAATTTAATTAAGACGCCTATACATTTGCCTATCGTTAGAAAATACTGTAAAAATCATAAAAATACCCAATATAGGGAAGTACCGTTATATGGGCTCTATAAGAAAACGTGGACCTACATACACAATTTATTGTCATAGGCTCATTACGAACTTCAAATACGAAATTTAAGACAATTCTGGCCTATAATGTATCTAATACCATGTATATATATACAGGGTGAGATGAAAAAATTGCAACCAACTTCAGATTGTTGTCATTTGTAAGCCACTCGTCCGACAGCTGTTACAATTATTCCAGTGATAGCTCATTATATTGTTTACAAGTGTACAAAAGCATTTTGTTGAGAATTTTTCAGAAAAAAAGTTATTCGTGATGGAATTCAAGCGTGATAGTGTGATTTCTTTATATTTGGCTGGAAAACCACAAGGAGCTATCTTTAGAGCACTTCAACATTTGCATGTGAATAAATATTTTGTGTTTCGTACCATCGCTCGTTACCGTGATACTGGTAGCGTATCCCGACGTCAAGGAAGTGGACGGAAGAAAACAGCAACATCAGCAGAGATGGTTCGAAAAGTAAAGGAGTGACTTGATCGAAACTCGCGTCGCAGTGGCCGAGCTGAACATATCGCAATATTCCATTCGACAAATATTGGAAAATGAGCTCGGGGTAAAGCCATTGATATTCCAAAAAGTGCAAGAACTTACACCGCAACTGAAAAAAATAGACCCAAAAGAGCTAAAGAGTTGCTTGGCTTGGCCAAAAGTGGTGAACTGCCGAATTTGGTTTTCTCGATGAGAAAACATTCGTTGTCCAGCAGTTTGTAAACTAACAAAATGATCGTGTTTACTTGCCAAAGAGGTCAGCTGAAAACGGCTCCTTCGGTTGGCCACCAGAAATCAAGCGCCGGCCATGGTGATGGTGTGGGCCGCCATAACGGGCGATGGTCGCTCTCCGCTCGTATTAATCGCGACAATATTCTGGAGGGTGTATTGAAGCCTTGGGCACGCAAACATTTTGGTCGCAGACCTTGGACATTCCAACAGGATTCAGCATCA
The DNA here is from genome assembly GCF_030504385.1 of Musca domestica. Taxonomy (NCBI): domain Eukaryota; kingdom Metazoa; phylum Arthropoda; class Insecta; order Diptera; family Muscidae; genus Musca; species Musca domestica. Next base: position 6,435,390 of record NW_026712296.1, on the reverse strand, counting down.
TCGCGTCGGCACGCGCCACCCAAGAATGGTTACAAAATGAGGTTCCTCTCTTCATTTCCAGCGCACAATGGCCACCAAAATCTCCGGATACCAATCCGTTGGACTATTGTGTCTGGAGTATTTTGGAAAGCAAGGTTGGCACCAAGCAAGCGCTTCGCCGGGAATGGGCCAAAACACCGCAGAGCAACATTCGAGCAACATGTGACGGTTCCATTGGCCTTTTGAAGGCCATGATTCGTGCAAAAGGTGACCAATTCGAACAAAACTAACCTTTTTCTAAAAATTGATGCTAATTCCGACATTTTTTGCTTTAATTCAATAAAATTTAAAGAAAAAATGTAAAAATTATGGCGTTTGACTTTGTTGCAGTTTTTTTATCTCACCCTGTTATATGGGGGCTATACGAAGACGTGGACTTGCATAAGTAATTTTTTGTCATAGGTTGTAGTACCCATTGAGATTTTTCAAATTTAAGTTATCCTCCATACTAGGCAGGAGGGTATACAAAAGCGAAACGTTACAATAGTTCATTCCTCCTTTATTCACATTAAAAAGAAATATCGCTATTCAATTGTATAATTTAAAAGATATATGTAATTATGAGGTAATATTTAATAATTGCTTCATATTTACCAATATATCAATGTGCAAATTAATTACACATTGTAATATTTGACGCACACGATTACGCAGCTTTTCGATTGTCAAAAGATGTCGCTTTATGCTGGTCGGCGGAGGTGGCGGCAACGATGATGTGCTTGCTGACAGAACGTTAATGTCGGATAGTTTTGTTTTCATTGTTCTTCCGGTATTTGCGACCGCAACTGCACTTGTAGATGCAGCCGCCGATAGCGTTTTGTTTGTAATATCTGGTGTCATGTTCGCTGCTTTAGCATAAAATTGCCCTTAACCATTTGGCGCTGTTATTGTTATTATTGTTTATGTCGAGGTTCTTGTTGCTATCGTTATTTATGTATTTATTATTTAATATTATTATTGTGTTATTGGCTGTGTGGTAGTCATTCGGTGTCGTTTTTGGTTGTTTTGTTCGAATATTTCTTTTCTGTTTTTTGTTTTGTTGTTTCTTTATTTTTTGTGAGTGACGTATTCACATTCTTTTTTCCATTTATTCGTTGAATAATTTCCACTGAAATGTCACAATTTCAATATGACGCGATGTGGTCGTTATTTGTTACACTTCGTTTTATTCAAAAACACAAAGACGTAGGTACATATGTATGTAATACCATACTCGTATGTACAAACGAACATACAGTGTCTCACAAATGACTGATAAACATGTTAAACAGGCCTTAAGTTTAGCCAGGTGGAACTTTTCACACACTTCCTCATTAGAGAAAACAAATATTAAAATATGTTTTGGAATGCTCAGAATAATTTTTTTAAATACTTTAGATTTCTATTTCTAATATGTAATCAGAAATGCAATTGTAAAATGTTTTAAAAACCCTCAAAAATACCGAATATCTGGCAGTACATCATTATGATGACTACATCGTAACATGGGCCTTGTGTTTAAATCCTCTTCCACATTTTCTTTGGATCCATTTTATTTTAGTTTTAGGTACAAGGATTTTTTTCAAAAACATTAATCTTCGAACGAGTAACGAAAGGGGTATATATTTGGTTATTTTTTTTCAAAATATGGTTACAAACTCCTTTTAAATGGGATCATAGCAAATCATAATACTCTACAAAATTATTTGTCATAAAATTTTACTATGTTTCCCATACATCAAAAGTTTAAATCTTAACTAAACGTTAAGATTTCATAAATATTGACAAGTAAAAAAGCACCTAAGTTCAGGCCGAAGTTTTAATACCCTCCAATATTTGGAAGGAACGTCGAAAAATGAGCTTTAAATGAAAGCCGTTATATGGAAGCGATACGAAGTCGATGACGTGCATACGCACTTTTTTGTCTGTCTGTAGCACCCATTCAAATACGAAATTTAAAAAAAAAATCCTTTGAACAATCTCGCTAATATCATCAAAAGGTCGAAAAAAGAGGTGGATCTGCATAGACAATTTTCTGTTACGGGTTGAAGTGTCTACTACGAAATTTAAAACAATTCCGGAGAAAATTGTCGCTAAATTCATCAAAATGCCGAAAAATGGAAGGTAACGTTATATGTGAGATATACGTATTTTTGTGAACAAAATGCAAGTCGCATTTATTATCCGATTGACATAAAATTTTCTAACCAATATTTGTTTGTCCCAAGGACGAATCCTATTGAAAATGGTGATAATCGGTTCAAATTTAGATATAGCTCCCATATATATCTTCAACAAATTTTGCACCAAATGACCAATATCAGTCCAAATGATCTGCATTTTGGCACATCCGACGGAACTCAGTCTAGAGGTAAGTACATCAAATCGGCTCAGATATAGTTATAGCTCCCATATATATTTTTCATCCGAGTTGGCGTTAAAGTCCCACACGTGCGTAATATGTACTCCACAACAAAGAAATTTGGTACCAAATATCAGATACAACTCAAAAATATGTGTTTAAGATCTTGTCAAGATCGGTTCAGATTTGGATATTGCTTCCATATATATCATTATCAGATATCAGGTATATTGTGCACCAAAAAGCTAATATCAGGCCAAATGGACTGGATTTTGACAATTTCGACTGAATTTATCCTAGTAACAACTACTTCAAATTTGGTGATAATCGCTTCAGATATAGCTATAGCTCCCATATATGTGTTTCATCCGATTTCAGGTTTTTTGTGCACCAAATGGCTAATATCGGTCCAAACGACCTGCATTTTGGCACATCCGACGAAATTCAGCCTAGAAACAAGTATTTCAAATTTGGTGAAAACCGGTTCAGATATAGCTAGAGCTCCCATATAAATGGTCCATCCGATTTGGTGCAAAAGTATCTCACATTCGTAATATGTATTCAACAACAATGATATTTGGTACCAGATGTCTTATAGAGCTCGGAAATACCTTTCAGGTTTATTGTGCAAATAATGGCTAATATCAACCCAGATGGAGTGAGTTTCGGGGCGTACGTTTCCAGTTGGTGGAACTCGGCTCCGATATATATATATATATATATATATATATATATATATATATATATATATATATATATATATATATATATATATATATATATATATTATATATATATATATATATATATATATATATATATATATATATATATATATATATATATATATATATATATATATATATATATATATATATATATATATATATATATATATACTAGCTGACCCGGTCCGCGTTGCCGGCCCGTAGTTTTAGTCTTTAATGCAAATTTTGCATAGCATAATATTTCACAAATCTAGCTCATAAAAGTGAACAAATTTTAATATAAATATTGATTCGACTAAGTAGAAATAAATAACTATGGAAGGAGGGCAAAATAATTTCTGAATAGTCAAAGTTAATTACGCTTTTACACCCATTACCATAGCACCTCAAATTGCGCATTAGAGTCCCCAAAAAGCCTATGTTCTTGTTCATAGTAAAATTTAATGACGATTAAACAATACCCGCGTTGTTGTCCGCCAATCGGTAAACATCACTATAGATCGGCGGGCCTGGGGACTGTACCAAAATATTTACGTATGTTGACATTTTTCTGTAAGATGGTTCTCTACTCTACAGTAAATAATGGCCAAATCAGTTGAAAAACGTGGCCAAGACCACGGTCACAGCTGAAATCAGGGATACATTTATATAAGGGTTATACCAAAACGTGGCCCAACCCATATTCTCTTGGGGGTTACAAATTCAATAGAAAACAAAATGTTCTTTTCTGTCCACCAATTAGATGTGAAAGTGGACTTGGGGATACTCCAATGTATATGACGATGATGGTTCCCTACCCCAGGGTAGCATAAATACAATTTTTAGCCAAATCAATTAATGAATGTGGTCAAGACCAAAATGGGCCCTACTCTGAAAATTTTAAACTTTACGCGAATAGGTTCTCAACCTCCTTAGAAACAAAGATGCCAAATAATGGCCAAAATATTAAAAAAGTGACCAAGACACCAAAAATAGCTTAAATCATACGATGGTTATATAAATATGAAATCGGGTTGTACCCTTATACGTGAGTTATGATCGATATCATGACCTGCAAAAGCGATTTAAGGTATCTTGAATGTTTGGGAAGAATTTCTGGAAGGATAGAAATCCTTTTCTTACTAAGAGTCCCATTCGCTCTACTATTTTCCACCCTTTATATTTGGTATTTTTCTGATTGAACATTGGACGGATTATTGTGACAGGAAAGAAGTAGTTCCACGATTTTAAATGAGCTCCATTAGGCTTTTTCGGTCATTTTTGTTTGTTCAAATGTGTTCGCATCTTCAGCTGAACCACGATGTCGGTCCTGGAGTTGAAAGGTAGTTGTAAGTTAACATCGTATTTCCCACTTATTTAATTTTTTTGGTGAAAATTTGTATATAGTGAAAAATTATTCTTTGTTCACAAAAAATTTACTGAATTCAATTGGATAATACAAATTGAAAAAAAAAATTGACAAAAGAAGAATAACACATTGAAAAAATTTTCAACTTGTTCGCTGATTTTTTACAGCAAATGTTTAAAGATCCTTATATAGTTTGTCAATAGAATGTACTTCTATTTTAAAATTCGATTCCATTAAATTATTTCGAGATCATCTATTCCGTTTCGCCACCACATAATTCGGTACTACACTTCCATGTAACTCGCCATCAATTTCATTTCTCAAGAAATCAAGTCAATTAAATAAATTGGTATTAATATTTGAATTCAAAAATAAAATATAAAAAACACTACAAATGTACATTAGAAAAAAGTAAGTCAAATTGGAAAAAAATCATGCAAAATAAAACATTACTATTGTACATTTCAAAAGTCAAAATGAAAATGTTAATATATCACTTTTTTACGCGATTTTTTAGGATATTATCCTTTTCGGAGAGGAGACAATTCCGAATTTGTATGAATCGTTAAAATCAGTCCAGCGGTTCTTAAGTTATAAGCGTAGTAACTAACACAACTTTCTTTTATATATATATATATATATATATATATATATATATATATATATATATATATATATATATATATATATATATTTTTTTTTTTTTTTTTTCTTTTTTTTTTACATTCCTAATATCATGTACTCTATAAATAAATTATTTTGTCCGGTTAGGGTTTCATATAGTTGGTCCCTCCCGACCGGTTCACTTTTCCTTACTGGTTTCTTTTATAAAATTGTAAATGAAAAGAAAGAAATGTGAAATGCCAAAATTTATCTAGAAAATGTGCTTTTTGGCAAATAGTTCATTTCTTGGTATGTAGTTATCGTAAAAGAATGTTACATGATTCAGATTCTAAATACTTGACTTGATTTAACGGTGCTGCGTTGATATTTCTTATTATTTTGTATTATTTTAGTTATTATTTAAGGAAAGGTTTCATTTTATAGTTTCAGGGCTAAAATCCTGAAAGTGGTGGCCTTCAAACAAGAATATTTTTTTTACACATGACTGAATTCATTTGGAATTTGAGAACTTCATTATAACGGTGAAGCCTCAACAAAATATAGCTGTGTGGTGATTTGTAATCTTTTGAATGCTATATTCACTGGACTGAGCGTTTATTTTATTGAGACACTGTACACACACACATTTGTGCATATAGGAAAATTATGTGGGTGGTTGTGCAGTAGAATTTCATTAGTTGTTTAAATTATTGGGTTGTTCGGAAAGAAAATCTGTTATTTTTATTAATAATAATAATAATAATAATAATAATAATAATAATAATAATAATAATAATAATAATAATAATAATAATAATAATAATAATAATAATAATAATAATAATAATAATAATAATAATAATAATAATAATAATAATAATAATAATAATAATAATAATAATAATAATAATAATAATATTAATAATAATAATAATATATTATATATTATTATTATTATTATTATTATTATTATTATTATTATTATTATTATTATTATTATTATATTTCAAAGTCAATTTTAGTCCACATTTATTTCTAAAATATTGATGGGATCTATAATATAAAACTGAACTTGTTCGAAGTTAGTTGCACGTGAAAACAACGGACAAACTTAATTATATAAAATTGCCCATCCTAATATTATAATTCTATAAATCGAAATACTGTGTTTTCAATTTCTGTAATAATACTCGTAATGCGATGGAATGCACACATATACATACATATTTCCAGGCCACAAACTATCATTTCCATTGTCAGTTATATTTTTTGCTGTTGTTTGTTTTTGGCGTTTTTTTTTTGTGAATAATAAATATTTAAGTAAATGAATAGCATATTTTCTCAATATTTGCCCGGGTATCCAAAATATTATACAGGGTGAGATGAAAAAACTGCAATAAACTTCAGACTGCTGTCATTTCTAAGCCACTCGCCCGACAGCTGTTAAAATTATTCCAGTGAACCTCATTATATTGTTTAGAAGCGTTCAAAAGCATTTTGTTGAGAATTTTCCAGAAAAAAAGTTATTCGTCATGGAATTCAAGCGCGATGGTGTGATTTCTTTATATTTGGATGGAAAACCACAAGTGGTTATCATTAGAGCATTTAAATGTGAATAAATCTTTTGTATTTCGTACCATCGCTCGTCACCGTGAAACTGGTAGCGTAGCCTGACGTCAAGGTCAACAGCAACATCAGCAGAAATGGTTCGAAAAGTAATGAACGATCACCTTAATCAAGCGCTTCACCGGGAATGGACCGAAATACCACAGAACAACATTCGGGCTGCGTGTGATGGTTTCATTGGCTGTAAATCGTGCCAAAGATGACCAATTCGAACAAATCTAAACTTATTTTTGCTTTCATTCAATTTAATTTAAAAAAAATGTAAAACTTATGGCGATTTACTTTGTTGCAGTTTTTTATCTCACCCTATTTATGTACATATAACTATTGTATGCTAATTAATATACGGAGTTTTCGACCTTTCTATTTTGTGAATAAAATAGTATTATTCCCATATAATATGGCCGAAAACAATATTCAACAGATATGAATGGGGGTAATAAACTTGAAATTCTATATATATATATATATATATATATATATATATATATATATATATAGTATATATATATAGTAAAATTCTACTATATATAGTCAAAATTCTACTGATGTTGCACAAATCCCTCTTCTGTCCGTCAGGCAGGTCAAGTTCGAAGATGGCCTTTATCGGTACATGATATCGTATAGCCCCCATATAACGATGATTTTACTCACATTTTCAACGGAATGTTCTGAAAATCCACACAAAGACTTCCTTGTGAGTACTTTATCCCCTGTATCGGTCCATCATTTTCAATGGAATCGTCTGAAATTCTATACATGAGTTCTTTGTGAGTACTTTACTCTCTGGAAGAGAATTGTCTATATAGGTCTACGATATCATATATCCCCTATATAACGGTTCCTCTCGAAATTCGGTATTTTGATGATTTTTGCAACGTTATTCACTGTCTGAAATTCCACATAAAGAGTTTCATGTGAGTACTTTATCCCCTGAAAGATAATTATCTATATGATGATTTTAGCCACATTTTTCAATGGCATTGCCTGAAAATCCATACAAAGAGTTTCTTGAGAGTACTTTATCCCCTGGAAGATAATTATCTATATAGGTCCACGATGTCGTATAGCCCCCATATAACGGTACCACCCGATATTCGGTATTTTGATTATTTGAGCCACATTTTTCTACGGAATTGTCTGAAAATCCGCAAAAGGAGTTCCTTGTGAGTACATTTCCCTCTGGAAGAGAATTGTCTATATAGGTCCCTATAATACGGTTCCTCCCGAAATTCGGCATTTTGATGATTTTTGTAACGTTATTCACCGGAATTGTTTAATATAATCCTTATCGCATCATAGTTGGTAAATTCCACATTTTTGTTACGGGAGCTTTACTAAATACGCATTGTGGTGTGGGTATCATATAGTCGGCCCTGCCCGACTTTGGACCTTTTTATTCTACTTTCATTCTCCTAATATATAAACAGGTAAAAAAGCAGATAAGATCGACCGGTCCGAACTTTTAATATCCTCCACCATTTGTAAGGAACTTGAAAATTTTCAACAAATTCCGAAAAATACCATTTGTAAGGAACTTGAAGTATTCATTACGAACGAATAATGTCGCTAAAATCATTAAAATACCGAATATCAGGAGGTATTGTTATATGGGGGCTATATGAAAGCGTGGACCGACATGCCCCATTTACAAACTTATACTGGCAGAATATACACGTGTGCAAAAATGTTGGCCTTCTATCTCAATTCTTTCGAAAGATAGCGTGATTACAACAGACAGAGAGAAAGAGAGACGGGCATCGCTAAATCGACTTAAAATTTTATTCTGATCCAGAATATATATACTTTGTAGGGTCTATCATGAGTATTTTGAGGAGTTAAAAACGGAATGACATAGTTATTATACCCTCCATAGAATGGTGTAGGGTATAAATACACCTATTAATTCCGTCAATTTGAAATACATTGAAATCTTTCACCATATTTTCTAGCTAGTTATCGAGCAAATTAATAAGAGAAATTTTCACTCAACTATTCACTTGTTTATTTGTGTTTCGTCGCTTGAATGTTATGGTTTTGTCATCAACAAGCTACTCATACTCAAAACGATAATTTCTAATGCAATATCTATTGTGCCGATTCAATGTATTTGACTACTAACATACGCAAATAAAACCGTTTTTTTCATTGATTGATTTTAGACCTTTGTTGAAATCCATGCCTATTGATTGTCACCTGTAAGCATGCCATGGTTCTATAGAAATAGCTCCTACTAATTATTCTAATTGAAATCCTATTGACGAAGCAGTGGCGAACAGTGGTCGTTCGTACAACTGGTACTGAGTTTTAGCTACAAGGGAAACGTGAATGCATGGTACCATGCGTGAATGTATGTATATATAGTGTCTATTGAATCAAACAGTGATATAACTCAAAAATTTCGAATTAAAAAAAATGCAGTTTATTGTTTTAATTGAATAATTTCAAGATAATCCGAAAGGCATAAGTATTTTATCGTTTATAGCTCGTACAAAATTATATATAAATTTACTTACAACTGAAGAAAGTGTAATGTAAAGGTTCTCCATAAATAAATGGTCAAATGCTATAAAATATGTGAGCTGATCCGACTTGATTAAAATTATATAAATCGAGGAACTTGAAAATTTCTGCTTTGTCGTTTTTCAATAAAGCAAGTTAGAAAGTTTAAGTCGGGGTTCCTCAGTCATTAGAAGAAATGTTATATGGGGTATATACCAAATCGTGGACCTACACTGCAATGTTTTGCCAAAGGAGCTAGAACCCATTATGACCTACAAATACCAATTTTCAAACAAATCCGTGAAAAAATGTGGCAAAAATCATCAAATTACCGAATATCAGGAGGTACCGTTATATGGGGGCTATACCAAAACGTGGACCTATTATTACAATGACTCGCCACACGAACTGGGACCCATTATGATCTACAACTACCAATTTTTAGACATATCCGTGAAGAAATGTGTCGAAAATCATCAAAATACCGAATATTGGGAGGTACCGTTATATGGGGACTATACCAAAACGTGGTCCTATACATACAATGTTTCGTCACACGAACTAGGACCCATTCTGGCCCACAAATACCATTTTTAAGACAAATCAGTAAAAAAATGTGGTAAAAACCATCAAAATACCGAATATCGGGAGGTACCTTTATATGGGGACTATACCAAAGCGTGAACCTATACATGCAATGTCTCGCCACACGAACTAGGACCCGTTATGACCTACAAATACTAATTTTCAGACAAATCCGTGAAAAAATGTGGCATAAATCATCATAATACCGAATATCGGGAGGTACCGTTATATGGGGACTATATCAGAACGTGGACCGATATATCTCATTTTAAATACCAATACAAATTGCTCTGCTAAATTTTGACGCTCTACGTCAAATAATGTGGGCTGTATAGTGATTTCAACAGACAGACGGACAGACAAACAGACGGACATCGTTAAATCGACTTAGAATTTTATGCTGATTATGAATATATATACTTTATGGGGTCTACGACCAATATTTAAGGATATTACAAACGGAATGACAATGTTAATATACCCTCCTTTCCAAGGTGGAGGGTATAAAAATTGATAATTGAAACTATCAATGGAAACCAGTTATCAAACGCACAAATCGACCAGACAGACAGACGAATACCGCTAGACGCACAGTCTAAAATTGTTACTTCGATGTAGCACATTTAGCATACACTCTCTGCTGTCATATGGCTAAGGATATTATGAACTTTCACTCATAAGGTTGTCTCCATACCATTTTCAAAAAATTTAAATAATATGCATTTCTAGGTCCACCGTATATTTCTAAGTTAAGTCACTCTTTGAGTAAACAAGTGAAACGTATTTGTATTCATTCACTGAGAAATCAAAGTCAACCACATTTGAACATATCACATTATAAATGCCACAAAACTTCATTCGAAAATTACAAATGACACTTCATCAGTTACAAATACATATGTAGACATGTGAAGGCAAGAAGCATAAAATACGGATGTTCCATCATTCGGCCGATAATAATGGACACTGACAAAAATCATTCGAACGCAAACACAGTGCAGAGCATTATAATATTGCACCATAGATTCAGCAATACGTCATTGGCATTACATGCATATGTACGTACATACAATTGGACGAATGTAAACACAAACAAACACTCCGAATAAACGCACAAGAATTCACACCAAAAAGAACTTATAGAACCGAAATCACTGGACAAATGAAACCGTTCACATCAAATTAGCTTTTGCAACTGAGAATCAACAACAAAATCCAAATCACTGCCCCTATTCGGTTCGTCTCCCATTGACGAGCGTTGGGTGCAACAGGGCGACCACGATGCAGCAGATACAATTTTCCAATTCGTAATGAATCGTTGCAGTGAGGTCTATTATGTGGTAGTGGGTGCCAGCTGTTATTTTTTGTGGTTATTGTTGTTGTCATTCATTGCACTACGGTGTGGCAGAGGCATCGAAACAGCGGCTCTTTATTGTCTCTCATTATTTCATTTGGGTATTCACATTACACATTTTACAACCTCCGCCATGAAATGGAGGGTATATTTAATGTGTCATTCCGTTTGCAACAGCTCAAAATATTTATCGGAGAGTCAAAAAAGTATATATCTAGTATTTATAATATCCGTCCGAAAAAATTATAATCAATGCAAAGACGGAGCTGTGGAAGCTAAAATAGGAAAAATTTTGGGTACGTGCCACATTTATTGTAACAGTGTGTGGTTAACTTTAAGAAGTTTTGTAAAAACTCAAAAAAAAAAAAACAAGTAAAGAAGCAGTAAGTTCGGTCTGGTCGTACTTTAAAGAACCTTCACCATTTGGAACGGAGTAAAGAAGCAGTAAGTTCGCCCGGTCCGAACTTTGAATACCCTCCACCATTTGGAACGAATTTGGATAAAAAAAAAAATATATATTCCTTAAAATTTCAGTTAAAATCTTAAAAATACTGAATATAGCCGTTATATGGGGCCCTATACGAAGATGTGGACCTGCATAGGCAATTTTTGTCATAAGCCATTACAATATTCAAATACGAAACTCGAAGAAAAATCCGATGAATAATGTAGCTAAACTCATCAAAATCCGAATATAGGGAGTCACGGTTATATCGGGGCTATACGAAGACCTTTACCTGCATAGGCCATTTTCTGTCATAGGCTATAATACATATAAGAAACTTCAAATACAAAATTTCAAACAATTTCGGTGAATATTGCACCTATAGATAAAATACCGAATATAGGGACGTACTGATATATGGGGCCTATACGAAGACCTGGACCTGCATAGAAAATTTTCTGTCATAGACTGTAGTTTCCATTACGAACTCTAAATACGAAATTTGAAATAACTACGGTGAATAATGTCGCTAAAATCATCAAAATACCGAATATTGGGAGGTGCCGTTATATGGGGGATATATGATTAAGTGGACCTATATAGCCAATAATCTTCCAGGGGGTAAAGTACTCAGAAGAAACTCCTTTTGTGGATTTTCAGACAATTTCATTGAAAAATGATGTTAAAATCATAAAAATACAGAATATCTGGGGGCACCGTTATATGGGTGCTATACGATCTCGTAGACCGATTAGTGTCAGAATATTGTTAGGGCAGAGGATCGCAAAACATTTAGGAGGAGGAGGAGGCTAAAATCATAAAAATACAGAATATCTGGGGGCACCGTTATATGGGTGCTATACGATCTCGTAGACCGATTAGTGTCAGAATATTGTTAGGGCAGAGGATCGCAAAACATTAGGAGGATGAAACGGACCAAAAACTTATTTTTGCTAATTTTGCAGTCACTATCTGTGTCACAATATTAGTCCCATCGAAGCGTAGTTTTCAGCGGATAATATTTAGCGGGCGAAAATAAACTATAATTTTTTGTGAAAAATTCCAACATTTTCCAGAATTTTTTATTGAAATCCACTTTCTGATGAAGTAGAACACAATATTTAATATAGGTATAGCTCTCTTATAGCGGAACTATGAATTGTAAGGGATATAGGAAAACGTGAACCTATGTAGACAACTAGCTGAACCCGGTACATTTCGCTACCCCTTTTGATTTTATATGCATTCAAAATTCTATACACAAATATTTTGGGATTTGTAAATAAAAATAAAACAAATTCAATTACTTTTTGATACCCTACACCACTATGCTTATTAAGTAGAGCTATCCGAAATATAAATAAACTTTTTTATGGGGAACCTATGAAGATTAGATCATAGAAACTATGATAGTTTTTGAATGCACATTTAGGCCTCAGAACAGTTTAGAGTGGAACGTATATCCTGTAAATCGTTTTCCGCTAAATTAGACGGAGACATTTGTGCATGAACCGATTTTCACCAAATTGGTTATACTTGCTTCTGGATTGAATTCGGTCGGATTTTCCAAAATTCGAATCATTTGAACTGATATTTGTGCACAATTAACCCGAAATCGGCCTAATATATATATAAAAGCTATATCCAAATCTGAACCGATTTCAATAAATTTCGGTAAATATTTTTTTGGGCCAAATTTCGCCAATCATTCTGAATTTCATTGCATCAACACACATTATCGTAATAATTTTTGTACCGAATTCCGTTGGGCATTCCAAATTTGATCGTATCTGTAACCGAACAATAGATATGTGCAAACAAAAGTAGTTTTTTTTCCAAGTGGAATTTCAAAAATTTATATAGCCTATGATTCTTTCAGGCGATGTCGTAGTAGTAGTTTAGTGGCTTTTGAGCCTATAAATTACAAACAAAAAATCAAACGTACATTTTCCTCTTATATAGATTTAGAACATCAAGAAGATGTTCCGCCACAGGAGGTAAGCCCCATTATAAACTCTAAATACTAGATTTGAAATAATTTCCTGAAAAATTTAGATAAAATTATCGAAATACCGAATATTGGGATGTACCATCATATGGGCGCCATATTAAATTGTGTACCTATACATACCATGTCCTGCCACCGAGGGTAGAAACAATTACGAACTAAAATAAAAATACTGCCTTTTATACAAAACCCGTTAGTAAATGTGGATGAAATCGTAAACATAGTAAAATGGGGACCTGTGTAGACCATGTTCTGCAACCGGAAGAAGAATCCTTTTTGAACTATAAATACCAATTTTTAGACAAATCCGTGAAAAAGTGTGCCTAAAATCATGAAAATACTGAATATCGGGAGTTTCGATTTTATGAGGGCTATACAAAAACGTGGATTGAGATATCTCATATGTTTGATATTGAAATCAAACATTCCAGACACAATGCAAACTATTGTGCCAAATGCCAAATAATGTGGAAAGTTATGATAATCATGATTATGTATGCCTTATGGGGTCTACAAAGAATATTTGGAGGGGGTACAAAACGAATGACAAATTTAATATACCCTCCTTTCCGTGGTGGAGGTTATAATCGGGATTTTATTTAAGATATTATTTCGGATTTGTTTTTAAATAGTTATTTCTTTTCTGATACAAAAAAATATCAACTTTTTTGTTGAGTGACATATCATGGATAAAAAATGACGTAGTAATTCGAATCATAATGTTTTTTGGGAACTGACTACATGAGTTTCTGTTTTCACGTGATGTAATAAAAGTTTGGTCTGATTCAATACAAATTGAGCATAACCAAAAAAAAAATCAAATTTATATTTTTTTTTTATTTATTTACCTATAAGTATGCGATTTATGGTTTTATTTAAAACAATTTCATTTAACAAAATCTCCTTGGTCGCCATATAAAATAAAATTTGATTATCCAAAATTAAGCTACATACAATGCATTTTTATTTTTAAGGCGTTGAAAATATTTTCATGTAAAGCAGAAGTTATTTTTTTTTAATTTAAAAAACCTCAGTTATGTTACTTTACATTCTGATGCTTGAAAGCAAATATAGTGTTATGCGTATGCGTGTGTGTGTGTCTTCTACCTGTTCTAATGTTAATCTTAAATTTTTCAGAAAACAGGTAGGTATCGGTTTTCAGTAGTTTGTATTGATATTTGCTCGTTGATTACTGAAGTACTGGTATGTATGTTAGTGCAGGGTATCACCGTTTTCCGTATGTGATTAATCAATAACGCTGTATTTGTGTTTGTCAAGTGATCGATTGAAGTCTGTTGGTTTCCGTATACTCAAATGAAATACAACGACCGTTTTTATTAAATTAAGAATTCACAAACGTTTATTAAAATCAATTATACGAGCTTAAACTAGTACGCCTTGTCAGGTTGGCTTCGTATCTTCAACTTCGTTACATTTTAAAAATTCAGGGTTGTATCCGGGTTGCATGTAATCGTATATTTTCACATGTATGCAACAAAAGGTATCTACTACTACTTTTAACTTGACAACTCGGCCTTTCCTGACCTGAAGTCGTCCTCGGCTTCATCTTCGCTTGAAACATCCAATTCGGGGGAACATTCACACCATTTCTTCAACTTGTCGGAACTGAATACGGAACAGAATTTCCTATTCGTGATGTTTATTCCAGGAATGTCCTCTATCAGGTACCTGTCGTTGCCCAATACTCGTGCTATTATGTATGGACCTTTGTATTTAGGTTCTAACTTCCGGGATTCACCTGTCGCTGGTGGTTCATTCTGTATAAGGATCAAGTCACCTTCCACATACAATTTCGGATTCGAATGCTTGCTGTCAAATCTTTTCTTCCATCGTTCTCGTTCGCTTTTGATGTTTTCTGCGGCCATGATACGTTTTTCGTTGATGGAAATTTCTTCGTTTTGTACATCATCTTGTACAGCTGCTAACAATCGGTTTTGTATTAAGTCGGTGGGCTTGTAATCGAAAATCAACTCATTCGGACTGTAACCTGTTGTCGAATTTTTGGTTGAATTGATTGACCATTGTAAAACGTGAAGTGCCGAGTCCCAATCCTTCGGTTCTTCAGTGGTAGTTCGTAAATAAGACAGGATAAGTTGATTGACCCTCTCAACTTGTCCATTGGCTCTTGGTGTACGAACGGCATTCTTAATGTGTTGAATATTGTTTCGATCGCAATATTCCTCAAACATTTTTGACGTAAAAGCTGTCCCACGGTCCGAAATTATTCTTCGAGGTAAACCAAAGTATCCACTAACCTCATTTAAAACGTTGATGACGGGCAATGTCTTCGTATTCCTTACAGCTTTAATAACCACAAATTTCGTAAAGGAATCGGCGATTGCCACTATATGTGTATGACCATGCTTGCTTCTTATAAACGGTCCCAAGTGATCAATATGTACTTGCCTAAATGGTAGCGGTTCGACATTACTAAAATGTAGAGCTCCTTCGTGTTTACCACCTTTTGCCTTGTTGTAGCAACACTCTACACACGCTGCAATGTATTCCTTCATATATTTCCTCATGCGGGGGAACCAAAACGTTTGTTCGACTCGTGAGAGGCTTTTCTCCAACCCGTAATGGCCAATATCATCATGACAGTATTTAGCTATGCGCCATCGTATAGCCTTCGGTATGACCAATCGTAGTCCATTTTTCGTTTTCCGGTATAGTCGATGTTTTTCCAATAAGTATTCAGATTTTATCTGTTTCTCTTGCTCAGATTTCAATTCATTTCGCAGGACTCTCATAATATTCTTTATGTGGTCGTCGTTTAGCTGCATCGTGAGAATCCAATCATCGCTATCAATATTCATTATGAACCCTGCTGGTTCAATCTCCGTCTGTGGCTGATCCGGTGAACGGCTGAGAGCATCAACGTGAGCCATACGTGACCCTTGTCGGTGTACATACTCACAATCAAATTCAAGTAATTTCATCAGCCATCGTGCTACTCGAGGTTGTAATTCCTTCGTTGTCTTCACATTAGTAATTGCGGCACAATCAGTGACGATTCGGAATGGCTTTCCAAGTAAATATATACGGAAACGCTGCACCGTTTCAACCACAGCTAAAACTTCCAGCTCGTAACTGTGATATTTCGATTCCGTTTCAGAACAGTGGCGGCTAAAATAAAACACTGGTTGCCAATTACCATTACCATCGGACTGTAATAACACTCCTGCTAATCCGAGACTGCTAGCGTCCGTGTGCACCTCGTGATCTGCTTTCATATCGTAGATTGCTAAAACTGGTTCACTACACAAAATTTGGATTAAACTTCTGAATGCGTTTTCATGGTGTACGTCCCAACGAAATTTATTCTCTTCGCTCTTTCGTGTCAACATCGCAAGAGGTTTCGTAATGGCTGCATAATCCTTTACAAATTTTCGGAAGAAGTTAGTTAGGCCAAGGAATCGTCGTACTTCTGTTACATTCGTTGGTACCTTAAAATTTCTAATCGCTTTTACTTTTTCTTCTCCAGGTAAAATTCCGTCACGTGTAACTATGTGTCCCAAATAAGAAATCTTTTCGGCTAGGAACGAACATTTCGCCAATCGTAACGTGAGACCACATTTCTTAAGGATATCCAAAAATCTTTTTATTCGGTCCAGACCTTCATCGACTGTTTTACTGGGAATTATGACGTCATCCAGATACGCTAAAACTTCTCCTGGTTTCATAAAGCTTATAACTCGGTTCATCGTTGCCTGAAAAACTGCAGGTGCGTTTACCAAACCAAATGGCATCCGGTTGAATTCATAATGACCATCTGAAGTCACGAAAGCTGTGAACTTTTTCGATTCTTCCTCTACTTCAATTTGGTGGTAACCCATACGTAAGTCGAGTGTGGTGAAATAACGATTTCCGGCGAGTTGTGCAATCTGTTCATCCAGTACAGGCATAGGATGCGCTATACGTACGGTTATTCGATTCAACTGTCTATAATCTATACATAAACGGTGTTCACCATTTCTCTTCTCGACCAAAACAATTCCCGATGCATACGGAGAATTCGATTTCCTTATGATTTCGTTATCCAGTAAGTCTTTCACAATATTTGCCACAATAGGACGTTTGGCAAATGCTAGTCGATATGGCTTGCATCGTATTGGTTCTGGAGTAGTAACTTCGATTTCCATCTTCACTAAGTTACACTTACCCAATTCGCTTGACTTTTCTGAAAAACATTGTCGGTTTTCTTGAATGTTCAACTGCAACTTCTTATGCTCTTCAGATGTTAAGCCTTCGTTGATACTAATCGCATTTACGTTTTGCATCCAACACTCATCTCCTTCAATAATGGTGCGTCGACCTTTTTGGCATAAAACATCTCGACCTAAAAGAACATCATTCGGGATCATAGAATTTTCCACAACATAAAGGTTCACGTCGTAACTCGTCTCATCAATGTCAATTGGCACTTTAACCACCTTTGTGCACTCGTATTTGCCACCAGCAAAGCCATTTAAAACCATACTGCAATTTTCCGTTTCGCCAATTATCATTGCAAAACTTCGTCTGATCAGACTCCGATCACTTCCCGAATCAATAAATGCCTCAAACTCCTTGTCCTTTACTTTGACACGTTTACATAGTATTTCGTTGGACTTTACGCTGTCCCTTATATTGTTGACATTTGTGTTCAGGGTTTTTGTTGGACATTCACTTGCACCGTGTGAAGTCCGTTTGCATATCGTACATCTATTCTTCTTCTGTGGATCTGGGCAGTCTACGGCTTTGTGACCAGTATTACCACAATTAAAACATTTGAATTTATTCACTCTTTCATCGCTTTTCCTTTCTGGGGCAGTTCTATTTTCATTGCTACGTTTCGTCTTATTCGATATCGGGTTCAGCACTCTTCTTACCTCGTTATAACTACAGTATGCGTTGATGTCACTCAAAAGTTGATTACAGGTAATATACTCGTTAGATATTTTCTGCTTCAATCCTTGATCATTAATTCCGTTGACTATATGCCGTGCTATGGATGATTCATTTATATTGCCCCGTTTTCCAATAGCATACATTCTGTAATAATATTCCTGCGGCGTTTCGTCGAACTGCCGTTTTGTCTGTGCCATTCTAATGTGTACATCGGCTGCATTTACATTTTGAGGGAAATCTAAAAGAAATTTGTTAACAAACTGAGGCCAAGACAGAAATACCTCTTGCAGTGAGTCAACCCAATACTTGGCTGGGCCAGCCATTTTCTGTTGCACTGCAAATATAACTGATGCGTCGTCCCAGTTATAAGCTGTCTTCAATAATTCCACACGTCGCACGAATTGTGAAGGATTAATCGATTCTTCAGATGACGGATTAAACTCTGGCAAAAGTTGAATTATTTCCTTAACGTTCCCAAAGGGGTTGTGCTGAACATAACGTTGTGAAGGCTGCATAACTATTTCTGACTGCGGCGGCGCTGAATAGACACTTGTTGCAAATATCGGCGGTTGTAGATATGCGTTGTAGGGCTGCGTTGATTGAACATATCCATTGTTCGGCTGCGTGAACACTCCTGTCGGTGTTGCTGTTGTAAAATTCGAATGTGTCGTTATATGTGTTGGTACGTTGTAGCATGACGTCGCTACATTTTGCGTTGTATTTCGTGGAAGTTGAGCATGTCCGTGCAATGAAGGTGTAAACGTTGGTAAACCAGCAGAAGCACACGTGTGGACCGTTGGAATTGTTGACGTAGTCTGAAATGCACCAAAAGAAGTATTCGTTTGAACATACGATGGAATCGAACGTGATTCCGGTAATATTGTCACAACGTTTGCCACGTTTGGCAAGCTAGGCCGTGTGCCTTGCAGGGACATATTACCATCCGGTGTCGAAAACGTGTTCAAAGGGGATGATGCGTTGTTCGGCTCAAATTCTGATTGTCCACGTTGCTCCATAGATGAACGCAATTCAGTTACCATATCTTCCAAATGCGAAATTCGCTCCTGCATATCATGAGGAGATGCGAATCCGTGCAGCTCGCTTTCGTTGTTGACTTCAAGTCGTTCGATCAATTGCTTTTTGTTACCACTTTGAGAAACACCAATTTCTCTGCATTTCGCTTGCAACTGCTTAACCGTGCATTTGTGCAAATTCTCCATATTTCTTGTTGGTAGACGCTTCTTCCAATAAGACTTGTCGTATCCCACTTCTGAGAAAAAATGTCAAGTGATCGATTGAAGTCTGTTGGTTTCCGTATACTCAAATGAAATACAACGACCGTTTTTATTAAATTAAGAATTCACAAACGTTTATTAAAATCAATTATACGAGCTTAAACTAGTACGCCTTGTCAGGTTGGCTTCGTATCTTCAACTTCGTTACATTTTAAAAATTCAGGGTTGTATCCGGGTTGCATGTAATCGTATATTTTCACATGTATGCAACAAAAGGTATCTACTACTACTTTTAACTTGACATGTTGTTGGTGTTGCTTCGGTGTTGTATGTCTGTCGTTTGCGTTTCAATGTTTTCTATCCACTTTTTAATTATGTAGTGTTCTTGTAATCTTATTATCACATTTGATTCGAATTTGAACAACATATTTGTAAGTACTAGCAAATGTCCAATACTTCGTATACGAATAAAGAATTTATATTAGGTGAATTCTTGTGTGATTTTTTACCCAAAATATAATTCTAGTAAGGAAAGGTCAAAAGTCGGACGAGGCCGACTATATGATATCCTACACCACTATACGTATTTAGTAGAGCTTCCGCAACAAAAAAGTTTGTATTGGGAATTTATGTGAAGTAGATCATACCAACAATGAACCTTATTTGAATGCATATCATGATTTTCACAATTTGGGAACTATACCCAACTCTGAATCGATTTTTAAAAAATTTGACGGAGGCTTTCGTACCTCTAGTACAAATCCTTTTCACATTTCAGTACAGTGAATAATTATATTAAAAAATATTTACTGAAGCAATAGATATACTGGACCGAGTTTCACCAAATGGTAAAAAAATCTAACCAATTTGAGCTGATATTACATATATGGTGGACAATAACCGTAAACTCGGATGAAGATGTGTATCGAATGTATATAAAAATCTGAACCAATCTCGATAAAATTTGGCAGAGATGTATCTGATGTCCGGTATCAAATATCATTGTTATGGAGTATATATAACGCATGTGAGGGACTTTAACAACAATAACTGTAGCTATAATAACTATAGCTATATCTGAACAGATTTCCACCTAATTTGATGTACTTGCTTCTTAGTTATATTTCGTTGGAAATGTCAAAACTCATTCCATTTGGGCTGATATTAGCTATTTGGTGCACAATAAACCTGATATCGGATAAAGATATATATGGGAGCTACATCCAAATCTGATCTGATCTCGATAAAATTTGACAGATGTATTTCTGAGTTGTATTTGATATCTAGTAAATTTTTTCCTATTTCGTATTTGAAGTTCCAAATATGTAGTACAGCATGTGCCACGAAATTGCCTATGTACGGTACGTATAGCCCTCATATAACGGTACCTCCCAATATTCCGTATTTTGATGATTTTTGCCACATTATTTCACGGATTTCTCTACAAATTAGTATTTGTAAGGGTTCTATCTCCGGTGGCGAAACATTGTATGTATAGGTATTTGGTATTTTTCGTTCGTAATGGGTTCTAGTTCCGGTGGCGAAACATTGTATGTATAGCCACCAATTCCCTTGACCGGAATTGTCTCATCTCTTTTTTACCGGAATTGTTCGTAATTGGTATTACAGCAAAAATTTGTCTATGCAGGTCCATTGACGATTTTAGGTACAATATTTACCGAAATTGTTTGAAAATTCGTATTTGAATTGTTTTACAGCCTGTGACAGAAAAATCGGTACCTCCCTATATTCGGTATTTTGATGATTTTTGCAAGTTTCGTATTTGAATATTGTAAGGCCTATGTCAAAAGTTGTCTATGCTAGTCCACGTATTAGTATAGACCCTAATATAAAGGCAATTTCCTATATTCGGTATTTTTAAGATTTTAACAGAATTTTTAACGAATTTTATTTTTTGAAAATTTCCAAAATCGTTCCAAATGGTGGAGGGTATTCAAAGTTCGTCCTGGCCGATCTTACTGTTTTTTCTCACTCTCACTCATATTAACAAAAATATTAGAATGCAACATTTTGACCTTTGTATCGGAAGGAGTCTGAATCAGTGGACAATTATTGAATATTTTTGCACCTGGCCTAAGTCTTATCTAGATATTACGATGTAGGAACTCTGAACTACATCGAATACTTCCATTACCCAATATGAGATTTTAATATTTTTAATGCAAAACATTTTGAACTTTTATGCGGGGATGTACCAGAGTCAGTGAGCCGATAATGTTCAAGTTAGTGTTCTAAAAAAAGAAAGACCCGAACTTATTATATGTTATCGATATTTTTGCTGGGATATGTATATGTGTAATGAACTTCAACACTTTTCTTCTTTTATTAAACATAATACATGTGTGCGAGCATAGAGTTAAACAAAACAACAACAATGTCGTATTCCACATTGGCCTTAATCACAGTTTTGTGTGAAATTGAAAGCACGAGGCGTTTTATTGACTTTGCTCCGGCATCGAAATACATTGCAAAGAAAAAAAACTAAAAGGCAGCACCAACTTTTAGTCAATCTGTTTATGCACTCTTGTGATTAATTAACACTGATTTTGTGCAAAAAAACTCTTATTGTCTTATAATTAACACTTGAGCTCATTGGCAGTTAGTCGGTAGAGCAAACAATGCAGTTAAGGAAAATAGAAAAGGCTTAAGAGCTCTATTCGATTATTACCGTTTTAAAAATCGTTGGAATGTGACTAGTGTATACAGTCGAAAGACTTATGATTTGAGTGGATAAATAATAATTTAGGAGGAATATATCGCGATAATACAAAACCGAACTATGTAGAAATCCAAATACTATCTTACTGGCAATTGTAAATTTTTAGGGGGAAAATTCTTCACGGAAATCTTCATAAATAATAAATAAGCTTTGTATCTTAATTGGTTGGTGATTACAAAAGACTAAGAATTTTACACCGATCAAGGAAAAATATACTTCGTGAATGATTATATCGAGAAGTATGGGGGAGGGAATATAATTCAAGGCGCTCAGTTCTATGAGACTCTCTTGAAACTTAGTTTACATTGCTAGCTGTTATGTCGATATTATGTAAAATAACCTAATAATCTATGTGTGTAAAAGAGTGGAGTAATGAGTTACTGACAACACCCAGGTAAAACGACTGAAACTAAAATCTTGAAATTTGGCAATGTTGGTATGTAGGAGTAAAATAGGTTGGATTTGTAGAAATTCGAAGTAAAAGTACTAAAGTATTAAAAGTACTAAAAATTTAATCCGTTGTATTGGGCAAACGGATAGAGCTAGAAATTAGCTGAAATATGGAATGAGTATCGCTGATGGGGTATGGGATATAGATGTACTCGAATTTTTAAAACCCCCACCATTTTCTAAAAAAAAAAAATATTTATATTAAAGTAACTGAGTTGAAACATGTTCCACTATAAAGTACAAATAACAGTAAACCGTTTGGATAATGCTCTTTAACTTTTCAAAAAAAAAAAAAAAAAAAAAAAAAAAAAACATAAAGTTGTTGAGGCCATTTATGAGGGCCATACCAAACGGGAACCCCCATAGACATTTTTATACTTATATATCTGCGCTATAAGAAAACGTGGAATCTATTATGAACTACAAATACTAATTTTTAGACAAATCCGTGGAAAAATGTGGCAAAAGTAATGAAAATACCGAATATCCAGAGGTATCGTTATATGGGGTTATACTGAAACATGGACCTACACATACAATGTTCCGCCACCGGAGCTAGAACCCATTATGACCTACATATACCAATTTTTAGACAAATCCGTTAAAAAATGTGGCAAAAATCATCAAAATATCGAATATTGGAAGGTACCGTTATATGTCGGCTATACCAAAACGTGGACCGATATGTCTCATTTTCAATATCACAATACAAATTATTCTGCCAAAATTTGAAGCTATAGTAACCAACTATCCTAGACAAAATACAAAATATTCAGTCAAATTCTGAAGCTATATCTATCAAATAATGTGAGCTGTATCGTGATTTCAACAGACAGACGAACTTCGTTAAATCGACTTCGAATTTTATGCTGATTATGAATATATATGCTTTATTGGGTCTACGACGATTATTAAGGTAATGACAAAGTTAATTAACCTCCGTTTTAAGGTGGAGCGTATAAAAACACTTCTTCTAATAATGCGTTTGTTAAAAATAGAAATTATGCAGGTTTAAACTTGAAAATCCAACATACTCGGATTTTCCCTATATTTACTGTTATAAAATCAATTTTCGAAGTGACCCAGAAAAACCATAGGCATATTCATCATATGTGGGCAACCCCCAAACCAGAATTGGAACATTAGAGCAAGTGTGTATTTTTGCTGTCGCACGGTACTATTATTTTTTGCTTGTGTTTAAAAGTTTAAATTAAAATATTGAAAACAATCAAATATGAAATAAAACGCTGTTATTTATAAGTTAATAACAATAATAATACGTTTTTATTTACAACTTTAAATTAAATATTAATAACTGTGAATTTAAAAATATACCAAAATACCGCAACTATCTCACTCCTCGTGATGATACAATAACATGTCGTACATAGGCGGGATACCAAACCAACGGGGGAGAATCACAATGGAATCTGGGATGTTGGTGAACATCAGCGCCACGAGCAACAGGACTGCAATTCAATTTCAAAAAAAAAAAGTTACAAAATTTAATGATTTCTGAAAAATTTATAAATAATATTGCAAATTGGGATTGTGTGTTTCGTAAAATCGACGTGCAAATATAGCGAACAACACATTAAAAGCAGAATACGGTCATTCAAGCTAAAATCAAATAAAATTAAATATTTTCTATTTATATTTTCTATTTTATACCCATCGATTTCGGTATATTTTATATTGTAATTTTGTGTTAAATATACATCAGATAAAATGTTATTGAATATTCAATTTTCATTCAATTCAAAATCGTTTAAAAACCATTCAGGGGGTCAAGTAGCAAACATAAGTGTTCTATGTAAAATATACAAAAATTGGGAGGAAGTCCGTAACACAGGGCGCCCTCCCTCCCTGCAATTCTATTAGTTACATACCTTATAGTAAATTCGCTGTAACTTGTGACTAGTATCTAATTTCCAATAATTGGATTGGTCAGTTTTATGGGGAATATCCTGAAATCTGGACTTTTATTGAAGATTTTTTGAGGTTTTTGCTCATTGTTATATTTAACCTAGCAAGTGCCGGCTACTTTGTCATCGAAAAATCCAAAATTTTATATTATTTCCACAGTTCGTATTAGGCCTTTTTATACCCTGCAACACTAGGTGTTGGGGGTATTATAAGTTGGATTGGGCCAAAAATGTTGTAACACCTCGAAATATTGGTTTCCCACATAGGAAAGTATATATGAATCTTCCTATCTCGTTGAGCTGAGTCGATCTAGCTATGTACGTCCGTCCATCCGTCCGTCTGTTCATGTTAATTTGTAATCACTCTACAGGTCGCAATTATGGCCCGATCTTCACTAAATTTAGAATGGAGGTGCGCTAGGGCCAGAATAGAAGCCTATTGGTTTTGGAGATGATCGCAAAATATTAAGGGGTTGAAATGGACCAAAAACTGAAAAAAAATCCTGATTTTGCAATTGCTCTACAGGTCGCAATTATAGACTAAGCAAATCATATAGATGAGTCTAAAAGAGGGACATCTTGCTTTTAAGATGATCGCAAAATATTTAGGGGTTCAAATGAACCAAGAACAGAAAAAATTTCTTTATCACACAATTGAAGCCTATCAAGAGAAGGGAGCTAAGGACAGGTAAGAATTCTAGCATTTTGGATGACAATTGGATTATATTTAGCTGTAAAAGGGACCACAACAAATAACAGCACGACTGAGTGCGTAAATGTTGGGCAAATGTCCCTGGTAAAAATGCTAAGGGTAATATCTGGGCAATGCTCCGTGACATAATTTCAAAAGCGAAATTTTCCAAAATGGATTTGGACATAAAGGGACTTCTAACATATTTTAGAGTTGTAGGGTATCACATGGTCGCACGACTACAGCCTTTGCTTACTTGTTAGTACTCAAAATGTGCAATTTGTCCAGTATGATAAAATTGTTCAATCAAGACTTCATACATCGTAATAAATTTTCAGACTTTCAAGTTTCTTCTTTTTCGGAAAGAAGAAAAGGAAAGTGTTTAACTTTTACACCAACAATTTAATTTTTTAATTTTAATTCTACAATTTTTCTGAGAAGGATATTAGTAAAATCATTGCACAATGGTTACATACAATTTTTCGATTTCAACTTTTCCATAAGACTACAGCGACTTCGATACCAAATTTCGTAATTTCATCTCTATTCCAACACTCAACGGCACATTTTGTGGTATTTTGCACTCTTTGTACGTCCATTTCCAAAACCACCTCCTTCTTTCAACTAAAGCATTTAATTCTTTGGGAACAGTCAATATCAAATGTCAAATTTCAGGATTTTAGCAATTTATTACGGTTATAGGACGCATATCTAAAACCAGATCCTTCTCTCAACCACAGACATCAACAGTAACATACTCATAAAATTTCAGGATTTCAGCTATATCCCAAATTTAGTACTTTTCGTACAATTATAGTACACATTTTCAATACCACCTTCATACCGTAACCACAGACTCCAACAGTATCATTTATGTCAAATTTCACGATTCCAGTTCTATTCCTTCAACCAATACCAAATTTAGTACTATTTAGCATTTTTCCTATAATTATAGTACAGATTTCCAAAACCATCTCCCTATCTCAATTCCAGATGCCAACAAATTTGAGCATTCTAGCCCCATTTCTTCATCGAGTATCAAATTTAGTACCATTTAGTATTTTTCGTACCAATATATAAGACGCAATTCCGAACTACCGTAAAATCTCAAACACAGATACCATAAGTCTTATAAAAATCAAATTTCAGAATATAATCTCTATCCCTTCACCAAATACCAAATTTAGAGCTATTTATTAATTTTCGTACAATTATAGTACACATTCCAGAAACCATCTCCAAATGTTCATGCTACACATAAACAGCGACCCTAATATCAAATTTCAAGCACTATCTTTTCATCCAATACCAAATTGTACCGATTATAGTACTTTTCGGGCACTTGTAGTACACATTTGCAAAATCACCTCCTCAATTCGAGATACCAACAGAGACCCCAATACAAAATTTAAAAATTTCAGCTTTTTCCATTCACCCTAAACCAAACTGTTCCATATTTAGTACCTTTAGTACATTTCGCCCTTAGTACACATTTCTAAAACCACCGTAATATATCAAATACACTTTCCAACCTTGATTCTCATACCAAATTTCAAGTTTTTACCTATATTCATCCACATAATACCAAATGGTACCTAAAAGTTCGAATTTCCAAAAACCCTTTGGTACATCATTTCAACTTTCAGAATTCTAGCTCATTCTGTTTATCCAATGCAAAGTATTCAATTTTTAGTACATTCTAATACTTTTCATACCCTTTTAGTAGGAATTTGCAAAAACCCAGCCTTATCACACGCCTATGCACCAATACTGACTCTGACGTGATACTTATTACAACCTGAACTTATATTTAAATCTACATGAATATGCTTAATTTACAGAGTGGTGTAGGACATCATATATCCGGCCCAGTCGCACTTTGTCGTTTTCTTACCTGTTTATTTCTGAAAAGTATAAAAAGGGAAATATGTCTGCTGTATGTCTAATTGTACCAATCGTATAATTATACCCTCCACTTTGAAAAGGAGGGTATATTAACATTGTCATTCCGTTTGTAACATCCCTAAATATTCGTCATAGACCCCATAAAGTATATATATTCCTAATCAGCATAAAATTCTAAATCGATTTAACGATGTCCGTATGTCTGACAGCGTTCTGGTATAGCCGTCATACAACGGTACCTTTTGATATTAGGTATTTTGATGATTTTTGTACGTTTCTCTACAGATTTTTCTCAAAATTGGTATTTGTTGGTTGTGGTAGCGCAACATTGTATGTATGGGTCCGCGTTTTTGTATAACCTCATATAACGGTACCTCCCGATATTCGGTATTTTAACGATTTTTGCCACATTTTCCCACAGATTTGTTTACAAATTGGTATTTGTAGCTCGTAATGGGTTCTAGCTCCTGTAGAACATTGAATATTTAGGTCCAAGTTTTCCTATAGAGGGCATATAACGATACCCACCGAAATTCGGTATTTTGATAATTCTAGTCACATTTACCCACCAAATTGCTTCAAATTGGGTATATAAGAAGATTTAGTAGATGACAATCCTTGAGGTATAGAGTTGTCTATGGAGGTTCCCGTTTTGGTATGGCTCCCATACAACGGCCTCATCCACTTTATGGTTTTTTTGAAACACGTTCGAATCCAGACACTTTTATAAAAAAAATGTTTTCTTTGCCCAAAACGTAGATGGTATTAAAAAATCGCCCCGGTCGAACTTAATGTTTTTATACCCTCCACCATAGTATGGAGGGTATATTAAGCTTGTAATTCCCTTTGTAACACCTCGAAATATACATTTTAGACCCCACAAAGTATATATACTCTTGATCAGCATAAAATTATATGTCGATTTAGCGATATCCGTCCGTCTGTGGAAATCGCTCTAGCTTTCCATAAAATTGATAAAATTTTACTCAAATGTATATTATGTCTGCAGGACTTTTGGTATTAAAAATGGGCCATGTAGGTCCACGTTTTGGGATAACCCCCATATAACGGTACCTCCATATTTTCGGTATTTTGATGATTTTAGCGATATTATTCACCGGAATTGTTTCAAATTTAACCTATTATGATTTCAGCGACATTATTCACCGGAATTTGTTCAAATTTAGTAGTTGAAGTTCGTAATGGATACCGGCCCGGCCGAACTTATAGCTTTTTTACTTGTTTGATGTCAATTAGTAAGAAGGTGGACACGCATTTCATATCAAGCCATCTAAAATTATTATTAACCAAAAACAATATGTGAAAAAAATAAATTATAAAAAACCAATGAGTGTTTGTGTGCTTAAATAAAATTTAATAATATCTATAGTTTCTTTTTGTAAATACACATTTAAAGATTGCTATACAAGTGATTCCTTTGGATCTTTTCTGGATAGTGCAGGGTGAATGTTTATTTTGTTCTGTACTTTTCTTGCGTTGCAAAATAAAATTCGTTTATTTTCACTTTACTATTCATCCTTGCGTTCGGCAGGCACCTCCCAATAGAGTTCATCCTGATGTTGTTCCTCCTTTTGTAACTTGCGGAAGCCGGTGTATTTCAGCACCAAACCTGTGTGTGTTACAACACAATCACCATAGTTACAAAGGAAACACGCCAGCAAACGTTCGATGGTCCACAGCCAGGGCCCACATGACCGGTGACCGGAAGATAAAGTCAACAAAGTTTTCGTGGTTATTGGCCCCATAGAGAAGTTTGTGGATGACGATGATGATGATGTTAGCATAAAAAGGAAATCGAGTAAAATAGCACAAGTCGTTGATAAATGAAGCAGTGTGAGGAAGAGAACAAGAGGAAGGAAAAATAAATTATTATATTTTTATATTAAATGTTGGACATTTCCTACTCAATATAAATGTGAATAGGATTACCCACCTGCTAATATGCCACCAACTATGGCAACCAGAATGGTCATGGCAATACCGAATAGTTGGTAACCAGCCTGTGCACTGGCAGTGCGGTCGTAGCCCTAAAAAAAATTGAAAAAAATAGGAGAATAAAGAAACAATAATAAACACATTGAAATTTTGTAGTTCTAAACAGGTCTGTTCAGATATGTATGTATTTGTTAGAGTAAAGTGTATGTGAGACGTCTACCATGTAACATCGAGTACACATAAAGCCCTCATGAGTTAGATATGTTTTCATATATTGAACTGGCGAATTCAAATCAAAATCATATTTTAATATAAATTTGAGTTCAATTAAGATTTTAACTAGCCTTGATATGGGCAAACAATGAGTGTTATTAATATCTCTGCAGTAAATCTGTATATTTGAAATTTTAGAGACATCGAAAATGTCATTGGAGGCTTAAATAAATCGTGTTTCAAATAAGTAACCAAAACACATATTTCAATAACAACAGTATTGTGTGTAAACTTGTTTTACACATATTTACATCTTTTTAAAAATGTAAAAGTCAAATCTTTGATACAAGTATAGTCTGTTGCAAAAGTAAGTATATGCCACTGCAATCAAAATGTGCCGAAGATAAAAAAGAAAACAAAATTATTTATTAAACCAGTAAGGAAAGCTCAAAAGTCGGGCGGGGCCGACTATATGATACCCTACATCACTATGCATATTTAGTAGAGCTCTCGTAAAAAGGTATATACAGGGCATTTCAGAGCTCTATGAGATATTTGGTACAAAATCAAAATCTATCTAATTCTATCGTGCATTTTACGAACTATAGCTATCTCTGAACCGGGTTTCTCCAAATTTTACGTATTAGCTTCTAGACTGGTGATTTGGGCTGATATTGACCATTTAGTGCACATTTAACCCGAAATCGGATGAAGATATATATGAGAGCTATATCCAAATCTGAACCGATTTCGATAAAATTCAAAACAGCTATTCCTGTGCTCCATCTAATACCTGGTACCAAATATCACGGTTGTGGAGTGAATATTACGAATGTATGGGACTAAAACTCTAAATCGGATGAAACATATATATGGTTGCTATATCTATATCTGAACCGATTTTCACTAAATTTGATATACTTGCTTTTAGGCTGAATTTGGTCCGATGTACTAAAATTCAGTCCATTTGGACTTATATCGGCCATTTGGTGCACAATTAACCCGAAATCGGATGAAGATATATATGGGAGCTATATCCAAATCTGAACCGATTTCGATAAAATTACAAACAGCTATTTCTGGGCTGTATCTTATATCTGGTACCAAATATCATTCTTGTGGAGTGCATATTACGAATGTGAGAGGCTTAAACACCAAATCGGATGAAAGATATATATGGAAGCTATAGCTACATCTGAACCGATTTTCTCCAAATTTGATATACTTGCTTCTAGGCCGAACTCGGTTGGGTGTGCCAAAATTCAGGTAATTTGGACTGATAGTGGACATTTGGTGCACATTTAACCCGAAATCGGATGAAGATATATATGGGAGCTATATCTAAATTTGATCCGATTCTCACCAATTTCAATAGGGTTCGTCCTTGGGCCAAACATACATTGTTTGGAAAATTTCATCTCAATCGGATAATAAATGCGACCTGCATTTTGTTCACAAGAATACATGGACAGACGGACGGACGGACGGACGGACGGACAGGCGGACTGACATGCATAAATCGACTCAGAAAGTTATTCTATGAAGGTTTTCAAAAGTAACTAGGGGTCTATCTCGTTTCCTTCTCCATGTTACAAACAAATGCACAAAGACATAATACCCTTACCACTATGTGGTGTAGGGTATAAAAACAGTAAGGAAAGCTCAAAAGTCGGGCGACCAATATACATATTTAGAATTTATTTAAAGCAGATCATACCACCTATCAACATTTGGCTTTAGAGTAGTTATAATTTGATTTCATAGGGAACTTGTATATGGGAGGCATATGCAATTCTAAATCGCTTTTCACTAAATTTGACGGAGACATTGTAATCCTATATGCCAAATAACTTTGCTATAGAGTGCATGATATAATTTCGAGAAGGGTTATATTAAAAAAATAAATATCGGAGCCGAGTTCCACAAAATCGAAACCTTCGTCCCGAAATTCACTCCATTTGGGTTGATATTAGGCATTATTTGCATAATAAACCTGAAACCGGATAAGATATTTATATAGGAGCTATATCAAAATCTGAACAGATCTTGATATCATTTAGCAGAGGTATTTCTGAGTTGTATCTTATATATGGTTCCAAATATTATTCTTGTGGAGTGCATATAACGAATTTGAGGGACTTTAACAGCAAATCGGATGAAACATATAAATGGGAGCTATAGCTATATCTGAACCGATTTTCACCAAATTTGATGTAATGATCGTGTTTACTTGCCAAAGAGGTCAGATGAAAATGTGCACCTTGGTCGGCCACCGGAACTCTAGCGCCGGCCATGGTGATGGTGTGGGCCGCCATAACAGTCGATGATCACTCTCCGCTTGTATTAATCGACCGTGGCATCAAAATAAATGCCGAATACTATCGCGAAAATATTCTGGGAGGTGTATTAAAGCCTTGGGCAACAAACATTTTGGTCGCAGACCTTGGGCATTCCAACAGAACTCAGCACCATTGCACTCAACACGCGCCACCCAAGAATGGTTACAAAATGAGGTTCCTCTCTTCATTTCCGGGGCACAATGGCCACCAAAATCTCCGGATACCAATCCGTTGGACTATTGTGCCTGGAGTATTTTGTAAAGCAATGAATACGAAAGTGTCGATCACCTCAAGCAAACGCTTGCCGGGAATGGGCCAAAATATCGCAGAGCAACATGCATATGCGGGTCATAATTCGTGCCAAAGGTGACCAATTCGAATGTATCTAAACTTATTCTAAAATTTGATGCTATTTCCGACATTTTTTGCTTTCATTTAATAAAATTTAAAAAAAGAGTAAAAATTATGGCGTTTTACTTTGTTGCAGTTTTTTATCTCACCCTATATGATATACAATAACATTTGGGATATACATTTGAGCCGAACATTTCTCTATATACCTTAATGTCCCTAATAGTTGATTGGGCATCAATGCATATTTTGTTTGCACTGGTGCATACTAATTTTTACGACAGACTGTATGTACAGAATCGATGTGTTTCCAAAAAAATGCATCAACATGGTTTCTTCTTCGAAGTTTTATGCCGTTCTACTTACCCCCATTATATGGATTGTTGCATCGTTTTCGGTCATGTTGTTGGCTGATATTTCCGTTTCGTTTATCATTGCCGGAAAGATAGCACCAAAATCGGATTTATATTCTTCTCTAGTTACCATCGTAGCAAAAATGGCCGAGGCAATGGCAGAGATTACGGCCGGCATACCATGGAGATTATGTACGCCACAGGTGTCGTGTAAACGTAATTTCTGTGTTAAAAATGGCTAAAAGGGGAAAAAAAGAAAACATGAGAAATGAGAGATTATACAGGGGTTTTTAAAATAAACTTTTATACTTTATAGGTTAGCAATATTCGGTGTCCATATACATGTAGGACTATCAAAAAGTTATTCGGACGTGGTTTGCTTTAACAAGAGTTTTTCACTGATATACTTAGAGTTTTGTATAAATTTCAATAACGTTATCTGTGGTATCTGTGTCTTTTTGCATTATATGACTTTGCATTTTTGAATGAAGTGAGACTTACTTTTGAGGATATTCATGGAATCAATTTCTGAGTCGATTAATTCATGTCAGTCCGTCTGTCCGTCAATTTATTTCTGTGAACAAAATGCAGTTCGCAATTATTATCCGATTTAGGTGAAATGTTCCAAACAATACTTGTTTGGCCCAAGGACGAATTGGGATGAGAATCGGTTAAAATTTAGACATAGCTCCTAAATATCTTCAAGCTATTTCGGGTTAACTGTGCCCCAAATGGCCAATATTAGTCTAACTGACCTATATTTTTGCACTTCCGACCGATTTCTAGAAACAAGTACTTGAAATTTGGTTCAGATATAGCTATAGCTCCAATATATATGTTTAATACGATCTGGTGTTTAAGTCCCTCACATTCTAATACGAGATATCATGTACAGCCCAGCAATATCTGCTTCAATTTTTTTCGAGATCTGTTGAAACTTAGATATAGCTCACGTATACATATCTTCAACCGATTTCGGGTTAATTGGGCACCAAATGGCCAATATCAGTCCAAATGACCTCAATTTGGCACATCACATTTGGTGAAAATCGCAGCACTCATATATACGTATGTTTCATCCGATTTGGTGTTTAAATCCCTAACATTTGTAATATGCAGTCTACAACAATGATATTTGGTACCAGATATCTCATAGAGCTCGGAAAAAACCATTGCTAAATTATATCGAGATTTGGATATAGCTCCAAGATATGAGTTCAACTGGCTCCAGGATATAAGTCCAAATTGGATGAATTTATATAGGAGCTGTATCTTAATTTATCCAATTTTAATAATGTCCGTCGTTGGGCCAAAGAAATGATTTGCTCAAAATGCCATGTCGATAAATGCAGCCTGTACTTTGTTCACAAAAATACATGGACAAACAGACGGACGGACGGACATTCATAAGTCGACTCAGAAAGTGATTCTTTGAGGATCCAGGGTCCGAAGGAATTATTTTTGTGAAACTCATATCATGTGAAACTGTTATAAATTTTAATTTCATCTCGGAGACAAAGTTAATAACTATAACTTTGTCATACAAAAAAACAAAAAGAAGTAAAAAAGATGTAAGTTTGGCCGGGCCAATCTTTGAATACTCTCCAAAAGTAAACAAAATAAAATCCGTTCAAAATTCAACAATTTTTTGTCATAGGCTGTAGTATCCATTACGAACTTCCGGAGATACCGTTATATGGGGGCTATACGAAGACGTGGACCTGCACAGACAATTTTCTGTAATAGGCTATAATATCCACTACGAACATCAAGTACCAAATTTAAAACAATTCCGTTGAATAATGTCGCTAAAATCGTCAAAATACCGAATATCCAGAGGTACCGTTATATGGGGGCTATACGAAGACGTGGACCTGCACAGACAATTTTCTGTCATAGGCTGTAGTATCCACTACGAACATCAAATACCAAATTTGAAAGAATTCCGGTTCATAATGTTGCTAAAATCAACAAAGTACCGAATATCGGGAAGTACAGTTATATGGGGGTTATACGAAGACGTTGACCTGCACAGATAATTTTCTGTCTAAGGCTGTAGTTTCCACTTCGAACTTCAAATACCAAATTTGAAACAATTCCGGTGAATAATGTCGCTAAAATTAACAAAAAACCGAATATCTGGATGTACCGTTATATGGGGGCTTTACCAAAACGTAGACCTCCATCACCCATTTTCAATACCAAAAGTCCTGCAGACATAATATACATTTGAGTAAAATTTTATCAATCTACTTTAATTCGTTCGGAAGCTAGAGTGATTTCCATAGACGGATAGACGGACGGACATCGCTAAATCGACATAGAATTTTATGCTTTGTGGGGTCTAAAATGTATATTTCGAGGTGTTACAATCGAAATTACAAACTTAATATACCCTCCATACTATGGTGGAGGGTATGAAAATCAGGATAGGATCATGAAGGTAATTTTTTTACTTTTATATCCTCCACCATAGTGTTGGAGGTTATATTAAGTTTGTCATTCCGTTTATAACATTCAGATATATATCCATTTTAAAACCCAAAAATCATATATATTCTGGATAAGCATAAAAATCTATGTCGATTTAGTGACGTTTCTCCTTCTGTCCGCCTATAGAAATTGCTCTAGCTTCCGAACGAAATGAAGAAGGTTGATAAATTTTACTAGATGTATTTTATGTCCGTAGGACTTTTGACATTAAAAATGGGCTATATAGGACCACGTTTTGGTATAGCCCTACATACAACTGTACTTTAACTTTAACCCGAATTTGCTGGCAGGTTAAGTTCGTAAATGTCTGTCCACGTTTTCATATTGCCCAGAAATTTTTTCAAATGTCGTATTTAAAGTTCGTAATTGGTACTACAGCCTATGACAAAAAATCGCAGGTCCACGTCTTCGGATACCCCCATATAGCTTTCCTTCCTATATTCGGTATTTTGATGATTTTAGCGGAATTATTCGCCAGAATTGTTTTATACTTCGTATTTAAAGTTCGTAATGGGTACGACAGCCTATGATAGAATATTACCTATGCAGGTCCATGACTTCGTATAGCCCATATAACGATACCTCCCGATATTTGGTATTTTTCTCATATGCCGCTATTATTCACAATAATTGTTTCAGATTTCTTATTTGAAGTTCGTGAATAGGTACCACAGCCTACGTACCTACTTATAAACCGATAAAGGTGACTATCAACTACACTCACCCATGTCTTGATGCATAAAACTATCAATGTACAAATAACGCAGTTTAAAAAGCAAATGTGATTCTAGTTGCAAATCCATTTGACAGCACTTTATGTTGTGCGTACGGGGAAAATAAAAGAAATATTTATTGTATTATCATGAATATGAGTTGTTGTCATGATTTTTTTTTAATAGTAAATAAAAACAAGTAAGCAAAGGCTACAGTCGAGCGGGGCCGACCGTTGAATACCCTACAACACTATAATAAAGGATACAGTTTATACAGGCGAGATACTCGAAAGAATTTCACAAGATATTGTGACAAATAATAAAAGAAAACCATCAGGTTTCGTTCTCTAATTTTCGAATAATAGTAACTTAAACTAATTTGCTCATCTCCAATTTATTGGTAGATGTTGCACGTAAATGGTCTTCCTAAATCTGGAACCAATATTTCCCAAAGACCCAAAATCTCTCAGAAGTGGCAAAAGATTAACATTTATTATTGGTTTTTGACTGAAACGCATCTATATGAGATACAGACATTTGACTATATTCTTGAACGAAATCAGCGTTAACGAAATAGTCAGAAGTGCGTCTTTCCTGTATTTGTGAATTCTCCAAAAAGTCACTGGAATGGACATTTTCGTCTTTTGTCTACAAAAGATGGCAAACTATTTCACACATTGAATATTTTTGGATGGCCATCCAAAACTGCTTGGCTTTTGCAATGTCCGGTAACCCCCATTCAAATGTGCGTGAGGATCGGGCGATAATTATGACCTGCTGACAATTTTGCAGTTTTTTGGTCCATTTCAACCCCTATATATATGGCGATCATCTCCAAAAAAAGTACGCTTCTATTCTGACCCCCATCTTACCCCCATGCAAAATTTCGTAAGGATCGGGCCATAAATGCGATCTGTATATGATATCCGGATATCCTAACTACTTAGTTTTGTTAGCTGTAGAAATATTACCAAATGTTTAATTCAAAATGAAAATATGCCAAAAATATGACAAAATTGAAAAATTGAAAAAAATATGAGGAAATTTACAAAATCAATATTTTCATCTTTAGATCGATATTTTTATGCGATTTTTTAGGCGTTTTTTCTTTTCTGCCAAGAGGCCATTCTGAATTAATGAGAACTGTCGAAATCAGTTCAGCCGTTCTCGACATAAAATAGATCTTTCAAGCATATTTTCATATATATCGCACATATTTTGCTATATATCCGATTTGTTGGATGTTAAAATCAATGTAAAGATCAGAAGTAACCCTGTCATGGCCTTGTGATTTCGCCGGGATTTAAAATATTCGCGGTTTAATGAAAAATTTCGAATTTTTTCAATACAAAAGATATTGTCTATTTTACCCGCTAAATATAATCCGATGACCACCCAAATTGGTAGGCTTCTTCCCCGCCCTAAACTCTAGCTACATGCGAAATTCCGCGTCGATTGGTCTATAATTGCGACCTGTATAGCTACTGCAAAATCCGACATTTTTTCAGTATTTGGTCCATTTTAACCCCTAAACATTTGGCGATCATCTCCAAAAGAAATAGGGTTCTATACTGACATTAACCCCACCTACATTTAAATTTAGTGAAGATCGGGCCATAATTGCGACCTGTAGAGTGATTACAAATTAACATGGACAGACGGACAGACGGACGGACGGACATACATAGCTAGATCGACTCAGCTCGGCGAGCTAGGAAGATCCATATATACTTTCTTATATGGGAAACCAATATTTCGAGGTGTTACATAAATTCTGGCCCAATCAAACTTATAATACCCCCAACACATAGTGTTGTAGGGTATAAAGATTGTCAATGGCACCTTCCATACGTGTAGCTTGTAGCATTGAGTAGAGAATTATTATGGAATAGGAATAATTCTTGGTATCTGTATAGTTATAGTTGGTATTCCTATAAAAGCAAACTGGATTCTGCTTCATACATGGAATGATGTAATGAACAGCGGAAATGCATTTAACAAACAGAAGAATTGTTAATGGCAGATTCAAAGGAAAAAGATAACAAGACATCATACTAATAAGTGTCCGTAACTTTGCTTTTTATACCCTCCACAATATATATAGAATTTAGGGTATACTAAGTTCGTCATTCCGCTTGTAACTCATCGAAATAATAAATGTAGACATGACAAAGTATATATTCTCTTGATCGGCGTAAATTTCTATAACGATTTAGTCCTGTCCGTCCGTCTGTTGTAACCACGCTAGGGTCAAAACGAATAAAGATAGGAAGCTAACATTTTGCACAGATCAGTCTTTTGTCTGCAGGCAGGTCAAGTTCGAAGATGGACTATATCGGTCCACGGTCCACAGATAACGGTACCGTCCGATATTCGATATTTTGATGAGTTTAAATTTTGAAATTGGTTGAAAATCCGAAAAAGGAGTTTCTTCTGGGTACTTTAGCCCCTGGAAGAGTATTGTCTATATAGGTCAACAATATATCCCCCATATAACGGCACCTCCCTATATTCGGTATTTTCATGATTTTAGATACATTTTTCAATGGAATTGTCTAAAAATCCATTCTAGAAGTTCTTTCTAAGCACTTTACCCCCTGGAAGAGAAATGTCTATAAAGGTGCACGTATAGGCCACATATAACGGTACCGCCCCGATATTTGATATTTTGACAATTTTAGGGACATTATTCACCGGAGTTGTTTCAAATTTCGTACTTACAATTCGTAGTGGGTACTACAGCCTATGACAAAAAATTGTGTATGCAGTCTCACTTCTTCGTATAGCCTCCACATAACGGTATCTCCCTATATTCGGTATTTTGATGATTGTTGCCAAATTTTTCAAGGGAGCTGTTTCAAATTTCGTATTTAGATTTCGTAATGGGAACTACAGTCTATGACCGAAAATTGTTTATGCAGGTCCAGGTCATCGCATCGGCCCTATAAATCAGTACCTCCCTATATTCGATATTTTGGCGGTTTTAGGTGCAATATTCACCGAAATTGTTTGAAATTTCGTATTTGAAGTTACTAGTTGGTACTACAGCCTGGGACAGACAATTGTCTATGCAGGTTTAGGTCTTCGTATAGCCCCGATGTAACGGAACATCCTTCGAGTTTCGTATTTGAATATTGTATTGAATATTGTATGTATATTATGTTAAAAGTTGCCTATGTAGGTCTTCGTAAAGACCCCAGTATAAGGGCTATATTCGGTATTCTTAAGATTTTAACAGAATTTTTTAACGAATTTAATTTAATTTTTTTTTTTTTGAAAATGTCCAAATTTGTTCCAAATGGTGGAACTTACTGCTTTTTATTTGCCTAGTTTAGCAAGGGGTAGTGGGGGAAATAGACGGCAACTAAAAATCCAAGAGTTATGATGAGGGAACAAGTAAAAAAGCAATAAGTTCGGCGGGGCTGCACTCTGAAATCCGTTAAAAAATTATGTTAAAATCTTCAAAACACCGAATATAGCCGTTATACGAAGACGTGGTGAATAATTTAGCTAAAATCATTAAATACCGAATATAGGGAGGTACCGTTATATCGGGGCTATACGAAGACCAGGACCGGCATAGGTAATTTTCTGTCACAGGCTGTAGTACCTGTTAGGAATTTCAAATACGAAATTTCAAACAATTTTGGTGAATATTTTACCTAAAATTGTCAAAATACCAAATATAGGTACTGATATATGGTGCCTATACGAAGACGTGGACCTGCATATATTTTCTCGCATAGACTGTAGTTCCCATTACGAATTCTAAATACGAAATTTGAAACAACTCCGGTGAATAACGTTCCTAAAATCATCAAAATATCGAATATCGGGGGGTACCGTTGTATGTGGGCTATACGATATCGTGGGGGTATATAGACATTTCTCTTCCAGGGGGTAAAGTGGTTAAAAATAACTTCTAATATGGATTTTCAGACAGTTCCATTGAAAAATGTAGCTGAAATCATTGAAGTACCGAATATAGGGAGTTACCGTTATATGGGGGATATGCGATATCGTGGACCTATATAGACAATACTCTTCCAGGGGGTAAAGCACTCAGAAGGAACTGCTTTTCTGGATTTCAGTCAGACAAATTCATTGAACAATTTGGCTACAATCATCAAAATACCGGATATCGGACGGTACCGTTATTAGGGGGCTATACAATATCATGAACCGATATAGCCCATCTTCGAACTTGACCTGCCTGCAGACAAAAGACATATCTGTGCAAAATGTTAGCTTCCTGTCTTTATTCGTTTTGACTCTAGCGTGATTACAACAGACGGACGGGCGGACAGTGCTAAATCGGCTTAGAATTTTACGCTGATTAAGAATACATATACTTTGTTCTGTCTTAAATTATGATTTCGATGAGTTACAAATGGAATGACGAAATTAATATACCCTTCATACTATTTGTGGTCGAGGGTATAAAAAGGACAAAAAGGACATTGATTGACTAAAGTTAAAACGAAACCAGTAAAGAAAGTCTTAAAGTCGGGCGGGCCGACTTTATAATACCCTACACCACTTTGCTAATTTAGTAGAGCTCCGCATAACAATTAAAAGTTTTTATGGGAGAATTCAATCATACACGCTATGATTATAATTATAATTTAAAGTTCAAAGGATTAAATATGCCGAAGCATTTGTATCTTTTAAATTCGGACTTATATTGCCCATTTGGTGCACAATTAATTTGAAATCGGATAAAAATATATATGGGAGCTATATCCAAATCGGAACCGATCTCGATAAAATTTGGCAAAGATATTTCTGAGCTGTATTTGATATATTTCCCTAAATATCGATGTTACGGAGTGCATATTACGGCTGTGGGTAACAAATATAACAAATCGGATGAACACTACATATGGGAGCTATAGCTATATCTGAACCGATCTTCACCAAATTTGACATACTAGCTTCTAGACTCAATTCGGTCGTAAGTGCCTGGATAGGGCTATAAATGTGAACTGTACTTTGTTTACAAAAATACATGGACAGACGGACGGACAGGCGGACGGAAGGACATGCATAAATTGACTCAGAATGTGATTCTATGCAGATCATCAAAAGGAACTATCGGTCTATCTCGTTTCCTTTTGCCTGTTACAAAAAAATGGGGTATAAAAATATTTAAGATTGATGCCTGAATCGATTTGACTGTGGAATTCTTCAGTGAGCTACAATAAGAATTAACAGGGATATAATAATTTTTCGACTTGACAAATTCAGGCTATCACTAAAAAGTATTCTTCTTTTCTTTGAGCTCCATTCTGTTGCACAGTGTTGTTTATTGTTTACACATCAAAGCCAATGCTATATGGACAAAAATTGCCTACATATATAACAAATATATATGAAAAAAAAAAAAAAAATATCACTCACCGTTATAAAACGATAACCCATCACCGATATTGTACCAGCAATGATTCCAATTAAAACGGCACCATGAGCTCCAATCAGCAAATTACAGACACTACCAACGGCAACGCCTCCGGCCAGTGTTGAATTCTGAACATGCACCATATCCAATTTGTTCTCGTGGCTAACAAGTGCCGATAAAACAAACGTTGTGACTGTAATCGTTGCCACCAGCGTTGATGGTAGCCAATGTTGGTTTCACATTCGATTGAGGGCAAAATCAATCGATATATAAATGTATGTATTGGACCAGAAAAAAAAAATAAAAAAGAAAAAAGTTTATTAATGATTTTATTGAAATTGTAGCAAACAAAAAAAAAAAACAATTTCATTAGAAAAACTTTTTTTAAATAATGCTCCTGGAACCCACAACAACTTTTCTGGAACTATTTAATTTTTTATACCCTCCACCATAGCATGGAGGGTATACAAAGTTTGTCATCCCGTTTATAACACCTCCAAATATACATTTTAGACGACATAAATTATATGTATTCTTGATCGGCCTAAATTCTAATCCCATTAAGCGTTGTCCGTGCATCTGTCCGTGGCAATCACTCTAGTTTCCAAACGAATTGAAGTAGGTTGATACAATTTTACTCAAATGTGTCCTTGGACTGAAGGACTTTTGGTATTCAAAATGGGCTATATAGGTCCACGATTAGGTATCGCCCCCTCATAACGTTAACTTTCTATATTCAGTATTTGGATTATTTTAACCATTTTTTCACGAAATTGTTGCACATTTAATGTTTATGCTTTATAATGGGTTCCACGTTCGGTGGCAGAACATTGTCTGTATTGGTCCAAGATTTACTATTGCCTCCATATAACGCCACATTAGTATATTCGGTATTTTGAAGATTTAAGTTTCATTTTTTAACGGATTTTTTACATTCGGTATTTGAAGTTCGTAATTGCTTCAAGCTCCGGTGGTAGGACATTTTCTATATAGGTCAGTGATTTCCTATAGCACCCTTAAAACTATACCTCCCAATATTGGTAATTTTAGACACGTATTTCCAAGGAATTCGTTCACTTTTGGAATTTGAAACTAGCAACAGGTAACAAACCTGGTGGAAGACAATTCTTTGTAGGTTAAATTTTTTTATAAAAACCCATACAACTGTACTCCCCGATTTATTGTATTTTGAAGACTGTAGTTCCTGTTCTGCTTTGTAAAACAAAATAAGTAACAAATCAGCTAAGGGCCGAACTTTTAATACCTTCCACCATTTTGAAGGACTTTGAACATTTTAAAAAAATCCGTCGAAAGATACCACTTAAATCTGGAGGTACCGTTATGTGGGGGATATCGTGGACCGATATAGACACTTCTCTTCTAGGGGGTAAAGCACTCAGAAGGGCGGACGGACAGGGCTAAATCGAATGTACTATGTATGGTGGAGGGTATAAAAATGTACTAAGAACAGAGAAATTATAACAAGTAAAAAAGCAGTAAGTTCGGCCGGGCCGATCTTTGAATACCCTCCACCATTTGGAACGAATTAGAAAATTTTCAAAAAAAAAAAAAAAAAATAGAATCCATTAAAAAATTATGTTAAAATCTTTAAAATACCTAACATCGGAAGGTGCCGACATATGGGGGGATACACGATATTGTGGACATATATAGACTCTGTCTGGGGGTAAAGCACTCACTCCTTGTGTGGAATTTCAGACAATTCCATTGACAAATGTGGCTAAAATCATCAAAATACCAAATATCGGAGGGTACCGTTATATGGGGGCTATGCGATACCGTGGACCTATATTGATAATTCTCTTCCAAAGGATAAAGTACTCACAAGTAACTCCTTGTGTGGATTTTCAGACCATTCCATTGGAAAATGTGGCTAAAATTATCAAAATACCGAATATGGGGAATATACGATATTGTGGATCTATATAGACAATTCCCTTTCAGCTGGTAAAGTGCTCACAAAGAACTCCTTGTGTAGAATTTCAGTCAATTCCGTTAAAAACTTTGGCTAAAATCATCAAAATACCTAATATCGGGGGGTACCGTTATATGGGGGATATACGATATCATGGACCCATATAGACAATTCTCTTTCGGGGGATAAAGTACTCACAAGGGTCCCCTTGTGTGGAATTTCAGACAATTCCATTGACAAATGTGGCTAAAATCATCAAAATACCAAATATCGGGGGGTACTGTTATATGGGGGCTATACGATATCGTGGACCTATATAGATAATTCTCTTCCGAAGGATAAAGTACTCACAAGGAACTCCTTGTGAGGATTTTCAGGCTATCCATTGGAAAATGTGGCTAAAATCATCAAAATATCGAATATCGGGGGGTACCATTATATGGGGGATATACGATATTGTGGATCTATATAGACATTTCCCTTTTCAGGGGGTAAAGTGCTCGCAAAGAACTCTTTGTGTGGAATTTGAGGCAATTATATTGAAAAATGTGGCTAAAATCATCAAAATGCCGAATATCGGGGGGTACCGTTATATGGGGGCTATACGATATCATGGACCGATATAGCCCATCTTCGAACTTGACCTGCCTGCAGACAAAAGAGAGATCTGTGCAAAATTTTAGCTTTCTAGCTTCATTTTGACAGTAGTGTGATTACAACAGACGGACGGGCAGGGCTAAATCGCCTTAGAATTGTACGCTGATCAAGAATATATATACTTTGTTGGGTCTAAAATGATTATTTCGATGAGTTACAAACGGAATGACGAACTTAATATACCCTCTATTCTATGTATGGTGGAGGGTATAAAAATGCTATGGATCTAAATGTTTGTGTAAGGTTTGGCTATGGCAAACGATTGGCGAATTGGTAATTCCCACAGAAACAATACGAAATGCACAGAAAGTGCTAAATATTGTGATCTGGCTCGATGTATTTTGAAGGTATAAACTGTAAACTAAGTCCTACTAAAAGATCACGAAAAGTACATAAGGACTAATTTGTATAACATTTTTTGAATAAAATATTGGTCATTATAACTATAATGGTTTCCAAAAAAAATCCATCAGAAATTTGGCATTATAATAATAACGATAGTCATGAGCTACAGTTCTGAATTTTGGTATTTGATAAACTAAAAGGCGTAG
This sequence comes from Musca domestica, assembly GCF_030504385.1. Classification (NCBI taxonomy): domain Eukaryota; kingdom Metazoa; phylum Arthropoda; class Insecta; order Diptera; family Muscidae; genus Musca; species Musca domestica. The sequence continues at coordinate 6,390,994 of NW_026712296.1, read as the reverse complement.
TAGTAGTTTTGGATATTTGTAGAGCTATGTATTTTTCAGTGTATTTTCTGTTACAATAAAGTTAACTGTACAGAAAGAAACCCGTAAAGTGCTAATCTGGAACGGAATGCTAAATTACCTGGAGTTTCATTAAAATTTGTTATTAGCGATCGAATATATATAAGGCACATTTTTATAATTCTGAATGTTAGAGTTGTACAAAAAAACCTATAAGTGAATATTATTCCCAAATATATTCTCAAAATGCCATGTTTCCTTATTCCCATTACTATTATACAATTTCGTAAATATTAATGGCGTCCAAACAATGTGCCAGCATTCCCGGTGACTTGAATAGCCTCATATTTGCGTGTATGGCAAGCGACGATGACTAGCCACGGAATTAAGCCACAGAAACCAATTGGGATGTGGTCAACATTTCAGTGGTGGCAATGGAGCACCGCGTCGGCTGGAACACCGGCATGCTCAATGCCTTTTTAAATGTTTTGTTTGAAATGGTCAACTTCTGACTTTCCCGACCGAAATGTTACAATAATATTTTGATATTCAGCTCGCAAACTAATTAAATGTCAAATAGTTGCGTTAACGCATTTCGTATAATATATTTTAAACACGTACCAAAGGCGTACGACACCTCACACACCGACATACAAGTACTATGACTGTAGTAGGAAGTACACATACATACGTACACACAGAGATTCATGAATGATCATTCCACGTGGCCATGAACATATTTTGTTATCTATAGTCATATGATTGCAAGCAAAACAGGTAAAAACGTAGTTAAGTTCGACGTGGATGAACTTTTTACATCCTCCACAGTTAGGACATTTAAATTATAAAACCTTTAAAATTGCACATATTACCGTTATATAGATGATATAAGATATGTAACAAAATTTAATGTGACTAGGAACTGTAGAACATAAATATTTGGGATGCTTAATTATATCTTTGCAATTTATATGTATTTGTGGATGTATCTTAAAATATTTGATATAGGAGATGTTCTTCGCAGGGAAACTTGAAATGCATAAAATCGCTCGGTATCGCTATATATTTCGCTAAATGGGATCTCCGAAGAATATTTCTAAGTTTTGCAAATGAAAGGCATAATTATGATACCTTTAATTTTAATTGCCCAGTAGATTCCCAGTAGATTATTCAGAAAAAAAGGTAGTTTTATTCTAATGCTAATGAATTTCCCATTTTTTCAACTTTCAACATTTTTGAATAACCAGAGAGACCTAATGTTACTCAAAATTTAAAAACCTTTTTGTATGTGTCTAAAATTTGAAACACCCACGGCCATATATACATTTGTTTACTTTGTCACATTTTGCTACAAAAAACACTTTAGGTGGGACGAACGGTTACGTTTCTGATGTGCTTTTATTTCATTTTAAATTCTTAAATTAAAATGCGTTTGATAACTGTGCAAAACCATTCTAAAAATTATATTACGAAATTTTTATGAACTCCAAATATGTAATTTGAAAGTATCGAATATTGGGAGGTACAGTTATATGGTTGGAAAATTTTCTGTCAGAGGAGTAGACACCTATTGTAAATACCATCAAGTTAAAAAGGATCAGACGGTTCTGCCGAGAGACGTACACTCTCAGCCAATGTTAGTTTGTATAAATATATTTTGACTTCGGTTATGGTTATTCAAACTTTTGACCCTCAATACTGTTCATTTCACATCGGACCTAAATAAATACGATGTAAATATTGCGACGTCCCAGGTTTGATCTATAATGGTAACTTTATCATAAAATCCATATTCATCCCAAGTTTCTGGCTGAGAGAAATATTTAGATATAGCAAATTGTAAAGAACCGCTGACTTGTTTCGCAAGTTATGACAGATAAAAGTATTGAAAATCGTGACCCTTTGTGGGTGATATACAAGAAGGGTTTCGCGATGTGTATATATCATCTTCACAACAGATCTTGTGTTAGCAAAAATGTTTGCATGTTTGACATTTGAGGAGAGTTGAATGCTTATTTGGCCTCTTTGAGCGTTTGGTTTCTCAAAATCTTGCACCCGGACCAGAAGAAATGGTCCGATCTTTTCCATCTTTATAACAGATCTTGTGTTAATGGAAATAGTGAGACGTTCCAAGTCTAAATGAAATCCGATGTTAATTTCGCGTTATATGAGCTCCATGGATACTCAAAATTTTTACCCTTCTTCACAACAGATCTTGTGTTAGTAGAAATAAAGAAATGTGTGAAATATAAAGAGAACCTCATACTTATTTCGGATTTTATAAACGTTTTGCTTATTCAGAACCTTGACCCTTTGTGGGGGAGGTACCAGAAGGAATGGTCCGATCTCTACCGCCTTTATAATAGATCCTGTGTTGATAGGAATATTCAGATGTGGTAAGTCTAAATGGAATCGGATATTTATATCGCGTTTTATGAGCTTCATGTATATTTAAAATGTCGACCTTTTGTGGGGGAGAAGAATGGACCGATATATTCCGATATCTATCCAGACCTTGGGTTAATTAAATTATTGGCATGTGTGAAATTTGAAGACAATCGGACTCTTACAGAACATTTTTAAGTGTTGTAATTATTCAAAATTTTGACCCTTTGTGGGGAAGGTACAATAATTCCCCTTGGTGGGGAAGGTACAATAATATCTTACTTATATTTATCTGTTTTAAATACAATTTTACAATTTATTTAGCATTGCTATTGAAAATATTCTACTTTCAATTAAAGTATCCTTACCTTTTAAAAGTCTTTTTTTTTTTTGCTAAATAAAGCAACACTACCAAATCTACAGGAGTTGGTTGCTCTACTCCAAACTATGCACTCTGTACGATTTTGCTTTCTGCCCTCCATATTGTAATTAAACTTTGGCTGCCTCGGGAATTTTCCCATTCCTTTAGAGGATGTTTGGGCATGTAAATTTAATGCAACATAATGTGGGTTTTAGAAGCCACTTGTTTTTGTTGCTCTGTTTACTTGAACTGAAAAAACGGGACTAGCAGCAACACACCAAATGTAACTTTAGCCTAGGTTGCTAAAACTTCTACCGACATTGTATTGATGTTTTTACGTGGTCTTTTCGGACATGGGATATTCGGATGGAACATTAAAGGTAAAATATTCTAAGAGCACCGCCCACTCTTCAAACAGGAAACTCTGTTTATATTTGTCGAGAATCAACGACACCTTCGGTGTTAATTTAACAGCTCACAGTAGTATCAACAAAACGGCTTCAACAAGCTATGGTGTTGTGGCAGTGGCGAATGTAACCATACGAATGGAAGAAACCTAATACCAACTGCAATACAAATGAGCATCATTAAAATTGTTCAACCACTTAACAAGCTGTAAGTTAGGCTTAAATACATGCAACTTTCAAAGTTGTTTTTTTTTTGTTTTTTGTTTTTTTCGGGAGCTGTTTCCAATGCATACCATATGCATAGGTAACTGAAATGCAATGTGGAACAACAGTGGAATTACCTTTTATCAAAATGTGTAAAGAACAAGTGAAACAGCAGTAAGTTCGGACGGTCCGAACTTTGAATACCCTCCACCATTTGGAACGAATTTGGTAATTTTCAAAAAAATTAAATCCGTTAAAAATTTTATTAAAATCTTAAAAATACCGAATGTAGCTGTTAGATTAGGGTCTATACGACGACATAGACCTGCATAGGTAACTTTTGTCATAAGCCATTATACGAAGACGTGGAGCGGCACAGACATTTTTTTGTCTTAGGCTGTACTTCAAATACCAAATTTGAAACAATTCCGGTGAATAATGTAGCTAAAATCATCAAAATACCGGATATAGGGAGGTACCATATCAGGGCTATAGGAAGACCTGGACCTAGACAATTTTCTGTCGTAGGCTGTAGTACCTATTAGGAACTTGAAATATGTAATTTCAAACCATTTCGGTGAAAAGTGCACCTATAATCGTAAAAATACCAAGTAGGTATCGTCATATCGGGGCTATATGACCTGGACCTGCAAGACAATTTTTTGTCACAAGCTGTAGTACCTATTAGAAACTTTAATTACGAAATTTTTAACAATGTCAAAAATACCTAATACTGATATATGGGGTCTATACGTAGACATCATGTCATAGACTGTAGTTCCCATTACGAACTCTAAATAAGAAATTTGAAACAACTCCGGTTAATAATGATGCTGAAATCATCAAAATACCGAATATTGAGAGTTACCTTTGTTATGCGAAGTAGTTGGCATTATTACGAATTCTAACTACGAAATTTAAAGTAACTCCGGTGAATATTGTCCCTAAAATCATCAAAAATCTGTCATTTCTAAGCCATTCGTCCGACACCAGTTAAAATTATTACAGTGACAGCTCATTATATTGTTTACAAGTATACAAAAGTATTTTGGTGAGTGAATAAATCTTTTGTGTCTCGTACCACCTCTGAAGAGTTGCTTCGCTTGGCCGAAAGTGGTGAACTGCCGAATTTAGTTTTCTCCGATTAGAAAACATTCGTTGTTCGACATTCCAAAAGGACTCAGCGGCATCGCACTCAGCACCCCAAGACTGATTACAAAATGAGGTTCCTTGCTTCATATCAAGCGCGGCCAACCAGCAATGACCACCAAAATATCCGGATACCAATCCGTTGGACTATTGTGTCTGGATTATTTTGTAAAGCAAGGTTGGCACTAAAAAATACTAAAGTGTCGATCACCTCAAGTAAGCGCTTGGCCGGGAATGGGCCAAAATACCGCAGAGCAACATTCGGGCAGCGTGTGTCGGTTTCATTGGTCATTTGAAGGCCATCAGTCGTGCCAAGGAGACCAGTTCGACAAATCTAAACTTATTCTAAAATTTGATGCTATTTCCGACATTTTTAGATTTCATTCAATAAAATTAAAAAAAAAAAAATGCAAAAATTATGACGTCTTATTTTTTGCAGTTTTTTTTGTCTCACCCTGTATATACTTTGTTATGTCTAGAATTATTTTTTCGAGGAGTTACAAACGGAATAACGAACTTAATATATCGTCCATACTATGTATGGTGGAGGGTATAAAAATGACTTCAATTTTGGGTCAATTTTTCCTTTCGATTATAAATTTTATAATGCACACATATCCTAAATTTGGGATTTGGGTACAATTCGTTGAAAAAATCCCTATACTAAAATCCCACATATCATATTTTTAGGTTTCAAACTACTGTGCTTTAAATTAATCCACTTTTGTTAGTACCATTAGTACATTAGGATTAGAGTTGCAACTTGCAACAATTTGTTGATTGTGTTGAGGTTGGCATTATACAATTTAAAGTGCTTTATACGTTACTCTATAGATGTAATGCATTTAGAGTATTATTTGTTTTTTTTTCATTTTTTCTGTCTCACTTTTCACAGCAGACCCCCAAACATTGTGTTGTTTTCCATTTAGTGGTCAACAGAGAGTAGAGACCAACCATTAGTTCCGTTACCATAGTTTAGTTATAAGAATTAAATTACGATCGAAATAGATTGCCGTAACACAATTTAAAGTCCTTTATATATGACGTTGTAATGCTCTTAAAATTTTAATTGATTTTGTTGTTGTGGCCCGTTCTTACGTTACACATAATAGTACCTATTAAGTGGCAAGGGTAAGGCTAAAGTATAATTTTTACTATTGCTAAGGAGTAGAAACAATCGGCACCACAACCTTTTGAAATGAATTTGCACGTTACACATAATAGTACCTATTAAGTGGCAAGGGTAAGGCTAAAGTATAATTTTTACTATTGCTAAGGAGTAGAAACAATCGGCACCACAACCTTTTGAAATGAATTTGATACATAAGATGTGCCTTTTTATACCCTTCACCATAGTATGGAGGGTATATTAAGTTTTTCATTCCGTTTGTAACACCTCGAAATATACATTTTAGACCCCACAAAGTATGTATATTCTTGATCAGCATAAAATTCTATGTCTATTTGTCCGTCCGTCCGTCCCTATGTCCCACAAAATAAAGAAGGTTGATAAAATACTACTCAAATGTATATTATGTCTACAGGACTTTTGGTATTTATATTCTGATCAGCATAAAATTCTATGTCCATTTGTCCGTCCGTCCGTCCCTCTGTTCGTTTGCGGAAATCACTCTAGCTTCCGAAATTATTCACCGGAATTATTTCAAAATTGGTATTTGATGTTCGTTATGGATACTACAGCCTAACACCGAAAATTGTCTGTGCAGGTCCACGTCTTCGTATAGCTCTATATTGCCATATCCCATATAACGAAATACTTGTTTGAGTAGAGATTCAAACCCGTATTAAAAATTCACAATTTGTTTTGTTTGACAACATTTTTTAATCAACACTAAATTTTCACACTTTCAAGGTTTCTTATATTATTATTTTTTTCCTTTTTCGGAAAGAACAATGTTTACCTTTTACTCCAAATAGTCTTCAAAATCTTTCTTCTTGAAGTTTGCCGAGGATAATATTAGTAAAACCATTGCAGAATGGACCCACATCCAATTTTCTGTCCCAAAATATCCATATGTAAACCCTAGAAACCAATAGTGACCTCAATATAAAATTTCAGAATTTCAGCTCTATTAATACCAATACCAAATTAGAAACTTTTAGAACTCATATCTAAAACAGGTTACATCTCTCTATCCTAGACACCAACAGGGATTCAAAATGAGACAATTTAGTATTTTTCGATAAATTATAGAACGCTTTTACAAAACCACCACAAGATACCACCAGAAACCTCAACATCAAATTTCGGGATTCCAGCTCTATACATTTACTCAATACCAAACTAAGTACTATTTAGTACTTTTTCACATTTACAGAATCATATTCATATCTCGGTTCCAGATACCAACAGAGACCTCAATGTCAAATTTGAGGATTACTGCCCTATCGCTTCACCCAACACCATTTAGTACTTTTTGTAAATATCAAATTTCAGAATTTTTTCTCAATACCTTCAGCAAAGTGCTAATTTAGTACCATTCAGTGTTTTGCGTACAATTATAGTGCACACTTCCGAAGCCACGTCCATATCTCAATTTCAGATACCAAGAGAGACCTCAATATCAAATTTGTGAATTCCACCCAACGCGGGGTGAAGGGACCCCATGCCAAATTTTGTACCATTTTGTACTTAGGGTACAATTATAGAACACATTTCCGAAATCAACTCCATATGACCAGGCTACACATGAACAACGACACCAGTACCAAATTTCAGATTTAAAGCTCTTTTTTTCACCAAATCCAAATTGTACCAAATATAGTACCATTCAGTACTTTTTGTACACTTCTAGTACACATTTCCAAAAAACAACCTCTTTATCAAAAACCTACCTACCACCAAAAGGGACCACAATACAAAATTTCTAAATTTGGTACCATTTAGTACAGTTTGCGTCATGCCCAATTTCAAATTTTTAGTTCTATCCGCTCACATAATGCCAAATGGTACCATTTTCAAAGTTTTGTATCATTTTAGAACTTTTCGCAAATTTAAAGTTCAATTTTCTAAAAATACTTTGGTACCAGCCATCCTGCACTCCACCCGTGACTCTCATTCCAAAGTTAAAAATTCGGAATCGGTTCAAATTTAGATATAGCTCCCATATATGTCTTCAACCGATGTCGTGTTAATTGTGCACCAAATGACCAATATCAGTCCAAATGTTTGGAATTTTGGCACACCGGACCGAAGTCTTGAAGCAAGTACATCAAACTTGAAGAAAATCTGTTCAGATATGGCTTCAGCTCGCATATACATGTTTTATCCGATTTGGTGTATAAGTCCCTTACATTCGTAATATGCACTCCACAACAATGATGTTTGGTATCAGCTATGGCCCAGAAATACCTCTGCCAAATTATATCAAGATCGGTTTAGATATAGCAATATCTCCCACATATATATTTAACCGATTTCGGGATAATAGTGCACCAATTGGCCAATATCAGTCCAAATTACTGGAATTTTGGTATATCCGACCGAATTCAGTCGCGAACCAAGTACATCAAATTTGGCTCCCATATATAAGTTTCATACGATTTGGTCTTTAAGTATCTAACATTCGTAATTTTCATTCGACAACAATGATATTGGGTACCAGATATATTAAAGAGCTCGGAAATATCTTTGCCAAATTTTATCGAGATCGGCTATGATTTGGATATAGCTCCAATATTTATCCTTAATTCGATTTCAGGTTTATTGTGCAAATAATGGCTAATATCAGCCTAAATGGAATGAATTTCGGGACGTACGTTTCCATTTGGCGGAACACGACTGCGATACATATTTTTCTCGGTATAAAAGAAAAAAACTTCTCCGCCAAATTTAGTGAAAATCGATTCAGAATTATAGCTGCTCGAAAGCCCAATGTTGATAGGTATTTAGTAAGATTTACTTCAAATAAGGTTTATTAAATATGCATAGTGGTCGATTTGACGATGTCCGTCTTTCTGTCCGTCTGTCTGTCTGTCTGTCTGTCTGTCCGTCTGTCTGTCTGTTGAAATCACGATTAGCAGAGCAATTGGTATTGTGTCTAGGATGGTTGGTATTGAAAATGAGATATATCGGTCCACGTTCTGGTATAGTCCCCATATAACGGTACCTCCCGATATTCGGTATTTTGATGATTTATGCCACATTTTTTCACGGATTTGTCTGGAAATTGGTATTTGTAGGTCATAACGGGTCCCTGAGCGTGTGGCAAAACATTGCATGTATAGGTCCACGTTGTGGTATAGCCCCCATATAAAGGTACCTCCCGATATTCGGTATTTTAGTTTTTTTGCCACATTTTTTCACGGATTTGTCTAAAAATTGGTATTTGTAGGTCATAATGGTTTCCAGCTCCGGTGGCGAAACATTGCATGTATGGGTCCATGATTTGGTATAACCCCCATATAACGGTACCTCCCGATATTCGGTAATTTGATGATTTTTGCAACATTTTTTCACGGATTTGTCTGAAAATTGGTATTTGTTGGTCATAATGGGTCCTAGTTCGTGTGGCGAAACATTGTAATTATAGGTCCACGTTTTGGTGTAGCCCCCATATAACGGTACCTCCCGATATTCGGTAATTTGATGATTTTTGCCACATTTTTTTACTGATTTGTCTAAAAATTGGTATTTGTGGGTCATAATGGGTCCTAGTTCGTGTGGCGAAACATTGTATTTATAGGTCCACGTTTTGGTATAGCCCCCATATAACGGTACCTCCCGATATTCGGTAATTTGATGATTTTTGCCACATTTTTTCACTGATTTGTCTAAAAATTGGTATTTGTGGGTCATAATGGGTCCTAGTTCGTGTGGCGAAACATTGTAATTATAGGTCCACGTTTTGGTGTAGCCCCCATATAACGGTACCTCCTGATATTCGGCATTTTAATGGTTTTTGCCACATTTCTTCTAATGTTTCTTTTACCCTAAGGTGGAGGGTATTAAAAGTTTGGCCCGGCCGAACTTAATGTTTTTTTACTTGTTTCTAATTAATATTGTAGTGCAATGCTCTTCAATGTTCCATTATTTGACTGCTCAAAGTCTGTGGTCATTAATAATGCCGAAACTTTAACTAAATATTCAAATTACTTTACCCGTTTTTCGAAACTTAAGCAACATACATATATTAATTTTTTTGCATACAATTTTGTATTTTAGCCCGAATCTTTATTGTTGTTCCTTACAACCTCTGTGTCGGCCCTGGCATTTTATCATGAATCGCACGTAAACATTTAAGTGTTCTTTTCTGTTTCTCTGTGAATCTATTCTGTTATATTCTGCTCTGTCTATGCCAGTTCGGCTATGTGCTTGCTGACAGGACATATATCGATATGTCATACTTGCTGCTACAACATATGACATTCCGGCCCAAGACAGTGATATGCATGTTACAGTAAATGAGAAATACGTGCTTACCTGTTGCAGCTGCTAATGACAAATACGTGTTCAAAATGGCTCGCTCTTGGCCAGTGCCATCGGCTAAAACCGAATTAAAACTTGGCCAATAAATCCACAGGAATAGTGTGCCAACCATAGCAAACATGTCTGATGTATAGGTGGGTCCTTCATATTTGCCTGCATCGTTTTGATCCTTGGTGGGGCGCAGCATTAGACTGACAGCTAGACCGAAATATGCGCCAAAGGCATGGACGGTAATTGAACCACCAACATCGCAAATCTGCATAAAATGCCACAAAAATGGATTAGATAATTTATTATTCATGCTCTTTAAATATTTAACGAGTTGTCCTTTATTATATAAAATGGCAGATTTGCAGATTTATTTCCAAATGATTAGACAAATTTTATGGATAACATTGATGCAATAAATGGTATGGCGGCGAATTGAAAATAAAAAAATGGGAATAAGACAAACACTTGCAATTTACCAAAAAGGTTTATACTATATCATATTTTAAGTATTTAAAGGCTTAAAGCACTATATCTAACAGTAATTTGGAATTTTAGTTTCACCCTGTAAACATTTTTTGAAAAACCGGTCTCCTATTTTGTACGTCTCCCACTATGGGTCTGCATATACGTCTGTGGAAATCATTCTAGTGGGATCGGTCTGCGTGGTCATGCGCACGTTGTATCTGAAATTTTTTTATATCCTACACCACACAGCGGTAGGGGTATTATTTCTTTTGTGTTTTTGTTTATAACATGGAGAAGGAACTGAAATAGACCCTTAGTTACTTTTGAAGATCTTCATAGAATCACTTTCTGAGTCAATTTATGCATGTCAGTCCGTCTGTCCATGTATTTTTATAAACATAATTTAGTTCGAATTTTTTATACGATTGAGAGAAATTTTCCAAAAGATATTTGTTTGGCACAAGGACGAACTCTATTGAAATGGGTGGAAATCTGTACATATTTAGATATAGCTCCACATATATCTTCAACCGATTTCGGGTTAATTGTGCACCAAATGACCTGAATTTTGGTACATGCCACCGAATTCGCTCTAGAAGCAAATCAAATTTGGAGAAAATCGGTTCAGATATAGTTATATATAGCTCTCTTATATATGTTTCATCCGATTTGGGGTTTCAAGTCCCTCACATGCGTAATTTGCTCTCCAGAAGAATGATATTTGGTACCGGACATCAGATACTGCTCGAAAATACCTCTGTCAAATTTGATCGAGATCGGTTCAGATTAGGATATAGCTTCCATATATATCTTCATCCGATTTCAGGTTTTTTTGAGCACCAAATGGCTAATAACAGCCCAAATGAAATGCGTTGTGGATGTAACTCAGCCTTAAAGCAAGTGCTACAAATTTGGTGAAAATCGGTTCAGATATAGCCATAGCTCCTATATATATGTAGATGACCATCTTGTGGAAATATTTAATATTAGCAAAGGTATATTTGCCAAATTCTCCATACAACTGTATAGTTTTTTTGAGTTTTGAAGCTTTGAGTTTTTTGAGCTTTAGTTAAATTACACCCAAAACAGGTTGAAACGTATCAGTTAGTTTTGCTGACAGATGTATACCCTCAGTCAGTTCATTTACATATATTTTACATATATTTTGACCTAAGTGTGAAATAAATAACACAAAGTGCCAATTTTGGACTATTCGAGCAGTTCCTTCATATAATATTTTTTAAAAAACCGAAGTGTTCCACTCACTCTTCATCTAATATTTGTCTCCAATTTTATGCCAATAATTGGTAATCGAAATTTTAACCCTTTGTGGCGGAGGTACGAGAAGGAGTAGTCCATATTCACATCAGATCTTTGGTTGAGAGACGTATTTGGATATATCAAGTTCGAAAAGAATCGCTGACTTGTTTCGCTAGTTATGAGAGACATAAATATTGAAATATAGATATTTATCAATTGTGGGGGAGGTACCAGAAGTGGTAGCCGAAAACTAACTTCTTCTCACCAAATATTGTGTTGGAAATCAAAAATTGGGATGTGTGAAATTTAACTAGAATCGGATACACTTTGTGGGAAAGGTACCGTATGGAGTAGGCCGACATATTCCAGAAAGAAACCGAAATTTATTTCGCATTATTGTTATTATTATTAAAAATTGTTACCTTTTGTGGAAGATGTAGCAATAGAAGTGTTCCGAAAGATCCCATCTTCAGCCAATTAAAATATTGGGGTGTGAGAAATTTGAGGGGAATCGGATGCTTATTTCGCATTTTATGATAGTTATAATTATTCGAAATATTGACCCGTAGTGGAGGAGGTTTCATAAGAAGTGGACCGATATTGTCCATCCCCGAATTTGATATAACTTTGAATTTGAATTTGATATAATAATATTACGATGCAGCAAGTTGGCACCAAATCGGATGCTATCTTCGAGAGATATCCGGAGAGACGGATATCCCTAGATCGACTCCTAATGTCCTAAAACGGATTTGGCCCAAACAGATCTAGGGTCCAAAACCGTTATTTTAATGAGGCACGTTTTTGACAAAAAACTATTGAAATTTCCAAATCCACATGCTATATACTTTCGTAATACAGCCGTAGACCACATTTAAGGGTGAAGCTAGATTTATAAAATATAACCTTATTTGCGGTGAATATATATAGAAAAAAAAAATATAATTTACTTACACTCAAAATGTCCAATGCAACGTATTCATTAACGGCAAACAATGCAATTTCGAATAAAGCCATAAATAACAATTGTATGGGCGTGGTTCGACCCAATAAGGCGCCCATACTAATGAGTGGCACAGCCGCAGCGATATCGGCATCAATTATGTTTTCCAATGAAAGACTGAAATAATATCCAAAAAAGAAAAAGAATGAAATAATATAAATAACGTCAAATATAATTTAGGAATGGGATGCACTAATTTCAATGCATTAGTCAAAGTTCAAAAAACGTCACAAAATTTCTCAAAATAAAATCAAAAATCTTCAATTTTTTTTGAGTAAATTTTTGATACATCTTATAATATTCGAATAAAAAGAAATGAGTTTGATTGTCACCAATAACTTTTTTTTTAAATATTTGATTTACTGGGGAGATTACAATTGTATGGGTTTTTTGTTAATTTTGTTAATGTTAATTTTAAGTATGCTTTCCTTAATGTGGAGAATATTCAAAATTAACATTAGAAAGAAGGTCTTATATGGAGCCTATGTCAAGTAGGTAAGAGCGTTTTTCTGTAATTAAAAATTGGAAAAATTCTGATAGAGGATATATGTGATTATATGTAATTTATAACTTAACTAGCTGAACCGGGTGGGCTTCGGAACCCTATTTGATTGATTTTAAAAATTGTTGGTTTAAAAAACAAAAATAAAACAAGTTCAAAAATTTAAAAACTTAATTATTGTAATACTTTAATGCGTAAACAAACAAATAGCTCAGTTCACTAAAGCGTGATCATGCCAGGGACAGCTGACCATGGGAAAAACAGGAACATGCTAAATTTAGGTAACGAAGGGTTTGTCATTCGGATTTATTAATTCCAAAGGAAATGCCAAACGTGCAGGGAACTGCAATCTTTTGAAGCTGAGTGGCATTTCTGTTGAAATTAGAGAATTTAGACCAAATTCATATTTCACTGAAATTGGTGCTTCAAATATGTGAAATCGGCCGAGAATATATATATATGGGAGCTATATCCAAATCTTAAGCGATTTGCAATTAATTTGTCAAATTTATTATTGTAACAAAATTCCGCCACACATTCTGAAATCGACCGAAATATACATATGAGAGCTATATCCGAATCTGAACCGATTTCAACACAATTTGGCAAATGTATTTTCGTTTCAAATTTAACCCGATTTCAATATAATTTGGCATTTTTTGTTTTTGGCACCAAATTTCGTCCCTCTGTACGAATTTTATTAGAATCGGACACACATATCGCGTGGTGTTCATGAAATATGTAAAATCGGCCGAAAATATATATGGGAGCTATAAATAAAATTGAACCGATTTGAATATAATTTGACAAATTATGTTTTCTACCAAATTTAGTCACACATGCCGAATTTCATTGGAATCGGACATACCAATCGTGTTTGGTGCATCAAATAAACGAAATCGGTCGAATATAAAATTATGAGCTATATCCAAATCTGTACCGATTTAATATAATTTGGCAAATTTATTTTTTAAGAAATTCCGTCACAAATTTCAGATTACGTTGGAATCGAACAAACATATATATGGGAGAGCTATATCCAAATCAGAACCAATTTCAATATAATTCGGCAAATTTATTTTCTGAACAAATTCCGTCACTCTTTCCGAATTTCATTAGAATCGGACAAGTTTTTTCGTGATGGGTGCATGAGATATGTGAAATCGCCCGAAAGTATATATGGAAGCTATACCCAAACCTCAACCGATTTCAATATAATTTGACAAAAATTATTTTAAAAATTTTAAATATTAAATTTTAAATTTCATTGAAATTGAGGATACATATCGTGTTTGGTCCATCAAATACATTAAATCAGCAGAAAACATAATGGGAGATGTATCAAAATCTGACCCCATTTCTTTATGATTTGACAAATTTATTTTTGTATCGAATTCCGTCACACATTCCAAATTTGATTAATAGATGAACCTCCGATTTTGATGCTATATCTCTAGTTCCAAGTGGAGTTTGAAAAATTTATGTAGCCTATGTTACTTTAAGTCGGAGCTGTAGTATATGTGGATATTTTCGGGAAAATCTGTTTAGCAGTTTTTGAGTCTATAAATTAAAGACAATCAAACTTTCAAATATTTTCCTTTCTTTTGTTGAAAATAAAAAAAAAAACTAAAAGGTGCTCCTCAATGTTGAATTGTGGCTTTCAACGCCTGTTATGCACTGGAAGCAATGTAGTTGTTGTAGGAAATAAGCCGAATGCTACAAAAAAAAGATTTGCTGTTGAAAAAATGGTCCAGTAGAACATGCGTCGAACTGTGATTGTTAAGGTGTTTTATTCGCATATGCTTAATCGCAATAACTTCAAAATTAATACGAACGGTCTTTGTAAGGCCTCATCCACACCATGAGCCACTTAATCAACAGCAAAACACGTCGCACAGTGAAGAGTGTGTGTTGGTGTCTGGCTATCTTTTTCACTACAAATTTCAGATCATTTAGCTCAACTCAAAATAAATATAACCCAAAAAAAAACACATTAATTTTCATACTATCTATTTATAAATAATAAGATTTTTTCGAGCTTTAGGCCATTTTCGGATTTATTTTATTGATTACAATAATATGTTCCCAATATTTCGCAATTATCAAATTGCATCTTCAGGGGCAATCTATTTTAGAAAACATAATTATTAGTATCACAGCATTTTGTTATGGGCACAATTATTTTCCAAAAAAAGAGATTTCTTACATTTACATAAAATTGTCAGATTTACTTAACAGCTAATGTAGTTTTTACTACCATTGTCTGGTGTTATTATTGCACTGATTATTTCTACGTATTGCACGATCTCTTCTTTGTCAAGTGTCGATAACAATAAGCTGCATTATCGGTGTCGCTTTTGTAATTGATCTTTTTGTTTGTTGGTATGTTATTTATATGCAGCATCTCCAATGTTAACCTTCTGTTGTAGTTGTTCTCCGCCTGTAATACTCGTATTTTGTCAAAGTTTGGTATGTGGTTGTTAAGTTTACAGTGTTCCGCAAGTGCTGTTTTTTGAATATTGTTTTGGCTCCTTAATTTAATGTCTGATTTATGTCCCGATATTCTAGTTTTTAATTTGTTTTTTGTGGTACCAACATATATTTTTCCACATTTTTCGTCTTTTGTTCCATCACATTCAATGCTATATATTACATTGTGTCTCTCACTTAACGGAATTCTACTTTTGGTATTAGTAAATAAACTTTTTAGTGTATTGTTTGTCCGTGTTGCTATTTGCAGTTTATCCTTGTCATATAAATCGGAATTTTGGAATCTCTCAGATAATCCAGGAATATAAATCATTGATTTGTAATATTTTTCTTGAGATTTGTCCTTAGATTTCGGTATATTATATTCATTTATTAATTTTTCAATTAATAATTTTGGAAAACAGTTTTTGGACAGTATTTTTCGTATTTTGTTTTTATTAGTTTCGTGGAATTTATGGTCGCTAATATTCAATATTCTGTTTATAAGATTCCTACCTGTGTTAATAATCATTTGTTTTGGATGTTTCGAGTGGAAATTTAATATGCGACTCGATGCCGTCGGTTTTTGATACCAGTTCATTTCTATTTTATTGTCCTTTCTCATTACAAGTGTGTCCAGATATGGGATGGAACCATTATGCTCCTTTTCAATGGTAAATTTAATATTTTTGTTGAAATTATTGAAAGTCGTCAATGTTTCTTGTATTGCATTTTCCCCAACAATCATAAATAAATCGTCTACATACTTTGTTAATATCACAGGTTTCGTCTTAAGTTTTTCCATGCAGGTGTCAAGTAGTTTCTCCATCACTATATCAGCTACAATCGGAGAAGCTGGTGAACCCATAGGTAGTCCTTTCTTTTGTTTGTATATTCTGCCCTCATATTGAAAATATCGATTATCTTTAATACAAAACTTTAGAATACTTAAAAATAAGCTCTTTGACATATTGGTGTATTCCTCAATTTCGTTCCATCTTTTCTCTATTATTTCTAGTCCCAGGTCCACAGGTATACTTGGAAAAAGTGACACAACATCAAATGAGACCATCTGCTCTTCGTCTTTAATCGTCAAGTTTTTAATCTTATCTCTAAATTGCATCGAGTCACTTACATTGTATTTGGAGTTTTTGGTCAGATTTTTTAGAATATTTACCACATATTTGCATAATTGTATTGAAGGTGAGTTAACCGATGAGCATATAGGTCTCAAGGGGAAATTTTCTTTATGAATTTTGGGTAGTCCGTATAGTCTTGGTGCTATAGCCACGTCAGTTTTCAGACATTTTTTCTCTGCCGTCGATAGTATATTGTTTTTAAACAATTCTTCCACGAGTTCATTGTTTTTCTTGGACAAGTTAGATGTGGGGTCTTTAATTAATCGTTGGTAAGTCATCATGTCACCTAATATCTCATTCATTCTTTGTTGATAATCATCTTTATACATTGCTACTGTCACATTACCCTTATCCGCATTTAAAATTAAAATATTTTTATTTTGTTTCAAAAATGTTTTGCTGTGAGCCACTGTTGTGTTAATAAATTTGTCTCTGTAGCTATCTCTCATTTTGTTTAGATGTGAGTCTAGCATTGTTGTAAATTTGGTTCTCATTATTTCTTGTTGCTCTTTGTCGTTGTTTGTTTGTATGATGTCGTCGCCGTCAGCAATGACTTTGAATAGTGGAAAGTTCTGTTTGCTAGTTGGTAATCCAAATTTTTCTCCTAACGAGAGTAACCATTTTACATCTTTTGGGAATTCTACGTTAGTTTTATTCACGAACCAGCCATCGTTGAGAGTGATGTTTAGTTCTCTCATTTGGTTTTCTTTTAGTTTGTCAAATTTTCGTTGTTGGACTATTTTGGTTTTGTTGTGTGTTCTTGACATAATTATGTTTTCGTTGTCGTGAATGTTATCAAAATCCTCTTTCCTCATTTGGCTATTTAGACGTTCATCTAGTGCTTGTAGTTCTTTGTTTTTATATTCAAGTTGTTTATGTTTTTGTTGTATCACTAAACTAAGGATTTTGTTCTGAAATATATCTATGTGTTTTTTTATAGTGTTTGGAATGTGATGAAAGTATGGAGTTTTAAAAATATTGTATATGTTTTTCATTGCATTTTTTATGAAGTTAGGTATAATTCCATGATTACGGCAGCGTATGAGAAAGGTTAACGTTGTTTTTATTTTTTCAATTTTTACCTTCATATTTTTGTGTCTGTTTATGCTGTGTCGTATGTTGTTATTTGTTTTCTTGTAGATCATGATTATGGTTTTTGGCGTGCTCTCCGTGTTTTAATTATCTTGAGAAATGGTTGTTTATCGGCCTTTTTATTTGATTTATAAATAATAAGATTTTTTCGAGCTTTAGGCCATTTTCGGATTTATTTTATTGATTACAATAATATGTTCCCAATATTTCGCAATTATCAAATTGCATCTTCAGGGGCAATCTATTTTAGAAAACATAATTATTAGTATCACAGCATTTTGTTATGGGCACAATTATTTTCCAAAAAAGAGATTTCTTACATTTACATAAAATTGTCAGATTTACTTAACAGCTAATGTAGTTTTTACTACCATTGTCTGGTGTTATTATTGCACTGATTATTTCTACGTATTGCACGATCTCTTCTTTGTCAAGTGTCGATAACAATAAGCTGCATTATCGGTGTCGCTTTTGTAATTGATCTTTTTGTTTGTTGGTATGTTATTTATATGCAGCATCTCCAATGTTAACCTTCTGTTGTAGTTGTTCTCCGCCTGTAATACTCGTATTTTGTCAAAGTTTGGTATGTGGTTGTTAAGTTTACAGTGTTCCGCAAGTGCTGTTTTTTGAATATTGTTTTGGCTCCTTAATTTAATGTCTGATTTATGTCCCGATATTCTAGTTTTTAATTTGTTTTTTGTGGTACCAACATATATTTTTCCACATTTTTCGTCTTTTGTTCCATCACATTCAATGCTATATATTACATTGTGTCTCTCACTTAACGGAATTCTACTTTTGGTATACAAAAGCGACACCGATAATGCAGCTTATTGTTATCGACACTTGACAAAGAAGAGATCGTGCAATACGTAGAAATAATCAGTGCAATAATAACACCAGACAATGGTAGTAAAAACTACATTAGCTGTTAAGTAAATCTGACAATTTTATGTAAATGTAAGAAATCTCTTTTTTGGAAAATAATTGTGCCCATAACAAAATGCTGTGATACTAATAATTATGTTTTCTAAAATAGATTGCCCCTGAAGATGCAATTTGATAATTGCGAAATATTGGGAACATATTATTGTAATCAATAAAATAAATCCGAAAATGGCCTAAAGCTCGAAAAAATCTTATTATTTATAAATCAAATAAAAAGGCCGATAAACAACCATTTCTCAAGATAATTTTCATACTATCTCAAATTTGTACACATACATTCCTGACTGGTAGAAATTAAAAAAAAAATAAAAAACTTTGCAATGCTGTCCTGCATACATGCATGTATGTACAATTATTTTTACAACAAAATTTTTCCGTGAATTGCCAAAAAAAAACGCGTGTCGCTCAAAAAAAGCAAGTAAGAAAGCAGCCAAGTTCGGCCGGGCCGAACTTTTAATACCCTCCAACATTTTGCAGGATCTTTAATAATTTAAAAAAAAAAACAATCCGTCGAAAAATACCACTTAAATGTAAACCGTTACATCGAGATTTTCGAAGACGTATACCTGAATAAGTAATTTTTTATCATAGGTTGTAGTACCGATTCCGAAGTTCAAATATAAAATTTGAAACAATTCCGGTGTACAATGTTGTTAATATCATCAAAATACCGGATGAAGGGAGGTACCGTTATATGTGGGCTATGCGAATACGTGGACCTGCATAAACAATTTTCTGCCAAAGGTTGTGGTACTCATTACGAGCTTCAAACTAAAACTAAATACGAAATTTTAAAAAATTCCGGTCAAAAATGTCGCTAAAATCTTCAGAATACCATACATCAGAGTGTACCGTTATATGGTGCCTATATATCGTGGACCTATATAGACAATTCCCTTCCAGGGGATGAAGTACTCAGAAGAAATTCCTTGTGTGGATTTATAGACAATTTCGTTATATGGGTGATATACGATATCGTGGGCCTATATAGACAATTCTCCTACAAGGGATAAAGTACTCAGAAGCAACTCCAGATACTGAAAAATTTGGCTACAATCATCAAAATATCAAATTTCGGGAGGTACCGTTATATGGGGGACGTAAGATAACGTGGACCTATATAGACATTTCCCTTCACGGGGTAAACTAGCCACGAAAAACTCCTTGTGTACAATTTCATACAATTCCATTCACAAATTTGGTTATATATATCCCATCTTCGAACTTGACTTGCCTGCAGACAAAAGACAGATCGGTGAAAAATTTTAGCTTCTTATCTTTATTCGTTTTGACTCTAGAGTGATTACAACAAACGGACAGTGCTAAATCTTAGAATTTTACGCTGGTCAAGAATATATATACTTTCTTTGGTCTGAAATTATTATTTCGATGAGTGACAAACGGAATTACGAACTTAATATACCCTCCATACTATGTATGGTGGAGTGTATAAAAGAGGAATTTTTCATAAAGAATATCTATGGAGAACTCAGGAGTTGGTGTGGTTACATGCCAAAAAACATTCACGTACAAGTGGTGGGAAAATTCCATCATAGTTTTTAGCAGACCACTCCATATATTGCCAAAATTAATTCTTTTATTGAATATACACGGTTAATTTAAACAATTGACAAAGGTTGCTACGTTTCATGTTTCTGCTGTCAATTAAATAGAAAATATTTTCATTTCTGTTTACTTACTCTATTTTGCCATCCTCCATTTTCAGGAATCCTTTCATTAGCACCGACCATTGTATAACCAATGAAGCTAGGAAGAGTGTATATCCAGTAGCACTGTAACCGTACTTTCTCAGAAATGTCATGAGGAAACCAAAGCCCACGAATATCATAACTTGTATATCTTGGAAATCTGAAATGATAGATGTAATTTCAATTAAGAGGTGCTCAGTTTCGTTCTGTCTGAAAAGCTTAACATTGTAAATTTACTAATTAAAATATGTTTCATTTGTGGAAGTTGAAGGGCAGACTTGTAAATGACTAATTATCATTTGAGTCATGGGGGATTAATGTGCACATATATTTGTATGTATATTTTGAACAAAAGCCACATTGTCATTAACTAAATGCATGGAAATATGAGATATCGTACAATTTGAAATAAATCATTGTTTTGTTGATATAGGTTTAAAAATTTTTCGATTCACCTACTGCTACCACCTAAAAAAGCTGCTGACATTTGAAGAACGATTTCGGGGTTATATAGCATCGCCATCGCTATATAAATTTTTAAAATTCAACTGGAAACTGAAGATATAGCATCAGAATCGGGGGTACCTCTAGAAAATTTAGTTTTTGAATACTATTGATCAGTTATAGATAAAGTCTCCGAATTTGAAATGTGTAACGGAAATCGGTACAAAAATAAATTTGTGAAATTATATTAAAATCAGTTCAGGTTTGGATATAGCTCCCATATATATTTTCGGTCGATTTCATATATTTGATGTCCCAAACACGATACGTATGTCCGATTCTAATCAAATTCGGCATGAGTGACGAAATTTGGTACAAAAATAAATTTGCCAAATTATATTGAAATCGGTCGAGGTTTGGTTATAGCTTCCATATATATTTTCGGCTGATTTCGAATATTTGATGCACCAACAATATATCTCCAATTTTAATGATATTTGGAATGCTCGATGGAATTTGGTCTAAAAATTAATTTGGTATATTACATTGAAATCGGTACAGGTTTGGATATAGCTCTCATCCCTCCCGATATTCGGTATTTTGATGATCTTTGCAACATTTTTCCACGGATTTGTCTAAAAATTGATATTTGTGGTTGGTAATGGGTTCTAACGATACCCACCGAAATTCGGTATTTTTAAAATCCTAGTCACATTAATCCACTAAATTGTTCCAAATTTGGTATTTAAGAAGTTTTAGTAGATTATAATCCTTGAAGTATAAAATTGCCAATAGAGATTCGCGTTTTGGTATCTCCCCCATACAACTGCCTCAGTCAGTTTTTTTTTGAAAAGTTTAACAGCATTATCCAAACGATCTTACTGGTATTTGAAGAAGACGTCAAGAGTCTTCATAAACGCCGGGAATTCATATATATTAAAAACTCATGTTATGCAAAGAAGAATTACGTTGAAGACAGAACTACCTGAAATCAGAGTTATCCTCACAAGGGGGCTATTTCAAAAAGTAGTCAGATATGTATCCAAAGATCTCAGTCAAATTTCAAAGCTCTATCCTAGAAATTGCGAAATATATCTCAAATTATAGGGGTCCCTTGGTATATGACCAAAGCTATATAACGGCTTTAACAGAATCCGGCATAAGAATTCAAAACTCCTTTGAAATTTTGTATAAAATATTTCGTCTTTTGACATTTTCCGACTAGAATGAAATTTTATGGTGTCAACTCGCCAAAAAGTCCGATGAAAAATTTATAAAATGGAAATATTTTCGGTTTTTTTTATATACCCTCCACAAATGGAAATATTTTCTGTTTTTTTATACCCTCCACCATTAAGTTTGTCTTTCCGTTTGTAACACCTCGAAATATAAATTTTAGACCTCACAAAGTATATATATTCTTGATCAGCATAAAATTTTATGTCGATTTAGCGATGTCCGTCCGCCTGCGTCTGTGGAAATCACTCTAGCTTCCGAACGAAATGAAGTAGGTTGACAAAATTTTACTCGAATATTACGTCTGCAGGACTTTTGGTATTGAAAATGGGCCATGTAGGTCCACGTTTTGGTATAGCCCCCGTATAATGTTACCTTCCTATTTTCGGTATTTTGGTGATTTAAGCGACATTATTCATCAAAAATGTTTCAAATTTGGTATTTGAAGTTCGTAATCCATTCTACAGCCTATGACAGAAAATTGTCCGTGCAGGTTCACGTATAGCCCCCATATAACGGCACCTCCTGATATTCGGTATTATGATGATTTTAGCGACATTCTTCACTGGAGTTGTTTCAAATTTCGTATCTGGAGTTCCTAATGCGAACTACAGTCTACAACAGAAAATTGTCTATGTAAGTCCAGGTATTCGTATAGGCTCCCTATATCAGTACATCCCCATATTCGGTATTTCGACGATTTTAGGTACAGTATTCACCGAAATTTTTCGAAATTTCGTATTTGAAATTCCTAATAGGTACTACAGCCTGTGACAGAAAATTATATATGCAGGTCCACGCCTTCGTATAGCCCCCATATAACGGCACCTCCCGATATTCGGTATTTTGATTATTTTAGCGACATTATTCACCGGAGTTGTTTCAAATTTCGTATTTGGAGGTCCACAGCCTAAGAGAGAAAATTGTCGGTGCAGGTTCACGTATACGCATTGTCCCCATGTAACATTACCTTCCGATATTTTGTATTTTGATGATTTTGGCGGCATTATTCACCGGTTTTTTTAAGTTTCGTATTTGAATATTGTAATAACTTATGCCAAAAGGTGCCTTCATACGGATCCCAATATAACAGCTATATTCAGTATTTTTAAGATTTTAACAGAATTTGTAACAGATTTAATTTAAAAAATTAAAAAAAAAAATAGATTCGTTCCAAACGGAACTTGTTAGGTTTACTTTCATAATCTACTGGATTTTACCTGCAATTATTGAAAAAAGTGAATTTTGTCGCACATTTTGTCAAATGTTAAAATATATTATCATATAATATACATTTTATTCTTCTGAGCTTTTAGCTTTAGCCGTTTCTGGGCCTGGGCGTTGATTTGGTCAATAAGTCACTTAAGTTTCTCAAAAAACAAAAAAAATAGTCTCTAAAATAGCTGTAACTAGAACTAAGATATAAAATCGTTGGGAATTGATTCGGTCAGTAATTCACTTTAGCTTCTCAAAAAAAGTCACTAATAAAGCTGTAACTAGAACTAAGAAATACAATCGTTTCACGTACTCCAGAGAACTTCAATGACTAACACAATGCAACTTATTATGGTTTTATATTTTGCTATATATCCAGTATGTATTTTATGCTAGAAGAAAATAGAGATTTTTCATCATATTTAAAACGGTTTCATTTTAAAAACCAAATAATGAAACCGCTTTAAATGTGATGAAAAACCTCTAAATTTGTAAATATAGGCAATATTCTCTTCCATACAGCATTTAGTTTTACATTTAAAAGGAAAAATTCATTCTGGACACCATGCTTGACAGTCAGCGGAGAGCTTTATACATGCGGGGGTAAAATCATAAATTATCTTAAAGAGTTGACACCATAAAATCGTTAAACGCCACTCATAGGATAATTATTCTGTACTTTACATGAACAATTTTGTGGTTTTCAGAAAAGTGCGAAAATAAATCAAAGAAACGATTTTTTTTACATATATTCTGACGGACCAAAATACCAAGCATTCGCTTCAGTTACTTGTTGCAATTTACTGCAAATAAACATGTGACGACCTAACCCATTTTTTAAATGAAATTATTTAATACAATTTAATTTAGTAAATATACGGGATGCATACATTCTGTTCATTAGACCTTCGTTTTATTTGTTACGTGCTCAAAGCAAATATCACACCTCCCAAACACATATTTGACCCTTGTCAACATCAATACAGTGGGTTAAAAAAGTATTTTGTTGAAAACCTTTGATAATATTACTATTACGTTAACTATTTTTCAATAGTATTCATTTGACTTTGATATTATAATTAAGTACTGTACAAATTATCAACATTGCTCATTATGATACACGAAATCTGGCCCTACATATTCTTATCGGCGCGTTCATGTGTTCACCGATTGCAGTGATTTAAACATCGTTAACGTTAATTTACAACACATCTAAAGTTTTTGTTTGTTTTTAAAAATAAATCAATTAAAAATAGAAGTTTGTTTGAGATAAAAAGTAAACACAGTTTGTTGTTGTTGTTGAAATGTTGATTGTTTTATACGTGTTGGTACCGAACAACAAGCGTGACAACGATAACAACACTCAGCATTTGTTCGATGTTGCAGTGTATAGTTGAAATTTTGGCGCACTGAAAATGCTATCAGGTTCTATAATAACATCGCTGTAGAAATATGTTGATGTTAAGAAAAGTTTTTCAACTGAGATTTTAAACAAGAAATTATTTGATATATAACTTTGAAGATAAGTGCTAACGTAAAATAATTTAAAAATCGTATCTTTTAAACCGAACATTAACCAATCCCTACCATACTTATTGGAAAAATATTTGAATCTGTATCAAAGGTGTATCTGCAATATTTGGTTTGTAATATAATTCGATGGTATGACAATGCTACCAAAGAATGAGTAAAAAACAGTAAGGAAAAGACAAATGTCGGGCAGGGCCGACTATATGATGCCCTATACCACAATGCATATTTAGTAGATCTCCCGTAGTAGATCATACCCTATACCACAATGCATATTTAGTAGATCTCCCGTAGTAGATCATACCACCTATCAACATTTGGTTTTAGAACAGTTATAATTTGGTTTCAGAGGGAACTAATATATGGGAGGCATATCCAATTCTGAATCGATTTTCACTAAATTTGACGTAGACATTTTAATCTTTTATACCAAATAAAATTGCTATAAAGTGCATGATATCACTTCGAGGAGAATTATGTTAAAAAAAATACATTTCGGAGCCGAATTCCACAATATGGAAATGTGCGTCCCGAAATTCACTCCATTTGGGCTGATATTAGGCCTTGTTTGCACAATAAACCTGAAAACGGATTATAGATATATATGGGAGATATGCCCAAATCTTAGCCAATCTCGATAAAATTTGGCCAAAGGTATTTCCGAGCTATATAAGATATCTGGTATCAAACATCATTTTTGTGGAGTGCTTCTAGACTGATATTAACCATCTGGCGCACAACAAACTTGAAATCAGTGAAATTTGAACCGATTCTTACAATTTCAATGGGGATCGTTCTTGGGCCAAACAAATATTGTTTGGAAAAATTTCATCTCAATTGGATAATGAATGCGACCAGCATCTTACTGAATTCGGTCGGAAGTGCCATTAGCCATTTCCTGCACAAAGATCCTGACCTAAAATTCAGGTCATTTGGACCATTTGGTGCACAATTATCCCGGAATCAGTTGAAGATATACAGCGTGAGATGAAAAAACTGCAACCAAACTCAGACTGCTGTCATTTACAAGCCACTTGTCCGACAGCTTTTAATATTATTCCAGTGACAGCTCATTATATTGTTTACAAGCGTAGAAAAGCATTTTGGTGAGAATTTTCCAGAAACAAGTTATTCGTGATGGCATTCAAGCATTATAGTGCGATTTCTTTAAATTTGGCTGGAAAACCACAAGTGGCTATCCAACATTTAAATGTGAATAAATCTTTTGTGTCTCGTACCATCGCTCGATAACGTGATACTGGTAGCGCAGCCCGACGTCAAGGAAGTGGACGGAAGGAAACAGCAACATCAGCAGAAATGGTTCGAAAAGTAAAGAAGCGACTTGATCGAAATTCGCGTCGCAGTGTCCGAAAAATGGCTGGTGAGCTGAACATATCGCAATATTCAATTCGGCAAATATTGAAAAATGAGATCGGGGTAAAGCCATTGAAATTCCAAAAAGTGAAAGAACTTACACCGCGACAAAAAGAAAATAGACTCAAAAGAGCTAAAGAGTTGCTTTGCTTAGCCGAAAGCGGTGAACTGCCGAATTTGGTTTTCTCCGATGAGAAAACATTCGTTGTCCAGCAGTCTGTAAACAAACAAAATGATCGTGTTTACTTGCCAAAGAGGTCAGCTGAAAATGTGCACCTTCGGTTGGCCACCAGAACTCAAGCGCCGTCCATGGTGATGGTGTGGGTCGCCATAACGACAGTCGCTCTCCGCTCGTATTAATCGACCGTGGCATCAGAATAAATGCCGAATATTGTAGCGAAAATATTCTGGAGGGTGTATTAAAGCCTTGGGCATGCAAACATTTTGGGCACAGGCTTTTGACATTCCAACAGTACTCAGCACCACCGCACTCAGCACGCGCCACCCAAGAATGGTTACAAAATTAGGTTCCTCGCTTGATTTCTAGCGCACAATGGCCACAAAAATTTCCGAGTATCAATCCGTGGGACTATTGTGTCTGGGGTATTTTGGAAAGCAAAGTTTCCACTAAAATATACCAAAGTGTCGATCACCTCAAGCAAACGCTTCGCCGGGAATGGGCCAAAATACCGTTTTACAGTTTTTTATCTCACCCTGTATATATGGGAGCCATGGCTATATCTGAATCGATTATCACCAAATTTAAAGTACATTCTTCTAGACTGATTTCTGTCGAATGTGCCAAAATTCAGGTCATTTGGACTGATATTGGCCATTCCAACCGAAATCGGTTGTGGAAATATATGGGAGCTATATCTAAATTTCAAGCGATTATCTCCAATTTGAGCCAAACCAATCTTGTTTGAAAAATGCCATTTCAATCGGAA
This sequence comes from Musca domestica, assembly GCF_030504385.1. Classification (NCBI taxonomy): domain Eukaryota; kingdom Metazoa; phylum Arthropoda; class Insecta; order Diptera; family Muscidae; genus Musca; species Musca domestica. The sequence goes on along the minus strand of NW_026712296.1, from coordinate 6,363,718 downwards.
AATAAATGCGACCTGCATTTTTTTCAGAAAAATACATGGACAGACGGACTGACTTCTCTATGTTACAAACCAACCATTACCACTATGTGGTGTAGGATATAAAAAGTGATTACAAATAATAGCTAAAAACGCCGAAAACTCAATATTTAAGGAGCTATTACCATTTTAAAATGGGTCAATAATTCATGCCTAAAAAAGTAATCACAAATCATAGCGAAAAACGTTGAAAGCTCAATATTTATAGAGTTATGGTAATTTAAAAATATTCAACATTTCATCCCTAAGAAACTGATCGCTATGATTCGCAATATTCAAGATAAGGCTCAGAAATTTGGATTATTTATAGAGTCGTGGATATTAAAAATTGACAGATATAGACATTTTTGTATATCCCCCATATAAGGTTAGCTTTAAATTTAAATTATTCCTAAGCACATAGCTTAGGTCCTTATCACTTAGTACTACAGTGTCATCATTAACATAAATTATTTGATTTGAAAATCCTTGTTGCATAATTCGTTTCAATTTCTAACTAATAATGTAGTACTAATTCACGTACATTCATACGCTCAAAATACAATTAAAAATAATAATTAATATTCATTTGTAAATTAATTGAAGCCACTTTGCTTAAATACTACATCCACTTAGAATACATATGTCGGTTGTCCGGTTATTGTCATCCAAATTTCACATATAATTCACATTGTTGTGACTATTAAGGCTCCCACAATAAATTAAAATTAATAAATATGTAAAGTTGTATATGAGTATTTTCTAATCGATGTGTCTTCGATGGGTCACATATATCGTTGTTTTTTTTTTATTTATTTTTTTTTTTGTATAATTAACGATGCGGGTGTTTTGTTTTTCGCATGGCAATTTAATTGTTTGGATAAATGACAAACAATTGAAATTAATTAATTTGCATTGTCGCCAATGGACATAAATAATCATTAAATTCTAAGTATGTAAGTATCGCTTAAGCGTTTCCTAATAGCTATAAATGGGAGCGAAAGCGGCTTAGTCTTTGGTATTTCTAGATGTAACAATTTTCAAATTATATAGTTAAGTGTGTTGTTAACTGTAAAAAGAGGTTCGACCTTTGCTGAATTAAAATGCTATAAATTATTAATTAAATAACATGCATAAGTATTGTTCTGCTCTATTAATTTGTGCAATTGTGAAGATCCGAATTGAGTGCGCCATGAAACGTCCAGCGATTTTAAAATAATTATTATATAGGGAAGGTTACGTAATTTAGAATATCTGTCTGTTGTAATCTAAGGAAAGAATTGAGATAAAAGGCTAAAATTTTGCTAACATGCGTATTTTGCCAGTAGGCAGGTTAAGTTCGTAAATGGGCCATGTCGGTTCACGTCTTCGTATAGCCCCGTATCGTATACAACGTACCTCCTAATATTCGTATTATTTTAGCGGCATTATTCACCAGAATTGTTTAAAATTTCGTATAAAAAGTTCGGAATCGGTGCTACGGCCTACGACAAGAAATTGCATAAGAATAACCACTTCTTCGTATAGCTCCCATATCAGGGGTTTCATTTAAGATACATTTGAAATTCCTTCAAAATGGTGGGGGGATAATAAAAGTTTGGCCCGGGGGAGCTTATATGTTCTTATACTTATGTCTTTGTAGATTTGTTTATAACAGGGAGAAGGAAGCGAGATAGACCCATAGTTACTTTTGAGGATCTTCATATAATCACTTTCTGAGTCGATCTATGCATATCTGTCCGTCCGTCCATGTATTCTTGTGAACAAAATGCAGATCGCATTTATTATCCGATTGAGATTGGTGATAATCGGATCATTTTAAGATATAGCTCCCATGTATCTTCAACAGATTACGCGTCAACTGTGCACCAAATGGCCAATAATAGTCCAAATGACCTGAATTTTGGCACATCCAACCGAATTCAGTCTAGAAGCAAGGAAGTAAAATTTAGTGAAAATCGGTTCAGATATAGCTATAGCTCCCATAGATATGTTACATACGATTTGGTGTTTAAGTCCCTCACTTGCGTAATAAGCACTTCACAACAATGATATTTGGTACCAGATATCAGATACAGTACAGAAATACCTCTGCCAAATTTTATCAAGATCGGTTCAGATTTGGATATAGGTCCCACATATATATTCAACCGATTGCGGGTTTAATTGTGCACCAAATACCCAATATCATTCCACAAGTCCAGAATTTTGGTACATCCGACCGAATTCAGTCTAGAAGCAAGTACATCGAATTCGAAGAAAATCGGTTCAGATATAGCTATCGCTCCCACATATAGGTTTCATCCGATTTGGTGTTTAAGTCCCCTACATTCGTAATATGCGCCACACAAGAATGATGTTTGGTATCAGATATCAGATATAGCCCAGAAATACATCTGCCAAATTGCATCAATATCGGTTTAGATTTGGATATTGTTGCCATATATATCTTCAACAGATTTCGAGTTAACTTAGCACCAAATGGCCAAAAAAACTCCAAATGACCTGCATTTTGGCACATCCAACCGAATCCAGTCTAGAGGCAAGTACATCAAATATGTTTCATCCGGTTTGGTGTTTAAGTCCCTCAAATTCGTAATATCCATTCGACAACTATGATATTTATTACCAGATATCTTATATAGCTCGGAAGTACCTTTGCCAAATTTTATCGAGATCGGCTAAATATCCTTAATCCGTCAAAAGTCACACTTAGTGAAAATCGATTCAGAATTGGATATGCCTCCCCCGAAACCAAACTAACACTGCTCTAAAGGCAAAAGTTGATTTTTGGTATGAACTACTTCAAGTAAATTCTTTTGTAGGGTATCATATCAGATGTGTTTAGTTAGAAGTGTGTTTTTTGTTTTGAAGACCTATTATCAATATTTAAAAATCTTCAAAATATTTTTATTATCTCATTTAAAAGCGCTTTTTGAACAATTGATGTGATTTTCCTATAGCCCCCACAACGGTATGACGTTTTAACTCATCGAAATAATCCATCTGACTCTAAATCGCTCATTCACTCAAAAATTGTCATAACTTAAAAAATAAACAGAAAGAAACAGCTAAGGGGCCAAACTCTAAATACCCTTCAACTTTCGGATGAAACTTGAAAATTTTTAAAAAAGAAAATGCGCTAAAAATTTTTTAGTACCGGATATGGAGTTGTACAGGGCTATACGAAGATCTGATTCTCTATAGGCAATTTTCTGTTATAGGAAATATTACCCAATCATCCAAAAACCAACTATTAGAAGATACAGTTACATGGGAAATATACCAAAACGTCGACCTATATGGACAGTTGTTTGTTTTCTAATGTGTAAAATGGATATTTTCACATGTAACAAACGGAAATACGATTTAACATTTCAATGCAAAAAAGGCAACTAGCATCTATAGGTTCGCTATCGAGGTCAACAATATGTTTAAAATCGACCGAAATATTGAATTTTGAGTCATTATGCTCCTTTTAAATATTTAGGAACATATTTAATAAAATATGCTTTAGCGGAAATCAATTAAGATATAGCTCCCAATAAGCATAGATGGAATAATGTTCCGAAGAGCATATTTGTTAAACCTTAGCACTATGGTTCCACATCCAATTTTGGCCAACACTCTGGCCAAATCCACCTCATTCTCTCAAAACTATATACCAACAGTGACATCGATATCAAATTTAAGGATTTCAGCTCTATGCTTTCAACTAATATTTAGTAGCAATTAGTTCCTTTCATACAGTTAAACGATTCTAGATATAAAACCACCTCCATATCTTAACCACGAACACCAACAGTGACATCTATATCAAATTTCTGAATTTTAGTTTTATTCCTTCACGCAATACCAAATTTAATACTATTTAGTACCTTTCGTATATAAAAGTACACAGTTCCAAATCCACCTCCATATCTCAATTCCAGTTACCAACGGAGACTTCAATATCAAATTTGAGGATTCCTGGGCTATCCAAATTTAGTACCATTTAGTACTTTTCGTACAAATATAGGAGTCATTTCCAAACCACTGCTTAATCGCAAAACACACATACCATCAGTAATCGAAATATCACCCAACACCAAATATAGCACCATTCAGTACTTTTCATACAATTATTGTACATTTCCGAAACAACAATGATATTTGGTACCAGATATCAGATATAGTCCAGAAATACCTCTGTCAAATGTTATCAAGATCGGTTCAGATTTAGATATAGCTCCAAATTGTATCAATATCGGTTTAGATACAAATAGCCAATATCAGTCCACAAGTCCTGAATTTTTGGTACATCCGACCGAATTCAGTTTAGAAGCGAATGTCCAGGAACAGCGAACCTAATACCAAATTTCAGATTTCAAGCAATATACATATATTTTCACAATACAAAATTGGACCGAATATAGTACTATTCAGTAGTTTTTTGTGCACTTGTAGTCCACATTTCGTCTTTATCATAAACCTCCAACCAAAAGGCACCCCAATACAATCTTAACAAATTTAAGCTTCATCTTTTCACCCTAAACCAAACTGTTCCAAATTAAGTATCAATATAGTACAGTTACAGCACACTTAGAACACATTTCCAAAATCATCTTTATATATCATACTTTCTTTCCAACCTTGATACCAATTTAGACTTTTTTGTAACCTTAAAGCTCGAATCCTGCACTTCACAGGTGACTCTAATCTCAAATTTCAGAATTGTAATTCTTTCCGTTTAGCAAATAAAAAGTATTAAATTTTTAGTACATTTTAGTAATTTTTGTACCCTTTTAGCGTATATTTCCAAAAACCCAACCTTATCACACCTCGTATAAAATTCAAGATTCTGGTTTCAGGCGTTACGTCTGGGGGATGATTCTAGTCCAGTTAATTCGTTATTTTTCTTCTCTTTTATATATAGTTTTTGACCTGGCACCATAAAAATTTTATTTTTCTATAGCATGTGATATATTATTGAGATTATATAAAATAGTTACAAAAATTGTTCTAAACCAGTCAACTTTACAGTTCAACACCAGCTACTCGAACTTGTGGGAAGATAGGTATTATTTGAATGATTAAATAAATATATGTATGTTTACGTATGTTATCTCTAAAAAGTAGTTCCCCAAATAGATTTTCAAATCTCCACCAACCTATTTTTTTAATTTTGTTCAATAATCAATTGACAGTTTAATGATTCACATCTGAGATTTAAACCTAAAACAGCAACCAAAGTGTTGAACATTTGTTACTCATTAATCCCATGTGATACCTTTGATTGACAAATGTCATAAAATATCTTATCAAGATCACAATAAATGAGAACAGAGACACATGGAAAGTACGACATGTCACTTAGATCTTTACATTGAGCGGTACAAACATGTTTGGAATGCAATACAAAAAGTTTGAGCATTTGAACTTTGAATGTTATAAAATTGTCATTGAAGTCTGTCAGATAAGAATACTGTGTTTCTCATTCTCTAAAATTAAACAATTTCCAAAAATGACGAATAAAGTGTGTGTGTGTGTGAATATTGTTCTGGTCAGGGTTTTTGCCGGCTAAAGTATTTTCAAATAAAGGGAAAAAAGTTGGATGGGCTGAATATAAGTCATATTTAACATCAGAACTTTTCATGAAAAATGTATGACTGTATTCAGGATTTGTGTAAAGTAAATCCTATCAAACTATGATCGTTACTGAATCTGTATTAAGTTGATTTTACAGATATAAGAAAGTATTATATTAACATATATTCTTATGTATTTATTTAACGAAAAATTTTCTATTTTTATCTTCGAAGCATTTTATTAAAACCAAGAACTTGTTATAAATGAACGCATTTTTTTTTGATACTGAAAGGAAATATTAAAATTCATTGTTTCAAAATTAATCTTTTTAGCTGGAGTAACCTTCCTTTTAATACAATTTTTTTGAAGTGATCAATAAATTTATTTTTTTTTTATTTGCATTTCCCTTTTTCCTACACTTCCGATGGGCTCTGTTTTCTATGTAATTTATTCCTTTACACTAACAGGAGATCTAGTAGCTGTTAAAAAAATTAAATGCAACTGTTTTTTAAAGAAACTGGCAAAATGTCAACATTCAGCTTTTCACATCGGAAGTGTATTTACTGAAAAAAACGAGACATGACAAAAAAAAACCAATAACAGAGAGGTATGTCTTCTCAGGGGATTTATAAGAATTGTGGTGAAGTTATAAAACGTCAGGTGGAATATGATGAAAGAGTGGAATATATTGTAAAATAGCTTAACTATTATTTTTTAATTTCAAAAAATAACAATGATGAGTACAGAAAGGACAGAAAAAATAATAATGATGAGTATAGAGACATCAGAGAGGCCAAAAAATGTTAATTCTAGATAGGAGAATTCTCAAAGATTCTTATTGTAAATAATACACTTAAATGAAATTTTCGTTAGCATCAGAACTAATAATTAAAAAAATCAAAATTTTTAAAATTGTGGTCACTAAACATGGCTCTAGAATTTACACTGTTCTAAGCCAACACTAGAGAGATATGTCGATGCTGCGTTAAAAAAAAAACAGTAAGGAAAGGTCAAAAGCCAAGCGAAGCCGACTATATGATATCTTACATCACTATGTATATTTTGTGGAGCTCCCGTAACAAAAAAAGTTTATATTGGGAATTTATGTGAAGCAGATCTACCAACTATGAACCTTATTGGAATGCGTATCATGGCTTTAGATCAGTCACAATTCGGTACTACAACAAGTCTGAATCGATTTTCATCAAATTTGACAGAGGCTTTTTTACCTCTTGCACCAAATAACATTGCTGTATAGTGCATGATATGACTTCGATAAGGATTATATTAAAAAATATTTATGTGCAAGAGATATACCGAACCGAGCTTCACAGAAAAAATCTATCCAATTTGAGATGATATTACATCTATGGTGAGCAATAAACATAAAATATGGGGGCTATATCCAAATCTCAACCGATCTTAATAACATTTGGCAGAGGTATTTCTCGGCTGTATCTTATATCTGGTACCAAAGATCATTGTTGTGGAGTGCATATTATGAATGTGACGGACTTGAACAACAAATCGGATGCAACATATATATGGGAGCTATAACTATATTTGAACCGATTTTCGCCAAATTTTATGTATTGCTTGTAGACTTAATTCGGTCATATGTGACAGATCAATTGGACTGATATTGGCCATCCGGTGTAAAATTAACACGAAATCGGTTGAAGATATATATAGCAGCTATATATTTAAATTTGAACCGATTTCGTCCTTGATCCAAATAAATATTGTTTGAAAAATTTCATCTTAATCGCTTGATAAATGCGACCTGCATTTTTTCACAAAAATTCTTGGCCAGACGGACTGACATGCATAAATCGACTCAGAAAGTGATTCTAAGAGGATCCTCAAATGTAACTATGAATATATATCGCTTCCTTCTGCATGTTACAAACAAATACAAACATAGTTTGACAAATTGTGTATCAACCAATTAGATCTAGCCAAAAAGTATTAGATCTAGTCAAAATATTGTAAATATAGTCCCAGGTATTGATATAGACCCCATATAACTGTACCACAAGATATTCGCTGTTTTGATGATTTGTGCTGCATTTTAAACCAGAATTACTTCAAATTTAGTATTTGGAGTTCGCTATGAACACTACCTCCATCCATACCTATGTACAGCCCCCACATAGCCACATTTTTCAACAGAATTATCTCAAACTTGGTCTTTGCAGTTTGTAATAGGCACCATCTCCGCAGATAATTGGTTTAGTGTAGGCCCCATATAACTGAACTTCAAGATTTTCGGTATTTTAATGATTTGTGTCAAACTTTTAATCGGATTTGTTCCAAAATGTGTATTTTATTTGTTTTTTTGTAATAGGTACTATATGATAGATATGATCTGATCTTGTTATCTGATATTCGCCCCATATGATCTTACATTCGAAATTTGAAAATTTTCCAAATGGTGGAAGGTATTAAAGGTTCAGCTTGTTTTGTAAAATACTCATGTTAGACCTTCAAAATATGTATATTCTGGATCAGCGTAAAATTCTGAGTCGATTTAGCAATGTCCGTTTGTCTGTCTATCTACCTGTTGTAATCACTCTGTCTTACGAACGAATTGAGATAGAAGGCTAAAATTTTGCCCACATCGGTATTTTGCCGGTAGGCAGGTTAAGTTCGAAAATGGGTCATGTTTGTCAACGTTTTCGTATAGCCCCCATATAACGGTACAGTTCACTATTCGTTATTTTTTTAATATTAGCGACATTATTTACCGGAATTATTTTAAATTTCGTGACTACACTTTGCGTATGCAGGTCCATATCTTCGTATAGCCCCCTTATAACTACACCTCCCTCGTATAGCCCCCATATAACGGTACCGTTCACTATTCGTTATTTTTTTAATATTAGCGACATTATTTACCGGAATTGTTTCAAATTTCGTGCCAACACTTTGCGTATGCAGGTCCATATCTTCGTATAGCCCCCTATAACTACACCTCCCAATATTCGATATTTTAATGATTTCAGCGACATTATTCACCGGAATTTCTTCAAATTTCATATTTGCTGTTCGTAACGCCTTCGTTAAGCTCCATACGATTTTCATCTAAGCGGTTTTATTTCGGAATTTTTTAAAAATGTTCAAGTTTGTTCCAAATGACGGAGGGTATTAAAAGGTTAGCTCAGCCGAACTTAGCCACGTTTTTTTTTGGGAATTTTTTATTTTTTGGAAATTTTTGATTTTGAGATTTGCAAAGTTTAATGAAAATCGAATTTCCAAATTTATGCTATTAACTGTTAATCCAAATCTTAAACATCAGTTATTGATAGAAATATTCAGATACTCGATATTTGTAGCAAATCGGTTACGTTTAAGGGTTATAATTATTCAAAATTTTGATCCCTTGACGGGAAGGTGCCAGGAAGAGTGAGCCGAAAAAATCTATATTCATATTCCATCGGATCTCTGGTTGGTATAAAATATTGTGTTGTAAATTTTAAAAAAATCGTTGATTTGGTTCGCATGTGATGAGAGTGTACTCTCTCTTTGTGGGGGAGGTACATCATCTCCACACTAGATCTGTGGAAAATCTATTAGCTTGAGTTAGGTTGGAAAGATTTGGATGATTTTTCCTTTTTTTGGCGTCATGGGCATTCAAAATTGTGAACCGCTGTCGGGGAGGTACTTTAACGAGTGCTTGTTCTTCATATTCAGATCGTGTGTTGATAGAAATATTGGTTTAAACGAAATTTAAACTCAATGTATCTCTAATTCCACATTTTATAACAGATATGATTATTTAAAATGTTAACCCTTTGTGGGGGAGATAATTGAAGAAGTAGGCCGCTATTGTCCAATTCCACACCTGAAGCAAATATTACAATTTCTAATGTTTGAACAAAATCGAAGGCTCCTTCTCTTTCTAGACAACATTTTGACATTTTGTGGGGAAGTGGTCCGATATTGCTCATCTCCGAAATCGACCTGAGTTTAATAATAATTTTTACATCCACAATTTTTTTCTACCTTTTTGGCTAATTATAAACATACGTTCAATAATTCGTGGCGATAGCTTTATTAGAAATATTTCTATTAAATTTTTCCCATACAAGTAAATTGTTGTTAATTATTGGAAAGCTATTTTTCTTTCAATTTAATTGTTTAGATTTCTATAAAATGAATTTAGTAAGTGTTACCTTTATACACAATAAATAATTAAAAACGAAACAAAAACAATAACATAAATTTATTAAATTTATATTGTGTGCATTTTCCTGCGGCAAACTATGCTTTAGTAAACAAACATTTTTCCGTTTTCCAAATGCTATTCATGCGGATGTAATTGATGTTCTGGACGTGATTTCTAGTTTATAGCTTGTCAATGAATTTTTAAATTGAAATCGAAAGTGATGAGAAACTATAAACAATTCAGCGATACCAATTGAAAAGCATGTAAACAAAGGTCGTAGTCGGGTGGACCGATAATGTGATACCCTACGCCTTTATACTTAGAGGTAAAGTTTCCATAGATCTAAAATATTTTTGAAACATTTACATAAGGGTGTAGAGTATCGAGCAAACTAGCCCTGCACCACATAGTGGTATGGATATTATGTCTTTGTACATTTATTTGTAACGTGGAGAAGGAAGCGAGATAAAGCTATTGTTACTTTTGAGGATCTTCATAGAATCAATTTCTATGTCGATTTATGCATGTCAGTCCGTCTGTCGGTCCGTCCGTCTGCATATTTTTGTTTGGCCCTGCACCACATAGTGGTGTGGATATTATGTCTTTGTACATTTATTTGTAACGTGGAGAAGGAAGCGAGATAAAGCTATTGTTACTTTTGAGGATCTTCATAGAATCAATTTCTATGTCGATTTATGCATGTCAGTCCGTCTGTCGGTCCGTCCGTCCGTCTGCATATTTTTGTTTGGCCCAAGGACGAACCGTATTCAAATCGTTGAGAATCGGTTCAAATTTAGATATAGCTCCCATATACTTCAATAACTGATATGGGGTTAATTGTGCACCAAATGTCTAATATCAGTCAAAATAGCTTGAATTTTGGCACATTCGAACGATCAGTCTAGAAACAAATGCATCAAATTTGGTGAAAATCGGTTCAGATAAAGCTATAGCCCCCATATATATGTTTCATCCGATTTCGGATTAATCCCTCACGTGCATAATATGCACTCCACAACAATGATATGTGGTACCAGATGTCAGATACAGCCCAGAAATATCCCTGCCACATTTTATTAAGATCGGTTCAGATTTGGATAAAGCTCCCAAATATATACCTTCAATCGATTTCGGATAATTGTGCACCAAATGTATTCAGCCTAGAAACAAGTACTTCAGATTTGGAGAAAATCGGTTCAGATATAGCTATAACTGTCATATATATATGTTTCATCCGATTTGGTGTTTAAGGCCCTCACATTTGTAATATGCATTTGATAACAATGATATTTGGTACCAGATATCTTATAGAGCCACATTTTATTGAGATCGGATAAGATTTGGGTATAGCTCCCATATATATAGTGAAAATCGATTAAGAATTGGATATCCCTGCCGTATATTAGTTCGCTTTGAAACCAAATTATAACTGGTCTAAAGCCAAATCTTGAAAGTTGGTATGATCCACGTCAAATAAATTCTTTTGTAACGGGATCTACACAACATATGCATAGTGGTGTAGGGTATCATATAGTCGGTCCCGCCCGACTTTTGACTTTTCCTTGCTGTCTTTTTATTTTCCAAGTCATATGGGGAACTAAACAAACTGCAATTGAATTAATTGCATCCCTGAAAATATTTGATGGAATATGCAATTAAATAGTCAGTATTCAATTGACTATAATTTCCATAGGAGCAGTTGCATTGCGTATTTCTATGAGAGGTTTTCCTTATTGTGTTTTTGTTTCAACGGCATTTAAATTAAGAGGTAACAATATTTTATACAAACGTAGAAGCATATTTTTTTAACGAATCTTATACCATGTTTTCATTGAAATTTGAACTAGGATGGACGCAAACAAAATTACGCGTTCACACCGCATGATTCGAAATTCATTGTAATGTGATTCCTTTTTTGTTCCTTGATTTTTATTGGAATGTGAACGAAAATACATAAAATATGCCTAATATGAAAAGAGAATATAAATGTATTTTTTTTTTTCAAAGATATATTTTATGATTAATTATAAACTTTTTGATTATGTTTATTTTTTTATATATAAAGTATAAAATTCAACCGTAGAGACACTTGTCAACATTGTTTTCGTCGAAACACAAGTTCACATCTTAATGCCTTTTTTTGTTTCCTGGTTTCTGCGGAAATTTCAACTCGTGGACAAAAAGAATGAGTTATATGAGAGAGTAACAAAATGTTTTTTCGTTTGAATGTACATACGCCAACTTTCAACATTATACTTTTCATTCATGACTTTCAGTTTTCCTGAAAAGTTTTCAAATTATATTAATTGTTTTTATATCTTGCATTTTTGAATGTCATGATTTACTTTAATCGTTAAAGCCTCTCTTTTGTTAGGGATGGCCGATATTTCATAAGAATCGAACACAGTGACAAAATTGATTTCCATATAGTATTTAAAATGGGCTATATAGGCCCACGTTTTGGTATAACCTCCATATAACTGTACCAAAAAATTTAAGGTTTTTTGGTTGCTTTGGTTACAATTTTTACCTAAATTAAATTGGCAACAATTAATTTAATTAATTTGTAAGAAAAACTCTTGCATAGAACTCAAAGTAGGTTTTGATATAGTTCCCATATAACTGTACCTTCAAATATTCGGTATTTCGATGATTTGTGCCAATTCTGCAATTTGAAGCTCCTAATGGGCCCATGACAAAAATTGCCGAAAACAGGTCTTTGTATAGCTCCAATATGACGGTAACAGTCCATATTCTATATTTTTATGACTTTAGTAGTATTTTCAACAGTTTTTTTTTATTTTTGAAAATTTGAAAATTCCTTTCAAATGGTGGAGGGTTTATATAGTTCGGCTTAAATTACGGTTTTCTCGAACTTAATGATTTGCGATAAAAAAACTCTTTGAGTAAAAAAACACGTTATAGAGTATAAGTCGATTTTGCCGACAGATGTATACCCTCAGTCAATGTTCGAATATTTAAATATATATATTGACTTCTGTTATGATTATTCAAATTGTTGACCCAACGTGCCAGGTTTGGACAATATTGGTGACTATCACTTTATATGAGATATGTGATAATTTTTAGGAAATGTTTGAAATGTGAGTAGGGTATCAGATATGGTCGACCGAAGTATTCCATTTTCATTCATCTAATACATATCAGTGTGGGCAAAACAATAAGAAAAACGAACATTTACATCGAATTTTCCTCGAAATCATAAATTCCATGATCATCCCAGGTTTTTGGTTGAGAGAAATATTTAGATAGATTTAAATTACTTTATATTTAGATATAGCAAGTTGTAAAGAACCGCTGACTTGTTTCGCAAGTTATGACAGATAAAAGTATTGAAAATTGTGACCTTTGTGAGTGAGATACAAGACGGGGTTTGCAGATATATTTCCAACACATCTTGTGGTAGCAAAAATGTTTGTACGTGTGAAATTTGAGTTTGTATGTGTGAAATCTTGAACCCTACGTGGGGGAGGTACCAGAAGAAATGGTCAGATCTCTACCTCATATATAAATGATCGTGTGTTGATGAAAATATTTAGATGTGCCAAGTCTGAATGGAATCGGATGTTAATTTCTCACTGAAATAGCACTGATGCAAATAATAGGATTTTCAAAGTTGGAGCAAGACAGGATTATCCTTTCTCCTTCTGTGTAGTTTTTTTTTTTTTTTTTTTGAAAATTTCAACTTTTTGTGTGATAGGTACCAGAAGGAGTGAACCCATATTGCCCATCTCCGAACTCAATCTACGTTTGACAATAATATTACGATGTACCAAGTTTGGACCAAATCTGATACTCCCTTCGAGAGTGATGGTGCGCACCAAAAGCTAAAAAAATTAAATCTGAACCGACGTCGTCGAAATATTAGAGCTTCGAAGCGCTTAAATTTCAAATCGAATGAATTGATATCTGAATGGTTTTCGCCAAATTTCATAAACGCCCTCTAGTCTAAAAAATACAGAAAAACTTTGGGTCATTTTCTAGGCAATAGCAGACATATTTACACAATTTTTATCAGAGTCAAAGAACCTATTAAGATCTTCACACATCGGATTTAGTATCCATCCAGAAAAACGCAGGTACCGTTATATGCGGACAGTTATACGAAAACGTGGACCTGCATAGAAAATTTTCTGCCATAGATTAAAGAATCCATTAAAATCTTCCCATACGAAATTCGAAGCAATTCCTGTATATAATGTCACTAAAATCATCAAAATACCAAATATCGGAAGGTATTGTTTTATGGTGGTATTGTTTTATGGTATAATGTCACTAAAATCATCAAAATACCAAATATCGGAAGGTATTGTTTTATGGTGGCTATACGACCCAAAGTTACTTTTGAGGATCTTCATAGAATCACTCTCTGAGCCGATTATACATGTTACTCCGTCTGTCTGTTCGTCTGTCCATGTATTTCGGAAAAAAATGCAGGTCGCATTTATTATCCGATTGAAGTGAAATTTTCCAAACAATATTTGTTTGGCCCAAGGACGAACTCTATTGAAATTGGCGAAAATCGGTTCAAATTTAGATATACCTCCCATATATATCTTTAACCGATTTCTGGTAAATTGTGCATCAAATGGCCAATACCAGTCCAAATGACAATTTTTGAACATCCCACGGTATTCAGTCTAGAAGCAATTTTCAGGAAATTTGGTGAAAAATGGTTTAGATATTGCTATAGCTCCCATATATATGTTTCACATTCGTAATATGATATTTGGTACCCGATATAAGATACAGGCCAGAAATACATCTGCAAAATGTTATCAAGATCAGTTCAGATTTGGATATATCTCCCATATATATCTTCAACCGATTTCAGATTAATAGTGCACAAAATGGCTAATATCAGTCTAAATGACTTGAATTTTGGCACATCAGACCAAATTCTAGAAGCAAGTACATCAAATATGATGAAAATCTCTTCAGATATAGCTATAGCTCGCATATTGGTTGGTATTGGTATTGGTGGTTAAGTCCCTCACATTTGTAATATGCACTCGACAACAACGATATTTGGTACCAGATAATCTACCAAGAGCTCTAAAATACCTCTGCCAAATTTTTCAGGTTTGGATATAACTCTCATATATCCTTAATCCGATTTCAAGAATATTGTGCAAAAAATGGCTAATATCAGCCCAAATGGAGTGAATTTCGGGACGCCCGTCTCCATTTGGTGGAACTCTGGCTCCTATATATATTTTTTTAGTATAATCCTTTTCGAAACGTTGTTAAGCACTCTATAGCAATATTATCTGGTATAAAAGACAAAAATGTCTCCGTTAAATTTAGTGAAAACCATTCCTATATATTAGTTCCCTCTGAAACCAAATTATAACTGCTCTAAAGCCAAAGGTTGAACTGCATTAAGTGGTGTAGGGTATCATATAGTTGGCTCTGACCGACTATTGACTTTATCTCACGGGTTTTATATATACAAATAAATTTCTAGAACAGTGTTGGCTTGTTTGTTCGGGATACCATAGTATTTTGTTGTTGCAAAATGGTATTTTGTTGGTTTATGTTTTATTTAATTCTTTGGTTCCTCTTATATTGAGCTTACGATCTCGTCACTTGGGTAAAAAAATGTTTTTTGTTATAGAAGTTATTTTTAAAATAACTTCTGGGGAGAATATCCCACACAAAAACAGGGAAACTGATGAGGATTGGTGGCTCTTTCCGAAACCTAGGTATTCCCTGCCTTACCCCCTGGTAAACATTACCCTCGTTCTCCACTAATAAAAACTTTATAAAAACAACAATAAAGGGATAAAGCCTGCACATTTTGCAAACAAAAAATAAATAAATAAATTTCTCTGTTAACTTTTGTAACACAGTTATTAGACCTTATGCACAGCCAATATTATGAGTAAATTTTACTGAATACTATAGTACACTTCATTTTATTCATTTACTGTTTTTAATTAGTTATCTTTTTTTGTTTTTTATTCACAAACTGAGATGTATTAAACCCCCTTGAGAAACGTACATATACCTATACACCATCATGCACCTTGTAAATATATATACATTTAGAGATGTACACTTTAAAATACTTGAACCAGTACTCACGAGGATATTTCGATTCGTGTTGTTCATTTAATCCAGCGTCTTGTGGATTCTTATCGATTGGTGATGCTTCCTTGCCATAACGCACGAACACCCAGTAAAGAACCAAAAAGACGATTTGAACAATCATTAGGGCAACAAAGCCCGTTTGCTTAGTGACAGTCGAATGCATTTTCACTGATACGATGGCAGTCTTCGATGATGGAGATTTATATGTTACTTGCACAATACAAAGACGAAGCTCTAACAGGGATTTTCCTCGACGGAGGAAATTCTTTTGTTACACACGCGCACAGTTCCGACGAATTGAAGTCTTTATCGAGAAAAACTTATTGTTGGTTTAGAAAACACGTTTCACAATAACTCTTTAGAAAATCCTTTTAATGGATGGCCGATATGAATGCACAATGATGCAACACATTTAGTTGTTCGATTTTTCTCTTTTGCGTTTTCCTATTAGGTTGTATCTTCCGCTCTAAATAGTTTGTTCGTTTTCTCATGCACCGAGCAGCTAGTCGAGGAAACGTCTGTTCTTAGCGGCCGCTAAATGCCGTTTGTTATTTACACTTCCGAATGAGACTCATCGTAGCGTATGTGCGATATTTTCACGTTGAAAATTTAGTAGCCGTTGAAATGGCGATAACAGCAAATCTTGATGCTTCTTCTTCTCCTTTTTTTTTGTTTTTTTTTTCTAGCTGTTTGCTATACTTTGACGAATTCGTTGCTTATGTTTTGTATTTCTCCAGTGGCTAACATTAGCTTTTCTACTTAGCATGGATCATGGTAACCATTGCATGACACTCTCTTAAAGTAGACGAAAATTGAATGGTGTGTATGTGTGTGAGTGTGTCCGTTGATGTTAGCTATACATATTTTAAAATTAAATTGTTGTTTTTGTGGTTTGCAGCGAGCAATTTCCCATCGACTTAATTTGCAATTTGTTCAACAAGCACATACTGGTGGTATTTTGTCGAGTTCTATTAACGATAAGCCTGTTAAAATACGCAACATTTGTTGCGAAGTGCTTGTATGTACATATAGCAAAGCTTTCCATAGCATAGTTCTCACGTTGCGTGCTGTAAAAATTCATCAAGTGCTCTTTAAAGAGCAACACGTTTTGTTATAAGTAATGTTATAATGCTATACGGAATAGTTGATCTGCACTTATTGTGTTTGCTAGGAATTTCGGCTATAATTTATAGTTTAAAGCCTACAAGTATCGAATAAAGCTCATAAAGTTGAGTTGAGCTATACCTAAAGCTTAACCTAGCAGTGCAGTTATTAGGAACTATTGTTTAAACCACGGGTATATTAACTTTGTCATTCCGTTTGTAACTCCTCGAAATACTCATGTCAGAACCAACAAAGTATACATATTCTTGATCAGCATATAATTATAAGTCGATTTAGCGATTTCCGTCTGTCTCTCTGTCTGTCAGTGTATCCCTCTGTGTGTCTTTCTGTCTGTCCGGCTGTATACGCTATCACACATGTGTATTTTGCCAGTAGGTTAAGTTTGTAAATGAGCCATATAGGTCAACGTTTTTATATAGCCCCATATAAGGGTACCTCCCAATATTCGGTATATTGATATTTAGCGATATTTTTTGACGGAATTATTTCAAATTTCGTGTTTAAGGTTCGTAATAAGTACTCGAGCCTATGTCTACGTCCTTGTCTTCATATAGCCCCCTATAACTATACCTATGTTCGATACTTTGTCGATTTTATTTCGGTATTTTGACGATTCACCAGAATTGTTTCAAATGTCGTAATTGAAGTTCGTTATGGGTTCTACAGCCCATACACAGAATTACATTTGAGAGGTATTTTTCTACGGAATTTTTCTTTTTTTTAAATTTTTCAAGTTCAAAAGCTCGGTCCTGCAGAACTTACAGGGTGAGATAAAAAACGGCAACAAAGTCAAATGCCATAACTTTTACATTTTTTTTTTTAATTTTATTGAAGGAAAGCAAAAAATGTCGGAAATAGCATCGAATTTTAGAATAAGTTTAGATATGTTCGAATTGGTCACCTTTGGCACGAATTATGGCCTTCAAACTGCCAATGGAACCGTCACACGCTGCCCGAATGTTGCTCTGCGGTATTTTGGTCCATTCTCGGCGAAGCGTTTGCTTGAGGTGATCGACACTTTGGTATGTTTTAGTGTCAAACTTGCTTTCCAAAATACTCCAGACACAATAGTCCAACAGATTGGTATCCGGAGATTTGGTGGCCATGGTGCGTTGGAAATGAAGCGAGGAACCTCATTTTGTAACCATTCTTGGGTGGCGCGTGCTGTTGGAATGTCCAAGATTTGCGGCCAGAATGTTTGCGTGCCCAAGGCTTTAATACACCCTCCAGAATATTTTCGGCATTTATTCTGATGCCACGGTCGATTAATACGAGCCAAGAGCGTCCATCGGCTGTTATGGCGGCCCACACCATAACCATGACCGTCGCTTGAGCCAACCGAAGGTGCACATTTTCAGTTGACCTCTTTCGCAAGTAAACACGATAATTTTGTTTCTTTACAAACTGCAGGACAACGAATGTTTTCTCATCGGATAAAACCAAATTCGGCAGTTCACCACTTTCGGCCAGGCGAAGCAACTCTTTAGTTCTTTTGAGTATATTTTCTTTCTGTTGCTGTGTAAGTTCTTGCACTTTTATGGAATTTCAATGGCTTTACCCCGAGTTCATTTTTCAATATTTGCCGAATGGATTTTGCGATATGTTCAGCTCACGAGCCATATTTCGGCCACTGCGACGCGGATTTCCATCAAGTCGTAATCACACTGTCACGCTTGAATGCCATCACGAATAACTTTTTTTCTGGAAAATTCTCACCAAAATGCTTTTGTACGCTTGTAAACAATATAATGAGCTGTCAGTGAAATAATTTTAACAGCTGTCGGACGAGAAACTTAGAAATGACAGCAGTCTGAAGTTGGTTGCAGTTTTTCATCTCACCCTGTGGATGTGTTTTCACTTGTTATTTTCATTGCTTACTTTGTCACGTTTATATTTGTATGTGGTGAGGACATATGATCAGGATCCATTATAGAATCGCCGATTTATGGATGTTCGTTCGTCTGTCTGTTCAATGCGACTACAAGTCGCTTTTATTGTCTGATTGAGATTAAATTTTCCACAAATCATTCGTTGGGCTCGAGGATGAACCTTACTGAAATTATTTAAATTTTGTACTGCAAATTCCTAATAACAAAAATATATATATCCCGCTGGAACGATAGACCTTGACAAATATATTCCAAAAGTGTTCTATTCTATTGTTTCAAGTCATATATCTACACCAAGAAGACATGGTATTTTATTATGTTTTTCTTCGTTTGCTGATGCCAAGTCTCGAACTTGCTAGGCAATAACACTCTTAAAATGTAAAATTAAAGGAATACCGACTGAATGTTTCCAACTTGATTTACAAAACCTAACCTTTGATTTCAGAGCATAAATAATAAATTGGAGATAGTAGAGATAGTTTGTAAACACCTCCCGTTCGGCAATTTTATCAATCAATAACATCAAAACATAATATCTAAAACAAATATGTAAACAAATAAACGGATCCACGCATTATTTATGGTTTAAGTTTTGCCTAAATTGACAAGGCTTTGTTAATAAGCTGCATTCCATTTAGCCTTTGTGTATCTTAAAGTTTTTGTAAGCATTTTGTTGTCGCTTATCATGCACATGAGATCTTCGGTCAATAATGATTATAGCCTTCCCTAATTTACTACAGCAATTAACCAATGCCATCAATGATTACATGGGTTTACTTTTGCTTTGCTATTCATTTGAGTTGGAGAAAAACATGTCATGGATGAAATTTTGCTTCAAACTCAAAATAAACAAAAACAAACGTTTGAGTATACCTCATGTGCCATAGTAAGTTTTGAACCAAAGCCAGGCTAGGCTGAATACCCCGCAAACTCTTGGAAGTAGTATGAGCAGAATAACCAATTTAAAGGTAAATATAAATATCGGTGGGTATCGTTATACGCTATAGGAAGACGTGGACCTATACATACAAAGTATAGCCACCGGAGCTAGAACCAATTATGAACTACAAATAACGACTTTTTGACAAATCAGTGGAAAAATGGGGCAAAAATCATAAAAATACCGAATATCGGAAGCCACTGTTATAGTTTACTGTTATATGGCGGATATACCAAAACGTAGATCTATATACAGAATGTTTCCACACCGGAGCTAGAATCCATTATGGCTCACAAATACCAATTGTTAGGAAAAATTCGTGGAAAAAAATGGCAAAAATCATCAAAATACTGAATATCGGGAGGTACCGTTATATGGCGGCTATACTAAAACGTGTACCGATATATCTCATTTTCAATACCAACCATCCTAGACACAATACAAATTGTTCGGCCAAATTTTGAAGCTCTACGTCTAATAATGTATCGACAGACAGATAGACGTTAAATCGGCTTAGAATTTTATGCTGATCACGAATAAATATGCTTTATGGGGTCTACGACGAATATTTAAAGATGTTACAAACGGAATGATAAAGTTAATATACCCTCCTTTTCAAGGTGGAGGGTATAAAAATGCTCCTAAGTTCGGCCCGGCCCTCCGCCATTTGGAAAGAACTTGAAAACTGTAAAAAAAAAAAAAAAATCCGTCGAAAAATAGCGTTTAAATGAAAACCGTTATAGGCGGCTATACGAAGACGTAGAACTTCAAACAATGCCGGTCTATAATGTCTCTAAAATCATAAAAATACCGAATATTGGGAGGTAGCGTTATATGGGGGCTCTATGAAGACGTGGACCGACATGGCCCAACTTAACCTGCTTACTTGAAAAATACACATGTGTGCAAAATTACAACAGACAAGCGGACGGACATCGCTAAATTGACTTAGAATTTTACGTTGATCCCGAATATATGTACTTTGTAGGGTCTATCATGATTATTTCGAAGAGTTACAAAGTTAATATATTTTTTTTTTGTAAAATGCGAAAATATCCGTGAGGTACCATGTATAGCGGATCCAAGTATTCCACTCCATCTAATACTGATACAAATTTTGGTATGGTCAAAATTTGAAGAAAATCAAACATATACTTCCAATTGTATGAGAATAATCAAAATGTTGAACTTTTGTTGGCGATTCCGATGAATTCCATTCTATTCACATCAGATCTCTGGCTGAGAAAAATATTAACACATACCAAGTATGAGAAGAATCGTTAACTTGTTTCGCAGACAGAAACGGATTTGATCCAAAGAGACCTAGGGTCTAAAATCGTTATTACGATGAGGCACGTTTTGGACGTATCAAATGATATACAGGGCGAGATAAAACCAGTAAAGAATGTCCTAAAGTCGGGCGGGGACGACTTTATGATACCCTACACCACTTTGCTAATTTAGTAGAGCTCCACATAAAAATTAAAAGTTTTTATGTGAGAATTCAATCGTACACGCTATGATTATAATTATAATTTAAAGTTGAAAGGACTAAATATGCCGAAGCATTTGTATCTTTTAAATTCGGACTTGTATTGCCCATTTGGTGCAAAATTAATTTGAAATCAGATATAGATATATATGAGAGCTATATCCAAATCTGAACTGATCTCGATAAAATTTGCAAAGATATTTCTGAGCTGTATTTGATATATTTCCCTGAATATCGTTGTTACGGAATGCATATTACGGCTGTGGGTAACAAATACAACAAATCAGATGAACAAAATATATGGGAGCTCTAGCTATATCTGATGGGAACTATAGCTATATCTGAACCGATCTTCACCAAATTTGGCATACAACCTTCTAGACTCAATTCGGTCGTATGTACCAAATGCCATCCCATTTGGGCAAATATTAGACTTTTGGTGCACAAAAAAAGCAAATCGGACGAAGTTATATATGTGAGCTATATCCAAATCTGAACCGATCCCGATAAAATTTAGCAAAGGTATTTCTGAGCTGTATTTGATATATTTCCCTAAATATTGTAGTTACAGAGTGCATATTACGGCTGCGAAGGACATAAAATAACAAATCGGATGAGCAATATATATGGGAGCTATAGCTATATCTGAACCGAATTTGGCGTACTACCTTCTAGACTCAATTCGATCGTATGTACCAAATTCCATCCGATTTGAGTAAATATTAGACGTTTGGTGCACAATAAAAGCAAATCGGACGAAGATATATATGGGAGCTATATCTAAATTTTTTACCGATTATCTCCAATTTCAATAGGGTTCGTCCTTGAGCCAAACAAATATTGTTTGGAAATTTTCATCTCAATCGTATAATAAATGCGACCTGCATTTTGTTCACAAGAATACATGGACAGACGGACGGACGGACGGTCTGACATGCATAAATCAACTCAGAAAGTGATTCTATGGAGATCCTCATCTATCTCGCTTCCTTCTCCATGTTACAAACAAATGCACAAAGACATAATACCCGGACCACCATTTTTATCATCAAATTTTAGAATAAGTTTAGATTTGTTCGAAGTGGTCACCTTTGTCACGAACTATGGCCTTCAAACGCTGCCCGAATGCTGCTCTGTGGTATTTGGCCCATTCCCGGCGAAGCGCTTGCTTGAGGTGACTCTTTGGTATTTTTTAGTGCCAACATTGCTTTCCAAAATACTCCAGACACAATAGTCCAAGGGATAGGTATCTGGATGTTTTGGTGGCCATTGTGCGCTGGAAATGAAGCGGGGTACCTCATTTTGAAACGCGTGCTGAGTGCGATGGTGCTGAGTCCTGTTGGAATGTCCAAGGTCTGTGGCCAAAATGTTTGCGTGCCCAATGCTTTAATACACCCTCCAGAATATTTTCGCGATAATATTCGGCATTTATTCTGATGTCGATCGATTAATACGAGGGGAGAGCGAAAAGCGGCTGTTATGGCGGCCAACACCATCAGCATTGCCGGCGCTTGAGTTCTGGTGGCCAACCGAAGGTGCACATTTTCAGCTGACTTCTTTGGCAAGTAAACACGATCATTTTGTTTGTTTACAAACTGCTGGACAACGAATGTTTTCTCATCGGAGAAGTCCAAATTCGGCAGCTCACCACTTTCGGCCAAGCGAAGCAACTATTCAGCTCTTTTGAGTCTATTTTATTTCTGTTGCGGTGTAAGTTCTTGCACTTTTTGGAATTTCAATGGTTGCAGCTCACGAGCCATATTTCCGACACTGCGACGCGGGTTTCGATCAAAGTCGCTTCTTTACTTTTCGAACCATTTCTACTGATGTTGCTGTTTTCTTCTGTCCACTTCCTTGACGTCGGGCTACGCTACCAGTATTATTCACATTTTAATGCTGGAGTGCTTTAACGATAGCCACTTGTGGTTTTCCAGCCAAATATAAAGAAATCACACTATCACGCTTGAATTCCATTACGAATAACTTTTTGTTCGGGAAAATTCTCACCAAAATGCTTTTATACGCTTGTAAACAATATAATGAGCTGTCACTGGAATAATTGCAACAGCTGCCTGACGAGTGGCTTAGAAATGACAGCAGTCTGAAGTTGGTTGCAGTTTTTTCATCTCACCCTGTATATCCACTGTAGCCATATGGCTGAGGGTATAAGAACACAAATATGTAAAAGCATGACAAATAAAAGTTTGAATAATCCAAAATTTTGGTTTGAAAATTCTTTTCCATAGACCATAAATTTTCTATATACATTTTAATATCTGTCAAACGCAATTATTTCACAAAATGGACAAACTCTAATACGTTCGTCTATAATAATACTTTGTAAATATATGTAAGTGGTGCTTTTCATATTTTCTGCGCGTTTTTCGAAATCACTGATGCATGAATTTTTACAACAATTTGTTTAATCTATCACCATTTTTGTTTAATCTATCACCAATTTTCTACCTCTCAGCCGAACTTTTTTTAGGGTGTTGGAGATAACATATTTTAATATTTAATAAATCTAAATTTATTCATATTACATTTCACGAAATTTTGTTTAGTATCTTCGCCAGAAATTTTTGTTTCTTAGTTTTTACATGCACAGTGTATGAGGGTAAGTTTTCCGATAAACAAACCGTCGTCTACCGGTAAGTTATTACAAAGAAATATATTTAACCATTTTTGTTAAGCTAATGTTCTGATGTTCTGTTCATGTTCTGATAAGGATACCAATGGACTAAATTGGTTGATTCTTTACAAATATGTAAATATAAAAGAAATTTTCGACGCATGTGAGAGCAATGTGACCATTAGCCACACCAGCGAATGTAGAATAACGGGGTCAATGTGTTTGTCTGCTTTGTGATGGTAGGATACCAAATAATAGTCAAATTTGTATCAATTAAGGAATAACACCGCAACAACAAGTCATGTGTGTTCCTAATTAGTTATCGCAGACATTATTTGCTTTATCGACTTTAGCTCCTTCCATTATCCGTGGAATATACAGTTTGTCAGCTATGAGTGAGCAAACTGAAGAAAGTATAACAAATAAAACTTTGATAACGTCTATAACCTATTTTTTATTTATAATGAATAAAAATGAATACATGGCTCTATAAACTTAATATTTTTCAAAATAGCTACCAAGGCCTATGTCACCATCCAGATTTAGTAGAACTATCTCTACAATTAGACGTTTATATTGGGCTTTTATGTGTAGTAAATTATACAGACTTAATTTATACTCATTTAGTGTTTAGTCTCTAAAGCGGCTTAAATTTGAAATCGGATGGGACTAAAGCGGGGATAGGTTAGCCATACATATGAAGCTGTTTCCGACCACACACACAAACGACGAATTCGAGAGTAATTAATGATTGATTTGCGATTCCCATACATTTTGTTATTGTACATATTTAAATTATCTCTTTTTGCTCATTATACAAGTGAGTTAATTATTCTATGACTAGCTGGCCCGGTCCGCGTTGCCGGCCCGTAGTTTTTGTCTATTATACATATTTGTCAAAGCATAATTATTCAAAGATATGAATGTTATAAATGTTCACGTACTGGTCGATTAGTTTTTAATGTTTAGTCAAATGAGCAGTAATTTGGAATTTACTGTACTTTGTACATCTCATAATTGAGGGCTAATTGATTTAAGAATATCCAAAGTTAATTACTTTTTTAAACCCATTAGCACCTCAGATTGTGCATTAGAGTCCTCATAAGTCCCCCTAACCATGTCGGCCTGTTTGTCCGCCAAAAGGTGGACTTGAGAGGGTACTATTACATGGAGAAAATTCTAAAATTTGTAGATATGTTGAAATTTTTGTGTAAGATTTTCACCCCCCCAAATATACATTTTTAGCCAAATCCTTTGAAATATGGTAAATTGCGAAACATCGACCTACATTGAAAACTTTCTTCACCCCTTATAATCCAAGATGACAAATAGAGGCCAAATCGAAAATATAGCAGAACAACATAGCATGTCAAACTGAAAAAAAATCAGGTGATTTAAATAAGTAAAAATAGGTTTATCCACCTCATAATTGAGGTCAGACTAATTTCAGAATAGTCAAATATAATTACTATCTTACACTCATTACCGTAATATGGAAACTAATTTTATTTGTCATTTAAATTGTAAATTGGAGTCCCCATAAAGTCCATATTTTTCATCATAGTATA
The DNA here is from genome assembly GCF_030504385.1 of Musca domestica. Taxonomy (NCBI): domain Eukaryota; kingdom Metazoa; phylum Arthropoda; class Insecta; order Diptera; family Muscidae; genus Musca; species Musca domestica. The sequence goes on along the minus strand of NW_026712296.1, from coordinate 6,338,207 downwards.
ATTCAATGACGATTCAACAAATATTCGGTCCCGTGCTACTTTCTTATATTTGTAATTTGTTCATGCTTTTACAATTTTTTTTCATATAGATGTATATCCCAAATCTACGTTCCCAACCAATATTCTCTTGGGGGTTACAAATTCAATAGAATACAAATTTTTCTTTTCTGACCACACATTAGATGTGAAAGTGGACTTGGGGATACTCCAATGTGGAGACTTTACATGAATAAATTTCTATGTGGCAATTATCTGTACGATGGTTCCTTACCCCAGGGTAGCATAAATACAATTTTTTAGTGGTCAAGACCAATATGGGCCCTACTCCGAAAATTTTATGCGAAGAGGTTCTCTACGCCCTTAGAAACAAAGATGCCAAATAAGGGCCAAAAATAGAAGAAAGTGGCGAAGACTCCAAAAATGGCTTAAATCATACGATGGTTATTTATGATCGATATCATGACCTGCAAAAGCGATTTAAGGTATCTTAAATGTTCAGGAAAAATATTTAGAAGGATAGAAATCTTTTTCTTACTAAGAATCCCATTTGCTCTACTATTTTGCACCCTTTATATTTGGTATTTTACTGATTATACTCCCAAATTTTTTTGCATTTTGAGCTCTCATTGGACGGATTATTGTCACATGAAAGAAGTAGGGCCACGCTTTGATATAAGACCCATTAATCTTTTTCGGTCATTTTTGTTTGTTTAAATGTCTGCGCATCTTCCAGCTGAAGCACGATGTAGGCCCTGGAGTTGAAAGGAAGATGTCAGTTACCATCGTATTTCGCACTTATTTCATTTTGTTGGTGAAAAATTGTATATAGTGAAAAATAATTCTTTATTTTTTTTCACAAAAAATCCACTGAATTCAATATGGTATTACAAATTGAAAAAATTGACAATACTTGTTCGCTGATTTTTTACAGCAACTGTTTAAAGATCCTTACAAAGTTCGTCAATAGAATGTACTTTTATTTTAAAATTCAATTCCATTGGAAATTTTTTCGATATTTTCCCGTTTTGAGAATTGTTGCAATGAGATCTCTTTTTCCGTGATGTAACCCGCCATCAATTTCAGTTCTCAAGAAATCAAGTCATTAATATTCGAATTCAAAAATAAAATATAAAAAACACTACAAATGTACATTAGAAAAAAGTAAGTCAAAATGGAAAAAAATCATGCAAAATAAAACATTACTATTGTACATTTCAAAAGTCAAAATGAAAATGTTAACATATAACATTTTTAAGCGATTTTTTTGGATATTATCCTTTTCGGATAAGAGACAATTCCGAATTTGTATGAATCATTAAAATCAGTTCAGCGGTTCTTAAGTTATAAGCGTAGTAACTAACACAACTTTCATTTATGTACTAGCTGAACCCGGTGCGCTTCGCTACCCCTTTTGATTTTATATGCATTCAAAATTTTATTTTCGAATATATGTTGGATAAAGAAAACAAATTTAAAAATTTAAAAAAAAAAAAAAATATTGCACTAATTTAATGCGTTAATAAACAAAATCGTTACAAAAGCAGTAACATGACATGCATACTCGAAGGGTTTGTCCTTTGTTAGTGAATTCGAGATAGCAACATACTTCGCCGTAATAAGCGTATTTCAAATAAATTGTTGTGTTGTTTTTTAGTGTTAGCCTAAGGCGTTTTGGGTCAATGGTTCTTATTAAAATCATATCCCAATCTGATCCGATTTAAATAAAATTTTAAAAAAATTACTTTTACACCAAACTCCGCCACACCTTTCATATTTCATTGAAATTGGTGCGTCAAATATGTGAAATCGGCCGAGAATACATATATGGGAGCTATATCCAAATCTTAACTAATTTCCAATTAATCACATTTATTATTATAACCAAATTCCGCCACACATTCTGAATTTCATTGGAATCGGTCATATATATCGTGTTTGGTGCATAATATGTATGAAATCGGCCGAAATATATATGTTAGCTATATCCAAACCTCAACTGATTTCTAATTATTTTCTAATCAAAATCCCGTTACATATTCCAAATTTCTTTGGAATCGAACATACATATCGTGTATGGTGCATCAAATACATGAAATCGGTCGAAAATATATATGGGAGCTATATCCAAATCTGAACCGATTTCAATTTAATTTGACAAATTCATTTTGGCTCCCAATTCCGTTACTTATTTTAAATTTCATTACAATTGGAAATACATGTCGTGTTTGGTCCACCAAATACATGAAATCGGCCGAAAATGTATATGGGAGCTATATCCAAATCTGAACCGATTTCAATATAATTTGGGAAATCAATTTTTTAGATAAAATCTATCACACGTTTCAAATTTCATTGAAATTGGGGATACATAGCGTGTTTGGTGCATCAAATGCTTGAAATCGGCCGAAAATATATATGGGAGCTATATCCAAATCTGAACCGATTTCAATATAATTTGGCAAACTTATTTTTGTTCCAAATTCCGTTACGTATTCCAAATTTGGAGACTGTATCTTCAACCAATCAATAGATATGTGCATATAAAATCTAAATTTTTGGGAGGTACCTCCGGTTCTGATGCTATATCTCCAGTTCCAAGTGGAAATTCAAAAATGTATATAGCCTATGTTACTTTCAGGCGATGTTGCAGTATATATGGAAATTTTCAGGAAAATCTATTCAGCGGTTTTCGAGTCCATAAATTACAAACAAACAAACAAACAAACAAACAAACAAACAAACAAACATACAAACATTTTCCTCTTTTATAGATATAGAGAATATAGATAGATAGATTACGTAAAGGACTCGAAAAAGACTCAGCAAAATCATTTTTTCAAAAATAATCTTCCAAGTGCTTGCTGGGAACTCTTGTTCTCCCCATGATCATTGTGTGTAAAATCATTGTTAAAAGTCGAACTTTGGATACCCTCCACCATTTGGAAGGAATTTGGAAATTTTTAGAAAAAATTCGTTGAAAAATGCTGCTAAAATCATAAAAATACCGAATATAGGGTGGTAAAGATATAGAGCATAATATCGCTAAAATCATCCAAATACTGAATATCAGGGGTTACTGTTATATGGAATCTATACGGAGACATAGACATGTATGAGCAATTCCCTCTCATAGGATGTAGTACCCAATAGGAACTTCAAATTCCACATTTCCGGTGAAAGGTATGACACAAATCATCAAAATACCGAATATCAGTAATCAGTACAATAATATGAGACTATACCAAAACTTAGACATATATTGACAGTTCTATGCAAGAATGTTTCTTACATAATGGGAACCCAATCTGACAATTTACAGTAACTTCGGGCTAAATTGTGACTAAAACACCCAAAAAACCTTAAATCTGTTTGTGCAGTTATATGGGGGCTTTACCAAAGCGTACAGGGTGTGATAAAAACTGCAACAAAATCAAACGCCATAATTTTTAAATTTTCTTTAATATTATTGAATGAAAGCAAAAAATGTCGGAAATAGCATCAAATTATAGAATAAGTTTAGATTTTTTCGAATTGGTCACCTTTGCCACGAATTATGGCCTTCACACGGCCAATGAAACCGCAATACGCTGCCTGAATGTTTTTCTGCGGTATTTTGGCCCATTCCCGGCGAAGCGCTTGCTTCGGGTGATCTACACTTCGGTATTTTTTAGTGCCAACCTTGCTTTTCAAAATATTCCAGACACAATAGTCTAACGGATTGGTATCCGGAGATTTTGGTGGCCATTGTGTGCTGGAAATAAAGAGAGGAACCTAATTTTGTAACCATTCTAGGGTGGCGCGTGCTATTGGAATGTCCAAGATCTGCGGCCAAAATGTTTGCGTGCTCAAGGCTTTAATACACCCTCCAGAATAATTTCGCGATAATATTCGGCATTTATTCTGATGACACGGTCGATTAATACGAGGGGCCATACCTTCACCATGGCCGGCGCTTTAGTTCTGGTGGCCAACCGAAGGTGCACATTTTCAGCTGACCTCTTTGGCAAGAAAACACGATCATTTTGTTTGTTTACAAACTGCTGGACAACGGAGAAAAAAATTCGCAGATCACCACTTTCGGCCAAGCAAAGCAACTATTTAGCTCTTTTGAGTCTATTTTCTTTCTGTTGCGGTGTAAGTTCTTGCACTTTTTGGAATTTCAATGGCTTTACCCCGAGGATAATGGCGATATGTTCAGCACATTAGCCATACTTCGGCCACTGCGACGCGGATTTCGATCAAGTCGCTTCTTTACTTTTCGAACCATTTGGAAAGTCCTCACCAAAATGCTTTTGTACGCTTGCAAGCAATAAAATGAGCTATCACTGGAATAATTTTAACAGCTGTCGGACGAGTGGCTTAGAAATGACAGCAGTCTGAAGTTGGTTACAACAATATAGGTCTCCCCTGTAGACCTATATTGCCTAGTTTCAATACCGAAAGCCTATTAAATATCTGAGTAATAAGCTACCAACCTACTTTATTTCGTTCCGAATGTAGGGCGATTTCCAAAGACGAACAGGACAGGGACGGGCATTGCTGAGTCGACATAGATTTTTATATTTCGAGGCGTTACAAACGAAATAACAAACATAATATAGGGTAAGTGTACCAGTAGTCGGCACTTTTAGGCTTTTCACATTCTGAGTGAAATCTTTCAATTGCAGAAAAATAAAGTTGTTCATATTCCATATTTTGTTTAGTTTTCGAAATAATAAACAACAATTGAATTTGTTTTTATTAAATTGGCAAAATTTGCAATTAGTTTTTTGTAGTTTTTTGCCAGTAGTCGGCACCATTTTCCAATGCTCGGCATGTCAATTTGCCAGTAGTCGGCATATGCTATTTCATTAAATAAAATATTATTTTGTATATTTTTTTAGTTCAAATAGTATAAAACAACGTTGTAATACTATTTCACAGTTTAATTAACTGATTTCGTTTTTAAATAGTGTTTTATTTAGTTATCATTCTAAACCAAATATAGGTAGAAACTCAAGAATAGTATGGATTTTCAATTCAAATAAAAATGAGATTAAATAAAAAAGTACCTTTCTTATATTTGGAATTTGTGAATTGATCTTTTTTCTTTAGATAACCAACATTTTTTTTTAAATGCCAAACGTCAAATCGCTGATTTAAAAAATACCTACATAATTTAGAAAAGTTGGTCAAAAAGCACAAATAAAAGCAACTGCCGACTCAAAACTTTTTTTTTATTTAAGTAGTTTTTGGATTACTTTTTAATACATTTCTCAAGTTTTGGTGAAATAGGTCAAATTATATTTTTCTAGTATGCCGACTACTGGCAAATCTGTTTTTTTCTGTTCCTAATGTCGGCATTAAATAATTATTTCATTATTTGTGAACGAATAATCAAATGAGCGGCGATTACATAGTATATGAAATATTGTGACACATTCGGCGACCGAGAAAGCACAGAACAAATAAATGCTATTAAAAATTAGAATGCAAATTTGTTCTATTTTTGGTATATATCTGAGTATATATCTGTAATGTTGTCACATTAACTACTATCTAATCTATCCATTTAAACCCAAAATTGTAACAAAATGAAAAAAAGTTGGTGGGATTGAAAGGTTTGGAAATTAACAGATAGTTTTATTAAGGCATCAACAGCCAGATGAAAAAGTTTGTAAGAATAACAACCAAAATTGCGATAAGTAAATTCAAAGTAAATCCAATATAAATTGTTACAAAGCGTTATCAAACATACAAAGTGCAGCGAAAAAAGCTAAGATTTTCAGATTTTTGTGTTTTTTAATTTTTCGAAAATGCTCTATAATTTTGTATAGTTACAAAAATTTTATTCTATTGTCAAATATAACCTTCGACAAAACAATATATTAAAAACAAGTAAGCAAAGGCTATAGTCGTGCGGGGCCGACCATGTGATACCCTACAACACTATAATATGTGAGAAGCCCCCTTTATTGAAATTATGTCACAGAGAATAGCCCAGATATTACCCTTAGCATTTTGACCAGGGACATTTTCCCGATATTTATGCACTGCGTCGTGCTGTTAGTTTTTGTGGTCCATTTTACGGCTAAATATAATCAATAAAACAATGGTCATCCAAATGCTAGAATTCTCACTTTACAGGCGTGTCGATTGGCTTCAATTGCGTGATCAGGATTTTTTTCTGTTTTTTGAACCCCTAAATATTTTGCGATCATCTCCAAAAACAATTTGGCTATATTCGTCAACGAAATCAGCATAAAAAAGCTAAAAGTTCGCCTATTGTGTATTTCGGATATCACATGTAAGTAATTTTGGTATTTTTTCACACAAAAGTAGTGGTCCATTCTACCCGTTGTCTTAAATTCTAACTTCATGCAAGATTTCATGTCCTTTGGTTTCTATTTGTGACCTTTATAACGGCTGCAAAATCAGGAACATTTTGAGTTGCTGGTCCATTTCAACCCCATATTGCGGACATCTTTGAAGCCCTTCTGAGCCTAACCCTACCTTTGCCAAAAATTTCGTGAGGATCGAACGATAATTGCAATCTGTATATAAATAATAACCCCAACCTGTGTTGTAAGGTGAAAAAATATTACAAAATGTACACTTGAATTTTATAAGTCAAATTGAAAAAATCGCATGCGATAAAAAATATGAAAAAAATGAAAAAAATGTCACAAAATACTACAAAATCTATAATAACATCATTATTGGTATCTTTTTATGCGATTTTTTTAGATTTTATACTTTTATGCCAAGAGGGCATTCTGAATTGACAAAATTTCTCAAAATCCAGCCATTCTGGAGATATAAGCATTCTAACTAACATCCCCTTCCTTTGTATATATACATTGTATATATTTCGCCAAATATATCCGATATTTTTACTATCGGCATCTACATAACGGTCAGAATTGACCTGTTCGTCTATTTGTGATTTCGCCGGCATTAAAAATATTCGCGGTTTAATGGAAAATTTGACTTTTATTTAACACAAATGCTATGATCTATTTCAATCACTAAATGTTACCTGATGACCATCAAAATTGGAAGGCTTCTGCCCAGCCCAAAGCTCTAGCCCCATGCTAAATTTCGCTTCGATTGGTCTATAATTGTGACCTGTAGCAACTGCAAAATCAGGAAATTGTTCAGTTTTTGGTCCATTTCAACCCCTAAATATTATGGGATCATCATCAAAACAAATAGGGCTCTATTCTGACATTAACCCCACCTCCATTTTCAATTTCGTGAGGATCGGACCATAATTGCTACCTGTAGAGTGATTACAAATTAACATGGACAGACGGACGGACGGACAGACGGACGGACATACATAGCTAGATCGACTCAGCTCGGCGAGATAGGAAGATCCATATATACTTTCCTATGTGGGAAATCAATATTTCGTGGTGTTACATAATTGTTGGCCCAATCAAACTTATAATACCCCCAACACATAGTGTTGTAGGGTATAAAAAGAAAAAATGAATAATAATGAATAATAAGCTCAGTAAATACGTTGAAAAATATGTCCGGACAAAAATATGGAACGAATTCCAGTATTAAGGACATTTTGTTATTGTAAAAATTCTGTATGTGAATACAGGTTAATCATGCCCTTAAATTGCTGAAAATACTAAATATCTATATCCATTGAGAATTCGTAATAGCAAATTATAATAAAGAAGTAAAAAAGCAGTAGGTTCGACCGGGCCAAACTTGGATCATCCTCCACAATTTGGAACAAATTAGGAAGTTAAAAAAAATAAAATAAAATCCATCAAAAATTCTGTTAAAATGTGAAAAATACCGAATATCGGAAGGTCCCAATATATGGGGGATATTGTGGGGGTAAAGTACTCTCAAAGCACTCATTGTGTAGAATTTCAGACAATTCCATCGAAAAATGTGGCTACAATAATCAGAATACCGAATATCAGGGGATACTGTTTTATGGGGGCTGTACTATATCATGGACCGACATAGCCCATCTTCGAACTTGACCTGCCTGCAGACAAAAGACAGACCCGAGCAAAATTTTGACTTTTGAATAATTTGTATGGAATAATTTTAACTGCTGTCGGACGAGTGGCTTAGGAATGACATATATATATATATATATATATATATATATATATATATATATATATATATATATATATATATATATATATATATATATATATATATATCTTCTTCTATATCTATAAAAGAGGAAAATGTTTGTATGTTTGTTTGTTTGTTTGTTTGTTTGTTTGTAATTTATGGACTCGAAAACCGCTGAATAGATTTTCCTGAAAATTTCCATATATACTGCAACATCGCCTGAAAGTAACATAGGCTATATACATTTTTGAATTTCCACTTGGAACTGGAGATATAGCATCAGAACCGGAGGTACCTCCCAAAAATTTAGATTTTATATGCACATATCTATTGATTGGTTGAAGATACAGTCTCCAAATTTGGAATACGTAACGGAATTTGGAACAAAAATAAGTTTGCCAAATTATATTGAAATCGGTTCAGATTTGGATATAGCTCCCATATATATTTTCGGCCGATTTCAAGCATTTGATGCACCAAACACGCTATGTATCCCCAATTTCAATGAAATTTGAAACGTGTGATAGATTTTATCTAAAAAATTGATTTCCCAAATTATATTGAAATCGGTTCAGATTTGGATATAGCTCCCATATACATTTTCGGCCGATTTCATGTATTTGGTGGACCAAACACGACATGTATTTCCAATTGTAATGAAATTTAAAATAAGTAACGGAATTGGGAGCCAAAATGAATTTGTCAAATTAAATTGAAATCGGTTCAGATTTGGATATAGCTCCCATATATATTTTCGACCGATTTCATGTATTTGATGCACCATACACGATATGTATGTTCGATTCCAAAGAAATTTGGAATATGTAACGGGATTTTGATTAGAAAATAATTAGAAATCAGTTGAGGTTTGGATATAGCTAACATATATATTTCGGCCGATTTCATACATATTATGCACCAAACACGATATATATGACCGATTCCAATGAAATTCAGAATGTGTGGCGGAATTTGGTTATAATAATAAATGTGATTAATTGGAAATTAGTTAAGATTTGGATATAGCTCCCATATATGTATTCTCGGCCGATTTCACATATTTGACGCACCAATTTCAATGAAATATGAAAGGTGTGGCGGAGTTTGGTGTAAAAGTAATTTTTTTAAAATTTTATTTAAATCGGATCAGATTGGGATATGATTTTAATAAGAACCATTGACCCAAAACGCCTTAGGCTAACACTAAAAAACAACACAACAATTTATTTGAAATACGCTTATTACGGCGAAGTATGTTGCTATCTCGAATTCACTAACAAAGGACAAACCCTTCGTGTATGCATGTCATGTTACTGCTTTTGTAACGATTTTGTTTATTAACGCATTAAATTAGTGCAATATTTTTTTTTTTAAATTTTTAAATTTGTTTTCTTTATCCAACATATATTCGAAAATAAAATTTTGAATGCATATAAAATCAAAAGGGGTAGCGAAGCGCACCGGGTTCAGCTAGTATATATATATATTATAATCACAGAATGTGACTTTAGGTCTTGGACATAGCATGTTATATATGAACCTTCTTACGTCGCTGAGTCGACCTAGGTATGGATGCCCGTCCATCTGTCCGCGTTAAATTGTAATCACGCTACAGGCCGCATTCATGACCCGATCCTCAATTTTGCATAGAGGTTGGGAGATGACCCCAATATTATTATGGGTTGAAATGAACACAAAAACTTAAAAAATTGCAGGGTGTTAGAGCTTAGGGCTTGGAAGTAGCCTACCAATTTGGATGGTCATCGGATTATATTTAGCGGGTGTATCACATGGTACATGGCTATAGCCTTTGCTTAACTGTTGACATTTCAACCAACACAGCGGCAACGCCAAATTTTAAGTACTTTGCCTGTTATGTATGAAACCTCTTTGGAAGAACTGTCTGTGAAGCTCTATAAAGGACTATACCTACAGACCTCATATAACGATACTTTCCGATACGCGGTTTTTGGAGATTTTAAGCCTGCGACAGGTCCACAGGGGTTTACACAGCCCATTATAACTGAATCTCCATATGTGGGTTTTGTAATGCGTTCCATCTTCTATGACAGAAATTTGTCTATACCGGTCAACGTTTTCGTGAAGCCCTCATTTAACGGTACCTCCCGATAATGGATAATGGAATGCTTTCAAAGTTGATATTTAGAGTATGAAATTGATATCACCTCCTATGACAAAAATTAATTACACAGGTTGACGTTTCCATAAGACCCATACCACTGTATCCACCGAAAATCAGTATTTGGATCATTTTATCCTTTTTATACCTTCAGTCATATGGCTACCTAGGGTATATATCATTTGATACGGCCAAAACGTGTCTCATCGAAATAATGGTTTTAGACCCTAGGTCTCTTGGCACTAAATCTGTTTCAGGATATTTGGAGTCGATTTAGGTTGGAAGGATTCAGACTGGTGCACACGATAACTCTCGAAAATGGTCAAAATCGGTCCACTCCATCAAGTACCTCCCACACAAAGGGTCAACATTTAGAATAATTATTACTCTTATAAAATGTGATATAAAAGTCCGATTGTGTTCAAATTACACATATCACAATATTTCTGTCAACTCGAGGTCTGATGTGAAGATGAAATATATCGCTCCACTCCTTCAGGTACCTCCCCCACAAAGGGTCAACATTTGGAATATCCTGAAGATCATAAAACTTGGTTCAGACTCGGTACATATCCCTATTTCCACCAACACAAGACCAGTTATAAAGATGGTAGAGATCAGACCATTTCTTCTGGTACCCCCCACAAGATTTTGAAAAACAAAACGCTCAAAGAAAGCGAAATAAGCATCCAACTCTCTTCAAACTTCACACATACAAACATTTTTGCCAGCACAAGATCTGTTGTGAAGATGATATATATCTGTGAACCCCTTTTGGTACCTCACCCATAAAGAGTCACAATTCTCACAATTCTCTTGCTAAATATCTAAATATTTCTCTCAGCTAGAAACCTGAGATGAATATGGAATTTATGATTTCGAATAAATTTTTATAGAAATGTTCGATTTTCATGTAATTTTGCCCATACCAATATTTTTATCTGTATTAGATGAAGTATTAAAATGGAATAATTCGGTCGACTATATCTGATATTTCACACACATTTTAACATTTTCTAAAAATTACACATATCTCATATAAAGTGAACGAAGTAGTCGATAGTCTAAACCTGGCACGTTGCTATATTTATATCATATTTATTTAGGTCCGATACAATACGGAAAATATAGGCCCATTCCTTCGGAATAGAGGTTCAACAATTTGAATGATCATAACAGAAGTCAACATATATTTAAATAATCAAAAATTGGCTGACGGTATACATCTGTCGTCAATACCGACTGATACTTTTTAACTTGTTTTGAAATTTATAATTACAAAATCCTGATTACAGAAAAAATATGTCGTTATAACACCAGATCCCATTACTTATAGACATGTTTCAAAAAGTATTGATTTCCATATGGTGGAGGAGCTTTTATTTCCCTGTTTTTAGACCCTCATTGTTTGCTCTCGAAGGTCCATCTGACTAAAAACCATCATAATTTCATTATATAAAAATTCGAAAATCCATTAATAATACAAAAGTGAATGTGTATATTTTATGCAGTGTACACATGTATGTTTACATACATTTCAAATCACAAGATTAACATACGTTATGTTTTGTTGTTTATCCGTCACATTTAACACCTCATTCATAACGTATTAAACTCCAGTTTAAATTTAGTTGGTATCGAATGATCGGCATTTTAAACCAATTAACACTTTTTAAGCTATCAAAAGCCAAATGTATTGAACTTGTGTGCACCATATACGAAAAATAAAACCTTACAATAATGATAAAAGAAAACAAAAAGCAATTTTAAAAGTCCGACATTCAATATCCAACTCATGTCAAAACAAACATAACGTCCATGGCACCTCCCGTCGCCGTTATTGTTCACGTTGATGGGTAAACAAAGGCCTATGGCACAAAAACAATGAACGCCATACGAAAAACCGACAACAAGAGCAATCGTTCTGTATAAATGATTGAATAGCAGCAAAGACAATTTAAAAACAAAAAATGATTTTCCTGATTGGGTTAGGGTAGGAATTTAGTGGGAACAGTGGTCTTAAATTATACTGTTGCTGAAAGAAATTCTAGTAATAATTGGATTTGGCTCAAAATTATCCAGATGTGAGGTTTATTGTGTAAAGAGAGAGGGTAAGATAAGTAAGTATGACATTATAAACACTAACCTCTTGCAAAATTTCGGATAATAATCGTGACCAGGAAAAATAAGTTTCGGTTCCATTTATGAAGTTAATCGTGTGTACTCTGGAAAAAAAATGTTCTTAAAATTATACTTTGTCAATTACATCGCTGTTTGATGCAGTTTAGACTTTTAAACAATTTCAATTTTGCATAAGTTCATATTGAGGTACCTCCTGGCATTAGGCATTTCGATGATTTAAAACACATATATGTTATTTATTAAAACATATATATGGGTAACATTTACCGTTTTTATACCATCCAGCATAAGTTTGCCATTCTGCTTGTAACACCTCGAAACATAAACTGTAGACCCGCAAAGTGTATATATTCTTTATTGGCATAAAATTCTATGTTTATTTAGATGAGTGTTAGGTCTGTAGGCCTCTTGGTATTGAAAATAGGCTATATAGGTCCACGGTATATATGGTATATGTGCTTTACAAAAACGTGGACAGACTTGACCCATTTACGAACTTTAACTGTCGGCTGACAATGTACACATGTGTGAAAAATTTTAACCTTGCTAATCTAAATCCATGGTACAATAAAAAGGTAAGGTAGAGCTCCCAGCTGATTACAATTTTCCTACCCTCCACCATACTATGGAGGGTATATTAACTTTGTCATTCCGTTTGTAACTCTTCGAAATACTCATGTAAAACTCAACCAAGTATATATATTCTTGATCAGCGTAAAATTCTATGTCGATTTAGCGATGTCCGTCCGTCTGTCTGTTGTAATCACGCTATCTTTCGAATGAATCGAGATAAAAATTTTGCAGATATGTTTATTTTGCCAGTAGGCAGGTTAAGTTCGTAAATGTGTATTGTAGGTCTACGTTTTCATATAGCCCCTATATAACGGTACCTCCCGATATTCGGTATCTTGATGATTTTAGCGACATTATTTACCGGAATTGATTCAAATTTGGCATTTGAAGTTCGAAATGAATACTACAGCCTGAGACAGGCCCACGTCTTCGTATAGCCCCCATATAACGGTACCTCCCTATATTCGGTATTTTGATGATTTTAGCGACATTATTCACCGTAGTGGTTTCAAATTACGCATTTAGAGTTCGTAATTGGAACTACAGTCTGTGACAGAAAATTGTCTATGAAGGTCCAAGTCTTCGTATAGGCTCCATAGGGTAAGTGTACCAGTAGTCGGCACTTTTAGGATTTTCACGTTTATAATCGCTCACCATTCTGAGTGGAAAATTTCAATTATTACAAAGTTAATTTATTCAGATTCGAAATTTTGTATAGTTTTTGCAATAATAAATAAATTTTTAATAACTTTTTATTAAATTTCATAAATTTATAGTTTTATTAAAACAATGCTTTTTTGCCAGTAGTCGGCATCACTTGCTAATTGTCGGTATGGCATGTTCCAACAGTCGGCATACCAATTTTTTTGTAAATTGAAATTGTTTGAGATGTCGTATTTGAAGTTAGTAATAGAAGCTACAGCATGTGACAAAAAATTTTCTATGCAGGTCAAGGTCTTCGTATAGCTCCGATATAACGGTACCTCCCTATGTACGGTATTTTGACGATTTTAGCTACAATATTCACTGTTTTTTTCAAGTTTTGAATTTGAATATGGTAATGGCTTATGACAAACAATGCCTATGTCGTACAGACCCTAATATAACGGCTATATTCGGTATTTTTAAGATGTTAACAGAATTTTTGGCGAATGTTATCTTTTTCGAAAATTTCCAAATTCGTTCCAAATGGTGTGCCCGACTTCTGCGAATTTTGTGTATGTATGTTTTGAAAAATAAAAACAAAACCTTTTCAAAATCAATGATTGGAAGAAACCTAAATTGTGGATCGCGCATTAAAAATATTAACCAGATTTGCCATGGAATTGAAAGATTGAACACTTAGGATCATATTTTTGAGAGAACCACCAGGCATTTCATTCATCATCGAACAAAAAATATCAAATAATTGAAAAGAACTTGTTGCCTATAATTTTGAAAAATTCTGACTTGAAGCGGGCATAGCCTAAAAATAAAAATATTCACTTTTTTATTGGAATATTTTATGCGATTTTTAAGATATTAGGCTTTTGTTCTATTCCACAGGCTATTCAGAATTGATGAAAATTGTCAAAATCACTCTAGCCGTTCTACAGCTATAAGCGGTATAATAAAAATCCATTCATCCACATAAATTGTACATATTTTGCTAATTACTATTATTACAGAATAAATTGGAGTTCCCATTCACAAAGGGAATGCGAATTCCCATTCATAAAATAAAATGTCTTGGGAATTCCCATTCACATTGATTTGCTATTACCAAATTATGGGAACAAATAAAATCAGCTGGTATTTTCGAACATTAAATTATATTTGCTGATAACTGCAAAATTGTTTTCGCATGTCATTTCAGATTTTTTTTTATTTTTTTTTAAAAAAAATCACATGCAAATTCAAAGGGAATAAATGTTACCAAATGTGAAAAAATCATTCCGGGGCCATTTAGCCGGGACTAAAAATATTTGCGGTTTAATGGACATCTTATGGGCCATTTCATCCTCTAAATATTATCCGATAAAAATCCAAATTGGTAAGCTTCTGTCCAGCCCTAAACTCTAACTCCACGCAAAATCACGTCAAGTGGTCTATAATTGTAGACTGTAAAGCAACTGCAAAGTAAGCAATTTTTTAGTGTTTGGTCCATTTTAACCCTTTACAATATTGCTATCATCTCCAAAACAATAGGTTTCCATTCAACCTACTCCTACCTCATTTCGTCAGGATCGGGCATTAAAACGGACGGACGGACAAACATGCCAAGATTGACTCAGCTCGGCGAAATAGGAAGTTCAATACATAACATCCTATTTCCAGGACCAATATTTCGAGGCATTACAAAGTTTCCCTAACACACAGTGTTGTAAGGTATAATAACAAATTTGTGTGAAAAGTGCAAAATTACTGATACAATATCTTCCGTTCGAAAGAAGATAATATTTCATATTTTCCTATCAGTTGTTGTATTTTAGCCAAATTGTTCTCATTTGGATATTAAAAGTTCGGCCAGCGTTTTTACTTGCATATGGTTGACATTTCCCTTCTATGTACATTGTATTATTTATCCCACAGATTTACAAGTTTATTTTATCTTTGTCATTTGTTTGCGAGAATACCACTATATAGTAAAAGAAGTCACTTACCGTCCTCAATATCCCAATAATTTTTCGTACACAAGAGCAAAAGGCCGTTTTGTGTGTCCAGACAAAAGAAAACAATTTGAAACAATTTCTTTAAATTGTTGCAACCTTGCGTGTATAAAAATTCCTATAAATATATAATAGGACCAGAAGACGAAACGCAATCAAATGCATTTTAAATTAAACTAGAGGCGATTCCTACATAAAAAAATTCAAAGTATAATTGAAAAACTAAAAAGATTGATTATATATGCATTGTTGTTGAAGATTTAAGACTGCAATGATCGAACTTTATCCAACATTGAAGTTAAGCTTGCAATACGGCAATGAACTTTTGTAGGTGTATGTGTGACATTGAATAGTATGTGGCAAACTCTTTCCTCCGTATTCCAAAAAGATTGATGTTGTATCCAAAACTAGCATTTAAATTTTAAATTGTTATTATTTAAATTTATCAATTTATTAATTTGAAATAAAAATTCTGACAAGTTTTTCATTCATTTATTTTTTTAATTAAAATATACTACTTCTATCATTCATAAAATATGTAAATAAACATTTTCAAAATTTTAAAATGCCGAATTGTGAGTGGGAGCTTTAAGTATATAACTATTTCAAGATAAACCCGTAAAGAAAGTCTTAAAGACGGGCGGGGCCGACTTTATGATACCCTACACCACTTTGCTAATTTAGTAGAGCTCCGCATAAAAATTAAAACAAATCGGATGAACAGTATATATGGGAGCTATAGCTATATCTGAACCGATTTCGATCAAATTTGGCATACTTATTTTCAGGCCTAATTTGGTTGTGTGTGCAAAATTTCATACTATTCGGGCTAATATTACACGTTTGGTGCACAATAAAAGGCAAATCGGACGAAGATATATATGGGAGCTATATCTAAATTTTGACCGATTATCTCCAATTTCAATAGGGTTCGTCCTTGGGCCAAACAAATGATTTGTGTAAAATTTCGTCTGGATAGAGCAATAAATGCGAACTGTACTTTGTTTACAAAAATACATGGACAGACGGACGGACGGACATGCATAAATCGACTCAGAATGTGATTCTATGCAGATCATAAAAAGGAACTATGGGTCTATCTCGTTTCCTTTTGCCTGTTTCAAACAAATGCACAAAGACATAATACCCTGACCACCTTGTGGTGTAGGGTATAAATACTATACTTATATTTGGTATCAAAAATTTCAACTTGTAAAATTTATCACATTGTTGCATATTTTCAGGCTGATGTTTGCTATTATTGAAATAATGACTTGTAACAATAACTCAAAGTATGTTTACACATAACAGGTCAACTTTCATTTCCATTTCGTATAGGTCAAATTAAATCCGCTAAATTTTATATTTGACATATTCGCAATGGAATTGATGGAATGAAGCTCATTACGCTATAATTTATTCTAAATTGAGGAGCTTGGATGTTGATCACATTTTATAAGAGTTATAATTATTCTAAATTTTGACCCTTTGTGGGGGAGGTACTTCATGGAGTGGGTCGATGTAGTCCATTTGCACACATCACTTAGCACTGACAAAAATATAAGGATTTGCACAGTTTGTACAAAATCGAATGAATTTGTTTCTTTTTATGAGGAAAAATATTTTTTTTGAAAACTTTTTTGTGGAGGAGTTACCAGAGTGGAACGATGTTGCCCATCTCCGAATCCGACAAGAGTTTCACAATAATATTACGATGTACCAAGTTTGGACTAAATGCTACCTTCGAGAGTTAACGTGCGCACCAGCTAGCCAGACGGACACCCATAAATTGACTCCAAATGTCCTGAAAGGATTTTAGTCGAAAGAGACCAAGGGTCGTATCAAATGATACATACCCTCTTTACCCATATGGCTGAGGGTATAGCGAGCAATGTTGTAAATAGTACTCGGCTTAAGAATTTTGGAATTTAACGAACTATGAACCTTATTTGAATGCGTATCAACTCTGAATTGATTTTCAACAAATTTGACGAAGGCTTTTGTACCTCTAGTAGCAAATAACATTGCTGTATAGTGCATGATATAACTTCGATAAGGATTTTAATATAAAATATTTATTGGATCAAAAGATATACCGGGTCGAGTTTTACCAAATGGAACAATTCTTAGGAATATAACAAAAATCTATCCAATATGGTCTGATATTACATATATGGTGAGCAATAACCGTAAAATCGTATGAAGATGTATATCGAAGCTATATAAAAATCTGCACCGATCTCGATAAATATGGCAAATGTATTTCCGAGCAGTGTCTGATGCCGAGTATCATATATCATTGTTGTGGAGTGCATATTACGCATGTGAAGGTCTTTAACACCAAATCGGATGAAACATATATATGGGAGCTATAGCTATATCTGAACCGATTTTCACAAAATTTAAGTACTTGCTTCTGGGCTGAATTCCGTCGGAAGAGCCAAAAGTAAGTCCATTTAGTATAATATTATCCATTTGGTAAACAATAAACCTAAAATTGCATGAAGATATGTATGGCAGCAATATATATATATATATATATATATATATATATATATATATATATATATATATATATATATATATATATATATATATATATATATATATATATATATATATATATATATATACCGATATATATATATAACGATACTGAACCGATTTTCATTCTATATATTCTATTTTCTTTCTATTTTCTATTCTATTCTATTCTATTTTCACACCAGAAGAGGTTTAATAAAAATGATGTGATGTATGCAATTTGAAGACAATCCAACTCTTACAATACATTTTATAAGAGTTATAATTATTCCAAATTTTGACTCGTTGTGGGAGAGGTACTTGATGGAGTGGACCTATATTGTCCACTTTGACCCCTGACCTAGCACTGATGCAAATATAAGGGTTTGCAAAGTTAGTACAAAATCGGAGTATCTTTTCCCTTTCTGTGTGTGGACGAAATCGGATATATCCATAGAGAGTTATCGTGCGCACCAGCCAACCAGACGGACGCTAGATCGACTCCCTATAGCCATATAGTTGAGAGTATACAAAATGTGGGCCCTTTCCATGGTGAAGGGTATAAAAACTGTATATAATATATTTATTTAATGCTTTCCTATAAGAATTAGGCTGTACAAAATTTTATTTTGTCAGACTGAAAAGTTATAAACAGAAAATTAAAAAATTAGAAGGGATTATAAATAAATGGACTTCAAACAGAAAGTACCATTCAAATGAGGCAAAAAAGAAAACAATTGAAAAGCCAGTGAGGAAGAAAAATGTGTGGAGTTGTAATACATTTTCTTGTGGACGAATTGTTCTCATGTCATTAAGCCAAAAATTTAATGCTGAAATTATTCAAATTATTTGTATTTTGGAAGAATCGGAATTTTGATTTAATCTGCAATGATATGTTATCATATAGATCCTCCGTCAACATACCTCAAGAATGTTTGGAAATAATTGTGTAAGTCCACAAATTAGTTTGACCATTTGATATATACCCATAATTCAAAATCAAACCAATATCTAACTTTCTTTTGCGATACGACCGGATTTCATCCCTTTTGTTGCAATTATTTTAGGTCAACATTGAAATTCTTCATAATATTTTAATAACCAACATTTATATTCGCGCTTTGTGGTGAAGTTTGAAGTAAATCAGGGAGACATTTTGCATTTTATTAGAACAATTACTGCAGATGATTTCTTGTTATTTTTTTACTGAAAGTTATCTGTTAACTTTTCGCATTGTTAACTAATTGACTAATCTTATTCTTCTACAAGAAGTTTTGAATAATTCATGTTCTTCTTCATCTACAGCATATACGGCGTTCTTAATAGATACTAATTTATTTTTCGGAACTTGTTTAAACGTGTAAAATTGAAATGGGTTTTATTTTGAATGAATATGAAAGGAAATAGTTTTAACAAATTAATTTTGTAGTCAAATTCTTCACCTAATTTTTACTGTATATTTAATTCGGATGTTCTTTTCTTTTAATTTAGAAGTTACTAAATGGTTATAAAAATATGGAATCTAACTACATGTGAAGAATATTATATCGGCATGTCAAAAACTGGCAATTCTACCTTATTATTGCACTTTAGTTGATGCAAATTGGAAAACTTAATATTTTAATTAAGGGATAAAGTTTGTCCCACTTTTAATTTATTTTGTGTTTTAATTTAAATGTATGTGAATTTTTTAATTATCAAATCGGTAACTTAATCGATTTTTTCGAACCCTGTCTGTAGTTTACAATTTAAATGTCAAAATTATAGCATATTTTTAGGAGCAAGAGTTATACAAGTTCTTATTTCATTAAGATTTCTCTTCTTTAATATTTGGAATTTTATTCATATAAAAATTACAGTTGTTAAATAATAGTGGGTGAACAATGCTCTAACAAATTTCAGTTTTTTTTAGGAGTTCGAATATTTTTTAAATCACATTTCCTGAGAGCTATATTGAAGTATCTTAATTAATAAATGACTTTAAAATGACGTTTATTCTAAGTACAACAAATGACGAAATGATGAAAATCGGTTCAGTATCGTTATATATATATCGGTATATATATATATATATATATATATATATATATATATATATATACATATATATATATATATATATATATTAATAAATATATATATATATATATATATATATATATATATATATATATATATATATATATATATATATATATATATATATATATATATATATATATATATATATATATATACCGATATATATATATAACGATACTGAACCGATTTTCATCATTTCGTCATTTGTTGTACTTAGAATAAACGTCATTTTAAAGTCATTTATTAATTAAGATACTTCAATATAGCTCTCAGGAAATGTGATTTAAAAAATATTCGAACTCCTAAAAAAAACTGAAATTTGTTAGAGCATTGTTCACCCACTATTATTTAACAACTGTAATTTTTATATGAATAAAATTCCAAATATTAAAGAAGAGAAATCTTAATGAAATAAGAACTTGTATAACTCTTGCTCCTAAAAATATGCTATAATTTTGACATTTAAATTGTAAACTACAGACAGGGTTCGAAAAAATCGATTAAGTTACCGATTTGATAATTAAAAAATTCACATACATTTAAATTAAAACACAAAATAAATTAAAAGTGGGACAAACTTTATCCCTTAATTAAAATATTAAGTTTTCCAATTTGCATCAACTAAAGTGCAATAATAAGGTAGAATTGCCAGTTTTTGACATGCCGATATAATATTCTTCACATGTAGTTAGATTCCATATTTTTATAACCATTTAGTAACTTCTAAATTAAAAGAAAAGAACATCCGAATTAAATATACAGTAAAAATTAGGTGAAGAATTTGACTACAAAATTAATTTGTTAAAACTATTTCCTTTCATATTCATTCAAAATAAAACCCATTTCAATTTTACACGTTTAAACAAGTTCCGAAAAATAAATTAGTATCTATTAAGAACGCCGTATATGCTGTAGATGAAGAAGAACATGAATTATTCAAAACTTCTTGTAGAAGAATAAGATTAGTCAATTAGTTAACAATGCGAAAAGTTAACAGATAACTTTCAGTAAAAAAATAACAAGAAATCATCTGCAGTAATTGTTCTAATAAAATGCAAAATGTCTCCCTGATTTACTTCAAACTTCACCACAAAGCGCGAATATAAATGTTGGTTATTAAAATATTATGAAGAATTTCAATGTTGACCTAAAATAATTGCAACAAAAGGGATGAAATCCGGTCGTATCGCAAAAGAAAGTTAGATATTGGTTTGATTTTGAATTATGGGTATATATCAAATGGTCAAACTAATTTGTGGACTTACACAATTATTTCCAAACATTCTTGAGGTATGTTGATGGAGGATCTATATGATAACATATCATTGCAGATTAAATCAAAATTCCGATTCTTCCAAAATACAAATAATTTGAATAATTTCAGCATTAAATTTTTGGCTTAATGACATGAGAACAATTCGTCCACAAGAAAATGTATTACAACTCCACACATTTTTCTTCCTCACTGGCTTTTCAATTGTTTTCTTTTTTGCCTCATTTGAATGGTACTTTCTGTTTGAAGTCCATTTATTTATAATCCCTTCTAATTTTTTAATTTTCTGTTTATAACTTTTCAGTCTGACAAAATAAAATTTTGTACAGCCTAATTCTTATAGGAAAGCATTAAATAAATATATTATATACAGTTTTTATACCCTTCACCATGGAAAGGGCCCACATTTTGTATACTCTCAACTATATGGCTATAGGGAGTCGATCTAGCGTCCGTCTGGTTGGCTGGTGCGCACGATAACTCTCTATGGATATATCCGATTTCGTCCACACACAGAAAGGGAAAAGATACTCCGATTTTGTACTAACTTTGCAAACCCTTATATTTGCATCAGTGCTAGGTCAGGGGTCAAAGTGGACAATATAGGTCCACTCCATCAAGTACCTCTCCCACAACGAGTCAAAATTTGGAATAATTATAACTCTTATAAAATGTATTGTAAGAGTTGGATTGTCTTCAAATTGCATACATCACATCATTTTTATTAAACCTCTTCTGGTGTGAAAATAGAATATATCGCTCCACTCCTGTTGATACCTCCCCCATGAAGCTCAGAAACCGCATCCGATTCCATTCAGACTTGGCACATTTCATTATTTTCATTAACACAAGATATGTTATAAAGATGGTAGAGATCGGACCATTTCTTGTGTTACCTCCCCCATATAGCGCTCAAGATATTGAAAAACAAAACGTTCAAATTTCACACATGCAAACATTTTTACTAACACAAGATCTGTGGTGAATATGATATATATCTGTGAACCCATTCTGGTATCTCACCCGTAAAGGGTTACAAATTTCAATACTTTTATCTGTCATAACTAGCAAAATAAGTCAGCAGTCAGGTTCTTTACAACTTGCTATATCAATATATTTCTATCAACCAAAAATTTGAGTTGAATATGTAATTTATGATTTCGCATAAAATTGGATATAAATATTCCATTTTCTTGTATTATTGCCCATACCAATATTTTTATCTGCATTAGATGAAGCATGAGAATGGAATATGGAATCGGTCCACTATATCTGGTACATCACGCACATTTTAACATTTTCAAAAAAATATCACTTATCTCATGTAAAGTGAAGGAAGTAACTAACATAGTCCAAACCTGGCGCATCGCAATATTTATATAATATTTATTTAGGTCCGATACGAAATGGGCAATATTGGCCCATACCTTCGGAACCTACTCCATAGAGGGTCAACAATTTGAATAATCATAACAGAAATCAAAAAATATTTAAATAATCGAACATTGGCCAACAACAACCATATAGAAAATTTTTAATGGTTTATTTTTTTTTTTAATTTGTAATTAAACTGAAAAACCTGAAGAAGAATCCAATACTTTTACCTGTGTTGCCTACATAAGAAACATAACAAGTAAAACAACATTAAGATCGTCCGGGCGGAACTTTTAATACCCTCCATCTTTGGGTAAAAAAAAACATTTTTATATAAAAGTATCTGAATTTAAACGTGTTCCACTTTAAAGTACAAATACCAGTAAGACCAATTGGATAATACTGTTAAACTTTTCAAAAAAAAAAATGTAAAGTGGGTGAAGCCGTTGTATGGTGGCCATACCAAAAGGGGAACCTCCATAGCCAATTTTTTACTTCAAAGATTGACATCTAACAAATCTTCTTCAATACCAAATTTGAAACAGTTTCGTGGGTAAATGTGACTAGGATTATCCAAATACCAAATATCGGTGGGTATCGTTATATGCCCGCTATAGGAAAACTTGGACCTAAATATTCAACGTTCAACTCATTATGAACTACAAATACCAATTTTTAAACAAATCCTGGGAAAATGTGATAAAAAACTCATCCAAATACAGAATATCCGGAGGTACCATTATGTATGTGGTGGCTATACGAAAACCAATTACGAACTACATATAAAATTTTTTGGACAAATACGTGGAAAATGCTGCAAAATGCATTAAAATACCGAATATCGGGAGATACCGTTATATGGGGGTTTTACAAAAACGTTGTCCTACACATACAATGTTTCGCCAAAGGAACTAGAGCCATTATCTCCTACAATTACCAATTTTTAGACAAATCCGTGTAAATACCGAATATCGAAAGGTACCATTATATGGGGACTATACCAAAACGTGGACCGATATATCTCATTTTCAATACCAACGACCCTAGACACATCGACTTAGAATTTTATACTGATTATTCGTCTACGACGAATATTTAGGGATGTTACAAACGAAATAACAAAGTTATTATGCTCTCCTTTCTAAGGTGGAGGGTAAAGAATGCAGTTTCCAACTTCCCAAGAGGAAAATTAAATAAATATATTTTAAAATGTAAAACTAATATTTAATCGTAACTAATATGGTGCTTGTTATTATTTTTAAGACACAAAACATAAAATCGAATTTGACACTAATATATGGTGAGATGAAAAAACTGCAATTAAATTCAAACTGCTGTCATTTATAAGCCACTCGTCCGACGCCTTTTAAAGTTATTCCAGTGACAGCTCACTATATTGTTTACAAGCGTCGGCATTGGTGTGGGTGTGGGCCGCCATAACAGTCCTCGCTTCATTTCCAGCGCACAATGGCCGCCAAAATCTCCGAATACCAATCCGTTGGACTATTGTGTCTGGAGTATTTTGGAAAGCAACGTTGGCACTAAAAAATGTCAATGTGTCGATCACCACATGTAAGCGTTTCGCCGGGAATGGGCCAAAATACCGCAAAGCAACATCCGAGCAGCGTGTGACGGTTTCATTGGCCATTTGAAGGCCATAATTCGTGCCAAAGGTGACCAATTCCAACAAATCTAAACTTATTCTAAAATTGGATGCTATTTCCGACATTAAAAAATACAATTTTGACAATTCGGATTGGATGCAAAAGAAATCCCTAACATCAAGAAAATAAGGCAAAATGCTGCATTGTTAAGTCTAATAAATTCTGTGTCATATTGCCAAGTTACTCATCAATTTCGTTAAATAAAAAATTATACGCAAACAAAAATTGAGTTTAACTGTCTATAACATGTATAGCTTTTTCAAAAAATACAAGTTTTTCATACCCGCAACCTTATACCATTATAGTTAGACCTAATTCATTCACTTTAAATGCCGTGGATTTATATATGTGTTGAATAAAATGTGTTGGCAAATCGTTACCATAGAACTACTAACGTTTGCAATATTTTCTATTGACATAGTACCATTGAACACCCTCACACACACGCACTATTCACATTGTCGAAAACACACTCACATATGTCTTGACACTTGAAAACAAAATCCATGGATCTTTGTCACCAAAGGACAAAATTGTGATTTATCGTTTGCCGTCCTGTATCTATGGATATCCTAAGAACAGCATTAAAACTACTCTACACATCTGCAAACTCTTGTTTATACGTCCACCCATAGGGGAGGGTTTTAACCATTTTTTTATTGGGTTTGATAAGTGGCCATGGAAAACATAAGTCGGCGTTTTATTTTACTTCCCTTTCTCGACAATGTAAAGATTGAGATGGTGATAACCTCTTTCTCCTTTGCCGTCGAATAATCTAAAGTTTCATATTGGATTGGCTTCATTGTATCTGCGTTAACAAGGTTACGATATAAATTCGAAGAAATGTACTATTTGGTTGCATTATTAATTTTCCTTTTTTAAAAGGGACATATATTGATCCGAATTTGTATGTAGTACTTTTCGCCAATTTAATGCAAATTTGAAATCAATTTAACTTAAAACGGATTTCTAGCAGGACCTACAGTCTTTTGTGCGAGGAATTTAAAATGTTTGCATTTTTTATGTCTATCTTCATTATAAATTTACAAAACTAAACAGAATTTTCACTGCAATTAACATTTCAAGTATAGTTCGTGAATTTAGATTGTAATTAAAATTGGTTAATTTGAAATACGAAATATTTCATTCTTATCGAATTATTCCATTCCATCCTTAAACATGAGATTTACAACTGCTTGTTTAAGTCTTATTCCGGATGTTATTGAAATAATAAAAATAATTAATTATTATTATTATTATTGTTATTATTATTATTATTATTATTATTATTATTATTATTATTATTATTATTATTATTATTATTATTATTATTGTTATTATTATTATTATTATTATTATTATTATTATTATTATTATTATTATTATTATTATTATATTATTATTATTATTATTATTATTATTATTATTATTATTATTATTATTATTATTATTATTATTATTATTATTATTATTATTATTATTATATTATTATTATTATTATTATTATTATTATTATTATTATTATTATTATTATTATTATTATTATTATTATTATTATTATTATTATTATTATTATTATTATTATTATTATTATTATTATTATTATTATTATTATTATTATTATTATTATTATTATTATTATTATTATTATTATTATTATTATTATTATTATTATTATTATTATTATTATTATTATTATTATTATTATTATTATTATTATTATTATTATTATTATTATTATTATTATTATTATTATTATTATTATTATTATTATTTTTATTATTAATAATAATAATAATATTATTATTATTATTATTATTATTATTATTATTATTATTATTATTATTATTATTATTATTATTATTATTATTATTATTATTATTATTATTATTATTATTATTATTATTATTATTATTATTATTATTATTATTATTATTATTATTATTATTATTATTATTACCAGTAAGGTAAGCTCAAAAGTCGGGCGGGGCCGACTATATGATACCCTACACCACTATGCATATTTAGTACAACTCTCGTAAAAAGGTTTATACAGGGCATTTCAGAGCTCTATGAGATATTTGGTACAAAATCAAAATCTATCTAATTCTATCGTGCATTTTACGAACAATAGCTATCTCTGAACTGGGTTTCTCCAAATTTGACATATTAGCTTCTAGACTGAATTCGGTCTTATGTACGAAAATTCATGCCGTTTGGGCTGATATTGGCCATTTGATGCACAATTAACACGAAATCGGATGAAGATATATATGGGAGCTATAGCTATATCTGAACCGATTTTTACTAAAATTGGTGTACTTGCTTCTAAGCTGGTTTCGGTCGGATTTGCCAAAATTGATGCTATTACGGCCATTTGGTGGTCAATCACCCGAAATCGGATGAAGATATATATGGGAGCTATATCCAAATCTGAACCGATTTCGGTAAAATTTAAAACAGCTATTCCTGTGCTCCATCTAATACCTTGTAACAAATATCACGGTTGTGGAGTGAATTTTACGAATGTAAGGGATTAAACAACTAAATCGGATGAAACATATATATGGTTGCTATATCTACATCTGAACCGATTTTCACTAAATTTGACATACTTGCTTCTAGGCTGAATTTGGTCCGATGTACTAAAATTCAGTCCATTTGGACTTATATCGGCCATTTGGTGCACAGTTAACCCAAAATCGGATGAAGATATATATGGGAGCTATATCCAAATCTGAACCGATTTCGATAAAATTACAAACAGCTATTTCTGGGCTGTATCTTTTATCTGGTACCAAATATCATTCTTGTGGAGTGCATATTACGAATGTGAGAGGCTTAAACACCAAATCGGATAAAACATATATATGGGAGCTATAGCTGTTTCTGAACCGATTTTCTCCAAATTTGTTGCATTTGCTTTAAGGCTAATATCGGTCACATGTGCCAAAATTCGGGCCATTTGGGATGATATTGGCCATTTGGTGGGCAATTAACCCGAAATCGGATGAAGATATATATGGAAGCTATATCCAAATCTGAACCGATTTCGATAAAATTTAAAACAGCTATTTCTGTGCTCCATCTAATACCTGGTACCAAATATCACGGTTGTGGAGTGCATAGTAGGAATGTGAGGGACTTAAAGATCAAATCGGATGAAAGATATATATGGGAGCTATAGCTATATCTGAACCTATTTTCTCCAAATTTGATATACTTGCTTCTAGGCCGAACTCGGTTGGGTGTGCCAAAATTCAGGTAATTTGGACTGATAGTGGACATTTGGTGCACATTTAACACGAAATCGGATGAAGATATATATGGGAGCTATATCTAAATTTGATACGATTATCTCCAATTTCAATAGGGTTCGTCCTTGGGCCAAACAAATGTTGGTTGCAAAATTTCATCTCAATCGGATAATAAATGCGACCTGCATTTTGTTCACAAGAATACATGGACAGACGGACGGACGAACGGACGGACAGACGGACTGACATGCATAAATCGACTCAAAAAGTGATTCCAGGAAGGTTCTCAAAAGTAACTATGTGTCTATCTCGTTTCCTTCTCCATGTTACAAACAAATGCACAAAGACATAATACCCTTACCGCTATGTGGTGTAGGGTATAATTATGACAGTTGTAAATAATCACCATTTCAGCTGATTTACTCCTTCGAACTGTCAAAATTACTTTTGAAGCGAAAAATATTTTGCCTTCGTTTTTATACCCTCCATCATGGAGGGTATATTAGGTTTGTCATTCCGTCTGTAATACCTCGAAATATACATTTCAGACCCCATCCCCGTCTGTGGAAATTACTCCAGCTTCCGAACGAAATGAAGTAGATTGATAAAATTTTACTCAAGTGTATATTATGTCTGCAGGACTCTTAGTATTGAAAATGGGCCTTGTGGATCCACGTTTTGGTATAGCCACAATATAACGGTACCTCCCGATATTTGGTATTTTGGTGATTATAGCGATATTAATTACCGGAATTGTTTCAAATGTGTTATTTGAAGTTCGTAATTGATACTACAACCTAAAACAGAAAATTGTCTGTGCAAGTCCACGCCTTCGTATAGCCCCTATATAATGTTACCTCACTATTTTCTGTATTTTGGTGATTTAAGCGATATTATTCACCAGAAATGCTTCAAATTTGGTATTTGAAGTTCGAAATGGATACTACAGTCTATGACAAAAATTGTCTGTGCAGCTCCACATCTTCGTATAGCCCCCATATTAGAGTGCCTCCCGGTATTTGGTATTTGATTATATTATTATTTTTTAGATTTTAACATAATTTTTAACGGATTTTATTTATTTTTTTTTTTTTTTGGTGGAAAGCACTAATTGTATTTATACCCTACACCACAAGGTGGTCAGGGTATTATGTCTTTGTGCATTTGTTTGTAACAGGCAAAAGGAAACGAGATAGACCCATAGTTCCTTTTGATGATCTGCATAGAATCACATTCTGAGTCGATTTATGCATGTCCGTCCGTCCGTCCGTCTGTCCGTCCGTCCGTCTGTCCGTCTGTCCATGTATTTTTGTAAACAAAGTACAGGTCGCATTTATTGCCCGATCCAGATGAAATTTTGCACAGATCATTTGTTTGGCCCAAGGACGAACCCTATTGAAATTGGAGATAATCGGTCAAAATTTAGATATAGCTCCCATATATATCTTCGTCCGATTTGCCTTTTATTGTGCACCAAACGTGTAATATCAGCCCGAATTGTATGGAATTTTGCACTTACAACCAAATTAGGCCTGAAAATATGTATGCCAAATTTGATCGAAATCGGTTCAGATATAGCTATAGCTGCCATATATATTGTTCATCCGATTTGTTATTTTTGTCCACCGCCGCCGTAATATGCACTCTGCAACAATAATATTTAGGGAAATATATCAAATACAGCTCAGAAATACATTTGCAAAATTTTATCGAGATCGGTTCAGATTTGGATATAGCTCCCATATATAACTTCGGCCGATTTAAATTTTTTATTGTGCACCAAACATCTAATATTTGTCCAAATGGGATGGAATTTGGCACATACGACCGAATTGAGTCTAGAAGCTAGTATGTCAATTTTCTTTACTGGTTTTGTTATGTTATTAGTTTATTATAAGATATTATTGGCGATTCATTAGATATTTATACCCTAAACTGCTCCCTTGAAAATCATTATTGATTTTCCTTGTGAAATCTGGGTCTTTTAGTCGGATAAAGATATCTCTATCGTTTTGGTGTTAACTACCCAAATTAATGATTAAAATATCTGTGTGTGGCTAAAGGTCATCGATTTTTGGCCAGGTAAAATTGTTCTGAATACTAACGTAAAAAATATTACATTTCAACCACTTTGATAATTTTTAAAGTGATTTGAACCTTGCGCATTTGCGTAATACAATTTAAACGAATTGAAATAGAAGGCTAAAATGTCGGATAGATGGGTATATTGTCAGTACAAAAGTTCGTAATTGGGCTCTGTCTGTCGATATAATGGTACCTTACGAAATTTAGTATTTTGAAAATTGTATTCACATTTTCTAACGGAGCTGTTTATAACCTTGTACTTAGAGTTTGTAATGAGTCATTCCTCCTCTCGCATTTCTAATGGAATTTTGTGTTATGTCCACGTTTCCCATAGCCCTTATATAACGCTACCAGCCGTTATTCGGTAATCAGAAGAATTTATCCCAATTTTTAACGGAAAAGTTTAAAACTCGGTATGTGGAGTTTGTAATGGAGGAGATGGTATGTATATTTTTTACATTTTGTAAGTGAAACTAGCAATAGATAACAACCACTGTAGCGGGAAATTGTGTATTTTTATTTTATTTTGTTTTGGTCCAATTCCCATATAACTGTACCGCTTACTTTATGGTATTTTGAAGGCTTTATACTAACCGGTTTCATCAATGTGTAGGTCATATGTTTCCTGACTTTTAGCATTGAAAAATATTGTATGGAGGGTATATTAAATTCGTCATTCCGTTTGTAACTTATCGAAATAATAATTTTAGACTCAACAAAGTATATATATTCTTAATCAGCGTTAAATTCTAAGCAAATTTAGCCCTGACCTTCCGTCCGTCTGTTGTAATCATTTTGCACAGATCAATCTTTTGTCAGTAGGAAGGTCAAGTTCGAAGATGCCCTATCCACGATAAAACCGTACCGCCCGATATTAGGTATTTCGATGATTGTAGCCACATTTTCAATGGAATTTTACACAAGGAGTTCCTTCTGAATACTTTACCCCCTGGAAGAAAATTGTCCACGATATCAAATATCCCTCATACCCTGGTGTCCGGTATTTTTATGATTTCAGCGGCATTTTTACCGAAATTATTTCAAATTTCTTATTTAAAGTTCGTAATGAGTAGTAATAGTAGTAGCCTATGACAAAAAATTGCGAATTCAGGTCCACATCTTCGCATAGCTCCCATAAAAAGATACCTCCTAATATTCGGTATATTGATGATTTTTAGAATAGTTTTCATCGGATTTTTTTTCAAATTTCGTAGTTGAAATTCCTAATGGGTACTACAAAGTATGTAGTCCACGTCTTCGTATAGCCTCCATATGATGCTCGTAATATAACAAACCAGTAAGAAAAGGTCAAAAGTCACGCGGGCCGAATATATAGTACCCTACACCACAATTTGTATTTGAGCTTTGGTTACAACAAAGTTTATGGTAGTTATTTGAACGCGTATCATGGCTTTCGCGTAGTCATAATTTTGGAACTATATTCAACTCTAGTTGCTAATGACATTGCTGTATAGTTCATGATATGACTTCGATAATAATTATATAAAGAAATATTTATTGGAGCAATATATATACCGGACAGAGTTTCACCACATGAAAAAATTCTGTTGAATATGAACAAATCTATTCAATTTGGGCTGATAATTATGATATGGTGAATTAACCGTAAAATCGGATGAAGATGTATATAAAAATCTAAACCTATCTCGATAGAATTTGGCAGAGGTATTTTCGAGCTGTATCTGATACCCGATATCAACTATCATTGTTGTGGAGTGAATATTATGGATGTGAGGGACTATATATATATATATATATATATATATATATATATATATATATATATATATATATATATATATATATATATATATATATATATATATATATATATATATATATATATATATATATATATATTAAAGAACTTGCTTCTAGAATGAATTAAGTCGGAAGTGCCAAAATTCAGTTCATTTACGCTGATATTAGTCATTTGGTGCACAATAAACCTGAAATCTGATCCGATCTCTATTAAATTTGATAGAGGTATTTCTGGGCTGTATCTGATATGTGGTACCAAACATCATTCTTGTGGAGTGCATATTACGCATGTGAGGAACTTAAAACACCTAATCGGATGACACATATATGTGAGAGCTATAGATAGAGATTTTCACCAAATTTGATGTGCTTGCTTCTGGTCTAAATTCGGTCGGACGTGACAAAATTAAGATTATTTGGACTGATGTTGGCTATTTGGTGCACAATTAACCCGAAATCGGTTGAAGATATATATGGGAGCTATGTCAAAATTTGAACCGAATCTCACCAATTCCAATAGGGCAAAACTAATATTGTGTGTACAATTTCATCTCAATCGGATAATTAATGTGACCTGCATTTTCTTCACAAAAATACATGGACAGCCGGACTGACATGCATAATTAGATTAGAAAGTGATTTCATGAAGATCACCAAAAGGAACTATGGGTCTATCTCGCTTCTTTCTCTATGTTACAAAGAAATGCACAAAGACATAATACACCTACCACATGTTGTGCAGAACATAAAAATCACGTAAGCAGGGCCTTCGTATATCGCCAATATAACGATACCTCCCTTTATTCGGTATTTTGATTTTAGTGGTATTATTCACCAAAATTGTTTCAATTACTACAGCATACGAAAAAAATGCTTACGAAGGCCAACGTCTTCGTATAGCCCCCATATGAGGGGTATGGACATTAAAACTACTGCCTATGAAAAAAAAATACTTACGAAGGAAAACGTCTTCGCATAATCTCCATATCATTGGGTATCATTTGAGAGGTATTTTTTTATGATTTTTTGACATTTTTCAAGTTCCTTCAAGATGGGGGAGGTTATTAAAAGTTCGACCCGGCCGAATTTAGCTGCTTTTTTTACTTGGTACATGAGACCGGCATTTATGCATTTAAATTAGTCCAGTTAAAGAGCTGCATATGCATATTTTAAATGAAGTTACCTTTAATGCTACTATAGTTCTTACCTTTCCTTTAGATTTAAACCTTTGAAGAGTACAACAATATATTTTTCTGTATTTATATTTATTTTAATATGAAAAACATATAAATTTTCAAGTGTGTATATGTAAGTAATTAATAGAATAGTTAGAAACTTTTAAATTGAGGCAAATTAAGGTAGTTCTTTATAAAAAAAATATTTTTGGTTTTTAGAGTTTTGTTTGTTGCATTTAGTTTTGCAGCAGTTGGGCGCTGTTTAGATTCCAGGTGTTTTCTATTTTCTTGTTATCATAACAGAGGTGTTTGTATGTTACTGCATATTGTGTTGTGTGGACATTGTTCATATATTTCTGTATTTGCTTACATCATAAGGTGTGTTTGTAAATATATATGTATCTAAAATTGTCTGCTTATTATTCCTCTGCTCTTTGTACATCTGCATGTTTAGCCGGCTACCAACTATTTGTGCTCCAACCGACTAAACCTCATTTGTTGCTGCTGGTGCATATGTGTTTGTGGTTGGTTCATAGTCTTTGCTAAGGACAAATTTATATAGCACAAAGTACAGTACGGCTCCAAGCAAAAGTTCACTAATACCAATCAGAGTCACAAGTGCCCAACCGGGTATAGCCAATCCAGCTGCAATCACAAAGTGGGATAGAGAAGAATAGGTTATAAAGAAAATATACCAAAAAGTTTCCAAGTTTAGAGTTAATGCATTTATAAATTTGGCATGTAGATTTCATTTTTGATAAATTGTCAAAGGCGTATTTAAGAATTCAGAAATTTACACATAAATAATGTGCAAAGCATAATATTGACTTTACGTTATTTTCCATAGTTCCTTAAAGTTGATTTTAGAATAAGCAATTTCATTATAATTTTATATTGCAATTTATTTAAGAAACAAATTGGAAATGTTGGTCGGGACTTCGACAGGTATATACATGTAGCATTTGAGAATTTAGTTATGTATACAATTTTGTGTGGGGAAAGGGGATGAGTACCACAAAGATTGGACATACATATCCTATCTTTAGACCTAATGTTAAAAGGAATATAGCAATGTGGGAAGTTTGAAGACAACCACAATTGGATCAACATATTTAAGGTGAGCTTATTTTTTTTTTGTAATTGGAATATTCGAAGTTTGAAAAGTCGAACACTGATGAGAGTTATTAGAATTCGAAATTATTCATTTTTTGTTTGAGTTGCTATCAGAAATAGTTGTTCAATCCAAAGACGTATGGAAGTAACGAAGACCTATTTTTTACATTTTGCATTTTTTAAATACCAAATTTTGGACTATATCCGATAATCTTATCGGCTTATATGAGAAATATCTATAACCTTTTTCAGTAATTTTTGAGAGGCTTTCAGGCTATATATATATATATATATATATATATATATATATATATATATATATATATACATTTTTTTAAAAAAAATTGCAATTTCGCGGGCCCTGCTCCTTAAGGAGTGGACCGATATGGCACTTGCCTGCTCTAGATCTAGTGTTGACAGGAGTATTTGAATCTACAAATCTTGAGGGAATCATATATTACTTTCGCTTTGATGCGATATACAGAGGTCCTTCTTTAAATGATATACTTTTCCTTTGACTTATTTATAATTTGCATTCAAAAATGTACCACTTAATGTATTTTAGACTTACTGAAATATCTACGGGTTAAAGTACGACGTCCTCGCATTACACGACGTACGGCCTCCGTTTCTTGGGTGCAACAGGCACATATAACTGTAAAGAAATAATTAAAGAGGTTATATTAAAAAAATATTCAAATATGACAAGAATTACAAATAGTTTCAAATAATACAATTATGCATTTATATAGGCAGTAATTCTGAAGTTGTTATGGGCAATCCTTTAGTTGTTCTAGCAACCGACAAAATATTGAGTTGTCATTAAGACATGGATCGACTTTTTGATACCTTACACCGCTATGCAAATTGGAAGGAATTTGGATTTAAAAAAAAAATAGAAATAAGAAATCCCGCTAAACCATAAAAGCATATAGTACCCTTCACCATTTGAAACGAGATTGGAATTTTTCTAACAATAAAAATATGGCTACAATCATGAAAATATCGAATATCGGGAGGTACCGTTATATGGGGGATATACGATATTTTACAGGTGATAAAGTACTCAGAATTAACTCCTCGTGTGGATTTTCTGTCAATTTCATTGAAAAATGTGGTTAAATACTGAATATAGGGTACTACTAGTATTTGGAGGCTGTGCGAAGACGTGGACCAGCATAGGTAATTTTCCTTCACAGATAGTAGTACCCTTAGGAACTTCAAATACAATAAATAATGTCGCTGAAATCATCAAAATACCGAATATACGGTTTGTAACACCTCCAAATATACATTTTAGCGACGTTCGTCCATCTGTCAGTGGAACTCACTGTAGCTTCCGAACGAATTAAAGTAGGTTGACAAAATCTTACTTAGATGTGTGTTTAGTCTGCAGGAATTTTGGTATTGGAAATGAGCTACATAGGTCAACGTCTTGGTATGGCCTCCATATAACTGTACCTCCCTATATTCGGTGTTTTTATGATTTTAGCGAAATTAATCACCGGAATTGTTTTAAATTTTGTATTTGTAGTTCCTTATGGGTACTACAGTCTGTGGCAGGAAATTTTTTATGCAGGTCCAGGTCTTCGTATAGCCCCCATATAATGGTAATAATATATGGAAACTGAATTTTGCCAAATGTTGTATTTGCTTCCGGGATAAATTCTGTTGAATGTGCAGAAATCCATACCATTTGGTCCGATATTATATATTAACTTCAAATAGGATAAGCTATATCCAAATCTGAACCGATTTCGAAATTTGGCAGAGGTATTTCTGAGCTGCATCTGATATTAAATCCCAAACAGAATGAAACATATATTGTGAGCATATCTATGGGAGCTATAGCTATATCTTAACCGATTTGAAATACTTGTTTCCCTGCTGAATTCGATCGAATGTGCCGAAATCCATCCCATTTCAACGAATATTAGACATAAGGCGCGCGATAAAATTGAAATCGGACGAAAACGGATATTCACCAAAATCGTCGAAAATACTTCTGGTCTGAACCTGGCCATATGTGTTCAAATTCATTTCACTGATATTACGCATTTGGTGAACTATATGTATGTATGAAATCGGATGATGCTATATAAGGGAGATATATCCAAATTTGATCCGATTATCAATAATTTCAATAAAGTTCGCCTCGGGTCAAAACAAATGATTTGTGGGAAATTTCTTCTAAATCAGATAATAAATGTGACCTGTTTTACTTACAAAAATACAGGGACAGACGGACGGACGGACATTCATACATCGACTCAGAATGTGATTCTATGAATATGATCTGAAGAAACTATTGGTCTATTTTGTTTCTTTATTCATGTTACAAACAAATGCACAATGACATGATACCATGTACCATACTGTGGCGTAGAGTACAAAAATAATAAAACATTTTACAACAGCACATTTTTTAAATCATAATTTCTTAATATGCTGAAAATGTTCAGGATGCGCAAGAAATGTTTTTTTCTTTTCACTTTAGTTTTTATTTAATTAGTTTTCATTACCATTTCCAACTAACAATGAATGTGAATAAACACAATTGCATTTGGAATGACCATAGGAACATAGTAATGTGGTTTTAACTAGCTCCTGTTCACATATTGCAATAAGTCTGTGTGATGAATTTTTCATAACCTGAAGGATAATTTTTAATATAAACTCTTTCTGTGTAATTTTAAAATGTTTTTATAATTTTTACTTCCATCTGTGAGTTTAGGATGTAGCAAAGTATGTATAGGTATAAAATACCAACAACATATATTTAATTAACTTGTGTGTTATATTAAAAATACTTAGTGTTTTCTTAGTGTTACCTAACTGCCAGGAATTTCTATTTCTCTATTTTCATTATGTATCAAGAAAATATTTGAATCAATTTTTTATGAAAAAATACGACATTTGGTGAAAATTGTTTAACATATATGTATAGCTTTGAAATATATTTTTATACCCTCCACCATACATAGTATAAAAGGTATATTAAGTTCGTCACTCCGTTTGTAACTCATCGAAATAATAATTTTCGGCCTATATATGATGCAGGCAGGTCAAGTTCGAAGATGGGTTATATGGGTACCCCCGATATTCTGCATTTTGATGATTTTAGCCACATGTTTCAACGGAATTGTCTGAAATTCTACACAAAGAGTTCTTTGTGAGTACTTTAGCTCCTGAAATAGAATTGGTCACCGGAATTGTTCGCAGATTGATGATATTAGAAACATTTGTTACCATAATTGTTAAAAATTTCCTATTTATGGTTCGTTATGGGTATAATAGCCTATGACAAAAATTGTATATGCAGGACCATGTCTTCGTATAGCTACCATATAAAGGTTTTCCTTTCGGTATTTTTCGAGGGAATTTTAGGTCAATATTTGAAGTACTTGCCTGTAGGATGAATTTAGTCGGAATATATATATATATATATATATATATATATATATATATATATATATATATATATTGGTAGATGTTGCACGTAAATGGTCTTCCTAGATCTGGAACCAATATTTCCCAAAGACCTATAATCTCTCAGAAGTGGCAAAAGATTAACATTTTTGACTGAAACGCATCTACATTAGATACAGACATTTGACTATATTCTTCAACGAAATCAGCGTTAACGAAATAGTCAGAAGTGCGTCTTTCCTGTTTTGGTGAATTCTCCAAAAAGTCACTGGAATGGACATTTTCGTATTTTGTCTACAAAAGTTGTGCGAGAGGGTCGGGCGATAATTACGACCTCCTGACAATTTTGCAGTTTTTTGGTCCATTTCAACCCCTAAATATATGGCGATCATCTCCAAAAAGTGTAGGCTTCTATTCTGACCCTCATCTTATTCCCATGCAAAATTTCGTAAGGATCGGGCCATAAATGCGATCTGTATATGATATCCTGATATCCTAACTACTTAGTTTTGTTAGCTGTAGAAATATTAACAAATGTTTAATTCAAAATGAAAATATGCCAAAAATATGACAAAATTGAAAAAATATGAGAAAATTTTACAAAATCAATATTTTCATCTTTAGAGAGATATTTTTATGCGATTTTTTAGACGTTTTTTTTTTTCTTTCCTGCCAAGAGGCCATTCTGAATTAATGAGAACTGCCGAAATCAGTTCACGACATATAAGAGATCTTTCAAGCATATCTTCTTTGATAGACATATATATCGCACATATTTTGCTATATATCCGATTTGTTGGATGTTAACATCAATGTAAAGATCAGAAGTAACTTTGTCATGGCTTTGTGATTTCGCCAAGATTTAAAATATTCGCGGTTTAATGAAAAATTTTGAATTTTTTCAACACAAAAGATATGGTCTATTTTACCCGCTAAATATTATCCGATGACCACCCAAATTGGTAGGCTTCTTCCCCGCCCTAAACTCTAGCTACATGTTAAATTCCGCGTCGATTGGTCTATAATTGCGACCTGTATAGCTACTGCAAAATCCGACATTTTTTCAGTATTTGGTCCATTTCAACCCCTAAACATTTGGTGATCATCTCCAAAAGAAATATGCTTCTATTCTGACCCTAACCCCACCTTCGTGCAAAATTTCGTTAGGATCGGACCAAAATTGCGACCTGTAGAGTGATTACAAATTAACATGGACAGACGGACGGACGGACATACATAGCTAGATCGACTCAGCTCGGCGAGCTAGGAAGATCCACATATATTTTCCTATATGGGAACCCAATATTTCGAGGTGTTACATTAATTCTGGCCCAATCAAACTTATAATACCCCCAACACATAGTGTTGTAGGGTATAATAATCCAAAAACTATTCAAATAAAAAAATAAGTTTTAGTCAGCAGTTGATTTTATTTGTGCTTTTTGACCAACTTTTCTAAATTAAGTAGGTTTTTTAAATCAGCTATTTGACGTTTTAGATAGCGGTGGCATTTAAAAAAATGTTGTCTATCGAAAGGAAAGAGATCATTTCACAAATTCCAAATATAAGAAAGGTACTTGTTTCTTTTTATTTAATCTCATTTTTATTTTAATTGAAAATCCATACGTTACTGAAGGTAACCATACCATTCCTGATTTTCTACCTATATTTGGTTTAGAATGATAATTAATTTAAACACTATTTAAAAACGAAATTAATTTCAAATTTTGGATTAAACTGTGAATTAGTAATATATCATTGTTTTATACTATTTGAAATAAAAAATATACAAAATAATATTTTTTTACGGAAATACCATATGCTGACTACTGGCAAATAGACATGCCGAGCATTGGAAAATGGTGCCGATTACTGGCAAAAAAACTACTATTTTAGTAAAATTTTGCCAATTTAATAAAAACAAATTAAATGTTTGTTTATTATTTCGAAAACTAAACAAAATTTGGAATCTGAACAACTTTATTTATCTGCAATTGAAAGATTTCACTCAGAATGTTGAAAGATTGAAAAATCGAAAATCCTAAAAGTGCCGACTACTGGTACACTTACCCTATATTAGTATTTTATATTTTGCCCGAAATCGGTTAAAGCATACATTGAAATACTGATAATATACAATGGTGGGGTATGTGTAATATTTTTTTATTAATAACGAAATGCATATAATTGTAGCATTTAATTTGTAAATTCTTAATACTAATTTTAACACATATTTCTTTTAGATTGTGGTGGATAGCGAAAGTTTCCTTTTCCATTTAAAAACACACACAAAAAATGATAACATTGAAAATTGTTAAAAGTATTCAATGTTTTGAATGGTCAATGAATGGTCAACCTATTCGATTTGTATTTCCTGTTTCCGTTTATAATATATTCCTTAAGCCAGCATTATATCGACATTTTTATGAATATTCTTTATAAAAAATCGTGTAAAATCAAAGGAGTTAACGCGATCTTAGGTACTATGTTCGGTGTAAACTAGGTTTTGGTAATTCAATTGACTATGCTCCTTGCGAGGACAAACTAAACTCTAATGTTTTATTTCCATTTTTCTAGCGTGACGTCATTCAACTATTTTCAAAATAAAATATTTTATTGAGATTTGACTCCACACTGAATCATCACAATATTGCCTTTGAATACACTTTGTCATTAGCAAGTTCATTATCTTATCTACTTTGTTTCTTATCAATGGCATGGTTTTGTAATTCGTAACTGGCAATGAGCAATTACAGGTAAATGTCTTAGTAATTTTTTTTGGTTGCACATTCAATATTTTCAAATATTTGTGGGATTAAGTGTTTGTCGTTTTTACTTTACATCCAACAATTCTTACTTAAGAAAATCACGAAATAGGTCGATGGATTTTTCATTAATTTCATTTTGTAATATTTTTTTATTATTTATTTGTACTTTTTTTAAATATGAGAATTTCGTTCGTTATGTCGTTGACTGTTGTAACCGTTTCAAAGTCGTTTCTTTACTAAACGCTATATTGTTGTATGTACAGTTTGTGGTAATATGTTTTGTTCAAATGGACTTTTTTTTATCTAAATGCCTTATCATGTGGGTAAGATAAGATAACGCATTGTTAGCTAGCTGTTAGCTCTTTATTTTGCTGGACTAATTCAGATAGTGACATCTATATGTGACGTGTAGAAACACAGAAAAAACACGCAACGCAATTTAACAATAGGGTGATTCTGGTAAAGTAGTTTCTGCTTATTTGAGCCAAGGCATATATGAAAAATATATACTTTTCTGTAAGTCCTCCGCTATGGAAAGGAGGGTATATTTATTTAGTCATACTCTTTGTAACATCTCTTAGTCTCCATAAAGAAACAGGTCTGCTAATCGT
Source organism: Musca domestica (assembly GCF_030504385.1). Classification (NCBI taxonomy): domain Eukaryota; kingdom Metazoa; phylum Arthropoda; class Insecta; order Diptera; family Muscidae; genus Musca; species Musca domestica. The sequence continues at coordinate 6,297,474 of NW_026712296.1, read as the reverse complement.
AACCAATCTAACGTTTTTTTTTCAACAAGTGTTTATTTTGTGAATTGTAACATTTAACTTATGTCTGACTTGATAGATTATTTATATTTATGGTTGTGCATACGCTTGAACAAAGCTGTGAAATAATGCGACATTACTTTGACAATAATGCTAATGTTGCATAATGTGTGCGATAATTGCGACGAATTTTGGAAGAAGAAAAGCACGGTATGTAACAAGCGTATTTGTTACATTTGGTGCCCTGCACCCAAACGAGTCATTATTTGGAGCGGATTTTGTTCAGAGGCACATTTGGGCCATTTTTCTTTGAAAATGAAAAAAGGAGTGCCCGTTACGTTATCGGGTCATGTTACACGAAGTTGAAGAGGATGACACTGACATGTGCCACAAAGCGGAAGCTACAGTCGATTAAAAAATGGCAATAATAAAAAACAAATAAAAAAGCTGTGAGTTCCGCCGGGACATGGTACAATAAGGAGGTAGAACAGCTTTGTAAAACTAAGAAATACCTGAGGCAATGCCCGCTTCCTGTCAAATTTGTGTGCAACAAGTTTTTTTTCCATTCATTAAATATTTTCCTCATTTTTAAAATCAGTTAAACAGCGGGAAAATGAATGAAATGCCTGGATTTTCTTTCAAAAATATTATCTAAACAGATCTATCTTTCAATTCCATGGCAAAACTGGCGAATAGCTTTAATGCGCGTCTCGCAATTAAAGCGTCTTCCAATCATTGATTTTGAAAATATTCTGTTTTTATTTTTCAAAACAATAAATACATACACAAAATTGGCAGAAGTCGGGCACACTTAGAAAAAAAAAAAATAATCAGCTGGTAGCTCTACCTTACCTTTTTATTGTACCACGGGTCGGGGGCTATGAATACCCTATAACATTTGTAACGAATTCGGCAATTTTCAAAAAAAAAAAAAAACAAATTAAAAAGTAGTAAGTTCGGAAGGGCCGAACTTTGAATACCCTCTACCATTTGGAACGAATTTGGAAATTTTCAGAAAATAAAATCGTTAAAACATTCTGTTAAAATTTTAAAAATACCAAATATAGCCGTTATATTGAGGTGCATATGACGTGGGCCTACATAAGCATTGCTTGTCATAAGCCATTACCATATTCAAATTCGAAACTTGAAATAAACGGTGAATAATGTAGATAAAATCATCAAAATATCGTATATAGGGAGGTACCGTTATATCGGAGCTGTGCGAAGACCTGGACCTGCATAGACAATTTTCTGTCACAGGCTGTAGCATCCATTACGAACTTCAAATACCACATCTCAAACAATTTCAGTGGGTATTGTACCTAAAATCGTCAAAATACCGAATATATGGATGTACTGATATATGGGGCCTATACAAAGACCTGGACCAGCATAGACAATTTTCTGTCTTAGGGTGCAGTATCCAATTCGAACTTCAAATACCAAATTTGAAACAATTCCGGTGAATAATGTCGCTAAAATCATCAAAAACCGAATATAGGCGGGTACCGTTATATGGGGGCTATACGAAGACGTGGACTTACACAGACAATTTTCTGTCTTAGGGTGTAGTATCCAATTCGAACTTCAAATACCAAATTTGAAACAATTCCGGTGAATAATGTCGCTAAAATCATCAAAATACCGAATATCGGGAGGTACCGTTATATGGAGGCTATACGAAGACGTGAACTTGCGCAGATAATTTTCTGTCTTAGGGTGTAGTATCCATTTCGAACTTCAAATACCAAATTTGAAACAATTCCGGTGAATAATGTCGCTAAAATTATCAAAATATCGAATATCGGGAGGTACCGTTATATGGGGGCTATATGAAAACGTGGACCTACATGGCCCATTCACGAACTTAACCTGACTACTGGGAAACTAAACATGTGTGCAAAATTTTAGCCATCTTTCTCAATTCATTCGAAAGATAGCGTGATTACAACAGACAGACGGACAGACAGTCGGACGGACATCGCTAAATCGACTTAGAATTTTACGCTGATCAAGAATATATACACTCTGTTGGGTCTGACATGGTATGGTGGAGGGTATAAAAAAAATCCGTTTAAAATTCTGTTAAAATCTTAAAAATACCGAATGTAGCCGTTATATTAGAGTCTTAACGTCGACGTGGGCCAGCATACGCATCTTTTGTCATGAGCCATTACAATTTTCAAATTCGAAACTTGAATAATAAAATCTTTGAATAAGGTACCTAAAATCCCCAAAATACAGAATGTTAGGAGACAATTTTTTGTCATTGGATTTAGTATCCATTACAAACTTCAAATACCAAATTTGCAACAATTCCGGTGAATAATGTCGTTAAAATCATCGAAATACCAGATATCGGGAGGTACTGCCACATGGGGACTATACGAAGACGTGGATCTGCACTGACAATTTTCTGTCATAGGCTGTAGTATCCATTACGAACTTCAAATACGAAATTTGAAATAATACAGGTAAAAATGTCGCTAAAATCATGAAAATACCGAATATCGGGAGGTACCGTTATATGGGGGTTGTACGAAAACGTGTACCGACATGGCCCATTTTCGAACATAACCTGCCTACTGGGAAACTATGCTTGTATTGAAAATTTTAGCCTTCTATCTTAGCCTTCGAAAGAAAGCGTGATTACAACAGGCAGACGGACATCGCTAGATCTTCTTCGAATTTATACTAATACCTCAACACCTTTATTTTCGAAGATTCATTTTTCAAATCGTGGAGAAATCGAATGCATAAGTGCCAGCGTTAAGATAAAGCCAATGTGAAGTTTTCCAAATGTGAGTCAACCTCCTGAAAATATGCAACAAAATGTACTGAATATTGCAGTAAATTCTCAAAAACAATCAATGTTTTAACAAGTAGAAAAACAGCTAAATTCGACTAAGCCGAACTTTTTATATCATGCACCATTTCGAAGAAATATACCGCTCAAATGAATACCGTTGTATGAAAGCTACACGAAGACGTGGTCCTGCATAATCAATTTGTTTCAAAAGCTGTAGTAACGGTTCAGAACTTTATATACGAAATTTGAAACAATTCTGGTGAATAATGTCGCAAAAATCATGAAAATACCGAATGTCTGGGAGAAGCGTTATAGCTTTAAATATAGAGTGCTATACTAAAACGTGGACCTATTTAGAAAATTCGCTTCTAGGGGCTAAGGTACACAGAAGGAACCCTTTGTGTGAATTTTAAATCAATTCCATTAAAAAATAAAAAAAAATCCATATCGGGGGTACCGTTATATGGGGGCTTTACGATATCGGGGACCGATATAGTCCATCTTCGAACTTGATCTGCCTGCAGACAAAAGACAGAACTGTGAAATATTTTAAATTCATATATTATTTCGTTTTGACTCTAGCGTGATCACGACAGACGGATGAACGGAAAGGGCTAGATTGTCTTAGAATTTTACGCTGATCATGAATATATGTACTTTGTTGGGTTTATTATTTCGATGAGTTACAAACGGAATGACGAACTTAATATACCCTCCATACTATATATGGTGGAGGGTATAGAAACTGCCAGCGATTTGGATTCAGGGTAAAAGAATAAGGATTACAGCAAGTCTTGTTGCACAACTATTTGTAACGACAACAAACATATCATTCGAACGAATTGAGATGGAAGGCTAAAGTTTTGCACACAAGTGTAATTTAACAGTAGGCAGGTTAAGTTCGTAAATGGGTCATATCGGCCCACGTTTTCGTATAGCCCCCTTGTAACGGTACTTTCCGATATTCGGCATTTTATTGATTTTAACAACATTATTTACCGGATCTCTTTTCGTATTTGAAGATTTTTGTGGGAACTACAGCCTACGACAAAAATTACTTATTCAGGTCCACGTCTTCGTATAGCCCCCATACAACGGCTTTCATTTAACTGGTATTTTTCGGTATCGTTTGACATTTTTCAAATGGTGGAGGGTATTAAAATATCTTTTGTCTTCATTTAGTTAACTTTTGTGAAGCCATTCGCTTAAAGATTGTTTGACTCAAAAATTGACTTTTCCCCAAAAAATCAAAATTGATATATTACAATTTTTTGGAGAAACTGTTGCTTCAGGAGGAAGTCTTAGAGGTGCTGCCACAACATGTAGACGAATTATAAAATTTGTTCCTTACTATTTCTTCTTCTTATAACTCGATGTTATGCTTTTAGTGAAACACCGAAAATATATGCAGAGTCCCCAAAAACAAATTATATATGGAATAAGTTAAGACCTCAGCCAATGTTTGATTGTTTAAATATATTTTGACTTCTGTTATGATTATTCAAATTGTTGACACCCTATGAAGTAGGTTCCGAAGGAATGGGCCAATGTTGACTATACTGGTTACTTCCTTCACTTTGTATGAGTTTTAGAAAATTCTAATATGTGTGTGAAGTACCAGATATATATTTTTTTAATTAAAATAACTAAGGAAATAGTGTAATTTTGGAAATGATGTGGTAAGTAATTTAATGTATACAACAATTGCTAACGAAAAAGACACACACGTGATGATGGCAAATTTTTTGTAATAAAGAATTTCTTGGCGAATTCTAAAATTAAAGGTACTTCTAATTGGTCCACACAAAATTTTCACATTTCGTGGTTATTGACGAAACAATCTAAAATGTTAATCATCATTAAAAAAACAATAATCCCCTGAAAAATTTTCTTATTTTGATTATAATTTCATAAATGTTTGTCTCCGGTTGTGAGGTGTAAATGAGAATGAGTGCTACTGTAATTCACGTAACAACACTATATACTTCCATTGTTCAATTCTGTGCATATTCTGTTATTGAATGAGAGTCAAATCTCTGTCCACAAACTTTAATTTTAAAAGAACGCTATATGTGGATAGAAAACAGGCAAACAATATTTACCTCTTTTTTATGACCAAAATTTTATGAAAATCACCAATAAATTGGGATTGTTCAGTATATATTTCATTTTTTCTATTCATTTGTTGATGTCTATGCACATTTTGTTATTGATCTCAATTTTATATTTACGCGGTGTTTGTTACTTCAAAATTACAGCCCTTCAGAAAAAAGAGTAGTACCGCAGTGCTGCTCGAGTACTCGCCAAGCGATACCGACCACTCGCTCTTCATTTCCCCGTTAACGGTAAGAGCTGCTGACTGTTACACTGGACTGTCGTGTGAAAATCAGTACTCGCTTTTGCAGCGCTCTGTGAGGGGTGAGCGACTGCTGAATTTTGCATCAGTCGCCATTGAAAGAAAGTAACTGAACATACTGCACGAACGTAATTATTCGCATTGCCATTGCGAACGAAAGACAGATTTTGTTTTCATTCAGCTATTTTTATTTCAAAACAATATTAAATTGCAAAATAGAAATTAAGTAAAATATATAATTTCAAAAAAAAAAAAAAAATATTTTACTTGCAAGTCCACACAATGCACAAAACACAAATCACAAATAAGCATAATCAGATGCTGACAGTGTTACCAATATATGCGATTATAAAAAAAAAAAACAGTGCAGCACTTGCGAGTAGTCAAGCAGTACTCGCCGCCTACAACCATTGATACTACTGACTTTTTCATCAGTGTAGCACCACTCGCAGTTCATCAATACCTCCACCGTTTTCTGCAGGGAGCACACACAAAAATACACCCTCACCTTCGAAAGTAACACACACACACTCTCTCAATTTAAGTACACGTACACAAATGACACACAATTTGACGATGTCACGGTTCGATGTCATCGCCGACACCTTGCATTTATGGAGAACACCATGCAAATATTCGAGTCAGCCATGCCACGATCGAACCTTGGACAATGGCACACATGAATCAAAATGGGGGATGTTGTTGGTTGTCATTGTCTATCAAATACATAGTAGACATGATTGAGTAGACAAAGTCAGTGTGTCGAAAAAAGCATAATTCATACACTTCGTCTTGTGCAGGCCTTTAGTCTACACTTGATCAGTAATAGTGGTGACAAAAACAATAGTAAGTAAGGGGAACTCTCCTTGTCTGGACTAAGGTAGAAATAAATCTCAATGTTGTATTACAAATTTAAAATATTTCACAAAAATGTAAGCTATAAATTGCACTGATAATACCTAAAAACCAGAATACAAGTAAAAATTTTGAAAATTTATAATCCTCAAGAATCTATGGTTATTTTTTGAGATTTTACTGAGAATTCCTTTTTCTTTCTTCTCAGAATATCTGCTCAGATTCCTTGGTTTAGGTTCGAAAATTTGCATGTGTTTTTTAGGAAAATTTTGTTTAGTTTGGATAGTTTCCGACTCAGAGAAGTGAAGAAATTCGTACTCAAATTAAAAGACCCAGAGAGATGTTTTAAAATATTTTTAATTGTATTAATAGGCGTTTTGTAATTCAGTCACTATATTTATTTCCTAATGGATTGATTCCTAATTAATAATATATGTGTATAATCGATTAACTTAGTAACGTCTGTGTTTCAGTTTACGAACAGTCTTGTAACGGTAGCCGTCATCAGCAAGTACAGCTGCTTCTTGGGGACTTTCAACAGCTACAACTGAGTCAAAAGTATTTTCCGAAACCGGAGGCAAATATTCGCTGCCAGCCAACTCATTTACATCACGACGTTGACGATATTTTAGGCGACGAACTGTCTTATACCGGTATCCATCATCACTCAAGACGGTAGATTGTTCGGGAACAGAAACGATACTGGCAATTTCTTCGGTTTGTGATACAGCAGGTGGCAAATATTCGTTCGAGGGGAGTTCATTAACATCGCGACGACGACGATAACGGATACGACGAATAGTCTTGTAACGGTAACCGTCATTTGCTAATACAGCAGTGTCTTGAGAAGCGGCTTCAACTGGGGCTTCAGCAATCACAGCACTTTGTTCAGGAATAGATTCGACAGTAATGTCTTGTTCAGAGGCTGAAGCGGGTGGCAAATATTCATTGCTGGGTAATTCATTGACATCGCGACGATGACGATAACGAATGCGACGAAGAGTCTTGTAACGGTATCCATCATCAGCCAATACGGCAGATTCTTGGGAAGCAGATTCCTCTGGAGCTTCAACAGGGGATTCCACGACAATTTCTTGTTCGGTGGCAGCTGCAGGAGGCAAGTATTCATTGCTAGGCAATTCATTAACATCACGACGATGGCGATAACGAATGCGACGAACAGTCTTATAACGATAACCATCATCAGCCATGACTGCAGATTCTTGAGAAGCAGATTCCTCGGGGGCTTCAACAGGGGATTCTACGACAATTTCTTGTTCGGTGGCAGCTGCAGGAGGCAAATATTCATTGCTAGGCAATTCATTAACATCGCGACGATGGCGATAACGAATGCGACGAACAGTCTTGTAACGGTAGCCATCATCAGCCAATACAGCTGATTCCTGGGAAGCAGATTCCTCGGGAGCTTCAATAGGAGCTTCGACGACAATTTCTTGTTCGGTGGCAGCTGCAGGAGGCAAGTATTCATTGCTAGGCAATTCATTAACGTCACGACGTCTGCGATAACGAATGCGGCGAACAGTCTTGTAACGGTATCCATCATCAGCCAAGACGGCAGATTCTTGGGAAGCAGATTCCTCGGGAGCTCCAATAGGAGCTTCCACGACAATTTCTTGTTCGGTGGCAGCTGCAGGAGGCAAATATTCGTTGGTGGGCAATTCATTAACGTCACGACGTCTGCGATAACGAATGCGGCGAACAGTCTTGTAACGGTATCCATCATCAGCCAAGACGGCAGATTCTTGGGAAACAGATTCCTCGGGAGCTTCAACAGGAGCTTCTACGACAATTTCTTGTTCGGTGGCAACTGTAGGAGGCAAATATTCGTTGGTGGGCAATTCATTGACATCACGGCGTCTGCGATAACGGATGCGTCGAACGGTCTTGTAACGGTATCCATCATCAGCCAAAACGGCACTATCCTGACTAGCATCAACAGCGGGTTCTTCGACAACTACGGTTTCCTCAGTGGCTGTGGCAACTCCATTGTTTGCCGGTGGCAAGTATTCATTGGTGACTAATTCGCTTACATCGCGACGGCTTCTCAACTTCTGTTTACGAACTACCTTGTAGCGATAGCCATCATCGGTCAATGGAGCAGGTTCTGTATTAGCTTCCGGTGCGATATACTCCTGTGTTGTCAGGCTATTATCCACAACTGGAGTTAAATATTCACGGTTTATAGAAGCTGCGGATGCAGCCGCTAAAGCAGCCAAAGCAAAAACGAATATTCTCTGAAACAATTGGTAGTGAGAATTGAATTATGAAAGCTTTTATTTAAGGCATATATGTTTTCGGTAATAGTGTCCATTTAGAATAAATAAAATCCTTGATTTACAAAGTTTGCCAAATTTTGCATTATATTTTTTGTACATACCATTCTTCTTGAGACTGACCAGCGTATGGAATGAGAGACGATGTGTGTTATGATTTACCGCACAAGAATTTTTCGCATTTATACTTTTGACTTGTCCAGAAAACAAATAATCTGCTTTCTAACAATAGGTTTGATACAATTAAAATCGATAATCTAAATATATGCCTATCAAAAGCAAAACCATCATCACTTTCAACGCAACATACACATGTACATATTAAGAGATACTCTTAAAAGATTTGTTAGGTTATTTAACGTCGATCACGCAAAAAGAACAATGAGCATCGTAATGATTTGAATTTTAGCACTTTTGTTTTGATCTTCTTAATAGTGTGGGTCGTCCATAGTGTTATAAGATGCTTTCAATTATTTCCGGAAATAGATTTTTGTTCAGATCTTTTATTCTAAATCAATCCAAAGTCCAATCATTTTCAAGTTCAAGTATGGTGTTAAGCAGGTTAAGAATATGTTAAGCGTGGTATTCAAAAAGTTAGAAAATAAAAAAAGTATCAAAAATAGACATGTGCTTTATTTATAGAACAATTGAAAAGAAGATAAAGTTCTGCAGAGTCAAAAGTGTTATACAGACCTCGCCAAATGACTGCTTATACCCTCCACCATATTTATTTTGTCATTCCGCTTGAGACTCCTCGGAATACTCACGCAAGACCCATTGAAGTATATGAATATTTTTGACCAGCGTAAATACTAAGTTGATTAAGCGATATCCGTCTGTATCTTTGTCCGTCTGTCTTTTGTAATCACGTTATGTTTCGAACGAATTGAGATAGTAGAATTTTGCATACATGTGTATTATTTCAGTAGGCAGATTTAGTTCGTATATGGGCCATGTTGGTCCAGGTTTTCGTATAGCCCTCATATAAATAATATAATATTCGGTTTTATGACCTCTACCTTGGAAAGGAGGGTATATTAACTTTGTCATTCCATTTGTAAAATTCCAAAATATTCGTCGTAGACCCCATAACGTATATTTTACAAATGGAATGACATAGTTAATATATATATATATATATATATATATATATATATATATATATATATATATATATATATATATATATACTAGCTGGCCCGGTCCGCGTTGCCGGCCCGTAGTTTTTGTCTATTATGCATATATTCCCAAGCATAATTATTCACAGATATGACTGATATAAGTGTTCACGTACAGGTCGATTTAAAGTGTTTTAAAATACCTGTACCCATTTTTAACCAGTGGGCTTCAATATTTAAACCGTGGGCTTCAACTGTGTGGATGTGCTATACAAATCTATTAAAAAGTATATATCAATCTTATCGCCATATAAGGGATCAAATTAATTTTTAATATGGTAAAAATCGTAGCAAAATCTTCCAGTCAAATGAGCAGTAATTTGGAATTTGCTGTATTTTGTATACTACATAATTGAGGGCTGAATGATTTAAGAATAGCCAAAGTTAATTACTTTTTTAAACCCATTAGCAACTTAGATTGTGCATTAGAGTCCTCATAAGTCCCCCTAACCATGTCAGTCTGTTTGTCCGCCAAAAGGTGGACTTGAGAGGGTATTATAACATGGATAAAAATTCTAAAATTTGTAGATATGTTGAAATTTTAGTGTAAGATTTTCACCCCCCTAATACGCATTATTAGCCAAATTCTTTGAAATGTGGTTAAATCAGGAGGTACCTTCTTTATATGGGCACTACTCCGAAACATCGACCTACATTGAAAACTTTCTTCTACCCCTTATAATCCAAGATGACAAATAGAGGCCAAATCAAAAATATAGCAGAACAATATAGCATGTCATAGCATTTCGCGTGATTTAAATAAGTAAAAATAGTTTTATCCACCTCATAATTGAGGGCAGAATGATAAGATGGGAATTAATTTTATTTGCCATTTAAATTGTAAGTTGGAGACCCCTAAAGTCCATATTTTCATCATAGGATAATTCAATGATGATTAAACAAATATTCGGTCCCGTGCTACTTTCTTATATTTGTAATTTCTTCATGTTTCCACAATTTATTTCATATGGATGCACATCCCAAATCTACGTTCCCAACCAATATTCTCTTGGGGGTTAAAAATTCAATAGAATACAAAATTTTCTTTTCTGACCACACATTAGATGTGAAAGTGGACTTGGGGATACTCCAATGTGGGGACTTTACTTAAATAAATTCCTATGTGGCAATTATCTGTATGATGGTTCCCTACCCCAGGGTGGCATAAATAAAATTTTTTAGCCAAATCAATTGATGAATTTGGTCAATACCAATATGGGCCCTACTCTGAAAATTTCAAATTTTATGCGAAGAGGTTATCTACCCCCTTAGAAACAAAAATGTCAAATTAGGGCCAAAAAATGAAAAAAGTGGCCCGCCATGACCCCAAAAATAACTTAAATCATAGATGGTTATATAAATATGAAATCGGGTTGTTCCCTTATCCATGAGTTATGATCGATATAAAGACCTGCAAAAGTGATTTTAGGTATTTTGAATGTTTGGGAAGAATTTCTGGAAGGATATAAAACCTTTTCTTACTAAAAGTCCCATTCGCTCTACTATTTTGCACCTTTTATTTCAATATTGGTATATTACTTATTATTCTCCCAAAGAATTTTGCATTTTGAGCTCTCATTGGACGGATCATTGTCACGCTTTGTTAAGCTTTTTCGGTCATTTTTGTTTGTTTAAATGTGTTCGCATCTTTCAGCTAACCCACGATGTAGGCCCTGGAGTTGAAAGGTAGATGTCAGTTAACATCCTATTTCGCACTTATTTAATTTTTTTAGTGAAAAATTATTCTTTATTTTGTTCACAAAAAATCCACTGAATTCAATATGATAATACAAATTAAAAAAAAAAATTGACAAAAAAAAGAATAACAAATTGAAAAAGTCTTCAACTTTTTCGCTGATTTTTTACAGCAAATGTTTTAAGATCCTTCCTTACAAAGTTTGTCAATAGAATGTACTATTACTTTAAAATTCGATTCCATTGAAAATGTTTTTTTGATTTTTGCAATGAGATCTCTTTTTCATGATTTTTCAGCGATTTAGAAAAAGTAATTATCTTTTAACTTTGGTGTGACCGCGTTAAATTATTTCGATATCATCTATTCCGTTTCGCCACCACATAATTCGCTACTACACTTCCATGTAACCCGCCATCAATTTCAGTTCTCAAGAAATCAAGTCAATTAAATAAATTGGTATAAATATTCGAATTCAAAAATAAAATATAAAAAAAACACTACAAATGTACATTAGAAAAAAGTAAGTCAAAATGGAAAAAAAATCATGCACAATAAAACATTACTATTGTACATTTGAAAAGTCAAAATGAAAATGTTAATATATCACATTTTTACGCGATTTTTTTGGATATTATCCTTTTCGGAGAGTAGACAACTCCGAATTTGTGTGAATCGTTAAAATTAATCCAGCGGTTCTTAAGTTATAAGCGTAGTAACTAACACAACTTACATTTATATATATAGATATATATATATATATATATATATATATATATATATATATATATTCTAAGTCGATTTAACGATGTATGCCTGTCTGTCTGTTGAAATCACGATACAGTCCACATTATTTGACGTAGAGCGTCAAAATTTTAAACAATTTGTATTGTGTCTAGAATGGCTGGTATTGAAAATGAGATATATCGGTCCAAGTTTGTCTGAAAATTTTTATTTGTAGGTCATAATGGGTCCTAGTTCGTGTGGCGAAAAATTTTATGTATAGGTCTACGCATTGGTATAGCCCCCATATACAGAGAGAACAAATTGCAACCAACTTCAGACTGCTGTCATTTCTAAGCCACTCGTCCGACAGCTGTCCAGTGACAGCTCATTATATTGTTTACAAGCGTACAATAGCATTTTGGTGAGAATTGTCCAGAAAAAAATTTATTCGTGGTGGAATTCAAGCGTGATAGTGTGATTTCTTTATATTTGGTTGGAAAACCAAAGTGGCTATCGTTAGAGCACTCCAGCATTTAAATGTGTACCATCGCTCGTTACGGTGATATTGGTAGCGTAGCCCGACGTCAAGGAAGTGGACGGAATAAAACAGTTCGAAAAGTAAAGAAGCGACTTGATCGAAAAACGCGTCGCAGTGGCCGAAAAATGGCTTGTGAGCTGAATATATCGCAATATTCCATTCGGCAAATATTGAAAAATGAGCCATTGAAATTCCAAAAAGTGCAAGAACTTCCACCGCAACAGGGAAAAAAATAGACTCAAAAGAGCTAAAGAGTTCCTTCGCTTGGCCGAAAGTTGTGAACTGCCGAAACAAACTGATCATGTTTACTTGCCAATTAGGTCAGCTGAAAATGTGCACCTTCGGTTGGCCACCAGAAATCAAGCACCGACCATGGTGATGGTGTGGGCCGCCATAACAGCCGATGGTCGCTCTCCGCTCATTAAAGTCGACCGTGGCATCAGAATAAATGCCGAATATTATCGTGATAATATTCTGGAGGGTGTATTAAAGCCTTGAGCACTCAAACATTTTGGCCGCAGAACTTGGACATTCCAACCGGACTCAGTACCATCGCACGCAGCACGCGCCACCCAAGAATGGTTACAAAATGAGGTTCCTCGCTTCATTTTCAGTGCACAATGGCCACCAAAGATTCCGGGTACCAATCCGTTGGACTATTGTGCCTGGAGAATTTTGGAAAGCAAGGTTGGCACTAAAAATACTAAAGTGTCGATCGCCTCATATTTTTGTCACATTTTTTCACGGATTTGTATAAAAATTGGTATTTGTGGGTCATAATTGGTTCTATCTCCGGTGGCGAAACATTCCATGCATAGGTCCACGATTTGGTAATGCCACATATAACGGTACCTTCCGATATTCGGTATTTTGATAGTTTTTTTTTTCACGGATTTATATAAAAATTGGTATTTGTGGGTCATAATGGGTTCTAATGTTTCCTTTACTCTAAGGTGGAAGGTATTTAAAGTTCGGTCCGGCCAAATTTAATGTTTGTTTCCTTGTTATTTAATATAATTGTTTAAAAGACGATACTCCTCTCTTCTCTTCCAGGGGGTAAAGTAATCAGAAGGAACTCCTTGTGTTTTCAGACATTTGTAATGGGGTTTGTCTTCTGTGGCAGAAGATTGACGGAATAGGCTTACCATCCGAATGTTTGGTATTTTGGTGATTTTAGCCACGTTGTTACCCATTTTTATACCCGACACCATACTGTGGTACAGGGTATTATGTCTTTGTGCATTTGTTTGTAACAGGCAAAAAGAAACGAGATATAGTTCCTTTTGATGATCTTCATAGAATCGTATTCTGGATCGTCCATCTGGACTTTTCAATGGTAAAACTAACAAGGGTGGTATAATTTCCTTTAAATCCCGCGTGATTTAAGGCCAAACCTAATAAACTTATTCTTTTTTGAATACCGCCACAAAAATGGCAAATATAGCCACCGTGGACATTAAAAAAATAAACATGTAAAAATGAAGGAACTTGCAAAATGTAACAAGTAAAAAATCAGCCGAGACGAACACTTTGAAGGAACTTGAAAATTTTCCAAAAAAAAAAAAAAAAATCATCGAAAAATACCGCAATACCCGTTATATGGGTGGGTTATATGGAGACGGGATTCTGCATATACATATAGTCAACAGATTTCGAAATAATTGTGCAGGAAATGGCGAATATCAACCCAAATGACATGAATTTTGGTACATTCGACCGAATTTAGTCTAAAGGCAAGTACATAAAATTTGTACTTTTTGTAAGTCAAATAATAATTGGCTCCCATTTGGATATAGCTATATGTATATATATATATATATATATATATATATATATATATATATATATATATATATATATATATATATATATATATATATTTTTTTTTTTTTTTTTTTTTTTTTTTCTTTGTATTATTTTATTTTTACGTTTAGCTTAACTCAATATGCATAGGTCAGTAGGCTATCACATAGTCAGCCAGCCCGAATTATGTCCTCTATTTGCTGGTTTTTATACCCTATACCACAAGGTGGTCAGGGTATTATATCTTTGTGCATTTGTTTGTAACAGGCAAAAGGAAACGAGATAGACCCATAGTTCCTTTTGATTATCTGCATAGAATCACATTCTGAGTCGATTTATTCATGTCCGTCCGTCCGTCTGTCCATGTATTTTTGTAAACAAAGTACAGTTCGCATTTATTGCCCTATCCAGATGAAATTTTGCACAAATCATTTGTTTGGCCCAAGGACGAATACCTTTTATTGTGCACCAAAACTTGTAATATCAGCCCAAATATTATGGAATTTTGCACATACAATCAAATTAGGCCTGTAAATTAGTATACCAAATTTGATCGAAATCGGTTCAGATATAGCTATAGCTCCCATATATATTGTTCATCCGATTTGTTATTTTTTGTCCTCCGCAGCCGTAATATGCACTCTGTAACAACAATATTTGGGGAAATCTATCAAATACAGCTCAGAAATATCTTTGCTAAATTTTATCGAGATCGGTTCAGATTTGGATATAGCTCCCATATATAACTTCGTCCGATTTACCTTTTATTGTGCACCAAACGTCTAATATTTGTCCAAATGGGATGGAATTTGGCACTTACGACCGAATCGAGTCTAGAAGCTAGTATGTCAAATTTGGCTCAGATCGGCTCAGATATAGCTATATCTCTCATATATACTGTTCATCCGATTTGTTATATTTGTTACCCACAACCGTAATATGCTCTCCGTAACAACGATATTCAGGGAAATATATCAAATACAGCTCAGAAATATCTTTGCCAAATTTTATCGAGATCGGTTCAGCTTTGGATATAGCTCCCATATATATCTTTATCCGATTTCAAATGAATTGTGCACCAAATGGGCAATACAAGTCCGAATTTAAAAGATACAAATGCTTCGGCATATTTAGTCTTTTGAACTTTAAATTATAATTATAATCATAGCGTGTATGATTGAATTCTCCCATAAAAACTTTTAATCTAAATTAGTAAAGTGGTGTAGGGTATCATAAAGTCGGCCCCGCCCGACCTAATGACTTTCTTTACTGTTTTTTTTTCTGTTACTTCAAGTCTTTAAATTTCATTTTTTTCTGAGTTTAATGGTTTACAACCATTTGTAGCCTTGCCCTTCCCCCCGTTTTCAAATTTTAATCAAGAATCGTGACAACAACATGGGTAGGAAGAAACTGTTTTAATGATGCTCTCTTCAAAGACACTTAAAAGAAATGACTACTTCCCCTGTGAGATATGTAAAAAAAACGAAACTGTGAAAAATTCTAATTGAGTGACACATCACGTCAAAACAAACGACAATAACAAAGCATAACAAAATGTTAAAGTTGTATTCTTTTGTTGCCACTTGAAAAAAAAAAATGAGACCGGTTTATAATCGATATGAATGGTCGTGAATGGATGAAGTGGCATCGGCATTCAAATACCTTTGCGGCATGTGAAAACAATTAAATTAATAACAAAACGAGATATAAACATTATGTAAATGTGAACGCTCATCTCAGTTCGGTCATTATGCGAACACTGTTATGTCATTATGAAAACCAAATGAATTTAGGCTATTTGCCTAAATGATTGTTTGAGATATGAAGTAAAGGAAGCCTTCACTGGTTTTGGAAATTTGTGTTATGTGTACGAACTGTCCTAAATGGTACTAAATTGGGAACAGTTTGGTTTAGGGTTAGCAGATGGAGCTGGCAATTTGATGTTTTTGTATTGGGATCCCTGTTGGTGGCAGGTTTGAGAATTAAAGTTGGAAATGTGTACGAAAGTTACTAAATTTGGTACGATTTGGTATTTGGTGAACAGATAGTGCTTGCACTATTATTTGGTGCAATTTTATATTTGGGTCGCTGTTCATGTCTAGTCTTTACATTGTAAATTGTAATTGTCGGAAAAGTGCTGATTGGTAAAATATTTATTATTGGGTGAAGGGATAGAGATAAAATTTTAAAATTTTATATTGAGGTCACTGTTTACATATGGAGACTTTGAAATAGTTTTGGACAAAAAAATGGATGTGGGTCCATTGTGCAATGGTTTTGCTAATATCCTCCTCAATAAACTCCAAAATGAAAGATTTTGAAAACGTTTTGGTGTAAAAGTAAATAAAGGGTGAGATGAAAAAACTGCAACCAACTTCAAACTGCTGTCATTTCTAAGCCACTTGTCCGACAGCCGTTTAAATTATTCCAGTGACACCTCATTATATTGTTTACAAGCGTACAAAAGCATTTTGGTGAGATTTTTCCAGAAAAAAGATATTCGTGATGGAATTTAAGCGTGATAGTGTGATTTCTTTATATTTGTCTGGAAAACCATCTGGCTATCGTTAGAGCACTCCATCATTTAAATGTGAATAAGTCTTTTGTGTCTCGGGCATCGTGTGACGGTTTCATTGGCCGTTTGAATGCCATAATTAGTGCCGAAGGTGACCAATTGGAACAAATCTAAACTTATTCTAAAATTTGATGCTATTTCCGACATTTTTGGTTTTCATCCAAAAAAAAATTAAAACAAAATGTGGAAATTATGACGTTTGACTATGTTGCAGTTTTTTTTATCTCATATTTTATTTGTCTATTATTATTTCTGAAAAAGGAAAAATTTGAATAGTACATAAAACCTTGAAAGTCTGAATATTTAGTACGACGTAAGAAGTTTTGTTAAAAAATGCTTTTCAAACTGAACAAATTGTGCATTTTGAACTGTTTTTGGCAATTTTAAGATGCACTCTTCGCTGGTGCAGAGTGTAGATTTATAAGTTATATGAAATATCCGACTTAAATAGGGTCGCAATAAATAAAGAGCTACGTTGAAGGAATTTAAAAAATTTCCAAAAAATCCGACGAAAAAAAAGAAAATGGTTTTATGGGGGCTAAACGAAGACCTGGACCTGTATGTAAAACTTAGGCTGTACTACCCATTAGGAACTTCAAAATACGAAATTTAATGCAATTACGGAGTATAATGTCGGTAAAAGCATTAAAATATCGAATATAGGGCGGTATTGTTATATAGGGCCTGTAGACTTCTTGGTCACAAACTGTAGCACCCATTACGAACTAACTATACGAATAACCAAAAGTCCTGCAGACCTACCACACATCTGTGTAAAATTTTATTAACCTTCCTTTGGAATGTAGATTGATTTCCACAAACGAACGGACATCGCTAAATCGATATAGAACTTCATGATTATCAAGAGTATTTTGAGGTGTTACAAACGGAATAATAAGCTTAATATACCCTGCCTACAATGGTGGACGGTAGAAAAAATAATAAATTTTTCTGGACAAATTTTTGCGTTTTGAATAATTTTTTCACATATATGGAAATATTTATTTTGAATAAAAACTTATTTTGATTTATATGTTTTTTAAATTTTATTATGGGTAAATTGTTGTAATTTAGACCAGCGAACGAAAACAAACGAAACGTATAACGTACTGCTCCCGCGAAGTCACAGGCTTTAAAATTATTTTCAATCGTTTTGTACTTCAAACAAAATAATACCACAAACATTTCAATGTCGGAAGTACCCAAACAATACGATTGACTTATTGTTCTTCGGCTGTGATTTGCGAGCTGTATCGTTTGCGAGCGAATCGCCGGGAAACGTTTCCAAAGGTTTGCTGAGCGAAATGAGAACTGCTATATTTAGAGTCGTCATTGTATATATTGTTTTTTACACTGTTTCCTTTGTATTACAGACGTAACAAATAAATAAAAAGACATTCATTTAAATTAATATTAGTTTTTACTTTTCGTAATGAGTAATATACAGGGAAACGTTTGCAATGAGTTTTGTACTGTTTCGTTTGCAATGTTGCGTCATCCAGCAGAGAACATTTCAGTTTTGTTTTTGTTTCAACTCATCTACGCAAACAGAACCAAATACAAGTGAAGTCCCGTTATCTTAATATCGGTTGTGTTTCGTTTCGTTCTTCAAGAAAATACGGAACAAAACGATTGCAAACGTTTGGTAAAGTTTAATTTCGTACGCTGAGTTAGACATTTATTGTTCAAACGATTGGCAATCGGTTTAGCTTCGTACTTTTTGAATAAGCTTTTCGATTAATTTAATTATAAGAAGGTCTTTTAAATAAGAGAAATTCTAGTTAAATATAGGGAATAATGCATTTGGTCATTCATATACTCACTTTGAGGATATGAATGTATTTTGTTGTCGGCGGCATATCCCGAATATTTTACATACATAGAATTGTTATGTGGACTATTATGTGCATGCTTACTTTTTATATATATAAAATAAGATTTTGTTACTTACGACATTTGCTTGGGATACTAATAAAAATATATTGTATATCTCTCTACATATTATATCAAAATATATATTTGTTCTCTATCATAAAACCAAAATCATGTATAAAAAATGGCAACATGTAATCATGTTGCCAATTAATCATCTAATTGACACAACGAAGCGGCTCCGCGATTTATCCAATGCATTTGATTTTTTGTACAGGGTAAATCCATGTACATCACGAAATTGGTTGAATGACCAGTCGTAGAAAGAATGCCACGTCGTTCACTTGTCTTGTATACAGGACATTCGTATATAGGTTTTCCATCATCAGCAATGCGTTTGTCATCTGTAGCTGAAGCAACATTCCGAAGGGTTGGTAAGAGACATATGACGGGTATGGTGTCGAAGAGTATCTTCGAAAATGATTCATCGACAGCGAGTATGGTACGATTCCAGCGACAGCCCTCTAGGTAGAGACCCTATAGTAAAAATTGGACAAATGTCATTATTTTAATTGTACATTGGTTGGATGTTATGTATTGTGGTAGTAGTGAGCTAAAATAATTAAATTTAATTCATTACGTGGTAATAATCTAAACGGTTTCATTAATTACAAATACTAGTAAAAAACAGTAAGTTCGAAAAATTTGGAAATTAAAAAAAAAAACGTTGAAAAATACTGTTAAAGTCATAAAAATATCGAATTTAGGGAGTTACCGTCTTATCATCAAAATACCGAATATATATGGTGGCCATACCTAAACGTGGACCTTTATAACTCATTTTCAATACTAAAATTCCTGCTGACAAAACACCTATTTGAGTAAAATTTTATCAAAAATTTTATCATTCGGAAGCTGATCAAGAATAGATATACTTTATTGGGTCTAAAATGTACATTTCGAGGTGCTACAAACGGAATGACAAACTTAATATACCCTCCATACTATGATGAAGGGTATAACAAGGTAAAACTATCAAAATGTAAAAAAAGTGTATGCTTTCAATATTTATTTTGGCATTGACTTGAGTGGCCAGTAATACATTGGTATAGCAGTTTCGACTCGTTGTTTCACGGGAGCTCCGACTGGCTGTTCCACAGAAACTTCGACTCCATGTTCCGCAGAAGCTTTGGCTCACTATTCTAGTCAAAATCTAGAGTGGTGACGTAGATGTTATCGTAGCCAGTAGCATAACCCAAAAAACTAACCTACGTTAGTATCAACGGATAATGGACGTCCACTTAGCACAGTCCTCTATTATATTCAAATCGTTTTCAACCTCCTCGTAATCCTCCACTTCCGAACATACGACATTCATTCATCAGAGTTCCCGGTTATCTTCAAATCGTATTATCTCCGATTACTTACGCTTCGTCTACAACCCGAGTTTCAGCATCGTGATACCCGATTGCTCGCAAATCGGCAATAGGCCGACACCCATATATTAAAGATATCTACAGTCGTCAAGAACATCGAATTCTCGATTATCAATTGCATCATCAGCAACACATTGAATTCCCGAGTATATCCGAAGTCAATTCGCCAACATATCTATTAAATCCAATTATCGCATTTATACGCGAGTAGATTATAATTTAGAATTTTAATTAACAAAAACCCTATTTATATACCCATTAGGCTTAGTGGTTCCCCAGCGACGAGAAAACCACGTTATCTATATTAATAAAAGAGTAAGGTGCTTGACTGCCTGACTGACTTAATGATTCATAAACGCCCAAACGAAACGGCTGGAACCAGAATCTTGAAATTATGGTTGAAGACGTGGACCTGCACAGACAACTTTCTGTCTTAGGCTATAGTATCCATTTCGAACTTCAAACACCAAATTTGAAACAATTCCGGTGAATAATGTCGCTAAAATCATCAAAATACCGAATATCGGGAGGTGCCGTTATATGGGGGCTATATGAATACGTGGACCTACATGGCCCATTTACGAACTTAACCTGTCTACTGGCAAAATAAACATGTGTGCAAAATTTTGGCCTTCTATCTCAATTCGTTCGAAAGATAGCGTGATTACAACAGACAGATGGACATGGCTAGAATTTTACGCTGATCAAGAATATATATACTTTGTTGGGTCTAAGATCTTTATTTCGATGAGTTACAAACGGAATGAAAAAATGAATATACCCTCCATAGTATGGTGGAGGGTATAAAAAGTATTAATTCAATAATTTATATGTTTCACAAATACACATAACACACGTACGCATAAATCAGCAAACAAAATAATTGGTTACACTCATTTTCACTCATTGAGCAGACTCTTGCTCTATTTTTAACGGTTCTTATCCCACACTAATTTTTCAAAACAGGACTGACTCAGGGCGCTGCCACACAAAACATAAGAGTACTCTTCACTCTAAAACCTCCCACCGTAAATAACTCCCATTCTTCCAGCAATCCTACTCGACAGCTATGCTTTCCACCTCGACAAATATCTTGTTATAAATCGAGAATTTGCTCACGGTTTCACAAGTAGGCTGAACCCCATCCGTTATTTTTCCTACGATTTCAAAAAATTTCCTTGAATTGGTTCTTATTCAGCAAACACCTTATGGCACTTTACATTTCATTGACCTACTTAAGTATATTTATATATATTTTTTCGTTAAATAAATCAAGATAACCACTTGTTACGGTAAAGAGATTAAATTCTAGCAGGTCTTTATCGTCGATTAATACAATAACGACCCCAAAATTGTAAAATTTGGCAAATTCAATTGGTCGATAATAAAATTGCAAAATACAATATAAGTATTATGTTTTGCAATTTTATTTTCGCATAACAGTTTATTTTCGAAAGTAACTTAAGCCCCCCAACTTAGAGCCCAAAATACCATATTGCAGACAATTTACTTTAAAATATTGTGAAATGTTCGCATTACCTAAAACCATTAGGTGCAAAGTTCAGTGTTTCGTAGTTTAATCTTTTACAATATTTTCTTACTTGAATTAATTTAGCTTCGTCGTTGTGTTCCTTTTGTTTCTGTGTAGATAAAAGTTTGTTTTGTGTTTGAGAAATACAGAAGAGGCACAAAGAGAAAATGTTATAAACTAGTATTTGTTTAAATTTTCAGTTGTTTCTTGAAGGAAAACAAAAAAGAAAATTAAATTTGTACACACCCGTATATATGCTCCGAGTTCCGGCACTTTATCAGCCTCCATTTCGTATTGGGTCACTTCAAAATCAATCTTCACCATATCAATCTGAAAGCGATTCTTTCTCGAATAGTTTTGCAGTACACCAGTCATAAACGATTGAGTGAAATAGAATCCGGATAACCAGTAAACGATTGGTTCTCCATCATCTATCCATCGTTGAAAGAATTCCAATCTGAAAACAAGAAGATTATGTTAGGAGGACAAACGAAGTATGGTGGAAATGGTGTTTACAGCCAGATAAAAGTTTCAATCATTTCTTTACATCTTGAAAGTTTTTCTTTAATTTAATTAGTTTTTCACAATATTTGTTCATTTTTGGAACAATCTTTTGATATCAAAATATCTTGTTTATTTTATCAACGAAATTGAAGTGCAAAGAAACAATTGTGTCTTAAGTTTTGATGTTATGTTGTTCTATCTGAGGAAGAAGAAGATTTGTGAAACACTATTCAGATGATTATTAGAATAATCACTAAAAAGTAACTAAAAAATATTGTATGGAATTATTGGACTATCATCAATGAAATGAAAACAGAACCAACTAATTATGGCGAACTAATATTGGCGAATATTTAGCTAGATTATTATATACCTTTCGCACTGTACTTTATACCCTACACCACAAGGTGGTCAGGGTACTATGTCTTTGTGCATTTGTTATTAACAGGTAAAAGGAAACGAGATAGACCCATAGTTCCTTTCGATGATCTGCATAGACTCACATTCTGGGTCGATTTATGCATGCCCGTCCGTCCGTCCGTAAGTCCATGTTTTTTGTAAACAAAGTACAGTTCGCATTTATTTCCCTATCCAGATGAAATTTTGCAGAAATCATTTGTTTGGCCAAGGACGAACCCTATTGAAATTGGAGATAATCGGTCAACATTTAGATATAGCTCCCATATATATCTTCGTCCGATTTGCCTTTTATTGTGCACCAAACGTGTAATATCAGTCCGAATAGTATGGAATTTTGCACGTACGATCAGATTGGACCTGAAAATAAGTATGGCAAATTTGATCGAAATCAGTTAAGATATAGCTATAGCTCCCATATATATTGTTCATCCGATTTGTTATTTTTGTCCTCCGCAGCCGTAATATGCACTCTGTAACAACAATTTTTGGGGAAATATATCAAATACAGCTCAGAAATACATTTGCTAAATTTTATTGAGATCGGTTCAGATTTGGATATAGCTCCCATATATAACTTCGTCCGATTTATCTATTATTGTGCACCAAACGTCTAATATTTGCCCAAATGGAATGAAATTTGGAACTTACGACCGAATTGAGTCTATAAGCTAGTATGTCAAATTTGGTGAAGATCGGTTTAGATATAGCTATAGCTCCCATATATACTGTTCATCCGATTTGTTACATTTGTTACCCACAGCCGTAATATGCACTCCGTAACAACGATATTCAGGGAAATATATCAAATACAGTTCAGAAATATCTTTGCCAAATTTTATCGAGATCGGTTCCGATTTGGATATAGCTCCCATATATTTTTTTTATCCGATTTCAAATTAATTGTGCACCAAATGGGCAATACAAGTCCGAATTTAAAAGATACAAATGCTTCGGCGTGTTTTGTCCTTTGAACTTTAAATTATAATTATAATCATGGCGTGTATGATTGAATTCTCCCATTAAAACGTTTAATTGTTATGCGGAGCTCTACTAAATTAGCAAAGTCGTGTAGGGTATTATAAAGTCGGCCCCGCCCGACTTTAAGACTTTCTTTACTGGTTTTCCTTTGTAAGTCATGGAAATACTCATTTAACATCCAACATAGTATACAGGGTGAGATGAAAAAAACTGCAACCAACTTCAGACTGCTGTTATTTCTAAGCCACTTGTCCGACAGCTGATAAAATTATTCCTGTGACAGCTCATTATATTGTTTACAAACGCACAAAAGCATTTTGGTGAGAATTTTCCAGAAAAAAAGTTATTCGTGATGGTATTCAAGAGTGATAGCGTGATTTCTTTATTTCTTTATTATTAAATTTTATCGAGATCGGTTCAGATTTCAAGTTTTGAGAAGGCCTAAATGCACCGGAAAATTTAGCTCTCATATATACCTTCCTCCGATTTGCCTTTTACTGTGAAACAAACGTGTAATGTTAGTGAAAATGGGATGGAATTTGGTACTTGCTACAAAATTGAGCATAGAAACAAGTGTGTCAAATTTGGTGAAAATCGGTTCAGATGTAGCTATAGCTCCCATATACATTTTGCTCATCCGATTTGTTGATTTTATTATGCACAACCGGATTTTGCACTTCGTAGTAACGATATTCGGGATTTCAAGTTAATTGAGCACTAAATGGGTAATACAAGCCCGAATGCCTCGGAAAATTTAGTAGAAATCGATTCAGAGGAGGATACTCCTCTTATATATTAGTTCCTTTGGACTTTAAATTATAACTATAAATATAGTTGGTATTATCTAGTTCTCACAAATTCACCATAAAAAAAATTATTTGTTATGTTCAGCTCTAAAAATATACATGGGGAGTAGGGTATCATAAAGTCGGAACCGCCTGACTTTACGACTTTCTTTACTGGTTTTACTTTAAGAACTTCGCGCTGATCAAGAATATATTTACAAACGGACTGACAAATTTAATATACCCTCTATACTATGAATGTTGAAGGGTATATAAACATTGCAGCAGATTTAATGTCAAAGTTATTTATTCTAATTGTTCCCATTTGATTCAATTACAATATTTGAATACTTACCTTGCAAGAAAGTCGGTAATGTAACTGCCCAATGGCTTCAGTGATGGATAACTTTTTTTCAACCAATCATCTGGCAATTTTCCAATGACCATAGAGCGATGGGTTCTCTCTAATTCGGGAATCATTGCTATCTGGCCCTGTATTGCCTTTTGGACATTTAAAAGGCTTTTTCGTATGTACTCAAGTAGGCGATTAAATCTTGATTTAATAAAATAAATAAAATATAAATTTATTCAAGTCAAAATAAAAATGACCAGCAGTGATTACCTTATCAGCTCCTGTCTCAATACAGTATTCATAGAATTTGTGTACACAACGGGGTATTTTTCTGCTACTTCATCAACGTTGAAGGGTTCTGGCAAACGTTTCAATATATCCTTACATATTTGAAAAGCCGGATCAACTTTAGGGCCATCTCCACTGCTGCTTGTCTTTACCGAAGCCATGAGATCAGTTTGTGTTTTCAAAACACCTTGAATAAGCTTTATAACAGATATAATTTCATTATTTTATTACTTGAATACTTTAGTGCATTTTTTATGATCAATTTGAAATAAAAAAAAAAACATTATTAAATGCCCACATTCGGATTTTATTACTTACACTATCCGTTTCTTTGTTATTGCGATTTATGTCGGCATTTTCGTGTAAACCATAAACCTCGGGATGAGGGCTTAAGGGAAAATCTTGTATGTATTCCAGGGCGTTGGCACGTGTTGGATTTAGGGGTATTCGGTAGTCACCAGACTGTGATAGTTGAAAACTGGTCATAAAACGATAATGCACAGGGACAAAAGTTAATTTTCAGCGAACATTAAGTTGGATTTCGTTATGTTGTTGTTATTTGTTGTGAGGTTAACTCTTTAAATAAGGGCAGTATATGTTGTTGCGGAAATATTGTCACAAATATTTTTATGTGTTTTTTTAATGGCTAGCTAATTGGTAATGTTTTATATTTTCAAACTTGCAGATAGATATATTTTGAAGTCTTGCTGAGGGATATGAAAGCATAGACTGTATATAATATATAGACAAAAGGAAGTGTTATTTTATCCACATACAACAAATTTGTCTTTTATGCCCTTCATCGTACAATGAAGGGTTATTAAGTTTCCCATTCTATTTGAAGTTCCTCGAAATAGGCATGTAGGTTTAGTCCTATCCGTGGAATATGGAAACTACTCTGCCTTCCGAAAAAATTAAATAGATTGACAGAAATTTTAGTCGAATGTATTACAGGTTCGTACATTTATGGCACATATCCATATATGGTACATATAGTTCCACATTTGATGCCTCACGCCACATTTTTAAATATATTTGTTTAAAATTTGATAATGGAAGATGGAAATAAATTTTAAACCCAATAATACATATATTCGTGATCAGCGTAAAAGTCTATGACGATTTAGCGATGTCTGTCAGTTTGTGGAAATTACTCTGTCTTCTGACCGAAATGAAGTAGGTTGATAAAATTTTTTAAACTCGTTTAAACTCGAATTTGCTGTTCATCGGCAGTATGTGTTCCATTAAGTAAAAAAAAACCCATGCATACAACTGTCAATATAAGTCTAAGTTTTGGTATAGTCCCTATATAATTGTGTACCTCCCGATATTAGGTATTTTGATGATTTGTGTAAAACTTTTCACTGGATATGTTTCAAATTTGAAGTTCCTAATAGGTATTACATGTTATGACCGACAATTGCCCATGAAGGTCCACGTCTTCGTATAGCCCCCATATAACAGTACCTCCCTATTGTATCAAATTTCGTATTTGAAGATCCTAATATACAGAAAATTTCACATACAGGTCCGGGTCATCGCCTAGCCCCCATATAACTGTAACTGCCTATATTCGGTATTTTGATGACTTTAGAGACATATTCACCGGAACTGTTTAAAATATCGTTTTTCCAACGGATTTTTTTTTTTTTTCAAAATTTGCAAATTCCTTGAAAATGGTGGAGGGTATAGACAGTTTGGCCCGGCTTGCTTTTTTTGAAATTCTGTATATTTTCAATTGGTGTTTTCCACAAAAGGTGGGTATTTCGGCAAACTCGATTCGAAAACAAATATTTAAATTCTTCTAGGTGAAGTTATATGAAGGTTATGTATTGTTCTCGGACCATATAAACAATTTTCGACTGCGAACTTCAAATACAACAATTATATGGGAAATGTAACTAAATTCAGATATATACAGAGATTCGAGTGGGTAGGCAATTTTGGTATAACCCTCAAAAGAAGGTATTCCCTAATTCCATTCCGCGGTCTTGGCCACATTTTTTATTTGATTTGGCCCCTTTTTGGTATTTTGGTTTATAAGGAAAAATAAAATCTTTTCATTGCAAACACATGCATATTTAATACTGATTGGGAACGTAGACTTTGCAGGTACCAATGCTTATTTTTTCCGTGCAAAAAAAAAAATACTAATTATTACCCAAAACGATTGGGATTGACCATATTTTCCAATGAAATATGTAGAATCAGGAAGTACTTTAAGATGGGCGCTACTTCAAAACGTTGACCTACATTGAAAATTTTCTGCAAAGATGTTTTCTACCCTCTTAGAAACAAAGATGTCAAATAGGGCCCACTCAGTTTAAAAAGTTGGCCAAGACCCAAAAAAAAAAAAAACTGAAATCAGGAGATACCTTAATATGTGGGTTATACCAAAACGTGGGCCTGTACTGATATTTTTTTCAGTTCCTTAAAAGTACTCAATTTACCAAAATTAGTGTGAACAAATTTATGGGAGATATCGAACGAGTGGACAAATATTATCCACTTCTCACCTGAACAAACTCTGATATACAGGGTGAGATGAAAAAACTGCCACCAACTGCTGTCATTTATAAGCCACTAGTACGACAGCTGTTAAAATTATTCCAGTGACAGCTCATTATATTGTTTACAACCGCACAAAAGCATTTTGGTCAGAATTTTCCAGAAAAAAGTTATTCGTGATGGAATTCAAGCGTGATAGGTTGATTTCTTTATATTTGGCTGGAAAACCACAAGGGGCTATCGTTAGAGCACTCCAGCATTTAAGTGTGAATAAATATTTTGTGTTTCGTACCATCGCTCGTTACCGTGATACTGGTAGCGTAGCCCGACGTCTAGGAAGTAGACGGCAGAAAACAGCAACATCAGCAGAAATAGTTAGAAAAGTCAAGAAGCGATTTAATCGAAACCCGCATGGAAGTGGCCGAAAAATGGCTCTTGAGCTGAACATATTGCAATATTCCATTCGACAAATATTGAAAAATGAGCTCGGGGTAAAGTCATTGAAATTCAAAAAAGTGCAAGAACTTACACCCCAACATAAAGAAACTAGACCCAAAAGAGCTAAAGAGTTGCTTCGCTTGGCCGAAAGTGGTGAATTGCCGAATTTGGTTTTCTCCGATGAGAAAACATTCGTTGTCCAGTAGTTTGTAAACAAACATCGTGTTTACTTGCCAAAGAGGTCAGCAGAAAATGTGCACTTTCGGTTGGCCACCAGAAGTCAAGCGCCAGCCATGGTGTTGGTGTGGGCCACCATAACAGCGGATGGTCGCTCTCCGCTCTTATTAATCGACCGTGGCATCAAAATAAATGCCGAATATTATCGCGAAAATATTCTGGAGGGTATATTAAAGCCTTGGGCACGCAAACATTTTGGCAGCAGACCATCGTACTCAGCACGCGCCACCCAAGAATTGTTACAAAATGAGATTCCTCGCTTCATTTCCAGCGCACAATGGCCACCAAAATCTCCGGATACCAATCCGTTGGACAATTGTGTCTGGAGTATTTTGCAAAGCCGGAAATGGGCCAAAATACCTCAGAGCAATATTTGGCCAGTGTGTGACGGTTTCATTGGCCGTTTGAATGTCATAATTCGTGCCAAAGGTGACCAATTCGAACAAATCTAAACTTATTCTAAAATTTGGTGCTATTTCCGACATTGTTTGCTTTCATTCAATGACATTTTAAGAAAAATTATGGCGTTTGACTTTCTTGCCGTTTTTTTATCTCACCCTATATACATTATATCGTGGCCGATTTGGACTATATCGACTACTTCCTTCACTTTATATGAGATATGTTATATTTTTTGGAACATATTGAAATATGAAATATCTACATATATTAGACATAGGTATTCCACTTCATTTAATACTGAAAAATAGTTGGATGTGAAAAATTTTAAGAAAATCAGATCGATTATTTGGAAATATAATTGTTAATAACAAGTTTAACCTTTAGAGGAACAAGTAGGAGAGATTCGATAAATTCTATATTTATTTCTCAGATCTTTGATATGTAGATATACAAAGTTATATAAGAATTATGAGAGAGCTTGTGTTAGTAAAAATATTGGGATATATGAAATTAGAAGAGAATCTGATGATTATTTTCCATTTTATGTAGATACATTTATTCAAAAATTGGGCCCATTTTGGGGGAAGTACCAGAAGGAGTGAAGCACCAAATAATGAAAATATTGGAATATGTGAAATTTGCACACAAATGGACTCTAATTTCACATTTTATAAGAATTATAATTATTCCAAATTTTGACAATTTATGGGGAAGGTACTTGATGGAGTGGGCCGAAATTGCCCATTTTGCATCTGACCACTGCAAAAATATTGGGATTTGCAAAGTTTGAGAAAATCTAATCAAACTTTCTCTTTCTATTAAGTAAATTATATTCTTAGAACAAATTCGGCATAAATTCGTTTTCCGGCAACTATACTCATCGAGCATTTACTGATTGGATTTTCTCAGTAAGAATTTTGTAAAGTCTCAGAAACATAGTTATGTACATCGCCACGCCAATTCACTCTCAATTCTTATATTTTGTAATTATTTTTATAAAATATTGGGTTAAGGCACACTCCTAATATTGCTTTTTGGTACATCTGTACAATCGGAACGCCTTTTCCCCAAAGCGGGTGCAATATAAACAGAAAAAAGGAAACAAGACGCCTGTAAAAGCTCCTATTTTTAAATTCTGCACCAAGGAAATAAATGTTTTTTTATATTTAATTTACCACTATAATAAATACTACAATACTTACTTGTCAATATCAATGGTATCGGGATTGTAGATCATCTGGAGTAATGATAAGATTAGGCGGCGATCCTTGTCATCTGTCACGCGACCACCATAGTTACATTCGCCTGTTAGATAAACATGACCACGAAAAGGAATGACATGACTTTGCGCTATAAACATCTTCAGCTGA
The DNA here is from genome assembly GCF_030504385.1 of Musca domestica. Lineage (NCBI taxonomy): Eukaryota > Metazoa > Arthropoda > Insecta > Diptera > Muscidae > Musca > Musca domestica. Next base: position 6,267,526 of record NW_026712296.1, on the reverse strand, counting down.
AGCAGTGAAATTCTGAAAGCACAAAGAAGAAAAACTCATATAAATCAATGTTTATGTGATAATAATTAGCCTCTCTTAAAGGATGAGTCAGTAAATAAAAATTAATTCTAAATCCCAATCCAAACGTTATATGAGGGCTATGCGGTATAGTGGAGCGATATAGTCCATCTTCGAACCTGATCTGCCTGCAGATAAAAGACTGATCTGTGCAATATTTTAGCAATAGGTCTAGCCCTTCTGAGCCTAACCCTACCCTTGTGGAAATTTTCGTGAGGATCGTACGATAATTGTAATCTGTATATAACAACCCCAACCTGTGTTGTAAGGTAAAAAAATATTACAAAATATACACTTCAATATTATGAGTCAAATTGAAACAAGTAAGCATAGGCTACAGTCGAGCGGGGCCGACCGTTGAATACCCTACAACACTATAATAAACGATACAGTTTATATAGGCGAGATACTCGAAAGAATTTCACAAGATATTGTGACAAATAATAAAAGAAAACCATCAGGTTTCGTTCTCTAATTTTCGAATAATAGCAACTTAAACTAATTTGCTCATTTCCTATTTATTGGTAGATGTTGCACGTAAATGGTCTTCCTAGATCTGGAACCAATATTTCCCAAAGACCTATAATCTCAGAAGTGGCAAAAGATTAACATTTATTATTGGTTTTTGACTGAAACGCATCTATATGAGATACAGACATTTGACTATATTCTTCAACGAAATCAGCGTTAACGAAATAGTCAGAAGTGAATTCTCCAAAAAGTCACTGGAATGGACATTTTCGTATTTTGTCTACAAAAGTTGGCAAACTCCTTCACACATTGAATATTTTTGGATGCATTTTTGGATATTTTGCAATGTCCGGTAACCCCCATTCAAATGTGCGTGAGGATCGGCCGATTATTACGACCTGCTGACAATTTTGCAGTTTTTTGGTAAAAAATATGACAAAATTGAAAAAATATGAGAAAATTTTACAAAATCAATATTTTCATCTTTAGAGAGATATTTTTATGCGATTTTTTAGACGTTTTTTCTTTCCTGCCAAGAGGCCATTCTGAATTAATGAGAACTGTCGAAATCAGTTCAGCCGTTCTCGACATATAAGAGATTTTTCAAGCATATCTTCTTTGATAAACATATATATCGCACATATTGCTATATATCCGTTTTGTTGGATGTTAACATCAATGTAAAGATCAGGAGTAACCTTGTCATGGCTTTGTGATTTCGCCGGGATTTAAAATATTCGCGGTTTAATGAAAAATTTTGAATTTTTTCAACAAAAAAGATATGGTCTATTTTACCCGCTAAATATTATCCGATGACCACCCAAATGGGTAGGCTTCTTCCCCGCCCTAAACTCTAGCTACATGCGAAATTCCGCGTCGATTGGTCTATAATTGCGACCTGTAGAGCAAGTGCAAAATCAGAGCCCTGAGCTCTAGCCACATGCTAACTTCCGCTTCGATCGGACTATAATTGCGACGAAAATCAGGAATTTTTTAAGTTTTTGGTTCATTTCAACCCCTAAATATTATGCAATCATCTCCAAAATAAATAGGGTTCTATTCTGACCTTAACCCCACCTCCATTTTCAATTTCGTGAGGATCGGGCCATAATTGTGACCTGTAGAGTGATTACAAATTAACATGGACAGACGGACGGACGGACATATGTACATAGCTAGATCGACTCAGCTCGGCGAGATAGGAAGATCCATATATACTTTCCTATGTGGGAAATCAATATTTCGTGGTGTTACATAATTTTTGGCCCAAGCAAACTTATAATACCCCCAACACAAAGTGTTGTAGGGTATAAATATTGAGATTTGCCAAGATAAGCCAAAATCGGTTGAATCTTTCTTTTTTTGGAGGGTAAATTATTTTCTTAGAAAATTTTGATTTTTTGTGGGTAAGATACCAGAAGGAGTCAACCGAGATTGCACACCTCCAAACTCGATCTATGTTTGACATTTACATTACGATGTACCAAGTTCGGGCCAAATCGAATACTCCTTTAGAGAGTTATCGTGCGCAAGAGCCAGTCAGTCGGACGAACCCCGCTAGATTGACTCCAAATGTCCTGTAATGGGCTTGGTCCAAATAGACCTGTGGTCTAAAACCGTTATTTCGATGATACACGTTTTGGACGTTTCAAATGCCCGCAAGTTGAGGGTATAGAAATAAAAGTGAAAATTATTAACCGCTGACACTTTTAGCAAAAAATCAAATCAAATTTCTTAACAAAGTATAGAATTTTTAAAAGTTGCTTAAACAACATTATAAAAAAATAGTAATCATTATAAAATTGTTCACCAGATGTTTTGTAGTTTAATTTATTTTTGGTCTGTTGGGCCATTATGGGAAACACACACACACACATTGACATTGAAACCATTGTATGAAAGAAATGGAGTTGGAGATGAGACTGACAAGGGAAACTTACTTTAAATCCGCTTCACTAAATTCGTATGGTATATTCCAACCAAGTGGCCCGAATTCACGACGTTCTTGGACAACAGCATGAAAGAAGACCAATGCGAACACGCCACGCAACCAACTTTTATTGGCTGTTTCGACGTGGACAAATGCATTGCTAAAGAATTTATCGCGCACCAAAGGATCCGAATTAAATGATCTCTGCATATTGGCCCTGAGGCCTTTTGGCGGCTCGTTTGTCATCTTCACCGAATTCTGTAACACTGACACGGGGAATACAGAGCTCGGATAAGAGGTACACCATAGACGATAATCTGGATGGGCTGATTCGGCCAGTGTACTGTCATTGCAAATGCGCTCCAATTCACCCATCCAACTGACAGCTACGTGACAATTTTGCAAAACCACCCAGTGTCCATGACGATTGGCATCGATTATCATCTTTTCCGCACGTGGCCCTTGTCCTTGACCCAACGATATGCTTTTAGTTCTGAAAAGTAAGAATTCGAGTTATTAGTAAAAATAAAATGAAATTAAAGTATATGCATTTTTTATTTCTACTGCAATCAAACATACAAAAGGGGGTTACAATTTTAAGCTTTAAAACATTTCATAACTATTTTTTGGGCAGAAAATCTCAGATACATTCATATAGGGCGAAACAAGTAAAGGATGTCGAACTGAATATTTGAATACCTATTCATGGGGTTGGGTCATGTGTCGAACCCTGTAAAAAATTACTGAATTGTTCTCCATTCAGTCGAAAATGTGGCTAATATCTTTAACAAAGCCCAAAAGTGGCAGGCTATTCGGAATTCTTGGTCCACGTTTACTTTTTGTGAGCTTGCTTTCCGACCCCTTAGATTTTATAATATCAAATTATATCCAATTCGACCGAAAAATATGACCAGGACCTTAAAGACACGTATAATTAATCAGTGTCCATACGCCAAAGGTAAGGTGAACATTCAGCAACTAGATATAACTAATTTGGTTGGAAATTGTTGTGGGATATCATCATGAGGGCTTTTTCAAATTATGAAAAATTCGTCCGAAGCCTAGAAAATACTTCCAACTGGTAGGTACTTTACTGTAAGATATACACCAAATAGTAGAAACGTTAAAATTATAGAAAATCTGGAGGTACCGTTAAACAAATATGACTTTATTAAATATATATATTTTTTTGTAAGGAGTTAACCTTCCAACTGTGTACCCGAAATTACAAACTTCAGCCGACTTGGTTGGAAATATTGGAAAGGAGGATATATTAAGTTTGTCATTCCGTTTGTAACACCTCTAAATACAGCGTGAGATGAAGAAATTGCAACCAATTTCAGACTGTTGTCATTTCTAAGGCACTCGTCCCACAGCTGTTAAAACTATTCCAGTGACAGCTCATTATATTGTTTGCAAGCGTACAAAAGCATTTTTGTGAGAATTTTCCAGAAAAAAAATTATTCGTGATGGAATTCAAGTGTTATTTCTTTATATTTGGCTGGAAAACCACAAGTGGCTATTGTTAGAGCACTCCAGCATTTAAATGTGAATAAATCCTTTGTGTCTCGTACCATCGCTCGTTACACTGATACTGGTAGCGTAGTCCGACGTCAAGGAAGTGCACGGAAGAAAACAGCAACCTCAGCAGGAATACTTCGAAAAGTAAATGAGCGACTTGAACGAAACCCGCGTCTCAGTGGCCGAAAAATGGATCGTGAGCTGAACATATCGCAAAATTCTATTTGGCAAATATTGAAAAATGAGGTCGGGGTAAAGCCATTGAAATTCTAAAAAGTGCAAGAAATTACACCCCAACATAAAGAAAATGGACCCAAAAGAGCTAAAGAGTTGCTTCGCATGGCCGAAAGTGGTGAACTGCAGAATTTGGTTTTCTCCGATGAGAAAACATTCGTTGTCCAGAAGTTTGTAAATAAACCAAATGATCGTGTTTACTTGCCAAAGAGGTCAGCTGAAAATGTGCACCTTCGGTTGGCCACCATAACTCAAGCACCGGCCATGGTGATGGTGTGGGCCACCATAACAGCCGATGGTCGCTCTCTGCTCGTATTAATCGACCGTTATATCAGAATAAATGCCGAATATTATCGCGAAAATATTCTGGAGGGTGTATTCAAGCCTTGGACACGCAAACATTTTGGCCGCAGACCTTGGATATTCCAACAGGACTCAGCACCATCGCAATCAGCACGCGAGTTAACTTCCGTACCGCCGAAAAATCAGAAAACAAGAATTATTCTGTTTTAGATGCCAAATACAACTGATGCTTTATTCAAAAAATTCTTATATTTAAGTGATTTTACAATTATTGATTTTTCTTAGAGTTAACAAAGAACAAAGAAACATAAAATCTAGAGCTATCAAGAAAAATACTTAAGCTAAAAATTTGTATTGGGTACAGTAAAAGTAAACATTTCTTTTTGGGTTATTTCCGTCGTAGTTTTATTACTAGTGTTGTTATTGTGATGTTGAAGTGGAGAATTATTGCTGACGAAATAATGTCAACAATATTGGTGTTAGCTCTTTGGTGCTTATGACAATGTTGTAACTAATAATGATGTTAATAATAATGATATTAATAATAATGATGTTAATAATAATGATGTTAATAATAATGGTGTTAATAATAATGATGTTATTAATAAATGAGGTTGTGGTTGAAAATAATGAACTTAATAATAATGTTGTTTATTGGTGGCTGTAGGTAACTCCTCCCTCTCCAGAATGAAGTGAGGGCCAAAGGGGCTTCGGATCATTTGTAGCCAGAACTTCATTGTTGTTGTGGGTTATGGAGTAGATTAATTTTATAGGCTTTCTTATTACTAATATTATTGATAATATTATGATTATAGAACTAATTATACCAAATGCGGAATAAGAAATTGTTTTGTAATTGTCAGAGTCTGTTTGAAGAAATTCGATATTTGCTTTATTTTGGAATCTGTATTGATCTAATTTGGGTAATGTTAGTTCGTCTCTTATGGAGAGTGTTGTAATATTGTTTGAGAAGCTAGTTTGGAAGGTTATTGTGCTAATGTTTTCTTGGTGAATATTCGGTTTATCTGTATACCAGACATTATTAAATAAGATTTTGCATTCATTAAAATTAATAACAGAGGAAGACTTGATTGGTAGACTCTTAGTTACGTTGTTACATACTGTGGTTATGTTTCCTATTGGAGGGTTTATAAGCACTAGGTAATTTGGTTCTGGATATATTATGTCCGTAGTTAATCCTATGTCTCTAAGGTGACATGCCACCGTTTCTTCTCTAAGCAAAATTGATTTTAGGCAATCTCTATTTCTTTCGTATTGAGTTTCATAGTTGCAGTAAAATTTTTGTTCTATTTGTTTGCATCGGTTGTCGAAAAGATAAAGGTTATCATTGTTTATTAAAGCGTATTCACCGGTTATTATTTCTAAGGTGTTATTTATGGGGGTTTTGATTATGTGTAATAATTTAAATAGTTCATTAGAAATTATAGGAATTTGTATGTCAAATATTATGTTTGTGTCGTTATAATATGCTGTCAGTTGTAGTAATTCATATATATGTTCTGGTGATATAATGTCCGTTGCATTGTTAAGTATGTTGTGTATTTCATTCAGTTCGTCAGTAGTTAATATTAATTTTGGGACGGTGTTAAGCCTTGCTAATACTACTGATTCTGCGATATCATTAAGATGGTCGGTAAGTATATCTATGTTAAAACTGATTTGAAGTAAATTTTGCATTTGGATTATTGCATTAACCGAGGGGTTTATGGCATTTCTTGTCTGGTTTTGAATCATCATTATAGAACGTTCTATTAGGTTTTGTTCTTCATTTATGTGATTGGTAATGTTTTCGAATCTTGTTATCATTTTGTTATTTAACATCAGTTGGTTTTTAAGCGTTGTTTTTATTTGGGTATTTCCTCTAGTTAAATTGTCAATGTTTTTATTTAGTTCTTCTGCATCTTTGTAGTCCATATTTCCCGTTATGAATTTGATTGCTGATCCTAAGGCATTTACAAGTCCCCGTTTTTTCCTATAATTTGGGGTTAATATATCCAATTTGGCTGAGAGATTATTCAGTTTCAGTTTCGTAGTTCTAAGTTGTGATGCTGTAAATCTTGTCTCCTCTATTCGATCCAAAGTTTGCTTTATAGTGTTAATATTGTCGTTATATGTTTTAAGGTTAATAACATGGATTAGATGTTGAAAGTCTGTGATTAATTTAGCATCGCCTAGTTGTAGTGGTATAAGTCCCTGAGTCTGCGTTATGTTTGTTATTGTGACGTCGGATTGTACAGGTACGAACCTAAAAGACAAATAGAAGTCAGTTTATGTAAGACGTTTTCTTTTAATTTTGGCTTTATGTAGTTTTTGGTTATTTGACGTTATCAGCGTCACTTTCTTGTTTTCCTTGACTACCCTCTTTGAGAAGCGAGGGGTCATTTTGTTCCTCCCTGATTCCCTTCTGTATATTGTCTGGTTTTTAGTTAAATCTTCTGGTTCTTCCCTATTTGCGTTTAGTTTTTTTATACGTTTGTCAGTGTCCATGGATAATTTATCTTTAATAATTTTGTGTAAGTCATTTTGAAATTCTTGTAGTCTATTTAAGTAGTCATGTTCAGAGTTATAGCTTAATGTCTTTTCGAAGTTATAAGTCCTACCATAGAAGAGTTCAAATGGGGTTAATTTTGTAGCACTATGGATTGCGTTGTTATAGGTAAAAATGACTTCTGATAGTATTTCGTCGTGATTTAGTGGTATTTCTGATGACTTATACTTTTCGTAAACTATTCTGTAGGTCTCGGTAATGGTTGAATGTAATCTTTCTACGGGAGAGTTTCCTGTACTTTGATGAAATGATGTATAATGTAAGGTTATCTGATGCATTTTACAAAAATCTTTTATAATGGATGCATTAAATTCAGCGCCCTGATCACAAACAATTTTCTTGGGTATGCCGTGTAGGCTTATGAAATGTTTGAAACTTTTCAGAATTGATAGGCTATTCCTAGAGTCTAAAGAGTAAGCGGCTGCAAATTTAGAAAATTTGTCTATGATGGTAAGTATATTACGCTTGTTTATACAATAGATATCTGTGTGGATAATATCCAGTGGTTTTTCGGGAATTTCAGGTTTTTGAAATTTGGGTTTTGGTGGTTTCCTGTCATATTTTAAAGTTTGGCATGTATGACAATGATTAATACAATTTTGTATTTTGTTTTTCATGAAAGGGAAGTAGTACTCTCGTTTTAAGTGTGCATATGTCTCTTGAATACCTCTATGGTTATGGTTCATATGGTATTCATTAATTATTTTGTCTTGCTCATCAATGGTTCTTATGTCTTGTAGAATGTCCATGCATCGTACTAACTTAAATAGTTTGCTGTTTGCAAAGTATTTTGAGTAGGTGCTTTGAATTAATTTAAATGTATCGTCATCTGCCATAAGCGCAGAGACTTTATTTGGTGCTATATAATTTTGGAAAATGTTAGTCAATGTTTGTTCGTCGTACTTTTCTCTACGTATAGTCTTGCGTATTTTATTTTTAAATATTGTTTCTAAGGTTATTGGTGAGCCACCGATTTGAGTTTGAAATATAATTTGAATATTAAATTCGTTAATTGGTCTTTCTGATATCGGTATTCCATCGTCAACATTTTCGTCGGAGGAATGGATTGTTGTTCCTTGTGTACCATGGTTTGAGATGTTATCAACTGAATTAGTGTTTATATCGACATGTTCATTTACAGATAGATTGTCTAATTTAATACGACTTAGTGCGTCTGCGTTAGTATTTAATTTTCCTTTTTTGTAGATAATTTCATAGTCATATTCTTCTAGTTTTAATCTCCAGCGGATTAATTTTGAATTTGGTTCTTTTAGACTCATGATCCATGTAAGGGGCCTATGGTCGGTAATTATTTTAAATTTCCTTCCAAAAAGGTATGGCCTGAAATATTTTGTCGCCCATACGATAGCAAGTAATTCTTTTTCTATCGTCGAGTAATTTATTTCGCTATTCGATAATGTACGACTTGCGTAACATATAGGCTTGTCACTACCTATTGGTCCTTGGGAAAGTATTGCTCCTAAAGCAAAGTCGCTAGCGTCGGTGGTTAAATTAAATGGTTTTGAAAAGTCAGGATATTGGAGCAGTGGGTCGTTCATTAAAAGATTTTTGCAAGTAGCAAATGTGTTCAAATATCTCTCGTTTAATATTATTTTTCTCCCTTTCTTAAGACATTCTGTGAGGGGTTTCGTTAATTTCGAGAAATCTTGAATAAATTTCCTGTAATAACCTAGTAGTCCTAAAAATGATTTTATTTGTTTTTGTGTTTTTGGTACGGGGAAAGCTTTTATGGCATGAATTTTATCAGGGTTGGGTTTAATACCATCAGTGGAAATAACATGTCCGAGAAAAGAACATTCTTTCTTTAGGAATTCTGATTTGTCCAGTTGTATCTTAAGATTGGCTGTACGTAATTTACCGAGTACTTTTTTCAAGTGTTGTATGTGCTCCTCTAAGGAAGTTGAATATATAACTATGTCATCTAAATATACAAGGCAGACTGTCCCGATCAAGTCATTTAATACATTGTCCATTACCCTTTGGAAAGTGGATGGAGCATTTTTTAATCCAAAAGGCATCCTTACGAATTCATAGTGACCTCTATCGACAGAAAATGCTGTTTTACCAATATCTTTTGGGTGCATTTCGATCTGGTGAAAACCGCTAGCTAAATCTAAAGTTGTGAAGTAGAGACTTCTCCCCAATTTATCTAATATGTCAGTTATGTTGGGTATGGGATATTTATCAGAAACAGTTTTCTCGTTTAATTTGCGATAATCTATAACAAGTCTCCATTTTTGTATATTGCTCGAGTCTAATTTTTTTGGTACGATCCATATAGGAGCACTCCATGGTGAAAAACTTCTTCTAATTACACCTTGTTGCAACATTTTATCGATTTGTTTGCGTATTTCCTCTTTGTGTATGTAAGGGTACCTGTATGATTTTGTAAAAATGGGTTTGTCGTCAGTTGTCCTTATTTGGTGTTTGATTTGATTCGAGAATGTCAATTGTTCTCCCTCCTTGAAAAACACATCTTCAAAGCATTTGCAAACCTTCAGCAAAGCTTGTTTTTCCTCTTTATTAAGATGACCGGTCCTTATCGAATCTAAAATGTCATGATTATCATTCATACAGTTGTGTTCTAAACTGAAGTTATTAACTTCGATGTAATTCTGGTCGTTGTATGGTGTCGTCTTTATTGGTTGTTCAATGTATGCAATTTTATCATGTCCAGAAGTATTAACTATTTCCACAAGGCTGTACCACTTTTTAGAATGATACAGTCCCTCTGAAATAAAGAGGTCGGAACCCAAAAAAGTCCTTGGGAGAAAAAAGCTACCATTTTGTGTGTCTACCGGTACATTAATAACAACTCTGGAAGAGCTTGGAATAATGAATTTCTCAGAAGTAAAATTGGGTTTGAGATGAATAGGTATAATGGCTTGACTTGTTACTAGAGTTTTGTTACCTAGGTCTATTTTAGCTTTGAGAAAATCTAATATGTCCAATCCTATTAGTCCATCGAAATAGTTGTGAAATTTGAAGACAAAAAATTCTGTATCTCCTTTTTGTTTGAATTCCGTAAATAAGGGTAGTTTAATTTTTTTTGTCCAGTGAGTGTTTAGTTAAAATTGTTGTGATTGTAATTGGTTTGCAAGTCATACACTCTTCGTCATTTACAAATTCTGGGTTTATGAATGATGACGATGCTCCAGTATCTATTAAAAATTTCAGGGGTCTACCAAATGGGGAGGATATGTTAATATAGGGTAATGTGTGTCCATGTTTGTTAATATCTAAGTATCGTTGGTGTGGGTAGGCATTCATATGAAAATTTTCATTATCAACTATTACATTTTCGTATTCCGTTCTAATACCATTATTTTGTTGGTCTTTTAGATCGTTCATGTCATTATCATCATTTTGATGATAAGTGTAGTTTTGTTCGAAGTCATTGTCATGTGTTTGTCCGTGGTAATATCCGTCTAGATCATTATGGTAAGCTTGAGACACATTGACGTTGTTTAGGTACGATGTCTGTCTCGTTTGTGTAGTCATAGGTTTTCTTAAATGACTATAACCAGAACTAACATCCATTGGTTCTGGTGGTGGTAAGGGTTTGGTCGTAAGCTGTTGCTGCCTGAAGTTGCTGAATTTGCTCTGTCCGGACCCATTGTGAGAAAAGGTATTTCCATTAGGTGCTTGAGGTCCCTTTTGTGAAAATGCATTAGTTATTGGATTATATTGATTTCTTCCCTGAGTATTAACCGTGTTTTGGAATCTATTTATATTGTTTTGTGCGTAATGGTGAATTTGTCCGTGTGTAAATCTATGTGTGTTATTCATATTTGGTTGGTAATTACGAGCAGGGGCATAATTCCGTGTATTCTGTCTATACCTTGGTTGGTAGAATGGTTGGTTGTAAGTTAGTCTTCTTGAATATTGTATATTTTGTTCCTGAATGCAGAATGTTAATGCTTCATCTAATGAATCGGGTCTCATAGACCTAATCATTGAGCCAAGGGGTTCTCGGAGGCCTATTAAGAATGCATCTAAGCACATTTTAGCGTTAAATTCGCGCCTCGAGTTTATGACATGTTTGTTAGTTTCATGAATTGATATATTATTATTTATTGCTGCCTGTAGCTCTATAACTGAACCATAAAATTCTTGCACAGTCTGATTAGTTTGTCGTAAATTGTGGAGTTCACGCACAAGGGAGGTTTCACTCCTTTTATCCGAATATTTAAGTATTAGATTCGCTTTAATTACCTCCCAAACTAACGGAGTACCGGATGAATTAAGTACTTCATTAGCTTCTCCCACTATTTTGTTTCTGATGGCTCTAAGCACTACTGTTGCTTGGTTAGAACCATCGATATTCGCTAATATTCTTAAAATCTCTTCAACGTTTTCTAAAAAATCATTTAGTTGCCTTGGATTTCCATTAAATGTTGGTAAATCTTTTACGGCATCTGGAATTTTTAATGTTTCGTATGCTTGAGAGGATTGTGACGGTTGTTGAGATTGTAGCGCCTGAGGGGCACTAATGTCATTAACGGTAGTCATTTCTTGTTGTTCCGGTATTGCAGTTAAGTATCGAATAGAATATGGTCTTGGTCTTAGTCTTCGCATTTAATATAATTACCCTTTTTATTGATTTGAGATATTTTGATTAGCCTTTTTCTTTATAATTGAAATATTTCTTTGCTTATTTCTGTTTTTTATATTTTATAAAGTAATATAATAGTGATAAATATTATAATTTTCTTAAAATAATTACCCTAGTATTATCATAATAAATAATTTCATTGTTGATTTCCAAGGTTTTTATCTGCTTCTTTCCTCCGATGAGACCTGTATAAGTTGCTTGTAGATATGGACTGCTTCAGGACTATTTCTTGTTCTTCACTTGTAGTTGTTGTTTGTTGTTTTAATTGTTGCTTGTTTTTTGTTACGGTTGTTGTTATTGTTATATGTTATTAACTTTTTAATTGTTATTTTTAGTTGATTTTCCTTTTTTTTTTTTGATCTTCACTGTATTGTTATTTGTTTTTGTTAGTTGGTTTTTTCCTTGTTTTATCTGATCTGATCCACTATGACCGTATTATTTGTTGATATTCCTTCAACGATTTTCATTAAATATTTATTCCAACCAAAAAGATATTCATTCTCTCCGGATGGTAATATTTGTTGATATTCCTTCAACAATTTTTATTAAATATTTATTCCAACCAAAAAGATATTCATTCTCTCCGGATGGTAATATTTGTTGATATTCCTTCAACAAAATATTATTTATGAATTTATATATATTTTTTATTTAAGATATAATTTGTTGATATTCCTTCAACAATTTTTATTAAATATTTATTCCAACCAAAAAGATATTAATTCTCTCTGGATGGTTATGTTTGTTGATATTCCGTCAACAAAATATTATTTTTGATTTTAAATATATATTTTTATTTAAGAGATATTCCTTCTCTTCTTATAGTAAATTGTTGATATTCCTTCAACAAAATACTATATTGTATTGGCACTTGATTTTCTCGGTTGTACGGACGTAGGTTCTTTTTTTTCCGATTGTTGGCGCACGATTTTTCTCCTTAAGGATTACTTGATATACCGTCAAGCCTAATTAATTTAATATATTTTTTCTTCACCAAATTTTTCTCAAAAAAAAATTTTTTTATGTCCTTTAAAGGATAGTTCACTGTTTTTTCCACAATTAACTTGTCACTGTTTTTTTTTTTTTTTTTTTTTTTTTGGTTTTTTTTTTCTGTTTTAAGGATACATTTATTTAATTATATTTTTTCACTTGAGAAAGACCGCACCAACAATGGCCGTACGACTGCGCCAGTTAACTTCCGTACCGCCGAAAAATCAGAAAACAAGAATTATTCTGTTTTAGATGCCAAATACAACTGATGCTTTATTCAAAAAATTCTTATATTTAAGTGATTTTACAATTATTGATTTTTCTTAGAGTTAACAAAGAACAAAGAAACATAAAATCTAGAGCTATCAAGAAAAATACTTAAGCTAAAAATTTGTATTGGGTACAGTAAAAGTAAACATTTCTTTTTGGGTTATTTCCGTCGTAGTTTTATTACTAGTGTTGTTATTGTGATGTTGAAGTGGAGAATTATTGCTGACGAAATAATGTCAACAATATTGGTGTTAGCTCTTTGGTGCTTATGACAATGTTGTAACTAATAATGATGTTAATAATAATGATATTAATAATAATGATGTCAATAATAATGATGTTAATAATAATGGTGTTAATAATAATGATGTTATTAATAAATGAGGTTGTGGTTGAAAATAATGAACTTAATAATAATGTTGTTTATTGGTGGCTGTAGGTAACTCGCGTCACCCAAGAATGGGTACAAAATGAGGTTTCTCGTTTCATTTCCAGCACACAATGGCCACCAAAATCTCCGGATACCAATCCGTTAAACTATTGTATATATTGGTTCTAGCTCCTGTGGCGAAACATTGTATGGGTAGATCCACGTTTTTGTTTAGCCCCATATACCGGTACTTCCGGATATTCGCTATTTTGATGGTTTTTAACACATTTTTCACCCAATTTGCCTAAAAATTTGTATTTGTAGTTCATAATGTGTTCTAGCTCCAGGGACGATGCATTGTATATATGTGTTTTCGTACAGCCCCCGAGTAAGGGTACCTCCCGATATTCTTGTGATTTTTGCCACATTTTTCTACAGGTTCGTCCAATAAATGGTATTTGTTTTTTGAGACGGGTGCCAGCTTCGGTAACAGAACATTGGTTATGTAGGTCCACATTTTCGTATATAACGGTACCTTTGGATGTTCGGAATTTCGACGATTGATAATGGGTTCTACAACCGGTGTCTAATCATTGTCCATATTAGACAACGGTGTAGACCGATATTAGGTATTTCTATAATCCTGGTCACATTTACCCACAAAATCATGTCAAATTTGGTATTTAAGACTCGCAAATAGATTACAATCCTTGAAGTATACAATTGTCTATATAGATTCCCGTTTTGGTATGGCCCCCAAATAACATAACACTCTGTATCAATTCAAAACATTTAAAGATAAAAACAGACGAATTTAGTTCACATTTCCTTTCTATTGATCAAATACGGCAGTTGAAACTCTCAGTGAGTAAAACATATTACTAATATACGTTAGAAGCGATGCACGATCAAGTAAGAAAATGTGCCCAACCTTTCCTAGCCTGATTGTAATTTCCCATTATTATTACATTCCCTTCAAATAATTTCAATATAGGATATTTTTAGGATAGTGTTCATATAATTTCATCTAGTAGTAGTTAAACATTTTCAATACTGTTTTCATGAAAAAAAAAAAAAAATAAGTGTTCATTTTGCCCAACTTAGCCGATTTAGTTATCAACGAATAGTACATTATATGTAGTGTATAATGGTATTTTCCGCTCCGTTCTGTGTTTTTGATTCTCCAATAAAGTAGACTTGACAACGATTTTAAAGGGAATGAAAGAATTGAAAACATCTAATTGTCCAATAAATCATGTTGGTTCTGCAAAAATTTGCAATGTCGTTGCTACTGAAAATGTTGCAGACCGTCATTGTCAATAATTCAATCAATTAAATAACATCGTTCTCAGCATTGTAACAACAACAAAAGCAACTAAAACTAATCAATTTTACACAGTAGTGTCTTCTTTAATGTATATACGTGTGTCGAAAAAAATGAATATATATGAATGCAAGTGAATGTTGTAAAATGAAAGTAGTTTCTTCGTTACGATATTGAAGTAAGATATGTCACAATTGATGCTCGTTATAATAACACATAGTTGAATTTCGTATATTAAATACATAAAAATGTCTTAAGATCTCTATTTAGCTTCAGTAAAAAGTTTGCATTTATTAAAAAAAATTAAAAACTATTAGATATTTAGATTGGATCTGAGAAGTGGATGGCTGACAATAGCCAGACGGCTGATAATAAGCTGCATCCATTTGACTGTTGTCACGACCAACATGTGACCAAATTGAAAAACGGTTTTAGATCCTACGTGTCTTTGAACAACATGGGCTTTGGGACGTTCTGTTGTCGATCTAGCCTTTCATCGTTATTTGGTACACTGTGCTATTTCCATTAAACATAGAATGAGCCCGGTCAAATACGCCCACCTCTTATACCCTCCACCATAGTATGAAGGGTATATTAAGTTTGTCATTCCGTTTGTAACACCTCGAAACATACAATTTATACCCCACAGAGTATATATATTCTTGATCAGCATAAGATTCTATGTCGATTTAGCGATCTGTGGAAATCACTCTAGCTTCTGATCGTATTGAAGTAGATTGATACAATTTTACTCAAATATATATTATGTTTACAGGACTTTTGGTATTGGAAATGGGGCATGTAGGTCCACGTTTTGGTATAGCCCCCATATAACAGTGCCTCCCGATATTCGGTATTTTGGTGATTTTAGCGACAACATTCATCGAAATTGTTTCAAATTGGTATTTGAAGTTTGAAATGGATACTACAGCCTAAGAAAGAAAATTGTCTGTGCCGATCCCCGTCTTCGTATAGCCCTCATATAACGGTACCTCCCGATATTCGATACTTTGTTGATATTCGATACTTTGTTGATTTTAGCGACATTATTCATCGGAATTTTTTCAAATTTGGTATTTGAAGTTCGTAATAGATGATACAGCCTATGGCAGGAGATTGTCTGTGCAGGTCCACGTCTTCGTACAACCCCCAATATAACGGTTCCTAAAGATATTCGGTATTTCAATCCCCGTTTTAATACCCTCTACCATAGTATGGAGAGTATATTAAGTTTGTTATTCCGTTTCTTACAGTTCGAAATATACATTTTAGACCCCACAAAGTATATATATTCTTAATCAGCATAAAACTCCATGTCGATTTAACAATGTTTGTCTGTCTATCTGTCTGTCTGTCTGTCTGTCTGTCTGTGGAAATCACTCTAACTTCCGAACGAAATGAAGTAAGTTGATAAAAATTTACTCAAATGTGTATTATGTCTGCAGGACTTTTGGTATTGAAAATGAGCCATGTAGGTCCACATCTTCGTATAGCCCCCATATAACGGTACCTCCCGATATTCGGTATTTTGATGATTTTAGCGACATTATTTACCGGAATTATTTCAAATTTTGTATTTGAAGTTCGTAATGGATACTTCAGCTTATGCCAGAAAATTGTCTGTGCAGGCTTATGACAAAAGTTGCCTATGCAGGTCCACGTCGTCGTATAGACCCTAATATAACAGCTACATTCGGTATTTTTAAGATTTTAATGGATTTTAATTTTTTGAGAATTTCCAAATTCGTTCCAAATGGTGGAGGGTATTCAAAGTTGGGCCTGCTGGAACTTACAGCTTTTTTACTTGTTTTGACCTCAAAAAGGTCAACATTTTAAAGAAAATGGTTTACCTTATAAAAAGCTGCGGGGGTATTCGACATATAACTATTATAACATTCTAAAAAATATAGAGATTTTTTCAAATTTAAAATTTCCCATATATTATTATTTGTACCAGCTCAAATCCTAGTGTGAATTTGAGATCCGATTTTTAAGGTGCTTCCCCCACGAAGAGTGGCCATTTTGATTAATAAAAACTCTTATAAAATTTAATATGGTTTTCCGATATATCTGCAACTTCTCACAACAAATTATATGTGCCTACAAAATATCTTGTATATATATGTATGTAGTCAAGAATGGAAAGTATTAAGCCATTTTTTCTGCTCCTCCCCAGCAATATGTCAAAAATTTGATTAACTAAAGTCTATATCACATTTTTGTTCACCAAACAATTCAATATTCCTATATAACAATACAGACGGCTTAAAAGTTTGTATCTGTTATACAAAAGTGTATAACAGAAACATCAGCACTAGTTTCGAAAGTTCTCCTGTCCCTGTTTTCATTTTGATATATTCTTCATCGAATTAATAGTAATATAAGTTGTTGACTTATACTATTTTAAATTAACAACTGGACTTAAAAACAAAAATATTTGAGAATCACGCATGCCACCCAACAGCTAAGTGTGTGCCCATTATAAGTTCATCAGTTATAGTACATTTCGTTCAAATTGCTCCATCGACATTGCAGAACTAACTGCGGGTAATTAGTTCTGAAAGCAAGTGCTACTTGTTTCTTAATGTGAGCAATTTTATGACATTCAATAAAATAAATGGAATAAAAATTTAAGAAACAATTGAACAGCTGACGAAGGAAATGAAGTAAACAAATACTATAGTCGGATTGGGCCGACCATGTGATTCCCTACACCACTATATTTTGAGGTTACGTTTCTGTTGATCTGAATGACCATTTAATGTTTTCCATGCCTATATATGTCTTTGGTCCATTTGAATCTTGGTTTTTGGCCTGAGTAACGATATCAAGCAAAATGTTTCTCTTAATTTTGCTCAACAAATTACTTTTATCGACATTAGACCCAATGTGAATATTTAATATATCGGTCCACGGTTTTGAATGGAAAAAATGGCCAATTTTAATTAAAACAAGTAAGCAAAGGCTGTAGTCGTGCGGGGCCGACCATGTGATACCCTACAACACTACAATTGGTTCGAAATCCCTTATGTCCAAGTCCATTGTGGAAGATTTCGTATTTGAAATAATATTAAAAATAATGCCCCTGTCTGATGCAAAATTCCGTGTCGATTAGTTTTTAATTGTGGTCTATACAGCGACGACAAAATTAGAAAAGTTTTATTTTTTTAGTCCATTTGAAACCCTTAAATGCACATCTTAAGAACAATAGGCTTTAATTCTGGCCCTAACCTACCGCCATACAAAATTTCGTGATGATCGGACGATAATTGCGACATGCATATAATCCCCTCAAAACGTAGTGTTGCACAGTGCAAAATTAATTAAACATTTACAATTCAAAATTGGAAGTCAAATTGAAAAAATCGCACGCGATAAAAAATATGACAAAAATTGAAAAAAATGGAACAAAAGATATTAAATTTTTTCTTGCTATATTTTTCCGCGAGTCTCTTAGATTTTATCCTTTTCTGGTAAGAGACAATTCCGAATTGATGGGAATTGTGAAAATCGGCCTAGCGGTTCTTGACTTATTACAGAATAAATAAGATCTATTCTTGTATATATATATTGTAAATATTTTGCTATATATTCGATTTCTTGGCTATCAGCATCACTTAAATGGTCAGAAGTGACCTTTTAATGTATTTGTGATATGGCTGTGGTTAAAAATATTCGCGGTTTAGTGGAAAATTTCCTATTACTTACATAAAAGTTAGGGTCTATTTTACCCGCTAAATATTGTCCGATGGTCGCCCAATTTAGTAGGCTTCTGCCCAGTCCTAAACTCTAACTCCATGTAAATTTCCACGTCGATTGGTTCATAATTGTGGCTTATAGAGCAACTGCAAAATCATGAAAATTTTCTGTTTTTGGTCCATTTCAACCCCTAAATATTGCGCAATCATCTCCAAAAACAATTGGGTTCTATTCTGACCATAACCCCACCTCCATTTTCAATTTCGCGAAGATCGTTCCATAATTGCGACCTGTAGCTTGATTACAAATTAACATGGGCAGACGGTCAGACGGACGGACGGACATACATACCTAGATCGACTCGGCTCGGCGAGCTAGGATGATCCATATATACTTTCCTATGTGGGAAACCAATATTTCGAGGCTGTTTATCCCAATCAAACTTATAATACCTCCAACACATAGTGTTGTAGGGTATAATTAGTACATTCCAATATTTTGGTCTATGTTAGAGCACGTATGAAAATGGAATATACAAGTCCGCCCTTTTAAAATAAAATATTTTGGAAAAAAAGGATTTGCAAATATTTAGAAAAAAAAACCGTTGAAAATGCTTTTAAAATCAAGAAAATACGGAATATACAGGGTGAGATAAAAAAAACTGTAACAAAGTCAAACGCCATAATTTTTACATTTTTTTTTTTTTTTTTTTTTTGAATGAAAGCAATAAATGTCAAATTTTACAATAAGTTCAGATTTGTTCGAATTAGTCACCTTTGGCACGAATTATGTCCTTCAACCGGCCAATGAAACCGTCACATGCTGCCCGAATGTTGCTCTGCGGAATTTGGCCCAATTCCCGGCGAAGCGCTTGCTTGAGGTGATCGACACTTTGGTATTTTTAGTGCCAACCTTGCTTTCCAAAATACTCCAGACACAATAGTCCAGCGGATTGGTATCCAGATATTTTGGTGGCCATTGCGTGCTGGAAATGAATCGAAGAACCTCATTTTGTAAACATTTTTGGGTGGCGCGTGCTGAGAGCGATGGTGCTGAGCCCTGTTGGAATGTCCAAAGTCTGCAGCCAAAATGTTTGAGTGCCTTAAGCTTTAATACACCCTCCAGAATATTTTTGAGACAATATTCGGCAATTATTCTGATGCCACGGTCGATTAATACGAGCGGAGAGCGACCATCGGCTGTTATGGCGGCCCACACCATCACCATCGGCGCTTGAGTTCTGGCGGCCAACCGAAGGTGCACATTTTCAGCTGACCTCTTTGGCAAGTGAACACGATCATTTTGTTTGTTTACAAACTGCAGGACAACGAATGTTTTCTCATCGGAGAAAACCAAAGTTGACAGTTCACCACTTTTGACCAAGCCAAGAAACTCTTTAGCTCTTTTGAGTCTATTTTCTTTCAGCTGCGGTTTAAGTTCTTGCACTTTTTGGAATTTTATTGGATTTACCCCGACCTCATTTTTCAATATTTGTCGAATTTAATATTGCGATATGTATGAAATATACATTTCGTGGTGTTACAAACAGAGAGGATAACTTAATATACCTTCCACTCTATGGTGGAGGGAATAAAAAACATACAATTTTCATATTCAGCGAACCTAATATTTAGATAAGGTGCAAGAGCATATAATATTGGTCCATTCATTATTATACCTCCACAGATTTGTGGGAATATTTAAAACCGACATAGATTGGGAACTAAAGTCGACTTTTCCCGACTTATTGTTTCATGTAACGGACTATTGTCATAACTTCACATCCATAAACCAGCACTTGCTGTGTGTTGTTTCTTAATACACACGAATAAATATTCTTTTGTGATTGATTAAAAGTTTTCCTAACTTTACGGTATGAGCACATTTTTGTTGCCCGAAAATTAAGTCTTGAAGCCTTTTAGAGGCTTAATATTTAAAGCTGATCAAGTGATATTAAACATTGAGACACTGTTGTTGCGATGGATTAAAATATATTTTAGTATATCTAAATTGTTTCAAACGAATACGATTAATGGTCACAACCCATGCTGATTTGCAATGCCAAGATTAATTTTGCAAACACTTTAAAACTCGGCCATTTTCTTACATTCGTTCCTTACTTTTAGTGTTGTATATGCCGAAGCGTTAAAAGACGGGCTTGTTACACAGAACTGAACAGTTGAATGAAAAAGAGTGTCTGTCCTATTTGTGATGAAGTGCCCAATGGAAAACACAAGACCAATTATACTAACAAGGACATAATCATTGCCGTTGTCCAACCAAATAAAGGGTGTTGTTTATTGGAGTGTTTAAAATTTTACAATATCCACTTTATTCAGTATACAAAAACATTGCATTATTGCATACTAGCATTTGTCTCCTAAAGCGAAAAGTTCACCTTAAAATTTTAGATATTATTTTTGTACTATTAGTATTTTTTAGTACTCAAAATGCACAATATGTTCAGTTTAACAAAATTTTTCAATCAAAACTTCATACATCGTACTAAATTTTCAGACTTTGAATGTTTTATATTTTATACAAGTTTTTCGCTTTTTCGAAAAATTTTTACCTTTTACATTCAAAAATCTTTTAATCTTTGAATTTGACGAAATTTGAAATAATTCCGTTGAATAATTTCGCTGATATCACCAAAATGTCAAATAAAGGGCGGTACCGTTATATGTGGCAGACGTGGACCTGCCTAGACAATTTTCCTTCAAAGGTTGTACTACGCATTGCGAACTAAAATATTTTTTTCGAAGAATTCTGGTTAATAATGTCGCTAAAATCATTAAAATACGGAATATAGGGAGGTATCGTAATATGGGAGATATACGATATCGTGGACCTATATAGACCCCCTTTCAGGGGGGTAAAGTACTCACAAAGAACTCCTTGTGCAGAATTTCAGACAATTTCATTGAAAAATCATGAAAATACCGGATATCGTGGGGGCTATATGATATCGATAACTTTACCTGTCTGCAGACAAAAGACAGATCTGTGCAAAAGTTTAGCTTTCGATCTTAATTACTTTTGTCTCTAGCGTGATTTAAACAGACGGACAGGGTAAGAATTGTACGCTGATCAGGAATATATGTACTTTGTTGGGTCTAAAATTATTATTTCGATGAATTACAGACGGAATGACGAACTTAGTATACCCTCCATACTATGTATGGTGGAGGGTATAAAAAAATTGTAATACAGAGGTAGCGAATATATGTTCACGTTGTCCTATAACCCCCATAGTTCGGAAACTCCCCTTGGGTATTTTAATGATTTGCCACATTTTATACCAGAATTATATATAATTCTGTACTTTGAGTTTATAACGGATTCAACCTTCCATGACAGATCATTGTATATATAGGTCCACGTTTTCATATAGTTGTCGTGTAACGGTACCTCCCGGTATTTGGTATTTTTGGGATTTAAGCTTTATTTTCTAAAATAGTAGTATCTCCCTATATTCCATATTCTGATGATTTTAGCCCATTTTGAGTTTGTAATGGGTTCTATCTTCTGTATCGCAAGATACCATCGACTTTAAGATATTTTAAAGACCTTTTCCATTCCATTCCACTGGCTAAAATGGAAGCGGAACCAATCATCATATAAATAAAATATATCCCATTAATTATATTTGCGTATACAAAAATTGCCTTGTGTCTAAAGTTTTCCACGATCAACTAAAAATTGAGGGTTCAATTCTGAAAAATTGTGGTTTCTAATTATTAGCAAATTCATTTTCAAAATATATCAATTTCTATTTTAAGTCACTCTAAAATTGTCCCTTTTCGGAGTGCAGCACTCTTCTTTGTTGAATTTAATTGACTTACTTGTCGTACATATTCCGCTGCTTGGCATACATAAAAAGACTGGACATCGGATCAGAGCCAGGAGAGAGTAGAAACACCAATGGTATCCTGGGTGAGCTATCAGCAAATGATTCATTCAAATCGAAAGGAGGCGGTTCCACAAACGAGCGATCCATATTCCGGGTAATAAAGGACTGCATATAGGAGGAGAAAAAGAAAAGAAACCATACATCACAATTAATTACATTTTATTTGTTCAGTTTGCGACAGGAACGACAACAACTTAAAACAGCTACAAATTGTAAAATTGCTTTTATAAGTTACAATATGAAATGTAAAGTGAATAATTTCGTACGCGAATCAATTTCTCTTTTTTTACTTGTTCTCTACATACAATTGAATGTGGTTACACCAGTCATGGGATGTAGCCTATCAATAGTAATTATGTAGCCGCAATTTTATGTGTTATAGCTGAACCCGGTGCGCTTCGCTACCCCTTTTGATTTTATATGCATTCAAAAATTTTTTTACGAATATATGTTGGTTAAAAAAAAACAAATTTAAAAATTAAAAAAAAAAATTATTGCACTACTTTAATGCGTAAATAACCAAAACCATTAGAAAATCAGTAACATGACATACACACACGAAGGGTTTGTCCTTCGGATTTATTTATTTCATAGCAAATACCAAGCGTGCAGTAAATTGCAATCTTTTGAATTTGAGTGGCATTTCTATTGCAATTAGTGAATTCGAGATAGCAACTTACTTCGCCGTAATAAGCGTATTTCAAATCAATTGTTGTGTTTTTTTTAGTGTTAGCCTAAGGCGTTGTGGGTCAATGGTTCTTATTAAAATCTTGGGATATGATTGATGATCTGATACGATTTAAATATAATTTAAAAAAAAAAAAATACTTTTACACCAAACTCCGCCACACTTTTCATATATCATTGAAATTGGTGCGTCAAATATGTGAAATCGGCCGATAATATATGGGAGCTATATCCAAATCTTAACTGATTTCAATATAATTTGGCAATTTTTTTTGGTGCCAGATTTTGTCTCTCTCGCTTTGGGTGCATCAAATATGTGAAATCGGCTGAGTATATATATGGGAGCTATAATCAAATTTGAGCGTATTTGAATATAATTTGTCAAATTTATTTTTGTACCAAATTTAGCCACTCATGCCGAATTTCATTGGAATCGGAAATACGTATCGTGTTTTGTGCAGCAAATATGTGAGCTATATCCAAATCTGAACCGATTTTAATATAATTTGACTAATGCATTTTCTAATCAAAATCCCGTCACATATTCCAAATTTCTTTGGAATCGAACATACATATCGTGTATGGTGCATAAAATACATGAAACCGTTCGAAAGTATATATGAGAGCTATATCCAAATCTGAACCGATTTTAATATAATTTGACAAATGTATATTTGTTTTAATTTCCGCTACACATTCCAAATTTCATTGAAATTAGAGATACATAGCGTGTTTGGTGCATCAAATACATGAAATCGGTCGAAAATATATATGGGAGCTATATCCAAATCTGAACCGATTTCAATTTAATTTGACAAATTCATTTTGGCTCCCAATTCCGTTACTTATTTTAAATTTCATTACAATTAGAAATACATATCGTGTTTGGTCCACCAAATACATGAAATCGGCCGAAAATGTATATGGGAGCTATATCCAAATCTGAACCGATTTCAATATAATTTGAGAAATCAATTTTTTAGATAATATCTATCACACGTTTTAAATTTCATTGAAATTGAGGATACATAGCGTGTTAGGTGCATCAAATGCTTGAAATCGGCCGAAAATGTATATGGGAGCTATATCCAAATCTGAACCGATTTCAATATAATTTCACAAATTTATTTTCGGATTAAATCCCGTCACACATTCCAAATTTCATTGGAATCGAACATTCGTAATGTGTTTAAGGCATCAAATGAACGAAATCGGTCGAAAATATATATGGGAGCTATATCCAAATCTGAACCGATTACAATATAATTTGGCAAACTTATTTTTGTTCCAAATTCCGTTACGTATTCCAAATTTGGAGACTGTATCTTCAACCAATCGAAAGATATGTGCATATAAAATCTAAATTTTTGGGAGATACCTCCGATTCTGATGCTATATCTCCAGTTCCAAGTGGAAATTCAAAAATGTATATAGCCTATGTTACTTTCAGGCGATGTTGCAGTATATATGCAAATTTTCAGGAAAATCTATTCAGCGGTTTTCGAGTCCATAAATTACAAACAAACAAACAAGCAAATAAACAAACATACAAACATTTTCCTCTTTTATAGATATAGAAGAAGAAGAAGAAGATATATGTGTGAATATTAGTTGTGTTGAAAAATGGTATCAAAATGTGACAATATGTAACATTTCAGAATTAAAAAATCATATTTATAATAAGAGTTCATACTTATAATGAGATTGAGTTTTTTTCAGAATTCTTAAATATTTTGAAAAGAACACAATTTTTCATTTCAGGTCTATTATTATTTTCTTTGATAATATGTATTGACAACTTACCCTTACAGCTGGCACAACTTTATCCGACCTCAAACATTTCAGTATTATTAAACCCAACATTTCATCAATGTTGTCGTATGGCGGAGGAAATTTTGCTTCCTCAGGCGTTTGCAAATCATAATAGCATTTCCAAGCGTCGATATTAGATTGAAAATTTTTATAAAAATCTGTTAAACTATTTTTTTAAGTAAAACAAAAAATATATGAAAAATGATTTATTGGGGAATGTTACAAGTAAAACCAGTAAAGAAAGTCCCTACACCACTTTGCTAATTTAGTAGAGCTCCACGTAACAATTAAAAGTTTTTTAATCATACACGCTATGATTATAATTATAATTTAAAGTTCAAAGGACCAAATATGCCGAAGCATTTGTATCTTTTAAATTCAGACTTGTATTGCCCATTTGGTGCAAAATTAATTTAAAATCAGATAAAGAGATATATGGGGGCTATATCCAAATCTGAACCGATCTCGAAAAATTTTTGCAAATATATTTCTCAGCTGTATATATTTCCTGAAATATCGTTGTTACGGAGTGCATATTACGGCTGTGGGTAACAAATACTAGAAATCGGATGAACAATATATATGGGAGCTATATCTATATCTTAACCGATCTTCACCAAATTTGACTTCTGGACACAATTCGGTCGTAAGTGCCAAATTTCATCCAATTTGGGAAAATATTAGACGTTGGTACACATTAAAAGGTAAATCGGACGAAGTTATGTATGGGAGCTATATCCAAATCTAAACCGCATAAATCAACTCATAAAGTGATTCTATGGAGATCCTCAAAAGTAACTATGGGTCTATCTCGCTTCCTTTTCCATGTTACAAACAAATGCACAAAGACATAATACCCTTACCACTATGTGGTGTAGGGTATAAAATGTTATGTAATGAAAACCCTTATAATTTCTAAGATTCTTTTTAAACTGCACAAGCCTTCCATGAAGGAACCTCCTGATCATAGTTATTTCGAGGGTCTTGAACACATTTTTCAATTGAATAGGCACTTGTTTTAAATAATGGTGGAGGGTATATTAGCTTTCTCATTCCATTTGTAAGTTCCCGAATTATTCATACTACTAAGTATATATTCTGGATCATTCTAAGTTGATTTAGCAATGTCCGTCCGTCTGTTTTTATCACGCTATCTTTCGAACGAATTAAGACAGTAGTTATATCGATCTACGTCTTCGTATAGCCTCCGTATAACGGTTTTCATTTAAGCGGTATTTGCGGAATTTTTTGAAATTTATTAAGTTTCTCCCAAATTGAATAGGGTATTCAAAGTTCTGTCCGGTCGAACTTAGCTGCTTTTGTACTTGTTGTTTTTCGGTGAGTAGAGGACCTTTTCACAGAGATTTTTGAATGTAGTCCAATGTTTGGGAGTAGCCCTCATATGAATGTACCTCCTGTTCTTAACTATTTTGAGGATCTTGGCCAAGTTTTCCTATATATTTATCTAAAGCTTTGTATTTCGGGTTTTTGGGGAGTATACTAACCTTACATAACTGCCCCTCCCAAGTTCAAGTTCCCAACGGGTACAACATTTATATATAGGTGATTGCATTAAATAATTACAGTAAAACTCGAAGATGAAAATATTTTTCCCTTCAAAATAACTCGAAATTGAGTTCCACTTTCCGGTCCCCATATAACGATACTACTTTCTTAACGGTTTTTTGAGGGCTTAACTGCATTCTTCTATCGGTTACATTGGCATTTACTGTTTAAAATAGAATATGCCCTAATTTTGAATCTCGATACTGTTATTTTCAAAGATTTTTTCCATAGCGGAAGGTATTAAGACTATTTTGGATGCAAATAAAAATGACGATCGAAAATTAAATTAACATGTAGAAGGGCCAAGTTTAATTGCAAATAGGATGCAACAAACTTTTAATTACTTTATATTATATATCTAGTATATGAAATGCTATCGATTTTGAATTTATAGTACTGAAAGGCCCATTAAACGCATAGACCTTTAAACTTTGCTGGAAAAGTATTAAAAGCATGTAGCACTGTACTCGTATTTAAATGGAGCACCGTCAACATTAATATACAAATAATTTGAATTGCATTCGGAATTGAAGATTAAGTAAAAGCAAAAAAATAAACTAAAGTACTTACCCCTCCAAGTTGCTGGCAAGAACTATTTGAAACCAAGCCTTTTCCGGAAGCCATGACGATGCTGGATTAGGTGGAATGCTTTGCAGTCCAACGCCTCCCGTTAAAAAGAACAGCAAATGGGATTTATTTATTTTACCCTTGTTTTGTTGTAGTTTCCGTTTTGTTTTGTTTCGTTTTTAATTAATGCCAAAAGGGATTTAAAGGAAAAAGTATAACGTTGTCAATATTCAGATAAAAATAAAGGCAATATTAGTTAAAGTGTATATATGTTTTGATCGTAAAATATGTATTTTTGTATTAAATCAATAATAGAACAGGGATCATACAGTTATTTTTTTACTGCAAAATCAATAAAAGTAAAGGCAAAAAAATAAGGAATTTAGAGAAAGTTTATACTTTTGGAAAATGTTTTTAATGTATATATGCAAAATATGTGTTAAACACAATTAAATTAATTATCCATATGTTTTTATACGCTCAGCCATATGTCTAGAGAGTGTATATATCATTTGATACGGCCAAAGCGTGCCTCATACAAATATCGGCTTTAGAGACGATGTAGCAATGTCCGTCCGGCTGTCTGTCTCATTGGTTGGTGCGCAAGATAACACTCTAGGGGGTATCCGATTTTGTCCAAACTTGGTACATCGTAAAATTATCATCAAATTCAGATCGAGTTCGGAGATGATCCACTAAGTCAAACACAAAAGGTCGATATTTTCAAAAAAATTATTTTACTGGTGACCATTCCTTCTGGTACCTCGCCCACATAGGGTTCAAGATTTTTGAATTGGTTCTTTCTTTCCATACAGGTTCAACAATTTTAATAATCAAAACAGATGTCAAAATATATTTAAATAATCGAACATTGGCTAAGGGTATACAGCTGTCGGCAAAACCGATAAATACTTTTTAATTTGTTTTTTTTTTTTTTTCGAAAATTGTCAATTGTTGAGGTTGAATGTGCCAAGCTTGAAGAAAATATTTGTTCCCTTCTCAAACAACCTTTATAAACCTAAAACAAATGTTTTCTAAAACCGTCTCCATCTATAATTTAATTACAAAAGTAAATGATTTATAATTGATTTTTGACCGAACTCACGAGGTCATGCATATTTCGTGACATTTTCCCTACATTCACATCCTATGTCATTCCAATGGATATTCAAACAATATTTCAAAATTTTGATTAGTCTACATAAATCATTTCTCCGATATTTGGCTATATTCGTCAACGAAATCAGGATCAAAGAAAAAATCAAAAGTGCGGTTTTTTATATTTGTGATTTCGCCTGAAAGTTACATTCAGCTCAATATTTTACGATCATCTCCCTCAAAAAATGACTTCTATTGTAACTTAACACTCAACTCCAAACCAAATTTCTTGCGAATCGGGCCATAACTGCGACCTGTAGAGTGCTTACAAAGCACCCGACTAGAACCACTAAGCTCGGCGATATAGGACGATTCATATGTAACATCCTATGTCCAGTACCAATATTTCGGGGTGTTAAAATGTTTTTGTACCAATCAAACTTATAACATTCTAACACATTATTATACATATATACATTCATACATTCTTATTATACATATATACATTCTTATTATCGCGTTGGGTGTCGTTTAACCCAATATCTCGTAGTTGTTTTTATACCCTCCACCATAGTATGGAGGGTATATTAAGTTTGTCATTCCGTTTGTAACACCTCGAAATATATATTTTAGACCACACACAGTATATATATTCTTGATCAGCATAAAATTCTATGTCGATGTCCGCCCGTCTATCCATCTGTGGAAGTCACTCTAGCTTCCGAACGAAATGAAGAAGGTTGATAAAATTTTGATCAAATGTATATTATGTCTGCAGGATTTTTATACCCTACACCACAAGGTGGTCAGGGTATTATGTCTTTGTGCATTTGTTTGTAACAGGCAGAAGGAAACGAGATAGACCCATAGTTCCTTTTGATGATCTGCATAGAATCACATTCTGAGTCGATTTATGCATGTCCGTCCGTCCGTCTGTCCGTCTGTCCGTCCGTCCGTCTGTCCGTCCGTCCGTCCGTCTGTCCATGTATTTTTGTAAACAAAGTACAGGTCGCATTTATTGCCCGATCCAGATGAAATTTTGCAAAGGTCTTTTGTTTGGCCTAAGGACGAACCCTATTGAAATTGGAGATAATCGGTCAAAATTTGGATATAGCTCCCATATATATCTTCGTCCGATTTGACTTTTATTGTGCACCAAACGTGTAATATCAGCCCGAATTGTATGGAATTTTGCACATACACCCATATTAGGCCTGAAAATATGTATGCCAAATTTGATCGAAATCGGTTCAGATATAGCTATAGCTTCCATATATATTGTTCACCCGATTTGTTATTTTTGTCCACCGCCACCGTAATATGCACTATGCAACAACAATATTTGGGGAAATATATCAAATACAGCTCAGAAATACATTTGCTAAATTTTATCGAGATCGGTTCAGATTTGGATATAGCTCCCATATATAACATCGTCCGATTTACCTTTTATTGTGCACCAAACGTCTAATATTTGTCCAAATGGGATGGAATTTGGCACTTACGACCGAATTGAGTCTAGTAGCTAGTATGTCAAATTTGGTTCAGATCGGTTCAGATATAGTTATAGCTTCCATATATATTATTCATCCGATTTGTTATATTTGGTACCCACAACCGTAATATGCACTCTGTAACAACGATATTCAGGGAAATATATCAAATACAGCTCAGAAATATCGTTGCCAAAGTTTATCGAGATCGGTTCAGATTTGGATATAACTCCCATATATATCTTTATCCGATTTCAAATTAATTGTGCACCAAATGGGCAATACAATTCCGAATTTAGTCCTTTGAACTTTAAATTATAATTATAATCATAGCGTGTATGATTGAATTCTCCCATAGAAACTTTTAATTGTTATGTGGAGCTCTACTTAATTAGCAAAGTGGTGTAGGGTATCATAAAGTCGGCGCCGCCCGACTTTAAGACTTTCTTTACTGGTTTGTATTGAAAATGTGTCATGTAGGTCCACGTCTTCGTATAGCCCTCATATAACGGTAACTCCCGATATTCGGAATTTTGATGGTTTGAGCGACATTATTCACCAGAATTGTTTCAAATTTGGTATTTGAAGTTCGTAATGGATACTACAGTCTATGACAGAAAATTATCTGTGCAGGTCCACGACTTCGTATAGCACCCATATAACGGGACCTCTCTATATTCGGTACTTTTATGATTTTAGCTATATTTTCTTTCAAGTTTCGCATTTGAATATTGTAATGACTTATGACAAAAGTTGCCCATGAAGGTCCACGTCGTCGTATAGACCCTAATATAACGGATTTTTTCCCTTGAAAATTGCCAAATTCGTTGCAAATGTTGTAGGTATTATTTACTTGTTAAAATTATATTGACTCGATTCGAGATTAGACATATACAGGGTGAGGTAGAAAACTGCAACAAAGTCAAACGACATAATTTTTACATTTTTTTTTTAATTTTATTGAATGAAAGCAAAAATTTTCGGAAATAATATCAAATTTTACAATAAGTTTAGATTTGTTCGAATTGGTCAAATTTGACACGAATTATGGTCTTCAAACGGCCAATGAAACCGTCACACGCTGCCCGATTTGGCTCTGCGGTATTTTGGCTCATTCCCGGCGCAGCGCTTGCTTGAGGTGATCGACACTTTGGTATTTTTTAGTGCCAACCTTGCTTTCCAAAATTCTCCAGGCACAATAGTCCAACGGATTGGTTTTCGAAGATTTTGGTGCCATTGTGAGCTGGAAATAAAGCGAGGAACCTCATTTTGTTACCATTCTTGGGTGGCGCGTGCTGAGAGCGATGGTGCTGAGTCCTATTGGAATGTCTAAGGTCTGCGGCAAAATGTTTGCGTTCCCAAGGCTGTAATACACCCTCCAGGATATTTTCGCGATAATATTCGGCATTTATTCTGATGCCACGGTCGAATAATACTTTCGGAGAGCGACCATCGGCTGCTTTGGCGGCCCACACCATCACCATGGCCGGCTCTTGAGTTCTAGTGGCCAACCGAAGGTGCATATTTTCAGCTGACTTCTTTGGTAAGTAAACACGATCATTTTGTTTGTTTACAACATCGGAGAAAACCAAATTCGGCAGTTCACCACTTTCGGTCAAGCGAAGCAACTCTTTAGCTCTTTTGAGTCTATTTTCTTCCTGTTGCGGTGTAAGCACTTTTTGGAATTTTAATGGCTTTACCCCGAGCTCATTTTTCAATATTTGCCGAATAGACTATTGCAGTATGTTCAGCTCACGAGCCATGTTTCGACCACTGCGACGCGGGTTTCGATCGAGTCGCTTCTTTACTTTTCGAACCAATTCTGCTGATGTTGCTGTTTTCTTCCGTCCACTGTCTTGACGTCGGGCTACGCAACCAGTATCATGGTAACGAGCAATGGTACGAGATACAAACGATTTATTCACATTTAAATGTTGGAGTGCTCTAACGATAGCCACTTGTTGTTTTCCAGCCAAATATAAAGAAATCATACTATCACGCTTGAATTCCATCACGAATAACTTTTCTCTGGAAAATTCTCACAAAATGCTTTTGAACGCTTGTAAAAAATAAAATGAGCTGTCACTGGGATAATTTCAACAGCTGTCGGGCGAGTGCTTAAAAATGACAACAGTCTAAAGTTGGTTGCAGTTTTTTCATCTCACCCTGTACACATGTTTATTACGGTTTGGAGTGTCGTTTAATCCAATATCTCGTAGTTGTTTTTTAAATTCTTTTATTACTATATTTCTATTCCATTAGCAATGGAATGGACATTTTTCGTAATAACAACTGGCTGTTTCATCATGAAAACACGTTGTTTTGAGTTTTGAGAATGCCCACCGGAATAAGGCTTAACCACAGAGTCCATGTATTTGAAGAGTTTCAGTTGTACTTTTCATGTGAAATTATTCTTATATATTCAAAATATTTCTTTGTAAAATACTTTCTGAATACTCTATTTTACTGTAAACCATCATTTCTTAATTATTTTCCTTACTTACCCGCGATAGGAGAATGCCCAAGCACATCACCAGCGATATAACAAGTTTATCTTTTTCGAACAGTGAACGACACACATTCTGATATATCGACTTTGTAAAATAATTATTCAAATTATCCAAACGTTCTGCCAGTTGTGATGACTTGGGTGCCTTCAGTATTGCATTAACGAAGAGATTCAAAAACCAGCCCAAGGAGTATTGGTACATCGGATCAATGTTCGCCAATTCACTGATGCAGAAGAACAGTATGGCCGAATGTTTAGCCACTGGTATGTAACGTTGGCGAGCTTCGTCAATTTCCGCTTCAGTTGCCACCGCAATGACTTGTTTCTCTTGGATTTGCTCTGATAAAATTTTGCTCGATGACAGAATATTAATGGCATTTTCATCTTCCAATACATTGCCTTCGGACGTCGAAAGTACCTACAAGTGAAGACATTAAAAAGAGTTAATCCATTAGCAATTGCAAGCGAGGGAACAGATTCAACTGCATTCGAGTGATATTGAAGGACGTAATGTGATTTTCATGAAATAATGATAAGCCCTCGAAAGACATTTAGTAATGTCACTCAAATAAGCTTGGGTGCACAATGCTATCGAGCTACTTTTTCCATATTACACGCTGAAAGCTGTAATTATGATGGAGGATTAATATGCTTTTATTGATTGCTGTTTCGATAATCGGCGTTTGGTTTAACGATAAATGAGCGAGCAAATGAAAACGTTTTTAACTTGCATATTAAAAAAAAATATTTCCCTTAGGGAAAAATCTTTTAAGAAATGGAATTTTATATAATTTTTTTAGTTGAATGCAAATGTATGATAAGTAGTTATTCGTAGCTGGTATTGGTTATTATACGAAATAAAAAAATGGAAAAGGTAATAGAGACAATTCATTCGAACAAGGCCAATGCTCTGTCGTCCACCATGAGACACAAGAGAACCAATGAAGAAAGAACATAATTCTTCGGCAATATTTTTAATAACAATATTGGAATTGTTTTTTTTTTAGCCAAAGATATCTTTCTTGTTGGGTCCATATTCAAATAAGTGACAAAAATGGACCATTTCTCGAGCACATCTATGTCTTTAGCTGAATGATGAATTTTGGTCCGTCAAATTTGGTGAAAATTGGTTGAGATATATCCGATTTGATATTATAGTTCGTCATACCGGAAATATGAACTCCGGGTCAATGATGTTCGGTACATTATATCAGATATAGCCTTGGAATACATTTATCAAATTAAGCTGAATTTTGATTCATAAGATCAAGGTCTGACTAGAATAAAGTCAATCAAGTAACAAGCAAAAAATCTCTAAGTTCGGCCGAGCCGCATTTTGAATACCCTCCTCAATTTGGAACGAATTTGGCAATTTTCCAAAAAAAAAAATAATAAATCCTTTGAAGATTCTGTTAAAATCTTAAAAATACCGAATTTAGTCGTTATATTAGGGTTTATATGATGACTCGAAATAATTCCGGCGAATAATGTAGCTTAAATCATCAAAACACCGAATATCGGGAGGTGTCGTTATGTAGCTATACGAGGACGTACACCTGCACAGACAATTTTCTGTCTTAGACTGTAGTATCCATTATAAACTTCAAATACCAGATTTGAAACCATTCCAGTGAATAATGTCGCTGAAATCATCAAAATATTGAATATCGGTAGGGAGGTACGGTTATATGGGGGCTATACGAAGACGGACGGACGGACCTGCACAGACACAGACATTGACATAGGCTGTAGTATCCATTACGAACTTCAAATAACAAATTTGAAACAGTTCCGGTGAATAATGTAGCCTAAATCATAAAAATACCGAATATCGGGGGGTACTGTTATATGAGGGCTGTAAGAAGACGTGTATCTGCACAGACAATTTTCGGTCGTAGGCTGCAGTATCCTTTACGAACTTCAAATAATGAATAATGTAGCTGAAATCATAAATATACCGAATATCGGGGAGTACCGTTATATGGGGGGACGTGGACCTTCATATACAATTTTTTCCATAGGTTGTAGTAACCATTAAAATCTCCCAATACGAACCAACCTTTCTTTCCAAAATACTCCAGACACAATAGTCCAACGGATTGGTATCCGGAGATTTTGGTGGCCATTGTGCGCTGGAAATGAAGCGAAGAACCTCATTTTGTAACCATTCTTGGGTGGTTCGTGCTGATTGCGATGGTGCTGAGTCCTCTTGGAATGTCCAAGGTCTGCAGCAAAAATGTTTGCGTGTCCAAGGCTTTAATACACCCTCCAAAATATTTTGGCGATAATATTCGGCATTTATTCTGATGCCACGGTCGATTAATACGAGCGGAGAGCGACCATCGGTTGTTATGGCGGTCCACACCATCACCATGGCCGGCGCTTGAGATCTGGTGACCAACCGAAAGTGCACATTTTCAGCTAACCTCTTTGGCAAGTATACACGATCATTTTGTCTGTTTATAAACTGCTGGACAACGAATGTTTTCTCATCGGAGAAAACCAAATTCGGCAGTCCGCCACTTTCGACCAAGCGAAGCAACTCTTTATCTTTTTTGAAACTATTTTATTCTGTTTCGTTGCAAATTCTTGCACTTTTTTGGAATTTCAATGACTTTACCGCGATCTCATTTCTCTATATTTGCCGAATGGACTATTGCGATATGATCATTTCTGCTGATGTTGCTGTTTTTTCCGTCCACTTCCTTAACGTCCGGCTACACTATCAGTATCACGGTATCGAGCAATGGTATGAAACACAAAAGATTTATTCACATTTAAATGCTGGAGTGCTCTAACGATGGCCACCTGAGGTTTCCAGCCAAATATAAAGAAATCACACCATCACGGTTGAATCCCATCACGGATAACTTTTTTTCTTCAAAATTTTCACGAAAATGCTTTGTACGCTTGTAAACAATATTATGAGCTGTCACTGGAATAACAGCTGTCGGACGAGTGGCTTAGAAATAATAGCTGTCTGAATTTGGTTGCAGTGTTTCATAGCCCCCATATAAAAGTAAATCCCGATTTCAAGTATGATTTGCGTTTTAGTCTCAGTTTCCGTCTAACTTCGTAACTTTTGGTATTTTGAGTTCATAGTGAAGAAGGGTTTCTTAGTTTTGGTGTAGACCCCAATATAGAGGTTCTCTCTGTTCGAAGTTATTTCGAGGGGTTTGGTCACATTTTTCAATCGATTTGGCTAAAAATGCAAAAGGATTTTGTTTTCCCGCAGACATTGAAGTAATAATTATTCTCAAACGCCAGAATATGAAGACAATAGATTCAGTTGGTTGTTAACGAATCCAATGGTTACACACAGAGCATTTTCACCGGAGGTGATTACCTTGATTTTGAATGTTGAAAAATCAAGCGCTATCACTACAAATACGGACATTAGACTGTACAAACACATTCACAAATTCGCGAATGTTCATTTTCAAATAAAGAACGAAAAAAACATACGGAAGTTTAAGTGAATCATAAATAAGTAAAGAAAAGAATCAACACAGAAAAATTTAATCAAATCTATATTGATGAATTGCATCAGCTTTTTTCATAATATCAACAAAACAACTGAAAACATGAAACGTGCTTACCTCCAGTATTTTTGATTCAATGGTATACAAAGAATCTCGGTTTTTTGCAGATTCAATAATTAATTGCTCCTTTTTTTCTTGCAAGTCTGGACGCTCGTGAGCTACAACCGTAGCCAGTAGTTGTTCGCTTAGACCCTGTTCAGTTATCATGAAATTAATTACAGTTACCTTAAAAAGAAATGAGAAAATAAAATTCAAACAATTGCTTTAATAATACGAATACAAAAGGCAACAAATAGAAACAGAAACAATATATTTTTCGGATCACTATTGGCAAAATTTAAAAGTGAAAAAATCATATTCTATGTTAATTCAATTACCGAGAAGTTATTGTATTCACTGTTACAAATGAGAAAATATAATATTGAATACTATGGCCATAAGATTAAGTAGTACTATTATATTTCTTTATTTTTTCTTTTTAAGTCTTCGGTAACCCTTAAAAACTAGAATATAAAAACCAGTAAGGAAAAGTCAGAAGTCGGGCGGGACCGGGAAGTCGTAGAGCTCCCGTAACAAAAGAACTTATTTGAAGTAGATCATACCACTTATCAACATTTGGCTTTAAAGCAGTTATAGTTTGGTTTCAGAGGGAAGGCATATCGAATTCTGAATCGATTTTCACTAAATTTGACGAAGACATTTTAATCTTTTATACCAAATGATATTGTTATAGAGTGAGAAGGATTACAGTAAAGAAATTTATATCGGAGAATAGTTCACCAAATGAAAACGTACGTCCCAAAATTCACGTCGTTTGGGCTGATATTAGCCATTATTTGCACAATAAACATGAAATCGAATATGGGAGCTATATCCAAATCTTAGCCGTTTTCGATAAAATTTGGCAAAGATATTTCCGAGCTCTCTAAGATATCTGGTACCAAATATCATTGTTGTGGAATGCATATTACCCTTGTGAGGGACTTTAAACCCCAAATCGGATAAAACAAATATATGTGAGCTATAGCTATATCTGAACCGATTTTTTCCGAATTCGATGTACATGCTTCTAGACTAAATTCGATTGGATATGCCAAAATTCAGTCATTCCGACTGATGTTGGCTAATTGGTAATTAATCCGAAATCGGTAGAAAATATATGTGGGAGCTATATATGGGATCTACATCCAAATCTGAACCGATCTTGAAAAAATTTGATACACTTATTTCAGAGCTGTACCTCATATCTGGTACCAAATATCATTGTTGTGGAATGCATATTACGCTGGTGAGGGACTTTAAACCCCAAATCGGATCAAACATATATATGGGAGCTATAGCTATATCTGAACCGATTTACACCAAATTCGAAGTACTGGTTTCTACCATGAATTCAGTCGTAATTGCCAAAATTGGGTCGATATAAGTCATTTGGTATACCATTAACCTGATATCGAATAAAAACATATATGGGGGCTATATCCTAATCTGAACCGATTTCTATAAAATTTGACAGAGGTATATTCGAGCAGTATCTGATGTCCGGTACCAATATCATTCTTGTGGATTGCATATTACGCATAAAATATATATGGGAGCTATAGCTATAACCGATTTTCTCCAAATTTTATGTACTGGCTTCTAGATTGAATTCGGTGGGATGTACCAAAATTCAAGTCATCTGGACTCATATTGGCCATTTGGTGCACAATTAACCCGAAATCTGTTGAAGATATACATATGGGAGCTATATCTAAATCTGTTCCGATTATCATCAATTTCAATAGGGTTCGTCCTAGGGCCAAATAAATATTGTTTGGAAAATTTCATCTCAATCGGATAATAAATACATTTTGTTCACAAGATACATGGACGGACGGAATGACATGCATTAATCGACTCAGAAAGTGATTCTATGAAGATCCTCAAAAGTAACTATGGGTCTATCTCGCTTCCTGTCAGATTTTTTGACTATTACAAAATTTTTCAACAAACTTGGCAGTAATTGGAGGTTACAGTTTTAGCAGAAAACCATTTATTTCGATATTTTGAACTATATATAGAGTATATATTAATTTAACTGACTAAATAATCAAAAAAAATCGTGTTCGGTGAAGATATTGCGCTAGAATCTTCACATTTGACATTGAGGTCTCTGTTTGTATATGAAATTGAGATATGGAGGGGGTTTGGTAATGTGTATTATAATTGAACGAAGATTACTAAATGGTACTAAATTTGGTATCTGGTGGGACGTTGACATAGTTTTGGACAGAAAATTTGGATTTTGAGTAGTAGAAAGGCCTAACGCGAACTGTTGTATCGAATTTAAAATTTTAAGGTGGACTTTTGGTATTGGAAATGGGCGATATGTAGGTCCACGTTTGTGTTTAGCCCCGATATAACTGTACCCACAGATTTAAGTGTTTCTGGGTGTTTTAGTTTTAATTTTTACCCAAATCTGATGCAAATTGGCAGCGTGTGTTTCCATTATGTAAGAAACATCCTTGAAGAACTGTCAATATGGTTCTGAGTTTTGGGATAGTCCCCGTTTAACTATACCTACAGTTATTCGGTATTTTGATGATTTATGTCAAACTTTTCACTTGTTTAAAATTTTGAATTTGAAGTTCCGATTATTATTCTTTGACAAAAAAAATTGCATATGCAGGTTCAGATCTTCTTATGGCCCTCATATAACGGTAACTCTCTATATGCGCTAATTTTTCGATTTTAGCGACATTTTTCACCGGTTTCATATTTGAATATCGTAATGGCCAATGTTTGAAAGATTTCTGATTTAACAGTATTTTTCATTTTTTTTTTAAATTTGCAAATTTTTTTCAAATATTTGAGGGTATTCAAAGTTCGGCCAAGCCGAACTTACTGCTTTTTCACTTTTTATAGTATACTTTATGTATTTTAATATTTTAAGTCACTGCTGGTGATGAACGAATATACCCGTTGAATCTTTTTACCTTAGATAACAACTTTTTTGATTTGCCTTAAATTTTTCATTAATACATTTATTGACATCAAAGAAATTCCTATAGATAATTGGCATTTCCATTGCGCAGGTTTATTTCCTTGATAATCTGAATTTACATAATATTATTTTGGTTCGGTTAAATCTCTGACGCCTGACGCCAAAGCTTCGGTATCATCATCAATTTATACAGTATAATGAACTGCTGTTGCCAAAATGCAAATGAAAAAAATATAACCACTTTCTTATTCAACGTTTTGCGTTAAATGAATCTTGAATAGTTTAAGTCGATTTGAATAGATTTACGCTTCGTATTATAGACGTTGAATTGCGAGCGGTTTTATTTGTGAAATTCATGGAGATTGTACAATAAAGTGTATCACCGTAAGTCCATCATCGACATGAACAATGTATCTATTTGGCCAGGGCTTTATAAAATAAATTATGTTTATTTTTTGAAGAAGCAATTGACACTGTAAGAAATCTTCAGATATTGGTTGGTTTTGACATTACTTTTGGGGTAGGAACTAAGATGTATTTTCAATGGGTAAAAAGAAAATATTCCCAAGTGCTGAACTTTTAATACCCTCCACCATTTGGCCAAATTTGGCAATTTCAAAAAAAAAAAAAAAATCCTTAAAAATTCTGTTAAAATCTTAAAAATACCGAATGCCTATACGACGACGTGGACCTGCATAGGCAACTTTTGTCATAAGTCATTACAATATTTAAATGCGAAACTTGAAGAAAAAACTATTTATAATGTAGCTGAAATCATCAAAATACGAATATAGGGGGTACTGTTATAAGGGGGCTATACGAAGACGTGGACCTGTACAGACAATTTTCTGGCATGGGATGAAGTATCTATTACGAACTTCATATGCGAAATTTGAAACAATTCCGGTAAATAATGTCGCTAATGTACTGAATATCGGGGGGTACCGTTATATGGGGGCTATACGAAGACGTGGACCTGCACAGATAATTTTCTGTCCTTGGCTGTAGTATCCATTACGAACTTCAAATGAAAAATTCAAAACAATTCCGGTGAATAATGTCGCTAAAATCATCAAAATACCGAATATCAGGATGTACCGTTATATGGGGGCTATATGATAACATGGACCTAGGTGGCCCATTTACGAACTTAACCTGCCTACTGGCAAAATATACATGTGTGCAAAATTTTAGCCTTCTATCTCAATTTGTTCGAAATATAGCGTGATTACAACAGACAGATAGACGGACATGGCTAAATCGTCTTAGAATTTTACGCTGATCAAGAATATATATTCTTTGTTGGGTCTGACATGAGTATTTCAAGGAGTTACAAACGGAATGACAAAATTAATCTACCCTCCATAGTATGGTGGAGGGTATAAAAAAGAATATGAAATGTCAAATTATCGTTTTTTTTTGTCCGTGAGATTAAATGCCTAAAATGATATAACCAACATTTTTTGTAGAACATTTTGATGTAGACAAATCTTTTGTGGTACTTTTCTTCCGGTACACGAAATAAAGGCGAAAAGGACATAAAAATAATTTATCATCATTTGTATGATTGACCGAACTACTGATGGAACTACTAAATATGCGTGCTGGTCTAGAGTATCATTATTTATTGTATTTCATATACGATCATATATATATGGTTTATTAATAAACAACATTTTTCTCGGTGTATACATCTGCAATTCATTTTTGTAAGAAAGACATTCTTGTTCGTACTTACCATGACCATAATCTCTGGCGGATAATGGGGATTTCGAAGGCATGTTGTTATATATAAACGAAAATTGCTGTTATACTCAATCATTTGATCTCCACTTTTGATGAAATAACCACCTTTATGTTTGATTACGTTCTTTTCCAATATTGGTGTTAAATTTGAATCCAAACGTTCGCCTTAATTGGGAGAAGAGAGAAAGTGTATTTATTTATTTATTTTTTTGTTCAAAATATAAAACAGAGTAAAAGAATTGATTATAATTTTTAATGTTGAAACAAAAATATAAGTACGTCATAGAAATAATACGACATGCTTTTTTAAGATAAACATTTTTCAAACTATATATCACCCTACACCACAATGTGTATTTCACAGAGCTACCTGTGAGTGATTATCATTTACATTTGAATTTTTGTGAATCATTACAACTATGATCGCAATTAATGTTACATTAGGCTTTAGAGCGGTTTTAATTTAAACTCGGATGCAACAAGTATATCTTAATCTTACTCGATCTCAAGAAGATTTAAGAGGGCAGTAGTTATGTCTGGTCCACACCTGGCACACTTTATTCTAGTCGGAACTTAATTGTATGGCAAAAATTTCTAGTCTTTATCTGATATGTTGTACGAAATATGTACTTATTATGGAGAACGTACTACAGATTTGGGGGACGTATACAAAAAATTTAGATCGGGCGAATATATGCAAGTATTGAACCTATA
This sequence comes from Musca domestica, assembly GCF_030504385.1. Classification (NCBI taxonomy): domain Eukaryota; kingdom Metazoa; phylum Arthropoda; class Insecta; order Diptera; family Muscidae; genus Musca; species Musca domestica. The sequence continues at coordinate 6,226,519 of NW_026712296.1, read as the reverse complement.
TGTAAATATGAACGGATTTGGACAATATTTTGCACAGGCTAAATATTATTGATATCTGAAACATTTTTTGGAGGAAACTGGGAAAAGTTTTGAATTCTGAATTTTATGTCTGACAATAACATATATTTTGATAGATTATTCAAAACGTTTACCCTTCACTGGAATGGTGTCGAAGGAATGGGCCAATGTTTTCTATTTGGTATATGATATAATTTTGATATAATTTTTGCGAAGTGCCAGGTTTGAACTATATCGTCTACTTCCTCCCCTTTTTAGATAGTTGTACATATTTTTTTTGGATAATGTTGAACTTTTGTGGAGGAGGGCGGAGAAAAAAAAGTGTTGTGGGGGAGGTACCAGAAGGAATGGACAGAAATATTTCATATTTACATTACCTCTATGGCTAATAGAAATATTATTATTTTACCCTTTGTGGAGGAGGGCGGAGAAAAAAAAGTGTTGTGGGGGAGGTACCAGAAGGAATGGACAGAAATATTTCATATTTACATTACCTCTATGGCTAATATAAATATTATTATTTTACCCTTTGTGGAGGAGGTACCTAAAATAATGGTAAAGATGAGTTCTATGATCAGCATAGAATCACATTCTGAGTCGATTTATGCATGTCCGTCCGTCTATCAGTATTTTTGTAAACAAAGTACAGTTCGCATTTATTGCCCGATCGAGATGAAATTTTGCACAATTCATTTGTTTGGCCCAATGATGAACCCTATTGAAATTGGAGATATTCGATAAAAATTTAGATATAGCTTCGTCCGATTTACCTTTTATTGTGCACCAAACGTGTAATATCAGCCCGAATAGTATGGCGAGTAAGTATGCCAAATTTGATCGAAATCGGTTCAGATATACAGGGTTGCCCATATTCGACGGACCATTCCAATCGACGAGGCTTGTCAGCAGGCAACATTCTTTGCGTCAATTGAATTTTGTACGGGAACAAATGCAAATCAATGCGAATGATCCGTTGTAAAGTGGACCGAGCCATGCCCAACTGCTGAGAACGGCGATTTTTGGGATGTTCTTGGGGACCTCTCAACACTGGCTCGTACGGCAGCGATATTCTCTTGGTCGACTTTTATATGGCCTCTTCGGATAGAAATAGCCTTACCAGTCGAAAATTTTTCGTATAAACCCTTAATGTTGTTCTTAGAAGGCGCACTTCTCACATTTTTTTTTCACAATTGACTTCTTCTGTTGAATGTAAAATTCAACTATTTCAGAGCGCTCGCGTGGCGTGTATTGGTTCATGGTAAAAATCTGCTTGGACTGACGCTTCAGACGCGGTATGTCATTAAGCGATGTGACATCTCTGTCAAAAGTTATGGCGTTGCCAGATGGGTCCGTCGAATATGGACAACCCATATATATTATTAATCCGATTTGTTATTTTTGTCCTCAGCAGCCGTAATATGCACTCTGTAACAACAATATTTTGGGTATATATCAAATACAGCTCAGAAATATCTTTGCTAGATTTTATCGAGATCGGTTCAGATTTGGATATAGCTCCCATGTATAACATCGTCCGATTTACTTTTTATTGTGCATCAAACGTCTAATATTTGCCCAAATGGGATGGAATTTGGCACTTACGACCGAATTGAGTCTAGAAGCTAGTATATCAAATTTGGTGAAGATCGGTTCAGATAAAGCTATAGCTCTCATATATATTGTTCATCTGATTTGTTATATTTGTTACTCTCAGCCGTAATATGCACTCCGTAACAACGATATTCAGGGAAATATGTCAAATATTAAATACAGTCGGCCCTGCACGACGTTAAGATTTTCTTTACTGGTTTTTCTTATTTTAAAAGAGTTATAATTTTCCAAAATGTTTACCCTCTGTGGGGATGTTCTTGATGGTGCGGTTGATATATATTTCTTATTCACCCTAGATCTTGTGTTGATATAACTATTGGGGTGTGCCGACTTTGAATGGAATCTGAGATTATTTCAATTGTTATTCAAAATGTTGAACATGTTATGGGGGGAGGTTCTAGAAGGAGTGGGACTATATCTACTTTCATCACATCAGACTTGTGTTGGTACAGATATTGAAATGTGCGACAATCGGACCCTTATTTTACATTTTATTTTATTTTATTTTATTTTTTATTTTCAAAACATTATTATCTGCTACATATATTTGCTCTTTTGATATTTCTATTTAACCGGACTTATATTGTATTTTTTTCAAAATTATGCAATTTCAGAGATAAAATCAATCATCATTGTACGACAATTAGTTTCAATTCGAAGAACAATTCAAAACTAATAAATTGCCTGTGTACTTCAGCTGTTGTGTTTGTCGCCTGCTGATACCATAAAAGCAAATTACCTTATTTTCTAAAGGCAGAAACAACGCTTCTGTGAATTCGATTTTGATGCCATGGATATGTCATGGTATATTGAAAAGTAAACACTAATATGATTTTAAGCTGCTTCTTTTCAATACGATTATATGAGTAGTTGATGCTTTTGTTAGTTTTGTGAAGCCATTTCCAATGAATGTCATTGTTATTGGTATCTTTTGTAAATATTCTAGTAGATAAATATAAAATAATAGCAATTGCATTCCTTTAGTGTTCGCTGTGTGTCACATAGGTGGGCAGTTTAGCAGCTTCTAATCAAATTAAAATTTCTCAAAAGTATTTATAAGGATTATAATAAATATCCTCACAATGAAATATATAGAATATATAACTACGTCTATGAAATAACAGTAATGAAACGTTAAGAGTGTTTCAAGGAAAACACTTAGATAAAAAAGAGTTGACCCCCCATCTGACCCACATCACTGCCCTACTGACAGTTTTCTCAATAATTTTTCATAACCTCCGCCACAACCACTAATGACAATAATAATATTTTCAAAGAAATTTGCATTAATCAAATAATGCAAATGAATTATGAAAGTCTTTTGAATATGAATGGAATGTTAATCTTAATATAATCATCGTTAATTATATTCATCTCAAGTGTAAAACAATTAATCTATTCGAATATTTGATGGAATTTCATTTGACGGAGGATAGGGCTTCCTAGGTATAAATGAAAGTGACCGCGCTGTGGATGGTCATCAAGTATTCATTTTACATTGTCTCTTTCTCAACTCACACAGGCATTTGCTAGTCTCTATCAATCTGTGTCCTTTTCATCAATGTTGTATTTAATTTTAAATTATTTATTCTTCATTTCATGGCATCATTAATCTTGAAAAGTTTTTTTTTTTGTTTTGTAATGAATGGGCGAGCACGTTTATTAAACCACATAAATTCGAAATCAAACATTGGAAGCAACAGTAATTACGAGGGATGGTTGTAAAGGATAGAGGAGTATATCCGTTTCTTTTAATAGTTTTGTTGTGTTATCTTGAAATACAGTTATATTAATACCCTACACCACACACAATTTACAGGGTATTAACTGTTTGTGCAGGTATTGGATGGGATCGATATAAATACATAAATCCTTTTTGGTGAACTTCCATATTCCCATTGTAATTATAGGGACCGGAGATCGGGTAGCCGGTGTTGGACATAACCCAAAGTAGAAAATCGCATGTCCCGGCCGAAGGTCGGCTATTTAAAAAAGTTGTAAAATTTAGAAAACTATGAGTCGCGTAGACGGTTTTAGAAAATATCTCAAACTAGGACCGAATGACGGTTACTTAAGAAAGCTATAAAAATTAGATCCATATTTGTGGAGAAAATCTGGATTTCATGATTTTTAAACCCCTCCATTCTATAGAGGGTATATTAACTTTGTCTTTCCGTTTGTAACTTCTCGAAATACCCATGTTAGACCCTACGAAGCACACAGGGTGAAATGAAAAAATTGCAACCAACTTCAGAATGCTGTCATTTCTAAGCCACTCGTCCGACAGCTGTTAAAATTATTCCAGTGACAGTTCGTTATATTGTTTACAAGCCTACAAAAGCATTTTGGTCAGAATTTTCCAAAAAAAAAGTTATTCGTGATGGAATTCAAGCGTTATTCGTGATGGAATAGTGTGATTTCTATATCTCTATATATAAAATTTAGAAAAACTATGGGTCGCGTAGACGGTTTTCGAAAAGATCTCAAGCTAGGACCGAATGACGGCTACTTAAAAAAGCTATAAAAATTAGATCCATATTTGTGGAGAAAATCTTAATTTCATGATTTTTAAACAACTCCATTCTATAGAGGGTATAAATAGTAAAAATAATGGCGTTTGACTTTGTTGCAGTTTTTTATCTCTCCCTGTAAATGTCCCAATTCGAAATTGGAGCTTTCCTTGCGGGTTTGTCATAATTTTTATCGCATGAGATTTTTTAACTTGTCTTGCGATATTGGATTTTTACTTTTTGTAAATTTTTTTTTCACTTTACAACACTATGTGTTGGGTGTATTATATTCAGGTCAGAAATATCGTCTGATATCATCACCTGCGCCACCAAGAAGATCCTAGCCATACCATTTGATTTTTAAGAATATTAGTCTCGCTAGCGTCAAAATCAATACACGAACTCTTGTCGAAGTTACTTTCCGTTTGACCATCGTCTAGGAGATATGCCAAAACAAATTTTGACCACCCAGTCACAAATGACTCAAACAAAATAACAAATTTGTTCGAAACACATGAACTCATGGTTACTGTAAGACAAGTCGCAAATGTAATTAAATATACCGAAAAGCACTTCATAATACGTTAAAACAACCGGAAGAAAAACAATAAGCGCTACAACAATAAAGACAGAAATAAAAACGAAATGAAAACATTACAATCTTAGTTATCGTCGTCGCATCTATTATTACCACCGACACTTCTCTCATCAGCGAATACAGAATTGAGGAATATTAAAGAGCTTTCCATCAGAAAGCAATAACATTTAAATGTAGTGGGAGTCTTAGTCGTAGTGGGCGGGCAAATACCCAAGACTTTTGAGTAGAGATGTCGATTGTTGCAGGGACATGGCACACAATATAATAAAAAGTAGTAACAATTGATGAATTAGTACAAACAATTAAAAGGGTCTTACGCAAGAAGAAATTTAAATATTGGAAAATTTGTCCGAACGCAACAGTTCCAATTATAATTAGAATTATTTTAATTATCGCAGATACCAAGTTATATATAATGGAATTTCTAAAATTATTTAGTGTCGTTATATGGAGCCATGTAAAACGTAGACGATTTCAAAATTTGTTGTTAAAGAGTTAATGCTCTCAATAAGAGCCCTTTTAAAGTGATAACAACGGTGACATCACAAGAATTACCAACTGGTCCAATTATCCAATAATACACACAACAACAATATTACTCAAGCAACACTCAATATACATACAAACAATAGCAACAACTAATCCCAATATCCAACCGCAGTACGAGAAATTCATATAATGGAATTAATTTCAATATTTGCTTATTAACACAGAATCATCGTAACTACGGATATGTAATAATTCTCCTTCACGAGGCTACACTGATAACATATAGTGTTGTACTTTTTAGTAGACAGGTAAGATTGTTGGCAAAGGTGCTTCTGTGGGCTTTTCGAATTGGTCACCTTTGGGAAGAATTATGGCCTTCAAACGTCACGCTGTCCGAATGTTTTTTCTGCGGTATTTTGGCCCATTCTCTGTGAAGCGCTTGCTTGAGGTGATCGACACTTTTTAGTGCCAACCTTGCTTTCTAAATACTTTAGACACAATAGTCCAACGGATGGTATCCCGAGATTTTGGTGGCCATTGTGCGCTGAAAATGAAGCGAGGAACCTCTTTTTGTAAACATTCTTGGGTTGCGCGTGATGAGTGCGATGGTGCTAAGTCCTTTTGGAATGTCCAAGGTCTGTGGCCAAAATGTTCGCGTGCTCAAGGCTTTAATATACCCTCCAGAATATTTTCGCGAAAATATTCAGCATTTATTCTTAGTCGATTAATACGAGCGGAGAGCGACCATCGGCTGTTATGGCGGCCCACACAATCAGCATGGCCGGCGCTTGAGATCTGGTGGCCAACCGAAGGTGCACATTTTCAGCTGACCTCTTTAGCAAGTGAACACGATCATTTTGTTTCTTTACAAACTGCAGGACAACGAATGTTTTATCATCGGAGAAAACCAAATTCGGCAGTACACCACTTTCGGCCAAGCGAAGCAACTCTTTAGCTCTTTTGAGTCTATTTTCTTTCTGTTACGTTGTAAGTTCTTGCACTTTTTGGAATTTTAATGGTTTTACCCCGAGCTCATTTTTTTGTCTGGCTCTGGTGCGCACATTAACTCTCGAAGGGAATATTTATTTCATCCAAACTTGACCACACCAGAAAATAATTTGCGTATTGAACAAGATAGGATCATATAATTTTGTGCAAACGTTGCAAATCTCAATATTTGTATTCGTGCTATGACAGGTGTTAAAATGGACAATATCGGCCCACTCCATCATGTACCTTTCCCACAAAGGGTCAACATTTTGAATAATTATAACTATTATAAAATGCGAAATAACCATCCGATTCTGTTCAAATTTCACACATCCAAATATTTCTACTAACACAAGATCTAGTGTGAAACAAATGGTCACAATTTTAACCTTTATAATTTGCGAAACAGGTCAGCGATTCTATTAAAAATTGGGATATCTTAATATGCATGTCAACCAGACATCTGATTTTTATATGGAATTTATCGGCTCATTACTTCTCGTAAATAACCACAGAAAGTTAAAATTATGATTAAGATGATTCCCCATTAAAAAGGGTTATGCCTGTCTAATTTTCTTCAAATTTTGCACATCCAAATATTTTGATCAGTAATAGATTCATTGGAATGTTTTGGTCCTATATATCTGTTACTCTCCCATATTTCAACATTTTCATTTATTACATAACTCATATAAAGAGAAGATCGATACGGTTCGGCCGGACCAAAATTTTAATGCCTTCCCCCTTTGGGTAAAGAAAACATTTTTATATAAAAGTATCTGAATCCACACGTGTTCCACTTTAAACTAAAAATAGCAGTAAGACCGTAAATTTTCAAAAAAAAAAAAAAAAAAACAAAGTGGGTGAGGCGGTTGTGTGGGGGCCATACCAAAATGGGAACCTCCATAGTCAATTTAATTATTGTCATCTACCAAATCTTCTTGAATAACAAATTTGAAATAATTTCGTGGGTAAATGTAACTAGGATTATCAAAATGCCGAGTATCGGTGGATATCGTTTACCATTTAACTGCAAATACAAATTTTTGGCAAATCCATGGAAAATGTGGCAAAAATTGGCACCGACTATCGAAAGGTACCGTTATTTGGGGGCTATACCAAAACGTGGATCTATAAATACAATGTTTTGCCACCGGAGCTAGAATCCATTATGACCAACAAATACCAATTTTTAGACAAATCCGTTGAAAATGTGGCACAAATCACCAAAATACGATACGTCACACAGAGGGGTGAAATCACAAAACACGGAGATTAATTGAAAAATAAAATTCGTCATTTGAAATAAATGTTTTTAAACTATTCTAGAAAACTAAATTCTACTTCAGTACCGAAAATTCATACGTCATACGTTGTTTAGTTTTCTAATTACACAGTGGCAAAGTTAAGAAATATTTCACTTTTTCGCAAGGAGAAGGAAAAAAATTGTCTTCGGTTAATTAATTAGGTTAATTAGGTTTTTTCTCATCAAAAGTTATCATTTTAAAATTAAAACTTCGAATACAGAAAGTTATTAGTGTTTTAGAATAAAAAAAGTGTTAAAAATAATGATTAAAATATTTTAAAAATTAATTCAAAATATTACTATATTTTTTCCATATCCGAAAAGTTATGGAGTTTTAAAAAAATAATATCGAGAAGGTCTTAAAATTTTAATTTTGTATTTTAGAATGGAATTTTTTCCATAATCAACAAATCAACTCGTGCCGTTTTTGTTTAATTTAAAAAATAGTGAAAATAGTCAACTGATTTTGCTGTTAATGTACTTTGATCTAGTTCTCTGTTTTATTTGTTTTTTTTTTTATTTTTGTTGCCTTTTCTAAATAAGTTTCTCTTGCGTTTTTATCTTGTTATTAACTGGAACTTTAAACTAAATACAAAAATATTCCAGTCTCTTTAAAAAATCAGTTGTGAGGTTACCTGCCTCAACCTCAATTTTAACTGATGATCCAATTAAAGACAATGAGAGAGATTTGATGGATGATAAGGATGATTTGTTAAATGTCAGTCACATATATTTTTTTCTAAATATATTTATAAGGTTATAGTCTATTTCAGTTAGGAAGGCTTAATTGCCAGCCAATTTTATATATATATATATATATATATATATATATATATATATATATATAATTATTTATTTTTATAATTATTCCTTTCTCATAAAAATATGTAGTCTTTTTGTCTTCAGATTTTAGAAGGTTTTGCAAAGGATAAATTATTTTTTCTGGCTTTACTCAAATGTTGGATTTATAAGGCAATTTTGTAATTTTTCCATCCATCCATTTGAAAACAAAATACCAAAAAATAAGTTTGTAAATTACTCTGTCTGAAACCCTCAAAATACCTAATATTGGGAAGCACCATTATATATTTTGCAGGGAGAAATTCACAAAATACCTACAATTTGGAGGTGCCATTATATATGGCCAATACTTAATAGTGGATTTATCTTCACAAAATTAAGCAGGGAGAGATTTTGTCCGCTCAGAACTCAAAATGTCAAAATACTCATGATTGGGTTTGAAATTGTGGCCGAAACCTTCAAAATACCAAAAAATCAGAAAGTGGCGCTATATGGGAGCCTTACCGAAACGTGGACCGATATGTCCCATTTTTAATGCCAAACATATAACAGGTAATATGAATGTCTGATCAAAATTTCAGAGCAATATAACGCTTCCCTGAATTAATCTCCGTTTTTGGCATCTCACCCCACTGTGCGTCGATTCTTTTGCATACAGCTTGTGTCTGCATAATTTTTAAATAACGGATTTGAGTAAAAGTTGTTTACATAAACTTACAGAAGCATACACTTTTTATAATATTTCTACAATGTTTTCCTAACTTTCATTGTCACATATCTTACATCCATATCGACAACTCTAACTTTGACTCCAGGTCATATTGGCAAAATTGCGGTCATGAAATAGGTTTCTTTATTATTATTATTTCTATGGTGGGATGAAATGATGCATTAGCTTCATTTGTAATTGAAGGGGAGTGATATTGGTTTTATCGCCATATCTGAATGCTTTTACACACACATACATTTGGGATTAACAAATACCAAATAACAATCATTGCTATCGAAGAACCATAACGTTTGCCAAACATAAGCAAACAAGAGTAAATACGGTATATGTCCATAGCTCAACACTCATCACTCATAGTAACGGCAGTTTTAAAATCTCATGAAAAGCTAATAGCATAAGGCACACCAGCTAAAGGAAAATGTTCATTAAAAGTGGAAACGAGGCGGTAAAAGTTCACCATCATTAAACGTCAAGATGACTCAATAAAACTTACCAACATTTTCCAGCAACACCGGATTACCATAAGTAATGGCCAATTCAAGCACTTGCATATAATTGGCATCGCTCTGTTTAATAACTTTCAAATCATTCTTCTTCTCCATATTTTTAATCCACTTGTTGGCTTGCACTATGGAAATGAAGATTTAGAGAGGATAAATATTTGTTGTGGTATTTTATAATTAAATTAGCTATTGGTCGTAATGATGATAATGATGGCAATGCCAATGCACCTGCACATCAGCTTACCTTGGGGATCAATTAGGAGGGAATAACGACTGGAATTAGCAACAATGATGGCATTTTCCACTGAAAAATTATCAGCAGGTAAGCCGCCTAATGACCAGGCTCTAATTTGCATCGGATTTCCCAGGGTATTTGCTAGTGAAAACTTTTCCGAGCAGGGTATTTTTCGCTGGTGGCAGAAATCATTCCATTCTTGAAGTATTCGAACTCTGTACTATTGTTACAAGGATGAGAAAAGAAGCATTAAATTAGCACTTATTTGATTGTTTCAATGTGTTTTTGAATAAGTTGGAAATAAAATATAGCATCAATATTAATGGAAATATAAAAAACGGATTGAAGAAAAAACTTAATAAGAATTTTTGCACGGTGTAAATACCAATAGATCGAGAGTATAGTAAAGTTGAAAGAAAATCAATGGTCTCCCATTTGATATTTTCTACATCGTTAAATTGCTAAACAAATAAGACTTTCCAAAAAAGCCAAATGGTTTTAAAAAGGGAATTTAGTACATCGTAAAGAAAATTTTCTTTGGAGTGGAAATACCTGTTTGATTTTCCGTCAAAGTATTAATATCCCTGTTATGTTGATGTGAAATAATCTACATAGAGAGGTTATTTGAACAACGTATTGTTCCGCAGCCATATTTAATATTGTGAAGAATTTTACATTTTCTAAGATCGACGATTGACGTGCATATTTGGACTATACCGTCTACTTCCTTTACTTCATATGAGATATCAGCAATGTTTTTGGAAAAGGTGGAAATATGCGTGATGTACTAGATATAGTGGACAGAAATTTTCCACATCATCCAGATACACTAATACAGATTAAAACATAGGTATGTGCAAAATTTTACGGAAATCCAACATTTATATTCAAATTTATACGAAATCATAAATTCCGATAAATTACATATTCACATCAGATTTCTGGTTAAGAAAAATAAAAGTTGTATAGAATCCCCGACTTGTTTCGCAAATGTGACGCTTTCTGACTGAGGTAGCAAAAGGGGTTGGCAGATATATATATCAACTTCACAAAAGATTTTGCGTCAGCAAAAATTGTTCGATGTTTGAAATTTGAAGAGAGTTGGATGCTTATTTCTCTTTCATTGAGCGTTTTGTTTTTCAAAATTTTGAACCCTTTGTGGGGAGGTAGCAGAAGAAATGGTCCGATCTCTCCGATCCATCTTTATAACAGATCTTGTGCTGATGGAAATATTGAGATGCACCAAGTCTAAATGGAATCGGATGTTAATTTCGCGTTTTATTAGCTTCATGGATATTCAAAATTTTGGCCCTTCGTGGTGGAGGTACCATCTTCACACCAGACCTTGGGTTAATAAAAATATTGTAATGTGTGTAATTTAACGACATTCGTAAGAGTTCGATTGTCATCACATTATATATAAATTTTAAATTACTCAATAATCTACCCTTTTTGAGGAATATACTTGATGGAGTGGATCGATATTGTTAATTTTTACACCTGACGTAGCACCGATGGAAATATTAAGATTTGCAAAGTTGGAGCAAAATCGGATTATCCTTTCTTTTTATGTGCTGGAAAATATTTTATTTGCAAATTTCGACTTTTTGTAAGCAAGGTATCATCTCCGAACTCGATCAAAGTTTGATAATATTATTACTATATACCAAGTTTGGACCAAATCGGATACTGTCTTCGAGAGTTATCATGCACTTTTTGGCCGTATCAAGTGATATATACCCTCTCTAACCATATGGCTGGAGGTATAATTAAAGTCGATATTACATTGAGAGATGAACATAAAGTAAATAAAAACTATGAACAATATAATTTTTTACTAGAAATATATTAGATAAATCTTCACCTAATTTCTTAGTTTCCCTGTAGTATTTCCAAGCGATATAGATAAGTTTCATTGCTGAGCCACATAAGAAAGTAGTGACGTTTTTTTTAACCTAAAATCCAAAAAATCGCGTTAAAATGTGAAATTTAAACACTTTCATTTTGTACAATAGTAAGGTTTTATATTGCATATTTTTTTTCCATTTTGACTTACTATTTTCGAATATACATTTGTAGTGTTTTTTTTTTTTTTTTTGAATTCTTATATGATTTTTTTGTATAGTATAAAGCCACAACGGATAAAACTGTTATTTATAGATTTTATGTATTTATTCGTAATACCCCATAAATACATAAAATCTATAAAATCCGTTGTCGCTTTATATGAAAATTCGAAAATCGGGAAAAATCGACAATTTTTCAATGGAATCGAATTTCAAAATAATAGTACATAGTGCTTTCTACTCCAGGACCTACATCGTGCTTCAGCTGGAAGATGCGAACACATTTAAACAAACAACCAGTAAAGAAAGTAATAAAGTCGGGCGGGGCCGACTTTATGATACCCTACACCACTTTGCTAATTTAGTAGAGCTCCACATAACAATAAAAGTTCTTATGGGAGAATTCAATCATACACGTTATGATTATAATTATAACTTAAAGTTCAAAGGACTAAATATGCCGAAGCATTTGTATCTTTTAAATTCGGAATTGTATTACCCATTTGGTGCACAATTCATTTGAAATCGGATAAAGATATATATGGGAGCTATATCCAAATCTGAACCGATCTCGATAAAATTTGGCAAAGATATTTCTGAGCTGTATTTTGTATATTTCCTTGAATATCGTTGTTACGGAGTGCATATTACGGCCGTGGGTAACAAATATGACAAATCGGATGAAGAGTATATATGGGAGCTATATCTATATCTTAACCGATCTTCACCAAATTTGACATACTAGCTTCTAGACTCAATTCGGTCGTAAGTGCCAAATTCCATCCCATTTGGACAAATATTAGACGTTTGATGCACAATAAAAAGAAAATCGGACGAAGTTATATATGGGAGCTATATCCAAATCTGAACCGATCTCGATAAAATTTAGCAAATGTATTTCTGAGCTGCATTTGATATATTTCCCCAAATATTGTTGTTGCAGAGTGCATATTACGGCGGCGGTGGACAAAAATAACAAATCGGATGAATAATATATATGGGAGCTATAGCTATATCTGAACCGATTTCGATCAAATTTGGCATACATATTTTCAGACCTAATTTGGGTGTATATGCAAAATTCCATACAATTCGGGCTGATATTACACTAAATTTTGACCGATTATCTCCAATTTCAATAGGATTTGTCCTTGGGCCAAACAAATGATCTGTGCAAAATTTCATCTGGATCGGGCAATAAATGCGACCTGTACTTTGTTTACAAAAATACATGGACAGACGGACAGACGGACGGACGGACGGACATGCATAAATCGACTCAGAATGTGATTCTATGCAGATCATCAAAAGGAACTATGGGTCTATCTCGTTTCCTTCTGCCTGTTACAAACAAATGCACAAATACATAATACCCTGACCACCTTGTGGTGTAGGGTATAAAAATGACCGAAGAAGCGCTATGGGGTTAATTTCAAAAAGTGGACTTGCTTCTTTCATATGGCAATAAATTGTCAAATGAGAACACAAAATGCAAAATACATTGGGACTGCAATCAGTCAAATACCGACTATAAAGAACGCAAAATAGAAATTCTACCTAAACATTCAAGATACCTTTAATCGCATTGGCAGGTCATGATATGGGTCATAACCCCTGATAACGGAACAACCCGATTTCAAGTATATTCTACATTTTAACCATATTTTTCGTACTAATTTTAGCTTATGTTGATAATTTAAGATGAAACCATCTTTGCAAAAAATTATCACGTTTTGGTATAACCATCATATGATTTAAGGTATTTTCGGGGTCTTGGCCACTTTTTTCATTTTTTGGCTCTTATTTGACATCTTTGTTTCTAAGGGGGAAGAAAACCTCTTCTTATAAAATTTTTATGTTTCGGAAAAGTGCGCATCTTAATCTTGAGGCTACCTGGGTTAAAAAAAGCCTGAGGTAGAAAATCATCTTAGAGATAATTATCCTCATAGGAATTTATTTAAGTATAGTCCCCACATTAGTATACCCCCAAGTCCACTTTCCCAACCAATGTGTGGTCAGAAAAGAAAATTTGGTATTCTATTGAATTTGTCCACTTTCCCAACCAATGTGTAGACATAAAAGAAAATTTTATATTCTATTGAATTTGTAACCCCCAAGAGAATATTGGTTGGGAACGTAGATTTGGTACGTACGTCTATATGAAATAAACTCCGAAATGTCAATCTGGGACTCATTCAGTCGGAAATTGTGGCAGAAACATAACAAAATACGAAATTATAAAGTAACTTTATTGGATCTCCACCGCATAATTTAAATCATCTTAGAGATAATTATCCTCATAGGAATTTATTTAAGTATAGTCCCCACATTAGTATACCCCCAAGTCCACTTTCCCAACCAATATGTGGTCAGAAAAGAAAATTTGGTATTCTATTGAATTTGTCCACTTCCCCAACCAATGTGTGGACAGAAAAGAAAATTTGGTATTCTATTGAATTTGTAACCCCCAAGAGAATATTGGTTGCGAACGTAGATTTGGTATGTACGTCTATATGAAATAAACTCCGAAATGTCAATCTGGGACTCATTCAGTCGGAAATTGTGGCAGAAACATAACAAAATACGAAATTATAAAGTAACTTTATTGGATCTCCACCGCATAATTTAAATGACAAACAATTAATGCCCATTTTACGGTAATCGGACAACATTCTGCCTTCAAATATGAGGAGGACAAAACTGAATATCACGCAGTACGGGATTTTAAACGTTGGAAATACAAATTTCAAATTATAGCTCATTGGAATGGTTTTTACAATATCAAAAATTGAGCTGAATTTTTACATGGGGCTATTATAGATGTTCTTTATCATATAGGTATTTAACACTCAAATTAAAGCCTATAGCTGAAAAATAAGATCAGGCTATTCAAAATATCTAAAACCGACGGTAATTATAATTTTTGCCATGAATATTAATTTATATTTAGTCATGGAGTCATTACTCATAATCAAGTCATTACTTATAATCAAAATTGGATTAATTTTAATGGAGTCATTACTTATAATCAAAATTGTGCCGCCTACATAAGTCAGATCTTTGATTTATTGTGCTTTAAAGACTAAAAGTACGGGTCGGCAACGCGGACCGGGCCAGCTAGTAAGGTATGAAAATCAAGTATGTAAAGTAAGATTAATATATGAAGGTAGTTTTGAATATATGTAATAAAAAAGTACTAAATAGTACTATATTTGGTACAATTTCTTATTGGCTGAGTAGATAGTGCTTAAAATCTGGAATTTGGTATTAGGATCGCTGTTCATATGTAGGTGGTTTAGGAAATGTATACTATGATTGCACGAAAAGTACTTAATGGTACTATATTTGGTATTGGGTAAAGGGATAGACATAAAATTAAAAGTTTAGGTTATTGATGGTATCTGTATTTGAAATTTGGTGTCCTATATTTGAACGAAAAATACTAAATGGTATTGGGTAAAGGGATAAGGCTGGAATCCTCAAATTTGATATTGAGGTATGTGTTGGTATCTGCAATTAAGATAAGGAGGGGTTTTGGAAAAGTACTAAATAGTACCAAATTTGGTATTTGGTGAAGGTTTACAGCTAAATTCCTGAAACTTGATGTTGAGGTCTCTGTTAGTATCTGAAATTAAGATAAGGATCTGGTTTTAAATGTGTACTATAATTGTTCGGAAAGAACTAAATAGTACAAAGTTTGGTATTTGGTGAAGGAATAGAGCTGAATTCCTGAAATTTGATATAGATATCACTGTTGTCTGTGGTTATGATATGGAGTTTTGGTAATGTGTAATGTGATGTAATGTGTTTTTGGTAATGTGTACTATAATTGTGCGAAAATTACTAAGTGGTACTAAATTGGGTTTTGGGCTCGAATTCCGAAATTTGTTATTGATGTCTCTATTGAAGTTGGTTTTGTAAATATGTTTTGGTATTGGGTGAAGGGATGCAGCTAGAATCCCGAAATTTGGTTAGTGTCCATGTTTGAGAGAAGGGGCTGGTTTTAGATATGCGTACTATAACTGTGTTAAATGGTACTAAAATTGGTAATGGGGGAAATTATAGAGCTGAAATCCTGAATTTTGTTAACATGGACAATATCGGTCAACTCCTTCTGGTACCTCCCCCACAAAAGGTCGAAATTTGCCAATAAATATTATTTGCACATAAAAGGAAGCAGGAATCTAATTTTGCTCTAATTTTGCAAATCCTTATATTTGCGTCAGTTCTAGGTCTCTCAAATTTCTCACATCCTACTATTTTTATGAACCCAAGATCTGGTTGTAAGACGGAATTATCGACCCACTCCTTCTGGTACCTCCCCCACAAACTCTCAAAATTTTGAATATCCATGAAGTTCATAAAAAGCTAAATCAACATCCCATTCAATTCCAGACATGGTATATCTCAATATTTCCATCAACACAAAAGTTATAAAGATGATAGAGATCGGACCATTTATTTTGGCACTCAGTCATTCTTTACAGTTTGCTTTATATAAATATATGTCTTTCATCCAGAATCCTGAGATGAATATGGAATTTATAATTTTCCATAAATTGGATATAAATGTTCGAATTTCTTATACATATATTAATATTTATATCTTATTTATTTAGGTCCGATACGAAATGGACAATATTGGCCCATTCTTTCCAAGCCCACTCCATAGAGGGTCAAGAGTTTGAAAATTCATAACAGAAGTCAAAATATTTTAAAATAATCGAACATTTGCTGAGGGTATACATCTGTCGGTAAAACCGACCGATACTTTTTTACTTGTTTTTTACTAAAGAAACTTTCGTTTAATTGTCTTATTAGTTTATAACTGAGGAAGGAACTGTCGCTTTTTTAATGATAAACCATCGGTCCACTGCAGTCAAAGATTTTTAGATACGATTTAGATTTTTATGCAATCGGGATATCTAAAACAAAAGATGTGTAACCTTGATTATTACAATAAGTTTAACATTTTTCAAACTTAAAAATTCCAGCATCATTTTAAGGTCATTTTTATAAAAAAGGCGATAAATAAAATTTACTTTATTTAATTTTTTATTTATAGCTATATTGGCAGGCTTAAAAATTATGAGTAATGAAAATGTTTTTATTACATTGAAAGCGAAGCTTTGGACTTCTTTCGGTTAACGGTTATTCCTAAATAACGTCAAATACATATGCATCAATGCAAAACTGTGTTTTCGTTTCAATTCGTGTCAAACTTAGATGGAGTTCGCAGATGGTCAAAATCGGTCCATTCTTTCTGGCACCTCCCCCACAAAATATCAACATTTTTAAAGAAAATAATTTTCTGCACAGAAGAGAGAAAGGATACTCCGATTGTTTGTTCTATCTTTGCAAATCCTAGTATTTGCGTCAGTGCTAGGTCGGGTGTGAAAATGGACAATATCGGTCCACTCCATCAAGTACCTCCCCCACAAAGGGTCAAAATTTTGAATAATTACAACTCTTATAAAGTGTGATGTTAGAGTCCGATTGTCTTCAAATTTCACACATCCCAACAATTTTATTAACCCAAGGTCTGGTGTTAAGAAGGAATATATCGGTCAACTTCTTCTGGTACCTTCCCCACAAAAGGTCGAAATTTTCAATATCCATGAAGTTCATAAAATGCGAAATAAACATCCGATTCTATTTAGACTTATCGCATCTCAATATTTCTACCAACGCAGGATCTGTTATAAAGGCTGTAGAGATCGAAACTTTCCTTCTGATATTAAAAATATGTAAGTCCTAAAAATACCGAGGGAGATATTTAATTTTAGGCCAATGGTATGACAGAAGGTTATGTATTTTCAACACGAATTTCTGAAAAGCCGGTAGAAAAATTGGTTAAATTTGATGGCACCTTTGTAAGGAGGTGATTTTTATTGAATAAGGAGGTCAAATTTAAGTCCTATGGAAAATATGAAATATGATATGAAAAAGACAGTAATTGTAAAATATTTAATTGGAAAATGTGTTTTACAAAATTACTATATTTCAAATACATTAATTTCATTGAAGAAAGTAGTAGTGAAAAGAAAAAACAAGAGCAGTACATCGATATTGATCATTTGTTGCAAGAAGTGAAGTGAAGAAGTGAACTCTAAATATCAACTTTCTGAACATTTCATATTAAAACAGCATATCAGAAAGAAAAAAATCACCTGAGTGGATTTTTTTAGTATCCTGCACCATGAGTCGAAATAACAATTTCAACAGTATGGTAATCACCTAACTTTCTTTCGCCCTATTTAAAGTTTAAGTGAAGGGTTTTAAACTTTCGGTCATGCTGCACTTAACGGCGTTTTTATACCATACACCGCACTGTGATACCGGGTATCATGACGATGTACATTTGTTTGTTAAAGGCAAAAGGAGAAAAGTTAAACCTATTCGGCGTTTTCCTATAGCCCTAAATATAGGTACCGGATGTTCGGTATTTTGAGGATTTAACCCGCATATTTTAACGGATTTATTTAAATTCGATATTGACTTACATTCTCAACAGAATGGTTTCAAATTTGGTATTTGAAATTCGAAAAATTGTCTGTGTAGGTCACGTTTTGGTCTCAGTCACGTTTGCAACACCTCGAAAAATACATTTAAGACCGCGCAAAGTATGCCGATCAAGAATAGCGCTGTCCGCCCGTCTGTCTGTCAGTCCGTTTGTGGAAATCACTCCATTTTAGGAGTGATAAAATTGCACACAGATGTGTTTTAAGTTTGCAGGACTTTTGGTATTGAATGCTATATAGGTCCATATTTAGGTATTTTTAACCGTTTTTTTTATTTTTAAAGTTCTTTCAAAATGGTGGAGGGTATTAAAAGTTTGTGTAGACGTAATTTGCCTGCTTTTTACTGGTCTTTGTAAACGAATCAAAGGTTTGGGCATTGTCCAATTGAGATGCTATTTAGCATAGTTCATTTTTTTTTTGTTCCTAAGACGAACTCTGTTGAGGTAGACAAAATTCGATTGAGATTTGTATATAGCTCCCATATATATCTTTGTCCGATTTCACGCTTACCATATGGGTAATAACAATCAAAATGGGATGGGTTCTGGAACATACGACTCAATTTAGCCTGTAAAACAGACTGTGAAGTTTGGTAAAAATAGGTCTGTCAGACTTAACATTTAAGTCCTACAAGGTCGTAATATGCCTTCCATAACAGTCATTAGAAGGAATTACATATATTCTTGAAATAGATTTTCCAAATTTAGTTTAGATCCGTTTAGATGCACAAACCATGCTACCTTTGTATAATTAGGCTAGATTTGGACCAAATTTCAGGATTGGAGCAAGTCGATTAAGATACATAGCTAAACATACATAGACATAGCTTAATATATGTTACACCCGATTTTTAATTTAAGCCATTTCAAATTTCTAACAAGTTAAATAGAACCAGTCGGTATTGCCAAAAGCTGGCGTTGTTCGGTTATTTAAACATATTTTGACTTGCGTTATTATTATTAAAATTGTTGACCTTTCATAGGAGAGGTTTCGAAAGAATGGACCAATATTGTCCATTTGGTATTTTGCATGGGTCTGATATAAATATTATCCCTTTAAATGAAATATTTGATAATTTTCCGAAAAGCTTGAAATGTGCGTGATGTACCACATATGGTGGACCGAAGTAAT
Organism: Musca domestica; assembly: GCF_030504385.1. Taxonomy (NCBI): domain Eukaryota; kingdom Metazoa; phylum Arthropoda; class Insecta; order Diptera; family Muscidae; genus Musca; species Musca domestica. The sequence continues at coordinate 6,207,010 of NW_026712296.1, read as the reverse complement.
CGACTTCATCTAATGCTAATAGATTATGGAAACATTTATATCCAATTCTATGCGAATAACTTTTTGGAAAATTTGTATCCTTTACAGGATGAGATAAAAAACCGCAACAAGGTCAAACACTATAATTTTTACATTTTTTTTTTTTTGATGAAAGCAAGAAATTTCGGAAATAGCATCAAATTTTAGAATAAGTTTAGATTTTTTCGAATTGGTCACGTTTGGCACAAAATAATGTCCTTCAAACGGCCAAAGAAACCGTCACACGCTGCCCGAATGTTGCTCTGCGGTATTTTGGCCCATTCCCGGCGAAGCGCTTGCTTCAGTTGATCGACACTTTGGTATTTTTTAGTGCCAACCTCACTTTCCAAAATACTCCAGACACGATGGTCCAACGAATTGGTATGCGAAGATTTTGGTGGCCATTGTGCGCTGGAAATGAATCGAACGAATGGTTTCTCATCAGAGAAAACCATATTTGGCAGTTCACCACTTTCGGGCAAGCGAAGCATCTCGTTACCTCTTTTGAGTCTATTTTCTTTCTGTTGCGGTGTAAGTACTTGCAATTTTTGGAATTGCAATGTCTTTACCCCTAGCTCATTTTTCAATATTTGCCGAATGGGATATTGCGATATATTCAGCTTTGGCGAGGTGCCAAAAGTAGTGATCCGATATTTGCCTTATTCATAACAGATCTTGTGTCAATGAAAATATTAGGATGTGTCAAAAGCATCGAAAACCCTATTTTTTCGATATCTTAATGTTATACATACCTCATTATATCGTTATTAAAAGTTGTTCTTTTTATTTTTTTTTTCGATAAAACTTCTTTTTCTTCTGTTAAATGCGTGTCAAATAATGCAAAAATTTGTGCGAGTACAGCGTAATGCCACCGAATCACTGTTTTACAACCATTCCGGGCACTTAATCTAGATTCAGTGTCATTTTTTGCCATGGTTTTCGTTATTCATGCTCATGCATATTCATGTTCCGTTAACGTGAACGTTACCATGATGAGTCATGTGGCCTGAGAGAGAGCATCATGGCGGAAAATAATGTTTTTTTTTGCATCTTTTATTTACAATATAAATTTCACATCGCATCAGTTTCAGCAACTGCTACCACCAACACCATCAACTTTATTGTCACTGGCAATGCTATTCCTTTGGAACACCTATCTGCCATTTCTGACGAATGCACATGACAATGTAGGTATGTAACATTCTGTCATTGATACCTTGGTAACGGTTGTTGCAACTCCCCAGGGATGTCTGGGATGACCAAACAATAACAAATTTACCAAAGCACCGAGAGTACCCCCACCAATATCAACAGTTGTTAGCAGATGTAGTTTCTATAGTCTGCGTGTATTCGGATGCTGTACGGAGGTGCGGACCAATCATTAGTTTTCATTTGATAGACAGAAAAGAAAAATAACATATGCAATGAAGTTCACGGTGTCCAATGAAGCAAAAACAAATTGCGCTAGCAGAGTTAAGCCTGTCAAAAAGAAAAAAAAAAAAGGAAGGAAAGGACAACAGTTGGACAGGACCGATGATACTCTTTACCACATTTATATTGACAGTTTGTGTTAAGTAAATCATACTAACAATGATAGTTATTAAATTGGTATTACGGCTGTTGAGTTGTTGAATTTTAAAATCGGATGTAATTAATATAAGTGAACTATATTTTACTCTGAACCGATTTCCATTAAATTTGACAGAGGTATATTTTTCATCTGTATGTAACCTCCCGCAAAAATATCATTGCTATAGAGCGAGTATTTTTAATTTGAGAAATCTTAAATTTAAAATCGAATAGAGCTAAAGCTATATATGAAACGATGGTACAATAATAACAAGGTAGGGCAGAGTGATTAAATTTGAAAAACACAACCCTGAAGCTATAACTTCAAATTTATCAATAAAAAATGCAACAGGTTTCTTATTGTTTTGACACTTTTCTCACAATATTCTAATTCAAGTAAAAATTGTGGACAACGATTGGAACGCTGGGAATTTTTCACAACCTCGAGTTTTTAATATGTACTCCACTCCTTTTAATTCCAAGCGGAATCATTTGCTCCTCCCAAAAACTGTAATACGAATTTAAATTTCAACAGAATTTTAATTGTTATACCCACCACCATACATAGTATGGACGGTATATAAGGTTAGTCATTCCGTTTGTAACACCTCGAAATATACATTTGAGACCGCACAAAGTATATATATTCAGCATAAAATTCTATGTTGATATAACGATGTCCGTCCATCTGTCTGTGGAAATCACTCTTGAAAATTGGGCCATGTATGCCCATACTTTAGTATAGCCCCCATATAATGGTACCTACCTATTTTCAGTATATTGGTGATTTAAGCGACATTATTCATTGGAAATGTTTCAAATTTGGCCTAAGACAGAAAATTGTCTGTTCAGATCCACGTGTTGGTATAGTCCCCAATATAATGGTACCTCCCTATATTCGGTATTTTCATTCTTTTTAGCGACATCATTCACCGGAATTGTTTCAAATTTTGGTATTTAAAGTTCGTAATGGATACTGCAGCCTACGATAGAAAATTGTCTGTGCATAACGCCATACAACGGAACCTCCCGATATTCGGCATTTTGATGTTTTTAAAGACGTTATCAACCGGAATTGTTTTAAATTTGGTATTTGAAGTTCGTAATGGGCATTACAGCCTATTAGAAAAAATAGTCTGTGCAAGTCTACGTGTTCGTATAGCCCCCATATAATGGTACCTCCCTATTTGCGGGATTTTGGTGATTTAAGCGACATTATTCACCGGAAATGTTTAAATTTGGTATTTGAAGTTCGTAATGACTTACAGCCTAATACAGAAAATAGTCTGTGTTCGTATAGCCCCCATATAACGGCACCTCTCCATATTCGATATTTTGATGATTTAAGTGACATTATGCACCGATTTTTTTTTTCAAGTTTCGCATTTTAATATTGTAATGGCTTATGACAAAAGCTGCCTGTGCAGGTCCATGTTGTCGTATAGATCCCAATATAATGGCTTAATTCGGTAGTTTTAAGATTTCAACAGAATATTTAACGGATTTTATTTTTTTCTTGAAAATTGCCAAATTCGTTGCAAAGGGTTGAGGGTATTCAAAGTTCGTCCCGGCCGAACCTACATCTTTTTACTTGTTTTTTTATTTGTTAACTTGGAGATTAATAGAGATTTTATGCTCATAGAGGTAGTGCAAAGTTTGAAGAAAATTTTTTCATTTGGTATTTTTAAAGGAGTTTTTATACGGAAGCAGTGAAATGATTGACAATTTTCGCATCTAACCGAGTAGTGATAAGAATATAACGATCTGCCAAATTTGATCGTGGTCGAATACTTTCTGCAATATTCATAATTTGTCAAAACGGAAGGAGTGAACCGATTTTACCCATCTTCGTTGAATTTATTCCGAAGAAAATTAAAAACTCAAAAAGACTATTAAAGCCAAATATGAGGGAAAATCTAAACTTTAACACTACTGCTGCAGTGACATTTTATTGGGGCTATTGCCAAGCATTGCCACTGTAAATCATTTTAACTTTAATTTCAATTATATTTATAGCCTTCACCATATTATGGAGTATATATTACGTTTGACATTCCCTTTGTACGCATTACATTTTACATACTTCAAGTAATTACATTCTTCTTTTTCCGAAATGGTCGGATTATATATTTACCTCAGTTGGGAAAAATCCCAGATATGCTGTACAACCTCCAGCTAGAAGAACATCACCAACAATATTGCTTATGGAATGATGTAGATTGTGTGCGGTCTCGGACCAACGTGTTTTTTCTCCACCCAAACCACCAAGTAATTTTTCGGCTCTGTAAATATTGAGTTCTATAAAATTTGCAACTGAAAGATAGCCAATTATTACTTACCTGTTTAGTTTCTTTTCACAATTGTCGATTTCGTCTTCAAGCCCCTTTTTCTGTCTCGACTTTTCGGCAAAATAATCATTGAGTTTTTGTAATTTATCTAGAATGACTTGTAGTTCGGCACGCTTTGCATTAAGCTTTTCCATTTGTGAAGCCAATTCATTTTCGGCCTCGGCCAATGCAGCTTTTTTAGGCATGACAATTCGGGCCACTTTGTCATAGACATCCATTGCGCGAACCCAGTGACAAATGCCTTCACAGGCTGTTGAGGCCGATTTGATTTTGTCCGGAACAAAATCTCGATCAGCTACGTATCTATAAATGATTTAATGGATCAGAACGTGTTAAGAACAATTTTATAACTATTTGTCAGACTTGTTTTATTTTAGGCTGCTATATTGGTCTTTGGTACAATTTCTTAAATGTTAAATATATAATTATTTAATTTTGTGTATAACCTGTACCATTTTTAATATGTAATTTTTAATTGTTAACGTAAATTACTTAGATTTAGTTTTGAGAATAGTGCCTTTCCGCCTTTTAGAAAACTCAACAGATAACATTTGTCACAATACCTTACAACTATACTTATTAATTTGTAGTACAGCGTTATATGCGTATATATTGGGGCATACAAGTGACCGTGCTAAATGGCCACAAGGCAAAGGAAATTATATAAAAGGGTGTTTTCAAGCAATAATAGTATACGTAAATTAAATTATGCAAAAATTCCAAATTATAATGTGGTGTCCTTTGGAATTGCTATTTTCAAATCTCAAAAAGCACTGTCAAATATTGAGATTCTTATTTTTTCTTAGAATCCGCTTTTCCCTCCTAATATATATCCTCTGCAACCTTATGATCAGTAATTGAACTCAAAACACACCACACCACTGCTGCAGAAACAAAGAGGTGTTAAAAGTCTTACATCTACATCATCAACTCATTGACTTTTATTAGTTTTTATACCTTGCGACACCATGTGTTGGGATGTATATATAGCTAAATAAATACAATGTATATGTTCAAACGAAGACAGCCAAATATTGTAGACAAGCAAATCGTATAGATGAGTCTAAATTTGGAGATATAGGGAGGCTACTTGCTGATGATCCCAAAATATTTAGGGGTTCAAATGAACCAAAACCAGAAAAAAATTTCCTGATCACACAATTGACGCCAATCGACACGCCTGAGAAGAGAGTTAAGGACAGGGAAGAGTTCTATCATTTTGGATGACCATTGGATTATATTTAGCTTTCAAATGGACTACAAGAACTAACAGCACGACGGAGTGCGTAAATATTGGGCAAATGGGCAAACGTCTCTGGTCAAAATGCTAAGGGTAATATCTGGGCAGTGCTCCGTGGCAGCCCGATGCTAATTTCAAAAGCGAAATCTTTTAAAATTAATTTGGACATAAGGGGGCTTTCAATATATTGAAGTATTGTAAGGTATCACATGGTCGGCCCGCACGACTATAGCTTTTGCTTACTTGTTTGTTCTAGGTATTCAGACGTCAAGTCTAGAACTTACAACATACAATTTCGACCGCACAATGTACAGGGTGTAATTTTTAAGCCACTCGTCCGACAGATGTTAAAATTATTTCAGTGACAGCTCATTATATTGTTTTCAAGCGTACAAAAGCATTTTTGTGAGAATTTTCCAGAAAAAAAAGTTATTCATGATGGAATTCAGGCGTCTGATTTCTTTATATTTGGCTGCAAAACAACAACTGGCTATCGTTAGAACACTCCAGCATTTAAATGTGAATAAATCGTTTGTGTCCCGTACCATTGCTCGTAACCGTGATACTGGTAGTGTAGCCCGACGTCAAGGAAGTGGACGGAAGAAAACAGCAACATCAGCAGAAATACTTCGAACAGTAAATGAGCCGAGAATCCCGCGTCTCAGCGGCCGAAAAATGGCTCGTGAGCTGAACATATCGCAATATTCCATTCGTCAAATATTGAAAAATGAGCTCGGGATAAAGCCATTTAAGTTCCAAAAAGTGCAAGAACTTATAATAGCCGAATTTGGTTTTCTCAGATAAGAAAATATACGTTGTCCACCCGTTTGTAAACAAACAAAATGATCGTGTTTACTTGCCATAGAGATCAGCTAAAAATGTGCACCTTCGGTTGGCCACCAAAACTCAAGCGCCGGCCATGGTGATAGTGTGGCCGCCATAACAGCCGATTGTCGCTCTCCGCTCGTATTATTCATATTAATCAGAATAAATGCCGAATATTATCGCGAAAATATTCTGGAGGGTGTATTAAAGCCTTGGGCAAGCCAAAATGTTGGCCGTAGAACTTGGACATTCCAACAGGGCTCAGCACTATCGCACTCAGCACGCACCACCCTTGAATCGTTACAAAATGAGGTTCTCGCTTCATTTTCAACACACAATGACCACCAAAATCTCCGAATACCAATCAATTGGGTCATTGTGTCTGGAGTATTTTTGAAAGCAATGTTGGCACTAAAAAATACAAAAGTGTCGATAGCGCTAGCGCTTCGCCGGGAACGGGCCAAAATACCGCAAAGCAACATTCGGGCAACGTGTGACTGTTTCATTAGCCATTTGAAGGTCATAATTCGCGCCAAAGGGGACCAAATCTAAACTTATTCTAAAATTTGATGCTATTTCTGACATTTTTTGCCTTCATTCAATAAAATTAAAAAAAAAAAATAATAATAATAAATATAGCATTTGGCTTTGTTGTAGTTGTTTTATCTCACTCTATACTTTGTAGGGTCTATCATGAATATTTCAAGCAGTTGCAAACAGAATGACATTAGCTTTGTCATTCCTCCATAGAATGGTATAAAAATAAGCTATGCTGGGCCACGTCTTCGTATAGCCTCCATATATCGATTTTCCTGTCAAGTTTCATCAAAATGATGGAGGGTATTAAAATTTCGGCCCGGCCGGATGCTTTTCTACGTGTTTTTGATTTTTTTTTTGTTTTTTAATTTTTTGCATTCCATTGAAAATTTGTATCTCTACTCGTTAAATTCAATACCCCATATTTTTGAATAAGATTTTCAAAAACTGATGATTTATGCTAAACTCGAAAAAAGAATAACAAACTTAGCTCATCAAATAGTATATCCTGAATATCTTTATCATTTGATTTTCTTAAAAAAATGTTTGTTATGTTGCGCTTCTCTCTATTCCTTTTTTAGGTGCCCATTTGAACGTACCTGCTCACAATTTTTGTTGTCTTCTGTGCAACCCAATCTATCCCATGTCCATCAAGTATAATATTAATGATTCCTTGAAAAATACTTACTTTTCTCGTATCTTTTTTATTATGGCCGGCGGTATATTATCTTTGTCGAATGTTTTCAGAGATTCCAAAAATTTCATGTCGCTCACCATACGTAATGAGGCAGCCCAATAATCTTCAACCATTCGACCGGAAGCATCGGGTTTTCGATCGGGCTTCAAGCCTTTTAAAACACAGACTGCCTCAAGTACCAACTTCACTCCATAGGGAGGGTTTTTCATTGATTTAACTACGAAAATGTCCGCAGGTTTTAAGGTGTTCAGTGCATCCAAGGCCGCCTCTAATGCAGGTATTGCTTCCGCCAAATCACTTTCGCAGTCATCTTTTATGGCCTGGGCTGCCGCTGCAGCCTCATTCGCAGCGGCCTCATCTGCACCAACAACTTCTTTCTTCTTTTCCGCTTCGGCTGTTTCACGTTCAATATTTACCATAATTTTTTCCGTTTCCTCCGACAAGACTTTTAGCTTCGGTTGCAATTCATACAAATTGGCCTGCATTTCACCCACTTGACCGGCAGCAAAATCTAGCTTTTCCAAACCCGTTGTATACCTAAGGACATGAACGATGGTGTTAAGTGTGTCACGTGCTAGCTTGCTCTGCCAATCTGTTCTTACCTGTCCCTTAATTTAGTTATCTCGTCGAGTTTCCTTATGTAGAATGCCTTAAATGCCTTTAGCATTTCCAAATAGGATGACGGTGTGACATAATTTCGTCTACCCAATTCCGTGTGGCATCTGCAAAATAGTTTTCAATGTTTTAACTGTGCCATCGTCATTTGTAACTGTGTCCGGCGGTGTGGTATGCACGTCCGCCACACCACCAACGACTTACTTTTCGCTTGCATCTATAACAGATTGATTGAAATGCATTACACATTTTACCAATTCTTTTTCCAAATCACTCAGCACAATCTCTTGCACATCCTCCAAACTCTTTTTGCTCTCCTTCGAATCGATTGATTCAACTGACTTATTGGCTTCCGCTTCATCTGTATCGTGCGACTGACCCAATTCCATGGAACTAATAAAATATTCCGCAACACGTTCCAAAGCGTCTACCGGCCATGGCATGTACCTTGTTTTAGATGCAATTTAGTTTTGTTTTAGGAGGGTGACAACATTTATGGATGGCGTCCGCAATGGTGCAAAAATTCGGCAAAAACAAAAAAGTTGAATTAAATAAAGGAGACATGTAATCGCGAAGAGAGTGTTAAGGAATGACATTATCATTTTCGAGTAGTTTTATTTAATCTTAAGGATTATATGTTTGTAAGCAACGGTGCGGGGTGTTAACACTCCATCCAATAGTGTTTCGATACGAAATAATAGGAATCTTCGACTGCTTTCAATTTACCAACAAATATGTCAAAACCTAATTATTCCTAATAGCATTAATTTCTAATTATAAACAAAATCGAAACATAAAAGAAACAAATTAAACAAATAGTAATTTTGGGATCCTAAGTAAATGAATTAAGTGGAGAAGACGATAGCCATTTTGTATCCTAATACTTTAATTTATGCCACATTTAATCTGATTAGTTGTAACATGTTGCACCAATCTTATTGAATTAACACCGCTTAATTTCCTAGAAATACAAATTATTGTGGGAGGAGTGTTAATGAGATTTTATAACCTACACCACATAGTGGGAAGGATATTATGTCTTTGCGCATTAGTTTGTAACATGGAGAAAGAAGTGATAAAGACCGATAGTAACTTTTGAGGATCTTCATAGAATCACTTTCTGAGTCGATTTATGCATGTCGGTCCGTCCGTCTGCCCATGTATTTTTGTGAACAAAATGCAGGTCGCATTTATTATCCGATTGAGATGAAATTTTCCAAAAATTATTTATTTGGCCCAAGGCCGAACCCTATTGAAATTGGTGAGAATCGGTTCAGATTTGGATATAGCTCTAATATAAATCTTCAAACGATTTCGGGTTAATTGTTCACCAAATGTCCAGTATCAGACCAAATGACTTGAATTTTCGGTACATCCGGCCGAATTCAGGTTACAAGCAAGTACATAAAATCTTTCGAATGAATTGAGACAGAAGGCTAAAATTTTGCACACATGTTTATTTTGCCAGTAGGCAGGTTAAGTTCGTAAATGGGCCATGTAGGTCCACGTTTTGATATAGCCCCCATGTAACGGCACCTCTCGAGATTCTGTATTTTCATGATTTTAGCGACATTATTCACCGGAATTGTTTCATGTTTGGTATTTGAAGTTCGAAATGGATACTACAGCACAAGACAGGAAATTGTCTGTGCAGGCCCCCATATAACGGTACCTCCCAAAATTCGGTATTTTGACGGTTTTAGGTACAATTCTTATCGAAACTGTTTGAGACGTCGTATTTGAAGTTCATAATAAATGGTACAACCTGTGGCAGAAATTTGTCTTTGCAGGTTCACGTCTTCGTATAGCTCCGATATAACAGTACCTATATACCTATATACGGTATTTCGATGATTTTAGCTACATTATTCACCGTTTATTTCAAGTTTCGAATTTGAATATGGTAATGGCTTATGACAAACAATACCTATGTAACTCGGTTCACGTCTTATAGACACCAATATAACATTTAGCAGAAGTTTTTACGGATTTTATTTTTTGAAAATTTTCAAATTCGTTCCAAATGGTGAAGAGTATTCAAAATTCGGACGGGCCGAACTTACTGCTTTTAATTTAATGAAAGCATAAAATTTTGGAAATAGCATCAAATTTTAGAATAAGTTCAAATTTGTCCGAATTGGTCACATTTGGCACGAAGGTCTGCGGCCAAAATGATTGCGTGCCCAAGGCTTTAATACACCCTCCAGAATATTTTCGCGATAATATTCGGCATTTATTCTGACGGAGAGCGACCATCGGTTGTTATGGCGGCCCACACCATCACCATGGCCGGGGCTTAAGTTCTGGCGGCCAACCGAAAGTACACATTTTCAGCTGACCTCTTTGGAAAGTAAACACGATAATTTTGTTTTACGAACTGGTGGACAACGAATGTTTTCTCATCGGAGAAAAAAAAATCGGCAGTTCACCACTTTCGGCCAAGAAGCAACTCTTTAGCTCTTTTGAGTCTATTTTTATACCCTACACCACAAAGTGGTAAGGATATTATGTCTTTGTGCATTTGTTTGTAACAGGCAAAAGGAAATGAGATAGACCCCTAGTCCCTTTCGATGATCTTCATAGAATCACATTCTGAGTCGATTTATGCATGTCCGCCCGTCTGTCCATGTATTTTTGTAAAGTACAGTTCGCATTTATTGCCCTATCCAGATGAAATTTTGCACAAATCATTTGTTTGGCCCAAGGACGACCCCTATTGAAATTGGAGATAATCAGTACAAATTTAGATTTAGCTCCCGTATATATCTTCGTCCGATTTGCATTTTATTGTGCACCAAAAGTGTAATATCAGCCCGAATAGTATGGAGTTTTGCACATAAAACCAAATTAGGCCTGGAAATAAGTATGCCAAATTTGATCGAAATCGGTTCAGATATAGCTATAGCTCCCATATATATTGTTCATCCGATTTGTTATTTTTGTCCTCCGCAACCGTAATATGCACTCTGTAACAACAATATTTGGGGAAATATATCAAATACAGCTCAGAAATACATTTGCTAAATTCCATCCCAAATGGGATGGAATTTGGCACATACGACCGAATTGAGTCTAGAAGCTAGTATGTCAAATTTGGTGAAGATCGGTTCAGATATAGTTACAGCTCCCATATATATTGTTCATCCGATTTGTTATATTTTTTACGCACAGCCGTAATATGCAATCCTTAACAACGATATTCAGGGAAATATATCAAATACATCTCAGAAATATCTTTGCCAAATTTTATCGAGATCGGTTCAGATTTGGATATAGCTCCCATATCCGATTTCAAATTAATTGTGCGCCAAATGGGCAATACAAGTCCGAATTTAAAAGATACAAATGCTTCGGCATATTTAGTCGTTTGAACTTTAAATTATAATTATAATCACAGCGTGTATGATTGAATTCTCCCTTAAAAACTTTTAATTGTTATGTGGAGCTCTACTAAATTAGCAAAGTGGTGTAGGGAATCATAAAGTCAGCCCCCGCCCTGTATAAATTCTTGCAATTTTTGGAATTTGAATGGCTTTACCCCGAGCTCATTTTTCAATATTTGCCGAATGGAATAGTTTGATATGTTCAGCTCACGATCCATTTTTCGGCCACTGCGACGCGGTTTTTTTTTCATCTCACCCTGTAATATGCATGCGACAACAATTATATTTGGTATCAGAAATCTTATAGAGCTAAGAAATACCATTGGCATATAATAACTGCTCTAAGGCCAAATGTTGATATGTGGTTTGAGCTCTACTAAATATGCATAGTGGTGTGGGGTTACATATGGTCGGCCCACCTGACTTTTCCTTACTGGCTTCTGTTTAATTACAGTATCTAAAACTGTATCAGTGCTAATTTCCGAATAAACTTGGACTGCTTTTAGCTGGCCTGGGCAATTTTTATGGGCACATTTTGGTCATACCAAATGATTTGTCTCATGTAAATTTACGTTGAGGGTGTAAACTTCGTTCATTATTTTTGCCATTAAAGATTGCATATTAATTTGCATGTCAATTTAAAGTTTTCAAGGAAATTGTTTCTTTGTTATATAAAATATACGTTCCAGTCGTTATCAGCACCCGTCTATATTTTTGCGTTGTCTTTCAATCACTATGTATAGTTTATAGATATGTATGTAAGTATGCTCATATTCTGTAGATATGTATGTAAATATGCACATATTCTGTAAGTAATGTCGGATTTTATGGTTACAATTTGTTTAACCCAAATAAAAACTTTTCTACAATTTTTAGTCACGTATTTTTCGGTGAGGATTATGTACTTCGAGTATTGTCTTTGAACGCAAGCCAAAAGCCACGGAATTTACACATCACTGATCGATTTAGGAAAAGAACAAACGTATTGTTTAAGATGCAGGCTTATGGAAGTGTATGAATTTATGGAGATAATTTGCATAAAAGGAAAACTCTAAGAAGAAAACTGAATATCCTGCATAGGAAACGATTGATTGATAATATATTCCATGGGGAGTAATGGTTTCCCTGGTTCTAATACATTGTTTTAAATAAAGTTTTAAACATCGATTTTATAATGATTGAATGATCTATAAGTTTTGCCGGTAGCCAATGTTTGATTATTTAAATATATTTTGACTTCTGTTATGATTATTCAAATTGTTGACCCTCTATTGAGTAGATTCCGAAGGAATGGGGGCAATATTGTCCATTTCGTATCCAACGTAAATAAATTTTAAATAAATATAGCGATGTCCAAACCTGGACTACATTGGTTACTTCGTTTACTCTATATGAAATATCTGATAATTTTTAGAAAATTTTAAAACATGCGTGCGGTACCACATATAGTCGACCGAAGTATTCCATTTTCATACTTCATATAATACAAATAAAAATATTGGTATGGACAAAATTACAAGAAAACCAAACATTTTATCCAATTTTATTTATAAATTCCATATTCATCTCAGGCTTCAGCTTGAGAGAAATATTTAGATGTAGTAAGTTGTAAAGAATCGCTGACTTGTTTCGCAAGTTATGACAGATAAAAGTATTGAAAATTGTGACCCTCTGTGGGTGAGGTGCCAGAAGGCGTTTGCAGATATGTATCATTTTCACAACAGATCTTGTGTTAGCAAAAATGTTTATGTGTGTGGAATTTGAAGAGAGTTGGTTGCTTATTTCGCTTTCTTTAAGCGTTTTGTTTTTCAAAATCGTGAACCCTATGTGGGGTACGTGCCAGAAGAAATAGTCCAGTCTCTACCATCTTTAGAACATATCTTGCGTTGTTGGAAATATTGAGATGTACCAAGTCTGAATGGAATCGGATGTTAATTTCGCGTTTTATGAGCTTCATGGATATTAAACATGTTGATCCTTTGTGGGGGAGGTACCAGAAGGAATGGTCCGATCTCTACCATATTTATAACAGATCTTTTGTTAACAAATATTGAGATGTGCCAAGTCTGAATGGAATTAGATGTGACTTTCGCGTTTCATGAGCTGCACGGATATTCAAATTTTAGACCATATGTGGTGGAGGGAAGGAGTAGACCGATATATTTCATATCCATGCCAGATGTTGGGTTAATAAAAATATTGTATTGTGTACAATTTGAAAACAGCCGAACTCTTACATTACATTTAATAAGAGTTATAAATATTCCAAATGTTGGCCGTTTGTGGGGAGGTAGTTGATGAAGTAGACTGATATTGTCCATTTTAACACCTGAGCTAGCACTGATGCAAATATTAGAATTTGCAAAGTTGGCAAAATCCTATTATCATTTCTCTCTGTGTGCAGTAAATATTTTTTTTTTTTAAATTTTGCCAAATTTTATCGAGGTCGCTTCAGATTTTTATATAACTTCGATATACATCTTCATCCGATTTTACGGATATTGCTCACCATATAGATTTGTTCATTTTCAACCGAATTTTGCCATTTGTTGAAACTCAGTTGCTTCAATAAATATTCTTTAATCTTTTGTTATGTCAGCTTTACTAAATACGCATAGTGGTGTAGGGTATCATATAGTCGGTCCCCTCGACTTTTGACATCCTTACTGGTTAAAAAAAATATTCCACGGTTTTTATACCCTCCACATATAGTATGGAGGGTATATTAAGTTTGTCAGGTCTAATTCGAAGATGAGCTGTGTCGATTAGAGTTTTCGGATAGCCCCCGATTTTAGCCATTCTTTAAAATTCGGTATTTAGAGTTAATAATGGATTCTATCTGCTATAGTAGAATATCGTCTATATATATATCAACATATTCGTAAAGTCCCAATATAATTGTACCTCCCGACATTCAGAATTTTGACGATTTTAGACACATTTTCCAACGGAAAATTTTTATATTCGGTATTTTGAGTTAATAAGGGTTTCTTCATGTGGCAGCCTCCTATATAAATGTATTTCATGATATTCGATATTTTGAAGATTTTAATTACATTACCGAATTACTTAAAATTCAGTATTTGCTGGAGGGTATAAAATGTTCGATCCGGTCGAATTTAAATGATTTTTTCTTCTTTTCAAGTAATATTGCTGAAAACACAATATATTTCAAAGAAATCTTAACTTGAATATTTTCAAAAATATTAAATTTGTTTTCCCTGTCCTCCCCCCGAATTAGACATCTAAAACGCCCATAGTCATGTCCCATATTGTAAACTCTACTTTCAAAATCTATTAGGGCTTTCCTGTTTTTTTTTTTTTTTTGAAAATTTTTAACATTCAAAACGCCCATATACAAATCTCGTATTGTAAACTCTACTTTCATAATCTATTGGGGCTTTCCTGTATTTGTTGAACTTAATTGTTTTTTCCTTGTTTTCAAGTAAAATTGTTAAAAACACAATATCAAAGACATAGAAGTATAAAGATGGGACAAGACAGAGTCAAAATATTGTCACCAGGTGTAAATACCTCTGTTGTTACGATATCATAACAACATAATAACCAATGTTAAGTTGTTTCTACAGCAAATGCAATATTCAAACGTCAGTGAAATGCAATTTTTAGTTCAAATTTTTGGTTTACAGAAAATTTTATTCTTAAAATTGCTCTGTAAATATAATTTTTATGCTAACATGTCACTGTTGTGAGCAGCGCCTCTATATATTTTTCACATTAACTATTTTTCCATTATGAATTTTGTCCAGTCTTTACCATTTTAGGTCTTTGACAATATACTTAAAAGAAATTTCAATTTTAATATTTTTATTTTATATTTTAATGGCAAAAACTAATTATTTCCTCCGGCAAGGATAGATTTATGAAATTTGGTGGATACGATTTTCAGACAGAGCTATGACTTTAATCGCAAAGATTATATTAAACGATTGGCGTTGCAATCATTGCCCTACTGTTATAGTTAGCTCTATCAAGTTTTAACATCGTAGATCGTGACGCATGTACACACATCCCTATGGCACTTACCAGTCAATTGTGCAACAGTTTATCAATGATGGATACATCCGAATACGTTCCTTAAATGATTCGCCGATGGGCGAAAAGGCCAGGGCCACGTGCAATTGTTCACGTACACGTTCAATATAGAATGCATTCATTTCACTCGGTATGGGTTCAATATTTTTGGCCTAAATATTTTATTTTCATTTTTAGTTGTGCAACGAAGTTGGAAAATATGCGTAGTCAATGTTGCAGGTAACAACACAAAAATTGTACATTCCATTTTCAAATTGATTGTGCATAATTAGTGTGAGAATTCGCAACATTAGACAGAAGCGGGCCAGTTTTGGATCCGAATTGCATCATACATGTTGACAATGTTTGACATTTGCCAAGTATTGATTTTCATACAGTGTACACATACACATTTGTGGTATTTCCCAGACAAGTTGCCGGAAATAGAGAAAATTGAATTTTAGTTTAGTTACGGTAATTTAATTATTTTACGGAATATGGGGAGGATTAAGCGTTTACTTACCAGTTGTTTTGCTATATTTGTCATGTTTTCCATAATGGTTGCCTTATCCTCCAATTGATAGAGATTAGGTAGGTCACCGCAATTTAGTATACCATTTATATCCTCAATGTATCCTTCATCGGTTGCCTGCAATATCAAGCATCAAAAATTAAACTAAGAATCACAACCCGGCGGAGAAGTTTTTCTCGATTTTTAATCTATTTTAATATCTTGTATTTTGCCTTCAAAATATTGACTTTGCAATTCAAACAGCGATATTTTAATGGTTTTTGGAAACAAATGGCACATTCATATAATTTAACGAGTTTTTTCTTCTATTTTATGAGACTTTTAGAATTGAATACAGAAGGAACATAATGATAAACCTAATGTCCCCTTAATCCTATACAAAACCAGTAAGGAAAGGTCCAAAGGCGTGCGGGGCCAGCTATATGATACCCTACACCACTATGCGTATTATGTAGAGGTCTTGAAAAAAACGATATATTGGAAATTTATGTAAATGATATGACTTCAATGAGAATTGTATTAAAAAATTTTTATTGGTTGAATATAAAAAAAATTACCCAATTTGGGCTGATATTACATATATGGTGGACAAGAACCGTAAAATCGATGTATATCGTAGGTAGGCATCTCGATAAAATTTGGCAGAGGTATTTTCAAGCTTCATCTATATCAAATCTGAACCGGTTTTCACCAAATTTGATGTACTTGCTTCTAGACTGAATTCCGCCGGAAGTGCCAAAATTCAAGTCAATTGGACTGATATTGGAAATTTCGGGACACAATTAACCCGAAATCGGTTAAAATTAAATATGAGAGCTATATTTAAATATATTTATTGAGCTGATATTATACAACAAACATGAAATCGAATGACAATGAAATATATGACTATTATATGCAAATCTGAACCGATCTCTAAAAAATGTATCAGAAGTTTGTCTATAGCTGTCATCGATGTTGTGGAGCTCACTTTATGGGTGCGAGGGACTTGAATAAAAAATCGGATGAAACATATCTACAGGTCCTATATCTACGTCCGAACCGATTTTCACCGAATTTGACACACTTTCTTCCTGGCTAAATTCGTTCTAAAAATAACTTTTCAATTTTTTTTCGAGATCGGTTCAGAGTTGGATATGTCTTCCATATATATTTCACTTTGATTTGATCGGGAGCTAACATACAACATAAATGTACCTCAGTCAAGTTTAGTGGAAATCGATTAAGACATAGCATGAATGTGTTAGTTTAAACCTATTTCAAATTTAAACCGCTCTATAGCCTTATTACCTAATTATGACCTAAATTGCCAATATGGACTTGTGTTTGCTACACGTGACTTTACTAATTAGTCATAGTGAAGTTGAAGTTGGCACCGCCCTACTTGTGTCTTTCCTAATTGGGTGACAGTTTTTTCAACGTTTTTTTATTAAAATTTTCAAAATCATTCCAATTGGTTGAGGTATTTAAAGTTAGCCCCGGCCGAACTTATAATAAATCACAACAGTTACACAAAATCTTTAATGCCGCTTTAAAATATGCAAAACTATCCTTTTTTCGTTTATGTCTTAGAAAACAAAACAAAAAATGCATTTTTTTTGTTGTCAAACGTAGACGTATGGAATACATAAATAGTGTGTCGTCACTTGATGACACGGCCTTACCTGCGAATCGGAAAACAGGAATACGGTATGATTCATACTGAATCCGGATGACATCAATATCTTTTTTAGATCATCTCTCCAATCTTGTTGTGTGTACGTTTTTGTCACTTGCACCGTCATCAACTTGCAATCAGCAATGTGAGCTGCCAGTCGACACGAGCTACGACGTCCCGAACCACCCATGCCAACCATCAAAATGTTGCCACGTGGCATTTGCAGAACGCGTGAAACTCTACAAGTAACATAGACAATATTGGAAGAAATGCGAAAGGAAAAAATATTAAGCAAAGAAAGATTTTTTGCTTGAGAAGAAGGCCAATCTGAAAAAAAATATCAAAACCCGACCCACTCCCAAAACACATGTGTGGATGCATTACATGCATGTTAAGTATTGCATACACTTGTATGCCTCACACTTACCTCGATATATGTTCAATCGCAAAACGGAACAGCACCAAATCCATGGGTGTGCTAGAAAACCCATTGTAGTCACGTAAATAATAATGCATGAGCTTTTCCAATTTGTTATAGTTGTCACATTCGTCGTAAATTTTCGGTTCAGCATCTGGTTCAAGATAATTACCAAAAAATAAATTGCGCAAATCGTTATCTGTCAATTTGCCTCCGGGATTTTCCATTCGCTCTTTGAACGCTGACTCCAAAGAGAAACGTAAATTGGTTTTGCAGGCATTAACTACCATTTCCAGTAGTTGATCGCGATCCCGTTGGTCAATTAGGCTGAAATGAATGACAAACATATGTGTTGTTACATAATAGAGGCAAAGGCTTTGCCAAAGAGTTATTAGCAAACATATGCCAACGGAGATTGATTGTTTCATGTGAAACGTTTTTTTAAATGAAATTTGTCATATTGGTTATTTAGGGGCTTAGGAAATATATAAATGAAACCAAATATTGTGTTTAACGTTATCTTTATGTTATAACAACTTTGCCAAGATTGAGGTCAAAATATTTAAGATAAATTAATAAATTAGCTTTTTCGCTGAATTAGGTTGACCCTTTGTGGGGTACTTGATGGATTGGACCGATTTTGTCCATTTTCGCACCTGACCAAGCACTGACCAAAATTTTGCAACTTGGAAGTTTAAGCAAAATTGAATTATCTTTTCTTATTGTATTAGGTAAATTATTTTCTATGAAATCCTAGATCTTTTGTTTGGGAGGTACCAGAAGGAGTGGACTGATGTTTCCTTTATCCGAACTCTATCTAATTTTGACAATAATATTTTGATACCCCCGTAAATATTCGGATACTCCCGTCGAGAGTTGTCGTGCGCACCAGTCAGTCAGTCATTTAAATGAGTATCTTTTTGGTCACATAAAATCATATATACCCTCTTCAGCCATATGGCTGAGGATATAAGTAAAGGCTGTAATGCAAAACGTATAAAAATAATGAATTGGGATCCTTTCGGTTGAAAATGAATAAAAATGAAACAAATTGGATATATGGTTGGGGGTGGGGGTTGTGGTGATGTGGGTTTTATCCATAATCTCGACTCTAAATGATGTTCTACTATTAAGTACTATCTATCAAAAAAGGTTTACCGATATTTTATTATACCCTTAGCCATATGGCTACACTTGCCTAGTCGAAATAACGGTTTTAGACCCTAGGTCTCTCTGGACCAAATCCGTTTCAGAACATTTGGAGTCGATCTAGAGATGTCCGTCCGTCCGTCCGTATGTCTGGTTGGTGCGATAACTCTCGAAGGGAGTATCCGATTTGGTCCAAACTAACTACGTCGTAATATTTTTGTCAAACTTAGATCCAGTTTGGAGATGGTCCCCTCTTTCTGGTACCTACCAATTAAGAGGTCGAAATTTTCAAAAAAAAAAAAAAATTTTTTGCACAGAAAGAGAAAAAATAATGCGATTTTGCTCCAATTTTGCAAATCGTAATATTTGCGTCAGTGCTAGGTCTGGTGCGGAAATGGACAATATCGGTCCACTCTATCAAGTACCTCCCCACAAATGGTCAACATTTTGAATGATTACAACTCTCGTAAAATGTGATGTAAGAGTCCGATTGTCTTCAAATTTCACACATCTCAACATTTATATTATATTAAGGTCTTCTGTTAAGATGGAATATATCGGTCCACTCTTTCTAGTACTTCCCCCATAAATGGTCGAAATTTTCAAAAATATATATTTTTTGCACAGAAAGAGAAATGATAATCCGATTTTGCTCCAACTTTTGCGTCAGTGCTAGGTCTGGTGCGGAAATGAACAATATCGGTCCACTCTATCAAGTATTTCCCCCACAATTGGTCAACATTTTGAATAATTACAACTCTTATAAAATGTGATGTAAAATTCCGATTGTCTTCAAATTTCACACATCCCAATAATTTTATTAGCCCTAGGTATGGTGATGGAGTATATCGATCTACTCCTTCTGGTACCTCCCCCACAAAAGATCAAAATTTAAAAAAAGTGTTTTCTGCACAGAAATGGAAGCAAAAATCCAATTTTGCTCTAATTTTGCCAATTCTAATATTTGCGTCAGTTTTAGTTCAGGGGCAAAAATGGATAATATTGCTTTACTCCATCAAGTACCCCTCCCACAAAGGGACAAAATTTTGAATAATTATAATTCTTAAAAAATATTATGTAAGAGTCCGATTGTATTCAAATTTCGCATATCCTACTATTTTTATGAACCCGAGATCTGGTAGTAAGACGGAATATATCGATCCACTCCTTCTGGTACATCCTCAACAAACATGGAATGAATATGGAATTTATGATTTCCTATAAATTTGATATAAATGTTCGATCTGTCGGCAAAACCGACCGATACTTTTTTATTTGTTTTTTTAACACTTCGACGTTCAATAAAGCTTTTATTAAATTAATTAGACATTCGACAATTAAAGGGTTATTTGGAGTGTTTTTGATTTTAACGTGTCTCTCTACGTCCGCTGAAAAATTGGAACAGACGAGCATATTTAAATTGTAGAAAAAACAAACTTGCAGGCCATAAAATATGCAAGTGAAATGGTGGACAACAAATACAGTTAGCCGTAGTATTTTATTATTTATTTATCAGTATGTAAAACCGTTACCAGACAGAGCAAGACATAGACTGGTGAACATATGAGGTATATTAAATAATGGAGGAGAACAAATATTTAGAGTTGTCCGTCTGTTTGGCTGGCTGATACGTACGATAACTATCGAAGGAAGATACGATTTGGTCCAAAATTTGTACATCATCATATTATTATCAAGCTTAGATCGACTTCGGAGATAGGCAATATCAGTCCACACCTTTTGGTACTGCCCCCCCAAAGGGTGAACATTTTTCGCAGACTAATTTAATTGGTTCTTTAATTTCGTGCAAGCTTTACATATTCCATTTTTTTAATAACTGCTAAGTCATGTGCGAAAGTCAATCCACTCCATCAAGTACCTGCTCCACAAAGGGTTAAATTTTTTAATAATTATAACTCTTTCCTTGCAACCACCCCCTTAAAGGGGCAGTTATTATATTTATATTGGCTGCAACATTTACAACCTTATACTTCGCGACACCACTTATGAACGAATACTGTAGTATATGTTCATACTTACAATATCTTTGAACATATGTGGGAGTAAACACCTAAAATTGGAATGGCGCAAAAATATGTGAATGCTTGTGTATACATACCGGTCATAAAAAACTCTATATGTTTCATGAGCCCACAACCGACCAAGTTTTTCTGGATCATGTAGACGTTTTGCTGGCACCAGAACAATACCCTGAAACACACGGGTGATATCACGTAGTGAAAATGTATAATGGGATTTGGCAGGAGTCGGTAAAAATATTCTCATCGCCGAACGATAAACACTGACCATTGCTTCAGCCAGACCCTGTTAATTTTTTTTTTTGGTTTTTTGTCATTTGATTTCCATTTCATACAGGTATTAGTAAGTGATGTCGTTATTCAGTAGTAGTTGGCAGCATATAAAATGAAAGAAGTCAAACATCATAAATTAAAGTACGACGTTAGTATTTAATGCCAGATTACATATAATGTTAGAGTCATATGTAGTGATTTTTTTAACATTTATCTTTAGCATTTCATAGCATACTTTTTGGTGGTCAACAAAAACTTTAAAGAAATGCTTTAAAATGCATGTTACAAAAATTTAAAAGAAAACCTGTCAGGAAAGGTCAAAAGTCGGGCGGGCCGACTATATGATACCCTACTCCACTATGCGTATTCAGTAAAGCACGCGTAACAAAAAATTAATATTGGGAATTTAAGTGAATCGGATGAAGATATATATCAAAGCCATATAAAAATCTGAACTGATTTCGATAAAATATGGCAGAGGTATTTTCGAGCAGTATCTTATGCCCGGTTGTATCATTGGAGTAAATATTACACATGTGAGGGACTTTAACGTCAAATCGGGTTAAAAGATATAAATGGGAGCTATAGCCATATCACCAATTTTGATGTACATGCTTTTAGGCTGAATTCGGTCGGAAGTGCTACAACTCTGATATTAGCCATTTGGTGTACAAAAAGAACCTGAAATGGGAAAATATGCATGTGGGAGCTATATCCAAATCTGATCTGATCTTGACAAAATTTGAAACACTTATATCTGATCTGATATCGTGTACCAAAGATTATTGTTGTGGAGTGAATATTACGCATATTACGTGAAGGACTTAAACCCCTTAATCGGATGAAACATATATATGGGAGCTATAGCTTTATCTGAACCGATTTTCACCAAATTTGAAGTTTGTAGGCTGAATTTGGTTGGAAATGCCAATATGGGCTGATATTAGCCATATACCTGAAATCGGATAAAGATATATATGGGAGCTATATCCAAATCTTAACCGATCTTGATAAAATTTTGGCAAAGATTTTTTGGAGCTCTATAAGATATGTGGTATCTCATATATCCTGGTTGTGGGGTGCATAGTACAAATGTTAAACAAATGTTATGTTTAATGAAACATAAATATGGGAGCTATAGCTATATCCCCAAATTTGAAGCACCTGCTTCTAATTTGATCGGGTGTAACGAAATACATTTCATTTGGATGAATATTACACATATGATTGTGATATAAATTGACATCGAACGAAAATATATATGGGAGCTATATCGGACCCAGTCAATAAATACGACCTGTACTTTGTTTAAAAAAATACATGGACAGACTGACGGACATGCATAAATCAATTGAGAACGTGATTCTATGAATATAATCAAAAATAACAAGTAAGCAAAGGCTATAGTCGTGCGGGGCCGACCATGTGATATCTTACAACACCATATTATATTGGAAAACCTCCTTAGGTCCAAACACATTTTAGTAGATTATTTGAAATGATGTTATACTGTCCTGTCCAGTCCAAAATCAGGAACATTTTCTGTTTTTGGTCCATTTCAACCCTAAATAGTATGCGATCATCTCCAAAAACAATAGGGTTCAATTCTTATCCTAACCCCACTTCCGTGCTTTAGCACGTGATAATCAGACCATAATTGCGACCTGTAGAGTGATAACAAATTAACATGGACAGACGGACGGACGGACTTACATAGCTAGATCGACTCAGCTCGGGGAGATAGGAAGATCCATATACACTTTTATATGTGGGAAACCAATATTTCGAGGCCCAATAAAACTTATAATACAACATTCTGCATGTTACAAAATACATAATACCCTGTACCCCAGCGTGGTGTCGGTCATATAAATGGGAATCGCTTTGCTTCGCTGTATTTTTCTCTTACTGTGCATCAAATACGAAATAATAGTTAGATATCTATTTTGTCAGATATTTAGGTTCTGATATAGCTATAGCTTCAATATTCATCCGATTTGATATTTCCCTTAGTCTTAATGTGCGCTCTATAGCAATATTCTGCACATGATAACAGCTATAACCTTGAAATACATTTGCCCTTTTTGAAGAAATTGCTTCAGATTTAGATAAAGTTAATGATGCACCAACCATGCTACATTTTTCAAATTCCGACTAGAATAAATTCTGCCATGTGTGGACCAAATTTATTCGGATATAGCCATAGCTCACACATATATTTTATCCGATTTAAAATGTAAGCCTTCTCAATGTACTAGCAGTGATATTTGTCGCTTAAGGTCACAACAACTAACTTTGTCAAATTTAATGGAAATCGAAAATGCTACTTAGTTTAATTTTTACTCAATTTAAACTAAACCACAAATGTACTCTCCTTGTCAAATATTCTCCCTTTTTTGCGTAAGACTTTTCAAAATTCATTATAAGATGGTTAACAAAATATTTGGTATAAAAAAAATATTTCTGAACTCAAGTATTATTTGAAAGAAGAAATCCCAGTCAATAAAATGATATAATTGCTTTTAATTGCCCTGCACTAGATTCGAGTACGCCAAGTCAAACTACCTACATATGTATATTTGGCCCAACTTTGCATGAAGATGATGGCTTTTATGCTATTTGCCTTGTGTACAAACGTACTTACCTATACGTACGCAAAAAAATGTTAGCAAGCATATACAGAATATATATGTAATATGTGTACATACCCTTGAGAGCAATGCCACCTTATCAGGATAGCCTTTGGAAAAATGCCAATCGCCAATTGCTGTAAATATTTTGATTATGGTAGCATCCTCGAATGAATCCACTCCAACAACGAATGTATGCCGGTAGAAACGGGGAAATATGAAATTACTGCCGCCTGGCATACCCATAGCTCCGATAAAACACTAGAAATAGAAAAAGAGTCAAGGGTGTTAAATAGAGACATTCGTATGGTAATAAAAGCACAGGATAACATTACAAGGCAATAAAAAAGACACTTTAACTTTTTGTTTTAGCCGGGTTATTGTAAAGTATTTGAGAGTTCAAATGAAATTGTAATTTGTTGAGATATATGATAGGAGCCAAAAATAAGCTTTATCGCTGAACACAAGAAGCGCCCGATGAAGTTTCTTAGATTGAATGATTTGCAAGCGTTGTTCGTTTGTAAGACGATTCATGTTTAAATTATGTACCGAAGACAAGCTGAACCCAGTGCGCTTCGCTAACCCTTTTGATTTTATATGCATTCAAAATTTTATATACGAATATTGGTTTAAAAAATTAAAAAAAAAAAAACAAATTCAAATATTTAAAAAAAAACGTAATTATTGCAATGCTTTAATTACGTTTGTTTACAAACTGCAGGACAACGAATGTTTTCCCATTGAAGAAAACCAAATTCGGCAGTTCACCACTTTCGGCCAAACGAAGCATGTCTTTAGCTCTTTTGAGTCTATTTTCTTTCTGATGCGGTGTAAGTTCGTGCACTTTTTGGAATTTCAATGGCTTTACCCCGAGCTCATTTTTCAATATTTGCCGAATGGAGTATTACGATATGTTCAGCTCATGACCCATTTCAGCAACTGCGACGCGGGTTTTCAACAAGTTGCTTCTTTACTTTTCGAACCATTTCTGCTGATTGTGCTGTTTTCTTCCGTCCACTTCCTCGACGTCGGGCTACACTACAAGTATCACGATAACGAGCGATGGTACGAGACACAAAAGATTTATTCATATTTAAATGCTGGAGTGCTCTAACGATAGCAACTTGTGATTTTCCAGCCAAATATAAAGAAATCGCAGTATCACGCTTGAACTCCATCACAAATAATTTTTTTTCTGGAAAATTCTCACTACAATTATTTTGTACGCTGTACAGTTGTCGGACGAGTAGCTTAGAAATGAGAGCAGTCTGAAATTGGTTGCAGTTAGTTCATCTCACCCTGTATACGGGAGCTATACTCAACCGATTTCAATTTAATTTTGCAGATTTTTTTTCTCATCAAATCCTGTCACTTATTTCAAATTTCATTAAATTAGAACGTGCGTATCGTGTTTGGTGCATCAAATAAACAAAATCGGTCGAAAATATATATGGGAGCTATATACAAGTCTGAACCGATTTCAATATAATTTGGCAAATGCATGTTCGCTTTAAATTCCGTTACATATTCCAAATTTAATAGACATTAGAGATACATAGCGTGTTTGGAACATCAAATACACGAGGTCGGCCGAAAATGTGTATGGGAGCTATATCCAAATTTAAATCTATTTTAATAAAATTTGGCAGACAAATCCCATCACAGATTCCGAATTCCGTTGAAATGTGGCGTACACAGCTTGTTTAATGCATCAAATACATGAAATCGGCCGGAAATATATATGGCAGTTATACCCAAACCTCAACCGATTTCAATATAATTTGGCAACTTTTTTTTGGTACCAAATTTCGTTTCTCTGTCCGAATTTCATTGGAATCGGAAATACTTATCGTGTTTGGTGCATCAAATATGTGAAATCGGCCGTAAATTATATCAAAGTTATATCCAAATCTTAACCGATTTAAATATAATTTGACAAAATTAGGTTTGCTCAAACAATAGATATGTGCATACAAAAACTAAATTTTTCGATTGAATCTGATCCTGATGTTATACCTCCCGTTCTAAGTGGAGTTTCAAAAATGTATATAGCCTATGTTACTTTCAGGTTATGTTATAGTATATTTTGAAAATTTTAGGAAAATCGTTTCAGCGGTTTTTGAGACTATAAATTGCAATCAAACCAAAACAATCAAACTTAAAAATATTTTCCTCTTTTGTAGAAATAGAAGAAGAAGACGATGACAATGTGCTCAACAATTGCTCTGTGAAAACATTAAATAAAAACAAGAATAAAGAAACAGTTTTCAAACGAAATGTTCTTAATTTACTATATTCAGAGAAAATAAATTCTGACATAGGTAATAATTCCTGGATAAAATGGTGAGATTAAAATAACATTTCATTTGGGATTTTCAATATGATGATTTTGGAATTTGTCATCATATTGAGTTTAATAAAGTCAATGCGTGAAGATTGATTTCTTTATGAACATAATGTTTCATTTCCATACATCTTTAAAACAGCAGGTATAACGTTGTTATTGAAATAAGAATGTTGTGGCCGAAATTTGTGGAAAAACTAATTGCCACACTGTTAGCACTGCTAGCTTTCTGTAACAATTCTGTGCTACAAATTCATAATATTTTTTGATATCTGCAATAGATACGGTAGCCTCGTTTATCTACCAGCATTTGTTTTGTTTTCATTTTTTGAATGACCAAAAGCTCCATATATTTTGAATGGAAACATGAACAGCTTTGCGAAGAAAATATTTTTTTATTTTATATTTTTCGAAGACTATATATTCGAACCGGTGGTATAGTTTCTGGTTCTATGAAATTGTAAAATCAGAATATAGATTTAATTTTGATTTTGGAATTCATAATAATATCCAGTTTTCACAAAATCAAATTGTGCGATTCTAACTTGTTGTAGGAATATAATATTTCATTCCCATGAAGTTGTGAAACATGTATAATGCTGTTATTCAAATAGAAACGCAAATACATTTAGTCAGAATTTTTCTTATTGACCGCGAGTCGTTGAAATGTATGGAACACTAATTGTGACGTTTGATAAAGCATAGATACACATTCGATGGATTTTCTTTATGAATTACCAGCGTAACTGGTTGCAATACTCGTATGCAGCAATTCGTGATTATGGCTTTTGATTTCATACTAAATTCAATTGTCCATATCAATATCTTTCAAAAATATGTAACCTTTTTATACCTTCCACCATAGTGGAATATACCCTACACATATTGAGTTTGTCATTTCGTTTGTAACACCTCGAAATATACATTTTAGACCCCACAAAGTATATATTCTTGATCAGATTAAAATTCAATGTCGATTTAGCGATGTCCGTCCGTCTGTCCCTCTATCCATCTGTGGAAATCACTGTATCTTCCGAATGAAATTAAGAAGGTTGATAACAGTTTACTCAAATGTATATTATATCTGCTTTTGGCATAGAAAATGGGCCATGTAGGTCCACGTTTTGGTATAGCCCCCATATAATGGTACAACGGAATTGTTTCAAATTTGGTATTTGAAGTTCGAAATGGATACTATACTCTAAGACAGAAAATTGTCTGTACAGGTGCACGTCTTCGTATAGCCCCCATATAACGGTACCTCCCGATATTCGGTACTTTAATGATTTTAGCGACATTATTTACCGGAATAGTTTCAAATTTAATATTGAAGTTCGAAATGTATACTACAGCCTATGACAGAAAATTGTCTGTGCAGGTCCACGTCTTCGTATTGCCCCCATATATGGTACCTCCTGATATTCGTTATTTTGCTGATTTAAGCTACATTATTCACCGATTTTTTTTCAAGTTTCTTATTTGAATATTCTAATGGCTTATGACAAAAGTTGTCTATGCAGGTCCACATTTTCGTATAGGCCTAATATAACGACTACATTCGGTATTTTTAAGATTTTAAAAGAATTTTTAAGGATTTTTTTTTTTTGAAATTTGCCAAATTTTTTCCAAATGGTGGAAGTTTTTAAAAGATTGGCACGGAAAGTTTGGGATGAAACAAACAGTTTTCTTTGCGGTCACTATACATGTCAAAAAAAAAATTATTTTTTTTTCGAAGGGTCAAAATTGCCAATAATTATATCACTATATCACTATGTAATCTGTGTCTGATTTTCTTCAAATTTAGCTCATCCCAGTATTTTGACCTACATTGAGCGAAGGGAGTAACCGATGTAGTTCAAATTTGACACTTCGTAATATTAATATAAAACGCAAGTCCCGTGTAAAACTGTCACCCCCAAACCCCTGATGTTTTTACCTCCTACAAAAATGGTACATTTCTGTGTAATAAATTACTAAAGATGGGGTCCACAGATCTTGTAGCTTTGTATTTTTCTTTATTTGTAAAAATATGACTCAATCGTATATATTTCGCTGTGATCTAAATGCATAACGCTAGTTCTTTTCCTACTTTATATATTTTCCTACAATCAAATAAAAATGTTGTACCGTTTACTTCAGTTATTGCACTAAATACACATTTCCAAAACCACATACTTTATCGAACCTTTTTTCCACGAATTGATTTTCATTCCAAATTACACGCATCCTTTAGTTTGTCTATCCTACACAACATCAAAGACTCTCATTCACACCTTTTCCAAACACTGTTCGTACTTTTTAGTACATATTCAAGTATCAACCAAAACCCCACAAAAGTTTATATTAATGGCAAATCAATTCCTTCCCAGGAACCCTATTTAGTCCCATTTAGTACTTTTTAGTACGTGTTTCCAAACCCACCTTCAAATCTCAACCCAACACACAAAAAGTGATCCTAATGCCAAATTTCAGATTTCAAGAAGTATCTGTTCACGCAACACTAACTTTTGTACCATTCAGTAGCTTTGGCGCACATAAGTACAAATTTCTAAAACTGCCTACATATCCCCATCCTACACTCCCACAGTAATCGCAATTCTAAAGTTCAGCATTCCATCCTTATCGGTTCGCCTAAATATAATTTGAACCAATATTAGTACCATATAGTAGAAAAAAGGAGAAAACTCCAAAACTTCCTCTTCATTACTCAATCCTACAATCCAACAGTAATCGTATTCCCTAACTTCAGGTGCTACTAAATTTAATCTGGTACCATTTGGATTTAGGTGAACTGATAGAGCAGGGACACCTAAATCCAACTGGTACCAGTTTTAATCTTATTCCTAAATTTCAGAATTCCAGCTCTATCTGTTCACTCAAATCGAAATTGTACCAAATTTCGAACAATTTAATACTTTTCGTGCACATAAGTACACATTTTGAAAACTTCATCCATATTCCAATCCTACATTCCGCCCGTAATGGAATTTTAAATTTCAGGATTCCAGTTCCATCCATTCCTTCAAATTTAAATTGTACTAAATTTAGTACGGTTTAGTATTCTTCGTACACATTAGTACACAATTCCTAAACTACATCCTTAAATCGACTCTACTCCTCAACCTTGATTCCAATCCCAAATTTCAAGTTTTTATAGATGAAATTGCGACTTTTATCAGAACTCCGACTGAAATTTCCTATTTTTTTTTTTTAATTCGTGGGCTTCCTTTCTTTAAATGACCACCTTCGAACATATCTGGCCTGCAGTTTTAGTGTGTTAAGTTTCAGGTTTTAATAATAGTTTGGGTTATAACGTGATTAAAGCGGACGCACGAATGGGTAGACGGGCTATAAAAACTTGTTATTTTACGCTATTAAGTCTAAAATTTTTATTTTCGATATTTACAAATGACAAATTTAATATACTGTTCATGGTATGATAACATGTTTAAAAAATTCGAGTTTAAAAACATTTCGAAATGTTTGTATGTGTATACTCATACATTTCATTCAATACCCATACATCATGAATTTAATCACAACCTTTGGACAGAGTTTTGTCTTTTTTTAGTATTTCATTTTATTTTCAACATTCCTTAACTTCAAGCTTGTTTATTCGCTGCCTCTGTTATTCTAACTTTTGGTCCTTTTATTTCTGGTTTCCATTACGCTGCTTTTGCCCTGACATTCCCCTTTATTATGGCAACAGGTAAACTTTTTTAATACCATGGAAAACTCAAATGACAATAACAAGAACAGCAGCATCAGGGCGGATCAACGTCAGATATTGAAAAAGTTTTTAACTGGAAGGTGAGCTTTTTTTCGAATAGTTGCACAACATTATAAACCTAATGTTTTCCAATGGCATCGATATATTAACAAAATTCGGTTTTTTCAATGGTTCATCAGCAATTTAATATTTGAGTCTTCTATTTGATATAAAAACGTGTTTTTATACCACCCACCATAGTATGGTGTTACATACATTCCGTTTGTAACACCTTGAAATATACATTTTACAAAGTACCTATATTCTTGATCAGCATAAAATTATATGCCGATTTAGCGATGTCCGTCCGTCTGTCCGTCTGCGGAAGTCATTCTAGCTTTCGGACAAAACGAAGTAGGATGATAAAATGTTACTCAAATGTATATTATGTCTGCAGGACTTTTATACCCTCCACCATGCTATGGAGGGTATATTAACTTTGTCATTCCGTTTGTAAAGTCATGTCAGATCCAACAAAGTATGTATATTCTTGATCAGCGTAAAATTATAAGTCGATTTAGCCATGTCCGTCTGTCTGTCCGTCTGTCTGTTGTAATCACGCTCTTCGATCGAATCTTTCGAACGAATTGAGATAGAAGGCTAACATTTTGCACACATGTTTATTTTTCCAGTAGGCAGGTTAAGTTCGTAAATGGGCCATGTAGGTCCACGTTTTCATATAGCCCCCATATAACGGTACCTCCCGATATTCGGTATTTTGATGATTTTAGCGACATTATTCACCGGAATTGTTTCAAATTTGGTATTTGAAGTTCAAAATGGATGCTACAGCCTGTGACAGAAAATTGTCTATGCTGGTCCAGGTCTTCGGACAGCCCCGATATAACGGTACCTCCCTATATTCGGTATTTTGATGATTTTAGCTACATTATTCACCGTTTATTTCAAGTTTCGAATTTGAATATGGCAATGGCTAATGGCAAACAATGCCTATGTAGGTCCACGTCGTATACACCCCAAACTGCTACATTCGGTATTTTTAAAATTTTAACAGAATTATTTAAGGAATTTATTTTTCTTAAATTTCCAAATTCGTTCCAAATGGTGGAGAGTATTCCAAGTTCGGCCCGGCAAACTTACTGTTTTTAACTTGTTGGTATTGAAAATAAGCCATGTAGGTCCACGTCATCGTATAGCCCCCATATAACGATATCGTAATTGTTTCAAATTTTGTATTTGAAGTTCGATATGGATACTACAACCTAAGACAGAAAATTGTCTGTACATGTCCACGTCTTCGTATATCCACCATATAACGGTACCTCCCGATATTCGGTATTGTGATGATTTTAGCGACATTATTCACCGGAATTATTTTAAATTTGATATTTGAAGTTCGTAATGAATACTTCAGCATAAGGCAGAAATTTGTCGGTGCAGGTCCAGGTTTTCGTATAGCCCCCACATAACAGTGCTTTCCTGTATTTGGTATTTTACTGATATCAGCGACAGTATTCACCGCAGTGGTTTCAAATTTCGTATTTGAATACCATAATGGCTATGACAAAAATTGCCTAGCACATCCACGTTTTCCTATGGACTCCAATATCAAGGTACCTCCCTATATTCTGCATTTTGAAAGATTTTAATAGAATTTTAACGGATTTTATTTATTTGAAAATTGCCAAATTATGGCATGGGTATTATGTCTTTGTGATAGACCCATAGTTCCTTTTGGTGATCAGTATAGAATCACATTTTGAGTCGATTTATGCATGTCCGTCTGTCTGTTCATGTATTTTTGTAAACAAAATGCAGGTTGCATTTATTATTCGATTGAGATGAAATTTTCTTAATAAAATTTGTTTGGCTCAACGACGAACCCTATTGAAATTGGTGAAAATCGGTCCAAATTTAGATACAGCTCTCATATATATCTTCATCCGATTTTAGATTTCTTGTGCACATAATGGCTAATATCAGGTCAAATGGTGTGCATTTTGCTACATCCGACCGAATCCAGCCTACAAGCATGTTCTTCAAATTTGGTGAAAATCGGATCAGATATAGCTATAGCTCCCATATATATGTTTCATCAGATTTTGGTGTTGAAGTCCCTTGTATTCGTTATATGCACTCCATAAGACTGATATTTAGCACAAGATATCAGATACAGATCAAATTTTATCAAGTTCGGTTCAGATTTGGATATAGCGCCCATATATATTATCATCCGATTTTAGGTTTCTTGTGCACCAAATGGCTAATATCAATCCTAATGGTGTAAATTTCGGCACATTCGACTGAAGTCTAGAAGTAAGTACACCACAAGTTCAGATATTGCTATTGCTGCCATATATATGCTTCATCCGATTTGGTGTTTAAGTCCTCCATATTCGAAATATACATTCGACAACAATAATATTTGGTTCAAGATATCTTATAGAGCTCAGAAATACTTTTACAAATTTTATCGTAAAGGGCTAAGATTTGGATATAGTTCCCATATATATCCTAATCCGATTCCAGGTTTATTGTGAAAATAATGGCTTATATCAGCCAAAATGGAGTGAATTTCGGGACGTACGTTTCCATTTTGTAGAACTCGGCTCCGATATATATATTTTTTTTAATATAATCATTTTCGAAGTGATGTCATGCACTCTATAGCAATTTTATTTGGTATAAAAGATTAAAATGCCTCCATAAAATTTAGTGAAAATCGATTCAGAATTGTAAATGCCTCCCATATTTTACTTCCCTCTGAAATCAAACTATAACTGCTCTACAGCCAAATGTTGATAGGTGGTATGATCTACTTCAAATAAATTATATTGTTACAGGAGCTCTACTAAATTTGCATAGTGGTGTAGGGTATAATATAGTCGGCCCCGCCCGACTTTTTACTTTTCCTTACTGGTTTTTATATTACATTGCATAGTTAAAAAACTGAAATTTATTTGTTTGAATCATATCATCATAGATAATTTTTCATAAACCGTAAATTAAATAGCATTTTTATACCCTCAGCCATATGGCTACAGAGGGTATATATCATTTGATACGGTCAAAACGTGCCTAGTCGAAATAACGGTCTTAGACCCTAGGTCTTTTGGACCAAATCCGTTTCAGAACATTTGGAGTCGATCTAGCGATGTCCGTCCGTCTGTCTGGCTGGCTGGCTGGTGCGCACGATAACTCTCGAAGGGAGTATCCGACTTGGTCCAAACTTGGTACTTCGTAATAGTTTTGTCAAACTTAGATCGAGTTCGAAGATGGGCAATATCGGTCCACTCCATCTGCTACCTCCCCCACAAAAGGTCAAAATTTGCAAAAAATTTATTCTTTGCACAGAAAGAGAAGGGAAAATCCGATTTCGCTCCAAATTTTGCAAATCTTAATATTTGCATCAGTGCTAGGTCAGGTGTGAAAATGGACAATATCGGTCCACTCCATCAAGTACCTCCCCCACAAATGGTCAAAATTTTGAATAATTACAACTCTTATAAAATGTGATTTAAGAGTCTGATTGTCTTCAAATTTTATACATCCCAATATTTATATTAACCCAAAGTCTGGTGTTAAGATGAGCAATATCGGTCCACTCCTTCTGGTACCTCCCCCACAAAAGGTCGAAATTTGCAAAAAATATATTTTTTGCACAGAAAGAGAAGGGATAATCCGATTTTGCTCCAACTTTGAAAATCCACATATTTGCACCAGTTTCACGTTAGGTGTAAAAATGGACAATATCGGTCCACTCCTTCTGGTACCTCCCCACAAAAGGTCGAAATTTGCAAATCATATATTTTTTGCACAGAAAGAGAAACGATGATCCGATTTTGGTCCAACTTTGCAAATCCTAATATTTGCATCAGTGCTAGGTCTGGTCCGAAAATGGACAGTATCGGTTCACTCCCTCAAGTACCTCCCCACAAATGGTCAAAATTTTGAATAATTACAACTGTCATAAAATGTGAGTTAAGAGTTCGATTTTCTTCAAATTTCACCCATCCCAATCATTTTATTAGTCAAGGTCTGGTGTTAAGATGGAGTATATCGGTCCACTTCTTCTGGTACCTCCCCCACAAATGGTCGAAATTTTAAAAATATATATTTTCTGCACAGAAAGGGAAGCAATAATCTAATTTTGAAAAACATAACACTCAAAGAAAGCGAAATAAGGATCCAACTCTATTCAAATTTCACACATACAATACAAAACAATACAACACCTCACCCACAAAGGGACACAATTTTCAATATTTTCATCTATCATAAATTGCAAAGCTACTTAGCGATTCTTTACAATTGCTATATCCGTCTACTATAATTTATTTTTTTATATATAATTAGTCTTATATATAATAATATTTATATCATATTTATTTATGTGGGATGCGAAATGGACAATATTGAACGATTCTTTCAAAACCCACTCCATAGAGGGTGAATAGGGCTGAGGGTATACATTTCTCGGCAAAACCGACAGATACTTTTTTACTTGTTAACAATGAAATTCAGTTGTAAGCAAATTGCTATATTAGAAGTTTAAATTGTTTTTAAATGTAAACATTTTAAAAAATTAGTCTTCTTTTCTTTTATTACTCTGAAATTGTACAACGAACTGGTTTTAATAATTTACATGTAACAGTGAGGTGGGATAACAAGTTGAAATTGGTACATAGCTTAGGTTCGGCTAAAGTCAGTATATGCGCGGAGCCTGTAATTTGGATTTTAGCATATATAATGCCTAAAAATATACCGAAAATGTTTTAAGAAGACTTTGCTATTATTTGCCTTTCTTTGAGATTCTAAAGGAAACTTATTTTTTTGCAATTTAATTCAATTTAACATTTTAGCTTTTGAGCAGTATAATATAGTATAGTTTTAACATACACCCACATACGAAGTGTAAAAAATGTTTGTTAGTTTTTTTTTGTCCTGGTCCTCTGAACCTGATAAAACTCATAATTAGTTTTGAAATTTCGTGTAAGTTTGGTCACGGCTTTGTTTTTATAACAACAATGTCTCGGAAACTGCTAAATCAACGGTTGAAAACAATGTATATGGGACTGCAGTTTTAGTATTATCAATGCTATATGATTAGTTTGAGTAGAAAACCACGACCACGCCCATATTAAACTAAAAAACCGCTACTGCTTTAATAAACTCTACGTTTAAACCAATGGGTTGATACGATATTATAATCATTGCAATATAATTAGTTTGAGTGGAAATCCACAACAACACCCATATAAAAAGCGTATAAATTAGATATACTAAATTTCATTTTTATAAAAAAAGCGTAAAGATATGTACATTAATGGATTAAAGGAGAGCAAGTAAAAAACAACTAAGTTCGGTGCAGCGTACTTTTAATACCCTCCACCAATTTCAAGAAACTTAAAAAATTTCAAAAACAAAAAAAAAGTCGTCGAAAAAACCCTGCTCAAAGGAAATACGTTACACAGGGGCTTTATGAAGACGTGGTCCTGCATAAGTTAATTTTTGCCATAAGCTGTAGTATTCATTACGAAATAAATACGAAATTTGAAACAATTCGGGAAAAAGGTCGTTAAAATCATAACAATACCGAATATCGGGGGTACCATTGTATGGAGGCTATGCGATATCGTGGACCTATGTATATAGACATTTCCCTTCCGGGGGGTCAAGTACTCAGGAAGAATTCCGCATGTGAATTTTCGGGCAATTCCATTGAAAAAATTGGCTAGAATCATCAAAATACAGAATACCGGGTGGTACCGTTATATGGGAGATATACGATACTATTCCAGGGGGTGAAGTACTCATAAAGTACTGCTTGTGTAGAATTTCCCCACAATTCCATTGACAAATGTGGCTAAAATTGCAAAATACCGAAGTTAGGGGGTACCGGGGGCTATGCGATATCGTGTATGTAGCCCATCTTTGAAATTGACTGCAGACAAGAGACTTATCTGAGCCAAATTTTAACTTTCTATCTTAATTCGTCCTGACTCTTGTGTGAATACAAAAGACGGACGGAATTTTACGCTGATCAAGAATATATGTTCTAATGTTAGGTCTAAAATTATTTCGATGAGTAACCAAAGGAATAACGAACTTAATATATGATAGAGATGACTTTCAATATTTGGTATTTTGATGATTTTAGCGCCGATTTTGACCGGAATTGTTTCAATTTTCGTATTTGAAATTCGTACTTGGTACAGACATTATTCGCCGGAACTGTTTCAAGTTTGATGATATTGGCGACGTTATCCTCCGGGACTGTTTTAAATTTTATATTTGAATTTCGGACTCGAATTCATTTGAGCGGTATTTTTCGACGCAATTTTTTGAAGTTTAGCTTCTCACCTGCTTTTTATACCTTCCACCATACTATGGAGGGTGTATTAACTTTGTCATTCCGTTTGTAACTCCTCGAAATACTCATGTCAGACCCAACAAAGTATATATATTCTTGATCAGTCTAAAATTCTAAGTCGATTTAGCGATGTCCGTCTGTCTGTCCGTCTGTCTGTCTGTCTGTCCGTCTGTCTGTCTGTTGTAATCACGCTATCTTTCGAATGAATTGAGATAGATGGCTAAAATTTTGCACACATGTTTATTTTTCCAGTAGGCAGGTTAAGTTCGTAAATGGGCCATGTAGGTCCACGTTTTCATATAGCTCCCATATAACGGTAACCCCCTATATTCGGTATTTTGATGATTTTAGCGACGTTATTCACCGGAATTGTTTCAAATTTGGTATTTGAAGTTCCAAATGGATACTACACCCTAAGATAGAAAATTGTCTGTGCAAGTCTATGTTTTCGTATAGCCCCCATATAACGGTACCTCCCGATATTCGGTATTTTGATGATTTTAGCGATATTATTCACGGGAATTGTTTCAAATCTGGTATTTGAAGTTCCAAATGGATACTACACCCTAAGACAGAAAATTGTCTTTGCAGGTCCACGTCTTCGTATAGCCCCAATATAACGGTACCTCCCTATATTCGGTATTTTGATGATTTTAGCGACATTATTAACCGGAATTGTTTAAAATTTGGTATTTGAAGTTCGTTATGGGAACTACAGTCTGTGACAGAAAATTTTTGGTGCGGGTCCTGTTTCGAATTTGAATATGGTAATGGCTTATGACAAACAATGCATATGTATATCCACGTCGTATAGACACCAATATAACGGCTATATTCGGTATTTTTAAAATTTTAACAGAATTTTTTAAGGATTTTATTTTTTGAAAATTTCCAAATTCGTTGCAAATGGTGGAGGGTATTAAAAGTTCGGCCCGGCCGAACTTACTGCTTTTTAACTTGTTTACTTCTTCTTTCGAATTTTCACAATGGGACATGCCATTGTGAAAATTCAAAGGAAGAAGTAAAAAAGCAGGTAAGAAGCTAAACTTCAAAAAATTTACAATATTCGATTAAGAAATGTCTCAAGGAATTATGCTAAAAGATTTCAAAAATTTCTAAAGTTATGTTTCAAATTATATTAAATTGATGCGAAAACCCCATATAGACAATCTTCTGCCGTAGAAGTTTGAACCCATTACGAACTCAAAATACCGACCTTTAAATAATCTCGTTAGAAAATGGAGAGATATGGTCATATAGGGCTTATACAGGAACTTGGACCGACATTGGTCATTTTAAAGCATAACAAGTATCTACAATACAAGTTAATTATCAGAGATAAAAACTCAAATGGCACAAATAAGCAATAGTTTTCAAAGTTTAAAGAAATCAAAATTTCCAAAAAACACAAAAAGATTTAAGGATTAATGTTGTCAATATAGACGTGGATTTTATTAATTTATTTTAAAGATATTATCGGAGATAATAATTAACCTTATTTTTGCTGTTGCGAATTGGACGTGATCCAGGAACGAATTCTATATTCTATTCGTTACAATGTAACGAGAAAAGCGTAGGTGTTGCAAAGTGGCGCTCAATATCTGATTCGTTAGTTATAATTTTGACATTATCACTTTGTGTTAAAAACTCAAACTCAGTATAAGAATTATAAGGTATGTAAATAAAATTAAATTAACGAGAAATATAAGATCAGTAATGATAAATAATTAAACAACAAGTAACAAAACATTAAGTTCAGCCATGGCCGAACTCTTAATACCCTCCACTTTTCGGTAAAGAAGACATTTTTATATAAAAGTATCTGAATTCAAACGTGTTCCACTTTTAACTACAAATACCAGTAAGACAGTTTGAATAATGCTGTTAAACTGTAAAGTGGTTGAGGCCTTACCAGAAGCCATACCAGTGGAGAAAACTCTATAGAAAATTTTATACTTCAAGGATTGTCTTCTATCAAATATAATATTTGAAACAATGTGAGTCGTATTATAAAAATACCGAATATCGGTGGGCATCGTTATATGTGCGCAATAGGAAAACGTGGACTTAAATATTCAATGTTCTAAGACCGGAGCTAGAACCCATAATGAACTACAAATGCCAATTTTTAGACAAATCCGTGGAAAAATGTGACAAATATGATCAAAATACCAAATATCGGGAGGTACCGTTATTTGGCGTCTATACCAAAACTTGGATCGACGCTCTACGTCAAATAATGTGGGCTGTAGCGTGATTTCAACAAACAGACAGACGGACGTTGTTAAATCGATTTAGCATTTTATGCTGACTTATGGGGTCTACGACGAATATTTAGGTGGAGGGTATACAAATGGGCCTAAAGTCAACAAAACACCGAATATCGGAGGATAGAGTTTGTCAATCCACTTCTTAGCTCAGTAAAACAGTTACTAAACGTATGAGTGATGACATAAGTTTCATATTATGGTAACGGAGATAACGTTGTATGAAACCACACCAAGCGTTGGATAGTTAGACACCCATTATAAAATTCAACTACCAAATTTCACACAATTACGTTGAAAATTTGTACATAAAATCGTCGGAATACCTGAAATTGGCAGGTTCTTCATGAAAATGTGGTCTGATAAAGCCCTTATCTCAACTTCTAAACTCCTTCGAAAAACAGAGTGATTATAACTGACGGACATCAACGGATTATCCAAGAATTTTACAGTGACCAAAAAATATATTTCATAGGGTTACAAATAATTATTTCGACAGATAAAAAAATGAAATCACAAACTTACTCACATATTATGGATTATATTATGGTGGTGGGCATACAAATGAATGTCGGTAATAAGTACTTTACTTATAACCCGTGCCACATCGTGGTAGAGGTATTATGTTTTTTTGCATTTGTTTGTGTCATGCAAAACGAAAAGGCGGAAACCTGTAGTTTATTTTGGTGGCATGAATTGAAACAAACATTTATGCATGTCTGATCATTATTTTTTTTTTTTTGCAAATCAATTATCGCCACATTTATTGACATACATAGATTCATCCGATTTAAGATTTAATTACCTCATAAACCTATATGCATGCTTTAAAATGCTATTTCGTACAAGATATAAAATTATTGAAGCGTGCTCGTCTGCAAAGACATACGTTTCAGCATATTCTAACAAAAAATAGTATAAAGGCTTTAAATAGCACAATCAAGCAGTTTAATTGGCCGGTCCCGAATGTGAAATAGAAAGGTCATCGAACTCGCCTCTCAATAAGTCCATTGTTACGCGTGCTGTGTGATATAGCTAAAAAAATTACCCTTTACCTAATTAGAAATGACTTTTGTCCCTTTCTTGCAATATACAGATATTATTTGTTTCATTTTAAAAATATACAAATAGCTTGAAAAATTAATTCAGTGCCATAATTACATATTCAGCAACTACACCTACATCCAAACAAATCGAATTAATTAAAGTAATTGACTAAAAGTCCATAAACCGCTAAATAATTATGTATAACATTCCCTCATATAAGTTAAAGTTCACAAGAGCATATTTTTACACTGAATATATTAATTTAAGCGATTTAAAATTGGCGATCATATTTCACTTATTTTGGAAAACTCTTCACTTTATACTCTGGTGATTACATATGAACAATAGGGTGGCGCATGTTGCAAAAAAAGAAAGAACAAGTTAAAAAGTAGCAATCGGTTCTGCCGACAGACTAAAAACCTCAGCGATTCGAATTATTTAAATATATTTTTACTTCTGTTATGATTATTCAAACTGTTGACACTCTATGGAGTGGGTTCTGAGAAAATGGGTCAATATTCTCTATTTCGTATCGGACCAAAAAAATACGATATAAATATGGGGTAACTTGGTAATAGGTTGGTAACTTCCTTCGCTTTAAATTACACATGTTATAATTTTTAGAAAATGTCCGAAGTATTCCATTTTCATGCTTCATTTAATACATATTATAAAAAAAAATTGGTATGGGCAAAATTACAAGACAACCGAAACTTCATATCCAATTTATGGGAAATCATAAATTCCATATTCATCTCAGGTTTCTGGCTGAGAGAAATATTTAGATATGGCAAGTTGTAAAGAAACGCTGACAAGTCTCGCAAGTTATGACAGATAAAAGTAGCTTTTGTGGGTGAGGTACCAGAAGGGGTTCGCAGATATAAATCATCTTCACAACAGATCTTGTATTAGCAAAAATGTTTGTAGTTGTGAAATTTGAGGAGAGTTGGATGCTTATTTCGCTTTCTGTGAGCGTTTTGTTTTTCAAAATCTTGAAGCCTATGTGCGGCAGTTAGCGAAAGAAATGGTGCGATCTGTACCATCTTTATAAAAAATCTTGTGTTGATGTAAATATAAAGATGTACCACGTCTGAAATGGAATCGGATGTTAATTTCGCTTGGATATTCAAAATTTTGAACCTTTGTTGAGGAGGAGTTGAATGATTTATCCCATCTTTACAACAGATCTTGTGTTAGTGGAATTAATAGGATGTGTGAAATATAAAGAGAAGCTGATGCTTATTTCGGGTTTTATGAGCTTCATGGATATTCAAAAATGTGACCCTTTATAGGGGAGGTACCAGAAGGATTGGTCCGATATCTATCATCTTTATAACAGATCTTGTGTTGATGGAAATATTCAGATCTGCTAAGTCTAAATGGAATCGGATGTTAATTTTGCGTTTCATGAGCTTAACGGATATTCAAAATCCCGACCTTTTGTAGGGGAGGTACCAGAGGGAGTGGACCGATATATTCCATTTTAACACCAGACCTTTAGTTAATAAAAATAGAAGGATGAGTGAAATTGTACATCATATTTTTTAAGTGTTATAATTATTCTAAATTTTGACACTTTGTGGGAGAAGTACTTGATGGATTGGACCGTTATTATCCGTTTTGGGACCTGATCGAGAACAGACACAAATA
Source organism: Musca domestica (assembly GCF_030504385.1). Taxonomy (NCBI): domain Eukaryota; kingdom Metazoa; phylum Arthropoda; class Insecta; order Diptera; family Muscidae; genus Musca; species Musca domestica. The sequence continues at coordinate 6,165,634 of NW_026712296.1, read as the reverse complement.
TTAGGATTTGCAAAATTAGAGCAAAACTAGATTATTGCTTCACTTTCTGTGCAGAAAATATTTTTATACCCTCCACCATAGTATGGAGGGTATATTAAGTTTGTCATTCCGTCTGTGGAAATAACTCTAGCTTTCGAACGAAATGAAGTAGGTTAATAAAATTTTACTTAAATGTGTACTTTTGGTATAGAAAAAGGGTCATGTGGGTCCACGTCTTCGTATAGACTTCATATAACGGTACCTCCCAATATCCGGTATTTTGATGATTTTAGCGACATTATTTACCGGAATTGTTTCAAAATTGGTATTTAAAGTTCGTAATGGATGCTACATCCTACGACAGAAAATGAGCCATGTAGGTCCACGTCTTCGTATAGAACCCATATAACGGTACCCCCGATATTCGGTATTTTGATGATTTTAGAGACATTATTTACCGGAAATATTTCAAATTTAGAATTTGAAGTTCGTAATGAATACTACAGCCTATGACAGAAAATTGTCTGTGCAGGTCCACGTCTTCGTATAGTCCCCATATAACGGTGCCCCCCGATTTTCGGTAATTTGATGATTTTAGCGGCATTATTTACCGGAACTATTTCAACTAGTATTTGAATTTCACAATGAATACTACAGCCTATGAGAGAAAATTGTCTGTGTAGGTCCACGTCTTCGTATAGTCCCCATATAACGGTACCCCCCGATTTTCGGTAATTTGGTGATTTTAGCGGCATTATTTACCGGAACTATTTCAACTAGTATTTGAATTTCACAATGAATACTACAGCCTATGACAGAAAATTGTCTGTGTAGGTCCACGTCTTCGTATAGCCCCCATATAACGGTACCCCCGATATTCGGTATTTTGATGATTTTAGCGACATTATTTACCGGAATTGTTTCAAAATTGGTATTTAAAGTTCGTAATGGATGCTACATCCTACGACAGAAAATGAGCCATGTAGGTCCACGTCTTCGTATAGAACCCATATAACGGTACCCCCGATATTCGGTATTTTGATGATTTTAGAGACATTATTTACCGGAAATATTTCAAATTTAGAATTTGAAGTTCGTAATGAATACTACAGCCTATGACAGAAAATTGTCTGTGCAGGTCCGCGTCTTCGTATAGCCCCCATATAACGGTACCCCCCGATATTCGGTATATTTATGACTTTAGCGACATTATTTACCGAAATTATTTCAAATTTTGTATTTAAAATTCGTAATGGCTACTACAGCCTATGACAGAAAATTGTCTGTGCAGGTCCACGTTTTATAACCCCCATGGTACCTCCCTATATTCGGTATTTTGATGATTTTAGCTACATTATAAACAGGTTTTTTTTCAAGTTTCGCATTTGAATATTGTAATAGCTTGTGACAAAAGTTGCCTATGCAGGTCCACGTCGTCGTATGGACACTAATATACGGCTACATTCGGTATTTTTAAGATTTTAACAGAATTTCTAAGAGATTTTATTTTTTTTTAATTGTTAAATTTGTACCAAATGGTGGAGGGTATTCAAAGTTCGGCCCGGCCGAACTTACAGCTTTTTTACTTGTTTATTGAAAATATTGATTTTTTGTGGGGGAGGCACCAGAAGGAGTGGACCGATGTACTCCATCATAACACCAGACCTTGCGCTAATAAAATGATTGGGATGCGTGAAATTTGAAGACAATCGGACTCTTAGATCACATTTTATAAGAGTTGTTATATGAATAAGTGATTTCACCATTGCTTTTCAATCACTTAATTCGGAGTCTGGAAGTTTCAGTCTTTCCTTGTACTTTGACTGCGTCCAATACATTTTGTAATAATAACTATTTAATTTTTCCCATACTATGGATGGTATATTAAGTTCGTCATTGTAACTCCTCAAGATCAGAATTTCAGACCACAACGAATATATATATTCAGCATGGAAATCAATGGTACAACCAGTTCAGATTATTTTTGTGGCTTAGGTTTTTTTTTTATACATCGCCAGTATGTGCTCCCAGCGGACAGAAAACATCATCAGTGTTTGGATCCTCTCTATTGTTGCTACGTAACGCCGTGGTAACTCGTTCATACATATTCGCGCAAAAACCAGATTTAAGCACTAATTAAATGTAACTGCTAAATATTCAGTCTGTTGGCGGTGTATTTGTGTTAAGAGCACTTAACATCTCGTTAATGCTCTTAAAATATTTCCGGCGCATACAAATATAAAGCATTTTTAAAATTGTCTGGATTATGGTATGTCTTATTTTGATAATTAATATGTATGTATATTTTTTTAATTTTACTGATGTGCGTGTGCTTTTTATTAAATATAGAGGCGTGTGTGCCTAAGGACTATGCTTTAAGGAATAACTTCACCGTCCCTGTACGGTTTGAGAAAATGTCGTTTTTATTTCCATAACTGGTAAGAATGACTTCGCCATGGAAAACACTGGCGATTATAGGAGGAATTCCATAAAAGCTAAACTAAAGCCTGGACTGGTGTTTACGAGTAAATTGAAGGGATTATTTCAGCTTTATGTTTCACAAAATATTGTCAAGGGACACAAACCCACATAGTTTATACTCCCAGATGGAAAATATTTCGGACATTGTAGTTACATTCTTCAACAAGTTTCTATGTTATTTTGTATTTTAGGCTCTGATGGCAAAATTATAAAAATACCGAATATTTAAAGTGTGACGAAAATCGTACAAATATTGAATTTCGGGAGGTACAGAAAAAGTGTATCTATAAATACAAGGTTCTGCCATAGTAGACATATCCTATTACGAACTTTAAAACCCGAATTTCAAACTATTCCGTAAGAAAGTGTGGCTAAAATCGTCAAAATATCCAATATAGGGAGGTACGTTATATGGAACTTATAGTAAAATGTGAGCATATATAGGCAATATTCTGCCACAGGAGGTTATTATGAAGTCTTAATACCGAATTTTTATTTTATTCCGTTAGAAAGTATGGCTAAAATCGTCAAAATACCGAATATGGGGAAGTACAATTATGTAGGGGCTGTGCGAAAACGTTAACCGATATTGCTAATCTTCATGAGCATATTGTATGTGGAGAGTGTCAACGTTAACATGTAAAACAACGAACTTTAAAAACGTGTCTTATATCGTCAAACTGGAAAAAATTAGGGTGAATAATTTCGTTAATATCAGAATATACAGAATATAGGGTGATGCCGTTATTTGTGGGCTATATTGAGAAGTGGACTTACATAGACAATTTTCCGTCATAGGTTGTAGTTCCCATTACGAGAAAAAAACACGGCTCAAGGGAAATACGTTATATAGGGGCTTTATGAAGACATGGTCCGGCATAAGTCATTTTTTGTCATAGGCTGTATTACCCATTGTGAACTTTAAATACGAAATTTGAAACAATTCCGGTAAAAATAATTTTTGTCATAGGCCACAACAATATTCCAATACGAAACTTTAAACAAATCCGGTGAATAGTGTCCCAAAAACACTAAAATACCGAATGTCGGGAGCTATCGTTATACGGTGGCTATACGAAGACAGGAAATAATTCCGGTGTATAATTCCGTTAATATCAGAATATACAGAATATAGGGTGGTGCCGTTATATGTGGGCTATATTGAGAAGTGGACTTGCATACACAATTTTCCATCATAGGTTGTAGTTCCCATTACGAGATTCAAGTACGAAATTTTAAACAATTCGGGTGAATAATGTTCTTAAAATCATCAAAATACGGGCTATACGAAGATGCGTACCTGCATATGCAAATTTTTGACAAAGGCTGTAGTACCCATAATGAACTTTTAATGCGAAGTTTATAGCAATTCCGGTAAAAAATGTCGCTAAAATTTTCAAAATAACGAATATCGTGGGTACCGTTATATGGGGGCTATACAATATCGCGGACCTATATAGACAATTCTCTTCCAGGAGGTAAAGTACTCAGAAGGAACTCCTATCAGACATTTCTATGGAAAAATTGGGCTACAATCGTCAAAATGCCGAATATCAGGGGGTATCGTTATATTGGGGCTGTACGACATCGTGGACCGATATTCGAACTTGACCTGCCTACAGACAAAAGACTTATATGTAAGTTTTTTTTGCAAGATTTTAACTTCCTATCTTAATTTTAACTTCCTATCTCAAATGCAAATGCTTCTATGAGAATGCTTAAGAATGTATTGTTTTTATTCTCCGTTCTTGAGAACAAGTTGGAGTTCTCCTGAAATTCCTTCATTGCATCCCTCTTTTGGAAATATTTGTTGACGATACTTCGCAGAAACATTTGTTCCCTTGGGGATTCATTGCTCATTGTTGATAAAAAAACATTATGTATTTTTAACTTGATGGTTGTGTGACTTTTTCCGCTAATATATTGTTGCATAAAGTGACGTATTATAGTTAATTCTTAGCAAATATGCCACATTGTATTTTTTATTAAAAAAAATGTTAGATTGGAAATCAACTTACCATATCAATTAAATCAATTTTGCTTGTATCTGTTAAATCAGACCAATAACCATGATCTAGCCATTGACGAACCAACTCCAGGGGAGGTTGTGAACCGTACGTGTCCTTACTTGGCATAGATACATCGTCACAAAATACAATACACTGAAAATAACAAAGTATTAGTAAAAGCTGCGTTTACATCCCATATTTGCTCCTTTTACCTTTTTTCCAACTGGTGGACCATAAACACCTTTACGTCTTCGGTCTAATTTCGCCATGACCGTATCTTGAACCAACTGTGATGATGTTCGTGCCGAAAAGTTAATCAGATTTATCATATTCGATTGTTTGGGCAAGGTCATTAAGTTACTCGTTAAAATGGCACTTTTCCCGGTACCGGTGGGCCCGATAACAAGCATGGGATATGACAAATTCAAGCAAAACTCTTGCCAGTATGTTAAATAGCCTGATTCGTTAGTCGGAACTATTAGTTCACTGATTTGAGCACCTTCTGGAAATAATGAAATAGCTGATGTGGGGTCGTCGCCAGACTTTTGCCATGTCCACCAGTTTTCTTGTTCATCGAAGCGGTAATCCATTAGGGTGAGTTTTTCGGGGAACATTTGCCCGCGATTTAGGGAAAAATATTTGGGACGGGGATAGGCTTCATTGGCACCGTAGAGCACTTTACGTATCATGCTATCGAATTGTTTTATGCCTTTCACTATAAATGTAACAGAAAACCAGTAAGGAAAAGTCAAGAGTACCTATATGATACCCTACACCAATATGCATACTTAGTAGAGCTCCCGTAACAAAAGAATTTATTTGAAGTAGATCATACCGCCTATCAAAATTTACCTCTAGAGCAGTTATAGTTTGGTTTCAGAGGGAAATAAAATATGGAGGCATATCCAATTCTGAATCGATTTTCACTAAATTTGACAGAGACATTTTTGTCTTTTATACGAAACTACATTCCTGTAGAGTGCGTAATATCATTTCGAGAAGGATTACAGGGTTGCCCCTGTAATCGACGTTTTTGGCGTTTTTGGGATGTTCTTGGGGACCTCTCAACACTGGCTCGATCGCCTTGGTCGACTTTTATATGGCCTCTTCGGATTAGAAAGAGTCTTACCAGTCGAAAAATTTTCGTATAAACGCTTAATGGTGTTCTTAGAAGGCGCTGTGACATCTCTGTCAAAAGTTATGGCGTTGCCAGATGGGTCCGTCGAATATGGACAACCCTGTACATTAAAAAAGTATATATCGGAGCCGAGTTCCACAGAATGGAAACCAACGTCCCGAAATTCACTCCATTTGGGCTGATATTAGCCATTATTTGCGCAATAATTTGGGAGCTATATCCAAATCATATCCAGTCTCGCTAAAATCTATCTATAAGATGTCTCGTACGAAATGTCATTGTTGTCGAGTGCATAATACAAATGTGATGAAACATATATATGGGAGCTATAGCTATGTCTGAACCGATTTTCACAAAAAACTGAATCGCCTATTTTAGGCTAAATTCGGTTGGATGTGCCAAAATTCAGAACATTTGGACTGATATTGGCCATTTGGTGCACAATTAACTAGAAATCGGATAAAGATATATATGGGAGCTACATCTAAATTTGAACCAATTCTCATCATTTTCAATAGGGTTCGTCCTTTGGCCAAACAAATATTGTTTGCAAATTTCATCTCAATCGGACTATAAATGCGACCTGCATTTTCTTCACAAAAATACATGGACAGACGGACGGACGGATGGACTGACATGCATAAATCGACTCCGAATATGATTCTATAAAGATCTTCAAAAGAAACTATGGGCCTACTTTGCTTCCTTCTCTATGTTACAAACAAATGCACAAAGGCACAATACCCATACCACTATGTGGTGTAGGATGTAAAAATGAGACACTCATAAGGTTTAAAGGGCTGTGATTTTGAATAAACTAAAACTAATGAAAATCACTATAAACATAAAGGAACATGATTCGCAGAGATTTTTGTATCTAAATTCTATTTTTTACAAAATAAATAATACAAGAAGATACCTTGTAAACTTGATCCATATGCCCAGGCAAAGCAGAACAGAAACATTTGTTGGAACCAGACCTGATTAAATGTTTTGTGTTTATCTAGAAAATGGTAGAGGAATCGAGAAAACATCTGAAACAAATACACACATATTTAGAAATTTCTTAAAATTTGCATTTATCAACGAAACCAACCTGGTACTGATATATCGCCGAAGTCTCAAGCATTTTCTTACAATCCATTAGAATATCTAAAGCAGCTGGTACTAACCATTCAACCATTTCCTCAAACAGTGCCATATAAATGTCGTTGAGACCGACATTTTCCGACAGAACATTGAGGAAACTTTTGTGCAAAGCCCGCCAACCCAATTGTGCCGGCTCCATGTATATCATGCCACAACGCGATACAGTTGCGGGTGATGCTTGCTCCAAGTCAGCCGGTTCAAACATCATATTCATTAATTTAGTCATTGTAATTATTTCTCCAGACATCAAACACAATTTCTTATTGTCATCCAAAACGGTATTTAGATTTTCAATCCATACAGCATCCACTGGACCATCGAAGAATATCCAATAGCGTTCATTCGGAGAACCTGTGGCGAATTCACGAAAGGTTTTCGCCAAAACACCATCATACCACTCATGTGAAACAGGGTCAAAACGTCCATACAACTGACCCATAGTTATGGCTTTTGGATTAATAATGCGATAATTGGTTGGATATTCCCGCAAAGTGGCTGTCTCATCAGTTGACAGACAACGTAAACAGTGGGCCAGAACCTTAGAAATAGTAGCGAATCTATGGAAATCGAACTTTATAAAAGTAGTAAAGTCTTACCTGCCATGCGGTGGTCTTACCACCCATTGGACCGCCCACTACCATTAGTCCATGTCTCACCAATAACATTTCATAGATTTGTAAAATTTTCTCCACAAACCAAGGTGTTGCTTGCAAATTTCTTTCAGTAAGGGTCTTCTCTAGCCATTTCATAAGATCGCCACGGGAAGGCTTGCATGAATAAAAAAATAAGTGGTGGTTAGTGCCGATGAGAACCATAGTTAGAAAGAAAACAAACAAAACAAAAATATCTTAACATTTGCTAGACTTTAAGGAAAATAATAAATAAGCAAAAATCTTAGTTTATGGTAAAGACAAATTTAACAGAGCATACACCCTTGTAAAAATGTATTTTTATAAACATTTTAAAAAGGAATCGGAAAACATTTTCATCTCCCTTTCAAAAATACCATTTTTTAAAACATTTTAAGAAAATTGAATTTTTTAGCGTAAAAGGAAACGTGGAACTTGTTCATCTGGCCACCTCAATTTTAAATGGACGCTTTCGAGGAAATGTTTTGGCTAAAATGTAAGCTGGCATCTTGCCGGAACGAAAGTTCGCAAAAAATACAGTTTTTAATAAACGTATCTAGATGCAAATGTGTTTCACTTTAATCTGCTAATAGCAGTGAAATCTGTTGAAGAATCCAGTTAAAGTTTAAAATATAGATACCGAACCGTTAATACGGGTCATACAAAACATACACAATTTTCAACTACAAGGATTGTTTTTTATTTCTACTTGTAACAAGTAAAAAAGCTGTAAGTTCGGCCGGGCCAAACTTTGAATACCCTCCACCATTTGGTACAAATTTAACAATTTTCAAAAAAAAAAAAAAAATAAATAAATAAAATCCCTTAAAAATCTGTTAAAATCTTGAAAATACCTAATGTAGCCGTATATTAGAGTCTATACGACGATGTGGACCTGCATAGGCAACTTTTAAATGCGAAACTTGAAAAAAATCTGTTTATAATGCACAGGCAATTTTCTGTCATAGGCTGTAATATCGAACTTCACGAACTTCAAATGCGAAATTTGAAACAATTCCGGTAAATAATGTCGCTAAAATCATCAAAATACCGAATATCGGGGGGTACCGTTATATGGGGGCTATATGAAGAAGTGGACCTGCACAGACAATGTTACGTCATAGGCTGTAGTATTCATTACGAACTTCAAATGCGAAATTTGAAACAATTCAGGTAAATAATGTCGCTAAAATCATGAAAATACCGAAGATCGGGGCTATACGAAGGACCTGCACAGACAACTTTCTGTGATAGGCTGTATCATCCATTATGAACTTCAAATGCAAAATGTGAAACAATTCCGGTAAATAATGCCGCTAAAATCATCAAAATACCGAATATCGAGAGGTACCGTTATATGGGGGCTATACGAAGACGTGGACCTATATGGCTCATTTTTTTGTCTTAGGATTTAGTATTCATTACGAACGTCAAATACTAAAACTGAAACAATTCCGGTAAATAATGTCGCGAAAATGATCAAAATACCGAATATCGGGGGGTACCGTTATATGGGGGCTATACGAAGACGTGGACCTACATGGCCCATTTTCTATTTTGTTCTGTAGTATCTTTTAAAAACGTCAAATACTAAATTTGAAACAATTCCGGTAAATAATGTCGCTAAAATCATCAAAATACCGAATATCGGGAGGTACCTTTATATGGAGGCTATACGAAGACGTGGACCTACATGGCCCATTTTCTGTCTTAAGCCGTAGCATCTATTACGAACTTAAAATATTAATTTTGAAACAATTCTAGTAAAAAAATGTCGCTAGAATCATCAAAATACCGCATATCGGGAGGTACCGTTATATGGGGGCTATACGAAGACGTGGACCTACATGGCAAATGTTCAATACCAATAGTCCAGCAGACATAGTACACATTTGAGTAAAATTTTATCAACCTACTTCATTTCGTTCGGAAGCTGGAGTGAATTCCACAGACGGACAGACGGACGGACATTGATAAATCGACATAGAATTTTATGCTGATCAAGAATATATATACTTTGTGGGGTCTAAAATGTATATTTCGAGGTGTTACAAACGGAATGACAAACATAATATACCCTCCATACTATGGTGGAGGGTATAAAAACGGAATTAAAACACCGTGGAAAATGTGGCTAGGAATATCAAAATATTGATGGGTTATATGGAAATCTTGAACAATATGGACAATGTCTTGACAAGGGTTGTAGAACCCCTTATGAACTGCAAATATCGAATTTGAAACAAATCTGAAATCTGTGTACCTATATCATAGATGCCCAGTAGTGGCTGATTTCAGCAATTTCAACTCACACGTATTCTTACGCTCTTTTGTTTGATCGCCAATCAACCAATAGGAAAGCAGAAATATGAGTGGGAGAGACAAGCTACACAGGCAGAAGTTCTGTGTAATATTAACATTTAATCGTAATCGAGACTGCTGTTAGTGAACACATAAACTGAAAATTATTGCGATATGTCAATGATGTCATTTGAAAAGTATTTTATGATACAAAATGCTTTTGATGATATGCAATGTTTTATATGTTATAAGACATTAAAAAAAATAAGAAATATAATTTAAAAAAACATTTTGAAACTACTTAAATAAATGCATTTATCAAGAGTATTACTAAAACATGTATATTCATTAATTTTACATTTCATAGAAAAAGAAAAAAAATGACGACACCCGCCACACATATGCTTTCGTCGCTATCCCGTTGACGACTAAATAAAATGAATAGAAAAATCTTTTCTTCCAGTGTTATTTCGTCGCTCTCACCAACACTATTACATTGGGCATCTATGACCTATATAGACAATCGAATCGAATTAAAAAAAAAAAAAACAGTAAGGAAAGGTCAAAAGTCAGGCGGGGCCGACTATATGGTGCCCTTCACCACTATGCGTATTTAGTAGATCATAGGGTTGATATTACGTATATGATGAACAATAACCCTAAAATGGGATGAAGATTTATCGGATCGGATAAAACATATAAATGGGATACAGATATATAAAAATCATTTTTCACTAAAATTTGAAGTACTTGCTTTTAGGTTGAATTCCGTCGGAAGTGGAAAATTCAGACCATTTGCGCTGATATTTGATATTTGACAGAGGTTTTTTGAGCTCTATAAGTTATATGGTACCAAATACCATTCTTGTGGGGTGCATATTAGGTATGTGAGACTTAAACTTTTTACCTGCGACCTATACTTTTTTCACAAAAAATATATGGACACACGTACGGACATGCATAAAGTGATTCTATAAAGATGTTCAAATATAACTCTGGATCTATATCGCTTTCTTCTCTATTTTATAAATAAATCCACAAAGACATAATATCTTGACTACTGTGTGTTGAAGGATATAATTATGTGTTTACGTTTTAACTGCTAATTTAACACGATTAAATTGTAAGTTAAAATCTGCCTTAATACACCATTTTTTGGAGAAAGAGTCAAGGGAAGAAATATTTTTTTACGAATTTCATTGTGGGTCTTTGAACAAAATAAATTTGTATACTTCGTATGTGCCATCAATTTTGTCTTATAAAAACAAGGAAAGTTTTTTCTATAATGTGGAAAAGTAGATTTGATTGTAACAGATCAAAGTCTCAGAAAAGTTTTAGGTTATTAGGCCAAACTTTGTAATGCTTTAATATAGCCTTGACCCATTGTAAAGAGAGCCCAATATTTTTCATGTCAAGCATTTTTCCTATACTTATAACTTACCATTGGTAACTCCGTTCCTGGGAAAAGATCCGTGTAAATTCCAACGAATAATGCAACATCCTGTTCCAAAAATTTGGGCAAATTCACATCAACAATGGCACGCAAAACTATTTGAGCCTCTGGCAAGTCAGTATACAAGCGGCGCAGAGATGCCGAGGCCAACAATACGGATTTTACAGCCCGCATACCTGTAAAGAAATGATGCACAGATTAGAAATCATACGGGACAATATAAACTAGTTATATATGTTTGAGCAATGTTAAACTCGAATGTTTTTTCACACTAGCTGTAGGTATAGAAGTAAACAATTTGACACATAAGAGTAAATTTTCTTAGAAGAGTGTTGGCATGTTTGTTTGTGATACCGTAGTATTTTGTTGTTGCAATCTAGTAAGGCATAAGTTTTAGCTCTACTTTTATAATCTTTGGAACTTTACTTGCAACTTTGAATAAAAATTGAGTCGTGTCTCACAGTGCAATAGCAAACTCTATAAATTAGCACTTACCATAATCATAATGTGACTGCGACGATAATTGCTCGGAACAAAGCTTATATGCTAGTACGATTTTCTGGGCCAACTGGCGGGCTTCGTCAAATCCATTTGAGTACAAAGTTATCTCACCGATCATGGCATAATCCGGCACCATCATTGCAACAGTTCTAAAAAGAACTTTCAGGTTATCCGGAAGCTCTGTTCGTCCAGCATAACTAAAATTAAATTAAAACTAAATAGTAAAACATTTGTATAATGTTTGTATTTTTAAGGCGAAATTTTATAAGTACCATAAATCTATGCAAATATACAAAGTTCAAATAGACCGCAATGATAATCCGTTGTATAATTATGCAATAACCACTTTTAGTGTGAAATAAGATTACAAATTAAATGTAATTGGCTAATTAATAAAAACTTTAATCTCACGAAAATTGCATAAAAAATTACATTTTGGACAAAAACGTTGGATTGCTAATAAAGTTATTAATTCAGGAAATTCCAGATCCATCTTTTCCGATTTCGTGAAAGTATGACTACTTAAAACTGCTAACATTGAGCCTATATCAAATATCAATGGTCTACATTGTGATATTTTGCCAATTTATAATCTTCACAATTGTCATTCCATTTATAACCCTTCGAATTTCTAAATGTGTGCGGGACGTACACTCTCATCGAAAACATTATTCTTTACTTTATAATGACAAAATTGAGTTATTTTACCTGTTTTGTTTAAGCCAATATTTATACCATACTAGTAATGCAGAAGGTTCAAGAATGTTTCAAAGCACAAAAAAAAGGCCGAGCTTTGAATACCCTCCACAATTTGGAACTAATTTAGTAGTTTTCTTTAAAAATTCTAATAAAATCTTAAAAATACCAAATGTAGCCGTTATATTAGGGTCCATACAACGACGTGGACCAGCATAGGCAACTTTTGTCATAAGCCATTACAATATTCAAAGAAAGAATTCCGGTGAATAATGTCGCTAAAATCATCAAAATACCGAATATCGGGAAATACCATTATATGGGGGCTATACGAAGACGTGGACCTACATGACCCATTTTCGATACCAAAAGTCCTGCAGACTTTATATATACTTTTGAGTAAAATTGTATCAACCTACTTAATTTCGTTCGGAAGCTAGAGTGATTTCCACAGACGGACGGACACTTAATGTACCCTCCATACTACGGTGGACGGTATAAAAAATGACGATATGAACGATATGACTCCGAGAAGGATTCGATAGAGTCGAACTTTTAATACCCTCCACATTTTTCAAAATAGGGCTCAAATGAAAATTGTCCTATCCTAATTCTTTTTGACTCAATAGACGGACGGACAAACCGACAGACGAACATGGCTAGATCGTCTTAGAATTTTACAAACGGTATTGCGAACTTAATATACCCTCCATACTATGTATCGTGGATAGTATACAAACAAATGTCGTAACATAGATATATGTGAACCGAGTTTCACCGAATGAAAAAATCGATTGAATGTGCAAAAATCCTTCCAATTTGGGCTGACATTTAATATTTGGTGCACAATAAACTTGAAATAAGAACAAGATATATATGAGATCTATACCCAAATCGGAACCGATCGCGATAAAATTTGAATCTGATATTTGGTACAAAATATCATTGTTGTGGAGTTCATATTACTAATGTGAGGGACTTATGCACCAAATCGGTTGAAACATATATATGGGAGCTATAGCTGTATCTGAACCGATTTTAACCAAATTTGGAGTACCTTTTCTATGTAGTACATCTAAGCTGAATTCAGTCGACTGTGCCATTTTCATTTGGTTTGATATTAAGCATTTGGTGCACAATAAACTTGAAATCGGGTGAAGATACATATGGGATATGGGTAATATATAACGGATTTATTTCAGTCTTGTATCTGGCTTCTGGAACAAAATATCATTGTTTTTGAGTTCATATTGCCAACGAGAGGGACTTAAATACAAAATCGGATGAAACACTTATATGGTAGCTATAGCTATATCTGAACCGATTTTCACCAAATTTGAAAGGCTTGCTTTTAGACTTTATTCGATCGCATGTGCTGAAATACGTCCTATTTACAGTAAGATTGATATCAGATGAAGATATTTATGTGAGCAATATCTTAATTCTAAATTTGGACCGATTCTCACCAATTTCAATAGGATAGATTCGAATCACTTCCGTTTGAAAATCTGGCTAAAATCGTAAGAACAGTACATATCTGTTGGTGTCGTTCTATAGGCAATGTCCTACCACAGTAGATAAGCTATTACGATAGAAACTGAACCAAAAATCATCAATGTACCGAATATTGGAAGATAAAATTATATGGGTGCAATAGAAAAAACGAGGGTGCCTTTTTGTCTGCCAACAGATCAAACTCTAAGATGGAAAATGTCGGTCCACGATATCGTATATCCCCCATATAACGATACCTCCCGAAATTCGGTATTTTGTTGATCGTAGCCAAACATTTTCAATGGAATTGTCTGAAAATCCACACAAGGATTTCCTTCTGAGTACTTTAACCCATAGAAGAGAATTGTCTACACGTTTTAGTATAGCACCCATATAATGGTACCCCAAGATATTCGTTATTTTCATGACTTTACTTCATTTTTAGCGGAATTTTTCTTTATAGGGTCTGCATTTGTTGATTTTAGCTACATTTTTTAATGAAATTGTCTGAAAATCATTGTGTTATGTTCCTTATGGTTCTTTATCGTCCTATAAAAAAATTGGAATTATCGGATATTATTTGTTGGAGGTTAGAAAATTGCTCCACATTTTAGCACAACATTCCCAAAGCGATACTCCCCAATATCCGATATTTGAATGATTTTAGCCAAATGTTCAATATACTCATCTTGAAATCGATACCTGAAATTCAGGCATCTTTTAGGCCCTTCACCATACATAGCATGGAGGGTATATTAAGTTCGTCACCCCGTTTGTAACTCATCAAAATAATAGTATAATAATAAAGTCATTTCAAAGCCACTCGTCTGATAGCAGTTAAAATTATTCCAGTGACAGCTGATTACAAGCGTACAAAAACATTTTGATGAGATTTTTAAAGAAAAAAATTTATTTGTGATGAAATTCAAGCGTGATAGTGTGACTTCTTTATATTTGGCTGGAAAACCACAAGTGCTCTATTATTAGAGCACTCCTGAATTTTAGTGTGAATAAATCTTTTGTGTCTCGTACCATCGCTCGTTACCGTGATACTGGTAGTGTAGCCCGACGTCAAGAAAGTGGATGGAAGAAAACAGCAACATCAGCAGAAATGGTTCAAAAAGTAAAGAAGCGACATGATCGAAACCCGCGTCGCAGTAGCCGAAAAATGGCTCGTGAACACATCACAAAATTCCATTCGGCAAATATTGAAAAATGAGCTCGGGGTAAAGTCATTGAAATTCCAAAAAGTGCAAGAACTTACACCACAACAGGAAGAAAATAGACTCAAAAGAGCTAAAGAGTTGATTCGCTTGGCGGAAAGTGGTGAATTGCAGAATTTGGTTTTCTCCGATGAGAAAACATTCGTTGTCCAGTAGTTTGTAAACAAGCAAAATGATCGTGTTTACTTGCCAAAGAGGTCAGCTGAACATGTGCATCTTCGGTTGGCCACCAGAACTCAAGCGCCGGCCATAGTAATGATGTGGCCCGCTATAAAAGCCGATGGTCGCTCTCCGCTCGTATTAATCGACAGTGGCATCAGAATAAATGCCTAATATTATCGAGAAATTATTCTGGATTATTCATATTGGCAGCAGACCTTGGACATTTCAACAAGGCTCGGCACCATCGCACTCAGCAAGTGCCGCCCAAGAATGGTTATAAAATGAGGTTCCTCGCTTCATTTCCAGCACACAATGGCCACGAAAATCTCCGGATACAAAGAAGTTGGACTATTGTGTCTGGAGTATTTTGGAAAACAAGGTTGACACTAAAAAATACCAAAGTGTCGATCACATCAAGCAAGCGCTTCGCCGGGAATGGGCCAAAATTCCGCAGAGCAACATTCAGGTATCGTGTGACGGTTTCATTGGCCGTTTGAAGGCCATAATTCGTGCCAAAGGTGACAAATTCAAACATATCTAAATTTATTCTAAAATTTGATGCAACTTCCGACATTTTTTTGCTTTCATTCAATAAAATTTAAAAAAAAAATGTAAAAATTATGACGTTTGAGACTGTTGCAATTTTATCTTTCTCTGTATATAGACCACATATTAAGATTTTAAAAAAATTTTACCCGCTTTTATTTTTTTTTGAAAATTTCTAAATTCTTTCCAAATGGAGAAGGATATTCAAAATTCGGCCCGGTCGGATTTACTGCTTTTTTAGTATTTTACTTGATTTATTTGACATACGGTCTATCTGAAAGAACTATTTAGATGTAAGGGACAATGAGGGTTGAACTACTTAGCGAAAGAGAGGGTCCGATAGCTTGTATATTTTACCAATTTGAATAAATTCTATTGGCCACTAATTGGGGACAGGAAATGATTTTTTTTTGTAATTTGTATGGATTATTAATTTATTCGGACAAAATCTAAAGACAGATATTCTCAAAAATTATATATCACATTTTATTTTTCTACTGTTAGACAATCATTACTTTTAATATATAATTAAATCAAGGTTTAACATAACATTGTTATGGTTTAGAATCAACTTTGTATAAAAAAATTATAAAATTGAAATAAAATGTTACATAACTTTTGTAACAAGTGGTTGTTATCGCTGGGCCATATAAAAATGCACCAACTAACATGAAACTCCGTAAACTGCATTTACATGACTTGGAAAGTATGTAACACAAACTTTTGAAACTTATCTCCTTTAGTCACTACAAATGGCACATAGGAATATTCCAATTGCTACATACGTATATATGTATGCATGTATCTATGTGAACTCCAATACAGCAGTCAAACTAACGTAAAATTGACAAAACTTTCGGAGAATTCATTACAAAACTCTTTCGACTGAAAAAATACTTTTTGTGTGCAACAGACATTAGACAGCATCATGGAATAGAAATGTACGTACATGTGTACATTCAAATACATGGGTATGCAAATTTCGTTCTCAAATATTTTTCTGTTTTGGTTAAAACTTTTCTTTATAATTTCAAAGCAATATTTGCCCATTGGAAATGATTTTCCAAAAGAAGACACTAATATCTAGAAAATGTATGGTTATATTTATTTTAAACAAAAACTCATGTTATTATACAAAGTTTGCTTTAGATATAAGTACAATGTGGTGCTAAACAAGTAGCCATAGTGTGTTATCATCGATATTCAATCTATAAAATTAAAAGAGTATCTACAAAAAGCATAGTTAAATGTTAAGCTATATTCTTCGATTACAGTAAATTTAATGTTTTTGGTCTATAATATATTGTTTAATCAAAATTTCATACAACATGATTTCCAATTTTAGCCACTGTATTTATTAAGTAGAAATGCCTTTGCAAACCTTCAATTGTATGCGAAATTATTACAAATAAAAACAGAACGAAAATAAAAGAATGCATGCATTCATGCAACCATAAACGAGATGTTTTGAAAAACAAGTCGGTCGATGCGGCGCACATACACAGCCATTGTATTCCAAAGGACTAAACAAGCTGGCTTTTGTGAGCTAGAACTCGTTAATTTTATATGCTCGAATAGAAATGCATTGGTAGAAAAAAGATCAACAAAGGCATCGTTATTTTTACGAAGAAATTTCACTAAAAATAATAAGATGATATTTGCAATGTTGAGCAAAGAGAATAGGCACCAACTCTAGAGAAGGTGTATGCAGTGCCCAATTTCACTTAAAAATTGAAAAAAAAAAACCAGTAAGGAAAGCTCAAAAGTCGGGCGGGGCCGACTATATGATAGCTCTCGTAAAAAGGTTTATACAGGGCATTTCAGAGCTCTATGAGATATTTGGTACAAAATCAAAATCTATCTAATTCTATCGTGCATTTTACGAACTATAGCTATCTCTGAACCGGGTTTCTCCAAATTTTACGTATTCTTCTTCTTCTTCTAGACTGGTGATTTGGGCGGATATTGACCATTTTGTACACATTTAACCCGAAATCGGATGAAGATATATATGAGAGCTATATCCAAATCTGAACCGATTTCGATAAAATTTAAAACAGCTATTCCTGTGCTCCATCTAATACCTGGTACCAAATATCACGGTTGTGGAGTGAATATTACGAATGTATGGGACTAAAATTCTAAATCGGATGAAACATATATATGGTTGCTATATTTATATCTGAACCGATTTTCACTAAATTTGATATACTTGCTTCTAGGCTGAATTTGGTCCGATGTACTAAAATTCAGTCCATTTGGACTTATATCGGCCATTTGGTGCACAATTAACCCGAAATCGGATGAAGATATATATGGGAGCTATATCCAAATCTGAACCGATTTCGATAAAATTACAAACATCTATTTCTGGGCTACATCTTATATCTGGTACCAAATATCATTCTTGTGGAGTGCATATTACGAATGTGAGAGGCTTAAACACCAAATCAGATGAAAGATATATATGGGAGCTATAGCTATATCTGAACCGATTTTTGATATACTTGCTTCTAGGCCGAACTTGGTTGGGTGTGCCAAAATTCAGGTAATTTGGACTGATAGTGGACATTTGGTGCACATTTAACCCGAAATCGGATGAAGATATATATGGGAGCTATAACTGTTTCTGAAATTTGTTGTATTTGCTTTAAGGCTAATCTCGGTCACATGTGCCAAAATTCGGGCCATTTGGGCTGATATTGGTCATTTGGTGGTCAATTAACCTGAAATCGGATGAAGATATATATGGGAGCTATATCCAAATCTGAACCGATTTCAATAAAACAGCTATTTCTGTGCTCCATCTAATACCTGGTACCAAATATCACGGTTGTGGAGTGCATAGTAGGAATGTGAGGAACTTAAAGATCAAATCGGATGAAAGATATATATGGGAGCTATAGCTATATCTGAACCGATTTTCTCCAAATTTGATATACTTGCTTCTAGGCCGAACTCGGTTGGGTGTGCCAAAATTCAGGTAATTTGGACTGATAGTGGATATTTGGTGCACATTTAACCCGAGATCGGATGAAGATATATATGGGAGCTATATCTAAATTTGATCCGATTCTCACCAATTTCCTTGTCCTTGTCCTTGGGCCAAAGAAATATTGTTTGGAAAATTTCATCTCAATCGGATAATAAATGCGACCTGCATTTTGTTCACAAGAATACATGGACAGACGGACGGACGGACGGACAGACGGACTGACATGCATAAATCGACTCAGAAAGTGATTCTATGAAGGTTCTCAAAAGTAACTATGGGTCTATCTCGTTTCCTTCTCCATGTTACAAACAAATGCACAAAGACATAATACCCTTACCACTATGTGGTGTAGGGTATAAAAAAAAGATAAAAGACACAGGCCAAAGCGAAATAACTATAAAGTCTGGACAAAAATCTTTATAAAAAAGTAGACCTTGAAAACAAATATCATCAAGGCTAACACAAATCTAACGTTTCGTTTGAATTCGGCGTGAAAAATATATTCGTTCGGCTGAGCCGAACTTTTATTACCCTCTACCTTTGTGTAACGAAAACATTTATATTTAAAAGTATCTGAATTCAATCGTGTATCTGAATTCAAACGTGTATCTGAATTCAAACCATAAAGTGGGTGAGGCCGTTGTGTGTGGGCCGTACCAAAACGGGAACATCTATAGACAATGTTATACTTCAAGGATTCAAGGCAATAGATAACAATTGCCAGTCTAAAATTTGAAACAATTTCGTGTGAAAATGTAACAATGATTATCAAAATACCGAATTTCTGTGGCTATCGTTGTATGTGCGCTATACGAAAACGTGGACTTAATTATTCAATGTTCTGCTACCGGAGCTATAACCCATTATGAACTACAAATACCAATTTTTAGACCGATGGACCGATATATCTGATTTGCAATATCAATCATCCTAGGCATAATACATATTGTTGTGTCAACTTTAAATAAGGTGGGCTGTATCTTGATTTCAACAGACAGACATACGGACATCGTTAAATTGACTTAGAATTTTAAGCGGATTATGAATATATATACTTTATGGGTTCTACGACTTTTTCAATGTGGAGTGTATAAAAAACATTCAGATCGCCCGGGTCAAACTTTTAATACACTCCAACATTGGGTAAAAAAAACTTATATAAAATTATCAAAATTCAAATGTGTTCTAAACTACAAATACCAATAAGACCGTTTCGATAATGTTGTTAAACTTTTCAAGAAACCATAAAGTGGGTAAGGCCGTTACATGGGGGCGCCTATATAGACAAATAACAAATTTGAAACAATTTCGTGGGTAAATGTGACAAGGATTATCAAAATAATAAATATTGGTGGGTACCGTTATATGTGTGAACTTGTATATATATATATATATATATATATATATATATATATATATATATATATATATATATATATATATATACATATATATATATATATATATATATATATATATATATATATATATATATATATATATATATATATATATATATATATATATATACAAGTTCACACATATAACGGTACCCACCAATATTTATTTATTTTGTTATTTGTCTATATAGGCGCCCCCATGGCCTTACCCACTTTATGGTTTCTTGAAAAGTTTAACAACATTATCGAAGATGTCCAAATGCGAAGATGTCCAAATTTTCTGTCATAGGAGATAGCACCCATTACAAACCCCAATTATCAAATTTGAAACTATTCCTGTGATTGGTGACACAAACCATCAAAATACCAAAAATCTGGAGGTACAGTTATATGGGGCCCACACTTAACCGTAGACCTATGCAGCCAATTATCAGCCAAAGAAGGTGGTACCTATTACGAACTCCAAATACTAAGTTTTACATAATTCCATTGAAAAATGTGGCTAATATCATAAAATTACATTACCTTATATGGGGGCTATACTTCTTTTTTCACAGGAAGTAGTACCCATTACGAAATTCAAATTCCAAATGTTTCTCATTATGATATCTAATTCAATCTTTTAAACAATTCCAGTGAAAACTGTTACATAAATCATCGAAATATTGTACCTCCATTTAGTATAGTTATATGGGGTCCATACCATAACTAGGACCTCTATGAACAGTTATCTGCAAAGATGTTTCATACCTACTCCCAGTTTACAAATTGTGACAAAAATATCCAAAAAAGTTAAAGCTGCCGGTATAGGGGCCTATATTACACGTTTGGTGCACAATAATGGACAAATCAAACCAAGTTATACATGGGAGGTATGTCTAAATTTTGACCATTTATCTCCAATTTCAGAGTATAAAAATATTGTAAATCAAGATTATTATTAGAAATAAAAAACTCGCCCGGACTGAACTTTTAATACCCTTCACTATTTGGAAGGAACTTGCAAAATGTAAAAAAACAAAATCGTCGAAAAATACCCTTTATAGGAAAACCGTCTTATGGGGGCTATACGGAGACGAGGATCAGCCTATGCAATTTTTAGTCATTCGTATCTATTAGGAACTTTGAAATAATTCCGATTAGAATGTCGCTAAAATCATCAAAATATCGAATATCAGGAGGCAGCGTTATATTGGGTCTGCATAGAAAATTTTTCGTTATACGTTGAACTTCAAATACGAAATACCGAATATTGGGGGTTACCGTTGTATGGGGACTATACGATATCTTATACCGATATAGCCCATCTTCGAACATGGCCTGCCTGCAGACAAAAGTCTGTTCTCTACAACATTTTAGTTTCCCATCTTTCGTCTTAGAATTTGACGTGGATCAAGAATATATGTACTTTGTTAGGTCTGAAATTATTATTTCGATGAGTTACAAACGGAATGGCGAACTTAATATACCCTCCATACTGTGTATTGGAGGGAAACCTTTAAGTGGCGATTTTTGGAACACTACCAATTCACTAACTAATTCAATTCAGTGTCTTTCGACAATCAAGAATGCAAATCGAATATTTACAAGCCTGTATAACATGTTATAGGAAGCAGATTTTAGGAATTTCCTAGAGATTAAATTAAATTCAATTTATACCAATATGTGTCCTTCTAAATTAGATAATAGATGTTTTTTTTTTTTTTTTTTTTTTTTTTTTTTTTTTTTGTTCGCCACAAATACATGCAATTTATTAAAAAACTCACAGAATCGCAACACTGTTCTGATTAAACGTTTAAAGTAAAACTCCAGAATTTATAATTTAAGATATCTCTTGAGCAGTTATTACACAAATATAGCTATGTAGGTATGTTTGTATGTACATTAATCCAACTAAAATGGATAAAAAAGACTGCACCAACCTATTGGTGTTATACATTTCGCATCATGAAAAGAGCTGTAGAGATGGAGGGGGATTAGGAAAATAACAAGGCATATCAATTCAAAGACTAGATTTCTTCCCTTCCAT
Source organism: Musca domestica (assembly GCF_030504385.1). Lineage (NCBI taxonomy): Eukaryota > Metazoa > Arthropoda > Insecta > Diptera > Muscidae > Musca > Musca domestica. The sequence continues at coordinate 6,143,449 of NW_026712296.1, read as the reverse complement.
TCATTCATTTTTTCTTTTACTTCGAAAAGGCTGACGATGGCAAAACAAGAGGAAGAAACATAAAATTGGAATTGCGATGCTATGAAAAAAAGTCAAGGAAGAAACGAAAACATTGTTTGTTAACCGCTAACAACACAAAGAAAAACATTGCCAACAAGCGGAAAAACTTGGATACAACAAAACAAACTGCTGTATCAACATTTAGACATCCAACACTTAAAACATGGACCCGTTGCAGTTGCATGGAATTTCAAAACGAATGAAATAAGAAGATGTAATGAAAGAAGACTCAGTGATGAAACGAACAGTGTGCCGCTACAAGTATAGCTAAATAAGAGGCAATGCGAAAATCGACGGTGTTGATGCGGATATTATCAAACCCCTTTTTGTATGATCATAAAATAATTGATAGGTACATTGTGGCTCATACCAATCGAAATCGAGCACGGCGTACTCTCTCTTATTCGAATGCCAAAGAAAAATGTAATATACTAATTTTTTTTCTACTAGCAGAAGTACTGCAGCTCGAGTTCGAGTATAGAGTGAAACTAGCTCTAGTAATTCGGACTTATAATTTTCTGGAGTATTTGGTACATCATCAATATTTAAAGGCTACATCAGTCGATATGTTATATCTATAAAAGAGGGAAATGTTTGTACATTTGATTGTTTCTTCGTAATTTATGGACTCGAAAACCGCTGAACAGATTTTCTTGAAAATTGTCAAGTGGGCTATATAAATTTTTGAAATTCCATCTGGAAATGGATATATAGCATTAGAATCGAAGGCACCTCCAAAAAAAATTTTTGATTTTATATGTACATATCTATTGATTTTTACAGATATAGCCTCTAAATTTGGAATGTGTAACGGAATTTGAAACATAAATAAATCTGTCAAATTATATTGAAATTGGTTCAAATTTGGATATAGCTTCCATATATTCTTTCGGTCGATTTCATGTATTTGATGCTCCAAACACGCAATATAGGGTGTGATAAAAACTGCAACAAAGTCAAACGCCATGATTTATACATTATTTTTTTAAATTTTATTGAGTGAAAGCAAAAAATGTCGGAAATAGCATCAAATTTTAGAATAAGTTTAGATTGCAGTCACCTTCCAACGTCTAATGAAACCGTCACACGATGCCCGAATGTTGACCCATTCCCGGCGACGCACTTGCTTGAGGTGATCGACACTTTAGTATTTTTTAGTGTCAACCTTGCTTTTCAAAATACTCCAGACACAATATTCCAACGGATTGCTATCCGGAGATTTTGGTGGCGGGATATGAAGAGAGGAACCGCATTTTGTAACCATACTTGGGTGGCGCGCGCTGAGTGTGATGGTGTTGAGTCCTGTTGGAATGTCCAGGCTTTACGGCCAAAATGTTTGCGTGCCCAAGGCTTTAATACACCCTCCAGAATATTTTTGCGATAATATTCGGCATTTATTCTGATGCCACGGTCGATTAATACGAGCGGAGGGCGACAATCGGATGTTATGGCGGCCGCACCATCACCATGGTCGGACCTTGAGTTCTGGTGGCCAACCGAAGGTGACCTCTTTGGCAAGTAAAAATGATCATTTTGTTTGTTTACAAACTGCTGGACAACGAATGTTTTCTCATCGGACAAAACCAAATTCGGTAGTTCTCCACTTTCAGCCAAGCGAAGCAACTCTTTAGCTCTTTTGAGTCTATTTTCTTTCTGTTGCGGCGTAAGTTCTTCATTTTTCAATATTTGCAGAATGGAATATTTTGATATATTCAGCTCACGAGCCATTTTTCGATCAAGTCGCTTTTTTACTTTTTGACCCATTTCTGCTGATGTTGTTGTTTTCTTCCGTCCAGTTCCTTGATGTCGGGCTATGCTACCAGTATCACGGTAACGAGCGATGGTAAGAGACACAAAAGATTTATTCACATTAAAATGCTGGAGAGCTCAAACGATAGGCACTTGTGGTTTTCCAGTCAAATATAAAGAAAGAACACACTCACACAATCCGAAAAATTCTCACCAAAATGCTTTTGTACGCTTGTAAACAATATAATGAGCTGTCAATGGAATAATTTTAACAGCTTTCGGACGAGTGGCTTGGGAATGACAGTAGTCTGAAGTTGGTTGCAGTCTTTTCATCTCACCCCCAATTTCAATAAAATTTGGAAGGTGTGATAGAATTTCGCCATAAAATGAATTTGCCAAATTATATTGAAATCGATTCAGATTTGGATATAGCTCTCATACACATTTTCGGTCAATATTATGTATTTGATGCACCAAACATGCTATGGATCTCAAATTTTAATGATATTTGGAATGTTTAACGGAGTTTGGAACAAAAATAAATTTGTCATATTCTATTGAAATCGGTTTAGATTTGGATATATGCAGATGCACCGAACACGTTATATTTCTCCAATTCCAATGAAATCTGGACATTTTGAATGTATATGAAAACAAAAGTGATAGCGGAGCGCACCGGGTTCAGCTAATTTTATATATAAAAGTTCGAATTAAACAGAATGCGAAAGTGGAGACCTTCTCCATTCGAGGCGATGATACGGTATAAATTCGGCTGCATCACTATGTGTATGTAACACCTCCAAACAGTATTCCGAACGTCGTATCTCCAAGAGATATATTTCGATGTTAATTTGAAGAAAAATGAAACAAAAATATTGTTTTTTTTTTAATTTTACAATCGCTCTAAAGATCACAACTTTTGACCTATAAATAGGGAACTTTGCAGTTGCTAGGGTAATAGACAAGGTAGAAGGCAATAGTATGTGATACAAATACAGTGATAAACTAACGTTACGTTTTCACGATTATAATCCCATGCATTAGGCGGAAATAAATTGCTTGAGAATAAACTAAATGACAGTAAGACCAGTAATAAAAAAACACAATACACAAAACAACAACAGATTTTTCTTCAGTAACATTTTTATCTTCCTTGCATAAAGACGATGGCAAGCTTTAACAAAAGGTTGTCTACAAACGTTGTTTTTTTTTTTCATTTTTTTATATCATTGGTATTGTTGCTTCACTATTTGTACGCCAATATCCTGAAGCATCCATTTGGTGTTTTTGTTTGTGCGTTAAACTTACCCCGGATTCATTGTAATGAATATCGAACAAGTCGGATCCAAACGCAGCATTGTATCCTCAAAAAAGAAACGCACCACTTTCCTGCCAATGGCTCGTTGTATCGTTAATATCTGTTGAGCAACAACTGACAATACCTCCAATTCGATCCGATTGAATTCATCGAAACATGCCCAGGCGCCAGATTGTGCTAAGCCCTAAAATATGCATTGCAAAATAAAACATTAATAAACAACACGAACACACATATCATACATAACATGTGATACATGCAAAAAGATATAAGGTGGTCTTGGGAGGAGATCGAGTTTTAAATTCTTTACTGTCGTCGTGGTTTGCCATTATTGTAAAAAAATAATAATAAAAAAATGAAAGAGAAAGGAATCGTAAAAAACTGCAGCACACAGAGGATGTTGGCGATTTCCTTGTGAAAAACCAACATCAGCTTTTCTGGCATTTAATCATTTCTCCCTTACCCATATTTGCTTGACGGTTATATCAATTGTTGCTGTGTATCCTTTCGGTAAAAGCGATACAAATACATATGTTGCAGATATGTTTATTTGCAATTACTTGTCTTTCATTTTTTTTTTTTTTTTTTTGAAACAAGTCCTTTTTTTAAAATTTAAATTTTACGCACATGAATTAAATCATTGTAAATGTTAAGGAAAAGAAAAATGACCTGAGTCTTGGATCAGTCCTTTTTGTACCACAAGAGGTAAAATTTTTGAATAAAAATAACCCTCGTAATATTTGAAATAGAGGTTCGATTTGCATCAAACTGAGCATAGTTCCATAAATTCGTCGATGTTAGAGCACGAGTAAAAATCGAAAGTATCGGTCCACTCTTTTTGGTATCTCCCCTACAAAGGCTCAAGGAAGGTAAAAAGTCGGGCGGGCCGACTACGTCATATCCAACATCACTATGCATATTTAGTAGAGCTCCAGTAACAACCATTAAGGAAAGCTCAAAAGTCGGGCGGGGCCGACTATATGATACCCTACACCACTATGCATATTTAGTAGAGCTCTCGTAAAAAGGTTTATACAGGGCATTTCAGAGCTCTATGAGATATTTGGTACAAAATCAAAATCTATCTAATTCTATCGTGCATTTTACGAATTATAGCTATCTCTGAACCGGGTTTCTCCAAATTTGACGTATTAGCTTCTAGACTGAATTCGGTCTTATGTACGAAAATTCATGCCATTTGGGCTGATATTGGCCATTTGATGCACAATTAACACGAAATCGGATGAAGATATATATGGGAGCTATATCTATATCTGAACCGATTTTTGCTAAAATTGGTGTACTTGCTTCTAAGCTGGTTTCGGTCGGATTTGCCAAAATTGATGCTATTACGGCCATTTGGTGGTCAATCACCCGAAATCGGATGAAGATATATATGGGAGCTATATCCAAATCTGAGCCGATTTCGGTAAAATTTAAAACTGCTATTCCTGTGCTCCATCTAATACCTGGTACCAAATGTCACGGTTGTGGAGTGCATAGTAGGAATGTGAGGGACTTAAAGATCAAATCGGATGAAAGATATATATGGGAGCTATAGCTATATCTGAACCGATTTTCTCAAAATTTGATATACTTGCTTCTAGGCCGAACTCGGTTGGGTGTGCCAAAATTCAGGTAATTTGGACTGATAGTGGACATTTGGTGCACATTTAACCGGAAATCGGATGAAGATATATATGGGAGCTATATCTAAATTTGATCCGATTCTCACCAATTTCAATAGGGTTCGTCCTTGGGCCAAAAAAATATTGTTTTGAAAATTTCATCTCAATCGGATAATAAATGCGACCTGCATTTTGTTCACAAGAATACATGGTCAGACGGACGGACGGACAGACGGACTGACATGCATAAATCGACTCAGAAAGTGATTCTATGAAGGTTCTCAAAAGTAACTATGGGTCTATCTCGTTTCCTTCTCCATGTTACAAACAAATGCACAAAGACATAATACCCTTACCACTATGTGGTGTAGGGTATAAAAATGTTTATATTGGGAATTTATGAGAAGTAGTTTATTATCGTGGCTTTAGAGCAGTTATAATTTGGTTTCAAAGGAAACTAATACATGAGAGTTATGTTCAAATCTGAAAGTATTTTTACCAAATTTGAAGGAGACGTTTTTATCTCTTATACCATATAACATTGCTACAAAATTCGGTTAAATATGAAAAAATCTATTCATTTGAGTTGATATAAACCATTTGGTGCACAATAAACCTGAAATCTGACAAAGTTATATGTGTGGCAGCTGTATCCAAATCTGAGCCTACTTCGATAAACTTTGGTAAAAGTATTTCTGAGCTGTATTTGACATATGATATATGGTGGTAATATTTGTATGAAACTCAGATCAGAAGGAGTCATTGACCCCAGTAAAAAATGTGGAATCAGTTTTCGCATATCCCTCCCTCTGGTACTTTAACGACGAATATAATGAATAATGATCAAAACTTTTATAAAATGCGAAATTATTCCTCAGTTCTCTTTAAACATCAGGTATTGTAATGTTTAGGATATGTCGCCTCCCGAGAGCGGTATACAAAATTGAGTAATTAAATGTCGAGGGTAGATATCTTTCGAAAAACTTATGACTTTTTTATATACTCCACCATAGTATGGGGAGTATATTCAGTTTGTCATGCCGTTTGTAATACCTCGAAATATACATTTTAGACCCCACAAAGTATACATATTCTTGATCAGCATTCAATGTCGATTTAGCGATGTCCGTCCGTCTGTGGAAATCACTCAAGTTTCCGAACGAAATGAAGTAGGTTGATAAAATTTTACTCAAATGTATATTATGTCTGCAGGGCTTTTAGTATTGAAAATGGGCCATGTGGGCCCACATTTTGGTATAGGGGCGACATTATTCGCCGGAAATGTTTCAAATTTGGTATTTGAAGTTCCTAATGGATACTACAGCCTAAGACAGAAAATTGTCTGTGTAGGCCCACGTCTTCGTATAGCCCTCATAAAACGGTGCCTCCCGATATTCGGTACTTTGTTGATTTTAGCGACATTATTCTCTGGAATTGTTTCGAATTGGTATTTGAAGTTCGTAATGGCAGAAAATTGTCTGTACATGTCCATATTTTAGTATAGCCCCCATAGAAAAAGTTAATATGCAGATTCATCTCTTCGTATAGCCACCATATACCGGTACCTCCCTATATACGGTATTTTGATGATTTTAGCTACATTATTCACCGATTTGTTTTAAGTTTCGCATTTGAATATTATAATAGCTAATGCCAAAAGTTGCCTATGTCGTCGTTTAGACCCTTTTTAACAGAATTTTTAACGGATTTTATTTTTTTTTTTTTGAAAATTGACAAATTCGTTCCAAATATTGGAGGATATTCAAATATTCAAATTTATAGCTTTTTTTGCTTGTTATTTTTTTACAAAATATTTAAATTATCAAACCCCTGATAATAATTCGAATTTTAAGAAGAATAACAAAATCTAGACTTTGGCCTCAAATATCACGAAAGCTGTTTTTTCATGAAATATGTATTAAAGAAAATGTAAAACACACGAAAATATCTCAAACCGTTAAAAACCTACCCAATTCTAATCAGGAATGTGCGATTCTGAACGAGATAAAGTGATTCAATATTCATAAAAAAACCAGTTAGAATATGTATCTAATTCGGTATCCAGGTCCCTAAAATTGAATTGTTAACATTATTTTGAAACTTTGTTCTCTATGGTCTTTAAAAGACCTTTAAAAAATTATCAATATAATTGAACACAAATTTTTTATTTCATATCCTCATGTGTTTAAATACTACTGTAAATTCGTTCCTTGTCATTTCAGAATCAGAACAGGCCCTATATTTCATTGTTCATAAATTACTATTTGGGAACACAACAGAGTATGGCAAAAAATTTACTTTGTATCATTCGTGTTTAGCACCCTCAAGAAATGGTTCACATCTTTGGCAGATACTGCTATTGTTTTCCAACTATGCCTTTATTCCAATTTATGGCTTTTATGTTCGGCAACGAATGTTCATTTTTATTATCCTTGGACCCCCTTATTGGTATAATAAATGTGCTTTGTTAACCAATGGTTATGCTAAGGCATGGCAGTCCTTTATGTGTCTTTCCTCTTATGCTTTGTATCTTCTTTGTTTGTCATCGAACAAAGTGTATGTGAGGTCTTTGTTTATGTGCAGGCACATACATACACGCACATTCACACACTTGTGTCTTTGATTTTCCATAACGAATAAATATTTATTTTGTAAACAAGTGCATTCAAGGGATCCAATAGAGGCAAAGGACGCTCATATTGCTGTGATTAGGTACGAAGGATACCTTGGTTTGAGTACTTTTGCTAAAACAACGAAGACTGTTGAGAACCGCTTTATAAGCCAGAACAAATTTCTTTTTATTTATCAAGTTGAAAAAATAGCTATGAGAGCAATCGGAGTAATAGGAAAAGGCTTTCACCTCCGACTCAATGATTGTGGTTTAATAAACGTTATTAACGTTGGCGATATGAACACATCAATTTCAATGGCGAAGTGGGGTTTTAAAAACATTCCATACTTATATTGCTAGACCAAATATGTATTAATTGTTAGACGATTCTGAAGTTGTATTCTACTATTTGTAGCAAATAAATTAAATCGTTTATGATTCGAACGCCAACAAACTAACTTCAATGCTAATATTTTTATCAATTTTATTTCAGAAGCGATCATTGGACCTAGTAAGATTGGAATCAGCTTTCGCACACCATTCCTTCTGGTATCATATCCACATATATAATGAGTAACAGTGATAACTTTTATAAAATTCTAAAAAATTCCCCAGTTCTCTTTAAACTTCGGACATAATATTTTTTTATAACCTCAGGCTACAGGGTACATACATATATCTTTTAATGCGGGCAAACGTGCCTCATCGAAATAACGATTTTACACCCTAGGTTCCTTTGGACAAAATTTCGTTTCAGGACATTTGGAGTCGATCTAGGGGTGTTAGTCCGTCTGTCTGTTAACTGTCGAAGGGAGCTAACTAAACTTGGTACATAGTAATATTATTTTCAAGCTTAGATCGCTTTCTGAGATGGACAATATCCGTCCACTCCATCTGGTACCTCCCCCACATGAGGTAAAATATGAATGAAATGAAAAAACAATCATCAAATTTTGTGCAAATATATCAAATTCCAATATTTGTAGCAGTGTTGTGTCGGTGCCAAAATGGACAATATTGGGCTACACAATGGGTCAAAATATTGAATAATAATCTTCTTCTTTATCTATTAATTTTTTTTTTTGGTCATTTGATTGTTTCTTTGTTAGTAATTTGAACATTCAAGCACAGCTAAACAGATTTTATTGCAATTTTCCACAAATACAAATTTATGAAATTCCACTTGGTACAGAAGATATAGCAACAGAATCGGAGGTACCTCCAAGACATTTTAAGTTGTTATGCACATATCTATTTAATGGTTATAGATACAGTCTTCAAATTTGGAATGTGTAACGGAATTTCGAACAGAAATAAATTTGCCAATAAATCGGTTCAAAATTATGTGTATGTCCGATTGCAATGAAATTTGGAATGAGTGATGGAATCTGTTACAAGAATCAATTTGCCAAATTATATTGAAGTCGGTTAAAGCTTGGATATACAGGGTGAGATGAAAAAAATGCAACCAACTTCAGACTGCTGTCATTGCTAATTCACTCGTCCCACAGCTGTTAAAATTATTCCAGTGACAGCTCATTATTTGTTTACAAGCGTACAAAAGCATTTTGGTGAGAACTTTCCAGAAAAAAGTTATTCGTGATGGAATTCAAGCGTGATAGTGTGATTACTTTATATTTGGCTGGAAAATCACAAGTGGCTATCGTTAGAGCACTCCAGCATTTAGCGTAGCCCGACGTCAAGGAAGTGGACGGAAGAAAACAGCAACAAAAGTAAAGAAGCGACTTGATCGAAGCCCGCGTCGCAGTGGCCGAAAAATGGTTCGTGAGCAGAACATATCGCAACATTCCATTCGGCAAATAATGAAAAATGAGCTTGGCCATTGAAATTCCAAAAAGTGCAAGAACTTACACCGCAACAGAAAGAAAATAGATAGAAAATAGATATAAATGCCGAATATTATCGCGAAAATATTCTGGGGGGCTTATTAAAGCCTTGGCCACGCGAACATTTTGGCCGCAGACCTTGGACATTGCAACAGGACTCAGCACCATCGCACTCAGCACGCGCCACCCAAGAATGGTTACAAAATGAGGTTCCTCGCTTCATTTCCATCGCACAGTGGCCACCAAAATCTCCGGTGTCTGGAGTATTTTGGAAAGCAAGGTTGGCACTAAAAATACCAAAGTGTCGATCACCTCAAGTAAGTAATGGGCCAAAAGCAACATTCGGGCAGCGTGTGACGGTTTTATTGGCCGTTTGAAGGCCATAATTCTTGCCAATGGTGACCAATTTCAACAAATCTAAACTTATTCAAAAATGTGATTTCAGAATTTTTTTTTTTTGCTTTCATTCAATAAAATTTTAAAAAAATGTAAAAATTATGACATTGTTGCAGTTTTTTTTATCACACTCTGTATATCCATCTTCAATTAAATTTGGATTGTGTGACTAAATTTTTACAAAAATAAATTCTTCAAATTATATGGCTTCTTTATGCACTTTCTGCCGATTTCATGTATTTTTTGCATCTACGCGATATATATGTCTGATTCAAATGAAATTTGGAAAAAGTGACGGTATTCGGTAAAAAAATGATTTTTGCCAAATTATATTGAAATCGGCTCAGGTTTTGCTTCCATACATATTTTCGGCCTATTTCATGTATTTGACATACTCATATAAAATTTTGATTACATATAAAATCGAAAAGGGTAATAAGATCAGGTGTTAAGATGGAATACCGGACCATTCCTTTTGATACCTTCCAACGAGTCAACATTTTGAATTAGTATATTTTTCTCATAAAATGCGAAATAAATATCCGATTCTCCTCAAATATCATACAATCTATCAACACAAAATCAGGTGTGAATATGGAATATGTCAGACCATTCCTTGTGGTACGATGCTAATTAAGCCTTGGTCTTTAAAAGAGCCAATTAAATTTATTACCCATAATGCAAGTGTTTTTCGTTTGCATTACATGAATAAACCTTATAATCATAATCTTAGTTTCAAAGTTATCTCTCATTGCAGGAGTTTTCTGTTCAATGTTTCTCTATCGCATTGAAAACATCTTCCACCATCATGTATAACACTTGTTCGGAATCTCAAGTGGTTTGCCTCATACTTAAGAGGTACTTATACTTACAAACTAATGAAATTAAAATACAAACACCGAGCAAAAGACATACGCTTATCAAGGTTAACTGGCACCACAGTTCAAAGCTGGTAATGGATAATCAATTAATACAGTTAAGATACAAGAGACCACTTGAGATATGTAGCAATTCGTTGACTGCAGGGTTAAACACTGATGATTAGATACAATTCAGCAAGTTGGGTCATATTTGTTGCTCTATATAAAGAGTGTTCGGAAAGAGCAAACCTCATTCTAGCCATCTCCTCTGGCGAGAACACACATTCACATACAGTGTCTCTTCCAAAATATCTATTCGAATAGAATACCTGGTTGCAAACATTAAAATGGTAACATCTAGTCCGTTAAAATCCCATACATATCACTAATGCTCATATTTCATTTCTTTGCAGAGAATTTTCGTGGTAGCATTTTCGCTATTGGCTCTTGCAGCCTCAGCTGCCATCGATAGTCCAGCTAATGAATACCTGCCACCAATGGAAGACACTGTTGCGTTGGAGTCATCAACTCCGGTAGATTCAGCTGCTCTTACAGACAATGGGTATTTGTATAAAACAGTGAAGCGTTTAAAATACCGCCAGCGTCGCGATGTTTCCGATGTTGCCAACGAATACTTGCCCCCAGCTGAAGAAATCGCCACCGAGGCCGTTCCTGAAGTCAAGACTGCTGAGGAATCTGATGACTCCGCTGTTTTAGGTGAAAATGGTTATGAATACAAAACCGTTCGTCGTCTTAAGTATCGTCATCGTCGCGATGTTTCAGAAATAGCCAATGAGTACTTGCCCCCAGCTGAAGAAGTCGCCACCGAGGCCGTCCCTGAAGTCAAGACTGCTGAAGAATCTGATGACTCCGCCGTTTTGGGTGATAATGGCTACGAATACAAAACCGTTCGTCGTCTTAAGTACCGTCATCGTCGCGATGTTTCCGAAATTGCCAACGAATACTTGCCCCCAGCTGAAGAAATCGCCACCGAGGCCGTTCCTGAAGTCAAGACTGCTGAGGAATCTGATGACTCCGCTGTTTTAGGTGAAAATGGTTATGAATACAAAACCGTTCGTCGTCTTAAGTATCGTCATCGTCGCGATGTTTCAGAAATAGCCAATGAGTACTTGCCCCCAGCTGAAGAAGTCGCCACCGAAGCCGTTCCCGAAGTCAAAGCTGCTGAAGATTCTGATGACTCCGCTGTTTTGGGTGAAAATGGTTATGAATACAAAACCGTTCGTCGTCTCAAGTACCGTCATCGTCGAGATGTTTCCGAAATTGCCAACGAATACTTGCCCCCAGCTGAAGAAGTCGCCACCGAAGCCGTCCCTGAAGTCAAGACTGCTGAGGAATCTGATGACTCCGCTGTTTTAGGTGAAAATGGTTATGAATACAAAACCGTTCGTCGCCTGAAGTACCGTCATCGTCGCGATGTTTCCGAAATTGCCAACGAATACTTGCCCCCAGCTGAAGAAATCGCCACCGAAGCCGTTCCCGAAGTCAAGACTGCTGAAGAATCTGATGACTCCGCTGTTTTGGGTGAACATGGCTATGAATATAAAACCGTTCGTCGTCTGAAGTACCGTCATCGTCGCGATGTTTCCGAAATTGCCAACGAATACTTGCCCCCAGCTGAAGAAGTCGCCACCGTAGCCGTTCCCGAAGTCAAGACTGCTGAAGATTCTGATGACTCCGCTGTTTTGGGTGAAAATGGTTATGAATACAAAACCGTTCGTCGTCTCAAGTACCGTCATCGTCGCGACGTTTCCGAAATTGCCAACGAATACTTGCCCCCAGCTGAAGAAATCGCCACCGAAGCCGTTCCTGAAGTCAAGACTGCTGAGGAATCTGATGACTCCGCTGTTTTAGGTGAAAATGGTTATGAATACAAAACCGTTCGTCGTCTTAAGTATCGTCATCGTCGCGATGTTTCAGAAATAGCCAATGAGTACTTGCCCCCAGCTGAAGAAGCCGCCACCGAGGCCCTTCCTGAAGTGAAGACTGCTGAAGAATTTGATGACTCCGCTGTTTTGGGTGAAAATGGCTATGAATATAAAACCGTTCGTCGTCTGAAGTACCGTCATCGTCGCGATGTTTCCGAAATTGCCAACGAATACTTGCCCCCAGCTGAAGAAATCGCCACCGAAGCCGTTCCCGAAGTCAAGACTGCTGAAGAATCTGATGACTCCGCTGTTTTGGGTGAACATGGCTATGAATATAAAACCGTTCGTCGTCTGAAGTACCGTCATCGTCGCGATGTTTCCGAAATTGCCAACGAATACTTGCCCCCAGCTGAAGAAGTCGCCACCGTAGCCGTTCCCGAAGTCAAGACTGCTGAAGATTCTGATGACTCCGCTGTTTTGGGTGAAAATGGTTATGAATACAAAACCGTTCGTCGTCTCAAGTACCGTCATCGTCGCGACGTTTCCGAAATTGCCAACGAATACTTGCCCCCAGCTGAAGAAGTCGCCACCGAAGCCGTCCCTGAAGTCAAGACTGCTGAGGAATCTGATGACTCCGCTGTTTTAGGTGAAAATGGTTATGAATACAAAACCGTTCGTCGTCTGAAGTACCGTCATCGCCGCGATGTTTCCGAAATTGCCAACGAATACTTGCCCCCAGCTGAAGAAGTCGCCACCGAAGCCGTTCCCGAAGTCAAGACTGCTGAAGAATCTGATGACTCCGCTGTTTTGGGTGAACATGGCTATGAATATAAAACCGTTCGTCGTCTGAAGTACCGTCATCGTCGCGATGTTTCCGAAATTGCCAACGAATACTTGCCCCCAGCTGAAGAAGTCGCCACCGAAGCCGTTCCTGAAGTCAAGACTGCTGAGGAATCTGATGACTCGGCTGTTTTAGGTGAAAATGGTTATGAATACAAAGCCGTTCGTCGTCTTAAGTATCGTCATCGTCGCGATGTTTCAGAAATAGCCAATGAGTACTTGCCCCCAGCTGAAGAAGCCGCCACCGAGGCCCTTCCTGAAGTGAAGACTGCTGAAGAATCTGATGACTTCGCTGTTTTGGGTGAAAATGGCTATGAATATAAAACCGTTCGTCGTCTGAAGTACCGTCATCGTCGCGATGTTTCCGAAATTGCCAACGAATACTTGCCCCCAGCTGAAGAAGTCGCCACCGAAGCCGTTCCTGAAGTCAAGACTGCTGAGGAATCTGATGACTCCGCTGTTTTAGGTGAAAATGGTTATGAATACAAAACCGTTCGTCGTCTTAAGTATCGTCATCGTCGCGATGTTTCAGAAATAGCCAATGAGTACTTGCCCCCAGCTGAAGAAGTCACCACCGAAGTCGTTCCTGAAGTCAAGACTGCTGAGGAATCTGATGACTCCGCTGTTTTAGGTGAAAATGGCTACGAATACAAAACTGTCCGCCGTCTCAAGTACCGTCTTCGTCGTGTTTAGTGATACTCGTTACTATGTTATATAGTCTCGCATTTTAGTTTGGACTTCGTCTTTGATAATATAATAAATATACCTTAAAAAATTTACCCAGCGCCTTGTAATCTAATCCATCAGAACAGTTGAACACGACACATTTTTTAGCTACAGCTTTGGCCAAATCCTTGCAGGTTTCAGTTTTTCCAGTTCCAGCAGGACCTTCTGGAGCTCCACCTAGACAAAGTTTTAGAGCTCCCATGAGTGTTCTGAAAATGAAGACGTAACGTCCTTAATTAACATTTAATTGCAAGGAATTTTCTAGATACAGTTTTATTAAAAAAAAATCCCTGTGTTTACTGTGGCTGCTGTATTTATTTTTAAAGGAAAGTGAAAATATCACTTTCGACTTGGATTTGATTTATGTAGGACGGAATATTTTCTGTGTCACTTTTATGTGTCTTTCCTGCCTTAAGGTTACAAAGAGCCATTACTCCGCAGTGAGTTATTTACAGTTCTCTTTTGTTTTGGTCCAGTACAAGACATTCAAAGGCGTTAGAGATAAAAACAAAACAAATGTTCTTCCATGTACTTATTGTAATGTGCCAAAGCCTTTTATTACAATATTCTTTTTGTTGCGATACTGACCTGTAGCAACGATCGGTTAGAGGGGTAACAACCAGACGAGTGGTGTTACCTAAATATTCCATGCCGTATTTGACATCAGTCACAACCATACTAACGCAGACCCATTCTTCGCGCTCTGTTTTGAATTGATAGACACAAAATTAAATTTTTGCAGATGAGAAAAATTGTAAGGACATACTTTCGGTGATTTTCCAATAATATCTCAGCTGTGACAACCAATCGAAGTCTAGCAATGATGTTACATTGACATCCATTAAATACTTTACAACATCGCGATCTGTATTAAAAATATTAACATTTTTAAAAATAAGAATACTAATTCACTACTATTTTAACTTACCATGGACGTCGAGAACAATGAGGGCTTCAATTGTTAATCTGGTCCCACTGCTTAGATCAGTTCTTACCAAATTTACTAAGTCTCCGATCTGTGAGTTGAGTTTAGCCATATATGTCGTCAACGTGCTCGTTTCAATGGCTTCCTCAACCTACAATAGAAATATGTCGTTTTAATGGCAATGAATATGATTTACAAGTTATTCGTTGTACCTCATAAGTCCATGCCATACATGAGATGGATTGTACAACTTGTCCTGGCCACGATACAACCCAGTGAATACGATCAACAGCAAAATAATCATCCCAGGCATATTTCATTTGTTCTTTAACACTGTCCAGCATTGTACCCTCAACCTCTTTTAGCCATATTTCAACGAGTCCCTTAAAAAGAAAAATATTTATTAACCCAAATAAAAAAAAGTAATCAAAGGCTATAGTCGGGCGGAGCCGACCATAGGGTGCAAATACTGAAACTAATTGCTCCTCTCCTCCAATAATCATCATACAGGGTGAGATGAAAAAACTACAACCAATTTCAGACTGCTCTCATTTCTAAGTCGGACAGCTGTTGAAATAATTCCAGTAACAACTAATTATATTGTTTACAATCGTACAAATTTTCCAGAAAAAAAATTATCCGATGGAATTCACGCATGATAGTGTGATTTATTTATATTTGGCTGGAAAGCCACTAGTGGCTATCGCATTTAAATATAAATAAATCTTTTGTGTCTTGTACCATCGCTCGTTACCGTGATACTGATAGTCAAAGAAGTGGACAGAAGAAAACATCAAATTCAGCAGCAATGGTTTGAAAAGTAAAGAAGCGACTTGATCGAAACTCGCGTCGCAGTGGCCCAAACATGGTTCGTGAGCTGAACATATCGGAATATTCCATTAAGGAAATATTAAAAAATAAGCTAGGGGTAAAACCATTGCAATTCAAAAAAGTGCAAGAAATTACACCGCAACAGAAAGAAAGTAGACTCAAAAGAGCTAAAGAGCCGAATGTGGTGATCTGCCGAATTTGGTTTTCTCCAATGAGAAGACATTCGTTGTTCAAGAGTTTGTAAAAAAAACAAAATGATCGTATTTACTTGCCAAAACTGTGCACCTTCGGTTGTCCACCAGAACTCAAGCGCCGGCCATGGTAGTGGTGTGGGCCGCCATAACAGCCGATGGCCGCTCTCCGTTCGTATTAATCGACCGAGGTATCAAAATAAATGCGAAAATATACTGGATGATGTATTAAAGGCTTGGGCATGCAAATATTTTGGCCGCAGACCTTGGACATTCCAACAGGACTCAGGTTTCTCGCTTCATTTCCAGCGCACAATGGCCACCAAAATCTCCGAATACCAATCCGTTGAACTATTGTGTCTGGAGTATTTTGAAAAGCGAGGTTGGCACTAAAAAATACCAAAGTGTCGATCACCTCGAGCAAGCGCTTCGCCGGGAATGGGCCAAAATACCACAGAGCAACATTCAATCAGCGTGTAACGGTTTCATTGGTCTTTGAAGGTCATAGGTTATTCTAAGATTTGATGCCATTTCTACATTTTTTTTATTTCATTCAATAAAATTAAAAAATATGTAAGGAAAAGTCGAGCGGGGCCGACTATATTATACCCTACACCACTACGCATATTTAGTAGAGCTCTCGTAACAAAAAAATTTATTTGAAGTAAATCATACCACCATCAACATTTGGCTTTAGAGTAGTTATAGTTTGGTTTCAGAGGGAAGTAATATATGAGAGCCATATACAATTCTGAATCGATTTTCATTAAATTTGACGGAGGCATTTTAATCTTTTTAATTCTTAATCATTTAATTTCTGTGGAGTGCATGATATCACTTCAAGAATTAAAAAAAAAAAAAAAAAAAAAAAAAAAAAAAAATATATATATATATATATATATATATATATATATATATATATATATATCAGAGCCTTTTTTATCTCACCCTTTAAACTTAATAGAATAATTCGAATCACAAATGAAATAATTCGAAATGCAAATGGAATCAGTAGAATTACAAATGGATTTCTCGAATTACAACTGATATAATTCGAATTACAAATGAAATGTTACGAATTCAATCAAAAATTGCTTTTATACTTACATTAGCAGCCTGTGGATTAATCTTCCTCACCATAGCAACTTTCTCGCCTTCATCGGATACCATTCCCGTTATTTCCAAATTATCATCAAATGTCAACAATGATATCTGAAACGGCACAATAATTTAAGGTTTTTGTTTCATAAGTTATCTTATAAACATTCCCCATGACATTGCTACATACCCCTTCAAAACATTTTTTCAAGTGCGGTTGCACACGTAATGGATCCTTTGTCTCCGACAATATCTCCAACAATTCGTCGTTGGACAAAAAGAAAAACCGTGCGAAATATAGACGTTTCTGTTCTAAATACGTGTTCAGCCCCTTTTGAACCGATTCCAAATCTTCGACGGCCTTTTTAAATATGTTCAACATATCGGGATAGTCTGTAGCTGCCATTACATGCAAGTCGTCCAATGTGTGGCGCACAATACGACGCCATATTTTATCTACCGCCTTAAAACTGCGACCCTCTTGGGGCATTTGTCGCATGATATCTTCAGAACAAAATATGGGTTCCAGATACATCCACGTTATCTGTACTTCAGTCCATGTATCCATAATATTTTGTATAAGTGCTAATCGATTTTCCCAATCATCTGCCTTGGTGCCGAGGGCAACGATATACGGTGATCTCTTCATGGCCTGTGTTCGCATAAGATGATCATCCAAGAGAGTTTGTATGTCATCCAATGAGGCCAAAATGTGGGTGTCGGAATCACGATATTGCAATACATCAAAACAAACATCTTTCCAATCGTTCCGCATGTTCTCAAGTAATTGATTCAAATCGTATTCTTTGCCTGCCGCAATTGAAATTTCCTCAAGTTGTGGCAGAATGGACATGATACCAGCATCTATCATGTCCTTAAGACTGGGATAAAGTGTTGGATTGCATTCCTTGCCCATATGTTGGGATATCATTTCCCAATGGCGTTCCTCCAAACCGTGACGACAAATGGCGTCCAAAACTGGCAGATATACACGAAATTTTTCAATTTTAACCCGCACCTGTTCAGCGGCTCGTTTGGCAACGGGATTTTGGGCAAGCTGTCTAGATAGCTTGTACACAATCTGTAATTATTTCACAGAACAGAACTTGATGTTAGATATTAAATGCAAATTTAAATGTTAATCTAATTTATATTTATTTAAATGTCGATGGAATCTAGCTCCACAAAATACCAAAAAAAAAAAACCATAGAAAACTGCAATGATGCGTGAGATTGCAACAGTAACGTCATTTGACCCATTATATATCTGCCGTATCTATGCCTTCACTTTTTCCGTTTGTTGATTTTATAATACGTTTCTGTTTGTGTTTTGCTTCCTTCTTGCAGCCTATGTTCCAAAGAATGCTTGGCAAAAAAACATAAATGCTGTATCCCATCCTGGAACACCCCAACAACTGGGTGGCAGCAGGTCAATTTCGCTTGCAAGAAATTTCATGTTGTGATTGCATTTCCCAAGTTAGTACATAGCTGGTTTGCCTTATTGCCTTTTGTACACTTCGTTCCGCTACATTCTGCTCCTATTCCATTTTTTCTTCGACTTTGCAAAGGGTGGTCATGCTGTAATTCCATCAATTGCTTCCTACTTACCCGGTACATGTTCTCTATTTCCTCTGCAATGACATCCGCATTTAAACACTGGAATCGTTCGTACATCCTGTGAAAATACATCAAGTATAAAATGGAATACGGATTAGTGCTCAGTTATGGGGCCAAGACTCTTCTTTGAAGAGGGCTTCAATTTATATAAGAGACAAAGTTAAAAAAAATATTTATATATACTTTAAAAATGTTTCCGATGAATGAGTGGGTAAAAATCTTCAAGAAAATTATTGGGGGGAAAACTATCGAAATATAATAAACATTTGATATTACAAAAATTCGCGCTAAGGTCGCTCTTGTGAAAATTTTTATTTTTTTTTCAAAATTTTCATGAGGGCTGTAGAAAAACATATTGTTCCTGAAGATTAAAGTCAGAACTGAAATGAATTTTCACCAAATGATTTTTTTTATTTCCTCAAAAAGAAACCGATATATTGATTTACTTTGATTTGCTTTAAAATAAGGGCAGAAACTAACTACGGAGAACCCGAAATAAAAAAATTATAACTAATTTAGTTGAAAAGTTGGACAGGAACCTTCAAAATTCCAAAATTCAGGGGTAACATTATATGTATATTATATATTTATATAATATATATCCTTTTGAATTTATAAACATGTGTTGAATTTCATATACGAACATATATATTTTTTATACCTTCCACCATACTATGGTGTGGTGTGTTTTGACAAGAGGCAGGTTAAATTCGAAAATGGGTCATGTCCACGTTTTCTTATAGCCCCTATATAACGGTACTTCTAAATATTCGCCATTTTGATGATTTTAATGACATTATAGACCGGAATCGTTAACAATTTCGCATTGGAGGATCTTAATGGGTACTGTAACCTGTGACAAAAAATCCGTATGCAGGTCCTCGTTTTCGCATACCCTCTATACAACTGTACTTCCCAATATTCGGTATCTTTATGGTAGTATAAATATAATAGACTGGAATTGTTTCAAATTTCGTATTTAAATGAAATCGACCGAAAATATATATGGAAGCTATATGCAAACTTCAACCGATTTCAATAAAATTCGATACGTTTACTTCCAGAACAAATTCCGTCACACATTCCAAATTTTGTTGGAATCGGAAATGCATATGGTGTTATGTACATCAAATACACGAAAAGGGCCGAAAATGTATGTAGGAGCTGTATCCAAATCCGTACCGATTTCAATATAATTTGAATTTTTTTTGTACCAAATTCCATTTCGCAAATTTAAAGACTGTATCTAAATATATGTGCATAAAGATATCGAATTTTTTTTGAGGCACCTCCAATTCTGATGCTATATCTCCAGTTCCATGTTGAATTTCAAAATTTTTTATATATCCTACGAATTCCTTGTTTAGAATTACAAACAATTCCATTGAAAAACGTGGGTAAAATCATCAAAATACCGAATATCAGGGGATACCTTTATATGGGGGCTATACGATATCGTGGACCGATATAGATAATTCTCTTCCAGGGGATAAAGTACTCACAAGAAACTCTTTGTGTGGATTTTCAGACAATTCCGTTGAAAAAATTGGCTAAAATCATCAAAATACCGAATATCGGGAGGTACCGTTATGTGGGGGGATATACGATGTGGTAGGTCTATATTCTCTTTCCATGTATAAATTCAAATTTTTTTTATATCCTAAGAATTCCTTGTTTAGACTTTCAGACAATTCCATTGAAAAACGTGGGTAAAATCGTCATAATACCGAATATCGGTACCCCCGATGGGGGTATACGATATAGTGGGTCTATATTCTCTTTCCATGTGGAATTTCAAAATTCTTTATGTATCCTAAGAACTCCTTGTTTAGAATTTCAGGCAATTCCATTGAAAAACGTAGGTAAAATCATCAAAATAAAATCATAAAATTAGCTTTACGATATCGAGGACCCAGATAGACAATACTTTTCCAGGGGATAAAGTACTCACAAAAAACTCCTTGTTTAAAATTTCAGACAATTCCATTGAAAAATATGGCTAAAAGCATAACATTACCGAATATCGGGAGGTATCGTTATGTGGGGGATATACGATATCGTTGACCGATATACCCCATCTTCGAACTTGACCCGCCTGCAGACAAAAGACAGATATGTGCAAATTTTTGGCTTCCTATCTTAATTCGTTTTGGCTCTAGCGTGATTAGAACGGACAGGCAGTGCTAAATCCTCTTAAAATTTTATGCTGATCAGGGATATATATACTTTGTTGGGTCTAAAATTGTTGTTTCGGTGAGTTACAAACGGAATTACATACTTAATATACCCTCCATACTATATATGGTGGAAAGTATAAAAAATATACACACACGAAGCGACTTCAATAATACAGATAGCTTTAGATAACTTCAAAAATAATTTGTTTTAAATATTGGCCATATCGGTTAATTTTTAGTACAGCTCCCCGAATTTTTAGGAAATTTCATGTTAACCGATTTGATCATAAATCAAGTGCTTACGACGGTGGGTATGAAAATTTCGGCTAAAAGTAGGTTTCCTTTTTTTTTCAAATTTAAAATACTAATAACTAAGTAAGTTTTTCTCAATTTTCCCCTCAATAGCAATCTTTTGTTAAAATTAAATGCTTCGTTGTTCGTTTCTGGAAAACTATTTTTGAAATGTACTATGTATAAAATGTAGAATATTCCGTTATAAATATCAATACTGTTATATCATGTATGTTTTATCCTTGCATTTTAGAATTTATCACAACGTGTTGATCGAAGGTACATTAAAGTCATTTAAGGTTTTAATACCTAATTTCTTTTAATTAATATCGATTTAGCTATATATCACATCTACATCTCTTTAAAGCCCTTATACATTTTTTCAATCCCTAACATGCATCGTTTCATTTTGCATTTTATATCCATTTTCTCTCATTTCATTTTACTTTTGCAGCTGTGACCATATCTCTTACCATATTAAATGATTCTTTTCGAATTCATATGCCGTTTTCCATAGCTTCTCGATGGGTTCCATTTTTTCCACGATTTCAGCCAATACTGCGAACGGTGAAACATCAATTTGTAACAATTGTTCCTCGACATTAATTGCTTTTGCCTCACGACTCAGATTCTATCGCAATGAAAGACAAAAAAGAACAAGAAAACATGTACCATGAATGGAAATTATTGAAAATCGATATACGCATAAAAGCCAATAGGGCGACAAATCATTGAAACTAAATAATTTCTATGTTTCAGACTGCATCAGGTGCAGTCTGTGTAAGGAGCACACACAATCCACACTATGTATTCTCTGTCCCAATGCACCCGCTGGCAAAAGGGCAATGTGGTGGTACTTACCTCGATAAGATCGAATAATTCATCCACGGTATCGACACGCTCTTTAAGCTCATCCAAAGTAAGAACGTCACGTGTTTCTTTAACACGGAAGCCATCCATGCGACGTTTTTCATACAAAATTAATTGTTCGAATTTTACGCGTTTGTCACTGCAATGAAAATGAACATAAAAACAAAGCTAGTGAAAACGGCGGTGTCGATATCGTTTTACCCTATAACAGAAGAATAATAAAAACTATAGCCAAATCGATTTCAAAAAGTGGCTGAGACCTCAAAGAGGTTGCTACCTTCACATCACATAAACAATTAGTTACAAATGTCATAACAGGCAGATTTAAACATTATTTTGGGATGAAACCAATTGTCTAACAAACCTAATATACCCTCCACCTCACGGCAGGGGGTATACAAACACCAACAAACACACAAACCGAAAATTGCAACAAACACACTATATTTCCATTGAAACCGCTTTGTTTAACGCCAACATCAACCGCAATTGTTGGCAATGGCATTGGTGATAATGCATATCGCCAGGCCACTTACCGTAGAGCAAATTCCAAATTGTCACGCACAACATTGAGGCGAGCAGCACTTAGATCCAAGACTTCCTCTAATTCTGATGGTAGCACAAAAGTTCGGGTATTTAAGTGAATTTCCTCGGCTGCAATTGAAAGTAAATACGACCAAAATATATTATAATTTTAAAGAAGTAGAAAAGCAGTTAAGTTCTTGGAAAGTAACTCATGTAAAATATATCTGTTAATGCTGAAATTCCAAAATCCGGGGGTATGTGTCACTTCTGTTATTAGGACCATCCAATTTAAATTGCAAACAATTCCGTAAACAAGATGGCTACGATAATCAAAATAACGAATATCGTAAAAATAAGGGCTATAGAAAAACAATTTCTATAGTTCTATATAAGCAGAGGAATCCCTTATGGGGTTCTGCTGAATTTTTGGTAATTCTGTTAAAACATGTGGCTAAAAGTGTCAAAATTCCAAAATATTGGGAAGAACCTTTAAATGGGAGCTCTTGCAAAAACTGGATCTATATAAAACTGGATCTATATTCTGCTACAGGAGGTAAAACATATTATAAACTGTTAATATCGAATTTTAAACTCTTCCGTCAGAAAGTGTGGCTAAAATCGTCAATATATTAATATATAATAAGAAAACGTGAACCTATATGCTAGACAACGCTCTGTCACAGGAGCTGGAATATATTTTGTACTCTAAATATCAAATTTAAAATTTTTCCGGTCGAGAGTGTGGCTAAAATCGGCACTTTTATATGGGGGCTATATAGACAATATTGTGTTACATAAGGTAAAAAACATTACAAACTCTAAAAAACGAACTTAGCCACAAGTGTGGCTAAATCGGCAAGATATCGAATATCGGGTTCTAATCTGACCCTCCTATCTATTGACGACTTTTGTCGTCGTCTATAATTAACATGAGTATGAATAATAAGTAATGACCAGTAAAAGGAGTACATCGATTTATGAATAGGATATATTGCATTTGAATCGGAGGCGTCTCCAAAAAATTTTGATTTTCTATGCACATATCTATTGATCGCTTATAGATATAGTATCGGTACAGATTTGAATATGGATCCCATATATTTTTTCGGACAATTTCATATATGTATTTGATACACCAAACACGCTATGTATCTCCAACTTCAATGAAATTTGGAATGAGTGATAGAATTTGGTACAAGAAAGAATTTGCCACACTATATTGAAATCGGTTGAGGTTTGGATATATTTATACATATTTCGAACTCGGTATATACATATCCAATTTCAATGAAGTTTAAATGCGAGGCGGAATTTATCCAAAAACAAGTAAAAACATTAAGTTCGGCCGTAAAGGAAACATTAGAACCCATTGTGTCCCTCAAATATCAATTTTTACAATGTTTCGCCACCGCAGCCAGAACCCATTATGACCAACAAATACCAAATTTTTAGATAAATCCGTGAAAAAATGTGACAAAAACCATTTAAATGTCGATTATCGGGAGGTAGCGTTATATGGGGGCTATACGAAATCGTGGACCTATACATGCAATGTTTCGCCACCAACAAATACCAATTTTCAGACAAATCCATGAAAAAATGTGGCAAACTAAAAAAATACCGAATATCGGGAGGTACCTTTATATGGGGGCTATACGAAAGCGTGAACCTATACATGCAGTGTCTCTCGCCACACGAACTAGAACCCGTTAGGGCCTACAAATACCAATTTTTAGACAAATCCGTGAAAAAAATGTGGAAAAAATCATCAAAATACCGAATATTGGGAGGTACTGTTATATGGGGACTATACCAAAACGTGGACCAATACCAACCATCCTAGACATAAAACAAACTATTCTGCTAAATTTTGACGTTCTACGTCAAATAATGTGGACTGTATCGTGATTTCAACTGACAGACAGACATACAGACAAACAGACGGAGATCTTTAAATCGACTTAGAATTTTATACTGATTATGAATATATGTATATACTTTATGGGGTCTTTTAGGGGTGTTACAAACGGAATGACAAAGTTAATATACCCTCCTTTCCAAGGTGAAATAGGTTCATAATAATTAAATAGGTTGATATTTGGATTTTATTTTATAAGAAGCATAAATCCACCAAAGATACTTAGATCCATAGTTCCTTTTGATGATCTGCATGGAATCGCATCTTGAGTCAATCTATGCATATCCGTTCGTCCGTCTGTCCATGTATTTTTGTAAACAAAGTACGGGTCGCATTTATTGCTCGATTAAGATGAAACTTTGCACAAAATATTTGTTTGTCCATGAACGAACCCTATTGAAATTGGAGATAATCGGTCAAAATTTAGATATAGCTCCCATATATATCTTCCCCCTATTTGCTTTTATAGTGCACCAAATTTTGTAATATTAGTCCAAATAGAATTTGAGCCTAGAAACAAGTTTGCCAAATTTGTTGAAAATCGGTTCAAATATAACTATTACTCCCATATAAGTTTTTCATCCGATTTGTTAAATTTTGTCCTCCACAGACGTAATATGCAACCGGTAACAACGATATTCAAAGAAATGCATTTCAAAAATACTTTTGCCAAATTTAATCGAGATCAGTTCAGAGTTTGATATATCTTCCATATATATCTTAACTTCATTTCAAATGTATTGTGTACCAAATGATTAATAAGGACCCACATTAAATGGATTTTGGCGAATATGTAGCTTAAAAGAAGAAAGTGTATCAAACTTGGTGAATATCGGTAAAGATAAAGCTATAGCTCCCATGTATATTCGTCATCCGATTTTGTATTTTACTCCCTCACACACGCCAAATACTCTCCACAACAACGATATTTGGTACCAACTGTCAGATAAAGGAAAGAAATACCTCTGCTAAATTTTTTAGAGATCAGTTCAGATTTGGATATAGCTTCAATATCTATCTTCGCCGGATTCCACGTTTATTGTGTCTAAAAAATGAATATCGGTTCAGTCACAAAAGTCTCCGTTAAATTTAGTAAAATACGATAGAAGCCTGACATATACAGGGTGAGATGAAAAAACTTTAACCGACAGCTGTTAAAATAATTCCAGTGATAGCTCATTAAATTGTTTACAA
The DNA here is from genome assembly GCF_030504385.1 of Musca domestica. NCBI lineage: Eukaryota > Metazoa > Arthropoda > Insecta > Diptera > Muscidae > Musca > Musca domestica. Next base: position 6,117,891 of record NW_026712296.1, on the reverse strand, counting down.
GCGTACAAAAACATTTTGTTGAGAATTTTCCAGAAAAGTTATTCGTGATGGATAGCTGGAAAACCACAAGTGGCTATCCTAGAGCACTCCATCATTAGAATGTGAATAAATATTTTGTGTCTCGAACCATCGCTTGTTACCGTGATACTGGTAGCGTAGCCCGAAGTCAAGGAAGTAGACGGAAGAAAACAACAACATCAGCAAAAATGGTTCGAAAAGTAAAGAAGCGACTTGATCGAAACACGCGTCGCAGTGGCAGAAAAAATGGCTCGTGATCTGAACATATTGCAATATTCCATTCGGCAAATATTGAAAAATGAGCTCGAGGTAAAGCCATTGAAATTCCAAAAAGTGCAAGAACTTACACCGCAACAGAAAGAAAATAGACTCAATAGAGCTAAAGTGTTGCTTCGCTTGGTCGAAAGTGGTGATCTGCCGAATTTGGTTTTCTCCGATGAGAAAACATTCGTTGTCCAGCAGTTTGTAAACAAACAAAATGATAGTGTTTACTTGTCGAAGATAACAGCCGATGGCCGCTCTCCGCTCGTATTAATCGACCGTGGCATCAGAATAAATGCCGCAGACCTTGGACATCAAAATCTCCGGATACAAATCCGTTGGACTATTGTGTCTGGAGTATTTTAGAAAGCAATGTTGGCACTAAAAAGTGTCGATCACCTCAAGCAAGCGCTTCGCCGGGAATAAGCCAAAATACCGCAGAGCAACATTCGACCATAATTCGTGCCAAAGGTGACCAATTCAAACAAATCTAAACTTATTCTAAAATTTCCGACATTTTTTGCTTTAATTCAATAAAATTGAAGAATAAAATGTAAAAATTATGGCGTTTGACTTTTTGTAGTTTTTTTTATATCACACTGTAATAGTTCCTTTTGACTTTAAATTATAAGTGCTTTAAAGCCATAACAAGCATTCAAAAACGAACATAGTGTGTATGCTTTAATTCCTCCTAATAACGCTTATTTGTTATTGTTATATTTAGCTCTGCTATATATGTAAAGTGGTGTAGGGTGTCATAAAGTCGGTCCAGTCCAACTTTGGCCTTTCTTTACTGGTTTTCAATTGAATTATTAAAAAATTATTAATCCAAATAAATTTGGAGTTCGAATGATGAACTTTAAATACCGTTTATACTATGGTAGAGGGTATAATGAGATCATAATATACATGTTCGAATTGCACTTTATTGCGATATAACCGAAAATACGGAGGGTACAGCCGTCCGGTAAGGTATTTGTATTTTTTATTATATTATTTTTTTTCAAATGATGACCACTGCCATATCAAAGGACTATAATGTACATTCATTTATGTGCAGCAAAGCTCATATACTCACTTGTTAGTTCCGCATGTGTTAGTAAGAAGATAACACGTTTTGCAACAATTTTTATTTCATCTTTTATGGCAAAGATGCGCTCATCTCGACATTCTGACAGATAATTTTGCAATGCAACGACTTCAGCTGTTTCTTCGGGTCGTTCACCTGCTTTCATTGACATCTCCTCGAGAGCATCACATATCCTTTAATGAGCCAGGGCAAACATCAGCAGCATACAATCCCGGACCCAAGAGCAACGTTAAAAATGTTGGAAGTAAAGAGTATGAACCAAGTGTTTAATTAACAAAGGTTGGGAAAAAAGATGCTACTATACAACATTTTTAAAGATTTGAGTGCGATAATAATTGTGATATGTGTTATGAAATGTTTGTTTTAACTAGAAGTACCTAGACAACGACTGGGCATGTTTTGCGGAAATATACACAAGTGGCTATCGTTAGAGCACATCAGAATTTAAATGTGAATAAATCTTTAGTAGCTCGTACCATCGCTCGTTACTGTGGTACTGGTAGCGTAGCCCGACGTCAAGGAAGTGGACGGAAAAACAGCAACATTAGTAGAAATGGTTCGAAAAGTAAAGAAGCGACTTGATCGAAACCCGCGTCGCAGTGGCCGAAAAATATTCCATTCGGCAAATATTAAAAATGAGCTCCAAATGAGATACCAAAGTGTCGATCACCCCAAGCAAGCGTTTCGCCGGGAATGGGTCAAATACCGCCGAGCAATATTCGGGCGACGTGACGATTTCATTAGCCGTTTGAAGCTTGATTCGTGTCAGAGGTGACCAATTCGAACAAATCTAAACTTATTCTAAAATTGGATGCTATTTTCGACATGTTTCGCTTTCATTCAATAAAATTAAACTAAATGTAAAAATGATGGCGTTTGACTTTGTTGCAGTTTTTTTCATCTCACCCTGTAGATATTAAACAAAACCCAATTCATTAGACTACTCAAATCCAAGTTGAGATTTTGAAGCTCTTCGACACATTTCTAAGGGAATCGGCTTTAATTTAGGGAGCATACAGCTTTCATGCAAAAATGAATTTCAAGGGTTCAAGTTTGAAGTACTCATTTGGATAACTCTTTGGTAATTTCAATTTTTAGAAATACAATATAAATTTTTAATACGGCTACCTAGTAAAATAAGACATGTTTTTATACCCTACACAGCACTGTGGTGTGTGTACTATTATATCTTTGAGCATTTCTTTGTAACATGGAAAAGGAAGCGTAATAGACCCCTAAGATCCATTTGATGATCTGCATAAAATCATATTCTAAGTCGATTTATGCATGACCGTCCTTCCGTCTGTCCATACATTTATATACCCCCCACCTTGAAAAGGAGGGTATATTGACCTTGTTATTCCGTTTGTAACATCCCTAAATATTCGTCGTAGATATATCGGTCAACGTTTTGGTATATTTGTCATTTATATATTTTAAAGGATTTGTCTAGAAATCGGTATATGTAAGTAAAAATGGCTTTTAGCTCCGGTGGCGAAACATCGTATTTATAGGCCCATATTTTTGTATAGCCCCCATATAACAGTACCTCCCGATATAAGTTATTTTGATGATTTTTGCAGGGATTTTTTCTAAAAATTGGTATTTGTTGGTCATAATGGATTCTAGCTACGATGGCGAAACAATGTATGTATAGGTCCATATTTTACTTGGATTGGATAATCGGTCAAAATTTAAATATAGCTCCCATATATATCTTCGTCCGATTTGCCTTTTTTTGTGCTCCAAATGTGTGATATTAGGCCAAATCGGACAGAATATGGCACGTACAACAAATATGTCAAATTTGGTGGAAATCGGTTCAGATATAGTTGCATCTCCCGTATATATTTTTCTTTCAATTTGTTATTTCTGTCCTCAGCAGCAGTAATATGCGCTCCGTAACAAATATATTTCAAATACAGCCCTTTACCAAATTTTATCGAGATCGGTTCAGATTTGGATATAGCTCCCATATATCTTTATCCGATTTTAAATTTATCGTGCCTCAAAAGTATAAAATCAGCTCAAATCGGAATGATTTTGACGCATATATGTAGGTTCGGACATAAATGCCTCTTCAAATTTAGTAGAAATCAATTCAGAGTAGGATTTACCTCGCCTATTATAGACTATAAATGTTCTTCTCAAATGGTGAAAGGTTTAAATGTTTGGGTCGATTAAACTTAGCTAAATATAATAGTCAAACTCATGCTATTTTATTGATCATTTGTGTAATTCATTGTTGACCATATAAGCAAGAGGTCAACGAAAGTTATAGTGAATAGAGGAAGGACCTTACTTTTACGGTAATCGTATGAAAAAAAACTTCTGTTTTCCAACGAAATTTGTCAGATATGAGAGCCATAAAAGGATAATTTTATTAATTTGAAGTGTTTTAGGTTAAACAATTTTATGGCGGTTTTAATGAGCTTAGCTATATCAACAATTTTCACAAAATGCAATAGACTTCTGTTAATTTTTTTGTTATTATTTATTATAGTCGGGTGAGGAGGAGGCCATGTGATGACACAACTACATCTGCATTTAAAACTCAATGTTAACATATTTTCTACATTTGGAAGGAAAAAGGAAAAAATGATGTTTATGCAAAATAATTAGGTTAAATCCCATTATTTGCTGTTTTTATAGAAAACAACGTTTATTTATTAGTAATAAGGCAGGAAATACCATTGTTTCGGAAAGAGCCACCAATTCTCATCAATTCTATTGTTTTTGTCCGAGGTTATTCTGCCCAGTTATTTAAAAATAACTCCTATGACAAAAACTTTTGTTTACACAAGTGACGAGATCGTAACCTCAATAAAAGCTAAGTTCGGTCGGGCCATTTTGGAAGAACTTGATAATTTTCAAAAACAATTCCGTCGAATATCGCTAAAATGATAACCGTTATACGGCTGTCTGGATAAGGCATTTTCTGCCATAAGCTGAAGTACCGATTTCGAATATGAAGTTTGAAACAATTCCGGTGAATAATGTCGCTAATATCATTAAAATACCGAATAAAGAGGATGTGAACTATAGGAATTTTCTGTTATAGGTAGTAGTACTCATTAGAACTTCAAAGACGAAATTTGAAACAATGCCGGTCTATACAGTTATATTGGGGCTATACGAAGACATAGGCCTGCATATTAAGAAATTTGAAACAGTTCCTGTGAATATTGTCACTAGAATCATTACCATACCATACAATGGTGGATGTTAAAAAAGTGACATGTTCGCAATAGATACCATCAACTGTAGCAGACAATTGTTTACATAGGTCTATGCTTTCCATGCTTCCTATTAAAAAATATTCCCACGGAAGGGTTTCTCCCACATTTAACTATAATTGAAAATATCAGCCAAATGATTTGAAAAATATGAGCAAATCTTCGCAATAACTAAAATCAGAGGGTATATTTCTACAAAGGCTGTATTGGATGTAAACCTATGTTGATACTTTTTTGCAAGTAGCGTTTCTGCATAAAAAGAACTCAAAATGACAAGATTTTGAAAAAAAAAAATTAAAATTAAAAAAATGATTGAAATCAGGGTTTATTTTTACAAAACCAATACTAAAAAGTAAGTCCACATTTTTGAAAAAATTAAAAAAAACAAGTAAGCAAAGGCTACAGTCGAGCGGGGCCGACCGTTGAATACCCTACAACACTATAATAAACGATACATTTTATATAGGCGAGATACTCGAAAGAATTCCACAAGATATTGTGATAAATTATAAAAGAAAACCATCAGGTTTCGTTCTCTAATTTTCGAATAATAGCAACTTAAACTAATTTGTTCATTTCGAATTTATTGGTAGATGTTGCACTTAAATGGTATTCCTAGATCTGGAACCAATATTTCCCAAAGACCTATAATTTCTTAGAAGTGTATTTGTGAATTCTCGAAAAAGTCTCTGGAATGGACATTTTCGTATTTTGTCTACCAAAGTTGGCAAACTATTTCACACATTGAATATTTTTGGATGGCCATCCAAAACTGCTTGGCTTTTGCAATGTCCGGTAACCCCCTTTCAAATGTGCGTGAGGATCGGGCGATAATTACGACCTGCCGACAATTTTGCAGTTTTTTGGTCCATTTCAACCCCTAAATATATGGCGATCATCTCCAAAAAGAGTAGGATTCTATTCTGACCCTCATCTTATCCCCATGCAAAATTTCGTAAGGATCGGGCCATAAATGCGATCTGTATATGATATCCTGATATCCTAAATACTTAGTTTTGTTAGCTGTAGAAATATTACCAAATGTTTAATTCAAAATGAAAATATGCCAAAAATATGACAAAATTGAAAAAATATGAGAAAATTTTACAAAATCAATATTTTCATCTTTAGAGAGATATTTTTATGCGATTTTTTTAGACGTTTTTTCTTTCCTGCCAAGAGGCCATTCTGAATTAATGAGAACTGTCGAAATCAGTTCAGCCGTTCTCGACATATAAGAGATTTTTCAAGCATATATTCTTTGATAGATATATATATCGCACATATTTTGCTATATATCCGTTTTGTTGGATGTTAACATCAATGTAAAGGTCAGAAGTAACCTTCTCATGGCTTTGTGATTTCGCCGGGATTTAAAATATTCGCGGTTTAATGAAAATTTTTGAATTTTTTCAACATAAAATATATGGTCTATTTTACCCGCTAAATATTAACCGATGACCACCCAAATTGGTAGGCTTCTTCCTCTAGCTACATGCGAAATTCCGCGTCGATTGGTCTATAATTGCGACCTCTATAGCTACTGCAAAATCCGACATTTTTTCAGTATTTGGTCCATTTCAACCCCTAAACATTTGGCGATCATCTCAAAAAGGAATAGGGTTCTATTCTGGCCCGACCCCGACCTCCATTCCAAATTTCGTGAAGATCGAGCCATAATTGCGACCTGTAGAGTGATTACAAATTAACATGGACAGACGGACAGACGGACGGACGGACATACATAGCTAGATCGACTCAGCTCGGCGAGCTAGGATGATCCATATATACTTTCCTATGTGGGAAACCAATATTTCGTGGAGTTACATAATTTTTGGCCCAATCAAACTTATAATACCCCCAACACATAGTGTTGTAGGGTATAAAAATTGATTCGTGAGTAATTTCAAATCGACTAGAAATATATGAGAGTTGGAGCTATATCCGAATCCATCTACATCAAATTTTACATACTAATGTTTAGACTCAATTTGGTCGTAAGTGCCAAGTTCCATCCAATTTGGGTTAATATTAGACGTGTGGTGCACAATAAAGGGCAAATCGGACAAAGTTGTGTATGGGAGATATATGCAAATCTGAGCCGATATCGATATAATCTAGCAACGGTATTTCTGAGCTGTATTTGATATGTTTACCAAAACATAGTTTTTTCAGAGAGTATATTACGGCTGCGGAGGATAAAAATAACTATTCGGATGAATAATATATATGGGAGTTATAGGTATATTTGAGCCAATTTCGATCAAATTTGGCATACTTGTTTTCAGATCTAATTAGGAAACATGAGAAAAATTCCATACTATTTGGGCTGGTATTACAGGTTTGGTGCTAAATGAAATACAAATAGGACGAAGATATATATGGGAGCTATAACTAAATTTTGACCGATTATCTCCAATTTCAATAGGGTCGTCCTTGGGCCAAACAAAAGATTTGTGCAAAATTTCATCAGGATCGGGTAATAAATGCGACCTATACGTTGTTTAGAAAAATACACTAAAATGAAAAGAAGTTTTGATTGAAGCTAGAAGCGAGTAACTATTTTGCAAACTTTTTGGAGTTCGGGAATGGTTTTTTGGGCATAATTTGCAAAAGTGGTAAAAATTTTAGAAGCTTTTTGGTTCAGGAACACAAATTATATTGTATAGCCTTCCTTTTGTCTGTAGGATTGAAACCGAATAAGCTGTATTTCTACTTTACCAAATTAAATGACACAGACATAAGTAGGACTATAAATGTACACGTACAAGTTCTTATTCCGCGTTATCCAATTTGTCATTTATTAATGCATGACAAAAAATACAACTATCAATGCTCCACTGAAAATTCATTTTTTATTGGAAATTCATTTATTTCCATCCGTAAATGTCTTATGGATGCATATTTCAATGTGTAACACTTTCAATCCAACATTCAATACCAATCACTTCTGGCCTTTTGAAAAGGAAAATAAGCTCTTAGTACGCGGAATTTTCAATCATATTCACAGAAATATTTGTTTGCAATCGGAAACATCACCCACCAGTCAATAAGCTTAACACACCAAAAATATATGTATGTACATACATGTGTCCATTGAATATTAAGAACATGCATACACATATATGTACATATGCATTCACAATTCTATATACATATACATATTGTAAATTTACTTACGCACGATTTTCATTGAGATTTACTGCCATATAAAAGTCAATGATAAAATCATAAATTTGCACCACCAACTTTACAATCGATTGCTTGACATGACGATTATCCAGCATAAAGAGATTGAGGGGAACGAAATCACGTAACATATACGTTTCATCAATAATCGAGCGTAGCCTTTTCATGACATTTTCAATTGACTGCAAATACATGAAGAACAAAATAATGTTGAGTTTAAAGAGATGTAGTGTAGAGAAGAGAAATTATTATTCAGTAATCTATAAAAGAAATATAAATTGTAATGAATGTTACAACATTTGAATTAAGTCTCATGAAATATGAGACATTTTTTAAATATCACTACAATTTAATGATCTATAACTTAGAGTAAACTGAATTGAACTAGCTATGTTAATACATTTTAATATACAAAATCAACACCCATTCTAAACGACTTCTACGCCGTCCTACGAAACAAGTAGACTATGCCGGCCCCCATCTCCTATAAAGTCAAATTATTTAAAAAATCTTTGATTGGCGTAACTGGACAAGAATGATATTTGGTACCAGATAACTTTTGGAGCTCAAAAATACCTCTGTTAAATTTTATCGGGATCAGATCAGGATATAGCTCCCATCTATATCTATAAAAGAGGGAAATATTTGTATGTTTCTTTGTTTTGTAATTTATCGACTCAAAAACTGCTGAACAGATTTTCCTGAAAATTCCAACATATACTACAGCATCGCCTGAAAGTAATAAAGGCTACAAAAATTCCATTTGGAACTAAAGATATAGCACAGAATCATATGTTTCGACAGATTTCGTTTATTTGATGCACCAAAAACGATACGCGTGTTCAATTCCAATGAAATTTGGTATGAGTGACGGGATTTGATCAGAAAATAATTTTGCGGTCGATTTCACACATGCACCAAACACGATTCCAATGAAATTCGGCATGAGTGACTAAATTTGGTTCAAAAATAAATTTGCCAAACTATATTGAAATCGATTCAGATTTGGATATAGCTCCCATATATATTTTCGATCGATTTCTTTTATTTGTTGCACCAAACTCGATATGTATATTCGATTCCTATAAATTTCGCACTGAGAGACGAAATTTGGTACCGAAAAAAATTTGCCAAATTTATTAAAATCGGTTGAGGTTTGGGTATAACTCCCATATATATTTTCTTCCGATTTTGTGTATTTCATGCAATAAACACGATATGTGTTTGAAATTTGAAGTGAATGACGGAATTTCGTAAATTTGTCAAGTTACATTGAAATCGGTACAGATTTAGACAAAGCTCCAATATATTTTTTCGCCCGATTTTATAAATTTGATGCACCAAGCACGCTATGTATACCAGATTCCAATGAATTGGTCAGATCAAGTTCGACGTCTTCGTATAGCCTCCAGATAATTGTATTTTTAGATATTTATATCACATTTTCAAGTATTCGATATTTGGAGTTTATAATGGGTTCTAATTAGTATGGCGGAACATTGTCCCATATTCGGTATCTTGATAATTTCTAAAGGAACAGTTAAAATTCGGTATTTGGATGTTATAATGAGTTGTACGTACTGCGACGGAATATGGTCTATATAGGCTCACGTTTTCCTATAGCACCCATATAGAGGTAGCCGACTATATTCGGTATATTTAGCCACAGTTTTCGGAATAGCTTGAAATTCAGTATTTTGAGTTTATATGATATTCCACCTTCTGTAGCAGAACATTTTCTATATAATTCCACCCTCATAAAAGGTTACCAAGAAATATTCAGTCAATATTGAATTTGAGCCATATTTCAAAACGGAAGTGTTTCAAATTTATTGTTTAGTTATTCGTAACGTTCACGTTTCGGTATAACTCCAATATAGCGAAACTTCCTAATGATCGGTAATTACTTTAAATTTGATATTTGGTATTGTAAAAGCTTGAAGAGTTCCACGTTTTCCTATAGCCCCCATATAAAGGTACTTTCCGAATTCAGTATATAGACTACTAGCTGAACCCGGTGCGCTTCGCTACCCCTTTTGATTTTATATGCATTCAAAATTTTATTTACGAATATATGTTGGTTAAAAAAAAAACAAATTTAAAAATTAAACCAGTAAGGAAAGCTCAAAAGTCGGGCGGGGCCGACTATATGATACCCTACACCACTATGCATATTTAGTAGAGCTCTCGTAAAAAGGTTTATACAGGGCATTTCAGAGCTCTATGAGGTATTTGGTACAAAATCAAAATCTATCTAATTCTATCGTGCATTTTACGAACTATAGCTATCTCTGAACCGGGTTTCTCCAAATTTGACGTATTAGCTTCTAGACTGAATTCGGTCTTATGTACGAAAATTCATGCCATTTGGGCTGATATTGGCCATTTGATGCACAATTTACACGAAATCGGATGATGATATATATGGGAGGCATATCCAAATCGGAACAGATTTTAATAAAATTAAAATCACCTGTTTTTGGGCTTTATCTGATATCTGGTACCAAATATCATTCCGGTGGAGTGTATATTACGAATGTGAGGGACTTAAAGACCAAATCGGATGAAACATATATATGGTTGCTATATCTATATCTGAACCGATTTTCACTAAATTTGACATACTTGCTTCTAGGCTGAATTTGGTCCGATGTACTAAAATTCAGTCCATTTGGACTTGTATTGGCCATTTGGTGCACATTTAACCTGAAATCGGATGAAGATATATATGGGAGCCATATCCAAATCTGAACCGATTTCGATAAAATTACAAACATCTATTTCTGGGCTATATCTTATATCTGGGACCAAATATCATTCTTGTGGAGTGCATATTACGAATGTGAGAGGCTTAAACACCAAATCGGATAAAACATATATATGGGAGCTATAGCTGTTTCTGAACCGATTTTCTCCAAATTTGTTGTATTTGCTTTAAGGCTAATCTCGGTCACATGTGCCAAAATTCGAGCCATTTGGGCTGATATTGGCCATTTGGTGGTCAATTAACCCGAAATCGGATGAAGATATATATGGGAGCTATATCCAAATCTGAACCGATTTTGATAAATTTTAAAACAGCTATTTCTGTGCTCCATCTAATACCTGGTACCAAATATCACGGTTGTGGAGTGCATAGTAGGAATGTGAGGGACTTAAAGATCAAATCGGATGAAAGATATATATGGGAGCTATAACTATATCTGAACCGATTTTCCCCAAATTTGATATACTTGCTTCTAGGCCGAACTCGGTTGGGTGTGCCAAAATTCAGATAATTTGGACTGATAGTGGACATTTGGTGCACATTTAACCCGAAATCGGATGAAGATATATATGGGAGCTATATCTAAATTTGATCCGATTCTCACCAATTTCAATAGGGTTCGTCCTTGGGCCAAAAACATATTGTTTGGAAAATTTCATCTCAATCGGATAATAAATGCGACCTGCATTTTGTTCACAAGAATACATGGACAGACGGACGGACGGACGGACGGACAGACGGACTGACATGCATAAATTGACTCAGAAAGTGATTCTATGAAGGTTCTCAAAAGTAACTATGGGTCTATCTCGTTTCCTTCTCCATGTTAAAAAACAAATGCACAAAGACATAATACCCTTACCACTATGTGGTGTAGGGTATAAAAAAAATTATTGCAATACTTTAATGCGTAAATAACCAAAACCATTAGAAAAGCAGTAACATGACATACATACACGAAGGGTTTGTCCTTCGGATTTATTTATTTCATAGCAAATACCAAGCGTGCAGTAAACTGCAATCTTTTGAAGTTGAGTGGCATTTCTATTGCAATTAGTGAATTCGAGATAGCAACATACTTCGCTGATCCGACTTAAATATAATTTAAAAAAAAATACTTTTACACCAAACTCCGCCACATGGGAGCTATATCTAAATCTTAACTAATTTCCAATTAATCTGTCACATTTATTATTGTAACCAAATTCCGTCACGCATTCTGAATTTCATTGGTATCGGTCATATATATCATGTTTGGTGCATAACATGTAGGAAATCGCCCGAAATATATATGTTAGCTATACCCAAACCTAAACTGATGTCAATATAATTTGGCAATTTTTTTCTGGTGCCAGATTTCGTCTCTCTCGCTTTGGGGGCATTAAATATGTGAAATCGGCTGAGTATATATATGAGAGCTATAATCAAATCTGAGCGTATTTGAATATAATTTGTCAAATTTATTTTTGTACCAAATTTAGCCACTCATGCCGAATTTCATTGGAATCGGAAATACGTATCGTGTTTTGTGAATACAATACATGAAAACAGTCGAAAATATATATGAGAGCTATATCCAAATCTGAACAGATTTTAATATAATTTGATTAATTTATTTTCTAATCAAAATCCCGTTACATATTCCAAATTTCTTTGGAATCGAACATACTTATCGTGTATGGTGCATCAAATACATGAAATCGGTCGAAAATATATGTGGGAGCTATATCCAAATCTGAACCGATTTCAATTTAATTTGACAAATTCATTTTGGCTCCCAATTCCGTTACTTATTTTAAATTTCATTACAATTGGAAATACATATCGTGTTTGGTCCACCAAATACATGAAATCGGCCGAAAATGTATATGGGAGCTATATGGAAATCTGAACCGATTTCAATATAAATTGGGAAATCAATTCTTTAGATAAAATCTATCACACGTTTCAAATTTCATTGAAATTGGGCATACATAGCGTGTTTGGTGCACCAAATGCTTGAAATCGGCCGAAAATATGTATGGGAGCTATATCCAAATCTGAACCGATTTCAATATAATTTGACAAATTTATTTTCGGATTAAATCCCGTCACACATTCCAAAGATAATTGGAATCGAACATTCATATTGTGTTTGAGGCATCAAATGAACGAAATCGGTCGAAAATATATATGGGAGCTATATCCAAATCTTAACCGATTACAATATAATTTGGCAAACTTATTTTTGTTCCAAATTCCGTTACGTATTCCAAATTTGGAGACTGTATCTTCAACCAATCAATAGATATGTGCATATAAAATCAAAATTTTTGGGAGATACCTCCGATTCTGATGCTATATCTCCAGTTCCAAGTGGAAATTCAAAAAATGTATATAGCCTATGTTACTTTCAGGCGATGTTGCAGTATATATGGAAATTTTCAGGAAAATCTATTCAGCGGTTTTCGAGTCCATAAAATAAAAAACAAACAAACATACAAACATTTTCCTCATTTATAGATATAGATTTTAGCCACATTTTTTAACAGAATTAATAAAAACTCAGCATTTGAGTTCCTTATTTAGTTCTTCTGCTTATATAAAACTTTTTTATAGATGATTGTAGGAAACTTTTTTACAGAATTGTTTGAAACTGGGTTTGATGTTCCTAATAACAGCATTTGCAGACATATTTTCATATGAGTTACATTCCAAATGGGGGAGGGTATAGAAATTTAGTTTCGGTCGAACTTAACTGCTTTTTACATGTTAGCTCCACTTTCATAATATAATATATCTGAAATTATTTGTGTGTTGCGCTGTTTAATAAATCCTTTTTGTCCTATATAATATCTTATAGCTCTTTACGAGATATTTAAATGTTAGATATTTATTGGGGTTTAAGGGGTAATGGATGGATAATAATGACAGCTTTAACCACAGAGTAATAATAAACTAGATCTCATAGTTGACTTCGTTCAATAATTTCACTTAAGCCGGATTCTAGTTGAAAAAGTATCTACTCTGAAAAATTTAAATTGAACCAAATAATTTAAAAAGTAATATATTTGAGAATAGTCTGCCAACTGCCAACATTCCCAAAACAACTTCATTTAGTACAAAATTGTTGCTTGGCCTTCGATACGCCTAAATCTTCAGCACACAGTCTGAATATTGGAGTTAAAACGATTCTAATTCCGAATCTGATGATATACCTCTAACGCGTTTAAAATAGCAAATTTGTCTAAAATCTTCAAAATACTTAAAATCGTGAGAAATGGGGGGTGTTTAAACCAGAGGATCTGTACTGTACAATATCTACAAGTATTTTTTTAAGTCATAGATCATAAGAATATAAAATGGAAAAATAAGTGGATAGTAATAATGAAAACCCACCTACTGTAGTAATTCAAGTTAAAATTAGGTATGTTAAAATTAATTTTGGAGAGCTGAGATATAGAACCACATGCGTTTTTTCTATAAAAAAAACCCGCTGCCTCTAAATTGTTGTTGTTAATTTAAAAAACCCTCAAACATGCATATTTAAGTTCAAATGCAATTCTTTTCCTTGTCATCGCCACCGTGAGTAGTCAATTTAAGCACCGGGTAATTGCCACACGCAGATTGCCGTGACAAGTATCGTTTAATGGTTTGCCCTATGTTGTGAATTTTACTGGCAAATTACATACAAAATAAGTTTAATTACTTTATTTAAAATTAATTATGTTCAATGACGCGTGGAATTAATATAAAATTTAATTATGAAAATTCAACAGCTAAAAATCAAATGACAACGAAAATTCGTAAATTGCAATTAACAGCGTAGACGTCTAAGTTAAACAGGAATTTAATTTACAATTTATTTGGTTGCATTTATTATTTTGGGGGAGGCGAAGAGTATTAGTTAGGAAAGTATATGGAATTTAATGCAAAAAATATTGTGACGATTTCAGCATTGGCGATCACAAAAAAAAAGGAAATAGTAGAAATAGTTGATCACGAATAAATGTAATTTATGCCGCCCACGTCGAATATGTATAGTATATATAGATTTTCCAATTTAAAAAAAATATATATATTATGTCTTACTTACCACCAGGTCCGGAAGAATATTTTGGGTAAAGATTTTCTCAACAATCGGTTGAATTTTATTTGCCAATAACACGTAATAATATTTGTAGATGGGCAGCAGGTAAACAATTGGTCCTCTCCAATTATTTTTCACGATGGTGGTGATTTTTTCGTATAAATTTAGCATGTCTGGATGTGTTTCATGGATACAATGCAAATAACCAAATGTGTCGGGATCTTTTATGGAAACATATGACAATCAATTATATCTATGTAGATCAGAGTTACATGGAAATTGCAAAATTACCTCTTGACATCACATACTCCAGACGAGGTAGTTTATAGCCCACTTTTAGTATACGTTTGAAAATATCAATAAATATATTTGGCAAAGTCCCGATGTAAGGAAATGCATGTAATTTTCCCCAATTATTCAGAAGAAAACAGGCTACACAATCTTCATCAGGTGTCGGCTGTAAATGCAGAGAAAGTAAATAAAACTATTTTTGATGTATCATTGAGATATACTTGACCCTGTGCAAGAAAGTAAAAGAAAACGAAATTAATAGATATATTGGATCTGCCTTTTATACCCTCAACCATGCTATGGAGGGTATATTAACATTGTCTCCTCGAAATACTCCAGTTAGACCTAACAAGTATATTTATTCTTGATCTGCGTAAAATTCTAAGTCGATTTAGGGATGTCCGTCTGTATGCCTGCCGGTCTGTTTTGATCACGTTATCTTTCGAACGAATTGAGATATAAGGTTGCATACATGTTTTGCTAGTAGGCAGGTTAAGTTCGTAAATGGACCATATCAGTCCATGATTTTCGTATAGCCCCATATACCGGTACCTCCCTATATTCGTTATTTTCATGATTGTAGCGACATTATTTACAAGAATAATTTCAAATTAAACTTTTCTCTTCCATTTTCTCATTCCCCACTCCTGCAAACCTAATGTTTTTTAATTATGTTTTGTCATTATTACCTGTTCAATAAATTGACCACCGGCTTTACTTTGAAACGGATTAGCATCGTCATCCTCTTGTTCTTCATATATTTGTGGCGTCTTACTTTTCGGTGGGAAGTCAACTCTTTCCGGATTGTCGAAGTGAACGCCAATTACAGAAACAATCAACGTCATCAACGGTCTACGCTTAAGTTTAGCGTCGTACATATTGTACTTTTCAATATCATTACCAGCCTAGTTAATGAACAAGACAATCAAGCGATGAAAAGTTTCGTCCAAAGTTGATAGCACCAGCAGTAATCAAGCTGATAAAACTTACCATATAATCGCATAAAGTTTTATATAAATACGTTAAACTTCTGGTTATTAAACCCTCCAACTGAAGAGACATTAGGGCGTGAACACATCGAAATAAGACAGCAGCACGGCCACCATGGCTGCCACGCATTGGAATTAAGTCTTTCCATGTTTTACGCATTACATCCAATATATCTGCACAGCGTGGTATCCAGTCGTTAAGAAGTAGCTACAGACAAAAGAAGATCACAACATAAATGGGTATCAAGGAAATGGCTAAAGTCATTTCAAACATTAGATTATAGTCTCAAACAAAAAACCGTCATCATCATCATCAATGAGTTAGACCAACGACCAGAGTCATGTAATTTGTCCACTTGTATCCTGTAAATGTCGTACAATTATAGAGCTACTACCTGTCACTTACCTCACGAATGGTATCGCAACTTTCTTGGACAAATTTTATTAACTCATCGGCATTCATGGGCACATCACGTAAAACTATCTGAGATACGTCGACAATGACTAAATCATGGTATCTTTTTTGTTTCGTTCAACACACGCACACATCCACACCGACACGGGATGCAGGTTACAAGGTACCGGATATACCGGTCAAGTAGTGATTCGTACACGAAGGAACAGAATAAAGGCAAGGTCCGTTGCGTGACGCAGAGAAAGAGAAGACATAAATAACAATATTAACTTTTAGTTGGCCAGAGACTACATGTGTAAATGTCACCACAACTTGGCAAAACATTTTGCCAGAAGTAATAAGAAAAAGGTAAAAAATAAAAATATAGCAGAAGAAAATACTACTTACAGTTGATGCCAAAGCAAGTTGAGAGCTCTAATAACGGGATGTGTAGTCATTAGCACTTGATCCAAATGATTTCGTGCTAATTGCACATAAACCTTCCATGGCACGGGAGCCCGGATAGTCATTATGGGAAACTCTGGCGGCTCAGCCACCAATTGCAATCGTTTACGTTCTAGAGGAGAGCTTTAAAGAAGTTTAAACAAAATGAAAAACGCAGTTCATTATGATAACTAATTTAAAGTGAAATTTATTTGGAACTGGAGTATTTAATGTTATAAAGCAAATAAAATGATCAAATTATCATTTCTATACAAGAAGACATCTTCTTCTTAATACAATTCATAGGTGGAAGACATGTTGAAGGTTTTTTTTTCTAATGGAGTCAACAACTAAAATAGTTTTGCAAAGAAGTCAAGCTAGATATATGAAATTTAAATACGAGCATCATTTATAGTTACGGTGTGGACTAAGGGCATATTTTAGGAAATTTAAACTAAATAGATAATAAAAGTATTATCAAGTTAAAAAGCAGATAAGTTCGGCCGGGCTTAAATTTTAACAGCCTCCACCATTTTCAAGAAACTTGAAATATTTCCAAAAATCCGTCGACAAATACGACTCAAAGGAAAACCTTCATAAGTAATTTTTGATATCATAGGCTGCAGTTTTCATTACTAAGTTTAAATACGAAATTTGAAACAGTTCGGGTGAATAATATTGCTTATATCATCAGACTACCGAATGAAGGGAGGTGCCTTATATGTGGGCTATATGAAGACGTGGACCAATATAGACAATTTTACGTCATAGGTTGTAGTGCCTATTACGAACTTTAAATATGAAATTTGGAACGATCCCGGTAAAAATGTCGATAAAATCACCAAAACACCGAATTAAGGGAGGTATCATTATGTGGGGCTATATTAATGAGTGAACCTGTATAGACAATTTTCTGTCATTGACTGTTCTATGAAATAATTTGAAACAATTCCGGTCTATAATGTCTTTAAAATCATCAAAATTCCTAACTTTTGGAGGTACCGTTCTATATAAAGACAAGGGCCTGCATTTGCAATTTTTATGTCGTAGGAAGTAAGATCTTAAAATACGAAATTTGAAACCGTCCCGGTAAATAATGTGGATAAAATCATCAAAATACCGAATATTGGGAATAGGTTGTATGGAGATATAGAGGGCTGCATCTGATATCTGGTACAAATATATAATTCTAGCGGAGTGCATATTAAAAATGTGAGGGACTTAAACACCAAATAGGATGAAGCATATACATGAGAGCTATAGGTATATCTGAACCGATTCAGATTTATTATACAGGCTTCTATACTGAATTCGTTCGGATGTACAAAAATTTAGGTCATTTGGACTGATATTGTCCATTTGGTGCACAATTAACCCGAAATCGGTTGAAATATGGGGGCTATATCTAATTTTGAACTGATCCTCACCAAATTCAATTGGGTTCGTCCTTGGGCCAAACAAATATTGTTTGGAAAATGTTACCTCGCCTGGAAAATGTTACCTTACCTGAAGATCCTCAAAATTAACTATGGACATATCTCTCTTCCTTCTCCATGTTACAAACAAATACAAAAAGACATAATATCCTTGTCGTATTTAAAGTTTGAATGGGTGCTGCAGCCTATGACAAAAAACTTTATATGCAGGCCCACGTCTTCTTATAGGGCCCATATAACGGCCTTTGAGCAGTATTTTTCGACGGATTTTTTTAGAAATTGTTCAAGTTCCTTCAAAATGGTGGAGAATATTAAAAGTTCGACACGGCTGAACTTAGCTCCGTTTTTTAATAATATTAATAATAATAATAATAATAATAATATTAATAATAATAATAATAATAATAATAGTAATAATAATAATAATAATAATAATAATAATAATATTAATAATAATAATAAGAATAATAATAATAATAATAATAATAATAATAATAATAATAATAATAATAATAATAATAATAATAATAATAATAATAATAATAATAATAATAATAATAATAATAATAATAATAATAATAATAATAATAATAATAATAATAATAATAATAATAATAATAATAATAATAATAACGAATTTACTTTTACACTTAGTTTTCTACTTACCTTAACAAATATCGCAGAAATGCACGTTTTACAAAATACCTAAAATCTTCCTGCAAATCTATAAGAGATGATATAATCAAGACAGCAAAATCTGTTGGTATTTGCCTTTCGCCGCTAAATAGATAATCCATTAACATAATTTCCGGAAATATTTTTGGCCATAATTTCTGAAATTGAAACAAGATATATATGATTGAATACATTTTTACATTACATCTACCAGCACTACAACAAAGAAACCCATACATTAAATTAAAATTTATACATTAAAACTTATACGGAATAAAAGAATTTTTCCTCTGGTAATATATGTAGTGGTGATTTTCAAACATTTATGGACCCAAATATTTAAAAGCTAATTAAAAACAGTGCACAGTTGAGAGTTTTTCCTTTAGTTGACGTTTTTTTGAAACATTTTACCCATATTTGAGAGTTAAAACTGACTGTTTGTCTTTGAATATTACTTAAAATGGTTATCTTACCTCTTCCTTCTGTATGAATTTGTATGCATCCCGCAGGTATGTACGATTACAATTGACTCTTGGTAAAACTTTCTTGATTAGTTTTGAGGGATAAGTCTCCAAGTTGGTTATTGAAAGCTGAAACAAATAATAAAAACGAAACTGGGTTTTATACATGTGTGAAACGAAAATATATATAGTCTGTTCAGCAAATTTATTTTTCTTCCAATTGCAAGGCAAATGACAGAAATATAGAATTTTTGGTTTTCGTAAGTAAGTAAACAAAAAGAGCTTTTTTCTATATGCAAATTTTGGTTCAATTAACTCCAACACAAATAAATCGAAATGCCAAAATAGACAATCAAAAAATATTCACAAAATTTAAACAAGATAAAATATTGTGTTTGAAAAATGGATATTTCACACCAAAGGTATGGTCCATTTCATCAGCTGTGCTGTGTCAACCCCAAAAAGTGCGCTTCTTCGCTGTTTTCAACTCTAAACTCAAGCAAAGTTAGATGCCAATTGGTATATAATTATGACATGAGAGACTACAAAATCAGACAAATCTCTTGCTGGTCCATTTCACGTTTTTATTCTGACCCTTACCAATATTTCGAGGTTTGTGGCATCGCCTGACCTTTGCGGATTAGGTTGGCCACCCCCATTTACACTTTTATTTAAAATAGAAAATCCCGGACATAATCCCCACACCGAAAAAAGATCATAGTTCCCATAATAAAGTGGGGAATATGACCATTTGCTGTGGGGACTACTTACAAAAATAATTAATAATAATTAAATTAAATTATGGGGGTTATATCTGCCACTCTATTGTTTTTATGACCGTTTTTTTTTTTTCTTGGATATAATCCCCATTCCATTATAGGGGTTATGTCACAATCTCCAGAAAGTTGCGGACATAATCTCTTTAATATTGAGTACGTATGTGGGTGTGCGAAAAAATGTATATTTTCTCCTCTGGTTATGTCCTGCACCTAAAGTTCATAATTTTTATAAGTAGCCGGCCTTTGGCCGTGGTTTGAGATTTTTATACCCTCCACCATACATAGCATGGAGGGTATATTAAGTTTGTCATTCCGTTTGTAACTCATCGAAATAATTATTTTAGACATAACAAAGTATATATATTTTTGATCAGCGTAAAATTCTAAGGCGATTCAGCCCTGTCCTTCTGTTGAAATCACGCTAAAGTCAACACGAATAAAGTTAGGAAGCTAATTTTTTGCACAGATCAGTCTTTTGACTGCAGGCAGGTCAAGTTCGAAGATGGACACGATACCGACATTCGGCATTTTGACGATTTTAGCCACATTTTCCAACGGAATTGTCTGAAAATCCACACAGGGAGTTCTTCGAGTACTTTACTCTCTGAAAGAGAATTGTTTATATATGTGTTGGTGAAATTATTAGTGCACTAAAAATACAGTGCATTATGCTCATCTCTGATTCTAATATATCAAATATATAGGAAGTGAATATTTTAAATTGGTTATTAATCATTTAAATAATTTTTTAGCAAATTTTTTCGATAAGAATATAAACAATAAATGAGGCCATTTCTATAAAATACGTAGGCTCGATTACTTATATTTTAAATTGGTTATAAATTATTTAAATATTTTTTAGCAATTTTTTTCGAAAAAAATATATACTTTTTATTACTATTTGTTATACCCTACAACACTATGTGTTGGGGGTATTATACGTTTGATTGGGCCAGAAATTATGTAACACCTCGAAATATTGCTTTCCCATATAGGAAAGTATATATGGATCTTCCTATATCGCCGAGCTAAGTCGAGTCCAAGTTAATTTGTAATCACTCTACAGGTCGCAATTACGGCCCGATCTTCACGAAATTTAGAATGGAGGTGGGGCTAGAATCAGAATAGAACCCTATTGCTTTCCTGATTTTGCAGTTGCTCTACTGGTCGCAATTATGGACCAATCGAAGCGGGAGTTAGTATGTGGCTAGAGCTTATGGCTGGGCAGAAGTCTTCAAATTTTGGTGGTCATCGGGTAATATTTAGTGGGTGAAATATACCATAACATTTGTGTTAAATGAAAGTCAAATTTTCCATTAAACCGCGAATATTTTTAGTCCCGGCGAAATTACAAAAAGACGAACGGGTCAATCCCGACCGTTACGTAGATGCAGATAGTAATTATATCGGATATATATAACGAAATATATACAATGTATGTATACAAAGGAGAGAATGCTTATATCTCAAGAATGGCTGGACAGATTTTGTAGTATTTTGTGACATTTTTTTATTTTTCATATTTTTATCGCATGCGATTTTTTTTAATTTGACTTATAATATTGAAGTGTTTGTTTTGTAATATTATTTTGATTTTTCACCTTACAACACTGGTTGGGGATATTATTTACGGATTGCAATTATCGTCCAATCCTCATAAAATTTTCACTAGGGTAGGGTTAGGCTCAGAAGGGTTGGGCCTATTGTTTTCAAAGATGTCCGCAATATATTTGGGTGTTTAAATGAACCAAAACCAGAAAAGTATTCCTGATCACACAATGGAAGCCAATCGACACGCTTAAGAAGAGAGTTAAGGACAGGGAAGAATCGAAGCAGTTTGGATGACCACTGGATTATATTTAGCTATAAAATGGACCACAACAACTAACAGCACGACGGAGTGTGTAAATATTGGGCAAATGTCCCTGTTCAAAATGCTAAGGGTAATATCTGGTCAGTGCTCCGTGACATAATTTCAAAAGCGAAATCTTCCAAAATGGGTTGGGACATAAAGGGCCTTCTAACATATTGTAGTGTAGTAGGGTATCACATGGTCGGCCCGGAACGACTATAGCCTTTGCGTACTTGTTATACATAAATTATATATATTTGCATATTTCTAAGTTTCCATATAAAAAAGAAATAATAAATGATACCATTTCTATAAAATACGTAGGCTCGATTATTTATGATGTCCGTGTTTTTTACAAGGACATATCAAATGTGCTGAATAAAACAATAAAACAATGAAATAATAAATTAATCAATTGTATTTAAACTTAGATTTTCTTATCTGGTTTGCATTTATAGGTAGACGCAAACTGGAATTATATGGCCACTGCCATTTCCAAGTTCCATTATTTGGATTCTATTATTTGTCTACGTTGCTTTCAAATACATTCTATCCATAAATCACAAATAATTTATATACAATTGTTTTTTAAACGATTAATTTTGCGTAGCAACATTTTAAAATACAAACATTCAAAGTACATATGCACGTTTTTGATGGAATTTCATGAGTGACCTATATGTACAGGGTGAATAAATTTTTTTCTGGAAAATTCCCACCAAAATGCTTTTGTTCGCTTGTAAACAATATAACGAACTGTCACTTGAATAATTTTAAAGGCAGTTGGACGAGTGGCTTAGAAGTGAAAGCAGTCTGAAGTTGGTTGGTCATCTCAACCTGTATATTAGATAGTTTCAAGCCATGTCATGAAGCGATAGAACTAATGTCCAGGAATGCAGGAATATTACAAGCCTACCCACCAATACTGGCCCACATGCAACAGTTCAAAATTCTGACTTCAGCCGTTATAGCCAGTCACCATTAACCCATATATTTTATTTATACATGTTTCTATCGACATTATTTTGCGCCAGAGACAACTGGTATATGAAGTGAGTGTCTGTTGATGGCGGGAATACTTTTTTGTATGTGTTTAAAATATTTTATTTATAAATATTTTATTTATTTCATGACACATTTTCTCTATTTGTAGAATAAAACATTCTTTTTTGGATGCTCAAATAAGTTATCACAACGTATTGAAAAAAACAAAAAGAAGAACAATGACATAAACCGCAAAAAATCTCAGCATTTAACCAACCATTGATGAACTGAATAAATTGTGGTTCACAAATTTTCAAAATACGAATACACACAGAGTCCTTTTTATGTTGTCCCGTTTTTACTGCGGTCTGACCAACTGTTCGGTTGGATGGACAACCGAAATGATTTGTTTGGTTTATGACCCCCGTTGGTTGTATGTGAAAATGTTTTTTTTTTAATTTTTTTTTTTACTCTCAAGTGTTAGCAAACAAATTAGTCATGGCCTCTACTCCATGATGGAGGCATAAGAGACTCATGTTGCGCCATCCTTTTATGATGTGACATTTTGGTTGTTTATGCCAGTATATTTTTATTATGATATTTTACGAATCATAAAGTTTAATAACCTTTCTTTTATATTTTCACCAATATATATATATATATATATATATATATGAATATTTAAATTTTTGTGACAATTGCTATAACCTTAATCTGTCCTAGATAATGGTGTGTGACATTTAATGATATGCTATAAAATAGATGATTTATGCTCGTGCTTTATTTCTTAAAAGGAGAGTAGAATCCAAGTAACCACAATCCTTCATGGCATCATTTTCAACGTGGTCTTCTATTTCAATAGAATTTTAAGAAATGTTGTGGTAGAAGTTTGTAACGGGTGCTTGTCGATTTTTGATCAATGGAATTTTTGTGAAATTTGATGTTAATTAACCAGTAAGGAAAGATCAAAAGTCAGGCGGGGCCGACTATATGTTACCCTACATATGCGTATTTAGTAGAGCTTACTTAACAAAAACCTTTATATTGGGAATTTATGGGATTAGATCACAACATTGCTATATAGTGCATGATACAGGGTGAGATGGAAAAACCGCAACCAACTTCAGACTGCTGTCATTTCTAAGCCACTCGTCCAACATCTGTTAAAATTAATCCAGTGACAGCTCATTATATCGCTTACAAGCGTACAAAAGCATTTTGGTAAGAATTCTCCAGAAAAAAGTTATTCGTGATGGAATTCAAGCTTGTTAGTGTGATTTCTTTATATTTGGGTGGAAAACCACAAGTGGCTATCGTTAGAGCACTCCAGCATTTAAATGTGAATAAATCTTTTGTGTCTCGTACCAATGCTCGTTACCGTGATACTGGTAGCGTAGCCCAATGCCAAGGAAGTGGACGGAAGAAAACAGCAACATAAGTAGAAATGGTTCGAAAAGTAATGAAGCGACTTGATCGCTTCTCGTGAGCTGAACATATCGCAATATTCCATTCCGCAAATATTGAATAATGAGCTCGGGGTAAAGTTATTTAAAATTCCAAAATGTGCAAGAACTTACACCGCAACAGAAAGGAAATAGACTCAAAAGAGCTAAAGATTTGCTTCGCTTGGCCGAAAGTGGTGAACTGCCGAATTTGGTTTTCTCCGATGAGGAAACATTCGTTGTCCAGCAGTTTGTAAACAAACAAAATGATCGTGTTTACTTGCCAAAAAGGTCAGCTGAAATGTGCACTTTCGGTAGGCCACCAAAACTTAAGCGCCGGCCGCAGACCTTGGACCATCGCAACAGTACTCAGCACCAACGCACTCAGCACGCACCACCCAAGAATTTTTATAAAATGAGATTGCTCCCTTCATTTCCAGCGCATAATGGCCACCAAAATCTCCGGATACCAATCCTTTAGACTATTGTGTCTGAAGTATTTTGGAAAGCAAGGTTGGCACTAAAATATATCAAAGAGTCGATCACCACAAGCAAGCACTTCCCCAGGAATGGGCCAAAATACCGCAGTTCAACTTTCGGGCAGCGTTTGACGGTTTCATTGGCCGTTTGAAGGCCATAATTGCCACAGGTGACCAATTCGAACAAATCTAAATTCTAAGATTTGATGCTATTTCCGATATTTTTGCTTTCATTCAATTAAAGAAAAAAAAAATGTAAACATTATTGCGTTTGATTTAGTTGCAGTTTTTTTTATCTCATAACATTTTTATTGGTGCAATAAATATACCGGACCGATGTTCACCAAATTGTTCAATTGGGCTGAATATGAAAAGATCTATTCAATTTGGGCTGATATCGCATATATGATTAGCAATAACGGTAAAATCGAAGCAATAACCGATCTCGTTAAAATTTGGCATACGTTTTTTCGAGCAGTATCTGATGCCCGGCACCAAATATCATTATTTTGGAGTGTATATTACGCATGTGAGGGACTTAAACAAGAAATCGGATGAAAAGTGTATATGGGAGCTATATCTGAAACGATTTTCTCCAAATATGATGTACTTGCTTCTGACTGACATGCATAAACCAACTCAGAAGGTGATTCTATGAAGATTTTGGGTCTATCTCGCTTCCTTCTCTTAAAAAATGTCAAGCTTAGTTGCTATAATTTACGGCGATTTTTCGATATTTATATTATACTAGCTGAACCCGGTGCGCTTCGCTACCCCTTTTGATTTTATATGCATTCAAAATTTTATTTACGAATAAATGTTGGTTAAAAAAAAAACAAATTTAAAAAGTAAAAAAAAAAAAAATTATTGCACTACTTTAATGCGTAAATAACCAAAACCATTAGAAAAGCAGTCCTTCGGATTTATTTATTTCATAGCAAATACCAAGCGTGCAGTAAACTGCAATCTTTTGAAGTTGAGTGGAATTTCTATTGCAATTAGTGAATTCGAGATAGCAACATACTTCGCCGTAATAAGCGTATTTCAAATCAATTGTTGTGTTGTTTTTTAGTGTTAGCCTAAGGCATTGTGGGTTCTTATTAAAATCATATCCCAATCTGATCCGATTTAAATATAATTTAAAAAAAAAATTACTTTTGCACCAAATTCCGCCACACCTTTCATATTTCATTGAAATTGGTGCATCAAATATGTGAAATCGGCCGATAATATATATATGGGAGCTATATCCAAATCCTAACTAATTTCCAATTAATTTGTCACATTTATTATTGTAACCAAATTCCGCCACACATTCTGAATTTCATTGGTATCGGTTATATATATCATGTTTGGTGCATAACATGTATGAAATCGGCCGAAATTTATATGTTAGCTATATCCAAACCTCAACTGATTTCAATATATTTTGGCAATTTTTTCTGGTGCCAGATTTTGTCTCCTCGCTTTGGGTGCATCAAATATGTGAAATCGGCTGAGTATATATATGGGAGCTATAATCGAATCTGGGCGTATTTGAATATAATTTGTCAAATTTATTTTTGTACCAAATTTAGCCACTCATGCCGAATTTCATTGGAATCGGAAATACGTATCGTGTTTTGTGCATCAAATATGTGAAATCGGCGGAAAATATATATGGGAGCTATATCCAAATCTGAACGGATTTTAATATAATTTAACTAATTTATTTTCTAATCAATCCCGTTACATATTCCAAATTTCTTTGGAATCGAACATACATATAGTGTATGGTACATAAAATACATGAAATCTGTCGAAAATATATATGAGAGCTATATCCAAATCTGAACCGATTTTAATATAATTTGACAAATGTATATTTGTTTTAATTTCCGCTACACATTCCAAATTTCATTGAAATTAGAGATACATAGCGTGTATATATGGGAGCTATATCCAAATCTGAACCGATTTCAATATAATTTGACAAATCTATTTTCGGATTAAATCCCGTCACACATTCCAAATTTCATTGGAATCGAACATTCATATTGTGTTTGAGGCATCAAATGAACGAAATCAGTCGAAAATATATATGGGAGCTATATCCAAATCTGAACCGATTACAATATAATTTGGCAAACTTATTTTTGTTCCAAATTCCGTTATGTGCATATAAAATCTAAATTTTTGGGAGGTACTTCCGATTCTGATGCTATATCTCCAGTTCCAAGTGGAAATTCAAAAATGTATATAGCCTATGTTACTTTCAGGCGGTGTTGCAGTATATATGGAAATTTTCAGGAAAATCTATTCAGCGGTTTTCGAGTCCATAAATTACAAACAAACAAACAAACATTTTCCTCTTTTATAGATATAGATATAGATTTTATATATCGATTTCGCAATTTATTTTATTTTTTATTATTTATTTTTATTTTGCACCTCTCTATCAGTGTGCTTTATCCTAAAGCAGTTTCGCAAATATTCATTTCCATAGCAACCTTCGCAAAAATTAAAGACAATACCGGCCTCATACAAATGCGATAACGTTAGTAAAGTACTTCATCAATTGAAGTGATGTTTCACTTCAAAATGCATTTAAATAAAAAATGTTCTCCAATAAATGTCTTTGCCTTGCTAAGATATTTACAAGATTGTTCATCAAATACAAGTGCTTTTATTCCCAAAGGGCAAATCGTATTTTTTAATATCGAATAAAATATATTAAAATCTTTGAATGGCAACAAATACACCTGTTTTCATGCAAATATATTTATATTAAATGTTTACAAAGTAAAAAAAAAATGTTTACACACTCGTATATACTTATATTCAAATAGAAAAAATGTTATAGCAAACCTTTCAAAACGGAAACATGGTAAAAAGTAGTTAAGTTCAGTCGAACCGAATCTTTAATACCCTCCACCATTTGGAAGGAATTTAGAAAAAAAATGTTAAAAAATACTGCTAAAATCATCAAAATACCGTTTCACTGGGGCCTATGCGAAGACGTGGACCATCTGTTTGCAAATTTTTATACTCTCAGCCACATGGCTAATGAGAACACCCTCAGCTCCGGGTAATGAGGGTATATATTGTTGATACATCGAAAATGTGGCTCATGAAAGAACGGGTTTAGACAAAAAGTATTTTTGGACCAAATCCGTTTCAGGACATTTGGACTATCTAGGGGTATTCGTCCGTCCGTTCGTTCATCTCTCTGTCGTCTGACTGTTTGGTGCGCATGATAACTCTAGAAGGAAGAATCCGATTTGGTCCAAATTCAGTACATCGTAATAGTTTGGTCAAACTTATATTGAGTTCGGAGATGGATAATATTGGTCCACCCCTTCTGGCACCTCCTCCACAACAGATCAAATTTTTCACAGAAAATAATGAACTATATAGAAGAAGAAAAGATTGCTAGGTCAGGTGCGAAAATGACCCCATATCAGCACACTCGTTCATGTACATCCCCCACAAAGAGTCAAAATTTTGGATAATTATAACTTTTACAAAATGTGAAATAAGAATCATATTGTCTTCAAACTTCACAGATCTCAATATTTTTACCAACACAAGATGTAGTGTGAAGATGGGAAATATCGGTTCACTCCTGCAAGCACCTCCCTCACAAAGGGTAAAAATGTAGAATAATCGTCTCTCTTATAAAATGTGAAATAAGAGTCCCATTGTCTTCAGATTTCACACATCCCAATACTTTTACCAATACAAAAACTGGTATCAAGAATGGATAGAACGGACAACTCCATGTGGTACCTTCCCCAGAACGGTTCACATTTTCTACATATAGCGAACACATACTCCCAATTTAGAGCAAATTATGACTAAAGCACTCATAAAACTTTAAATCTTCCGGTACAGTTATATTGCCCATTTTCATACCAAAAGTCGTATAAAACTAAAACACATCTGAGTACAATGTTATCAGTACTTTTTATACCCTCCAGAGGGTACATTAACTTTGTCATTCCGTTTGTAACTCCTCGAAATATTCAAAATAGACCCTACAAAGTATATATAATCTGGATATGGATCAATTCTACGACGATCTAGCGATGTCCGTCCGTCTGTCTGTCTGTTGCAAACACTCTATCTTTCGAAAGAATTGAGATAACATTTTGCATACATGCCAAGTTTACCAGTAGGAAGATTAAGTTCGTAAATAGGGATATGTCGGTCCACGTTTTCGTACAATATAACGGCACCTCCCGAAATTCGATATTTTCATGATTTTAGCGACATTATTTAGCTACCTCCCGATAGACGGTATTTTGATGATTTCAGCAATATTATTAACCGGAATCGTTTCAAATTTCGTATTGGAAGGGTACTACAACCTACAAAGGGTACTACAACTTATGGCAAAAAATTTCCTATGCAGGCCCACGACTTCGTATAGCCCCCATGTAACGGTACCTCCCGATATTCGCTACTTTAATGATTTTAGCGACATTTTTAAAAGGAATTGTTTCAAATTTGGTATTTAAAGTCCGTAATGGATACTACAGTATACAGTTTTCGTATATCCCCAATAAATCGACTTTCAATTAAGTTGTAGTTTTTTCTTTTTTTTTTGAAAATTCCTTCCAATTGGTGGAGGGTATTAAAAGTTCGGCTGGCTGAACTTAGCTTCTTTTTTATTGTTCATGAATAATTTTTTATAGGGAGATAGCGTGATTTCCACAGACAGACAGACATCGCTTAATCGACGTAGAAGTTTATGCTGATCAAGAATACATCTGTTTTGTGGGGTCCTGAATGTTTACTTCGAGGTGTCACAAACGGAGTGACAAAATTAATATACCCTCCATACTATGGTGGAGGCTATAACAAATACAAGAGTTTTCATTGCTACAAAAACAAAAGTTGTAAACAAATAACTTATATAAATATTCAGATATTGTGCCCATCAACCAATAGCTCTCTCATAAAATTAAATATTTTTAATTTTGGAAATTTGACATCTGGGTTTATTTAACTTTTACATAATATTTTTTTGTCAATTCGAGTCTCAAAATCCTTTTTGATTAATTTGAAATGTTCATGTGATATTTATAAAATTTAATTTGAAATTCAGATATTTCATGTAAAAATCAGCATGTCAATAAGAATTAAAAGAATTCCTTTAAAATATAAATTAAGACACAGACCTCCCAAAATGTTGCATGTAGGTAGGGTTAGTGTCCGAATCGAGGCATATATAAAGGGTGAGATAAAACAAGTAAGCAAAGGCTACAGTCGAGCGGGGCCGACCGTTGAATACCCTACAACACTATAATAAACGATACAGTTTATATAGGCGAGAAACTCGAAAGAATTCCACAAGATATTGTGACAAATAATAAAAGAAAACCATCAGGTTTCGTTCTCTAATTTTCGAATAAAAGCAACTTAAACTAATTTGCTCATTTCCAATTTATTGGTAGATGTTGCACGTAAATGGTCTTCCTAGATCTGGAACCAATATTTCCCAAAGACCTATAATCCCTCAGACGTGGCAAAAGATTAACATTTATTATTGGTTTTTGGCTGAAACGCAACGAAATCAGCGTTAACGAAATAGTCAGAAGTGCGTCTTTCCTGTATTTGTGAATTCTCCAAAAAGTCACCGGAATGGATATTTTCGTATTTTGTCTACAAAAGTTGGCAAACTATTTCACACATTGAATATTTTTGGGATGGTCATCCAAAACTGCTTGGCTTTTGCAATGTCCGGTAACCCCCAATCAAATGTGCGTGAGGACTGGGAGATAATTACAACCTGTTGACAAATTTTGCAGTTTTTTGGTCCATTTCAACCCCTAAATATATGGCGATCATCTCCAAAAAGAGTAGGCTTCTATTCTGACCCTCATCTTATCCCCATGCAAAATTTCGTAAGGATCGGGCCATAAATGCGATCTGTATATGATATCCTGATATCCTAACTACTTAGTTTTGTTAGCTGTAGAAATACTACCAAATGTTTAATTCAAAACCAGTAAAGAAAGTCTTAAAGTCAGGCGGGGCCGACTTTATGATACCCTACACCATTTTG
This sequence comes from Musca domestica, assembly GCF_030504385.1. Classification (NCBI taxonomy): domain Eukaryota; kingdom Metazoa; phylum Arthropoda; class Insecta; order Diptera; family Muscidae; genus Musca; species Musca domestica. The sequence goes on along the minus strand of NW_026712296.1, from coordinate 6,086,986 downwards.
CTAATTTAGAAGAGCTCCACATAACAATTAAAAGTTTTTATGGGAGAATTCAATCATACACGCTATGATTATAGTTTTAATTTAAAGTTCAAAGGACTAAATATGCCGAAGCATTTGTATCTTTTAAATTCGGACTTGTATTGCCCATTTGGTGCACAATTATTTTGAAATCGGATAGAGATATATATGGGAGCTATATCCAAATCTGAACCGATCTCGATAAAATTTGGCAAAGATATTTCTGAGCTGTATTTGATATATTTCCCTGAATATCGTTGTTACGGAGTGCATATTACGGTTGTGGGTAACAAAAATAACAAATCGGATGAATAATATATATGGAAGCTATAGCTATATCTGAACCGATCTTCACCAAATTTGACATACTAGCTTCTGGACTCAATTCGGTCGTAAGTGCCAAATTCCATCCCATTTGGACAAATTTTAGACGTTTGGTGCACAATAAACGGTAAATCGGACGAAGTTATATATGGGAGCTATATCCGAATCTGAACCGATCTCCATAAAATTTAGCAAATGTATTTCTGAGCTGTATTTGATATATTTTCCCAAATGTTGTTGTTGCATAGTGCATATTACGGCGGCGGTGGACAAAAATAACAAATCGGACGAACAATATATATGGGAGCTATCGCTAAATCTGAACCGATTTCGATCAAATTTGGCATACATATTTTCAGGCCTAATTTGGGTGTATATGCAAAATTCCATACAATTTAGGCTGATATTACACGTTTGGTGCACAATAAAAGGCAAATCGGACGAAGATATATATGGGAGCTATATCTAAATTTTGACCGATTATCTCCAATTTCAATAGGGTTCGTCCTTGGGCCAAACAAAAGATCTTTGCAAAATTTCATCTGGATCGGGCAATAAATGCGACCTGTACTTTGTTTACAAAAATACATGGACAGACGGACAGACGGACGGACAGACGGACAGACGGACGGACGGACATGCATAAATCGACTCAGAATGTGATTCCATGCAGATCATCAAAAGGAACTATGGGTCTATCTCGTTTCCTTCTGTCTGTTACAAACAAATGCACAAAGACATAATACCCTGACCACCTTGTGGTGTAGGGTATAAGAAAATATGCCAAAAATATGACAAAATTGAAAAAATATGAGAAAATGTTACAAATCCAATATTTTCATCTTTAGAGAGATATTTTATGCGATTTTTAGACGTTTTTTCTTTCCTGCCAGGAGGCCATTCTGAATTAATGAGAACTGTCGAAATCAATTCAGCCGTTCTCGACATATAAGAGATCTTTCAAGCATATCTTCTTTGATAGACATATATGTCGCACATATTTTGCTATATATCCGATTTGTTGGATGTTAACATCAATGTAAAGATCAGAAGTAGCCTTGTCATGGCTTTGTGATTTAGCCGGGATTTAAAATATTCGCGGTTTAATGAAAAATTTTGAATTTTTTCAACACAAAAGATATGGTCTATTTTACCCGCTAAATATTATCCGATGACCACCCAAATTGGTAGGCTTCTTCCCTGCCCTAAACTCTAGCTACATGCGAAATTCCGTCGATTGGTCTAAAATTGCGACCTGTATAGCTACTGCAAAATCCGACATTTTTTCAGTATTTGGTCCATTTCAACCCCTAAACATTTGGCGATCATCTCCAAAAGAAATAGGGTTCTATTCTGACCTCAACCCCACCTACATTCTAAATTTCGTGAAGATCGGGCCATAATTGCGACCTGTAGAGTGATTACAAATTAACATGGACAGACGGACAGACGGACGGACGGACATACATAGCTAGATTGACTCAGCTCGGCGAGCTAGGAAGATCCATATATACTTTCCTATATGGGAAACCAATATTTCGAGGTGTTACATAAATTCTGGCCCAATCAAACTTATAATACCCCCAACACATTGTGTTGTAGGGTATAAAAAAAACAAAGTCAAAATCCATAATTTTAACATTTTGCTTTTTAATTTTATTGAATAAAGGCAAACAATGTCACAACAATTTGATGCTATTACCAAATTTTAGAATAAATTTAGATTTGTTCGAATTGGTCACCTTTGGCCTACAACAGCCAATGAAACCGTCACACACTGCCCGACTGTTGCTCTGGGGTATTTTGGCCCATTCCCGGCGAAGCGCTTGCTTGAGGTGCTCAACACTTTGGTATTTTTTAGTGCCAACCTTGCTTTCCAAAATACTCCATACACAATAATCCAACGGATTGGTAGCCTGGTAGCCAACCGAAGATGCATATTTTCAGCTGACCTCTTTGGCAAGTAAACACGATCATTTTGTTTGTTTACAAACTGCTGGACAACGAATGTTTTCCCATTGGAGAAAACCAAATTCGGCAGTTCACCACTTTCGGCCAAGCGAAGCAACTCTTTAGCTCTTTTGAGTCTATTTTCTTTCTGTTGCGGTGTAAGTTCTTGCAGTTTTTGGAATTTCAATGGCTTTACTCCGAGATCATTTTTTAATATTTGCCAAATGGAGTGTTGCGATATGTTCAGCTCACGAGCCATTTTTCGGCCACTGAGACGCGGGTTTCGATCAAGACGCTTCGTTACTTTTCGAACCATTTCTGCTGATGTTGCAGTTTTCTTCCGTCCACTTCCTTGACATCGGGCTACGCTACCAGGATCATGGTAACGAGAGATGGTACGAGACACAAAAGATTTATTCACATTTAAATGCTGGAGTGCTCTAACCATAGCCACTTGTGGTTTTCCAGCCAAATATTAAGAAATCACACTCTCACGCTTGAATTCCATCACGAATAAATTTTTTCTGCAAAATTCTCACTAAAATGCTTTTGTACGCTTGTAAACAATATAATGAGATGTCACTGGAATAATTTTAAGAGCTATCGGACGAGTGGCTTAGAAATGACAGCAGTCTGAATTTGGTTCAGTTGGCAGTTTTTTCATCACACCCTGTATATTATTAGGTCTAAAATTATTATTTCGATGAGTTACAAACCGAATGACGAACTTGATATAACCTCCATTCTATCATCGCAAGAATCAGGCAGTTTGACATAATGAACTCTTGGGAAATAACATTATTTTTTGGTCTAAAATCCCGACAGGACCGGCATAAAAGCATTTCTTTGTTAGGGATGGACCGATATAGTCCATCTTCGAACTTAATCTTAGATTGTAGAGAAATAAATGCGCTGTTTAAACTTAAGCTTCCCATCTTTGAGACAATTCCGACAAAAGTTGGGCAAAAGTATTTGCACACTATATCTTACATGTTGTACGGAAAATCAGTGTTATTACGGCTTTGGAGGACTATAAAATAGGGTGAAATATGTATATGAGAGCTATGCTGATTTTCATTGAATTTCATATGCTATTGGGGAAGGTATTACGCATTTGGAGCTATATCTGAACAGTGCAATAGAGTTTTACTCCATTGGAAAACAAAACCTCCACCATTTGGAAGGACTTGTATATTTTCAAAATATCCCAAAAATTACTGCTTAAATGAGAATCGTTATATGGGGGTTATACCAAGACCTGCATAAGTCATAGGCTGCAGTACCCATTATGTACTTGGAATACGAAATTTAAAACAATTTCGGTGAATAAATTTTGAAAATACCGAATAGAAGGAATAGAAGGAAGGTACCGTTATATGGAGTCTATACGAAAACGTGGACCGAGATGACACATTTTCGTACTTAACCCGCCTGCTGTTAAATCGACTTAGAATTTTATGCTGATGTAGAATATATATACTTTGTGGGTCTGACATGATTATTTCGAGGAGTTACAAATTGAATGACGACGTTCGACTCGAGCACGACTTTAATAGCAACATATCCAAAGGTTAACGATGTGTACTGAACTATAACGATACATTAGGGAAATCTATATCCTACCTATACTATGCGTGGAATATTTCGAGACAATAACCCTTAAAGGTGCTTTGAACAGACATGTCTATGGACACATACATACACACAGAGTTAACGGGCAGAATGAATGGTTTATTCCACTCATAGTTGCATAAGTAGGTATGATGTGCCTATGTATAGAAAGTTTCACTGGAATGTTTCTAGCCTACCCACCCGGCAGTTTTAAATACCTCAAGGCAGTAGTTTAATGAATATTATTTTAGAATGTTTAAACAAATAAACTCATCTCTCACGTTGAACAGGAGGGAGAAGGACATGTTCACATATAGGAACCGTCAGCGGGTCGCCATTGTTTACTTGGTAAAAGTCCATAGAGTATTTTGTATGGCGTTTGTTAATTAGCTGAATGTATGTTGGACTTTTTGACCAAATTAATTCATCTCTGTTAATAATTAGTTAGATGCCGTCGTTTGCATTCAATGCTGGCTGCATTGTGGTCAGAAGTCAAAATGAATTGCCATGCCTTTAGTTTTATTGGCAGTGTGACTGAAGAAGAAGAATGAATAGAAGAGTGACGGCCTGCCAGGTTCCATGACCGATGCAACAGCCTTAGTGGGGAGAGTTGGTTTTTGTGAAATTCACCAGTAATGTGTAAAGTAAAATTTAAACTTATATAAAAATCCGCACTGCCTTTTCTCTGTAATGTCTTTAATTTCGTTGAAATTCATTTAGTAAAGTGAACTTATCGCTGGATTGTTTGAGTGGAATCTTTCGATTCTTTGAAACCTTTGTCTGCGAACTACTAATGAAGGAAGACACAGAGGGCACTTTCATTAACGAAATGAAACGGATGTGATATTCACTAAAATACTCAAGAATATCTTCTCACTTAGAAATGTTTCAACTATGGAGTATTTTAACAAAAACTGTAGATTGCATTTTTCATTAGCTGTGCTTGTGGGACATATATTGTTTGTTCGGTAACTAGGAAAAAGTAACTAATCTAAAAAACTGCTTCAAATAGTGTATGTAAATTTAATTAAGAGCCAAGGAATGATAAGAAATGTGACATACAGAGAATGTACTTGGATTCAAAAGAGTGATTACATTGGAGTTCAGTTTTTTTTTCAAAGCTGGAAAATACACCAAAGTGATAATTATTTCAAAGAAATTAGGAATAAGGAGAGAATTAGAAATTCTGTTATGGCGGAGAATTAGAAGGATCGAAACAAAAATCTAAAAAAAGTAAATAACAAATATTGAATTTTAAGTAGCGATAATTATCATCTACTAAGAACCCAAAATAGCATATTAGAGCCAAGCAATTCGGTTGAAAATTGTAGCTGAAATCTTTCGAATACTAAACAAGTAATAAAGCAGAAGCAGATGGGCGGAACTTTTAATGTCATCCATCAATCGGAAGGAACTTGCAAAAGTAAAATAAAATAAGTGAAAAAGATGTATGTTCGGCCGGGCCGAACTTTGAATACCCTCCACCATTTGGAACGAATTAAGACATTTTCAAAAAAAAAAAAATAATAATAAATAAATAAATAAAACCCATTAAAAATTCTGTTAAAATCCTTAAGATACCTAACACCGGAAGGTGCCGATATATGGTGGGATATACGATATCGTGAACCTCTTGTGTACAATTTCAGACAATTCCGTTGAAAAATGTAACTAAAATCATCAAAATAACGAATATCGGAAGGTACCGTTATATGGGGGCTATGCGATATCGTGGGCCCATATAGAAAACTCTCTTTCAGGGAGTAAAGTGCTCACAACGAACATCTCGTGTGGATTTTGATTGGAAAATGTGGCTAAAATCATCAAAATACCGAATATGGGGGCTATACGATATTGTGGACCGATATAGCCCATCTTCGAACTTAACCTGCCTGCAGACAAAAGGGAGATCTTTGCAAAGTTTTAGCTTTCTATCTTAATTCGTTTTGACTGTAATATACGATAATATACCCTCCATACTATTTATGGTGGAGGGTATTCCGTTGAAAAAAATTAGTTAAAATCATCAAAAGACCGAATATAGGGAGATACAGTTATATGGTGGCTGTACGAAGGAATGTATCTGTACAGGTAATGTTCTTTCGTTGAAAATAATACCCATTATCAAATTAAAAATAAATATATACCACATAGTGCTCAAGGTATTGTCTTTGTGTATTTGTTTGTAACATGGACAAGGACACGATATAGATACATATTTACTTTTGAGGATCCTCAGGAGGATTTGAGGATTTATGCATGTCAGTCCGTCTGTCTGTTCGCCTGTCCTTATAATAATGTGAACAAAATGCAGGTCATATTTATTATCCGTTTGGGATTAAATTTTCAAAAAACAACACTTGTTTGGTGAAAATCGGTCCAAAATGGAGTGAATCTTGATACTTCCGACCAAATTCAGTCTAGAAGCATGCACTTCAAATTTTGTGAAAATTGGTTGAGATATAGGTACAGCTCCCATAAATATGTATCATCCAATTTGGTGTTTAAGTCCCTCACATTCGTAATATGCAAAGAGCAAAGTCAACTCAAAATCCTACGCTGATCAAGAACACATATAGTGTGTTGGGTCTTAAATGAATATTTTGATGAGTTACTGAGTTAATACTACGTACTGTTAAGGGTATACAAATTAGACGGAAACCCAGGGCACCATAGAGGGGCTTGTATGTTCACTGCAGTGGACATGGCGTATTTGACATGAGCTCAGGGAACGGGTTTCAGTGTAAAGCACTTAAATACAATTTGATAACTTACATGTTTCATAAGACACTTGTAACGTCTTTCCATTCTTGGCGTGAACTGTTTTTCAGCTTTTTTCAATTTCACTTCGTAAGTTTTCATAATGCGTGACTTTTGTTCTTCCGGATCTACAGGCATATATCCTTCTAAATATTTGAATTTTCTAGGAAAAAATATAAATTGTGTCTTATTAATTTATATTTTTAAGATTGTAGATCATAGATAACATACTGCTTATCAATATTTTTGAGATGGAGTAAAAAATCAAGATTTGATTTAAAATTTTCTCGTTTTGGAGGTTTGTTATTTTCTCTGACTCCACCTTTTAACTGCAAATTTGGAAATAAAATATTAATTATGATAAAAACAAATTATGCAACACTTACAATTTTCTTAATTTTAATTTTATTTGGCACTTTTTCTTTTATTTTTGCCCATTTATCACTTTCCGGCAGCGAAGCATGTCGTTTTAGATTGTCTTGGGCTCGTCTTAGTGTTGGCTCTATGAGAACATCAATAACTTTGCCCATTTTAGCCAATTCATTTCGACACTCTAAAAGATTTTGAAGAATTCTTTGTGTGAACTGAAACAAAATTGTTGTTTTTAAAATTGTACCTACCTTGTGGTGTTCTTAGCGCGTAATGATCCCCCGCTTTAAATTTAATAGATTTCGGTGGCGACTTTAATGCAGGCAAGCGTAAATATCTGGCACTCGGATTGCGTAAACTTCCTGTAATATGGTATTCATTTGTCAGTGCTGGTAAAATACTTCGACTTGGTTCGATAAAATGCATATTTTCTTTTTTTTATGCGTAAATACGTTTTTAACAGTATGTCGTTTGCAGAGTTTTTGTTTTCATATTGATATTAAAGATCGTTAATTTTTTATCATACACAGATAAATTATAATGATGTTGCCATACTGAACAAAAATGTTCATAGAATATTAAACATTGGCATAATAGAAATCTGAGAATTATTTTATTCTCATTTTTAAGTCATACTAGTGCTTAATAGACCAGAGCTTGGACTTTCTAAGAAATTTTCAAAAATTCTGGATTTAAAACCAATATTTTAAAGCATTGTAATCAACATACGAAAAAGAGTATTTTTTCTATGGATATTTCATAGACTATGCAAAACTATGCAAAAGAAATTTATTTAAAATGCATTTATGGGATTTTTTATTACCTATTATTTCGGAAGGACTTCCATAAAACCTTCTCAATTCGTTTGTTAACAATGCCGATTTTGTACGGCAATCAAAGTAAAAAATTCGTACCCTATGAGAACAGTAGATGTTCAATAGACTGTTGGTTATTTCCAATACTTTTTCTTCGGTAGGCGAGCCTGTAGATATAGAAAATGAAATTAAAAAATAATGTTATTATAAGGGATCAAAAATTCAATATTTTATATAAAAATTCACATTTAAAGACCAGTTAAACAAATTACCACTATTTGTTGGTTAGATTTAAATCGATATGTTAAATCCATTCTGTTTAAAATTCAAACCACATTTAAGCCCTAATTCATTTAACATTGGCATGATTTCCTTCACATAAATTCAAAATATAAAAATTTATTTGTTACAGGTAGCTCTACAAAATATGCATAGAGCGGAGGGGTGTCATATAGTCGGCTCCGACATACTTTTGTTTTTTTTTTAATATTTTTACTTACCACTTAATTCACATAACCATGGATATGGGTCGTCGCATGCTGAAAATAGATATATAAAAAGATATAAACTTAAATTACAATGGTGGTATACTAGATATTAAACTATCTGACGAGAGATAGAGCAAATTTGATTGTATATTATTCAGTTATAAGAGTATTGTGACAGATCCATTTAATGTCCATAACAAAATAAATATATGCCGCAAAATGAAGTCGGATATCTCAATTTGATTGAAAAAAAAAAAATACTCAGAAGGAGGCCGATATATCTATATATATAAAAGAAAGTTGTGTTAGTTACTACGCTTATAACTTAAGAACCGCTGGACTGCTTTTAACGATTCAAACAAATTCGGAATTTTCTCCTCTCCGAAAAGGATAATATCCAAAAAATCGCGTAAAAATGTGATATTTTAACATTTTCATTTTGACTTTTGAAATGTACAATAGTAATGTTTTATTTTGCATGATTTTTTTCCATTTTTACTTATTTTTTTCTAATGTACATTTGTAGTGTTTTTTATATATATATATTTTTTTTTTTGAATTCAAATATTAATACCAATTTATTTAATTGACTTGATTTCTTGAGAAATGAAATTGATGGCGAGTTACATGGAAGCGTAGTACCGAATTATGTGGTGGCGAAACGGAATAGATGATGTCGAAATAATTTAATGGAATCGAATTTTAAAATAGAAGTACATTCTATTGACAAACTATATAAGGATCTTTAAACATTTGCTGTAAAAAAATCAGCGAACAAGTTGAAGATTTTTTCAATGTGTTATTCTTCTTTTGTCAATTTTTTTTTTTTCAATTTGTATTATCTAATTGAATTCAGTAATTTTTTTGCGAACAAAATAAAGAATAATTTTTCACTATATACAAATTTTCACCAAAAAATGAAATAAGTAGGAAATGCGATGTCAACTGACATCTACCTTTCAACTCCAGGGCCGACATCGTGGTTCAGCTGGAAGATGCGAACACATTTGAACAAACAAAAATTGCCGAAAAAGCCTAATGGGGATCATTTCAAAGCGTGGAACTACTTCTTTCCTGTCACAATAATCCGTCCAATGTACAATCAGAAAAATGTTGTTTTCTATTGAATTTGTAACCCCCAAGAGAATATTGGTTGGGCCACGTTTTGGTATAACCCTTATATAAATGTATCCCTGGCCTGACAGCTGTGACCGTGGTCTTGGCCACGTTTTTCAACTGATTTTGCCATTATTTGCTGTATTTAGGCTACTTTGTGAGTAGAGAACCATCTTACAGAAAAATGTCAACATACGTAAATATTTTGGTACAGTCACCATATAGTCCCCAGGCCCGCCGATCTATAGTGATGTTTACCGATTGGCGGATAACAACGCGGGTATTGTTTAATCGTTATTGAATTTTACCATGAACAAGAACATAGACTTTTTGGGGACTCTAATGCGCAATTTGAGGTGTTATGGTAATGGGTGTAAAAGCGTAATTAACTTTGACTATTTAGAAATTATTTTGCCCTCCTTCCATAGTTATTTATTTCTATTTAGTCGAATCAATATTTATATTAAAATTTGTTCACCTTTATGAGCTAGATTTGTGAAATATTATGCTATGCAAAATTTGCATTAAAGATTAAAACTACGGGCCGGCAACGCGGACCGGGCCAGCTAGTCCATACTAAACATAAGTCAACCTAGACATTTTAAAGCTCTTCAAAAACCACGAAAGAAGTCAATATCAAATTTTTGAATTCCAGCTCTATACATTCACTCAATGCCAAAATTTAGTAACATTTAGTACTTTTGGTATAATTTTAGTACACATTTCCAAAACCACCTACATATCTCAATCCCTCTCAACCACCGACACCAACAGTGACTTCATTTCAATATTCAGGATTTAAGCTCTTTAACTTTCCCTTTAACAAATTTAGTTAAATCTTTCTAACAACTATAATATGTATTTCCAAACCCACATCCGTATTTAAAACACAGACCACAATTGTGGCATCTATATCAAATTTCAGAATTTTTGCTCTATTTCTTCACACTATACCAAATTAAGTACAATTTAATATTTTTCGTATAATTATAATACATATTTCCACAACCACCTCCATATCCCAGATACCAGCAAAGACTTCAATATCAAATGTTGAGGTTCCAGGCCTATTCCTTCACCGAATACCAGATTTGGTACAATTTAGTATTTTTCGTACAGATTTAGGACTAATTTCCAAGCCACCACCAAATTTCAAACACAAATACAATCATTAATCTAAATATCAAATTATTGAATACCAATGTAATACAATGCTTGCACTTTTCGTACAATTAATAAAAAAATAAAAATTTAAATTGTACTTTTAAACAATTAAAGTACACATTCATATGTCCGGGCTACACATGAACAGCAATTTCAGAATACCAGCTCAATCGCTTCATCACAATTCCAATTTGTACCAAATTTAGTTTAGTACACATAAGTACGAATTTCCAAAGCTTCCTACATACCCCAATCCTACACTCCGACAGAAATCCTATTTCCAATTTTCAGGATACCAGTTATATTGGGCGGGGCCGACTTTATGATACCCTGCACCACTTTGCTAATCTAGTAGAGCTCCACATAACAATTAAAAGTTTTTATGGGAGAATTCAATCATACACGCTATGATTATAATTATAATTTAAAGTTGAAAGGACTAAATATGCCGAAGCATTTGTATCTTTTAAATTCGAACTTGTATTGCCCATTTGGTGCATAATTAATTTGAAATCGGATCAAAATATATATGGGAGCTATATCCAAATCGGAACCGATCTCGATAAAATTTGTCAAAGATATTTCTGAGCTTTATTTGATATATTTCCCTGAATATCGTGGATGAACAGCTATAGCTATATCTGAATCGATCTTCCCCAAATTTCTAGACTTAATTCGGTCGTAAGTGCCAAATTTCATACGATTTGGGCAAATATTAGACGTTTGGTGCTCAATAAAGGTAAATTGGACGAAGTTATATATGGGAGATATATACAAATCTGAACCGATCTCGATAAAATTTAGCAAATGTATTTCTGAGCAGCATTTGATATATTTCCCTGAATATTGTTGTTACGGAGTGCATTTTACAGCTGCGGAGGACAAAAATAACAAATCGGATGAACAATATATATGGGAGCTATAGCTATATCTGAACCGATCTTCACCAAATTTGGCATACTACCTGCTAGACTCAATTCGTATGTATGTGAGCTATATCTAAATTTTTACCGATTATCTCTAATTTCAATAGGGTTCGTCCTTGGGCCAAACAAATTTTGTTTGGAAAATTTCATCTCAATCGGATAATAAATGCGACCTGCATTTTGTTCACAAGAATACATGGACAGACAAATCGACATATAATTTTATGCTGATCAAGAATATATATACTTTACATGGTCTAAATGTATATTTCGTGGTGTTACAAACGGAATGAAGAACTTAATGTTCCCACCATACTATGGTGGAGGGTATAAAAATCAAAAGTCGCCTTAAAGTTATACCTAAGTCCGATAATCCTAATCTTTCAATTCGACTTTGTGTCAGAGGCAACATTTTGACTATCTAATTTTGAACAAGAGACTAAAATTAGGTAAAAGACGACCCAAATTTTCAATATCAATATTGATTTCTTATCATCTATTTTGCAAAAACCATAAATAGACCGTTGTGGTCAGAACATAAATATACTTACGACTAAATCCATAGAAGTTATCCTTCTTCTCACGAAGCATTTCAAATTTCTCTGGCATCACTATATTGTCCAACTCGATGTCATCAAGGCCATCATCGTCAATCTCTCTATTGCCAGTGTTTACCTTGTCCATTTCATATCGATGAAAGTCCAGCTCTTTGTTGCAACGTCCCGTTATAACATCCGACTGCATGTGAGCTAAAAGAATGCAAATATTAACACACAATGCGAAGTCAATCGAGACCAGCGAATTTTAATTACGTACAAGTTTTCTCAACAATAAACTCTTTAACCGGATCCAGCGGCAGCTCATCGAATTCATATTTTAAATTGTAGAATTGGCAATCGACCAGTGGTCGCGGTTTCAGTTGTGCCGCAACGAGTCCTTTTCCTTCGCCTTGGCAAAAAGAATCATGGTTTGGGCGATTGATTATTTTTTGTCGTCGATGTGGTTTACAAAATGGTCTGTGTTCTGGCTGTATTTTCTTCATGCTGTCTTCTTTGATGAATGCCACAGGGTTTTTTGTGCAAAATCCCCGGGTATGCGGTCGATTGCTACAAGGATATGTTTTTCTTTATGGGGAGCTTCTCTTTGAACGATTTGTTGTGGTTATTGATTTATGGAGAAATGAAGAAAAAAATGTTTTTATGTTAATAATTTTTTTCTCTTTATTTGACAGTCGTTCAATTTTAAATTAAATAAAATGAAAAGCAAACTCTATGAATTGAATATTTTACTTCTTTTATTTGAAACTTAAGTGTTTTCGTTTAAAGGTTGTTTTCAAAAATAACAAAAATGCCTGGGCTAGTATGGTGAACGCTGTTGCATAGTAACCATTAGTTGTTGAATTCTATAGGTTAATTTTCTTCCGCTCGACTAGCGAAGAACACCTGTCGCACAATTAGTATTAAAATAACAACCCTTGAAACATAGCGGCATTGAATTGGATCCCAGGAATAACAAATATTTTTACTATTATACATTTTCCAAGAAAACTAATTTCCTAATAGAAAGCATAGGGGTTTCGAATTTCTTGAAAATTTGCATATTTTAAAAAGGCATGGAATCTTTATTTGAACTGATACTACGCTCCTTATAATTAATGTTTGAAGATTATTTAATGTAAATGTTCACAGCGACTGCGCCTTAAAGGGTCCATCCGCTTAGGCCAAAAACACATTCTGACAGGGCAGTGTGATGAAACCGCCGTTTTTTCCCCATCACTTACACCTTCGCGGTTATGGAGCCCCAAAGGATCATTTCGTTAGGCTAAAATCTTCCAAGCCGTAAATAATTTTGGTTTTTTATCGGACTTACATCTGTACTTGAACAAATTTGGTCTGCAAGGATGATTTCTACTCGCAGCCGTGTACCACATTTTGTTGGAAAACAAAGAGTGATATTTTAACCAGTAAGAAAAAGTCTAAAGTCGGGCGGACCGATTATATGATGCCTTATACCACTATGGATCTACTAAATATCTTCCGTAACGAAAGAATTTATTTGAAGTAGATCATACAACCTATCAACATTTTGCTTTAGAGCAGTTATAGTTTGGTTTCAGAGGAATCGAAACGTACGTCCCGAAATTCATTCCATTTGGTCTGATATTAGCTATTATTTGCACAATAAACCTTAAATCGGATCAAGGATATATATATATATATACAAATCGTAGAGATATATACAAATCGTAGCCGTTCTCGATAAAATTTGGCAAAGGTATTTCTGAGCTCTATAATATATCTGGTACCAAATATCATTGTTGTCGAATGCATATTACGAATGTGGAGGACATAAATACCAAATCGGATAAAACATAGGTATAGCTATATCTGAACCGATTTTCTTCGAATTCGATGCACTTGCTTCTAAACTGAATTCGGTTGGATGTGACAAAAATCCAAGTCATTTGGAGTTGATTTTTGGAACATTTTTTCACGGATTTGTCTAAAAATATTTGTAGGTTATAATAGGTTTTAGCTCGTGTGGCAAAACATTGTATGTATAGGTCCACGTTTTGGTATAGCCCCCATACAAGGTTACCTCCCGATATTCGGTATTTTGATGAGTTTTGCCACATTTTTTCACAAATTTGTCTAAAAATTTTAATTTGTTGGCCATGATGGGTTCTGGCTCCGGTGCCAAAACATTGTATGTATAGGTCTACATTTCGGTATAGCCTCCATATAATGGTTCCGCCTGATATTCGATATTTTGATAAAAGTTGGTATTTTTAGTTCATAATGGTTTCTAGTCCGGTGGCAGGATATTGAATATGTAGTTCCACGTTTTCCTATATACCCACTGATAGTTGGTATTTTGATAATCCTAGTCAAATTTAACCACATAATTGTTTCAAATTTCGTATTTTAGAAGATTTGATAGATGACAATCCTTTAAGTATAAAATTGTCTATAGAGGTCCCCGTTTTGGTATGGCCCCATATAATGGCCTCACTTTTTGTTTTGCATTGTGCAAAAGGTCTTACAGGTATATAAAGTGAAATACGTTTGAATTCAGATACTTTTATGTAAAAATGTTTCCTTTGCCCTAAGGTGGAGGGTATTAAAAGTTTGGCCCGGCCGAACTTAATATTTGTTTACTTGCCTAATATAATCCCTAACCAAGTCATATCATGCGCTATATAGCATTGTATGATCTACTTCACATAAATACCCAATATAAACTTTTTGTTACATGAGCTCTACTAAATACGCATAGTGGTGTTGGGTATCATATAGTCGGTCCTGCCCGATTTTTGACCTTTGCCTACTGTTTATACCCTACAACGCTATGTGTTGGGGGTATTATAAGTTTGATTGGGCTAAAAATTATGTAACGCCTCGAAATATTGGTTTCCCTCATAAGAAAGTATATATGGATCTTCCTACCTCGCCAAACTGAGTCGATCTAGCTATGTATGTCCGTCTGTCCATGTTAATTAGTAATCACTCTACATGTCGCAATTATGGTCCGATCTTCACGAAATTTAGCATGGAGATGGGGTTATGGTCAGAATAGAACCCTGTTGTTTTAGAATAGGGTCGCATAATATTAAGGGGTTGAAATGGACCAAAAACAGAAAAATTTCCTGATTTTGCAGTTGCCCTACAGGTCGCAATTATAGATCAATCGACGCGGAATTTAGCATGGGGCTAGAGTTTAGGCTGGTCAGAAGCCTACCATTTTGTTTGGTCATCGGACAATATTTAGCGGAAAAAAGGCCATAACTTTATGTAAAAATAAGAAAATTTGCACTAAACCGCGAATATTTTTAATTCTGCCAAAATCATTGATGCTTATATCCAAGATATTGCAATACAGCAAAATATCTACAATCTCATATGTAAGTTAGACCGCATATAATTCAATAACGGCTGGACGGATTCCGACAATTCTCACAAATTCAGAATGTCTTCTTGCCAAAAAAGGATAAAACATAAGACAATCGCGTGAAAATATGCTAATAAAAAGTGAATATGTTTTATATTTTTGTCATATTTTTTATCGAATGCGATTTTTTATACCCTCCACCATACTATGGAGGGTATATTCATTTTGTCATTCCGTTTGTAACTCATCGAAATAATGATCTCAGACCCAACAAAGTACATATATTCTTGATCAGTGTAAAATTCTAAGACGATTTAGCCATGTCCGTCTGTCTGTCTGTGTGTCTGTCTGTTGTAATCACGCTATCTTTCGAACGAATTGAGAAGGCTAAAATTTTGCACACATGTTTATTTGGCCAGTAGGCAGGTTAAGTTCGTAAATGGTCCATGTAGGTCCACGTTTTCATATAGCCTCCATATAACGGTTTTGGATACCTATCAGCACGACATAAAGTATAAATATAAGGAAAATAGCGTCGGTTAAAAACCAAAGGCAACATATGTGCATGGCAGCATAGCATTATTTCAAATAATCGACTAAAATATGTTTGGACTTAAGGAGGTTGTGCAATATATTATGGTGTTGTAGGGTATCACATTGTCGGTCCCGCACGACTATAGCCTTTGCTTACTTGTTTTTTTTTTTCTTTAAGTTAATTTTTTTTAACAACATATATTAAATGAACTACATGGATACTGGGGCTTTATACTTATAGGCATATTTCCATAAATATTACTTTCCAAATAGTGGTGGGCATTAAATTTCATTTATTACTTTTTTTTCACAGATTCAAGGACATTTTCTTCCTTACCATGTCATCATCATTTAAACATTAACCTTTCACAGTTTCTTTATATGATTTCAAGTCACAACATACTATATATTTGCTTTCGAGCAATTACTCAGGCTTGTGAATACAGCAAGCACATGAATTTCGGATGAGCATTTAACGTCAAAAGAATTGCAGAAAACGCACAAGTATATTACCACAATCGACAAATTGCGAAGACAACTTTTGGTGTGGATTATCTGCTTTCGAAACATAAATAACTATGAAAGTCAACAAATTAAATAACGTCAACACAGTATCGTTGGCATGATTATATCCGCGTAGTTGACGTTCTTTAATCTGTTAACAAAAATGCAAATTAAGTAACGGAATATTCGGAGAATACCATGTTAAGTAGTTGCTTACTGCCTTAAGATGGACAGAAAAGGTAATGTAAAATATAAACAAGTAAGCAAAGGCTACAGTCGAACGGGGCCGACCGTTGAATACCCTACAACACTATAATAAACCATACAGTTTATATAGGCGAGATACTCGAAAGAATTCCACAAGATATTGTGACAAATAATAAAAGAAAACCATCAGGTTTCGTTCACTAATTTTCGAATAATAGCAACTTAAAGGAATTTGCTCATTTCCAATTTATTGGTAGATGTTGCACGTTAATGGTCTCCCTAGATCTGGAACCAATATTTCCCAAAGACCAATAATCTCTCAGAAGTGGCAAAAGATTAACATTTATTATTGGTTTTTGACTGAAACGCATCTATATGAGATACAGACATTTGACTATATTCTTCAACGAAATCAGCGTTAACAAAATAGTCAGAAGAGCGTCTTTCCTGCATTTGTGAATTCTCCAAAAAGTCGCTGGAATGGACATTTTCGTATTTAGTCTACAAAAGTTGGTAAACTATTTCACACATTGAATATTTGTGGATGGCCACCCAAAACTGCTTGGCTTTTGCAATGTGCGGTAACCCCCATTCAAATGTGCGTGAGGATCGGACGATAATTACGACCTGCTGACAATTTTGCAGTTTTTTGGTCCATTTCAACCCCTAAATATATAACGATCATCTCCAAAAAGAGAAGGAATCTATTCTGACCCTCATCTTATCCCCATTCAAAATTTCGTAAGGATCGGGCCATAAATGCGATCTGTATATGATATCCTGATATCCTAACTACTTAGTTTTGTTAGCTGTAAACTCTAGCTACATGCGAAATTCCGCGTCGATTGGTCTATAATTGCAACCTGCATAGCTACCGCAAAATCCGACATTTTTTCAGTATTTGGTCCATTTCAACCCCTAAACATTCGGCGATCATCTCCAAAAGAAATAGGATTCTATTCTGACCCTAGCCCCACCTTCGTGCAAAATTTCGTAAAGATCGGGCCATAATTGCGATATGTAGCGTGATTACAAATTAACATGGACAGACGGACGGACGGACATACATAGCTAGATCGACTCAGCTCGGCGAGCTAGGAAGATCCATATATACTTTCCTATATGGGAAACCAATATTTCGAGGTGTTACATAAATTCTGGCCCAATCAAACTTATAATACCCCCAACACATAGTGTTGTAGGGTATAAACATGAAGTCAATTTCAAAGTTTCCATTTTTGGTTTATTACGATTCACAAATCACCATGTGGCAGGAACGGTGGTAACTGCCGTTGCATGAATATACTGAGTGTCATTTCAGATACAGGGCGTAGTTAATGTGTTGTGAGAAACGGTGTTACGGAAATGAGGCATTCGTTCCTCATTTATACACACAAGACAACCGACCCACAATACATTGGAGATGTTCTGGAACACGCGTCCGCCATATTTTCGGATTTTGTTGGTTGGTATTTTTTATCATTTTCTCGGTTTGCCAAGAACAAGGAGTCCCTTTGCTGGTACTCGGTGAAATGTATTCGAGATGCCGTCTATAGTATTTGGGGTGCAAAGTACGATTAATCGCCGTAGCAAATTGTTGGCACGTTTTCAATTGACAGCAACAGAGCTTGTTGCATCCAACCGAATGCTTTTATAAAATTTACGTATTTTTCACACTTTGCCATTGCACGCTTGTTAGCTTTGTGCCGTCGTCAATTTAAGATTTACAGATTATCCTCGACTAATGGATGACATTTTGCAGTGTATAGGATATTATTAATTCACTATAGAGTGTCCATAAATTATTGAATAATTGTCACTTATGGTGTTATTTGCCAAGAATATGACATTCTGCTCTTCTTCTGCATAGCTTTGAAAGTTGATTTACAATTTACTTTGTTCGTGCGTACCTCGCACATAAAACCTAATGTTTTGCGACAATTTGCACAATAAGTTACTGAATGTGGTGAATTTAGAGAACAGTATTGAAACTTATACAGGGTTGCCCATATTCGACGGACCCATCTGTCAACGCCGTAACTTTTGACAGAGATGTCACATCGCTTAATGACCTACCGCGTTTGAAGCGTCAGTCCAAGCACATTTTTACCATGAACCAATACACGCGCTCTGAAATAGTTGAAATTTACATTCAACAGAAGAAGTCAAATGTAAAAACTCAACGTGCTTTTAAAAAATGTGAGAAGTGCGCCTTTTAAGAACACCATTAAGCGTTTATACGAAAAATTTTCGACTGGTAAGGCTCTTTCTAATCCGAAGAGGCCATATAAAAGTCGACCAAGACGATCGGCCGAGAATATCGCTGCCGTACGAGCCAGTGTTGAGAGGTCCCCAAAAACATACCAAAAACGCCGTTCTCAGCGGTTGGGCATGGCTCGGTCCACTTTACAACGGATTATTCGCATTGATTTGCATTTGTTCCCGTACAAAATTCAATTGACGCAAAGAATGTTGCCTGCGGACAAGCCTCGTCGATTGAAATGGGCCCAAAGGTCCGTCGAATATGGGCAACCTTGTAAGTAGAACTTACAAGGTTTTATTGGAAACAATTAATTATTATAGAAAACAGCTGGTCTTTTATAGCATTTTCAGATTAATATACACCGCTTTACTTCTTGTAAAAATGTACATTATATGAGAAAAAAAGGACATCCAGTAAAAAAAGGTTAAAAGTCGGCCGGAGCTAACTATATGATACCCCACAACAAAATTCATATTTAGTAGAGAAAATATTTAGTAAAGATATATTTTGGAAGTTTGTGTGAAGTTGATCATACCAACTATGAACCTTTTTTGAATGCGTGTTATGGGTTTATGGGCAAAATTCCATTCCACTTTGGCCTGATATTACACATATGGGGCACAAAAAATTGAAATTGACGGAGATATATTTAGGAGCTATATCCGATTTTCAATTACGGTTATCAATTTCAATAGGGTTAGTCAAATGATCAAATTTAGATTTAGCTCTCGTATATATCTTCCTTTTATTGTGCACCAAACGTGTAATGTCAGCCCAAATAGTATGGAATTTTCCACATACGACCAAATAATACTGGAAATATGTATGTCAAATATGATCGAAATCGGTTCAGATATACACAGTTATAGCTCCCATATATATTGTTCATCCGACTTGTTATTTTTGTCCTCCTCAGCCGTAATATGTACTCTGTAATAACAATATTTGACGAAATAAATCAAACACAGCTCAAAAATACCTTCACCAAATTTTATTGAGATCTGTTCAGATTTGGATATAGCTCCTATATATGTCTATGACTTTTATTGTGCATCAGACGTATAACTTTAGGAATTTAGCACTTACGACCAAATTGAGCCTAGAGGCAAATTTTGTAACCATCGGTTCAGATATGTCTAAATGTCCCGTATGTATTGTTCATCCGTACTCCGTAGCAACGATATTCGTGGAAATATATCAGATACAGCTCAGAAATACCTTCGATCAATTTTTCTTCAAATTATTACTATAATTTTAGTTGGTATGATTTAATTCTCACAAAATCCCTCCAAAATCGTTATTTCTTATTGGAATCTCTACTATAAGAGCCGTCAGATGGGAATACTTCTTGAACTGGTTTTTTATTAAGTTGAATGGATGGAAATTCATTTACACAGTGACTTCGGCGTGTTGTTCCACAGGAGATTTGGCTAGTTGTTCCACAGGAGACTTTGGTTAGTTTTCCAGAAGCTTCGGCTCGTTGTTTCACACTGAAGTATTAGCTTGATCTATTTTGTAGCCATTGTAGACGACCCAAACACTTCAACCAACAGTGAGCTCCCGATCCTGAACGAGTTCCGATCCATCATATAAGGCTTAGACATCTGATCACGAACGTAACCACAGTGAACTACCGCACAACCACAACGATTATGCCATTAATCCCCGAACCGTCTCAGAACACCGGGACATCAACATTCCGAACACCAACATAGTAAGCCCTGATAAAATTCACCTCGTCAGTGCCGACGATGACCAACAAAATTGCCAATTACCTTCAAATTGTCAACATCTTGAATGCCGACATGAATCCAAATACTAATTTCGTTAATCCTGATTTCACTTACTCGCCAATATCCGACGCCAATCCATAAAAGTATAATATTACCTTCAAATCGTCCAATACAATACATACAAAAGTACAATATTCCTAGCCCGACTGCGCTACGTCATAAATCCCAATTTTCCACAGATCTTTGACACTCCAAATATCAAGTCTAGAATCGACGATTAGCAAAGAGACATTGTAAACGTCGAAATCCCGATCATCATTCTACTTGAATTCCTCAGAATATTAAAAGTCAATTCGCCATCCTATAAATTTTATTCATAATACTGCTTCAAATGCAGTAATTTAGTATTAGTACATTGTAATTTAGTATTTAAATCAATGAAACATGTAATTTACACCCAGAGGAAACGGTCTTCAGCGGGTCTTTATGGAGACAATGGATACAGTTGAGCTTAACTCAGTCGATGGGAAAACCACGTTATACTCCAAATATAAAATTTAAACAAAATACTAAAAAAAAGTAAACAAGTAAAAGAAAAGCTAAGTTTGGCAGGACCAAATTTTTGTACCCTCCACCATTTGGGAGGAACTTGAAAAATTGTAAACAATTCCGAAAAGTACCGATTAAATGAAAGCTGTCATATGGGGGCTATATGAAGACGTGGAGCTGCATAAATATGTTTTATATCCTGCACCATATAGTGGTTATGTCTTTATGCATTTGTTTGTAACATGGAGAAGGAAGCGAGATAGACCCATAGGTCCTTTTGATGATCTACATAGAATCACATTCTGAGTCGATTATTGCATTTCCGTCCATCCGTCTGTCCATGTACTATTGTAAACAAAGTACAGGTCGCATTAATTGCTCGATCGAGATGATATTGTGCACAAATAATTTATTTGACCCCTGGACGTACCCTATTCAAATTGGAGATAATCGATCAAAATTTAGATATGGCTCCCATATATATCTTCAAACGACTTCGGGTTAATTGTGCACCAAATGGCCAATATCAATCCAAATGACCGAAATTTTGGGAAATCCTACCGAATTTAGTCTAGAAAAAAGTACTCATAGAAATGCCGAATAAAGGGAGCTACCGTTATATGTGGATATACGAAGACATGGACCTGCGTAGACAATTTTCTGTCATAGGCTGTAGTACCTATTACGAACTTAAAATACGAAATTTGAAACAATTCCGGCGAATTATCAAAGTACCAAATATCGGCAGGTACCGTTATATGGGGACTATACGAAAACGTGGACCGGCATGACCCATTCAAATTCTTAACCTGCCTACTACAAAAACAATATGTGCAAAATTTTAGCCTTCTATCTCAATGCGTTCGAAAGGTAGCGTGATTACAACAGACCGACGGACAGACAGATAGACAAACAGACAGACAGACGGACATCGCTGAATCGACTTAGAATTTTAAGCTGATTAAGAATATACCTACTTCGTTGGGTCTGACATGAGTATTTCGAGGAGTTACAAACGGAATGACTAACATAACATACCCTCCATAGGATGGTGTAGGGTATAAAAATACAGTTGTGTCTAAAATCATCAAAATGCCAAATATCGCACGGCATCGTTATATGGGATATATACAACAACTTTGACCTATATAGAAAGTTCTATGCAAGGATTTTTCCCACCTCAGGAAAACAGACTGTTGATTTGCAACATAATTGGTTCAAAACTATGAATAAAATACCAAAACTATCTTAAATCTGTCAGTGCCGTTATTTGAGGGCTTTACCAAGCCCTGTATCTATATAGCCCGTTTTTACTCAGAAAATCATCGTAAATGGATCTGATAAATAGACTTTGATCCTTATAAATAATTACTAAAATATCAATTTTCCTTAAAAATTAGAGTTTTAACCCAGATTTTGTGTCCTACGAAGTTCATCTGTAGAAGAGGTTTGGCAACAGCACAAGCACACAGTCGACACTCAGCTTACACGGGGCATAAGCAATTTTGTACGTGCTGCATATCCACAAAATACAATCTTTGCTGTTGCATATCGGGAATGTTAAGTGCCGTCGTGTACACAGCTAGCTAACGACAGCAAATGTGGTGCTCTGCTACAAAGTCTTTGTTTCTATTTTCTACAGCATGAAATGTTTCTATTCTACATAGTTAGACTTTCGCTGGCTGCTGATGTTGTTGCTTCTGGTGTTCAACACACGACAACTTACTTTCATTTCCTTGATGACGTTGGGTGTAAATCACATAGTCGTCTGAGGTTCCTTGTCACACGAAATGAAAATTTCCTTGAGAAGGAATAGGGAACTGTTGCATACTATTTCCGAATGACACTGAGTCTGGAGTCACCTTTAAAGTGCACCAAATTTAATGCACATAATAACCGTTTCTATTAAGCTTTAATTTTAATGTGTATGTTTTTTTTTACATTTTTTGTTGCGCAATACCCATTTCTTATCTTCAACGTACAGAGTGTGGGTAGTTCGAAAGTAGCTATATTGTCTAATACGGGATTATGTCATTTATTTATTTGTGCAGGAACAAGTGCACGTTAGTTTAAAAGCTTACGCGACGTGTTAATACATACATACATAAATCCATGATAATGATCTTTCAAGCTCAATTCGATAATTATAATTCATTTGCATAACTTATGCCAACAATTTTATTAATATATGAAAGTATGAAACAAACAAAAGCGAATACAAACTCTGATGGTTATAATCGGGTGGGGAAGACCATTATAAAACCCTACAACATAAATGCTAGAACACAATTGGAGCGAACGACGAATTTCGCCCTAAGCGGCCCTAAAATTCGCCGCATAAATTCGTCGTACGGAACACAATAACGACGAAATTATAAAAAAGCTGATGAAGTTGTTTACTTTATGCTCATTTGTCGACTACAATGAATCAAAGAATTGAAAAGTTTTTTTTTTTTTTTTTTTAAATTGTTAAAATAATTAACATAATGTATATTATAGTAAAAGCTTATCTGCTTGTGCGAAAACACAAATAAATAAACAAATTAATTATGTTTTTTATACGAGTAACAGATAGTAGAGTGACCATAACAAATTTTAAAGAAACAAGTAAAAAAGCAGTAAGTTCGACCGGGCCGAACTTTGAATACCCTCCACCATTTGGAACGAATTAGAAAATTTTCAAAAAAAATTAAATCCAATAAAAATTCTTTTAAAATCTTTAAATTATCTAATATAGGAAGGTGCCGATATATGGGGGGATATACGATATTGTGGACCTATAAAGACAAATATATGTCTGCGTGTAAAGTACTCACAAGGAACTTCTTGTATGGATTTTCAGATAATTCCATTGGAAAAAGTGGCTAAAATCATCAAAAAATGCCGAATATAGGGGAGTACCGTTATATGGGGGCTATACGATATTGTAGACCTATATGGACAATTCTCTGCCGAGGTATAAAGTACCCACAAGGAACTCCTTGTGTGGATTTTTAGACAATTCCGTTGAACAATGTGGGTAAAATCATCAAAATACCGAATATCGGGGGGTACCGTTATATGGGGGATATACGATATCGTGGACCTATATAGACAATTCTTTTGGAGGAGGTAAAATGCCCACAAGGGACTCCTTTTGTGGAATTTCAGACAATTCCATTGAAAAATTTGGCAAAAATCATCAAAATACCGAATACCGTGGGGGTACCGTTACATGGGGGCTATACGATATCGTGGACCTGTATGGACAATTCTCTGCCTAGGTATAAAGTACCCACAAGGAACTCCTTGTGTGGATTTTCAGACAATTCCGTTGAAAAATGTGGGTAAAATCATCAAAATACCGAATATCGGGGGGTACCGTTATATGAGGGCTATACGATATTGTGAACCTATAAAGATAATTCTCTGCCGAGGTATAAAGTACCCACAAGGAACTTCTTATGTCGATTTTCAGACAATTTCGTTGAAAAATGTGGGTAAAATCATCAAAATACCGAATATCAGGGGTACCGTTATATGGGGGATGTACGATATCGTGGACCTGTATAGATAATTCTCTGCCGAGGTATAAAGTACCCACAAGGAACTCCTTGTGTGGATTTTCAGACAATTCCGTTGAAATATGTGGGTAAAATCATCAAAATACCGAATATCGGGGGGTACCGTTATATGGGGGCTATACGATACTGTGAACCTATAAAGATAATTCTCTGCCGAGGTATAAAGTACCCACAAGGAACTCCTTTTGTGGATTTTCAGACAATTTCGTTGACAAATGTGGGTAAAATCATCAAAATACCGAATATCAGGGGGTACCGTTATATGGGGGATGTACGATATTGTGGACCTATATAGATAATTCTCTGCAGAGGTATAAAGTACCCACAAGGTACTCCTTGTGTGGATTTTCAGACAATTCCGTTGAAACATGTGGGTAAAATCATCAAAATACCGAATATCAGGGGGTACCGTTATATGGGGGATGTACGATATCGTGGACCTGTATAGAAAATTCTCTCTCAGGGGATAAATTACTCGCAAGGAACTACTTGTGTGGATTTTAAGACAATTCCATTGAAAAATATGGCTAAAATCATCAAAATGCCGAATACCGGGAGGTACCGTTATATGGAGGCTATACGATATTGTGTACCTATATAGATAATTCTCTGGCGAGGTATAAAGTACCCACAAGGAACTACTTGTGTGGATTTTCAGACAATTCCATTGAAAACTGTGGCTAACATCATCAAAATACCAAATATCGGGGGTACCGTTATATGGGGGCTATACGATATCGTGGACCGATATAGACCATCTTCGAACTTGACCTGCCTGCAGACAAAAGAGAGATCTGTGCAAAGTTTTAGCTTCCTATCTTAATTCGTTTAGACTGTAGCGTGATTACAACAGACGGACAGACGGACGGACAGGGCTAAATCGTCTTAGAATTTTACGCTGATCAAGAATATATATATATACTTTGTTGGGTCTAAAATGATTATTTCGATGAGTTACAAACGGAATGACGAACTTAATATACCCTCCATACCTTTTTTGGTGGAGGGTATAAAAAGTAACTTTATTTACTAAAACACATAAAATTCGTACAAGTATGGCCACCTTGTACTGTTTTGTTCGCCGTTCGCCGGCGTATGAAATAGAAATAAAGCTAATTGAGTTCGCGGCGTCCATATAGACATACTAGCTGAACCCGGTGCGCTTCGCTACCCCTTTTGATTTTATATGCATTCAAAATTTTATTTTCGAATATATGTTGGATAAAGAAAGAAAAATTAAAGAAAATTAAAAAAAAAATATTGCACTAATTTAATGCGTTAATAAACAAAATCATTACAAAAGCAGTAACATGACATGCATACACGAAGGGTTTGTCCTTTGGATTTATTTATTTCATAGCAAATACCAAGCGTGCAGGAAACTGCAATTTTTTTAAGTAGAGTGGCATTTCTATTGCAATTAGTGAATTCGAGATAGCAACATATTGTTTTTTAGTGTTAGCCTAAGGCGTTGTGGGTCTATGGTTCTTATTAAAATAATATCCTTATCTGATCCGATTTAAATATAATTTAAAAAAAAAATACTTTTACACAAAACTCTGCCAAACCTTTCATATTTCATTGAAATTGTGCGTCAAATATGTGAAATCGGCCGAGAATATATATATGGGAGCTATATCCAAATCTTAACTAATTTTCAATTAATTTATCACATTTATTATTATAACCAAATTCCGCCACACATTCTGAATTTCATTGGAATCGGTCATATATATCGTGTTTGGTGCATAATATGTATGAAATCGGCCGAAATACATATGTTAGCTTTATCCAAACCTCAACTGATTTCAATATAATTTGGCAATTTTTGCTGGTGCCAGATTTTGTCTCTCTCGCTTTGGGTGCATCAAATATGTGAAATCGGCTGAGTATATATATGGGAGCTATAATCACATCTGAGCGTATTTGAATATAATTTGTCAAATTTATTTTTGTACCAAATTTAGCCACTCATGCCGAATTTCGTTGGAATCGGAAATACGTATCGTGTTTTGTGCATCAAATATGTGAAATCGGCGGAAAATATATATGGGAGCTATATCCAAATCTGAACCGATTTCAATATAATTTGACAAATTTATTTTCGGATTAAATACCGTCACACATTCCAAATTTCATTGGAATCGAACATTCATATTGTGTTTGAGGCATCAAATGAACGAAATCGGTCGAAGATATATATGGGAGCTATATCCAAATCTGAACCGATTACAATATAATTTGGCAAACTTATTTTTGTTCCAAATTCCGTTACGTATTCCAAATTTGGAGACTGTATCTTCAACCAATCAATAGATATGTGCATATAAAATCTAAATTTTTGGGGAGGTACCTCCGATTCTGATGCTATATCTCCAGTTCCAAGTGGAAATTCAAAAATGTATATAGCCTATGTTACTTTCAGGCGATGTTGCAGTATATATGGACATTTTCAGGAAAATCTATTCAGCGGTTTTCGAGTCCATAAATTACAAACAAACAAACATACAAACATTTTCCTCTTTTATAGATATAGATGTTTTTTATACCCTCCACCAAAAAAGGTATATTAAGTTCGTCATTCCGTTTGTAACTCATCGAAGTAATCATTTTAGACCCAACAAAGTGCATATATTCTTGATCAGCGTAAAATTCTAAGACGATTTAGCCCTGTCCGTCCGTCTGTCCGTCTGTTGTAATCACGCTACAGTCTAAACGAATTAAGATAGGAAGCTAAAATTTTGCACAGATCTCTCTTTTGTCTGCAGGCAGGTCAAGTTCGAAGATGGGCTATATCGGTCCACGATATCGTATAGCCCCCATATAACGGTACCCCCGATATTCGGTATTTTGATGATGTTAGCCACATTTTTCAATGGAATTGTCTGAAAATCCACGCAAGGAGTTCCTTGTAGGTACTTCATCCCTTGAAAGAGAATTGTCCATACAGGTCCACCATATCGTATAACCCCCATGTAACGGTAACACCACGGTATTCGGTATTTTGATGATTTTAGCCACATTTTTCAATGGAATTGTCTGAAATTCCACAAAAGGAGTCTCTTGTGGGCATTTTAGGTCCTCAAAAAGAATTGTCTATATACGTCCACGATATCGTATATCCCCCATATAACTGTACCCCCCGATATTCGGTATTTTGATGATTTTACCCACATTTTTCAACGGAATTGTCTGAAAATCCACACAAAGAGTTCCTTGTGGGTACTTTATACCTCGGCAGAGAATTATCTATATAGGTCCACAATATCGTATAGCCCCCATGTAACGGTACCCCCACGGTATTCGGTATTTTGATATTTTTAGCCACATTTTTCAATGGAATTGTCTGAAATTCCACAAAAGGAGTCCCTTGTGGGCATTTTACCTCTTCAAAAAGAATTATAGGTCCACGATATCCTCCCGATATTCGATATCTTATGATTTAACCCACATTTTTCATCGGAATTGTCTGAAAATCCACACAAGGAGTTTCTGAGCACTTTACCCCCCGACAGAGATTTCTCTATATAGGTTAACGATAACGTATAGCTCCCATATAACGGTACCCCGCGATATTCGGTATTTTGATGATTTTAGCCACATTTTCCAATCGTATTGTCTGAAAATCCACACACGGAGTTCTTTGTGAGCACTTTACCCCTGAAACGGAATTGTCTATATAGGTCCACAATATCGTATATCCCCCATATAACGGTAATCCCCTATATTCGGTATTTTGATGATTTTAGCCACTTTTTCCAATAAAATTATCTGAAAATCCATACCAGGAGTTCCTGGTGAGTTCTTTACACGCAGACATAGATTTGTCTTTATAGGTCCACAATATCGTATATCCCCCCATATATCGGCACCTTCCTATATTAGATATTTTAACGATTTTAAAATAATTTTTATTGAAAATTTTCTAATTCGTTCCAAATGGTGGAGGGTATTTAAAGTTCGGCACGGCCGACCTTACTGCTTTTTTACTTGTTATTTTTGACGACGAACATACGCCGCGAAAAATTCGTCGTTCGCTCGGATTGTGTTCCTAGCATAAGGTAATGGGTATGTTAATTTTTATTTCGTTGGCAACATCTAAAAGCATGGCGAATATCGGTTCGTATTAAGATATAACTCCCATATATGTTTTCGTCCGATTTAATTTTTATTGTGCACCATGTGTGTAATATTCGCCCAAGTGGAATGGATTTTATCACATCCGATCGAATTCAGCACAAAAGCAATTACACCAAATTTGGCGAAACTCGTTCATATACGGTCATAGCTCCCATATATTTATTTCTTCCTATTTGGTGTTAAAGGGGTTTTTAAAGTTACCAATGAGCACTACAGCCTATGCCAAATATTGCATATACAGTTCCACCTTTGAGTATAGCCCCTATATAACGATATCTCCCAATATTCGGTATTTTAATGATTTTAAAGACATTATTCACCGGAATTGTTTCAAATTTCGAATTTGAAGCTCACAATGACTGCTACAACCTATGACGAAAAATTGCCTATGCAGGTCCACGTCTGTTATTAGCGACATTTTTACCGGACTTGTTTCAAATTCCGTATTTAAAAATCGTAAAGGGTACTTTAGCCTATGACAAAAAATACTAACGCAGGATGGAGGGCATTAAAAGTTGAGCCCGCTTTCGAATTCGCAACTTGGTTTTGTATACATGGGTTCACGGGTGTATAGCCCAATACAACCTGTAACAAGTTTAAGGGCAGTGAATTTGGCCTGGCCGAATTTGAATACCCTCCACCATTTGGAATAAATTTGGAAGTTTAAAAAATGATTAAATAAATAAAACATTGAATCCGTTAAAAATTCTGTTAAAATCTTAAAAATACCGAAGAACCGAAGCACCGTAACTCGGTTTTTGGGGTCTATACGCAGATGTGGACCTGCATAGCCAATATTCCGTCACAGACTACAATACCCAATAAGCAATTTGAAACGATTCCGATGAACAATGTCGTTAAAATCATCAAAGCACGGAATAAAGGGAGGTACAGTTATGTGATGTCTATAACTAAAATTGGACCTATATATCCCATTTTCAATATCAAAATGCTGCAGTCGAAACACACTTTTGAGTAAAATTTTATCAATCTACTTCAATTCGTTCGAATGCTAGAGTGATTTCCACAAACGGACAGACAGAGAGACGTGCGGTCATCGCTAAACCGATATAGAAATTTATGCTGATCAAGAATATATATACTTTGTTGGGTGTAAAATTCATATTTCGAGGTGTTACAAATGAAATGACAAACTTAATATACCCTCCATACTATGGTGGATAGTTTAAAAATAAGCACTTTTTGATTATATGTGTTTTTTAAAGCTATATAAATATTTTCCAACAAAATTATGTGCAATGTACCGATTAATTTCTTAAGGAATAGAGGATAGTTTGTGTTTCAGTGGATAGAAAGTCTACCTATTAAAAATGTTCAATATATAGGTACACGTTTTCATTAATTGTATCATATGTATACAGGGTGAGATAAAAAAAAACTGCAACAAATCAAACGACATAATTATGCGCTGGGAATGCAGCGAGGAACCTCATTTTGTAACCATACTTGGGTGGCGCGTGCTGAGTGCGATGGTGCCGAGATGGTGCCTGTTGAGATATCCAAGGTCTGCGACCAAAATTTTTGCGTGTCCAAGTCTTTAATACACCCTCCAGAACATTTTCGCGATAATATTCGGCATAATTTCTGATGCCTCGGTCGATTAATTCGAGCGGAGAGCGACCATCGGCTGTTATGGCGGCCTACACCATCACCATGGCCGACGCTTGAGTTCTGGTGGCCAACCGAAGGTGCATATTTTCAGCTGACCTCTTTGGCAAGTAAACACGATCATTTTGTTTGTTTACAAACTGCTGGACAACGAATGTTTTTTCATCGGAGAAAACCAAATTCGGCAGTTCAACACGTTGGACCAAGCGAAACAACTCTTTAGCTCTTTCGAGTCTATTTTCTTTCTGTTGCGATGTAAATTCTTGCACTGTTTGGAATTTCAATTGCTTTACCCCGAGCTTATTTTTTTCAATATTTGCGAACGAAATATTGTGATATGTTTAGATCACGAGCAATTTTTCGGCCACTGCGACGAGGGTTTCGATCAAGTCACTTCTTTAATTTTCCAACAATTTCTGCTGATGTTGCAGTTTTCTTCCGTCCACTTCCTTGACGTCGGGCTACGCTACCAGTATCACGGTAACGAGCGATGGCCCGAGACACAAAAGATTTATTCACATTTAAATGCTGGAGTGCCCGAACGATAGCCACTTGTTGTTTTCCAGCCAAATATAAAGAAATCACACTATCACGCTTGAATTACAACACAAATAACTTTTTTTTGGAACATTTTCACAAAAGTGCTTTTGTACGCTTGTAAACAATATAATGAGCTGTCCCTGGAATAATTTCAACAGCTGTCGGACGAGTGGCTTAGGAATGACAGCAGTCTGAAGTTGGTTGCGGTTTTTTCATCTCACCCTGTACGTTTTATTATTGCCACCGATATATCAGAAAATGACGTCACAACTAATATAAATTAATTGCGAACAGTTTTTAAATTTTGCTTCAATTTTATGTGCAATCAACGTGTGACACCTTTGATTAATGACCGGACAACAAAAGTGTACATACCTACATAATATTGTTACATTTTCACTCTCTACCATAAGATGTGCGTTGTACTAATTGCGCTTATTATAATTGTATCAGATCAAATTTTCAATAAAATTCTATGCTAAGTTTGAAAATTGTATTCTCATTGAATTTATCATTCAACTTTTCAAAGTCTAAATTAAAAGAACTAATCGTTTGAAAGTCTAGTCTCATTTTTCAATTTGGTATTTTGGATTCGTAACTGGTAAAAAATAAAGCATTCAATTTTTATCGATTTTGAGGACAACTATTTTGGGCATAATAAAGTTTTCATATAGTGAAAGTCGGAAATAAATCGGCAAGGCCAAACTGAACTCCGTTATACTTATTATTTTGCATATACATTTGATTTTGGGTGTGCTTATACCTTAATGGCTATATACTTTTATAAATGTGTGTCATAGTTAGGTATGGGTCATCATCACCCAGGGTCAAATAAACCCCTTGAGTCTAGTGTACATACTGTATTTACAGTACACGTTGCTGTGGTTCATAAAATACACATACCTTTGTCATGGCAGTTGCCCTTTTCTATTGAAAACCAACAAGTAGGTTCACATATGTTAAAGGTTTCATTTGGTGGGTCACACAAACATCCACAAAATCGCAAACAGGGCTAAAGGGGAAATTGACATTTGCATTTGTTGACGATGGACAAACAGGCAACAGGAGTATTCAAAAAATAAATTATAGCTACATGGTCTGAAGCGGGAACTAAGTGGTTATTGATGGAGGACTCTCCAAATTAAATTATACGTGTAAAATGTACTTTTGTTAATCAAAATGGACATTCTCTTGGCCAAGAGGCAGCGTGTGAAAAATTATATTTGTTGGTAAAACAATATTTTCAAAACAATATTTTCATGTGCAATATTATGTTTGTATTAGGTCTTCTGTATATTCTCCTAAGAAAAAAATTAGATACAATAATTGCATTGAAATACGTCCATCACCACGGGGGATTAGAAGAGGTGATTTTGCTTGCATATTGATGTGCTGAATACCAATGGGGACTATATCAAATGTAGACCTATGCTGTAAATTGTGTTTTTACACTCTAAAATATAATGTGATTGTGGTATTATAAATTTTATTGGGCCAAAATTATGTAACACCTCGAAATGGTCCAATACATAGGAAGCTACATATGGATCTTCTTATCTCGCCAAGCTGAGACGGTCTAGCTATGCATGTCCCCCCGATTAAATTGTAATCAAACTACAGGTCGGAATTATGGTTCGCTCCTCACGAAATTTTGCGTTGAGGTGGGATTAAGATCAGAATATATCTGCCGAACTTTTGGTAAAATGGGCTTTTGGCTTGGGGATTGTGACTGTTTTTCGGTCATAGCCCCCATAGTGAAATGGGGATTATGTCCAAGAAAAAATCAGTTATGATCCCCAGTAAATTACGAACAAAATCCCAATTATAATTGGTATGTCCAAAACGAAAGCGGATATAAACGGGTGTGCGAAAATTTTTATTTTATGTCCGGCAGCGACTAGCGTGTACCTGAGTTTTCTAAATTTTAAACCTTCTCCTCCCTGGGGCATGTCCAGCTAACGCGAACCAAAGTTTTCTAAATTTGAATTTAGGCGATCTCGGGGCTTAAGACTTTCTCCTTAATCAATTTTAAATTTTCCTAAGCAGGCGGCATATTTCGGATTTAATAATCGTTTTGATTTTTCTATTTTTTCTTCTTATTGTGATATCTATATATATAAATGTAAGTTGTGTTAGTTACTACGCTTATAACTCAAGAACCGCTGATCTGATTTTAACGATTCATACAAATTCTGAATTGTCTCTTTTCCGAAAAGGATAATATTCAAAAAAATCGCGTAAAAATTTGATATATTAACATTTTCAATTTGACTTCTGAAATGTACAATCGTAATGTTTTATTTTGTATGTTTTTTTTTTTTTCTATTTTGACTTACTTTTTTCGAATGTACATTTGTAGTGTTTTTTTTTAATATTTTTTTTTCTTTTTGATTCGAATATTAATACCAATTTATTTTGACTCGATTTCTTTAGAACTGAAATAGAAGCCGGGTTACATTGAAGTGTAGTACCAAATTATGTGGTGGCGAAACGAAATAGATGTTATCGAAATAATTTAACGCGGTCACACCAAATTTAAGTCAAAATTTCTAAAAATCTTGAAAAAAGAGATCTCATTGTAAAAATTCTCAAATCGGGGAAAAAATTACATAAGGTATAACTAAAGAACGGCTTGACAATTCATACAATTTTGGAATGGTATCCAATAAAAATATTAATAACAAATTTCTTTTTGGTGTGATTTTTTTCAATTTGACATACTATATTGAAGTGAACATTTTTTATTGCCTTGAAATCTGAATGAATAATATTTAAAATAAAATGAGTGACCTACGTGGACCTACATCTTTCATATGGCAATAATCCGCCCAATGAGAACTCAAAATGCAATTCATTGGAACTGCAGTCAGTGAAATACCGAATATAAAGGGTGCAAAATGGTAGAGCGAATTGGACATTTAGGAAAAAAGAAAGAAATTGTTCCTAAACTTTCAAGATGTCTTAAATCACTTTTGCAGGTCATGATATATGACCCCCGGATAAGGGTACAACCCTATTTCAAGTATTGTTTACATTTTAACCACATTTTTCTCACACCCATTTTAATTTTATAAGAAACCATCCTCGCAAAATATGATCATGTTTTGGTATAACCATCATATAATTTAAGCCATGTTCGGGGTCTTCGACATTTTTTTCATCTTTAGGCCTTTATTTGGCATCTTTGTTTCTAAGGGTGTAAAAAACCTCTTCTCATAATATTTTCAATTTTCGGAGTAGAGTCCATCTTGGTCTTGACCACATTCATCAATTGATTGGGCTAAAAAATTGTATTTAGGCAACTCTGGGGTAGAGAATCGTCCCTCAGATAATTGTCCACATAGGCATTTATTCGAGTATAGTTCTCACATTAGTGTACCCACAAATCCGCTTTCCTAACCAATGTTTGGTCAGAAAAGAAAATTTGATATACTATTGAATTTGAAACTCCCAAGAGAATATTGGTTGGGAACGTAGATGTGGGATTAACATCTACATGCCATAAACTCCGAAATATCAAATTGTGGCAGAAACATGAAAAAATCACGAATATTAATTTTTTTGTTCGTTATTGAATTATACTATGATGAAAAATATGGACTTTATGGGTTCTCCAACTCACAATTTAAATGACAAAAATAAATTAATTAATATTTCACGGTAATGGGTGTAAAAAAGCAATTATCTTTGACTATTGTGAAATCATTCCGCCCTCAATTATGAGGTGGACAAAACTAAATACCACGCAGCACGGTATTCTTAACATTGGAAATTCAATACCAAAAATTTAGCTGAGTTTTCACATGGGGCTATTATAGAAGTTCTATATCATACAGGTTTTTAACACTCAATTATAGCCTTAGGCTGAAAAATAAGATCAGGCTATTCAAAATATCTAAAACCGACGGTAGATTATTATCTATTATAATTTTTCCCATGAATGTTTATTTCTATTTAGAAATTACTATGGAGTTATTTTACTTATAATAAAAATTGTGCCGCTTTCATAATTCTATAATGCTTAAAAAAATATGCATTAAAGACTAAAAGTAAGGGCCGGCAACGCGGACCGGGCCAGCTAGTGTGTAATATAAAGACAATCGAACTCTTACATCACATATTATATGAGTTAATTTTTACCCTTTGTGGGGAATGGAGCAATATCGGATTGTCGTTCCTCTTTCTGTGCAGTAAATCATTATCTTTGAAAATTTCGACCTTTTGGGGTGGGGGGAGGTAGTAAAAGGATGAGTTGACCGCTATTGCCCATCTCCGAACTCGTTCTAAGTTTAATACTAATAATACGATGTACCAAGTTTAGACCAATTCGGATATTCCCTTCGAGAGTTATCGCGTGCATCAACAAGACGGACGGAAGAACATCGCCAGATCAATTCAAAATATCCTGAAACAGATTTGGTCCAAAGAGAACTAGGGAGACCTGACACGTTTTGGCCGTATCGAATGATATATACCCTCTCTAGCCGTATGGCAGAGGGTATACAAATGTAAATATGTTTTCTTATACCCTACAACACTATGTGGTATTATAAGTTTGATTGGGACAAAAATTATGTAACACCTCGAAATTTTGTGGGAAAGTATATATGGATCTTCCTATCTCGCCGAGATAAGTCGATCTAGCTATGTATGTCCGTCTGTCCATGTTAATTTGTAATCAAGCTACGGGTCGCAATTATGAACCGATCCTCATGAAACTTTTTATGTCACATGAACGTTTTTAATATACATAAATATAATATGTGCAAAGCAGTTGTTTTATTCAATTAATACCTTGGAACACATTTCTCACCCTCGGACAAATAGATCATTACATAAAACTTGGAGTAAAATCCAAATCTTCAAAATTTTACCTGCCAGTCAGATGATTCTTGCAAAATAATAAATGTCCTTCAAAGATTTCGCAAACAGTTGTAGGGCACAATCCCTTTTAACTTTAAATAGAAACATCAAAATGTTACAGCAAAACCAAAATATTGAACCCCATTTAGTTTTCACCCCCCAATGGTGCGTGCTGGTCTAGACACAGAGCAGACGCACGAACTTCATATCAAAATTATGTCACGTCTTGTGTCAGTTTACCATGAAATGACATACGAAATCCAGCAAAGACAATTTGTCACTCAGTTTTCGTAACAAATTAGAACTATTTTTCTGAAACGTATTACACACAGGTCACACACTACACTATAAGTTGGTCTACGAATAGTAGTGACAGGAAAATGAATCTTCACACCCCTATCCCAAATGTCAATACCGTTCTGTAGTTATGAGGAAACATAATAAATGTGCATTTTTTCTCGATATTTTGTAAACATTGTGAGAAAATATCCCTGAATGTTGTCTGTTAAATAAGAGAACAATTTTTATGGTTGAGTTCTGAGAAATTATTGGATGTCATTTTGGAGAAATTATTGGCAAATAAAAAGACAAAGCGAATGTTTCAATCCTGAGCTAATGATACTTTCCATTAGTACTGTTTTTTACACTTAACCCTTAAAAATCATCATTTTATAACACTGTAGTTACTACGATTTAGCAGTGGCCAATTTGTGTGTGCGTGTGTGTGCAAAGGTTATAAATGATCAATAGTTAATTAAAAAGTCAATAATAACATTAAGACATGGAACCTTTACTCCCTGAGCACACGTCACAACATTACATCCCTTACTCACAGACCGTATTTTTACGGTAGTTTAAATTCCAATTACAATTAGAAATGAAGCGGCTGTCATCATTAATTTTTCATACATCATATATTAGGTGAGTTTATTTTCCCTTTTATGTGAAATGTTAGCTGCCATCACCATTCGATGGCTGTTAATTGGTAGCTGTCACGCACACACGCGCCTGCTTGAAGGTTTTTATCATTAAATGTTTTCATGGCATTACCTTTGTATATCCTTCACAAGACCGTGGTGCAGGGTATAAATTCACTGTGCAATTGTTCGAAACATGCAAAACGAATAGAGATTGGCCTTTTGCTCTGCTACCAAGTCCAAGTCAATTTATCCATTTCCGTCCGTGTGACCGTTGGGATATTCATATGTCCATGCATTTTTATACTCTTCACCATACAATGGAAGGTATATAAATTTTGTAAAACCCAACAGAATGCATACTTGACAATCATATTTATTCTAAGTCTATTTAAAGGTGTCCATCTATCAGTTGTAATTAAGCTATCTTTCGTACGAAATTTTTCTCACTTGTGTATTTTGTCAGTAGGCAAATAAACTTCCTAAATGGACTACGTCAGTCCACATTATCGTATAATCTTCATACAACGGTAACTCCAGATATTCAATGATTGAAGTCTAATTATATCCTCAGCCACATGGCTAGAGAGTGTATATATCATTTGATACGGCCAAGACGTGGCTCTTCGAAATAACGGTTTTATACTCGTTTCAGGATATTTGGATCCGATCTACAGGTGTCCGTCCGTCTGTATGGTTGGGTGGTGCGCACGATAACTCTCGAAGGGAGTATTCGATTTGGCCCAAACTTGGTACATCGTAATACTATTATCAAAATTAAATCGATTACGGATATGGGCAATGTCGGTCAACTTTTTCTGGTACCTCCCCCACAAAACGTCGAAAATTTCAAAGAAAATATTTTACTGCACAGAAAAAGAAAGGATGATATGATTTTGCTCCAACTTTGAAAATCCTAATATTTGCATCATTGCTAGGTCAATAATTGCGAAAATGGACAATATCGGTCTACTCCATCAAGTACCACCCCCACCAAGGGTCAACATTTTTAAATAATTACAACTCTTATTAGATGTGATGTAAGGTCCGATTGTCTTCAAATTACACACATCACAATATTTTTATTAACCACTCTTTCCGGTATCTCTCC
Organism: Musca domestica; assembly: GCF_030504385.1. Taxonomy (NCBI): domain Eukaryota; kingdom Metazoa; phylum Arthropoda; class Insecta; order Diptera; family Muscidae; genus Musca; species Musca domestica. Next base: position 6,049,004 of record NW_026712296.1, on the reverse strand, counting down.
CACAAACGGTCATAATTTTGAATAACCACAACGAGTATAAAAATCAAAATAAGCATTCGGTTCTCTTCAAATTTCACACATCCCATTATTTCTACTAACACAAGATCGTAATTTCTCATAAAATTAGAAAAAAAGTTAGATTTTCTTGTAATTTTTCCCACACCAAATTTTTATCTGAATTTGATTAAGTGTGAAAATGGAATACCTCGGTCCACTATATCTGGTAACTTACGCACATATCAATATTTTCTAAAAATTATCCCATATTTCATATAAAGTCAAGGAAATCGATCGAGAGCATGTTTTGAATTAACCACGGCTAAAAATAATGTCGGATGAAACATATATATAGGAGCTATAGTTATATCTGCACCAATGTGGTCCAAACTTGCCTGACATTATTATAGTGGGAACATGATCGTATGATACAAACTTCAATCTACTTGGACAAATTTAGTATGACTGGTGTTTCGTTTTCATCAAAATGGATGGAAATATTTGCGGAGGAAATTTGGCAAATGTGTTTTTACCATATCTTGTAACGAATATTATTGTTTTGTTGCGAACCTGGAGTACTAAAATATTAAATTGGAGATATATATGGAAGCTATACCTAACCCTAAACTGATCTTGACAAAATTTGGCAAAGATATTTCTGGCCCGTATGTGATATATTTTACGGAAAGTCACAGTTATAGAGTGCATATTACAGTTTCGGAGGACTTTTCGGAGGACGGAATACCAAATCGGATGAAACATATGAAACATTGGCTGAATCAATTTTCCAGAAATTAGACAATCGGACGAAGATATATAAATTGGACGAAGATATATAATTCGTTTGAAATATGCAAAATTGTTTCACCATCGGACAATAAATGCGACATGTACTTTATTTATATAGACAAATGGACGGACGGAAATTATGGGTTAATTAGGAAATAGTTGGTTAGGAAGCGAATTATTTGGTAATGGAAGTTTTTGCTGAAGAATTTGTATACCCTACGACACTATGTATTGGGGGTATTATAAGTTTGATTGGTCCAAAAATTATGTAACACCTCGAAATATTAGGTTCCCACATAGAAAAGTATATACGGATGTTCCTAACTCACCGAGCTGAGGCGATCTAGCTATGTCCGTCCGTCTATGTTAATTAGTAATCACGCTACAGGTCGCAATTATGGCCCGATTGTCACGAAATTAAAAGTGGATGTGGGGTTATGGTTTAGAATAGAAGCTTATTGCTTCTGGAGATGATCGCAAAATATTTAGGGGTTGGAATGGACCAAAAACTGAAACAGTTGTGTTAAATAAAAGTAAAATTTCCCATTAAACCGCCAATATTTTTAATCTCGGCGAAATCACAAATAGACGAACAGGTCAATTCTGACCGTTACGTAGATGCCGATAGTAAATATATCGGATATGCGAAATATGCATAATGTGTATATACAAAGGGTAGAGATGTTAGCTAGAATGCTTATATCTCAAGAATGGCTGAACTGGTATAAAATGGCATAAAAGTATAAAATCTAAAAAAATCGCATAAAAATAAGTCAATAATGATGTTAATATAGATTTTGTAGTATTTTGTGACATTTTTTTAATTTTTCATATTTATATCGCATCATTATTCACGGGAATTGTTTCAAATTTGGTATTTGAAGTTCAAAATGGATACTACACCCTAAGACAGAAAATTGTCTGTGCAGGTCCACGTCTTCATATAGCCCCCATATAACGGTACCTCCCTATATTCGGTATTTTGATGATTTTAGCGACATTATTCACCGGAATTGTTTTAAAATTGGTATTTGAAGTTCGTTATGGGAACTACAGTCTGTGGCAGAAAATTGTCAGTGCGGGTCCAGGTCTTCGTATAGCCCCCATATTCGGTATTTTGATGATTTTAGCTACATTATTCACCGTTTATTTCAAGTTTCGAATTTGAATATGGTAATGGCTTATGACAAACAATGCCTATGTATGTCCACGTCGTATAGACCCCAAAATAACGACTATATTCGGTATTTTTAAAATTTTAACAGAATTTTTTAAGGATTTTATTTTTTGAAAATTTCAAAATTCGTTGCAAATGGTGGAGGGTATTAAAAGTTCGGCCCGGCCGAACTTACTGCTTTTTAACTTGTTTCAATTTGACTTATAATATTGAAGTATACATTTTATAATATTTTTTCACTTTAAAACGCATGTTGGGGTTATTATATACAGATTGCAATTATCGTCCGATCCGCACGAAAATTTTCACAAGTGTAGGGTTAGGCTATTGTTAGGCCTATTGTTTTCAAAGATGTCCGCAATATATTTAGGGGTTGAAATGGACCAACAACTAAAAATGTTCCTGGTTTTGCAGCTGTTGTAAAGATCACAAATGGAAACCAAAGGACACGAAATCTCGCGTGAAGTTAGAGTTTTGGATACGGGTAGAATTGATCACTACTCTTGTGTGAAAAAATACCAACATTTCCATTCTACCGAAATACTGAAAATATCTTACAGGCGAAATCCAAAATACACAAAAGGCGAACTTCTGGCTTTTTTATGCTGACTTCTGGCTTTTTTATGGGGCCTCTTGCTTTGGAGATGATCACAAAATATTTCCTGATCACACAATTGAAGCCAATCGACACGCCTGAGTAGAGAGTTAAAGACAATTGGATTATATATGTAACTGTAGAATGGACAACAACAACTAACAGTACGACGCAGTGCGTAAATATTAGGCAAATGTCCCTTGTCAAAATGCTAAGGTTAATATCTTGGCAGTGTTCCGTGACATAATTTCAAAAGCGAAGTCTTCCAAAATAAATAAAGAATAAAAATAAATAAAGGGGCTTCTAACATATTGTAGGGTTGTAGAGTATCACATGGTTGGTCCCGCACGACTAAAGCCTTTGCTTACTTGTTTATTCTAATTTCCTTGACGAATATAGTCAAATATCTTTGACAAGCAAATCCTATAGATGAGTCTAAATTTGGAGATACAGAGGGCCTTCTGGCATTTTGAGATGATCGCAAAATATTAATGGGGTTCAAATGAAGCAAAAAGCTGAGGGGAATTTCTGGGCAGTGCTGTATGACATAATTTCAAAAGCGAAACCTTCCAAAATCGATTTAGACATAATATTGTAGTGTTGTAGGGTACTTGTTTTTTATACGTTTAAAGCTGAAATGCTCTTTCTAGAATTGTCAGAGAGGTTCCCTTTAAAATTAAATAACTATTATCCAAAATTGAAGGTAATAGCTCGTCTGTTCATATAACGTTAACTGCCGGCTAAGCATTTCATTTAATGTTTATTTGATACGGTGTGTTTTATGATGATGTTTTTATGCTAACATTTAATTTATAATTGCATCTTGGCCTAAATATTCGTAAATGCTTGCAAGAGTTTTGCACAAAGCAACTTAACTAATTTCAGTTGAAATATACACCACACTGTCAACAAGGACTTGAGTAGTTACACCGCTGCTTTGTACGACGACGACATAAAGCAACTTTTAATCATACATACATATTTGTAGCTGATACCGGTTCCAATCCAACCTGGAAAATGCCACAACGTGTACAGCCCAATTGGCAGTCATTAAACGCACAGAATGTTTTCGCTGTTCTGAAAGTATTTTACTTTGCCATTGTAATTCTAATAATCGCAGTTTGAAAACTACTGAGGAGTAATGTGCTACGCCATGGCATTATTTCGTTTCATCACTCCCTTCGACAACATAGTGTAACGGTCCTTAGGCTAATTTCTTGTTTCGACGTAATTACATTGCCATTACGGCAATATCAGCGTTTACGTGTAATTACGCTGGTTGCTTGTATTCTGTGTGTGGCATACAATTTGCTTCTTCTTCTTCTTATTCTTCTGCTGCTTGTTGTAAAGTAGATAAATGCACATAAATACACTTGGTGTACGTAATAAGTTGCGGAACCCCAAGCAGAGTATACTATTTAAAAAAGAAATGTATTTCAGATTTTTTAAGAAAATTAAATCATTGGTGATACAAATATAAAGGAAAAGGTCAAATGATATATTATTTCCAAAAGCGTCTATAAAGAATATATTTATATCTGAACTGATGAAAATTCTAAATCAAGTTGGCGATGTCAGTCTGGTTAACTTGCCATCCTTTTGTCCTTTGATATCACGATGAAGCCCATGTCATATTGTATAGAACCTTCGACTTTTGCACCAAAGTTAATGTTAACAAGTAAAAAAGCAGTAAGTTCGGCCGGGCCGGAACGAATTTAGCAATTAAAAAAAAAAAAATAAAATCCATTAAAAATTCTGTTAAAATAATAAAAATTCCGAATATAACCCTTAAATAATGGGGGCTATACGAAGACGTGTCATTGGCTATTACAATATTCAAATACGAAACTTGAAAAAAATCCGGTGAATAATGTCGCTCAAATCATCAGCATCATCAATACAAGAAGATACCGATATATGGAGGCTATACGAAGACCTGGACCTGCATAGACAATTTTCTGTCATAAACTGTAGTACACGTTGGGAACTTCAAATACGAACTATGAAACTATTCTGGTGAATAATGTCGCAAAATCATCAAAAGACGAAATATAGGGAAGTACTGATATATGGAGGCTATACGATGACCAGTACCTGCAAAGTCATTTTTTGTGTTAGGCTGCAGCACCGATTCCGAACTTCAAATACGAAATATGAAACAATTCCGCCGAATAATGTAAAAGCAGATGACCAATATTGCCCAATTCATTTCTGACCTAAGTCTGATATAAATATTACATTATTATATATATTATAACGTGCCATATTTGGTCTATATCGTCAACTTTCAGTACTTTATATGAGATGTGGGCAAATTTTTGGAAATATGTGTGATGTACCAGATATAGCGGACTGAAATATTCGACTTCATCTAATACAGATAAAAATATTAGTATGTGAAAAAATTTAAAGGAAATCGAACATTATATCCAATTTTAATAGGAAATCGTAAATTCCGATAAATTACATATCAGATTAGATTTCTGATAGAGATATATTTAGATAAAGCAAGTTGGAGAGATATATTTACATAGAGCAAGTTGTATAGAATCTCCGACTTGTTTCACAAGTTATAACAGATATAAGTATTGGAAATTGTGACCCTTTGTGGGCAAGGAGAGATATATTTACATAAAGCAAGTTGTATAGAATCTCCGACTTGTTTCACAAGTTATAACAGATATAAGTATTGGAAATTGTGACCCTTTGTGGGTGAGGACCCACAAGGGGTTGGCAGATATCTATCATCTTCATAACAGATTTTGCGTTAGCGAAAATGTTAGGATGTGTGAAACTTGAAGAGAGTTAGATATTTGTTTCGCGTTTAATGAGCGTTTTGACCGATATTGCTCATCTCCGATCTCGACCTAAGTTTGAAAATAATGTACGATGTACCAATTTGGGCCGTGCCCACCAGCCAGACAGGCAGACGGATACCGCTAGATAGACTCCAAATGTCCCGAAATGGTCCAAAGAGACCTAGGGTCTAAGATAAAAAATAAAGTATACCCTCTCTAGCCATATGGATAAGGGTATAAAAATGTTACAAAATATTACAGAAAAATGTACAATTTTTAATCAGTATTTTCTTATGCGATTTTTAACTTTTTTTCTTCTTAATGACTTTATTTTGGGTTGACGTTTTTTCAATATTTCGACTGTCTTCGACAGTCATTCTCAGGGAAATATTTTATTGAGAAACGCAACTGTTTTGTTTTGCCGTCTATGCTAAATTCTGTCAATAGACCATTTTGAATAGGTAAGAATGGTCAAAATCCGTCCGGCTCTTCTTGAGTTATAATCTTCTTTAATATATTATATTGTGTATATTTTGTTATATATGCGATATCATGGGTATCAGCAAAATTCCGAGACTATTGGTCTATAATTGCGACCTCTAGAGGAACTGCAAAATCAAGAAAATTGTCTGTTTTTGGTCCATTTCAACTGATCAATCTGATCATAACCCCACCACCAGCAAAATTTCGTAAAAGTTTTGTAAAACATAGTTACTAACCAAGTTTATCGGTTTCTTTCTCTCTCTCTCTCTTTTAAACTAAAACGATCTAGCTTGAGTGTGTATCAGAAGGGCACTCAGGGACTTTGTTTGCCCTTCTCTCTCTGAATTTACTAAGTTTTTACATTCAATTATTGTCCATATTTTTGAATTTGTTGTTTCATAATTGAATTGTATAAAATTATTTTAAATATCTGATTTGTTGTTGTTGTGAGGTTGATGTATTAATTGTTTATTGATATCTTATTAAGCATTACGTCAATGATTGGAATGTTGTGTTCTAATAAAATAACTTTCATTATTTCAATACATGATATATTTAATATCTCGAAAAACAAAACGAAAGGTCATAATTTATGATGTATATACAATTTATAAGCTTTAATTTTCTACATTATATATGACTGCATTGAAATTTAATTATTTAAATATCATACCATTGTTAATTACATGTCAATACAATCAACGAGATATATCATCATCCACACAACAATTTCACACAAACTTCATTTAATAATATTATGTTTATTTATCCACAACATAATTCAAATAAGTATTTATGGCGTTAAGTTCGGTCAGAACGAACGTGTTTCATCCTTAACAATAGGGAGAAACAAAATACCTAAACTTTGGGGGACCCTTCTTCAGGAGTAGATATTCCTTGTGATTGTTTTCATCTTCATATCAAGTTAAAATGCCAAATATTCTACATCGTTTGGCAACCACAAAAATATCTATGTACCAGATAAAAGCTTTAGCTAATATTTAATACTTATAATCCGCTGTTTTAGTTTTGAAGAAGCTTTTCTCCAAGGAAGAGACATAAAAACATACTGTGAACGTTTCGAAATAACAATTAGGCCTACCATTTATTCCAAATTTGTTTATCACTTACTGCCTGTATAATTTTTGAGCTAAATAAAGTGAGTGAAATGTGGCGGAGCGGTATGTCCATCCACACCAAAAACAATATCGTACAAATTATTAAATCGATTCGTTCATTAGTTTGGAAGATAAAGCGTTTTTAAAGATATGGGTGTGTGTTGAGTTTTCACGATTCCCTCTTACTTTCAAGCAGTATCTGATGCCCGGTATGAAATATCATTGTTGTGGAGTGCATATTGCGCATGTGAAGGACCTTAAACCCCAAATCGGATGAAACATATATATGGAAGCTAATGCTATATCTGAACCGATTTTCACCAAAATTAAAGTATTTATTTCTAGGATGAATTCAGCCAAATTTTTCAAAATTCAGTTTATTTGGGGCTGATATTAGCAATATGGTGCACAATAAACTTGGTATCGGATAAAGATATATATGGCAGCTATAGCTTAATCTGATCCGATCTCGATAAAGGTTAACAGAGGTATTTTCGAGCAGTATCCACATTGACCTTTAACACCAATTCGGATGAAACATATATAAATCTGACATGGGATAATGATATTTATTGGAGCTATTTTCTAATCTGATCTATACCAAATATCATTTTTGTGGAGTGCATATTGAGAGTGTGAGGAACTCCAAATCGGATGAAACATATATATGGGAACTATAGCTATATCTGCACCTCTTTAATGTACTTACTTCTTGCTTTTATTCGGTCGGATGTGCCAAAATTTAGGTAATTGGGACTGATATTGGCTATTTGGTGCACAATTAATCCGAAATCGGTGTAAGATATATGGGAACTATATCTAAATCTGAACCAATTCCCCGCAATTTCAATAGGACTCCTCTTCGGGTCAAACAAATATTGTTTGGAAATCCACTCAGAAAGTTGTTCTATAATGATCCTCAGAAGTAATTATGGGTCTATCTCGCTTCCTTCTTCATGCTACAAACAAATGCGCAAAGACTTAATACCTTTTATGTGGTGTATGGTATAAAAAGTCAGTTTTATAGATATACGTTTTCTATTTTATTTACATTTCTGTACCTAGCCGTATGGCTAAAGGGGACATGTATATCATTGGACACGGCCAATAGGTGCCTCATTGAATAACGGTGTTTTACCCTGGATCCTTTGGACCAAAACCGTTTCAGGACGTTTGGAGTCGATCTAACGATGTCCGTCCGTTCGTCCATCTGGCTGGTGCTCACGAAAACTCTCGAAGGCAGTATTCGATTTGGTCCCGACTTGGTACATCGTAACATTATTATCAAACTCAGGTCAAGTTCGGATATGGGCAATATCGATTCACTTCATCAAGTACTTCACCCACAAAGGGTCAAAACAAATGTGATGTAAGAGTTCGGTTGTCTTTAAATATCATACATCCCATTTGACCTACTAACACATAATCTGCTGTGAAGATGGGATATATCGGTCTACTCCTTCTGGTCCTCCCCCACAAAGGCTGACAATTTTGAATACAAATGAAGCTCATAAACGTGAAATTAACATCCAAATCCATTCAGACTTGGTACAACTCAATATTTCCATCAGCACAAGAACTGTTATAAAGATGGTAGAGATCGGGCCATTTCTCTGGTACCTCCCCCACATAGGGGTTAAGATTTTGGAAAACAAAACGAGCATAAAATTTAAAAATAACAAAATAAGCATTCGGTTCTCTTCAAATTTTACACATACATACAATTTTGCTAAAACAAGATCTGTTGTAAAGATGGTATATATCTGCAAACGCCTCCTGGTACCTCGCCCACAAGGGGTCACTATTTTCAATAATTTTATATCTCAAACAAGTGCGAAACAAGTCAGCGATTCATTACAACATGCTATATCTAAATATTTTTTCTCAACAAAAAACCTGATATATGGAGTTGTATGTTCGATTTTCTTGCAATTTTGCTCATACCAATATTTTGACCTGTTTTAGATAGAGTGTGAAAATGAAATATCTCGGGCCACTATATCTGCCACCTCACGGATATTTTAACATTTTCCAAAAATTATCACATATCTTATCACATTTTCTAGAAGTGAAGGAAGCAGTCGATATATGTTCGATACGAAATGTACAATATTGGCCAATTCATTCGGAACTTTCTGCATAGAGGGTCAACAATTTTAAAAATCATAATTGAAGTCAAAATATATTTAAATAATCAAACATTAGGTGAGGGTATACATCTGTCGGCAAAACCGATTGATCCAACTTGTTATTTTATATACAGGGTGAGTGGAAAAAAACGGCAACCACCTTCAGACTGCTGTCATTTCTAAGTCACTCGTCCGACCGATGTTAAAACTATTCCAGTGGCAGCTCATTATATTGTTTACAAGCGTACAAAAAATTTTCCAGAAAAAAAGTTATTCGTAATGGAATTCAAGCGTGATAGTTTGATTTCTTTATATTTGTCTGGTAAACCACAAGTGGCTATCGTTAGAGCACTCCAGCATTTAAATGTGAATAAATCTTTTGTGTGTCGGGCAGTGTGTGACTGTTTCATTGGCCGTTTGAAGCCCGGTTCGTTCCAATTCGAACAAATCTAAACTTATTCCAAAATTTGATGCTATTTCCGACATTTTTGCTTTCATTCAATAAAATTTATAAAAAAAAAAATGTAAAAATTATTGCGTTTGACTTTGTTGCAGTTTTTTTATCTCACCCTGTATATGCAAGATTTAACGTTCAAGATTTTTAAAATATTTTTTTTTTTACTTTTTTGAGATTTTCTAAGACAATAAAATAGAAGAATCTATCCCACCAAGGTAATTTGAGGGCTTTTAAATGTCAGCAGATTCTTAAAATCTAGTAAACATCTTGATTGAACAAACGTGTCTGCCAATTTTAATAGTAGCAATATTGTTGTTACTGTGATGGACTTGTCATGATATATTAACTCATAATTTGTTATAATTTCATTTAATAAAGCAACGTTAAAAAAACATATGCATCATTCAATCTTTCTGGACATACTACGACGTGCAAATTAATTATTTAAATAAAATACCACTGCAAGCTATACGTCAATATCCCATTCGATGAACATACATTTTCTATAGCCTTCATTAAATAACATTAAGTTCATTAAACGGCATCTCGATTAAAATACTAAAATTTAATTGAATGGATTTGGTTTACGCAGTTCACACGCATATTATATTCGACAAATAATACAATAAGTTCATTTCCAATATTAAATTATTCTTCTCTTAAAAAAGTGTATAAAAATGCAACGAGATGCTTCATTTCGTTGCCCTCCATCATATTATGGAGCGAATGATGTTTGTCATATATTTTAGGTCCATAGAAGTTTTGGTTTTGAGAACGGATCATATAAGTCCATGCTATGCCCACATATAACTGTACTGTATAACTGTAAGTGTTTGGGTAGTCACCGTTTTAAAACGAACTTATTGTAAAATGAAGCATTGATCCCCAGTATTAACGAACTGTACATATAGGTCCAATATTCGGTATAGACCCAATATAACTCTACCTCCAGATATTCCGAATTGTCTGATATTTAGCATGACGGAAAATTACCTATGCAAATCCACGCCCTCGTATAGCAATCAACTGTTCCTTTCTATACTCGGCATTTTGATGATTTTAGCGATATTTTTCAACGAAATTATTTTTGAGTTGGCATTTGGTATTGATAATAGCTACTATCATCACTGATAGAAATTTATGCTGGTAGACTTACATTTTTGCATAGACCCCATATAACTGTATCTAACGATATTCGGTATTTTGATGGTTTTTTAACGGAATTGTTTCAAATTTGTTCTTAATGAGTACCACCTGTTATAATGGAAAATTACATATACTGGTCCACATATTGGTATATTGGGGGATATATGATGGTACTTTCCGATATTCGGTATATTAAATTATCTCAAAATTGGTATTTGGAGTTCGCAATAGGCACCGTCTGGCATATAATTGCCTGACATGATCACGTTTTCGTATAGCCACCATATAACTGTACAACCCGCTATTCTACATTTGAAAAATATTAGCGGCATATCTTAAAAATCATTTTTTTTTTTCAAGTTCCCTCTAAATGATGTAGGGTATTAAAATATCGAACTTAACCTGCCTACTGGCAAAATACACACATGTACAATTTTAGCCTTCTATCTAAATTTGTTTGGAAGCTAGCGTGTTTACAACAGACAGACAGACGGACATTTCTAAGTCGACTTAGAATTTTACGCTGACCCAGAGAATATACATTTTGTAGGGTCTATCATGAGTATTTCGAGGAGTTACAAACGGAATGACAATGCTAATATACCCTCCATAAAAAACAAGTAAGCAAAGGCTATAGTCGTGCGGGCCCGACCGTGTGTAACTTAAAATACTATAATATATAGGATACATAATTGGTTATATGTGCCAAATTCCATCCTATTTGAACTAATATTATGCATTCGGTGCACAATAAAGGGCAAATCAGGCGGGAGCTATATCCTAATTTTTATGTGTTGTCTGCAATTTGAATAAGGTTCGTTCTTGAACCAAATAAATATTTTGTGCAAAGGTTCATCTTGATCGGACAATAAATGCGATCTGTACTTTGTTTACAAAACTACATGGACAGACGGAAGGACAGACAGAATGTGATTCTTTTCAGATCATCAAAAGGAACTATGGGTGCAATTCGCTTCCTTCTCTATATAACAAACAAATGCACAAAGACATAATACCCTGATCACAGTGTGGTAAAGGGTATAAAAAGTTCGGGAACACAAAAAATGTGTACCTCTATTATATTATTTCGATTGGTATTTTGTATGTGAAGTAATGTATACATTGAAAATTCAAAATGAACGCAAAACTATAATTATTACTTTACTGACTTTTTCTCCTAAAAGATTTTATTCACGGTATAAAGGCGGTGACCCGGCCACCTTAACAATTACACCATTTGTTTAATTAGTGTCTCTTTTTGTCTATCCACCAAGAAAACATTTTTTCCGTAATCATAGTCATTGTTATATAATTTCATAATTAGTAATTATAATCGTGAGATTTTCAGCATATGTCTCTGGGGGTAGCAGAGAGTAGTAGTGTCACATCAACACGCACACATCGAAGGAATATCTTATTTAAGTGTTTTACGTTTTGTTTCCATTCCATTCCACTCGAAGTAGAAACCTTGGACAAATTATATTTGTGGGAAAATTTTAATTCTTTGCAGAATATAAGTAGGATAATCTTTTCATAGTAAAATGTCAATAGCTAGACAAGGTTAAACGAAAATATATTGCAGTAATTATATGAATTTTTCGATTCGAATTTAATTAAGATATTATATGTGCGACTAAAAAAAAAGTATGAAAAAAATGTATGAATTATGTCTGGCTATTTTTTATGAACGATAAAGTAAACACATGTTGATAATAATATGTTAGATGCTACGGTATTAAGCGTGGGCGGTACGGTAAAATAGATGTTGAGCTAAAAAATAGACCATTTCTTATATGTTCATACTGTTGAACTTTTCATCCTCTGAAACTAATTTTTGCCACCAATTTTACTTTACCAGTGGGTTATGAAATTTTAATGTCATCTACCATGAGCAGACAAGATCAAGTATAGTGCTGAAGCGCGATAAACGCAAAAGCTAGCAAATGGGCCGAAAAATTAAAGTTAACTACTGACAAGCTACTAAAATTGCAGTCCTTTTTAACTTCTACTTTTCACTAACACTGGCTCTCGATCACTTCGGTGATGAAATACCACACATCTCATCCACTTAGTATTTTCGAGAGATTGAGAATTATTGATCATGGTTCATAAAGTCTATGGAGCGGTTTAAATATGAATTCGGATTGAACTAACATATGGAAACTATTTCATAAACTTAAACAATTTCTGAAGGGAACAAAAACCCGGATTGCAATTTAAAACAATTTAAAATGCGGCTAAGATCGGCCAAGCCGAACTTTTAATACCCCCTATTGCTTTAAAGAAACTTGAAAAATATCCAAAAAATTCCATCAAAAATACCGTTCAAATGAAAACCGTTACAAAGACATAGAAGTGTAAAGATGGGACAAGACAGAGTCAAGATATGGCAACCCTGTGAAAATACCTCTGTTGTTATGATATCGTAACAACATAGTTAGCAATGTTAAGCGATTAAAACCGCTTAGGCAATATGCAATTAACTGGGAAAGTCTTGGAGTAAAATTTTGAAACCCAATTTTTGGATTTTTCAAGTTTTTGTTTGTCTTATATTTCTATAAATGGGTTTTTTATATTAACATGGTCCTGTCATAAGCTGTTATCTGGATAGTATAGACACAAACCATTTGCTCAAAATGCATTTTGTGTGGTCTTTACCATTTTAGGTCTTTGACCGTTATATGGGGGCTATACGAATACGTGGTACTGCATAAGCATTTTTTATCGTAGACGATTCCTAACTTTAAATATGCAATTCCGGTGAACAATGTCGCTAATACGATCTAAATACAGAATAAAGGAAGGTGCCGTTATGTGACGTGTACCTATATAGACAATATTACGTCATAGGCTGTAGTACCTATTAAGAACTTTAAATAGGAAATTTAAAAAAAAAATTCCGATAAAAACTGACTATAAAATCATCAAAATGCCGAATATCGGGGGTTACCATTGTAAGAGAAATATACGATATCGTGGACCTATATAGACAATTCTCTTTCAGGGTGTAAAGTACTCAGAATGAAGTACTTGCATGGATTTTCAAACAATTTCATTGAAAAACTTGGGTTCAATCATCAAAATACTGAATTTGGGGGGTGGAGGTGTGCGGTGCCGTTATATGGGGGCTATATGGTATCGTTGGCCGTTATAGGCTCTCTTTGAACTTGATATATATATATATATATATATATATATATATATATATATATATATATATATATATATATATATATATATATATATATATATATATACGTATGAACCATTTTTTCCAACAAGTTGTACCTCAAAAATTAGGAATTTGTTTCGTAGTTCATAAAACACACAGAAAATAGCTTGGAGGCTTCCTCACAGCAGACAATTTATTGTAGACAAGCGGTTTGTGTGCGGAACTGGATAAAAAGCTAACATACACTTCATTGATATATGAGATTCTATGTATATTCAAATTGGTAGACTTCTTCGCACCTCTAAACTAAATTATGAGTAAAACGGTCTATACAGGGTGAGATGAAAAACTGCAACCAATTTCTGACTGCTGTCATTTCTAAGCCACTCATCCGACAACTGTTTAAACTATTCCAATGACAGCTCATTACATTGTTTACAGGCGTACAAAAGCATTTTGGTGAGAATTTTCCAGAAAAAAAGTTATTCGTGATGGATTTCAAGCGTGTTGTGTGATTTATTTATATTTGGCTGGAAAATTACAAGCGGAACAAAGAAGCGACTTGATCAAAACCCGCGTCACAGTGGCCAAAAAATGGCTCGAGAGCTCGCAATATTCTGAAAAAATCTAAAAGTGTCGATAACCTCAAGCAAGAGCTTCGGCGGGAATGGGCCAAAATACCGCTGAGCTTTCATTCAATAAAATTAAACAAAAAACAAGTAAGCAAAGGGTAAAGTCGTGCGGGGCCGACCATTTGATACCCTACAACACTACAATATGTTAGAAACCCCATTATGTCCAAATCCATTTGCAAGATACTGCTTTTGAAATTATGCTATAGAGTACTGCCCAGATATTGCCCTTATCATTTTGACCATGGACATTTGCAAAATATTTACGCACTCCGTCGTGTTGTTAGTTTTTGTGGTCCATCTTACAGCTAAATATAATGCAATGGTCATCCATGTAATGAAATTCTCCCCTGTCCTTTACTCTCTTCTCAGGCGTGTCGATTGGCTTCAATTGTGTGATCAGGATTTTTATACCCTACACCACATAGTGGTAAGGGTATTATGTCTTTGTGCATTTGTTTGTAACATGGAGAAGGAAACGAGATAGACCCATAGTTACTTTTGAGAACCTTCATAGAATCACTTTCTGAGTCGATTTATGCATGTCAGTCCGTCCGTCTGTCCATGTATTCTTGTGAACAAAATGCAGGTCGCATTTATTATCCGATTGAGATGAAATTTTCCAAACAATATTTTTTTGGCCCAAGGACGAACCCTATTGAAATTGGTGAGAATCGGATCAAATTTAGATATAGCTCCCATATATATCTTCATCCGATTTCGGGTTAAATGTGCACCAAATATCCACTATCAGTCCAAATTACCTGAATTTTGGCACACCCAACCGAGTTCTGTCTAGAAGCAAGTATATCAAATTTGGAGAAAATCGGTTCAGATATAGCTATGGCTCCCATATATATCTTTCATCCGATTTGATCTTTAAGTCCCTCACATTCCTACTATGCACTCCACAACCGTGATATTTGGTACCAGGTATTAGATGGAGCACAGAAATAGCTGTTTTAAATTTTATCGAAATCGGTTCAGATTTGGATATAGCTCCCATATATATCTTCATCCGATTTCGGGTTAATTGACCACCAAATGGCCAATATCAGCCCAAATGGCCCGAATTTTGGCACATGTGACCAAGATTAGCCTTAAAGCAAATACAACAAATTTGGAGAAAATCGGTTCAGAAACAACTATAGCTCCTATATATATCTTCATCCGATTTCGGGTTAAATGTGCACCAAATGTCCACTATCAGTCCAAATCACCTGAATTTTGGCACACCCAACCGAGTTCGGCCTAGAAGCAAGTATATCAAATTTGGAGAAAATCGGTTCAGATATAGCTATAGCTCCCATATATATCTTTCATCCGATTTGGTGTTTAAGCCTCTCACATTCGTAATATGCACTCCACAAAAATGATATTTGGTACCAGATATAAGACACAGCCCAGAAATAGCTTTTTGTAATTTTATCGAAATCGGTTCAGATTTGGATATAGCTCCCATATATATCTTCATCCGATTTCGGGTTAATTGTGCACCAAATGGCCGATATAAGTTCAAATGGACTGAATTTTAGTATATCGGACCAAATTCAGCCTAGAAGCAAGTATATCAAATTTAGTGAAAATCGGTTCAGATATAGATATAGCAACCATATATATGTTTCATCCGATTTAGAGTTTTAGTCCCATACATTCGTAATATTCACTCCACAACCGTGATATTTGGTACCAGGTTTTAGATGGAGCACAGGAATAGCTGTTTTAAATTTTATCGAAATCGGTTCAGATTTGGATATAGCTCCCATATATATCTTCATCCGATTTCGGGTTAAATGTGCTCTAAATGGTCAATATCAGCCCAAATCACCAGTCTAGAAGCTAATACGTAAAATTTGGAGAAACCCGGTTCAGAGATAGCTATAGTTCGTAAAATGCACGATAGAATTAGATAGATTTTGATTTTGTACCAAATATCTCATAGAGCTCTGAAATGCCCTGTATAAACTTTTTTACGAGAGCTCTACTAAATATGCATAGTGGTGTAGGGTATCATATAGTCGGCCCCGCCCGACTTTTGAGCTTTCCTTACTGGTTATACCCTCCACCTTGGTAAGGAGGGTATATTAACTTTGTCATTCCGTTTGTAACATCCTTAAATATTCGTCGTAGACCCCATAAAGTATATATATTCATAATCAGCATAAAATTCTAAGTCGATTTAACGATGTCCGTCTGTCTGTTGAAATCACGATACAGCCCACAGTATTTGACGTAGAGCGCCAAAATTTTGCAGAGCAATTCGCATTTTGTCTAGGATGGTTGGTATTGAAAATGAGATATATCGGTCTACGTTCTGGTATAGTCCCCATATAACGGTACCTCCCGATATTCGGTATTTTGATGATTTATGCCAAATTTTTTCACGGATTTGTTTGAAAATTGGTATTTGTAGGTCATAACGGGTCCCTGTGCGTGTGGCAAAACATTGCATGTATAGGTCCACGTTTTGGTATAGCCCCCATATAACGGCACCTCTCGATATTCGGCAATTTGATGATTTTTGCCACACTCTTTCATGGATTTGTCTAAAAATTGGTATTTGTTGGTCATAATGGGTTCCAGCTCCGGTGGCGAAACATTGCATGCATGGGTCCATGTTTTGATATAGCCCCCATATAACGGTACCTCCCGATATTCGGTATTTTGATGGTTTTTGCCACATTTTTCCACTGATTTGTCTAAAAATTTGTATTTGTGGATTATAATGGGTCCTAGTTCGTGTGGCGAAACATTGTAATTATAGGTCCACGTTTTGGTGTAGCCCCCATATAACGGTACCTCCCGATATTCGGAATTTTAATGGTTTTTGCCACATTTCTTCTAATGTTTCTTTTATCCTAAGGTGGAGGGTATTAAAAGTTTGGCCCGGCCGAACTTAATGTGTTTTTTGAACCCCTA
Organism: Musca domestica; assembly: GCF_030504385.1. Classification (NCBI taxonomy): domain Eukaryota; kingdom Metazoa; phylum Arthropoda; class Insecta; order Diptera; family Muscidae; genus Musca; species Musca domestica. Next base: position 6,031,592 of record NW_026712296.1, on the reverse strand, counting down.
AATATTTTGCGATCATCTCCAAAAGTAAGAAGCCCCTCTGTATCTTCAAATTTAGACTTATCTATTTGATTTGCTTGTCTACGATATTTGGCTATATTCATCAACGAAATCAGCATTAAAAAGCCAGAAGTTGGCCTTTTAGATTTCTATTCGTGACCTTTACCGGCTGAAAAATCAGGAAAATTTTAATTTGTTGGTCCATTTCAACCCCTAAATAAATTGCAGATATCTTTGAAAACAATAGGCCTAGCACTTCTGGGTCTAAAAATTAGAAAATTTTCGTGAGGATCGGACTATAATTACAATCTGCATATAGTAACCCCAACCTGTGTTCTAAGGTGAATAAATATTACAAAATAGACACTTCAATATTAAAAATAAAATTAAAAAATCGCATGCGTTAAAAAATATGAAAAAAAAACTAAAAAAATGTCACAAAACACTACAAATCTATATTAACACCATTGTTGGTATCTTTTTAAGCGAATTTCTTTTATTTTATTCTTTTAGGCCAGGAGGGCATTCTGAATTGACAACATTTGTCAAAATTTCTCCAGCCATTCTTGAGATATAAACATTCCCCTTCCTTTGTATATACACATTGTATATATTTCGCTATCCGATTTATTTACTATCGACATCTACGTAACGGTCAGAATTGACCTGTCTATTTGTAATTTCGCCGGGATTACAAATATTCGCGGTTTAATGGAAAATTTAAGTTTTATTTAAGACAAATAGAATGGACTATTTCACCCACTAAATATTACCCGATGACCATCAAAATTGGATGGCTTCTTCCTAATCCCTAGCCCTGTGCTAAATTCCGCGTCGATTGGTCTATAATTGCGACCTGTAGAGCAACTGCAAAATCATTAATTTTTTCAGTTTTTGGTCCATTTCAACCCCTAAAAATTATGCGATCATCTCCAAAAGAAATAGGGTTCTATTCTGGCCCAAGTCCCACCTACATTTTCAATTTCGTGAGAATCGGCCCATAATTGCGAGCTGTAGAGTGATTACAAATTAACATGGACAGACGGACAGACGGACGGATACATAGCTAGATCGACTCAGCTCGGCGAGATAGGAAGATCCATATATACTTTTATTTCAACCCCTTTTGTTCGTTGGCGTACAACTCCCCTAGCAATAGGGTTCTCTTCCGACCATAACCTCAAATCCGAGCTAATTTTCGTGGGGATCTGGCCATAGTTGATTACAACGGACGAACAAACAGAGTTAGGTAGGCTCAGCTCGGCGAAATAGGAAGATCCATATATAACATTCTATGTCTAAAACCAATGTAATTATGTTATTTGATGTTTTTGACCACATATTTCCACTTAAACTACGTTTTGCATGAATGTTTTATGTGAAACATAGTAACAATATAATTTCTGATAATCGTAATAGCATTTTAAAAACGTTCAGGCAAATAAAATAAATCGTTATGTCGAAAAACAAACAACATTGACCATGGAGTTGTATCTTGAGATGACATAAAATCTTCTTAAATACAACAGACATTTAGGCAACAACCATTAAACTTCATCATTGGACTGGTTGTGCTATTAATATAGAAGTTTTACGACCAAAGCTGCAAGTACATAATGATATACAATACAATTCGGTAGTCACTCGATTATGTTTAAACGTCCAGGGAGATGACAAATTCATGGATGGATACAACCATAACATCAATTCGTCCATCCATTCTGTCAAATAGTGGGCAGATAGAGAGCCAAACAAGCATACAAATATATGAAGGCCTGGAACAACACCAAGTGTATCTGTTCGCACAATATTTAACCAGCAGCACATCGTGCACTGTGGGAAACATAACATTTTTGCACATCCTGCGTGATGTCATGTCACGTCAGTTTATTCCAGGACAAAATAACATTGTTCGAAAAACGAGCAGCATTAAAAATGGAGAAATATGCATGTGGAGAGTGTATGTATGTACATGCATGTATTTGTTACACAGTACAAGATGGCACTTTACGCTACGAATTCCTTATCTTAAATTTCTAAGTTCATACTATTCCGTACCGTGATAAAGTATCCATTACACTGACAGGAGGTTACATGGAGCTAATTCGAGATCTTTTAGTTGGAAATTGAAACCGAAATCATCAAAGTACTTAAAACGAGAAAGTTCCTTTCTATAATGACTATCTTCATTAACATATCCGGTTCACCTCAAAATGTATTGCCTCTAGAAAATAATTATCGCAAAATGCCAATTGCTTCTCCAATTTTTAGAAACATCTTCAGTCAGTCACTACTCATCAGCAACATCGGCTTATATTTCTAAATTGACAAGATATAGGTTGACTATAAAGTAGACAGGGAGAGGAGTCTATCGGCATTATAAAAGGCGAATCAACATCAATTATTTCGGTATATATAATAGCTACGTAATATACTTAACTATAGCATTGTAAAATATATATACATTTTTGTGTCGAGGAAAAAGTCATCGAACCTGCTGGCGTCAGGTGAGCGAGTCTTTACTCTCTTTTACGAAGCTCAATAATTATTTTCTTGACATATTCGATTATATTATCTAATATATTATCTAATCTTATTTCCCTGTTGACTTGCAGCTCTACGTTCATTTTCTCTACATCAAACCTCCAACATATAAAGATACCAGTCAGAACAAGTCAAAAGTCGGACGGGCCGACTATATGATACCCTACACCACTATGGATATTTACTAGAGCACCCGCAACAAAAGAATTTATTTGAAGTAGATCATACCACTCAGTCTCAGAGGGAACTAATAGATGAAAAAAATATCCGATTCTGAATTTATTTTCACTAAATTTGATTGATTTTCACTAAATTTGAATTTTAATCTTTTATTCCAAATAACATTGCTATAGAGTGCATGATATCTCTTCGAGAAGGATTATATTAAAAAAAGTAAGGAAAGGCTATAGTCGTTCGGGGAAGACCATGTGATATCCTACAACATTGCAACATGGTAGAAGCAGCCTTATGTCCAAATCCATTTTGAAAGATTTCGTTTTTGAAATTATGTGACGGAGCACTGCCAAGATATTACCCTTAGCACTTTGGCCAGGGACATTTGCCTAATATTTACGCACTCCGTCGTGCTATTAGTTGTTGTGGTCCATTTTACAGCTAAATATAAGAGGCTGCTCTGTATCTCCAAATTTAGTCTCATCTATATGAATTGCTTGTCAACGATATTTGCCTATATTCGTAGACGAAGTCAGCATAAAAAAGCCAGAAGTTCGTCTTTTGTGTATTTTTTGATTTCGCATGCAAGTTATTTTCAGCGTTTCAGTAGAATGGAAATGTTGGCATTTTTAACACAAAAGTAGTGGTCCATACTACCCGCTGTCCTAAACTCTAATTTCATGCTAGATTTCTTGTTCTTTGGTTTATATTTGAGACCTTTATAACGGCTGCAAAATCAGGAACATATTTAGTTGTTGGTCCATTTCAACCCCTAAATATATTGCGGACATCTTTTAAACCAAAAGTCATAGCCCTTCTAAGCCTAAACCAACCCTTGTGAAAATTTTCGTGAGGATCGGACGATAATTGCAATCTGTATATAATAATAACTACCTGTGTTGTAAGATGAAACCAGTAAAGAAAGTCCTAAAGTCGGGCGGGACCGATTTTATAATACCCTACACCACTTTGCTAAATTAGTTGAGCTCCACATATCAATTAAAAGTTTTCATGGGAGAATTCAATCATGCACCCTATGATTATAATTATAATTTAAAATTCAAAGGACTAAATATGATGAAGCATTTGTATCTTTTTAATTCGGACTTGCATTGCCCATTTAGTGCAAAATTAATTTGAAATCAGATAAAGACACATATGGGAGCTATATCCAAATCTGAACCGATCTCGATAAAATTTAGCAAAAAATTTTTCTGAGCTGTATTTGATATATTTCCCTGAATATCGTCGTTACGGAGTGCATATTAGGGCTGTGGGTAACAAATACAACAAATCGGATGAACAATATATATGGGAGCTATAGCTATATCTAAACCGATTTCGATCAAATTTGGCAGTCTTATTTGCGGGCCTAATATGGTTGTATGTGCAAAATTCCAATTTATTCGGGCTGATATTACACATTTGATGCACAATAAGAGGCAAATCGGACGAAGATATATATGGGAGCTAAATCTAAATTTTTACCGATTATCTCCAATTTCAATAGGGTTCGTCCTTTTTTTATTTTTTTTTAGATTTTATAATTGTATGAAAAGAGGACATTCTGAATTGACAAAATTTGTCAAAATCGGTCGAGCCATTCTTGAGATAAGCATTCTAGCTAACATCCCCTTCCTCTGTGTATATACATAGTATATATTTGGCATCTACATAACGGTCAGAATTTTTGTTAATTTGTGATTTCGCCAGTATTAAAAATATTCGAGGTTTAATGGAAAATTTGACTTTTATTTACCACAAATTCTGTGGTCTATTTCACCCACTTGGAAGGCTTCTGCCCAGCCCTAAGCTCTAGGCCCATGCTAACTTCCGCGTCGATTGGTATATAATAGCAACCTGTAGAGCAACTCCAAAAACAGAAAATATTTGGTTTTTGGTCCATAGTGTTTTATTCTGGCTCTAGTCCCACGTCCATTTTAAATTTCGTGAAGATCGGTCAATAATTGCGACCTGTAGAGTGATTACAAATTAACATCGACAGACGAACAGACGGACGGACACACATAGCTAGATCGACTCAGCTCGGCGAGATTGGAAGATTTAAATATACTTTCCTGTATGGGAAAGCAATATTTCGAGGTGTTACATAATTTTTGATATTAGCCACTATTTGCACAATAAACCTGAAATCGGATTAAGGATGCACATTACGAATGTGAGGGACGTAATGGAAGCTGTAGCTATATCTGTACCGATTTTCACCAAATTTGATGTACTTGCTTCTGGGTTATATTTTGTCGGAAGTGTCAAAACTCAGTCCATTTGGACTGATATTAACCATATTGTGTACAATAGACGTGAAAGCGGCTGAAAATATGTATGGGAGCTATATGTAAATCTGAACTGATATTGATAAAATTTGAAACAGTTATTGCTTGGCTTTATCTGATACTAAAAATCAATCTTGCGAGGTGCATATTGCGAATGTGAGGGATTAAACACTAAATCGGATGAAACATATATATGAAACGATTTTCACAAAATTTGATATACTTGCTTCCGGGCTGGATTCGGTCGGATGTGCTAAAACTCAAGTCATTTGGACTTTTATTGGCCATTTGGTGAACAACTAACCCGAAATCGGTTGAATATATATATGGGAGCTATATCTAAATCTAAATCTAAATCCGATCATCACCAATTTTAATTGGGTCAAACAAATATAGTTTGGAAAATTTCATGTCAATCGGATAATAAATGCGACCTGCATTTTGATCACAAGGACACATGGACAGACGGACGGACTGACATCCTCAAAAGTAACTATGGGTCTATTTCGCTTCCTTCTCCATGTTACAAACAAATGCACAAAGACATAATTCTAAAAATAAGTGCATGCTGTGAGAGAGCTCAAATCAATTCACTAAGTTCTCTCAATCAAATATTTTTATGATTAACAAATATATACCAATTATTTTAGGGTCTATATTATCCAACTATGTCGTGAAATATAAAAGTATACAACTCAAACAGGGGAAAAATGAATAAATGGAAATGGATACATTCGAAGTGTGTATTTAATATATCACATTTTTAAATGAATATCTCGACTTTGAACAGGCGTAAACTTTGTCAGAACATTTTCCTGTTCACCCCATATCCTATCAAAATAGTAAATGAAAAAACTTTTCCACAAAAATATTTTTATATTATTCAATATTGAAAAGATATTATTCATACCATTGTAAATAACAATAAAATTCGATTCAATTTTAACTCCATTTTTAATCTCTTTTCCAGTATTTTCTTATATTGCCACACTCAGTGGGCACCATTACACAAGCTGGCCTTCTATTGCCCTTGCCTCTTTAAAGATCCATAAATAGTGTCAGAATAAACTCAAATAGGGTGGAATAGCTAAAAAAGGTTCAACAAAACATTAAAAATTAATCATCTTCCAAAAGAAGGGATAGCGAGTTGTTGGCAGTTTCAACAACGGTTTGATGATATCCATCTAAAGTATTATGACACAATGCAGGGATATGTCGGCTTTTCTTTTATAACAAAAAAGGAGGGTTGATACTGTTTTGATCTTTGTGCAGAAAAAATTGCCTCCACTATGACACTTGAAGTGTAATCGTAATATCCATCAGGATAGTTGTCGTCATCACCATTGCTAACGCATGAACAATGTCTCGACGGTCTCTTAGCAAGCCGGATGAATGAGAAACAAAAGGCCTACAGATTATCATTACAAATGACGCATCGCATCGCATTTATCTGGAAGGGTCACATTTCCCTCCCCAGTAATATGTTTTGTCTGGGTGTAATACAATGATACAAAATAATTTATTATGTAGCGAATTTGATATCCTCAAATGTCAAATATCAGATTTGTTTATCAATGTGCAATTTTTTTGCTATGGAAGATTGAAAGCAGTTCAACCTTGCTATGGAACTGTATACCTTAACTCATCATTGGGGGGATATATTACAGAATTAAAGTATCTATTTGGCAATGGATTTTGAAATTTAATACCTAAACTAGTTTTTAAGTAAGAGTAGGGATTTTATATCGATAACAATATATTATTCACAAATATTTCTTAACAGAAATATTGGAACATACCAAATTTGAAGGGGTTAGGTTGCCTATTTCGCATTTTATGAGAGTTATAATTATTAAAACTCATTGTGAGGGAGGTACCAGAAGGAATAGGACGATATACTCCATGAGCGAAACCAGATCCTTTGTTTATTTTGTTTAAAAGTAAACGGATGTTTACTTCGGGTTTTCATGGTTATACACAATGTTGACCCCTTGTGGGGCAGTACTTGATGGAATGGTCCGATATTGTAGAGCTGAACTAGAACTGATAAAAATATTAAAATTTACAAAGTTTGCACAAAATCGAATGATCCCTTCCCTTTTAATGAGGTAAATTATTATATCCTAAATCGTTTGTAACTCCTCGAAATACTCATGTTAGACCCAAAGTAATATATATTCTTGATATTTTTTTAACTCCTCGAAATACTCATTTCAGACCCAACAAAGTATATATATTTTTGATAAGTCAAAAATTCTAAGTCGATTTAGCGATGTCCGTCCGTCTGTCTGCCTGTCTGTTGTAATCACGTAATATTTCAAACGAATTGGAATAGAAGGCTAAAATTTTGCACACATGTGTATTTTGCCAGTAGGGTGTTTAAGTTCGCAAATGGGCCACTTTTTGTTTATCCCCCATATAACGGTACCTCCCAATATAGTAATATTCTGTATTTGATTATTTTAGCGACATTATAGACCGGAATTTTTTCAAATTTCGTATTTAAAGATCTTAATGGATCCTAATATACAGGCCCACGTCTTCATATAACCCATATAAAAAGGTACCTCCCAATATTCGTCCAAGTCTTCGTTAGCTCCCATACAGGGTGAGATGAAAAAACTGCAACTGCTGTCATTTCTAAGCCACTAGTCCGACAGCTGTTAAAATTAATCCAGTGACTGCTCATTTTATTGTTTACAAACGTACAAAAGCATTTTGGTGAAAATTTTCCAGAAAAAAAGTTATTCGTGATGGAATTCAACCGTGATAGTGTGATTTCTTTATATTTGACTGGAAAACCACAAATGACTATCGTTAGAGCATTCCAGTATTTAAATGTGAATAAATCGTTTGTGTCTCGTACCATCGCTCGTTACAGTGATACTGGTAGCGTAGCCCGACGTCAAGGAAGTGGACGGAAGAAAACAGCAACATCAACAGAAATGGTTCGAAAAATAAAGAAGCGACTTGATCGAAACCCGCGTCGCAATGGCCGAAAATGTCTCGTGAGCTGAGCATATCGCAATATTCTCTTCGCAAATATTGAAAAATGAGCTCGGGTCAAAGCCATTGAAATTCTAAAAAGTGCAAGAACTTACACCGCAACAGAAAAAAATAGGCTCAAAAGAGCTACAGAGTTGCTTCGCTTGGCCGAAAGTGCTGAACGACTTTGGTTTTCTCCGAGGAGAAAATATTCATTGTCCAGCAGTCTGTCTCTTCGCTCGTATTTATCGACCGTGGCATCAGAATAAATGCCGAATATAATCGCGAAAATATTCTGGAGAGTGTATTAAAGCCTTGCCACGCTAACATTTTGGCCGCAGACCTTGGACATTACAACAGGACTCAGCAGCATCGCACTCAGCACGCGCCACCCAAGAATGGTTACAAAATGAGGTTCCTCGCTTCATTTCCAGCGCTCAATGGCCACTAACATCTCCGGATACCAATCCGTTGGACTATTGTGTCTGGAGTATTTTGGAAGCAAGGTTGGCACTGAAAAATACCAAAGTGTCGATCACCTCAAGCAAGCACTTTGCCGGGAATGGACCAAAATACCGCAGAGCAACATTCGGGCAGCATGTGACGGTTTCATTGGCCGTTTGAAGGCCATAATTCGTGCCAAAGGTTACAAGGCCCAACAAAATTAAACTTTTTCTAAAATTTGATGCTATTTCCACATTTTTTGCTTTCATTCAATAAAATTTAAAAAAAAAAGATTATAAAAACTATGGCGTTTGACTTTGTTGCAGTTTCTCACGGTTCCTCCGTTTTTTCGTTATTTTGATGATTTCAGCGGCATTTTTGACATTTTCAGTTCGTAATGGATTTTACATCATATGACAAATAATATAACGATACCTTCCGACATTCGGTATTTCCATGATTTTAGCGGCATTTTTCACCGAAATTGTTTGAAGTTTCGTATTTGAAGTTCGTAATGAATTATGCAACCTAAGACAGAAAATTGTCTATGCAGCTCCGCTACTTCGTATAGGCCACATATCCTCCCTTTATTCGGCATTTTGATGGAATTAGCGACATTATTCACGGGAATTGTTTTAAATTTCGAATTTGAAGTTCGGAATCGTATGGTTTTGATTTACGCGGTACTTTCTATAATTTTTTTTTTTTTTTTAAATTTTCATGTTCCTTCCAAATTAAGGAGGATATTTAAAGTTCGGCCCAATCGAACTAAGGTGCTTGTTTACTTGTTTTCTTTTAAAATGTTGACCTTTACCTATCTCAAAACTCGTTCTAGAAATAATATCACGTGCCAAGTTTAGACCACTTCGAGAGTTATCGTGAGCACCAGCTCAATATTGACTCCAAATGTCCACAAAGTGGCTCAAGGAGACCTATTACGATGAGGCACGATTAGGTTGTATCAAATGTTTTATACATTATAAATTGAAGGGTTCCATTATCTGGAACCGATCTGGAAACTTTTGAAGCAAATATCTTAGAATTGCAGAAACTGTATTGTGACCTCTATCTTGTTTTCAATAGACAGACGCCAGTTTGGAGTTGTTGCAAACGGAATAACAAAGTTTATATATCTTATCTCTCTATTATCCTCTATCTTATGGTAGATGGTATATGATGATTATTTTAGAATGGACTCTTATATTTGCGTTGATTCGCAGTTGAATTAATATATCAAAATAGCTTTAGTCAAAAGGGTTTTAGACCTACATAATCATCAACGTATGGTAGTTGCCCGCTACATCCTCAACGTATGGTAGTTGCCCGCCGACTATGTCCATTCTTATTTGTTTTCGGGTGCGTATAATGTCTCAAGCTAGCAAACTGCCTAAACCTACCTTAAATGTAAAATCGAAAACGATTTTCTTTAAATTTCTATAAATTTAGTAGTCTTGAAATTTTTAAAAGAATAACGCATTATTTTCTAGATTAATGGAAATGAAGAAGATATGTAATGAATAGAGTATGTGGTTGTTATTGTAAGTAATGCTGAACGTATGTATGGTATGCTATTCTTAGGCTCAGTTATATATTTCGCCTTTCGAAATATATCCCGCTTCATATTTGTTTTCTCATATTTTATTTCGCGGCTAAGAATGTGTCTGGTTCATAAATCACTTCATTGTACTGTTTTCGACAATACTTAATATAACATTAGACACATCATGAGTCGAATGATGATCTAATAGCAACATACTACCACCGTCCGAATGTGCAAAGTTGGGCAGTTAAATGGGATGGGACCTATAAAATAAACTTTGGTTATTCGATTATTAACATTACAACGAGTTTCCAAACAAATCAAATGTGAATACTTATTTATATTGCTATTGTTGTTTTTATGTTTTTTCTTTTATTTTGCAAATAGCTAACATGAAAAGGGGAAGTTTGTGTTTGGCGGTTGGCAAAATAATTTTGTATTCCGCCCTGCACTCAATTGTTATGAAAACTCTATTGTTGAGAAACGAATTCGTTGTGGTGGTACTCTAATAGAAGCCAGTTCAGTTGGCTAAATTGACAAACGCGTAAACAAGGAAATGTGACAGAAAACATTTTGTGCGTAGCAATAAATAAAATATTTGACAACAATTAATGTCAAATTTGCACATGTTCAATATGTGGTAATACGCATAAGTAACATTTTATTCTAACCATAGAACAAAATTTATATATAATGAAGAGAACAAAAATACAATGCTTCAGTATAAATAGAACTGACACATAGGGATTCTTTTGGTACGACTATCAAACCGGTTACTGCGAATTTGTTGTATATAACTTGTATTGTAACAGGTAAAAAAGCAGTAAGTTCGGCCGGGCCGAACTTTGAATACCCTCCACCATTTAGAACGAATTAGAAAATTTTCAAAAAAAAAATAAAATCCATTAAATTTTTTTTAAATCTTTACAATATCTAATATAGGAAGGTGCCGATATATGGGGGTATATATGATATTGTGGACCTATTAAGACAAATCTATGTCTGGGTGTAAAGTACTCACAAGGAACCCTTTGTGTGGATTTTCAGATAATTCCATTGGAAAAAAATGGCTAAAATCATCAAACTACTAAATATCGGGGGGTACCGTTATATGGGGGATATACGATATTGCGGACCTATATAGACAATTCCCTTTCAGGGGGTAAAGTGCTCACAAAGAACTCCTTGTGTGGATTTTCAGACAATGCGATTTGAAAATGTTGCTAAAATCATCAAAATACCGAATTTTGGGGGTATCGTTATATGTGTGCTATACAATATAATTAAACTATATAAAGAATTCTCTGTCGGGGGTAAAGTGCTCACAAAAAACCCCTTGTGTACAATTTCCGTTGAAAAATGAGGCTAAAATCATCAAAATACCTAATATCGAGGGTGCCGTTATATGGGGGCTATACGATATCGTGGACTTTCAGAAAATTCCGTTGAAAATGTGGGTAACATCTTGAAAATACCGAATATCGGAGGGTACCGTTATATGGGGGCTATACGATATCGTATACCGAACTTCGAACTTGACCTGCCTGCAGACAAAAGAGATATCTGTGCAAAATTTTAGCTTCCTATCTTAATTTGTTTAGACTGTAGCGTGATTACAACAGACGGACAGACGGATGGAAAGGGCTAAATCGTCTTAGAATTTTACGCTGATCAAGAATATATATACTTTGCTGGGTCTAAAATGATTATGTCGATGAGTTACAAACGGAATGACGAACTTAATATACCCTCCATACTATGTATGGTGGAGTGTAAAAAAAAATGCAGACGTCATAATATGGTTAGTTCATAATTTCAATTTACTTGGCGAAAAGAAGTCTAACATCTTCATATCTCGCAGAACTAAATTGATCACTCTACACAGGCTACATTTTTGACAGAAGGCTAAAATTTTGTACACATGTGTGTTCTGCCAGCAGGCAAGATAAATGCGTAAACGAGCCATTTTTTTTTTTTTTGATATTTTTTGATATTTATACCCTACAACACTATGTTTTGGGGGTATTATAAGTTTGATTGGGCCAAAAATTATGTAACACCTCGAAATATTGGTTTCCCATATAGGAAAGTATATATGGATCTTCCTAGCTCGCCGAGCTGAGTCGATCTAGCTATGTATGTCCGTCCGTCCGTCTGTCCATGTTAATTTGTAATCACTCTACAGGTCGCAATTATGGCCCGATCTTCACGAAATTTTGCACGAAGGTGGGGTTAATGTCAGAATAGACCCCTACTTCTTTTGGAGATGATCGCCAAATGTTTAGGTTGAAATGGACCAAATACTGAAAAAATGTCGGATTTTGCAGTAGCTATACAGGTCGCAATTATAGACCAATCGACGCGGAATTTCGCATGTAGTTAGAGTTTAGGGCGGGGAAGAAGCCTACCAATTTGGGTGGTCATCGGATAATATTTATCGGGTAAAATAGACCATATTTTTTGTATTGAAAAAATTCAAAATTTTTCATTAAACCGCGAATATTTTAAATCCCGGCGAAATCACAAAGCCATGACAGGGTTACTTCTGATCTTTACATTGATGTTAACATCCAACAAATCGGATATATAGCAAAATATGTGCAACATATTTGTCTATCAAAGAAGATATGCTTGAAAGATCTCTTTTATGTCGAGAACGGCTGAACTGATTTCAACAGTTCTCATTAATTCAGAATGGCCTCTTGGCAGAAAAGAAAAAACGTCTAAAAAATCGCATAAAAATATCTCTCTAAAGATGAAAATATTGATTTTGTAAATTTTCTCATATTTTTCCAATTTTGTCATATTTTTTTGGCATATTTTCATTTTGAATTAAACATTTGGTAATATTTTTACAGCTAACAAAACTAAGTAGTTAGGATATCAGGATATCATACACAGATCGCATTTATGGCCCGATCCTTACAAAATTTTGCATGGGGATAAGATGAGGGTCAGAATAGAAGCCTAATCTTTTTGGAGATGATCGCCATATATTTAGAGGTTGAAATGGCTCAAAAAACTGCAAAATTGTCGGCAGGTCGTAATTATCGCCCAATCCTCACACACATTTGAATGGGGGTTACCGCACATTGCAAAAGCCAAGCAGTTTCGGATGGCCATCCAAAAATATTCAATGTGTGAAATAGTTTGCCAACTTTTGTAGACAAAATACGAAAATGTCTATTCCAGTGAAGAATATAGAATATAGTCAAATGTCTGTATCTCATATAGATGCGTTTCAGTCAAAAACCAATAATAAATGTTAATCTTTTGCCACTTCTGGGAGATTATGGGTCTTTGGGAAATATTGGTTCCAGATCTAGGAAGACCATTTATGTGCAACATCTACCAATAAATTGGAAATGAGCAAATTAGTTTAAGTTGCTATTATTCGAAAATTAGAGTACGAACCCTGATGGTTTTCTTTTATTATTTGTCACAATATCTTGTGCAATTCTTTCGAGTATCTCGCCTATATAAACTGTATCGTTTATTATAGTGTTGTAGGGTATTCAACGGTCGGCCCCGCTCGACTTACTTGTTTACTAGAAATGTTTCAAATTTCCTATTTAAAGTTCATTATTCCCTTTATTCGGTATTTTGATGATTTTAGCGGAATTATTCATGGTAAGTGTTTCAAACATCGTATTTGAAGTTCGATATGGGTACTACAGCCTATAACAGAAAATTACTTATGGAGGTCTAGGTTCGATTTCTTGAAGTCGACTTTTCATTTTACGACTATACAGGGTGAGATAAAAAACTGCAACAAAGTCAAACGCCATAATTTTTACATTTTTTTAAATTTTATTGATTGAAAGCAAAACATGTCGGAAATAGCATCAGCTTTTAGAATAAGTTTAGATTTGTTCGAATTGGTCACCTTTGTCAATGAAACCGTCACACGCTGCCCGAATGTTGCTCTGCGGTATTTTGGCCCATTCCCGGCGAAGCGCTTGCTTGAGGTGATTGATACTTTGGTATTTTTAGTGGCAACTTTGCTTTCCAAAATACTCCAGACACAATAGTCCAACGGATTGGTATCCGGAGATTTTGGTGGCCATTGTGAGCTGGAAATGAAGCGAGGAACCTCATTCTATAACCATTCAGCAGTTCACCACTTTCAACCAAGCGAAGTAACTCTTTAGCTCTTTTGAGTCTATTTTCCTTCTGCTGCGATGTATGTTGTCGCACTTTTTGAAATTTCAATGGCTTTACCCCGAGCTCATTTTTAAATATTTTCCAAATAGAATATGGCAGTATGTTCAGCTCACGAGCCATTACTCGGCCACTGCGACGCGGGTTTCGATCAAGTCACTTCTTTACATTTCGAACCATTTCGGTTGATGTTGCTGTTTTTGTCCGTCCACTTCCTTGAAGTCGATGGGACGAGACACAAAAGATTTATTCACATTTAAATTTAACGATAGCCACTTGTGGTTTTCCAGCCAAATATAGAAAAATCGCACTATCACGCTTGAATTCCATAACTTCGTTACTGAAAAATTATCATCAAAATGCTTTTATACGCTTGTAAACAATATAATGAGCTGTCGCTGGAATAATTTTAACAGCTGTCGGACGAGTGGCTTGTAAAAGACAGCAGTCTGAAGTTGGTTTCAGTTTTTTTTCAATTTTCAACTTTCGATTGTAATCCATCTTAATAAGGCGTAATAGAAATCTGCAGTCTTAAAAGTACTCCTTCCTGCGATGGCTTATGAATTGTTCTTCAACGGCTAAATGCTATTCAGTTCCATAATAAAATGTGCACATCACAAACGAAAATACATACTTCCCATACAGTTCATAGAAATATTTATGAATTTTCCTGTTTATGTCAATTAAATGTGTATATGTTTGTAAACATACAAATTGTTTTCATATAACACTTAGACACACCCCGTAGTAATGCCAACAACCATTATTTAATTTATGCGTCCATAAGTTTGCAAAATTGTTGCCAATAATAGAATCTCACTAAAAGTCACAACGGGTTGCCCGCGTTGAAATTATAATTTTTTAATGAGGTCTATTTTATAGCCAACCTCCACCACATTTCAGAAAAGTTTCACAGCATCCGTATGTCCATAGAGTTGAGAAGAGTTTTTGTAAAACTTTTATAAAAACCCAAAACACAATGATGAGTATACTTTAGTTTGTTCAAATGTACTCGATTTTATTTTCATTCATATTGTAGTTATTTACAATTCTAACTCAGTAAATAAAAGCTGTTATTAAATTCTTTTTGCAATATATGCAATATGTTATGTTTGATGCACAGGCTGTCAATACATAATGATTTTTTCGATATATGAATTTTAGATCTACTTCCATTATTTCCTGTAAAATGGGTTAAAAAAATGTCAAAAATGCCGCAAAGTCGATGGTACACTGGGTGAACAATTAAAAAAATATAGAGTGCATGATATCACTCCGAAAAGGATTCTATTAAAAAAATATATATCGGACCCGAGTTCCACCAAATGGAAACGTACGTCCCAAAATTCACTCCATTTGGGATGATATTAGGCATTTGCACAATAAACCTAAATTCGGATTAAGGATATATGGGAGCTTTATTTAAATCATAGCCGATCTCAATATAATTTGACAAAGGTATTTCCGAGCTCTATAAGATATCTGGTAACAAATACCATTGTTGTCGAATGCATATTACGAACGTAAGGGTTATATAGATCAAATTGGGTGGAACATATATATGTGAGCTAAAGCTATATCTGAACCGATTTTAACCAAATTTAATGTACTTGCTTCTAGACTGACTTCGGTAGGATGTGTCAAAATTCAGGTCATTTGGACTGATATTGGCCATTTGGTGCACAATTAACCCGAAATAGGTTGAAGATATATGGGAGCTATATCTTAATTTGAACCGATCTTGATAAAATTTAGCAGAGGTATTTTAGGGCTGTATCTCGTACCTAATATCATTCTTGGGGATAAATACATATTTTGCTAAATAAGAAATATTGATATTTAGAAAAATGTCACGCCTAAATACTACAATATTTTTTGGATTCCTCAGTTTTAATATGTTGAAAGAATGGAAAGTTGTATTCTGAACCACTCTGCGCGTCAAAAAAGGTACGCACTTCTGGTGAGGTTCTCCATATGTTGATCTAGATTAATTGAAGACACTAATGTTTGGTGGGGTTCGCTGTGTGAATATTTTACTCACTTTTAATACATCAACAGTGGAGATATAGAATTCAATGTCTAGTCGTACCAGTATAAGGGTGAGACGTCCAACTGCTTGTTTGGAACATGAGTTCCATCCTGAATTTCCTGCCACATTTTTAAGTTCACAATCTTCCTAACATCTCCCCTCCTCTCATAAGCTATCAAAAAATTCGGATCAATTTTTTTTTAATTTTTAACTGAACTCCAAACATAATTCAACGTACGTAATTCGTAATTCTGAAAACTATATGATTTTTTGTATTTGGTAAATTGTATACTTTCATAATTAAATATAATTGCTGTTTTAATTCGAGATAATACATGTGTATGAAAAAATTGTTGAAACATAATTATTCACTTGATGTGGATAATATATCATATTTTATTTTGAATCAGGCGATTATTTTGTAATGTTCACACAAATACTTTGATTTGTTCATTGTTTGTTCAAATTAAGTAAACAAGCCCACACGGGCAGACCTTTTATAACCCTATACCAAAATGTGTGCTACATTGAAAATTAGTTTCTGAAAATACAAAACTTATTTTAATATCAATTGGGAACAATATATACTCTCAAAAACTCTAAGATTGTCATTATAAGTCTCTGATGCAAAATAATTCAGTATACTCTACTTCACATAGTGTCCAAAATTCATATCAATATAGCACAAATCGTTGCTCAAATGGTCATTTGTTTAAAGAGTAAAAAAATATTCAGTGTCCTAGTGTAATTTATATGAGTTGTGAAGAGAGACCCTTTTTACAATGGAGCTAATATATACAGAAATATTGCGATGTTTGAATAAATTCACTTATTAAGAAAACAAGTTAACAAATGCTATAGTTGTTCGGCCCGACTATGTGATACCCAACAACACCACAATGTTGGAAATCCCCTTATGTCCGAATCCATTTTGGAAGATTTTTTTTTTTTATATAATATCATAGAGCCCTGCACAGTTGTTACCCTATGTTTTTAACCTGTATTCAAAACAATTGTACACAAAATTGTGGTCCATTTGACCCGCTAAATATAATCCCATGGTAACCCATTATGATAGACTTCTGCCTTGTCCTTAACTCTCTCCTCATGCATAATTTCGTGTCGATTGGTTTTCAATTGTGACCTGTAGAGCGACTGCAAAATCTGGAAAATTTTAATTTTCTTGGTCCATTTGAATCCAAAACATAAAAGTTATACTTTATTTTACCCGCTAGATATTATCCAATAACCGTGCAGTGGCCCAGCCCTAATTGTGGCCTCTAGAGCAACAGCAAGATCAGGAAATGTTTCTGTTTTGGACCCAATTCGACCTCTTTTGCGATCATCTCCAAAAACAATAGGCTTCTATTCTGACCCTATCCACACCTCCATTTTCAGTTTCGACTTTATGATACCCTACACCACTTTGCTAATGTAGTAGAGCTCCACATAACAATTAAAAGTTTTTATGGGAGAATTCAATCATACACGTTATGATTATAATTATAATTTAAAGTTCAAAAGACTAAATATGCCAAAGCATTTGAATCTTTTAAAATCGGACTTGTATTGTCCATTTGATATATATGGGAGCTATATCCAAATCTTAACAGACCTCGATAAAATTTTGCAAAGATAGTTCTGAGCTGTATTTGATGTATTTCCCTTAATATCGTTGTTACGGAGTGCATATCACGGCTGAGGGTAACAAATATAACAGATCGGATGAACAATATATATGGGAGCTATAGCTATATCTGAACCGATCTTCACCAAATTTGACATACTAGCTTCTAGACTCAATTCGGTCGTAAGTGCCAAATTCCATCCCATAAGGGCAACTATTAGACGTTTGGTGCACAATAAAAGGTAATCCGAACCGATCTCGATAAAATTTAGCAAAGGTATTTCTGAGCTGTATTTGATATTTTTCCCCATATATTGTTGTTACAGAGTGCATATTACGGCTGCTGAGGACTAAAATAACAAATCGGATGAACAATATATATTGGAGCTATAGCTATATCTGAACAGATTTCGATCAAATTTGGCATACTTATTTGCGGGCCTAATTTGGTTGTATGTGCAAAATTCCATACTATTCGGGCTGATATTACACGTTTGGTGCACAATAAAAGGCAAATCGGGCGAAGATATATATGGGAGCTATATCTAAATTTTTACCGATTATCTCCAATTTCAGTAGGGTTCGTCCTTGGGCTAAACAAATGATTTGCGCAATATTTCATCGGGATCGGGTAATAAATGCGAACCGTACTTTTTTCACAAAAATACATGGACAGACGGACGGACATGTGTAAATCGACTCAGAATGTGATTCTATGCAGATCATCAAAAGGAACTATGGGTCTATATCGCTTCCTTTTGCCTGTTACAAACAAATGCACAAAGACGTAATACCTTGTGTTGTAGCGTATAAACATGAAGACCGGCCGGCCGGCCGACCGCGTTTCAAAAACCATAAAGTGGGTGAGGCTGTTGTATGGGGGCCGTACCAAAACGGGAACCTCTATAGATAAGTTTATACTTCAAGGATTGTCATCTACCAAATCTTAAGATCTTAAATACCAAATTTGAAATAGGTTCGTGGTTAAATTTGGCTATGATTATCAAAATACCGAATTTCGGTGGATATCGGTATATGTGCGCTTCCTATAGCGTGGGCCCAAATATTCAATGTTCCGCCACCGGAGCTAGAACCCATGTGGAACTACAAATATCAATTTTTAGGCAAATCCGTGAAAAAATGCGACAAAAATCTTCAAAATACCGAATATCGGGTGGTACCTTAACATAGGCACTATACCAAAACGTGGACCTATATATACAATGTTCCGCCTAGAACTCATTGCGAACTCACTGCTAGAACCCAATGCGAACTACAAATATCAATTTTAGACAAATCCGTGAAAAAACATGGTAAAAACGGGAGGTACCTTTGTATAGCGGCTATACCAAAATGTGGACCGATATATCTCATTTTCAATACCAACCATCCTAGACACAATACAAATTGTTTTGCCAAATTTTGAAGGTCTACGTCAAATAATGTGGGCTGTATCGTGATTTCAACAGACAGACGGACATCGTTAAATCGACTTAGAATTTTATGCTGATTATGAATATATTTTTTTTGCGGTGTACGATGAATATTTAGGGATGTTACAAACGGAATGACAAAGTTAATATACCCTCCCTTCCTTGTTTACAAAAACACATGGACAGACGGACATGCATAAATAGATTCAGAATGTGATTCTATTAAGATCATCATAATGAACTATAGGTCCATCTCGTTTCGTTCTGCCTATTAAAAATACAGTGTTGCGTTGGGTATAAGAACAACATGCTATTTCCATTTTGCTATTTTTGAGTAGAGGATATAACATATCAACTTGACAGAACTCATGGATTTCTCAATTGTTTTATTTGAATTCTTAGTAACAGTATATTTTCATAATTAAATATAATTGCCGTATTAATTAGTGATCAATAATTTTTGAAATCGCATTGTTTGACTGATGTGTATAATATTTCACATTGTATTGTAACTGCCACAAAAGTAATAAGTAGAAAAAAAGTGAATCTTGTTGTTTATTTTAATTAATACGATTGCAAAAGAAAAAAACAATTGATGGTTTATCATTATTAGTTTTTGTTTTCGCCAAAGCTTTCGAAAAATTCTTCTGAAAACACATGGAAATAATGAGGAGTTATACTCTAGCAGGGTAGTTTATTTCGCACAATAGATTCAGCATAAAAAACGGACGAGTGAATTTAATTTAAATAAATTTGAGTCGGATTAAATTAAGTTCAACAGTTTTCAAGAAAACATTTTAATTACAGTTCTTTTTTAACGTAATTTTGTTTGTTGGTCAATAAAATCTGTACATCCATCCCTATGTGTTTATTGTAGAATTTACAGATGGTATATAGCATTATATATGGTATGTGCGCTTCGTCGATTTGAAAAATCCGTTGCAGAAAATGTTGGGCTGGTTTTATTTTAGATCTGGTGGGAAAGTGAGAGGTCAAAGTTTCGTATAATCCTAACTATAATAAAATGTAAAATAAGTCGATTAATGTAAAATAAGAGGATTATTTTACTTTCGCACATACCGATAACTTTACAAATACTAGGTCCAATATTTTTGGTTCCTCTTCTATCCTCTTCTAAAGTAGAATTTTATCAATGATCAATGGAATGACAAAATTTATATACCGTCCATACTATGATGGAGGGTAAAATAAGGTACGCTTCGCTACACCTTTTGATTTTATATTGTTTCCAAAATGTAGAATAGCCTGTGGTTTTAAAAGAAATAAACGTCATCGACCGAAAAATATTATATCGTAACTTCAAAATAATTGGACAAATTTATTTGTAGACCAAATTCCGTCACGAATTCCACTCATCATTAAAATCTTACATACGCAACGTGTTTGATGCATCATGTACCTAAAATCGGACGAAAAAGTATATGGGAGCTATATCCAAATCTGAACCGATTTAAATACAATTTAATAAATATATTTTGAACCAAATTCCTTTACTCATTCCAAATTTTATTTGAATCGGACTTAAATATCGCGTTTGGTACATCAAATACACGAAATAGAACGGAAATATACAGGGTGAGATAAAAAAATGCAACAAAGTCGAAATCCATAATTTTTACATTTCAAACAATCAAAACAAAAAATGTCGAAAATAGCATCAACTTTTAAAATAAGTTTAGATTTGTTCGAATTGGTCACCTTTGGCACGAATTATGGCCTTAAAACGGCCAATGAGACCGCCACACGCTGCCCGAATTAATACGAGCGGAGAGCGACCATCGGCTGTTATGGCGGCCCACACCATCACCATGGCCGGGGCTTGAGTTCTTGTGGCCAACCGAAGGTGCACATTTTCAGCTGACCTCTTTGGCAAGTAAACACCATCATTTTGTTTGTGTACGAACTGCTTGACAACGAATGTTTTCTCTTCGGAGAAAACCAAATTCGGCAGTTTCCCACTTTCGGCCAAGCGTAGCAACTCTTTACCACGTTGGAGTCTGTTTTGAATTTTTTGGAATTTCAATGGTTTTCAATGAAAAATGAGCTCGGGGTAGCTCATTTTTCAATATTTGCCGAATGGAATATTGCGATATGTTCAGCTCACGAGCCATTTTTCGGCCACTGCGACGCGGGTTTCGATCAAGTCTCTTCTTTACTTTACCATTTGTGCTGATGTTGCTGTTTTCTTCCGTCCACTTCCTTGACGTCGGGCTACCCCACCAGTATCACGGTAACGAGCTATGGAACGAGACACAAAAGATTTATTTACATTTAAATGCTGGAGTGCTCTAACCGTTGCAACTTTTTTCCAACCAAATATAAAGAAATCACACTACACGCTTGAATTCCATCAACAATAACTTTTTTTCTGGAAAAATCTCACAAATAATAAAATCTCAAACAATATAATGAGCTTTCACTGGAATAATTTTACAGCTGTCGGACGAGTGGCTTAGAAATAACAACGTATAATATAATATATACGTATAATACCCCCAACACATAGTGTTGTAGGGTATAATAATATATAGCCAAATATACTTTCAGGCGATGCTGTTTATACCCTACAACACTATGTGTTGGGGGTAATATAAGTTTGATTGTGCCAACAATTATGTAGCACCTCGAAATATTGGTTTCCCACATAGGAAAGTATATATGGATCTTCCTATCTCGCCGAGCTGAGTCGATCTAGCCATGTATGTCCGTCCGTCCGTCTGTCCATGTTAATTTGTAATCACTCTACGGGTCGCAATTATGGTCCGATTTTCACGAAATTTAGAATGGAGGTGGGGTTTGGGCCAGAATAGACCCCTATTTCTTTTGGAGATGATCTCATATTAAGTGGTTGAAATGGACCAAGTACTGAAAAATTTCCTGATTTTGCAGTTGCTCTACAGGTCGCAGTTATAGACCAATCGACGCGGAAGTAAGCATGAGGCTAGAGCTTAAGGCTGGGCAGAAGTCTTCCAATTTTGATGGTAATCGGGTAATATTTAGTGGGTAAAAAGGCCTTGACACTTGTGTTAAATAAAATCAAATTTTCCATTAAACCGCGAATATTTGTAATCCCGGCGAAATCACAAATAGACGAACAGGTCAATCCTGACCGTTACGTAGATGCCGATAGTAAATAAATCGGATATATATAGCGAAATATGTACAATACGTATATACAAATGAAGGGGATGTTAGCTAAAATGCTTATATCTCATGAATGGCTGGACCGATTTTGACAAATTTTGTCAATTCAGAATGCCCTCTTGGCATAAGAAAATAAAATCTAAAAAAAAAATCGCATAAAAATGTGCCAATAATGGTGTTATTATAGATTTTGTAGCATTTTGTGACATTTTTTTATTTTTTCATATTTTTTATCGCATGCGATTTTTTCAATTTGACTTATAATATTGAAATCTACATTTTGTAAAATTTTTTCACCTTACAACACGGGTTGGGGTTATTATATACAGATTGCAATTATCGTCCGATCTTCACGAAAATTTTCACAAGGGTAGGGTTAGGCTCAGAAGAGCTATTGTTTTCAAAGATAGCCGCAATATATTTAGGGTTTGAAATGGACCACTACTTTTGTGTGAAAAAAAAAATACCAACATTACTTACAGGCGATATCCGAAATACACAAAAGACGAACTTCTGGCTTTTTTATGCTGATTTCGTTGATGAATATAGCCAAATATCGTAGACAAGCAAATCATAAAGATGGGTCTAAATTTGTAGATGCAGAACGGCTTCTTGCTTTTGGAGATGATGGCAAAATATTAAGGGGCTCAAATGAACCAAAACAGAAAAAAAAATACTGATCACACAATTGAAGCCAATCGACATGCTTTTTGGATGACCATTGGATTATATGTAGCTGTAAAATGGACCACAACAACTAACAGCACGACGGAGTGCGCAAATGTCCCTGGTCAAAATGGTAAGGACAATATCTGGGCAATGCTCCATGACAAAATTTCAAAAGCGAAATCTTCCAAAATGGACTTGGACATAAGGGTGCTTCTGACATATTGTAGTGTTGTAGGGTATCACATGGTCGGCCCCGCACGACTATAGCATTTGCTTACTTGTTTATATTTTGAAATTATCAGGAAAATCTTAGTTTTTTTTCACACTCCAAATCATATAAAACTTTGATATTGAAAATCGATCCCTTATAACAGCGGAAACAAAAATAGTGCGTGATGCTGCGGTCATTAACAGAAGATATATCTAAATATGAACCGAATTTAATAAATAGTGCATATCCGGTCTAGATTAAAACCATTTTTAGACTTGATACTGGCAATTAGCTATTGGTTATCAATATTCAACTCCTACCGCTGTCGTATAACCTTATGCCAAAAAAAAAAAAAATATTATGTATCCATCCATCCATCTCCCTTGGCAGTATTTAACAATGTGATGGTCTTGTTATTCATTATTTTCATTGAAGTATCTAACATTCATTTCAATGAGTCTAACATTTCATGGTCAAGTGAATCGGTTGAATCTCCCATTCAATCACAGACAACAATAGGTACATAGAGGCAGTATTCACGTGAGCACAATTGATTGTGATCGTTACCGTTGTTTTATGAACAGAGTTCAATGAACTGTACTTCAAACATTTTTATGTGGATGATTTTCAATTGTTCAGAATTGTGTTGGATAAAGTCATGATTTTCATGTTTTAAACAGAACTTCAATATCTCACAACAGTTGCCACACCTTTAATTTGATTAAATAAAAAGTAAGCTACTTGATGAAGTATTTGCATTTGTGCTCCAACGCTGGTCATAACCACTACTCTGGGCAAGATTGAGACAACATTTTTGGTTAACATCTGGGAGATTAAATTCATCAAAACTGCTTGAAGAATAAGTGATTATATTGAATATGCCGTCCAATGTTGAAGTTTCTTGCTAAAAAATGAATTTATATTTAAAATAGGCATTTACATAAAACAACATTTCTGATAAATCAAAGAGTTGTTGTGATCTTAAAAAGCAAGTAATAATATCATTTATAGAATTGGCATGTAATTAAACATTGAAATTGTCTCAAACGTTTTTAAGATCATAAAACCTTGAAATTAATTTTTAAGTAACAATTTGACATTAGCAAATGAAAAAGAAAATTAATAAAAATGACCATCAATATTGTTTTGCAACAGGCCCCCACAGCACATAAATAGGGTAACCATTTTGGCATAACATAAAACAAGTAAGCAAAGGCTATAGTCGTGCAGGGCCGACCATGTGATACCCTACAACACTACAATATATTAGAAGCCCCTTTATGTCCAAAATTATTTTGGAAGATTTTGCTTTTGAAATTATTTCCCGGAGCACTGCCCAGATATTACCCTTAGCATTTTGAACAGGGACATTTGCCATATATTTACGCACTCCATCGTGCTTTTAGTTGTTGTGGTCCATTTTACAGCTAAATTTAATCCAATGGTCATCCAAAATGCTAGATTACTTCCCTGTCCTTAACTCTCTTCTCGTGGGTGTCGATTGGCTTCAATTGTGTGATCAGGAATTTTTTTTCTGTTTTTGGTCCATTTCAACCAAATAATAGGCCTAGCCCTTCTGAGTCTAACCCTACCGTTTTGAAAATTTTCGTGAGAATCGAGAATAATTGCAATCTGTTTATAATAACCCCAGCCTGTGTTGTAAAGTGAAAAAATTATACAAAATTTACACTTCAATATTAACTCAAATTGAAAAAATCGCATGCGATAAAAATATGAAAAATTAAAAAAATGTTACAAACTACTACAAAATCTATATTGACATAATTTTTGACATCTTTTATGCGATATTTTTATATGTTATATTTGTATGCCAAGAGGGCATTCTGAATTGACAAAATGTTTCAAAATCGGTCCAGCCATTCTTTAGATATAAGCTTTCTAGCTAACATCCCCTTCCTCAGTATATACACATTGTATATATTTCGCTACATATATCCGATATATTTACTATCGGCATCTACGTAATGGTCAGAACTGACCTTTCCGTCTATTAGTGATTTCGCCGGGACTAAAAATATTCGCGGTTTATGGAAAATTTGACTTTTATTTAACACAAATGGTATTCCACTCACTAAAACAAAATTGGAAGACTTCTTCCCAGCCCTAAGCTCTAGCCCCATGCTAAATTCCGCGGCGATTTGTCTATAATTGCGACCTGTAGAGCAACTGCAAAACAGGAAATTTTTCAGTTCTTGGTCCATTTCATTCCTTAAATATTATGCGATCATCTCCAAAAACAATAGGGTTATATTCTGACCTTATCCCCACCTCCATTTTCAATTTCGTGAAGATCGGGCCATAATTTCGACCTGTAGAGTGATTACAAACTAACACGGACAGACATTTTAGACCCCACAAAGTATATATATAT
This sequence comes from Musca domestica, assembly GCF_030504385.1. Classification (NCBI taxonomy): domain Eukaryota; kingdom Metazoa; phylum Arthropoda; class Insecta; order Diptera; family Muscidae; genus Musca; species Musca domestica. The sequence continues at coordinate 6,005,927 of NW_026712296.1, read as the reverse complement.
ATTCTTGATCAGCATAAAATTCTATGTCAATTTAGCAATGTCCTTTCGTCTGTCCGTCTGTGGAAATTACTATAGCTTCCTAACGAAATGAAGTAGGTTGATATAATTTTACTCATATCTATATATAATCTGCAGGACTTTTGGTATTTCAAATTTTGTATTTGAAGTTCCTAATGGATACTACAGCCCAAGACAAAAAATTGTCTGTGCAGGTCCACGTCTTCGTACAGCCCCCACATAACGGTACCTCCCGATATTCGGTATTTTGGTGATTTGAGCGACATTATTCGCCGGAAATTCAAATTTGGTATTTGAAGTTCGTAGTAGATATGATGATTTTAGGTTTTTTTTTAAGTTTCGCATTTGGTTTATGACAAAACTTGCCTATGCAGGTCCCCATCTTCGAATAGACCTGCATTCGGTATTTTTAAGAGAATTTTTAACGGATTTTATTTATTTATTTATTTATTCAGTTTTTTTTTTTTGAAAATTGTCAAATTCGTTCCAATTGGTGGAGGGTATCCAAATTTTGGTCTGGCTGAACTTACAGTTTTTTTACTTGTATTGGAAATTTGTGTGAAGTAGATCATCCAACACTGCATCGATTTTTAATAAATTTGACTTTTGTACCAAGTAACATTGCTGTATAGTGCATGATATGACTGATATCGTATGATATTAAAAAAATATATATATTGGAGCAATAGATACATCAGTTTCACCATATGGAAAAATTCGGTTGAATATTACTACATATATTATTACATATATGGTGGATAATAAACATAAAATCGAAGGTATATAAAAATCTGAACCAATCTCGATAAAATTTGGCAAAGGTATTTTCCATTTGTATCTGATTTCCAGTATCAAATATCATTCTTGTGGAGTGTACATTACTCATGTGAGGATCTTTAACACCAAAGCGGATGAAACATTTATATGGGAGCTATAGATAGAACTGAAACGATTTTCACTAAATTTGATGTACTTGTTTCTAGGTAAAATTCAGACGGAGATTTTTGTTATTTTCGCAAAATGTTGAACTTTTGTAGGGTAGGTACCAGAAGGAGGGGGACTGTTATTGCTGATCTCCGTACTTGATCTAATTCGAGAATTATCTTTCGCATCAAATGATTTAAACGCTTTATATACCCGACACCACAAGGTGGTCAGGGTATTATGTCTTTGTGAATTTATTTGTAAAAGGCAAAAGGAAACGAGATAGACCCATAGTTCCTTTTGATGATCTGTATAGAATCACATTCTGAGTCAATTTATGCATGTCCGTCCGTCTGTCTGTATGTCCGTCTTTCTGTCCATATATTTTTGTAAACAAAGTACAGGTCGCATTTATTGCCCGCTTCAGATGAAATTTTGCACAAATAATTTGTTTGACCCAACGACGAACCCTAATTGGAGATAATCGGACGAAATTTAGGTATATGTCCCATATATATGTTCGTCCAATTTGCCTTGTATTGTACATCAAACGTGTAATATCAGCCCAAATAGTATAGCATTTTGCACGTAAGGCCAGATTGGAAAATAAGTATTTTAAATTTGATCGGTTCAGATTTGGATATAGCTCCCATATATATTGTTCATCCGATTTGTTTTTTTCCTCGGCAACCGTAATATGCACCCTGTAACAACGATATTTGAGGAAATATATCAAATATAACTCAGAAATATCCTTGCTAAATTTTATCGAGATCGATTAATATTTGGATATAGCTCCTATATATGTATATCTTCGTCCGATTTACCTTTTATAGTGTTCCAAACGTGTAATTGAGTCTAGAAAATAGTATGTCAAATTTGGTGGAAATCGGTTCAGATATTGCTATAGCTGACATAGATATTGTATATCCGATTTATTGAATTTGCCCTGCATAGCCGTAATGTGGACTCCGTAGTGACGATATTCGGGGAAATATATCAAATACAGCTCAGAAATACCTTTGTCAAATTTTATCGAGATCGGTTCAGATTTAGATATAGCTCTCATATATAACTATTCGATTTCAAGTTAATTGTGCACCAAATGGATAATACACGCCCGAATTGAAAAGGCGCAAATGTCTCGACAAATTTAGTAGAAATCGGGGATATACCTCCTATATATTAGATCCTTTGGACTTTTAATTATTTTTATACCCTACAACACTTTGTGTTGGGGGTATTATAAGTTTGATTGGGCCAAAAATTATGTAACACCACGAAATATTGGTTTCCCATATAGGAAAGTGTATATGGATCTTCCTATCTCGCCGAGCTGAGTCGATCTAGCTATGTATGTCCGTCCGTCCGTCTGTCCGTCTGTCCATGTTAATTTGTAATCACTCTAGAGGTCGCAATTATGGTCCGATCCTCACGAAATTGAAAATGGAGGTGGGGTTAATGTCAGAATAGAACCCTATTTCTTTTGGTGATGATCGCATAATATTTAGGGGTTGAAATGGACCAAAAACAGGAAAATTTCCTGATTTTGCAGTTGCCCTACAGGTCACAATTATAGACCAATCGACGCGGAATTTCGCATGCAGCTAGAGTTTAGGGCGGGGAAGAAGCCTACCAATTTGGGTGGTCATCGGATAATATTTAGCGGGTAAAATAGACCATATCTTTTGTGTTGAAAAAATTCAAAATTTTTCATTAAACCGCGAATATTTTAAATCACGGCGAAATCACAAAGCCATGACAAGGTTACTTCTGATCTTTACATTGATGTTAACATCCAACTAATCGGATATATAGCAAAATATGTGCGATATATATGTCTATCAAAGAAGATATGCTTGAAAGATCTCTAATATGTCGAGAACGACTGAACTGATTTCGACAGTTCTCATTAATTCAGAATGGCCTCATGGCAGGGAAGAGAAAACGTCTAAAAAATCGCATAAAAATATCTCTCTAAAGATGAAAATATTGATTTTGTAACTTTTTCTCATATTTTTTCAAATTTGTCATATTTTTGGCATATTTTTATTTTGAATTAAACATTTAAACAGCTAACAAAACTAAGTAGTTAGGATATCAGGATATCATATACAGATCGCATTTATGGCCCGATCCTTACGAAACTTTGCATGGAGAGGGTCAGAATAGAAGCCTACTCTGTTTGGAGGTGATCGCCATATATTTAGGTGTTGAAATGGACCAAAAAAACTGCAAAATTGTCAGCAGGTCGTAATTATCGCCCGACCCTCACGCACATTTGAATGGGGGTTACCGGACATTGCAAAAGCCAAGCAGTTTTGGATGGCCATCCAAGAATATTCAATATGCGAAATAGTTTGCCAACTTTTGTAGACAAAATACGAAAATGTCCATTCCAGTGACTTTTTGGAGAATTCACAAATACAGGAAAGACGCACTTCTGACTATTTCGTTAACGCTGATTTCGTTGAAGAATATAGTCAAATGTCTGTATCTCATATAGATGCGCTTCAGTCAAAAACCAATAATAAATGTTAATCTTTTGCCACTTCTGAGAGATTATAGGTATTTGGGAAATATTGGTTCCAGATCTAGGAAGACCATTTACGTGCAACATCTACCAATAAATTGGAAATGAGCAAATTAGCTTAAGTTGCTATTATTTGAAAATTAGAGAACGAAACCTGATGGTTTTCTTTTATTATTTGTCACAATATCTTGTGGAATTCATTCGAGTATCTCGCCTATATAAACAGTATCACTTATTATAGTGTTGTAGAGTATTCAACGGTCGGCCCCGCTCGACTGTAGCCTTTGCTTACTTGTTTTAATCATAGTTGGTACGAATTAATTCTCACAAATTCCCCATTTAAACTGTTATTTGTTATGTGAGCCTCTACTTATTATGCAGAGTGGTGTAGGGTATCATATAGTCGGTCCGCCCGACTTTAAGACTTACTTTACTGGTTTTGTCTACGGCTGTGGATATAATTCCCGTAATTTCTGTATATAATTTCCCTACTACCAGAGAGAATTTCACTCTTTTACTAGTTTTACCACCTAAAAATTACGGAAATATCGAATTTGTTCAACGTAAAAATTTAATGTAAAAACACATTAAACCGCATCTTGTTTTTTTCCACTTTCGCCGTCGCCTTACAAAAGGTAAATTGAAAGCGGAATATACAAATATATGTATGTGTACAGAAGTTTCACGAAGGGAAACAGAAAATATGTACTGTGTTTCCGTATTTTGTACACACATACATGCTATGGTGGTACTGCCACATATAAAGGTGCAAGTAACACTTTTCAGACACATTGTTGGTGTAGTTGTTGTTGTTATGAACATTAAATTGTTATAGCTCTCAAGATTTATTCTTTAACAATAACACAATGAATACAAAACGTTTTGTGCAAAAGCGTTGTGTTGGTACTTTCCCAACAAGCGAGAAGAGCCAGATCAACAAGTAGGCAGGCACCGGATGATAGACATCTGGCAGTGTCTGGTAAAACGTATCGTCGGACAAGATGCTTGAGAACTCAAGTGGCGTATATTTTAAGCTTCAACGCCGTATTCAGATTTCCACAAGAGTTTGCCACAAAAATGAACTGTGTGTGAATGCCAACCTGCGGTGCTGTTAAAATTGGTGCTTGGGTAGAAGTAATTTTACATACATACGAACATACGGAACATTAATTCATTTTTTTTTTTTCTTTTATTGAAATCGTTTTCATTGCTCTCTTTTCAAAATAGACATATACCATTGCGTGCGAAACAAATTACCTGTTGTCAAGAGTTCTGTCTGCAAAGCTAAATTTTGCAATCTCATCCCTGAGTACGTTGAAAACACAGATTCGTTGTGGATTATCTTCCGGTTTCAATGATAAACTACTTCCTATTATGCAAGTATTGAGTTATATATAAACCAATAATTGCTCAAACAAAATCATTCAAGAATCGGTATTCACTTATTCAACATATCACTAAACCTTTAAGACTTAATAGCAATGGTAGGTTAAAATTAATTATTTGCTGGAGTAAAGCAACAAATTGATCGTTTCAATATTTTTGTATATTTTAGAAAATCTTTGGCATATTAGGTCTTGCATCATTGGCTTCTGCTGCAATTATCCCTTATGATGGGTTAAGGCTGCAAGCTGCTGATATCTCCGATGTGTCTAGAAGTGAACCTATACAGAATGCTGAAACGACCATCTTAAATGATGAGGGATATAAGTATAAGTCTGTGCGCCGTTTAAAATATCGTAAACGAAGAGACGTTTCCGAGGTTGCAAACGAATATTTGCCACCAGCCGGGGAAATTGCAACTGAGGCTGTTGCTGATGAACAGCCTGAGGAAGGATCTCAAGATTCATCGGTTTTGGGTGCTGATGGTTATGAATATAAAACCGTTAGTCGTTTAAAGTATCGCCAACGTCGTGATGTGTCCGAAGTTGCAAACGAATATTTGCCACCTGCCGAGGAAGCTGTCACTGAAGCTGTTGCTGATGAGCAGCCTGAGGAAGGAGCTCAAGAATCTGCTGTTTTGGGAGCTGATGGCTATGAGTACAAAACTGTACGGCGTCTGAAATACCGTCAACGTCGTGATGTGTCCGAAGTTGCAAACGAATATTTGCCACCTGCCGAGGAAGCTGTCACTGAAGCTGTGGACGAAGAACAGCCTGAGGTAGGAGCTCAAGAATCTGCTGTTTTGGGAGCTGATGGCTATGAGTACAAAACTGTACGTCGTCTGAAATACCGTCAACGTCGTGATGTATCCGAAGTTGCAAACGAATATTTACCACCTGCCGAGGAAGCTGTAACTGAAACTGTTGCCGACGAACAGCCTGAGGAAGGAGCTCAAGAATCTGCCGTTTTGGGAGCTGATGGCTATGAGTACAAAACTGTACGTCGTCTGAAATACCGTCAACGTCGTGATGTATCCGAAGTTGCCAACGAATACTTGCCACCTGCCGAGGAAGCTGCCACGGAAGCTGTTCTTGTTGAACAGCCTTTGGAAGAACCTCAAGATTCCACTGTTTTGGGAGCAGATGGCTATGAATACAAAACTGTCCGTCGTTTGAAATACCGTCAACGTCGTGATGTATCCGAAGTTGCAAACGAATACTTGCCACCTGCCGAAGAAACTGTTACTGAAGCTGTGGCAGATGAACAACCTTTAGAAGAACCTCAAGATTCCGCAGTTTTGGGAGGTGATGGCTATGAATACAAAACTGTCCGTCGTTTGAAATACCGTCAACGTCGTGATGTATCCGAAGTTGCAAACGAATACTTGCCACCTGCCGAGGAAGCTGCCACGGAAGCTGTTCTTGTTGAACAGCCTTTGGAAGAACCTCAAGATTCCACTGTTTTGGGAGCAGATGGCTATGAATACAAAACTGTCCGTCGTTTGAAATACCGTCAACGTCGTGATGTATCCGATGTTGCAAACGAATACTTGCCACCTGCCGAAGAAACTGTTACTGAAGCTGTGGCAGATGAACCTCAAGATTCCGCTGTTTTGGGAGCTGATGGCTATGAATACAAAACTGTTCGTCGTTTGAAATACCGTCAACGTCGTGATGTATCCGAAGTTGCCAACGAATACTTGCCACCTGCCGAGGAAACTGTCACTGAAGCTGTGGCTGAAGAACAGCCTGAGGAAGGAGCTCAAGAATCTGCTGTTTTGGGAGCTGATGGCTATGAATACAAAAGTGTCCGCCGTTTGAAATACCGTCAACGTCGTGATGTATCCGAAGTTGCAAACGAATACTTGCCACCTGCCGAGGAAGCTGTCACTGAAGCTGTTGTTGATGAACAGCATTTGGAAGAACCTCAAGATTCCGCTGTTTTGGGAGCTGATGGCTATGAATACAAAACTGTCCGCCGTTTGAAATACCGTCAACGTCGTGATGTATCCGAAGTTGCAAACGAATACTTGCCACCTGCCGAGGAAGCTGTCACTGAAGCTGTTGCTGTTGAACAGCCTTTGGAAGAACCTCAAGATTCCGCTGTTTTGGGAGCTGATGGCTATGAATACAAAACTGTCCGTCGTTTGAAATACCGTCAACGTCGTGATGTATCCGAAGTTGCAAACGAATACTTGCCACCTGCCGAGGAAACTGTCATTGAAGCTGTGGCTGAAGAACAGCCTGAGGAAGGAGCTCAAGAATCTGCTGTTTTGGGAGCTGATGGCTATGAATACAAAACTGTCCGCCGTTTGAAATACCGTCAACGTCGTGATGTATCCGAAGTTGCAAACGAATACTTGCCACCTGCCGAGGAAGCTGTCACTGAAGCTGTTGTTGATGAACAGCATTTGGAAGAACCTCAAGATTCCGCTGTTTTGGGAGCTGATGGCTATGAATACAAAACTGTCCGCCGTTTGAAATACCGTCAACGCCGTGATGTATCCGAAGTTGCAAACGAATACTTGCCACCTGCCGAGGAAGCTGTCACTGAAGCTGTTGCTGTTGAACAGCCTTTGGAAGAACCTCAAGATTCCGCTGTTTTGGGAGCTGATGGCTATGAATACAAAACTGTCCGTCATTTGAAATACCGTCAACGTCGTGATGTATCCGAAGTTGCCAACGAATACTTGCCACCTGCCGAGGAAGCTGTCACTGAAGCTGTTGCTGATGAACAGCATTTGGAAGAACCTCAAGATTCCGCTGTTTTGGGAGCTGATGGCTATGAATACAAAACTGTCCGCCGTTTGAAATACCGTCAACGTCGTGATGTATCCGAAGTTGCAAACGAATACTTGCCACCTGCCGAGGAAACTGTCACTGAAGCTGTGGCTGAAGAACAGCCTGAGGAAGGAGCTCAAGAATCTGCTGTTTTAGGAGCAGATGGCTACGAATACAAAACTGTCCGTCGTTTGAAATACCGTCAACGTCGTGATGTATCCGAAGTTGCCAACGAATACTTGCCACCTGCCGAGGAAGCTGTCACTGAAGCTGTTGCTGATGAACAGCATTTGGAAGAACCTCAAGATTCCGCTGTTTTGGGAGCTGATGGCTATGAATACAAAACTGTCCGTCGTTTGAAATACCGTCAACGTCGTGATGTATCCGAAGTTGCAAACGAATACTTGCCGCCTGCCGAAGAAACTGTTACTGAAGCAGTTGCTGATGAACAGCCTGAGGAAGGAGCTCAAGAAGACACTATTTTGGGAGCTGATGGCTATGAGTATAAAACCGTTCGTCGTTTGAAATATCGCCACCGTCAATAAACATGATAAATATATCTATGGATGGTAATGAGTTTTGTTAATTTCGTACCTGTTCATATATATATTCAATGATGTTATGCAACTAAATTGTTACCGAATAAAATTGTTTTTAATAATATAACATTCATGCCTCTTGTTTACTGTTGTTATTTGTTAATATAACTTACAGGCATATGTTTCAATGTTTTCCAAAACGAGCAAGGCCACATAACAAAGCATTTGAAGTGAACCAGTGGAGGGAAGCAATTCCATTTAACAAATCCCCAAAAGATTGTGGAGCGGATTCAAACAGACCGTCATGGTCAGAGACATCATGGACATTCTCCTTAGGTTTAGTTCTGATATCCTCATTGCGGCTAATATCAATACAAATGACATTGTCAACCATGATCCTCCATCGTTGTAGAATTGGTAGACAGAAATGTATTTTTCATTCGAAAAACAAACAATGAAAACGTTGTATCTTTTTCTGTTTGCTAAGCTCTTTTTAAATTAGATGGGGATGGCCACAAGTAAATACCGAATATGGTAGAAATATCCGTATTTAAGTTGAAATTGTTAAATTCGGCTATGTAATTTTAATGGTGATGGGCAGAGTCTTGTCGTGTCATTCAATTAAGTATATGAGCTTAAATTGTGTTCGTAAACACTTCTTTAAAATCACAATCGTAAGTTTATTTATTTATATAAACAATTTATTTATATAAATTAAAATTTTTAAAGTTTAAAATAATTAAAAAAAATTTTATTTATGTTTGTTAACCTATGGTTAACAACACTACCTTTATTTATTAATTCCCAAAACTGACTGCAATGAATTTACAATTGTTATTCCTAAAGACAACTATCTAAACTTATAAATTGCTTATTCTGCATTTCCCATCATCAACTTAATCATGCACCTGTTGCGCGTGTGGAGACAGTTTCATTTGGAGTTCTTGCTGCTCGTGTGGAATAGATTTCACCTGGGAACGTAATCTTGCTAAATCGGCAGGTTCAGCATTGACACGATTGGTTGATTTGACTTGATGATGTTTGGTTTGAACTGATTACGTTTCCGTCGTGACCTTATATTTTCAACAGCATTTTTATACCCTCCACCAATATATGCAGAGTAGATTAAGTTTGTCATTCCGTTTGTAACACCCCGAAATATACATTTTAGACCCCACAAAGTATATAGTCTTGATCAGCTAAAAATTCTATGTCGATTTAGCGATGTCGGTCTGCCTGGTCATCTGTGGAAATCACTGCAGCTTCCGAATTAAATGAAATAGGTTAATATAATTTTACTCAATTATTTGAAGTTCGTAATGGCTACCACATCGTATGACAGAAAATTGTCTGTGCAGGTCCACGTTTTGGTATAGCCCCCATATAATAGTACCTCCCTGTATTCGGTATTTTGATGATTTTAGCGACATTATTCAGCGTTTTATTTCAAGTTTCGCATTTGAATATTGTAATGGCTTGTGACAAAAGTTGCCTATGCAGGTCCACGTCGTCGTATAGACCCTAATATACCGAGTGAAATTTTAAGATTATAACAAACTTTTTTAACGCATTTTTTTGAAATTTTTAAAATTCTTTCTAAATGGTGAAGGGTATTGATGGTATGGCCTTCAAACTGCCAATGAAACTGTCACACGCTGCCCGAATGTTGCTCTGCGGTATTTTGGCCCATTCCCGGCGAAGCGCTTGCTTTCCAAAATACTCCAGACACAATAGACCAACGGATTGGCCATTGTGCGCAGGGAATGAAGCGAGAAACCTCATTTTGTAAGCATTCTTGGGTGGCGCGTGCTCAGTGCCATGGTGCTGAATGCTGTTGGAATGTCCAAGGTCTGCGGGCAAAGTGTTTGCGTGCCCAAGGCTTAATACACCCTTCAGAATATTTTCGCGATAATATTTGGCATTTATTCTGATGCCACGGCCGATTAATACGAGCGGAGAGCGGCCATCGGCTGTTATGGCGGCCCACCATCATCATGGCCGGAGCTAGAGTTCACTTTAGCAAGTAAACACGATAATATTGGACACGATCTGGACAACAAATGTTTTCTCATCAGAGAAACCCACATTCGGCAGTTCACAACTTTCGGCCAAGCGAATCAACTCCTTAGCTCTTTTGAGTCTGTTTTCTTTCTGTTGCGGTGTAAGTTATTGCAATTTTTGGAATTTCAATGGCTTTGCCCTGAGTTCATTTTTCAATCTTTGTCGAATGGAATATTGTGAATCGCGAGCCATTTTTCGACCACTGCGACGCGGGTTTCGATCAAGTCGCTTCTTTACTTTTCGAACCATTTCTGCTGATGTTGCTGTTTTCTTCGGTCCACAGCATCTCAGTAACGAGCGATGGTACGAGACACAAAATCACACTATCATGTTTGAATTCCATCACGAATAACTTTTTTCTGGAAATTCCCACCAAAATGCTTTAGTACCCTTGTAGACTATATAAAGAGCTGTCACTGTCGGACGCGTGGCTTAGAAATGACAGCAGTCTGAAGTTGGTTGCAGTTTTTTCATCTCACTCTGTATATCAATAACAGCGGGGATAGGTTCATTATCGAACACATATGTACATCATCATTGATTGCCCGATGATAAGAATGGTCCCTTTCATACTGTACCAAACACATCAAAATGTGAGACTGGCTGGCAATTTCAAATGATTATCTCTTTATGGATCAATGGCAAATTTGTTTGAAAATCAAATATAACTGAGTCCATTCCCTGCTCCTTTTCGGGCGAAACAGCGAATGAATCAATTATAGTAAAAATGATTGGTTGTTGTCTGTGTTCCCAAATGTACGAGCTTGCTCGTATTTCTCAATGTCCCTTAATCTCTCTTAACATTCTCCATGCTATAAAATTTAATTTTAATAGTCTCTTTTAATAGATTTCAAGCCATTTAACCCATGTTTGTCTTCTGCCATGTGCTTTTAGAGCGAAATGAAAATCCATTACGTAAGAAGTAAAAATAGACTATGGTTCGGTAATGCAGAACTTACAATACCCTTTCAATGCACGAGGACAATTTTAAATATAAAATTGTAACAAAGAAGAGAAAGAAAGTGAAGCCAAATTAGTAGGATATTCTATTCTTCAATGAGGAGATGGATCTTTATATTGTCCAATGCGAATACATGTATGTGTGTACTTCACAGCTCAATTATTTAGTTTTGAGATCTTTATAAACGATCAAATAAATAATATAATTCCCCTCTCTTAAAATAAATTCCCTTCCCAATATTTAGCACTTTTTCAATTCCCTTTTGGTATAGTTACATCGACTTGCATTTATTCAAAGTTTTATACGAAGTCAGGAATTTTTTGAAATGTTCCAAACGCCGTAGGAAAATAAGTATACCCTTCATGCAATGATGCATAGATGCTATGTTTGTTTTTGCATATTCGACACATTGATGTGAACCTGGGCCATAGTTGAAAGCAAACAGCAAGCAAACCAACACCACCCGGTTAGGAAGATGAAACCAAATTGCCAGAATCACAAAACACTAACACCAATATCCATGGAAGACACAGTTATGCTGATGAAAAGATTAAAGACAATACGGTTCATGACATTGTGCATGCGAGAGGAATAATCTGCCAAACAATAGACAAAAAAATCCAAAATTTCAGCAGCACAAGCATCGGTGGAAAATTGGAATGGTAATTTAAGGCAAGATTTAAGCAAATTAACAAAATGGTCAAAACAATGGTTATTACAAACATTGTTGCAGATTACAGCTGCAGTTTAAGCCATATACTTTACACATGTTTCAGGTAAATGGTAATGAAAAGTCGTTTATTTTTTGAGATTTTAAAAACCTATTATGGTAAAACTAATTGAAAAACTAGTAAGGAAAAGGTAACAGTAGGGCGGGGTCAGTCGTATGGTTTATCAGTTATAAAGGTTAATAGTGAAAATTTGTGAGAAATAAATCATTCAAATATTTTTATACCCTACAACACTATGTGTTGGGGGTATTATAAGTTTGATTGGGCCAAAAATTATGTAACACCTCGAAATATTGGTTTCCCACATAGGAAAGTATAAGTATGTCTCGCGAGATGAGTCAATCTAGCTATGTATGTCCGTCTGTCCATGTTAATTTGTAATCAAGCTACAGGTCGCAATTATGAACCGATCCTCACGAAATTGAAAATGGAGGGCAGAATAGAACCCTATTATTTTTGGAGATGATCGCACGATATTTAGGGGTTGAAATGGACCAAAAACAGAAAATTTTCCTGATTTTGCAGTTACTCTATAGGCCACAATTATAAACCAATCGATGCGAATATTTACATGGAATTAGAGTTTAGGAGTGGGCAGAAACCTACCAATTTGGTCGGCCATCGGACAATAATTAGCGGGTAAAATAGACCCTATCTTTTATGTAAGATAATAGGAAAATGTCCACTAAACCGCGAATATTTTCAATCCCAGCCAAATCACAATCAAGAACCGCTGGTCCGATTTTCAAAATTCCCATCAATTCGGAATGGTCTTTTGCCAGAAAACGATAAAATCTAAGAAAATCGCGAAAAAATATACCAAGAAAAAGTGAATATCTTTTGTCGATTTTTTTTCAATTTTTGTCATATTTTTTATCGCATGCGATTTTTTTTCAATTTGACTTACAATTTTGAATTGTAAATTTTCTACATTTCTACACCCCCCAACACTACGTTTTGAGGGTATAATATGCATATCGCAATTATCGTCCGATCCTCACGAAATTTTGCATGAGGGTAGGGTTAGGTTTAGAATTAAAGCTTATTGTTCTCAAGATGTACATTTAGAGGTGCAAATGGACTAAAAAATTTTTTTTTCTAATTTTGTAGTCGCTCTATAAGCCACAATTGAAAACTAATCGACAGGGAATTTCGCATCAGAAGAGAGTTAAGGATAGGGAAAAGACATTTTGGATGACCATTTGATTATATTTAGCTGTAAAATGGACCACAATGTTCGTGTGAAATTGTTTTGAATACTTAACAACACTACGAAGTGCGTAAATATTGGGCAAATCCTCCGGGTCAAAAAACTAAGGGTAACCTCAGGGCGGGGCTCTTTGACATTATTTCAAAAACGAAATCTTCCAAAATGGATTTAGATATAAGGGGACTTCGAACATATTGTAGCGTTGTAGGGTATCACATGGTCGGCCCCGCAAGACTATAGCCTTTGCTTACTTGTTGATTTTATTGAATGCCTGTTAGGGCATCAGAGGTATTGAAGTTATAATCTGATATAATTCACACCAAATTTGATTAAGGTATTGCTGAATGTGACCTCCGTATTGTGCATATTATGACTTTGGGACGGTGGAACACCGTGCAAAATATTTATGCCAAAGAAGTTTATTTGAACCCTGACTTCATTATTTTGGGTGGAAATAGGCATGATTTTTAAAAAGGGAGTGCTTCGGCTTGCTCGCATTTTATCTGGCATCTTGATCATGTCTTCGGCAGTCTTCGGAATTGGATTTTTTAAAAATCTTAGATTTTAAAGTTAGAAATGATGAAATTATGTTCAATATATAACGAAAATAATTTTTCAGTTGGCGTCCGCGGCTTTGCTGGAACACTCGCGATCTTTTAATGAACTTTTCAATGACAATTTTGCATAAATGCACAAACTGGTTATCATTTCACGATGCTGGACAGCATAGACCGTATGCGCTTGACCTGACATATTTTCATAAAAAAGTGCAATGGGAGTATGCTTTCAAAATTTATATAAAAAACCGAATTAAAACGAATACGTTTGAATACAAACGATTCGAGGGAAACTTTTTTACAAAAGCAGGAGTGAAAATGAGTAGAACATTTTTTTTGTATGGTGATTTTTGTGTGCATGTGTGCAACAGCAAATCGGGTTTGATGTTGCTGTGAACTTTGTAGGGAGAGAGGCAGGGGGTTAAGTTTGATCGTGCACAAAATCAAAGAAAAAGGCTGTGAACTTTCTAGGGAGGGAGGCAAGGGCAGCAGTGCAAACCGCATTCCTAGAAGATTTCAAACCGTGTTGTCATAATTTGATAGGATGACACTTGCACAGTAGGCGTGCACAGTAATTCCGGGGATTACTTTCCAAAATTGTAGACAATTCAAGGTAATAGAAGTGTTATTATCACAGACTAATGAAAATATAGACGAATAAATGCTTTCGCCGTCTTTCTTCGAAGAAGTTCAAATCAGCATTTGTCTATATCTTTTCAGGGATTTGAGTGAGAATATTGAAGTCACTCAATTCTAAAATGTTAAAAATGTCATAAACTATAGGACATTTGTCACTTAAAAAATTGTCCCATAAGAAAAGATAACACAAAACTACGTGATAAAATCGAAAAATTGGAGAATAATCCAGTGAAATTCTTGCAAAACGAAGAAATGTGTTTTCGAAGTCGAGTAGGTCGACCGGGAAAATCAGCATTTTGACTCTGCAAAGCACGCTGAGAGCAACTTGCGTAAAAAATACCTGCTTTTTGACCAGGGAAATTTTTCTAATGTTTAAGAACTCCTTTGCGCTGTTAGTTGCTGTGGTTCATTTTACAGTTAAATATAATCCAATAGCCGTCAAAATGCTAGACTTCTTCAGTGTCCTAAACTCTCTTCTCAAGCAAAATTCCGTGTCGATTTGTTTCACTGGTGTGATCAGGAACATTTTTCTGTTTTTGGTTCACTTGAACCCCTAAATATTTTGCGATCATCTCCAGAAGCAGGAGGACTTCTCGTATCTCCTAATTTAGACTCATCTACAGGGTGAGATGAAAAAACTGCAACCAACTTCAGACTGATGTCATTTCTAAGCCACTCGTTGCCCAGCAGTTTGTAAACAAACAAAATAACCGTGTTTACTTGCCAAAGAGGTCAGTTCAAAATGTACATGTTCGGTTGGCCACCAGAACTCAAACGCCGGCCATGGTGATGGTGTGGGCCGCCATAACAGCCGATGGTCGCTCTCCGCTCGTATTAATTAACCGTGGCATCAGAATAAATGCCGAATATTATCGCGAAAATATTCTGGAGGGTGTAATAAAGCCTTGGGCATGCAAACATTTTGACTGCAGACCGTAGGCATTCCAACAGGACTCAGCACCATCGCACTCAGCACGCGCCACCTAAGAATGGTTACAAATGAGGTTCTTCGCTTCATTACCAGCGTACAATGACCACCAAAATCTCCGGATACCAATCCGTTGGACTATTGAGTCTAGAGTATTTTAAAAAGCAAGGTTGGCACTAAAAAATGCCAAAGTTTCGATCACCTCAAACAAGCGCTTCGCCGGGAATGGGCCAAAATGCCGCAGGGCAACATTCGGGCAGCAAGTGACGGGTTTATTGGCCGTTTGAATGCCATAATTCGTGCCAATGGTGAGCAATTTAAACAAATGTAAACTTTTTCTAAAATTTGATGCTATTTCCGACATTTTTTGCTTTCATTCAATAAAATTCAAAAGAAAAAAATTATAAATTATGTCGTTTGACTTTTTTGCAGTTTATCTCACCCTGTATATGATTTGAATGTCTACGATATTTGAATATATTCGTCAACGAAATCAGTATAAACAAGTGAAGAAATTCTTAAAATCGGGCGGGCCGACTTTATGATACCCTATACCACTTTGCATATTTAGTAGAGCTTCACATAACAATTAAAAGTTTTTATGGGAGAATTAACTCATGCAAGCTATGATCATAATTATAAATTTAATTTAAAGTTCAAAGGATTAAGCATTTGTATCTTTTCAATACGGGCTTGTATTGTCATTTGGTGCACAATTAAGTTGAAATTGGATAAAGATATATATGGGAGCTATATCCAAATCTGAACCGTTCTCGATAATATTGGCAAAGATATTTCTGAGCTGTATTTGATGTATTTCCCTGAATATCGTTGTTACGGAGTGCATATTACGGCTGTGGGGAGCAAATATAACAATCTGAATCGATTTTCACCAAATTTGACATACTATCTTCTAGACTCAATTCGGTCTCATGTGTCAAATTCCATCATATTGAGGCTAATATCACACGTTTGTTGAGCAATAAAAGGCAAGCCGGACAAAGTTATACGGACATAAATCGACTCGGAATGTGATTCTATGCAGATCATCAAAAGGAACTATGAGTCTATCTCGTCTCCCTTTGCATGTTACAAACAAATGCACAAAGACATAGTACCCTGACCAAAAAGTAGCTTATTTTTTGTTTATGTGACATATTCCATTAAATAATGCATTAGGCATAATGGACATCCAACCTGCTCTAAATTTAGATATTTATTATTTGGAATTTTTAATCCCAATGGATTAACAGGAATTTTAAATAAACATTTGAGTAACATTTTTAAGTTTTTACACTTTTTTAAAGAAATGTTGGTCTTTTTTTGATTTTAATGTTTATTCAATTGAATGTATATTGACAACAATTTTCTATTAAGCAGAATTCCATTTGTGAAACTTAAAAATATGTTTTGGCCATTAATATTAAAGTTTTATCTGTGTTTTATGTTTTGCTATTAATATTTCTATAAGCTTTATTTTTTTCTATATTACTTTTCAATGCCATTTCTTGTGGGCCACTTGGTTTGGTTAATGGGGAAAGGCCCCACCAGTAACTTAATTGTCATCTGGATAGTCAATGCCATAATCCATAGTCGACGTTTTTATATTTTTAACATAAAAATACAAAGCATTTTAAGTTGTATGTAGTGTGTTTTTTTTTTTTTTTTCATAAATTCTATACTATGAAAGTATAAGTCGACATATGTCATGTTTTTGCCAAGGATTAATAAAATTCATTTTGATAAAATATAAACTTTAAAAATGATAACACCATGTATCCATTGGGGCTGCGACGTAGTTCTTTCTCAGAGTCGTATATTAACAAATTTGTTCAAATAGGACTATTTGTCATTCGTTGTAACATGATTAACCAATATTTTTTGTTTCCTTGCTTCCATAGAAATTTGAACCAAAAACAAGTTAAAAAGTAAATTTCGGTTTTTGCAACCGATGTATACCCTCAGACAATGTTCGATAATTTAAACATATTTTGACTTCTGTAATGATTATTCAACTGTTTGACCCTGTATGGAGTAGAATCGGAAGTAATGGGGCAATATTGTCCGTTTTGTATCGGACCTAAATAAATATGATATAAATATTGGGACGTGCCAGGTTTGAACTACATTGGTCACTCCCTTCAATTTATATGGGATACATATGCCAGATTTACATGACTGCAGTTTTCCATTTTCATACTTCATCTTACATGGGTATGTCCAAAATTACAAGAATATCGAACATTTATATCCAATTTTAGCGAAATTTTAAATTCCGTATTCATCTCAGTTTTATGGTTAAGAGAAATATTTAGATGTAGTAAGTTGTATAGAAAAGCTGACTTGTTTCATAAGTTATGACAGATAAAAGTATTGAAAATTGTTACCCTTTGTGGGTGAGATACCATTAGAGGTTCGCAGATATATTTCATCTTCACAATAGATCTTGTATTACCAAAAATGTTTGGCTGTGTGAAATTTGAAGAGAGTTGGATGCTTATTTCAAAATCAAAATCTTGAAACCCTATGTGGGGGAGGTACCGGAAGAAATGGTCCGATCTCTACCATCTTTGTAACAGATCTTGTGTTGATGGAAATATGGCGATGTACCAAGTCTGAATGGAATCAGATTTTAATTTCGCGTTGTATGAGCTTCACGGATATTCTAAATCTTGACCCTTTGTTGGGGATATACCAGGAAAGGACTAATATATCCCATCTTCACACCAGACAATAGGAATAATACTTCACATTTTATAAGAGTTACAACTATTCACAATTTTGACCCTTTGTGGGGAAGTACATGATGAAGTGTACCGATATATTCCATATTCACGCCATACCGTGGGTTAATTAAACAAGTAAAAAAGTATCGGTCGGTTTTGCCGACGGATGTATTCCCTCAGCCAATATTCGATTATTTAAAAATATTTTGACTTCTGTTATGATTATTCAAATGTTTAACCCATTTGTTTGAACCCAGTAGGTTCCGAAGGAATTGGCCATTTCGTATCGGACCTAAATAAATATAATATAAATATTGCGACGTGCTAGGTTTGGACTGTGTTGTGTTAATTTAAATTTTGGGATGTACCAAGTCTTGAATAGAATCGAATGTCAATTTCGTTTTTATGAGCCTTTGTGGGGGAGATACCAGAAGGAGTGGACCGATATATTCCATCTTAACACTAGATCTTGGGTTTATGAAAATATTGGGATATGTGAAATTTTAAGATAATCGAACTCTTACATCACATTTTATGAGAGTTGTAATTATTTAAAGTTTTGACCTTTTGTGGGGGAGGTACTTGATGGAGTGGATCGATATTGTCTATTTTCTCACCAGACCTAGCACTGATGCAAATATTAGGATTGGCAAGGTTTTCTCCAACCTTTCTCGGATTATAAAAATATATATTTTTGAAATATATATTTTTTGAAAATGTTAATCATTTGTGGGGGAGGTAACAGAAGGAGTGGACCGATATGTTCCATCTTAGCACAAGACCTTGCATTAATATAAATATTGGTATATATGGAATTTGAAGACAATCGGACTCTTACATCACATTTTATGAGAGTTGTAATTATTCAAACTGTTGACCATCTGTGGGGGAGATAGTTGATGGAGTGGACCGATATTGTCCATTTTCACACCTGACCCAGCACTGACCAAATATTAGGATTTGCAAAGGTGGGGCAAAATCAGATTATCCTTTCTCTTTCTGTGCAAAAAATATATTTTTTGAAAATTCCAACTTTTGTGGGGGAGGTAGCAGAGGGAGTGGACGGATATTGCACATCGACTATACACGTTTGAATGTTTTAAATTGTATATACCCTCTGTAACCATATGGCTGAGGTTATAAAAATTGTGCTGTGTGTAATTTGACGACATTCGAAATTTTACATCACTTTGAAAATAATTTTAATTATTCAAAATTGGAAATTGGATTGGACCGATATATACCATTTTAATTTTTTTGATGTGTGTAATTTGAAGATAATTGGAATTTTACATCACATTTTATGAAAGTTATTATTATTCCAAATGTTGACCCTTTGAGGGGGTACTTGATGGAGTGGACCGATGTTGTCCATTGTAGCAAAATCGGATTATTCTGCCTTCTTCTGTGCAGTAAAATATTTTTTTGGAAAATTTAGGCCTTTTATGGGGGAGGTACCAGATGGAGTGGATCGATATTGCCCATCTTTTGGAATGTTTAGACCTTTTATGGGGGATTTACCAGAAGGAGTGTACCGATATTGCCCATCTGCGAACTTGATCTAACTTTAATAATAATATTACGATGTACCTATAGACCAAATCGGATACTTCGTTCGAAAGTTATCATGCGCACCAGCCAGAAAGACAGACGGACATCTCTAGATCGACTCCAAATGTCCTGAAACGGATTTGGTCTAAAGAGACCTAGGGTCAAAACCATTATTTCGATTAGGTACGTTATTGCCGTATCAAGTGATACCCTCTCTAGCCATATGACTGTGGGTATAAAAAATAGCTTCTGGAAACAATCATGTTCGACCCTACAAATTCTTAATCAGTGTAGAATTTTAAGTCTCAATCTTATACAACCATAGATGTTACCAAAATCCGACACCGCTAGACTTTCGACCTTTTTGTTCCCTTCACCATTCTATGGAGGCTATATTAACTTGGTCATTAAGTTTGTAGCTCCTCGAATGATCATGATAGACCCTACAATGTATGTATATTCTGGACCAGCACAAAATTCTAAGTCGATTTAACGATGTGCTTTAGTCTGCCTGTTGTAATTACGCTTCATTCGAGCAAATGGAAATAGAAGGTTAAAACTTTGCACGCATGTGTATATTGCCCTTAGGCAGGTTAATTTCATAAATGATCGATCATGTCCATGCCGTTCTACGTTTTCGTGTAGCCCTCATGTAGCGGTATCTCCCAATATTCAGTATTTTATTGATTCTAGCGACATTATTTACCGGAATCACTGTAAATTTCGTATTTGAAAATCTTAATAGGTACTACAGGCTTTGGCAAACGGATATATATTCGTATAGCCCACATAAAACGGTTCCTCCCCATATTCGGTATTTTGATATATTAGCGACATTATTCACCGGAATTGTTTTAAATTACTTATGTAGATCGACGTTTTCATATGTCCCCTCCAAAATGGTTTTCATTTAGACTGAATTTTTTAACAATTTTTTTTTTAATTTTTTAAGTTCCTTACAATTAATTGATGGTATTAAAAGTTCGGCCCGGTCGAACATTGTCGCTTTTTTACATGTTTCTGGTATGACATTATTTTTGAAAATTTGCGAATTTCTTAAACCATACAAAAAATATTGTATAGCTTCATTTTATCTATATATATAAATGTAAGTTGTGTTAGTTACTACGCTTATAACTTAAGAACCGCTGGACTGATTTTAACGATTCGCACAAATTTGGAATTGTCTCCTCTCCGAAAAGGATAATATCCAAAAAAAAAATCGCGTAAAAATGTGATATATTAACATTTTCATTTTGACTTTTCAAATGTACAATAGTAATGTTTTATTTTGCATGATTTTTTTCCATTTTGACTTACTTTTTTCTAATGTACATTTGTAGTGTTTTTTTATATTTTATTTTTGAATTCAAATATTAATACCAATTTACTTAATTGACTTGATTTCTTGAGAACTGACATTGATGTCGGGTTACATGGAAGTGCAGTACCGAATTATGTGGTGGCGAAACGGAATAGATGATATCGAAATAATCTAACGCGGTCACATCAAAGTAAAAAAAGATAATTAGTTTTTGAAAATCGCTAAAAATCACGAAAACAGCGATTTTATTGCAAAAATTCTCAAATCGGGAAAAAATCGAAAAAAATTCAATGGAATCGAATTTTAAAATAATAGTACATTCTATTGATAAACTTTGTAAGGATCTTTAAACATTTGCTGTAAAAAATCAGCGAACAAGTTGAAGATTTTTTCAATTTGTTATTCTTCTTTTGTCAATTTTTTCAATTTGTATTATCATATTGAATTCAATGGATTTTTTGTGAACAAAATAAAGAATAATTTTTCACTATATATAATTTTTCACCAAAAAATGAAATAAGTGCGAAATACGATGTTAACTGACATCTACCTTTAAACTCCAGGGCCTACATCGTGGTTCAGCTGGAAGATGCGAACACATTTCAACAAACAAAAATGACCGAAAAAGCCTAATGGGGCTCATTTCAAAGCCTGGACCTACTTCTTTCATGTGACAATAATCCGTCCAAAGAGAGCTCAAAACGCACAATTCTCTGGGAGTACAATCAGTAAAATACCAAATATAAAGGGTGCAAAATAGTAGAGCGAATGGGACTTTTAGGAATGGGACTTTTAGTAAGAAACGGATTTCTATCCTTCCAGAAATTCTTCCCAAACATTCAAGATACCTTTAATCGCTTTTGCAGGTCATGATATCGATCATAACTCACGGATAAGGGTACAACAGATTTCATATTTATATAACCATCGTATTATTTTAGGTATTTTTGGCGTCTTGGCCGTTTTTTCATTTTTTGGCCCTTATTTGGCATCCTTATTTCTAATGGGGGTAGAGAACCCCTTCGCACAAATTTTGAAATTTTCAGAGTAGGGCCCATATTGGTTTTGAACAAAATTCATCAATTGATTTGGCTGAAAAATTGTATTTATGCTACCCTGGGGTAGGGAACCGTCATACAGAAATTGCCATATATGAATTTATTTAAATAAAGTCCCCACATTGGAGTATCCCCAAGTCCACTTTCACATCTAATGTGTGGTCAGAAAAGAAAATGTTGTATTCTATTGAATTTGTAACCCCCAAGAGAATATTGGTTGGGCTACGTTTTGGTATAACCCTCATATGAATGTATCCCTGATTTGTTCTATGACCGTGGTCTTGGCCACGTTTTTCAACTGATTTGGCCTTTATTGGGCATCTTGGCTTTTCTATTTCGAGGGTCTTGACCACATTTTCCAATCGATTTTGCTGTATTTAGGCTACTTTGTAAGTAGAGAACCATCTTACAGAAAAATGTCAACTTAGGTAAAAATTTTGGTACAGTCCCCATATGGTCCCCAGGGGCGCCGATCTATAGTGATTTTTACCGATTGGCTGACAACAACACGGGCATTGTTTAATCGTCATTGAATTTTACTATGAACAAGAACATAGACTTTTTGGGGATTGTAATGCGCAATTTGAGGTGCTATGGTAATGGGTGTAAAAGCGTAATTAACTTTGACTATTCAGAAATTATTTTGCACTCCTTCCATATTTCTATTTAGTCGGATCAATATTTATGTTAAAATTTGTTCACCTTTATGAGCTTTGTGAAATATTATGCTATACAAAAGTTGCATTAAAGACTAAAACTACGGGCCGGCAACGCGGACCGGGTCAGCTAGTTTTAAAATATTTTTTGCCCCAGCAACCGAGTCCCATGAGTCATCAAATAACCTCTAATCTATTTCCTACAAGAGAAAATGATTTCTTGACTCATAATGGAATTCCTAGCAAAATTCAATTATCATAATATTTCAATTACTTGTTAAAACGGAAAACATTATGACAATAAATATTGCTTATAGACATTTCAAATACTTTAGTTCTTCCTTTTTGTCTGATGTTTCCTTTAATTGTCTGTTTAACATAAAATGGAAATTTGGTGTTAACGTCATCTCCGTGCTGGTGTAGGAAAATCTCTACAGGCGGTGAGCCATTAAGATTGCTGATGCTGCATGTATACAAACATATTCAAATAGACTCAACTGTTATTGCCATTACGAAGACAATCAGTGTGACAGAAAATATCTTATTGATTTGTATTATTTAATCCTTTTTAAAAACAGTTGTGAAAAATTCAGCAAATTTTCGGACCAAATAATGTTCATATACATATTCTTGATCAGCATAAAATTCTATGACGGTATAGCGATGTCCGCGTCCACGATCTGCACACGTTTTCGTATATTCCCATGTATGGGTACTTCCGATATACCGGAACTTCATTTAAATAACCATTTTAGACCAAACAAAATACATATATTCCTGATCAGTGTAACAATTTATGTTGATTTTGTCATGTTTGTTTATATATACAAATTTCTGAACAATTTTATGCGAAATTAGAATCTGATTTTCTTCAAAATTTTTTCATCCTCCACAATTATGAATAATTATATCCCTCATAAAATGCGAAATGAACATCCGACTTCTTTCACACTCAGCACATCTCCATATTTCTGTCAACACAAGATCATGTATGAATATATAGTATGTCGGAACACTCCTTCGGGTACATTCCCCACAACAACTCATACTTTTTAATTTGTTTTAGTAGTAATGTGTTTTTATACCCTCAGTCATATGGCTAGAGGGAGTGTCATAGAGTGTCTTATCGAAATAAGACCCTAGGTCTCTTTGGACCAAATCCGTTTCAGGTAATTTGTAGTCGATCTAGCGATGTCCGTCCGTCCGTCCATATCTCTGTCTGGGGCGCACGATAACCCTCGAAGGTAGTATCCTATTTGGTACAAACTTGGAATATCGTAATATTATTTTCAAACTTAGATCGAGTTCGGAGATTAGCAATATGGGTCCACTCCTTCTGGAACCTCCCCACAAAAGGTCGCAATTTTGAAACAAATATTTTACTGCATATAAAGTTGAAGGATAATCCGATTTTGCTCCAACTTCGCGAATCCTAATATTTGCTTCAGCGCTAGGTCAAGTGCAATATCGGTCCACAATTATCACTCTTATAGAATGTGATGTAAGAGTTCAACTGTTTTCAAATTACACACATCACAATGTTTTTTTTAACCCACACTCTGGTGTTAATATGGAATATATCAGATCTGTCATAAAGATGGTAGAGATCGGACCAATCCTTCTGGTACCTCCCCCACAAGGGGTCAAGGTTAAAGTCATATACTCCGAAATAAGAATCCGGTTCTCTTAATTTTCCACACATCCTGTTATTTCTATTAACACAAGATCTCCTGTGAAGATGGAATATATCGGTCCACTCCTTCAGGTACCTCCCCCACTAAGGGCCAAAATTTTGATTATCTATGAAGCTCATAAAACGCGAAATTAATAGACGATTTCATTCAGACTTAGTACATCTCACCATTTCCATGAACACAAGATCAATTATAAAGATGGTAGAGATTGGATCATTTTTTCTGGTACATCCCCCATTCATAGGGTTCAAGTTTTTTTAAAAACAAAACGGTCATACAAATAGTTTTGCTAACACAAGATCTCTTGTGAAGATGATATACATCTACGAATCCCTTCTCGCACCTCACCCACAATTTCCAATACTTTTATCAATACTTGCGAAACAAGTCAGCTTTTCTTTACAACTTGCTATATCCAGAAACCTGAAATGAATATGGAATTTATGATTTGACATAAAATTGGATATAAATTTTGGATTTTCTTATAGTTTTGTCCATACCAAAATTCTTATCTGTATTAAATGAAGTATGAACAAGTAAAAAAGTTGTAAGTTCGGCCGGGCCGAACTTTGAATACCCTCCACCATTTGGAACGAATTTGGCAATTCTAAAAACAATAAAATCCGTTAAAATCTTAAAAATACCGAATGTAACTATTATAACCTGCTAAGGTAACATTCGTCATAGGCCATTACAATATTCAAATGCGAAACTTAAGAAAATCGGTTATAATGTCGATAAAATCAAAATACCGACTATCGGGAGGTACCGTTACATGGGGGCAATACAAAGACGTGGACCTGCACAGACAGTTTTCTGTCATAAGCTGTAGTGTTCATTACGAACTTCAAATATCAAATTTGAAACAATTCTGGTGAAAAATGTCCTTAAAATCATTAAAATACCGAATATCGGGAGGTTCCGTTATATGGGGGCTATAATAAAACGTGGACCTACATGGCCCATTTTCAATACAAAAAGTCCTGCAGATATAATATACATTTAGTAAAATTTTATCAATATACTTCAATTCCTTCGGAAGTTAGATTGATTTCCACAGACGAACGGACATCGCTAAAGCGACATAGAATTTTATGCTGACCAAGAATATATATACTTTGTGGGGTCTATAATGTGTATTTCAAGGTGCTACTAACGGAATGACAAACTTTATATACCCCCCATTCTATGGTGGAGGCTATAAAAAGGAATAATTCCACCACTATATCTGGTACCTCACGCATATTTTAATATTTTCTAAAAATTATCAAATATTTCAAGTATATAAAGTGAAATAAGTAACCAATATTGTCCAAACCTGGCACGTCACAGTATTTATAACATATTTATTTAGCAGAAATGGACAATATTTGGCGAAATGGATAATATTTAGCGAAATGGACAATATTCGCCCATTTTTCGGAACTCACTTCATAGAGGGTCAACAATTTGAATAATCATAACAGAAGTCAACATATATTTAATTAATCGAACATTCGCTGAGAGCATACATCTGCCGGGAAAACCGACTGATACGTTTCAGCTTTTTTTGTCTGTTTAAAAAATTCTTAAATATATGCATCCTTATTTATTTATACTGCCTACATTATTTTCTTATAAACGGTTACTGTCAAAGCTATGCATATTTCCTCTAAACTACCTTGTCATCGCGTTGATATCCTGTATATATGTAGATAAAATATGTGTAGATTGCTTCATATCACTATACTTATATTACTGTTGTGTAAAAGTATTTCACAAAAAAATACAAATTCTGCAGAAAATGAATGGCTACAAAATTTACCACACTAGCATATGGCATGGTACGTCCCCTCTTAGAATATGGCATCGTACGTCCCGTCTTGCCGTCATCTATTTATTTGACCAACCAGGATTCAGACTTTTAGCAACAGTCATTCAAGGGAGTTCCATGGCAGAAGTTAAAGAGGAAACTGAAGGAGAGGCATAACATCGATCAACCCCTCCAGTTGCTAACTACCCCTTAAAGAGGAAAGTAAATGGTTTAAGGACGTTAATTATTATTATGGTCGTGTGCCTTGTGTCAATTCTAGACCTTGTTAGACAAACAATAAATACACTTAAAAACACAACACAGGCTGTCCTCCGCATTCGCTTCGATTTTAAAAATGACGCACAGACAAACGAGCAGAACAGAGGCACTATGAACAGGAAACGATACATATTGCATGCAGACATCCTTAATCCTGTTGGCTTGGCAGTGTGCTACACATTTAAAAACACTTGAAGTTCGGGCCTGTCCTGTCTTGCTGTTCGAATGCCAGAGTGTATGGCTGGTTGTAAATATTGTATGGTTGTTTGTGTCTACGTTCAAGAGTCTACTTGTGTCCGTGTGTGTGTTGGCTTGTATTTTATTTGCCTTTGAAGCAGTGTGGTGACAAAACTCACACGTACACACAACTTCGTCCGTATCAACGACATTGACACTACAGTACAGACATAGCCGGTAAATGAAAAGAAACATCGTAAAGTGACTATAAATTTTATTGATTGTCTGGCCACAATATAACATTTCCGCCAATGTTAATAGGATATTTTGATGTAGGGATGAACATTACTCTATTGCAAAATTTTTGCCATTGTTTGATTGAAAATTAACAATAAGTAAAAATCAATAATGGCTTCTAATTTTGAATCCAGAATTTTGGTGAGAAAAATTAAAAATTATTCAACATTCCAATTTCTGTTTGCTCTTTTATATTATTTTGTTTTGAACAGGTCTATTTTGGCATGGGCAGGTCTAAAGTAAGTTCCCAATTTAAAAAGATTATTTCACAAAATGCGCTAGATATCAGTTCTAAATTTGACGGAATGAACCGATATTCATCAGAATACTTCTTATTTCAGCTGATATTGCACTTTTTAGGCACAGTATAAATGAAATCGGATGAAGATATAAATGGGAACTATATCCCAATCTGATCCGATCCACAAAACTTAGCAAAGATATTTCTATTATATATCTGATAGCTGGGGCCAAATATCGTTCATGTGGAGAACATTGTACGGGTGTGAGAAACTTAAATACAAAATCGGATGAAACATTTTTATAGAACCTATAGCTATATCTTAACCGATTTTCACCCAATTTTATACACTTTCGTCCAGGCTAGATTCGTTTGTGTGTACCAAAATCCATTCAATTCGGTATTATATCAACCATTTGGGATATATGTGAGCTATATCCAAATCCGAACCGATCACGATAAAAATTGGTAAAGCTATGTCAGAGCTATTTTTGATTAATTTCCCGAATATCGTTGTTACGGATTGCATATTACGGCTGCGGATTTTTACGAAGTTAGAGCTGGTCTTAAAATATTTAGAATTTGAGGGTAAATATCATTTGATATGGCCACAATGTGCCTCATTGGACCAAATCTATATCAGGACATTTGGAGTCGATCTAACGATGTCCGTCCGTCTGCCTTATTCGCGCGATAACTCTCGAAGGGAGTATACGATTTGGCCCAAACAGCGTAATATTATTTCCAAGATTAGATCGAGTTCGGGGATGGATAATATCGGCCCACTCCTTCTGGAGTGGTCAAAGGGTCAAATTTTTGAATACCAATGATGTTCATATATCACGAAATTAACATCCGATTCCATTCAGACTTGGCACATATCAATATTTCTATCAACACAAGATCCGTTATAAAGATGGTAAAGATCGGACCATTCCTTCTGCAACCTCCCCCACAAGGGGTCAAAGTTTTGGAGAACCAAAACGATCATAAAATCCGAAATAAACATCCGGTTCTCTTTATATTCACATGTCCTTTTATTTCTACCAGTACATGATATGCTGCAAAGATGTGATATATCGGTCCACTCCTTTTTGTAAATCCCCTACAGAGGGTCAAAATTTTGAATATCCATGAAGCTCATAAAATATTGGGTTGCTTGTTTTTTTTTTTTTTTTTTTTTTTTTTTTGTAATTTTTTGAAAGAAATTAATTTCTTGGTGCAAGATTTTCAGGATTTCTAGTCACTTTTTTGCAACTGTATAGAACACACAATACTCCGTAATATGCCGCCTGCAATACATATAAACTATTTACGGTACATAAGTGTATTGATTTACCTGTAGTTGGAATACAGTGAATGCTGCAACAACAACAAAAAATTGTCTGGTATAATACCACGAACATTAATATCTCCAAAACAACCCCAGACATATTATACATCCGTTTGTGGGCGGTATTTCTTTTGCAAGAGTTTACGTATCAACAGATTTCTGCAATGCTGCGACTGAGGCAGCTCAGCTTTGATACTAAAGTAAATTAAGATACATTTTTTACGGGGCATTACACGTGACTGGCACTGCTACAAATTGGAAAATTTTCTATAGTTCTGAAATTTGGTCAATTAAATATCTAAGAAGTTTTGCATACCTATAATGGGGCAATGTGTAAATATTCGATAACCAGACGGTGGTCCCATTGACTTCTTTCTTATTTAAGGAAAATACCTAAATTAGATGGAATTAATACAATTATCACTGCGCACAAAGAATCATTAATCTAAGAAGAGCAAATTATCCCCACAATTTTTATGGAAACAAAACCCGGAATATCCCATATACACCATTTTCCGAATTGTTTTTGTGTCTGCATTCATTTTTTTGATTTGTTATCATGTTGAGCATGATAGGCAACACAGAGCAGATGAAGACTTAGGTGTAGCATAACGAACAGTGACAGAAGACAATTGCCTTCGCAACAGGCGACTGGCTGGTGGATAATTGAAGTAACAGGAAAGCATTACGCGTCATGCTAACGTAACAGCAAAGTGGGCGGAACTTCTATCATACCGGGGTATGGAAAGGAGTATGTCATATCTACCTCTTAAATTTGTTTATTTTTTCCTAATTTTTAGAAAAAATTGAGATGTGTCATGGCATAAATCTTTAATATGTCCATGATTGTAATGAAAAGATCATTTAATTACCAGTTGAAGATTACAGAATAAGTACATCTGAAAAATACGCT
The DNA here is from genome assembly GCF_030504385.1 of Musca domestica. Taxonomy (NCBI): domain Eukaryota; kingdom Metazoa; phylum Arthropoda; class Insecta; order Diptera; family Muscidae; genus Musca; species Musca domestica. The sequence continues at coordinate 5,976,622 of NW_026712296.1, read as the reverse complement.
TGTATTGTGTTTCTGCAAGTTGAGGATTACAATTGATTGTTAAAATATATTTTTATACTCTCAGCCACATGTCTTGTACCTCTCCCACAATATGTCAAAATGTTCATAGAAAATAATTTACCCAGTAAAACAAGAAAGGGCAGTCCAATTGTATTCAAACTTTGCAAATCCAAATATTCGTATCAGTGTTAGATAATGTGTGAAAATGATAAAGTATCAACATACCCACGAACGATCAACATTTTAAACAATTACAACTCTTATAGAATGTGCAATACGGGCCCGATTGTCTTCAAAATTCGCCCATCCTAATATTTTTGTTCGTGAAGGGGGTGGTGCGTTTTCTCACCCGTCGGCGTTAGTGAGTACAATTTTAGTACTAGAAAATGTTTTAATAAATTAATAGCATTGTAAAAGAAAATACATGAATTAAGTTGGAGTTTTAATAAAACTACTCAAAAATTAGATGATAATATTAAAAAATAGTGAAGTAATGCATGTTCTAAAGGTTCCCGTTATTTATAGTTTCCGGCATGGTAGTCTGAAAACCATTTTGGATGCACTACCACTTTGCACTTGGTACAGTAGTAAATGGTATGCGAGGCTTAGTGGCGACAGCGAATGCGTTTTTCTCTTTTCTCAATGTTGTGGCCAAAATTATCCAGCTTTAATCGTTTTTGAGCTGGTGTGTCTTGAGTTTTTGGACCACGATGATATGCCACTGTCTCAATTTGCAGCAACGAATCAGTCACAATGTTGTGGAATTCGAATTGTCCCATCCTTCTTGGATCCATCCTTATTTGTCAATGCGTTTTAGCGCTGGAAACTACAAAACAGCTTTCAATCATTGATCATTGCAGAATCAAGACCGTTTGTGAGTACTGGCCAACACCATTTTTTACCACGGAGGGAAATCTTGTAGTTGTTCATTGCGTTGTCGAAAAGATCAACGCCTCCCATTCCTTTGTTATGCTGCTGAATGATGACTGGTTGCTCAACCATTACCACTTTTTCGTTGTTTTCTTTCATAACGATTTTTTACCGCATGCGTCTCCTGATGTTTGTGCGATCTGAATGGTAAATCGTCATCGCCCGGACGTTCAACGTGCATTTCGACGGAATCAGAAATTTCGGGCATACTTGCTAAGCCACTATCAGTTTTGTTAGGTCCAGGATCATCACAGAACATTTGGTCGTCCGGGACATCTTCATGGTGTCCACATCATTCGGAGGCAAAACGGTTATACCAATGGCAAAAGCGTTCGACAACTGTTTTTGTGGCTCGATTTCATCATCATACATTTGTTCTCAATTAATTCTTCCAGTTCACGAACTGATAATCCTGTCCTTTTCGAAGTAACTCTTGAACACTTTGCCATAATTAAAACTGAACTCACAAAGAGGCACAATTAGAATATAAAGCAAACGGTGTGACATCTACTTTGATTGGGAGCGCTTCATTAGCTTTCGCACATATGTTTACCCGAAAATAAGTTTCTAAGTAAAAGAGTGCTCATTAGCTCATTTTATGAGTTAAATATAGGGCAACCGACCCATGCCAATATATATTTAAAACAAGTAAGCTAAGGCTATAGTCGTGCGGGGCCGACCATGTGATACCCTACCCAAATCCATTTTGGAAGATTTCGCTTTTAAAATTATGTCACGGGGCACTGCCCAGATCTTACTCTTATAATTTTGGCCAGAAAAATTTGCCCAACATTTACGTATTCCGTCGTGCTGTTAGGTGTTGTTATCCATTTTACAACTAAATACATTCCAATGATCATCCAAAATGATAGAATTCTCCCCTGTCTTTAACTCTCTTCTCAGGCGTGTGGATTGGCTTCAATTGTGTGATCAGGAAATGTTTTCTGTTTTTGGTTCATTTGAACCCCTAAATATTGTTCGATCATCTCCAAAAGGCCCCTCTGTATCGCCAAATTTAAACTCATCTATATTATTTGCTTGTCTACGATATTTAGCTATATTCGTCAAAGAAATCAGCATAAAAAAGCCAGTAGTTCGGCTTTTGTGTATTTTAGATATCGCCTGTAAATAATGTTGGTATTTTTTTACACAATAGCAGTGGTCCATTCCATTCGCTTTCCTAAACTCTAACTTCTTGCGAGATTTCGTGTCCTTTGGTTTCTATTTTCTATTTGACATTTATAGCGGTTTGACACAAATGTTGTGGTATATTTCACCCACTAAATACTACCCGACGACCATCAAAATTAAACGGCTTCTGCCCAGTTTTAAGCTCTAGCCCCATACAAACTTCCGCTTCCATTGGTCTATAATTGTAACCTGTGGGGCAGCTGCAAAATCAGGATTTTTTTTAGTTTTTGGTCCATTTCAACCCCCAAATTATATCTATTCTGGCTCTAGCCCCACCTACAGTCTAAATTTCGTGAAGATCGGGTCATAATTGCGACTTGTAGAGTGATTACAAATTAACATGGACAGACGGACAGACGGACATACATAGGTAGATCGACTCAGCTCGGCGAGATAGAAAGATCCATATATACTTTCCTATGTGGAAAACCAATATTTCGAAGTGTTCCATAATTTTTGGCCCAATCAAATTTATAATACCCCCAAAACATAGTGTTGTAGGGTATAAAAAAAAATTATATATAAATATATATATATATATATATATATATATATATATATATATACATATATTTATATATATATATATATATATATATATATATATATGTATATATAAGACCCATCCATCAACTAGATATATCAAGAAACAGAAAAGCGATATCCTTAGGATTTATTAGTTTCATAGCAAATGCCAAGCGTACAGGAAACCGATTTACATATAGTTTATAGTTTATTTTTGTTCCAAATTCCGTTACGCATCTGTAATCGGTCAATAGATATGTGCATATTAAATATAAATTATCTCCGATTCTGATGCTATATCTCCAGATATTTCCGAAAATTTATATAGCCTATGTTACTTTCAGTCGATGTTGTAGTATATATTTTCAGGAAAATCTGTGCAGCGGGTTTCGAGTCCATACATTACAAACTCTCGTGAACTCTGTTCGTCTAACATGAAACTTATTTATCTTAAAGAAAGGGGAGACACTAACTCATTTTTCATTTTAAGAGAGTTACAGTTATTAAAAGGCGATCCTTTGTGTGATACTTATGATTAGACTGGACTATTTCCAAGATTAAAAAAAATGGAACAATTTGATATTTAAAGTTCGTATTTGGTTCCACCTACAGTGACAGAACACTATTTTTACCTATAGCCCCATATAACGTTAGCCACAGTGATGATGTTAGCCACATTTTCAACGGAAGTTTTCAAACATGTTATTTTAAACTCGAAAAATATGAAAACCCTTTAACAGATAATTGTCAGTGAAGGACTACGTTGGTCATATATAGCCTCTAGACGAGGGTACCTTTTGATTTATTATATTTTGATGACTTCAGCGAAATTCTCCAACCGATTTTTATTTATAGAGAAATTAATTGCATTGAGTGATTTTGCTCGTTTAACGCTCTATGTATGTGTTTAATAAAAATTCCTTTACAATCTGCCTTCTAAGGCAGATATAAATCTCAGTAAAGAATGTGCTAAATGTCTACCTTAAACAATAACAGACAATCATAGTTATCTAGAAAGAGTCGTGTATTTGGAATTGCAATGTCTTCGAAAAACATAAATAAAATTTCTCTCTTCTTGATAGAATAAATTTGATATAAAACACAAATATTTCAATTTCAATTTCTACCTCCTATTCAATATATACATAACTAGCTGAACCCGGTGCGCTTCGCTACCCCTTTTGATTTTATATGCATTCAAAATTTTATTTACGAATATATGTTGGTTAAAAAAAAAAAACAAATTTAAAAATTAAAAAAAAATTATTGCACTACTTTAATGCGTAAATAACCAAAACCATTAGAAAAGCAGTAATATGACATACATACACGAAGAATTTGTCCTTCGGATTTATTTATTTCATAGCAAATACCAAGCGTGCAGTAAACTGCAATCTGCAAGTTGAGTGGCATTTCTGGTGCAATTAGTGAATTCGAGATAGCAACATACTTCGCCGTAATAAGCGTATTTCAATTGGTGCGTCAAATATGTGAAATCGGCCGAGAATATATATATGGGAGCTATATCCAAATCTTAACTAATTTTCAATTAATTTATCACATTTATTATTATAACCAAATTCCGCCACACATTCTGAATTTCATTGGTATCGGTCATATATATCATGTTTGGTGCATAACATATATGAAATCGGCCGAAATATAGATGTTAGCTTTATCCAAACCTCAACTGATTTCAATATAATTTGGCAATTTTTTCTGCTGCCAGACTTTGCCTCTCTCGCTTTGGGTGCATCAAATATGTGAAATCGGCTGAGTATATATACGGGAGCTATAATCAAATCTGAGCGTATTTGAATATAATTTGCATTTTTTTTTTTTTTTTTTTTTTTGTACCAAATTTAACCACTCATGCCGAATTTCATTGGAATCGGAAATACGTATCGTGTTTTGTGCATCAAATATGTGAAATCGACGGAAAATATATATGAGAGCTATATCCAAATCTGAACCGATTTCAATATAATTTGGGAAATAAATTTTTTAGATAAAATCTATCACACGTTTCAAATTTCATTGAAATTGGGGATACATAGCGTGTTTGGTGCATCAAATGCTTAAAATCGGCCGAAAATATATATGGGAGCTATATCCAAATCTGAACCGATTTCAATATAATTTGGGAAATCAATTTTTAGATAAAATCTATCACACGTTTCAAATTTCATTGAAATTGGGGATACATAGCGTGTTTGGTGCATCAAATGCTTAAAATCGGCCGAAAATATATATGGGAGCTATATCCAAATCTGAACCGATTTCAATATAATTTGACAAATTTATTTTCGGATTAAATCCCGTCACACATTCCAAATTTCATTGGAATCGAACATTAATATTGTGTTTGAGGCATCAAATGAACGAAATCGGTCGAAAATATATATGGGAGCTATATCCAAATCTGAACCGATTGCAATATAATTTGGCAAACTTAATTTTGTTCCAAATTCCGTTACGTATTCCAAATTTCGAGACTGTATCTTCAACCAATCAATAGATATGTGCATATAAAATCTAAATTTTTGGGAGGTACCTCCGATTCTGATGCTATATCTCCAGTTCCAAGTGGAAATTAAAAAATGTATATAGCCTATGTTACTTTCAGGCGATGTTGCAGTATATATGGAACTTTTCAGGAAAATCTATTCAGCGGTTTTCGAGTCCATAAATTACAAACAAACAAACCAACAAACAAACAAACATACAAACATTTTCCTTTTTTATAGATATAGATTTGTACCTTTCCGTCTTTTTGAATATGTGTCTATGCGTTTTTTGAATAATTTGACTGCCAAAAAACCTCACCCCATATACTTATGGACGTCAGTATCAAAAGGATGTTTTACAGACATTATCCTTTGCTGCCATCCTCATCATTTATGCGACATTTGGGTGGAGGGTGCCTTATACACGTTCAAAACCAAGCGACACACTTTACTCGTTAACTTCGCATAAAGTTCCCTTGCGGAACGCCTCTTAATTTAAATTCGTTTACGCCTCTTCGTTCAGATTGGCATTAATCGAGTTGCTGTGAAGTGTACATTATGTATTTTTATACCCTACACCACATAGTGGTAAGGGTATTATGTCTCTGTGCATTTGTTTGTAACATGGAGAAGGAAACGAGATAGACCCATAGTTACTTTTGAGAACCTTCATAGAATCACTTTCTGAGTCGATTTATGCATGTCCGTCCGTCTGTCCATGTATTCTTGTGAACAAAATGCAGGTCGCATTTATTATCCGATTGAGATGAAATTTTCCAAACAATATTTTTTTGGCCCAAGGACGAACCCTATTGAAATTGGTGAGAATCGGATCAAATTTAGATATAGCTCCCATATATATCTTCATCCGATTTCCGGTTAAATGTGCACCAAATATCCACTATCAGTCCAAATTACCTGAATTTTGGCACACCCAACCGAGTTCGGCCTAGAAGCAAGTATATCAAATTTGGAGAAAATCGGTTTAGATATAGCTATAGCTCCCATATATATCTTTCATCCGATTTGATCTTTAAGTTCCTCACATTCCTACTATGCACTCCACAACCGTGATATTTGGTACCAGGTATTAGATGGAGCACAGAAATAGCTGTTTTGAATTTTATTGAAATCGGTTCAGATTTGGATATAGCTCCCATATATATCTTCATCCGATTTCGGGTTAATTGACCACCAAATGACCAATATCAGCCCAAATGGCCCGAATTTTGGCACATGTGACCGAGATTAGCCTTAAAGCAAATACAACAAATTTGGAGAAAATCGGTTCAGAAACAGCTATAGCTCCCATATATATCTTCATCCGATTTCGGGTTAAATGTGCACCAAATGTCCACTCCAAATTACCTGAATTTTGGCACACCCAACCGAGTTCGGCCTAGAAGCAAGTATATCAAATTTGGAGAAAATCGGTTCAGATATAGCTATAGCTCCCATATATATCTTTCATCCGATTTGATCTTTAAGTCCCTCACATTCCTACTATGCACTCCACAACCGTGATATTTGGTACCAGGTATTAGATGGAGCACAGAAATAGATGTTTGTAATTTTATCGAAATCGGTTCAGATTTGGATATAGCTCCCATATATATATTCATCCGATTTCGGGTTAATTGTGCACCAAATGGCCGATATAAGTCCAAATGGACTGAATTTTAGTACATCGGACCAAATTCAGCCTAGAAGCAAGTATATCAAATTTAGTGAAAATCGGTTCAGATATAAATATAGCAACCATATATATGTTTCATCCGATTTAGAATTTTAGTCCCATACATTCGTAATATTCACTCCACAACCGTGATATTTGGTACCAGGTATTAGATGGAGCACAGGAATAGCTGTTTTAAATTTTATCGAAATCGGTTCAGATTTGGATATAGCTCTCATATATATCTTCATCCGATTTCGGGTTAAATGTGTACAAAATGGTCAATATCCGCCCAAATCACCAGTCTAAAAGAAGAAGAAGAATACGTAAAATTTGGAGAAACCCGGTTCAGAGATAGCTATAGTTCGTAAAATGCACGATAGAATTAGATAGATTTTGATTTTGTACCAAATATATATTTGATTTTGCCCTGTATAAACCTTTTTACGAGAGCTCTACTAAATATGCATAGTGGTGTGGGGCATCATATAGTCGGCCCCGCCCGACTTTTGAGCTTTCCTTACTGGTTAATAATGTTTTTGCTTCTCTCGATACACAATCAGGGGCACTTTTTGCGTCTGTGTATAATTACTTCAAATGAATTAGAAAGGAACAGTAGTGAAAAGCATTCCAAGGGTACTTGGGAAATTCGAAATGGCTTAAGCACACGAATAACTTGAAATTGTTGATGAATAGGCGTTTGAATGACTCTAATTGAATAACTGTTTTATTAAGGGCGCCGGTTCGGGGTGTAACTTTATAACATAACTGTCATATGTCTGCATTTGCTGGAAATGGTATGCAATTCGCTTCCTGGCGAGAGAAAGTGCATACATACATATTATGACAGCAATTTTAACATTGATTACAGTGAAATGTTGTAAAGATAGGACACCAAAGCCGCAGGGATGCATGATAAAAATATAAATGAAGTTTCAAATCTAAATTTAAGAGTTAAACATTTCATATAAACTGCGATAAATTGCAATAGTTATGTCCAACAAATATGTGTAAGATTTAGAAACTATTCAGAAATTGGTAAAAAAAAAAAACTATTTTAAAATCAATTTTAGTACTTGTGTTCATATGTTACTTATACACTTAAATTCAATCAAAAAATTCATATTGCGTATGATTGAAATATATATCTATTTCTCAATTTAGAGGAAAATATTTTTTTTATTAAAAAGCAGTCGATATAATTCTCACTTTAAAAGTAAAACAAAAACTTCTTCTGCCACTCTTAACAAGGATTTGTCGATTGAAAGGTAATGTAAATATTAACCATTAAAAAGCAAAAGTACTTACTTTTCTCATTCCTCGTGATATCGTGGATCCGCATTCGCAAACAAATGGGAAATAAAACAAGTTAAAAAGCAGTTAGTTCGGCCTGGCCGAACTTCGAATACCCTCCACCATTTGGAACGAATTTAGAAATTTTCAAAAAATAAAATCCTTAAAAAATTCTGTTAAAATTTTAAAAATACCGAATATAGCCGTCCATCAAAATTTCGTATATACGGAGGTACCGTTATATCGTAGCTGTACGAAGTCTTGGACCAGTATAGACAATTTTCTGTCATAGGCTGTAGCATCCATTACGAACTTCAAATATGACATCTCAAACAATTTCGGTAGGTATTGCACTTAAACTGAATATACCGAATATAGGGAGGTACTGATGTGCATAGACAATTTTCTGTCACAGATTGTAGTTCCCATTACGAACTCTAACTACATAATTTGAAACAATTCCGGTGAATAACGACGCTAAAATCATCGAAATACCGAATATTGGGAGGTACCGTTATAGGGGGACTATACGAAGACGTAGACCGGCACAGACAATTTTCTGTCATAGGCTGTAGTATCCATTACGAACTTCAAATACCAAATTTGAAACAACTCCGGATAATGTCGCTAAAATCATCAAAATACCGAATATGGGAAGGTACCGTTTTATGGAGGCTATAAGAAGACGTGGATCTGTTCAAACAATTTTCTGTCTTAGGCTGTAGTATCCATTTCGAACTTCAAATACCAAATTTGAAACAATTCCGGTGAATAATGTTAATATCATAAAATACTCCAGACACAATAGTCCAACGGATTGGTATCCGCAGATTTTGATGGCCACTGGAAATGAAGCGAGAAATCTAATTTTGTAACAATTCTTCGGTGACTCGTGTTGAGTGCTATGGTGCTGAGTCCTGTTGCCCTCCAGAATATTTTCGCGATAATATTCGGCATTTATTCTGAGTTTATTAATACGAGCGGAGAGCTGACTTTTTTGGCAAGTATAAACGATCATTTTGTTTGTGCACTTCTTGGAATTTCAATGGCTTTACCCCGAGCTCATTTTTTAATATTTGCCGAATGGAATATTGCTATATGTTCAGCTCACTGCGACGCGGGCTTCGATCAAGTGGCTTAGTTACTTTTCGAACCATTTCTGCTGATGTTGCTGTTTTCTTCCGTCCACTTCCTTGACGTCGGGCTACGCCCCCAGCATCACGATAACGAGCGATGGTACGAGACACAAAAGATTTATTCACATTTAAATGCTGGAGTGCTCTAACGATAGCCAAATATAAAGAAATCACACTATCACGCTTGAATTCCATCACGAATAACTTTTTTCTGGAAAATTCTCTCCAAAATGTTTTTGTCTGCTTTTAAACAATATAATGAGCTGTCACTGGAATTATTTTAGGAGCAGTCGGAGGAGTGGCTTAGAATTGACATCAGTCTCAAGTTAGGAGCTGTACCCAAATCTGAACCTATGAAATTTGGCAGAGGTGTTTCTGAGCTAATGTATTTTCCTGAATATTGTTGTTACGCAGTGCATTTTACGGTTGTGGAGAAGAAATATAACAAATCGGATGAACATTATATATGGGACCTATAGCTATATCTGAACCGATTTTCACCAAATTTGACATACTTGTTTCTAGACTCAATTTGGTCGTAACTGCCAAATTCCATCCCATTTTGGCTAAAATTGCTCGTTTGCGGCACAATAAAATTGTCAAATCGGATAAAGATATATATGGGAGCTATGTCAAATCTCAACCGATCTCGATATAACTTAGAGAAGGTATTTCTGAGGTGTATTCAATATATTTTCCCAAATATCATGGTTGCAGAGTGCATATTAGGGCTGCGGACGACAACAATAACAAAGCGGATAAACAATATATGGGAGGTATAGCTATATTTGAGCCGATTTCGGTATGGGTCTATCTCGTTTCATTTTGTCCTGTAGGGTATAAATAAATAAACAACTAAAATCCGTTGAAAATTCTGTTAACATTTTTAAAATACCGAATACCGGAAGTTACTGTTGAGATGGGGTCTATACGAAGACTTGCATAGCAATTTTTGTCATGGGTCATTACAATATTTAAATACCAAACTTGACACAATTCCAGTAAATAATGTCGCTGAAATCATCGAAATATCGAATATAGTGAGGTACCGTTAAATGGGGGTTATAAGAAGACTTGAACCTGCATACTCAATTTTGTCACAGGCTTTAGTGTCCATTACGAAATGCAAATGCCAAATTCGGAACAATTCCGGTGAATTATGTAGCTAAAATCATCGGAATACCGAGTATAAGAAGGTACCCATGAATGGGTGCTAATAGGAGATCTGGATCATAGAGATATACGAAGACCTGGGTCTGCATAGACAAGATCCTGTCACAAGCTATAGTACCTATTAGGAACTTCAAGTGTGAAATCTGTTATAGGCTGTATTTGAAATAATTCCAGTGCCTAGACTATTTTCTACCACAGGCTGTATTTGAAATAATTCCAGTGTATAATATGACTAAAATCATCAAAATACCTAATGTAGGGAGGGAGGGCTTCAAAAAGACGTGAACCTGCATAACAAATTTTCTGTCACAGTGAATAGTTTATCTAAAATCATCAAAATATCGGATATAGGTAAGCTATATGGGGACTATATAGAAACGTGGACCTAGTATATAGCCCATTTTCAATATTGAAAGTCCTGTAGGTCAAACACACGTTTGAGTTAAATATTATCAACCTACTTCAATTCGTTCGGAATCCAGAGTGATTTCCACAGACCGACGGAGATAGTTAATCGACATAGAATTTTATGCTGATCAAGAAAATATATATATATATATATAGGTTTTACTTACGGAATGACAAGCTTTATTTACCTCTATACTATGGTGGAGGGTATAAAAAATACTATGCAAAAATAGTCTTCAATAAAATTATGAGTTATTCCAATAAAATGTACAAGGCACACTAACTTACATGTATCGCACAAAAAAGTGAACATGTCCGACTTCAAAACTCAAGACCAAATAGATTTACTGTTTTTTTAGTTTATTTATAGGCTCTTGGTGACAGTTTCGTATGTACTGTGAAATGTCCATGTTAAAATAAGGTGTAAGGATACTGTTTTGTAAGTAGTTACATTTTGGTTTTTTATTAGCCCAGCCGGTTTTGTTAATACGAACTCAAAGTATATTTTCAAATTTAAGTCCAAGTCTTTATAAAAATATTGGAACACATTTGCTTCAAAACCTACATCAACAGTTTAGCATCTCGATAAATATTTAAAATATTTTCCTCGTCTTAAATTATATAGAGATGGACGCATTCGCTATTACGTCGTTTCTTTTGCATCGTATTTGCTGGGTCTCAAGACATTATTCCGCGGCATGTTATTAGGAGTGCGACAGTGTGTTGCAAAATACATACAATACAGCGGAAACAACATTTAAATAGTTTCCGTATTCCAAAGTGTACTCCGGTAGCTATTCCATTCCGTTTTGTTTGCAATTTGCAATTTGCAAATTCAGCATCAAGGGAGCATTGTTTGTTTTACCCGTTGTCGACATTTGTTTCTTCGACTGTTTTGTGTGCCGTTTGTGTCGCCGTTAGTTGTAGTAGTTTGTTTTTTTTTTTGTTTTGGTTTTTCCAGCCCCACTATCTACATTCTATTCAATTAGTTTAAATAATTTATTATTGTTTAACTTTAGAGGCAGAACGAAAACGGCAGAAAACAAGAAACAGATGCAGTGAAGCCGGATGGTAAATGAAACAGCAGCCATAGAACAGCACAAACTATTTGTCTGGGGGGAAAACAACAGAATTTATGGCAGAAGCTTTGACTCGGGGAGCATAAAAACAAAACTTGCAAAATTAATTTAAACAAATAAAGCAACTTGGATATGCCGTACACGATCATATAATACTTACAGGTTCTAATGGCAAAACAAAATTGTCTGAGTTAATAAATGTATATTAAAAAACGATACCTTTAGAATTAAAAGTATAAGAAATCAACATAAGAAGCAGGGCATTAGAGGTTCAATTGGGCCAATAGTGGCACGTCGAAATATTGGACCTAGGCCGACAAATGTTAGTCATATCCCAACTTATGTTTGTATGGAAAAAAAGGTCATACCTACTTTTACGCCCACTTTTTTGATTTATATAAAATCGTTATATTTGTTAAAATAATGAAGATATCGCTTTGAAGAATAGTATGCAAGATAATGATAACTATCGCTCCAAACCTAACTTCTTATTTGGGCGGAGGAACGAGCCGCGCCTATATTTTATACTCTCCACCATACCATGGATGATATATTAACTTTTTCATTCCGTTTGTAATTCCTCGAAATACTCATGACAGACCTAACAAAAAAATATATTCTTGGTCAGCGTAAAATATTACGTCGATTTAGTAATGTCCACCTGTCTGTCTGTTGTAATAACGCTATCTTTCGAACGCATTAAGATAGAAGGCTAAAATCTTGCACACATGTGTATTTTGCCAGTAGGCAGGTTAAGTTCGTAAATGGGCCATGTCGGTCCACGTTTTCGCAAAGCCCCCATATAACGGTACCTCTCAATATTCGGTATTTTGATGATTTAAGAGTCATTATAGACCGGAATTGTTTCAAATTTCGTATTTAAAGTTTGTAATGTCTACCACAGCCTATGACAAACAAGTAAAAAAGCAAAGTCGTGCGGGGCCGACTATGTGATACCCTATCCCACTATGCATACTTTGTACAGATCCCGCAACTAAAGAATTTATTTCAGTACATCATACTACCTATCAACATTATGCTTTAGAGCAGATATAGTTTGCTATAGAGTGCACGATATCACTTGCAGAAGGATTATATTAAAAACAAGTAAGCAAAGGCTATAGTCGTGTTGGGCCGACCATGTGAAACCCCACAATACTACAATATGTTAGAAGCCCACTTATGTCCAAATCCATTTTGGAAAATATCGCTTTTGAAATTATGTCATGGAACACTGTCCAGATATTACCCTTATTTTGATCAGGACATTTGCACAAAACTCATTCACTCCGTCGTGCTGTTAGTTGTTGTGGTTCATTTTACAGCTAAATATAATCCAATGGTCATCCAAAATGCTAGAATTCTTCCCTGTCCTTAACTTCAATTGTGTGATCAGGACATTTTTTTTCTGCTTTTGGTTCATTTAAACCTCTAGATATTTTGCGATCATATCCAAAAGCAAGAGGCCCTCTGTATCTCCAAATATAGACTGAGAGACTAAATGATTTGCTTGTCTACGATATTTGACTATATTCGTCAATGAAATCAGCATAAAAACGCCAGAAGTTCGCCTTTTGGATATTTCGGATATCATCTGTAAGTAACGTTCGTATTTTTTTTACACAAAAGTAGTGGTCTATTCTACCCGCTGTCCTAAACTCTAACTTCGAGATTTCGTGTACTTTGGTTTCTATTTATGACCTTTATAAGTGCTGCAACATCAGGAACATTTTTAGTTGTTGGTCCATTTCAACCCCTAAATATATTGCGGACATCTTTGAAAACAATAGGTTTAGCCCTTTTCAGCCTAACCCTACTCTTGTGAAAATTTTCGTGAGGATCGGACGATAATTGCAATCTGTGTTGTGGAAAAATACTACAAAATATACACTACAATATTATAAGTCAAATTAAAAAAATCGCATGCGATAACATTTTTGAAAAATTAAAAAAAATTTCACAAAATACTACAAAATCTATATTAACATCATTGTTGGCATATTTTTCTGCGATTTTTTAGATGATATACTTTAATGTCAGAAGGGCATTCTGAATTGATAAAATTTGTCAAAATCAGTCCAGCCATTCTTGAGATATAAGCATTCTAACTAACATCCCCTTCCTTTGTATATATGTGTTGTATATATTTCGATATATATATCCGATATACTTAATCGGCATCTACGTAATGATCAGAATTTACTTTTTCGTCGAGTATGAGCTGCACAAAATGGAAACTTATGTCCCGAAATTCACTCCATTTGGGCTGATATTAGCCATTATGGGCACAATAAACCTGAAATCGGATTGAGTGATATATATATGGGACCTGTAGCCAAATCTTAGCCATTCTCGACAAAATTCGGCAAAGGTATTTCCGAGCTTTATATGATATCAGATATTTGGATTGTTGTCAAATGCATATTACGAACCTGAGGGACTTAAATGCCAAATCAGATAAAACATATATATGAAAGATATAGCTATATCTGAACCGATTTTCTGCTAACTCGATACTGAATTCCGTCGGATGTACGAAAATTCAGGACCAAAAACCCGAGATCAGTTGAATATATATATATGGGACCTACATCCAAATCTAAACCGATCTTAATAAAATTTGGCAGAGGTATTTCTGGGCTGTATCTGATAACTGGTACAAAATATCATTGTTGTCGAATGCATATTATTATAATATATCCTAGGCTTAAATCGGTTGGATATGACAAAAATTAAGGTAATTTCGACTGATATTGGCATTTAGGTGCACAATTAACCCGAAATCGGTTGACGATACATAAGGGAGATATATATCCAAATCTGAATCGATCTTGACAAAATTTGATACACTTATTTCGGAGCTGTATCTAACATTTTGTACCAAAGATCATTGTTGTCGAATGCATATTACGAATGTGAGGTACTTACACACCAAATCAGATGAAACATGTGTATGGGAGCTTTAACTATGTCTGAACCGATTTTCTCCGAACTTAATGTACTTGCTTCTAGGCTGAATTCGGTCGGATATGCCAAATTTCAGGTCATTATCCACATTATATCTGAGCCGGATCCACGTTTTCGTATAGACCCCATATAACAATTTTCATTTAGGTGGCATTTTTCGACGAATTTGTTTTTAATTTTTCAAGTTCCTGCCAAATAGTAGAGGGCTACTAGGCAATAAAAAGAGAGCGAGAAACTTTGAAGCATATACTTTTTAGAAAAATCGTAATAATTTCGTAAAAGATGTAAATATCCGGATGTGGTACAGACATTTGCGCTATTTTTCGTCGGAACAATATAGTTTCGAGTTAAACGAGTAACGAGTGGAAATACAAATTATATATAGACGCTGAAAATTAAAAAAAAAAGTAAACACGAACATTTTTTTTTTTTCGAAATCCCAAAATAGCAGTTCTCTCAGATATTTTCTAATATAAAAAACAATCGACACGTTCTTTTTTCAAATTCAAAAATTGTAATTCCAACGAACATCACGTCAAAAATTTATATTAAAAAAAAGCCAGGATGACACTATTCCATGCGACTCGATTCGCCGTTTGCCAAACGGCTCATCAGGCACATTTGTTAGTTGTTGCGCCTGAATGGTATTAACCGACACGTAAGGGTTCTCTCATATTTAATTTACAGGCTCAACAATTATTTATTTCAGTTGGACAATCACCCTCTCGACTTTTTTCTTCCGTATGTCCAGTGGGATTCATCAAAGCTATTTCCTACCGCCATAAATTTTTACCATTCTATTAATCTATTTACCTTTCCAAGCGAATGGACATTGACATACACAGGCACACGCGAATGCAATAGTCGTTCTCTTTTGGTATTGCATGATTCCGAATAAAGATAAAATTAAAAGCAAACCCCATAAAATGTCTCAATGATGCTGCGAAGCTCCATGGAATACCTTGAGTTACATTTAACGTCGTTGGTCATTTTATGGGAGGTAAGCCGCTGTGCAATTCACATTTTGGATGTAAAAGTAGAAATGTATTTAGTAACCAAATATTTTATCTAGAAATTGCCAAAACAGTCATGGATGTCCAAGAATATACTTTGTTGTCTCTTGACAATTGCGTGAAACAAAGGTATATTTTCCTTCTACTAAGGGATATTGTTAGGAGAAACAAATGATGGCATGCTATCTTCTCAATTGCATCGTAAAGTGGTTGTATTTTTATGACGGACGAAAGAAGTTGCCGGTGTAAATGAAAGGGTAAGCGTGCCCAATAGTAAAATTAAATATATATTTTTTTTTCACGACAAATACGTGTCCAAATGGGATAGAACAAAATACCAAATAGTTATTACTTCTAAACAACTATTTTCTAAAGTATTCCCTAATTGAAACGAAAAGTACGTTAATGATATCCTGCACTTTAAAAAAGTTTAAAGATTGTTGTTCGAGGTCTAAGTATTGTCCGAAGATTTACATTTTGAAGGACGAACCCTATTGAAATCGTTTCGAATTTAGATACACATATCTCATATATCTTCATCGCATTTCACGTTTTATATGCACTTAATTCATCCAAGTGAAAATCGGTTCAGATAAATCCATAGTTCTCATATGGTTCTTTCCGGATTTGTTTTAATTTTCAATTGTGGTCAAATCCGGAGACTGTGATGGGATGATCGAGCTACTTTGGGATTGTGATACAGTAACCATACCTTCACCAGTTTAGCAGTAGGCTAAGGGTCACAATCCCCCTCATGAGCACTAAGTTTCCGACTCCACCTGCGGCCGTACAATCCCATACCATTACCAAGAAACCATTACCATGCTTAACGGTCATAATCAGATTTTGTTCTGCGAATGCCTGATTTTTGGTTCCTCAAACTTGTATGCCCTCTACCATATTATGGAGTTTATATTAAGTTTGTCATTCCGCTTGCAACACCTTGGAATATACATTTTAGAACTCACAAATTGTATATATTCTAGTGTATATATGTATATATTCTATGTCGACGATAATCGCGTAAAAATTTGTCAATAGAAAGTGAATACTTTTTCTTACATTTTTTTTAATTTTTGTCATACTTTTTATCGCATGCCATATTTATACCCTACAACACTATGTGTTGGAGGTATTATAAGTTCGATTGGGCCAAAAATTATGTAACACCTCAAAACATTGGTTTCCCACATGGGAAAGTATATATGGATCTTCCTATCGATCTAGCTGTGTATGTCCGTCCGTCCGTCTGTTCATGTTAATTTGTAATTTGTCGCAATTATGGTCCGATCTTCAGGAAATTTAAAATGGAGGTGGGACTTGGACCAGAATAGAAGCCTATTGATTTTGGCGATGATCGCATAATATTTATGCAGTTGCTCTACTGGTCGCAATTATAGACCAGTCGACGTGGAAGTTAGCATGTGGCTAGAGCTTAGTGCTGGGCAGAAGTCTTCCAATTTTGATGGTAATCGGGTAATATTTAGTGGGTGAAATAGAGCATAACATTTGTGTTAAATAAAAGTCAAATTTTCCATTAAACCGCAAATAATTTTAATCCCGACGAAATCACAAATAGACGAGCAGATCAATTCTGACCACTACGTAGATGCCGATAGTAAATATATCGGATATATATAGCAAAATGTATATAATGAATATATACAAATAAGGGGATGTTAGCTAGAATGCTTATATCTCAAGAATGGCTAGACCGATTTTGACAAATTTTGTCAATTCAGTATGTCCTCTTGGAATAAAAGGATAACATCTAAAAAAATCGCATAACAAGGTGCCAATAATGATGCTAATATAGATTTTGTAGTATTTTGTGACATTTTTTATTTTACATATTTTTTATCGCAATGGATTTTTCAATTTGACTTATAATATTGAAGTGTATATTTTGTAATATTTTTTCACCTTACAACACAGGTTGGGGATATTATATACAGATTGCAATTGTCGTCCGATACTCATGAAAATTTTCACAAGGTTGGGTTAGGCTCAGAAGGGCTAGGCCTATTGTTTTCAAATATGTCCGCAATATATTTAGGGATTGAAATGGACCGACAACTAAAAATGTTCCTGATTTTGCAACCGTTATAAAGGTCACAAATATAATCCAAAGGACACGAAATCTCGCATGAAGTTAGAGTTTAGGACAGCGGATAGAATTGACCACTAATTTTGTGTAAGAAATACGAACGTTACTTAAAGATGATATCCGAAATACACAAAAGGCGAACTTCTGGCTTTTTTATGCTGATTTCGTTGACGAATAAAGCCAAATATTGTAGACAAACAAATCATATAGATGAGTCTAAATTTGGAGATACAGAGGGACCTCTTGCTTTTGAATATGATCGCAAAATATTTAGGGGTTCAAATTAACCAAAAAACAGAGAAAATTTTCTGATCAGATAATTAAAACCAATCGACACCCCCGAGAAGGGAGCTAAGAACAGGGAAGAATTCTATCATTTTGGATGACCATTGGTTTATATTTAACTGTAAAATGGACCACAACAACTAACAGCAAGACGGAGTGGGAAAATGTCCTTGGTCAAACTGCGAACGGTAATAGCAGGGCAGTGCTCCATGACATAGTTTCAAATGCGAAATCTTCCAAAATGGATTTTGACATAAGGGGGCTTCCAACATGTTGTAGTGTTATAGGGTATCACATGGTCGGCCCTGCACGACTATAGCCTTTGCTGACTTGTTTTAAATTTGACTTACAATTTTCAATTGCACATTTTCTGAAGTTTTTCTACACCACACAATACTATTTGTTTATTTGTTTGTTTTCATTAAATTTTGCATGGGGATAAGAATTAAAGCCAACTGTTTTTGAGGATGTACATTTAGGGGTTCAAATAGACCAACACTTTTCTGATTTTGTTGTCATTATTAAAATGAGATGGGAGTTAAGGGCAGAGAAGGAGTCTAGCATTTTGGAAGATCATTGGATTATATTTAGCTGTAAAGTAATGGGCCACAACGTTTCTGTGAAATTGTTTTGAATACCTAACAACACAAATATTGGGAAAATGCTCCCGACTAAAAAGCTTAGGGTAACATCTGGGCACGGCTCTATGACATCATTTCAAAAGTGAAATCTTCCAAATTCGATTTTGACATAAGGGGGCTTTCAACATATTGTATTGTTGTAGGGTATCACATCGTCGGCCGGTATCACATTTGCTTACTTGTTTTCTTATCTTTATTTTGTCATCCCGTTTGCATAGCCAAGAAAAATTCGTTGGTTTGTCAGGTGAAATACTTTAATCAAACTCAATCATCAAATTTAGTGAACTACAATATCTGACTCCTGCTAAGGTCACCGTCTATGTCTCCTTACCTGCATGTGCTCTTAGCGGAATTGTATGGGGCCTACATCAAACCATAGACCTATTTGTGGGGGCTTTACCAAGACCTAGACCCACGTTGATGATTTTGGTGATCCACAGCAAACCCAACATATCCAACTACAAAAACGGTCATTTCTGAATTCTTAGGAAATATTATGAAAAAACCCTTTAAATCCAGTTGGGAAAGTTTAATAAATTCTCATTAGAATTTTGCCAAAAAAACCGTAAACCCCTAATCGAAATATTTTTTTTTAACTTTTCTCTTGTATTTTAGGTTAAAATAGTGATTTTCATTCGTAAACTGCAAGGTAATTATTATCTCATTTCTGATTTATTGTTCGAATTCAATCAAGTCCAAAAATGTGCGATAACATCTTTGCAATACGAATTTCTCTGTTATGTATTACTAGCTGGCCCAGTCCGCGTTGCCGGCCCGTAGTTTTTGTCTATTATGCATATTTTCCCAAGCATAATTATTCACAGATATGACTGATATAAGTGTTCACGTACATGTCGATTTAAAGTGTTTTAAAATACCTGTACCCATTTTTAAGCCGTGGGCTTCAATATTTAAACCGTGGGCTTCAAATATGTGGATGTGCTATACAAATCTATTATATCAAACTTATCGCCATATAAGCGATCAAATTAATTTTTAATATGGTAAAAATCGTAGCAAAATCTTTCAATCTTTCTTTGGAATTTGCCGTATTTTGTATACTACATAACTGAGGGCTGAATGATTTAAGAATAGCAAAAGTTAATTACTTTTTTAAACCCATTAGCACCTTAGATTGTGCATTAGAGTCCTCATAAGTCGCCCTAACCATGTCGGTCTGTTTGTCCGCCAAAAGGTGGACTTGAGAGGGTATTATTACATGGAGAAAATTCTAAAATTTGTAGATATGTTGCAATTTTTGTGTAAGATTTTCACCCCCCTAATACACATTATTAGCCAAATTCTTTGAGATATGGTTAAATTAGGAGGTACCTTCTTTATATGGGCACTACTCCGAAACATCGACCTACATTGAAAACTTTCTTCTACCCCTTATAATCCAAGATGACAAATAGAGGCCAAATCAAAAATATAGCAGAACAATATAAAATAAGTAAAAATAGTTTTATCCACCTCATAATTGAGGGCAGAATGATAAGATGGGAATTAATTTTATTTGCCATTTAAATTGTAAGTTGGAGACCCCTTAAAGTCCATAGTATAATTCAATGATGATTCAACAAATATTCGGTCCCGTGCTACTTTCTTATATTTGTAATTTTTTCATGTTTCCACAATTTATTTCATATAGATGTACATCCCAAATCTACGTTCCCAACCAATATTCTCTTGGGGGTTACACATTCAATAGAATACAAAATTTTCTTTTCTGACCACACATTAGATGTGAAAGAGGACTTGGGGATAATCCAATGTGGGGACTTTATGTAAATAAATTCCTATGTGGCAATTATCTGTATGATGGTTCCCTACCCTAGGGTGGCATATATAAAAATTTTTGGCCCAATCAATTGATTAATGTGGTCAATACCAATATGGGCCCTAGTTTATATCATAGATTGTTATATAGATATGAAATCGTTTTGTTCCCTTATCCGTGAGTATGATCGATATAAAGACCTGCAAAAGTGATTTTAGGCATTTTGAATGTTTTACTTTTGTTTGGTATTTTACTGATTATTCTCCCAAAGAATTTTGCATTTTGAGCTCTCATTGGACGGATCATTGTTTCGCTTTGAAATGAGCCCCATTAAGCTTTTTCGGTCATTTTTGTTTGTTTAAATGTGTTCGCATCTTCCAGCTGAACCACGATGTAGGTCCTGGAGTTGAAAGGTTGATGTCAGTTAACATCCTATTTCGCACTTATTTCATTTTTTAGTGAAAAATTATTCTTTATTTTGTTCACAAAATATCCACTGAATTCAATATGATAATACAAATTGAAAAAAAAAAAAATTGACAAAAAATAGAATAACAAATTGAAAAAATCATCAACTTGTTCGCTGATTTTTATAGCAAATGTTTAAAGATCCTATTACTTTAAAATTCGATTCCGTTGAAATTTTTTTGATTTTTTCCAGATTTGAGAATTTTTGCAATGAGATCTCTTTTTCATGATTTTTTAGCGATTTTTAAAAAGTAACTATCTTTTAACTTTGGTTTCCGTTTCGCCACCACATAATTCCGTACTACACTTCCATGTAACCCGCCATCAATTTCAGTTCTCAAGAAATCAAGTCAATTAAATAAATTGGTATTAATATTTGAATTCAAAAATAAAGTATAAAAAACACTACAAATGTACATTAGAAAAAAGTAAGTCAAAATGGAAAACAAATCATGCAAAATAAAACATTACTATTGTACATTTGAAAAGTCAAAATGAAAATGTTAATATATCACATTTTTACTCGATTTTTTTTGGATATTATCCTTTTCGGAGAGGAGACAACTCCGAATTTATGTGAATCGTTAAAATCAGTCCAGCGGTTCTTGAGTTATAAGCGTAGTAACTAACACAACTTACATTTATATATATAGATTTCACAATTCACATTCAAAGACGTGTATGAATTAATAATGTGAACTCAAAAAAATTCAAAAAACATCAATTCTGTTCTACTCTCAAATATAGTCTTTACTCAATTGGCTCATATCCATCATTTGTTGTTATATTGGAAATATGTTTTATTTATATACCTGAAATGAACAGTCTTCTTTGGTGCCAAATATTCCAAACGAGCCATCTAAAATGCTTTTAAAGAATTTCAGTTTTATTTGAATTGTCCTTTTTATTATTTTTTTATGTTCCAAAAAAAGGTAGTCACCCCTTTCTGCAGTTGTAAATCCACAAACAAATTGCGTACGGCACTACATCTCCGTGTGATTTTTAAGGTTTCTACGTTTGTTTGTTTTTTGGGGGGTATCCCATGATGTCCGTCATCTCGCCATTTATCTTGTGTTCAACGTGTTCTCTGCCAAGCTGTCTTAACGAACAAAAGTAGAATTTTTCAATATTTGAAATATTCATGGAATACATTCCTCATTATTTATTAAAATGTATTCATGAACAATATGTTTTCCGTATCCAAACAAAACATGCATACCTTTTGAAATAAGGCAATACGGCGTTCCGCCATAGCAGACCGAAAAATTGGCAGACGACAAGAAAAAACAAGGGGTGGCGATGTAAAGTAGCTGCGACAATGGGGAGGCAATCGAACGACAAAAGATGAACGACTGGGGAATCAAACATTGGTCGACAAGAGTTGTGTTGTTATTCTGCATATATTTCGGGGGAAGAATCAGAAGCTTGCAAATGGCATTTCAATAAAAGCTAGGGTATCCATAAAAGCAAACTCACTGGAGAATAACAAATTTGAAACATAAAATAATATATTAAGCAACACGTGTGACGTGTAAAACAAGTAGTAAAGGCGTAAAATTTGAGCGGACTAAACGTTTTATGAACACAAAGAAATTTACAACTGTATCGAAGTATTCATGCACAAGACCGCACTGGATTGCGGACCAGGAGGCCCTTGTTCATTTGTATGTAACATGCAAGGTAATATAAAGTGAAGTGTCATGGCTTCTTTACAAATATGACAAAGAATGTATTTTTGGTAACACAGAGCAGGCCACATATATTGCGTCCACTATCTAACGTTTTTTTTTTTCAATTAATGAAAATTTTAGTAAAATATTGCGACATTACCTTGAAAATCATGGTAATATTACAGAATGTGTTCGAAAAATTGCGCACGGATTTTGCATGTAAAGAAGAAAAATTGTTGCATTTCAAACCCGCACGCAAAGACTGCAACGCCAATGCACCCAAACAAATCACTGTTTGTTGTGGCCATTTTTCTTCGATAATGAATTATCGGGCAATGTTGAACGAGAAAATGTTGTAGAGAAGGGTACTGACAATACTTAGTTCTAACAGGCCGGCGCTACGTGTCAAACAGCCGCAGCTTATTCGATTATAAAAAAACAAGTAAGCAAAGGCTACGATATGTTAGAAGCCCCTTTATGTCCAAATCCATTTTGGAAGATTTCGCTTTTGAATATATGTTGCTGCCCATATTTATGAGCTTCTTCGTGCTGTTAGTTGTTGTGGTCCATTTTACAGCTAAATATAATCCAATGGTCATCCAAAATGCTAGAACTCCTCCCTGTCCTTAACTCTTTTCTCAGGCGTGTCGATTGGCTTCAATTGTGTGATCAGGTTTCTTTCTGTTTTTGGTTCATTTAAACCCCTAAATATTTTGTGATCATCTCCAAAAGCAAGAGGCCCCTCTGTATCTCTAAATTTATACTCATCTATATAATTTGCTTGTCTACGATATCCAGTATAAAAAGCGTGAAGCTCGCCTTTTTGTGTATTTTGGATATCGCCTGTACATTATTTTCACCGTGTGGTGGAATGGTTCATTCAACCCGCTGTCCTCAACTCTAACTTTATGTGAAACTTCGTGTCCCTTGATTTCTGTTTGTGACCTTTATAACGGCTGCAATATCAGGAACTTTTTTGTTGCTGGTCCATTTTAACCCCTAAATATATTGCCGACATCTTTGGAAACAGTAGACCTAGCCCTTCTGAGCCTAACCCCACCCTTGTGAAAATTTTCGTGAGGATCGGACGATAATTGCAATTTGAATCTAATATCCCCAACCTGTGTTACAAGGTGAAAAAATATTACAAAATTTATATTTCAATATTATAAGTCAAATAAGAAAATCACATGCGATAAAAGTTATGAAAAAAAATAAAAAAGTCACAAAATACTAAAAAATCTATATTTACATCATTATTCGCATCTTTTTATGCGATTCTTTTAGATTTTATACTTTAATGGCAAGAGGGCATTCTGAATTGACAAAATTTGTCAAATCGCTCCAGCCATTCCTGAGATATAAGCATACTAGCTAACATCCCCTTCCTTTGTATATACACATTGTATACATTTCTCTATATATATCCGACATAATTACTATCGGAATCTACATAATGGTCAGAATTGACCTGTTCGTCTATTTGTGATTTCGCCGGGATTAAAAAATATTCGCGGTTTAATCGAAAATTTGTTTTTTATTTAACACAAATGTTGTGGTCTATTTCACCCACTAAATATTTCCCGATGACGATAAAAAATTGGAACACTTCTGCCCAGCCCTAAGCTCCACCCATTGTAACTTCCGCGTCGATTGGTCTGTATTTGCGACCTGTAGAGCAACTGCAGATTCAGGAAATTTTTAAGTTTTTGGTCGATTTCAACCCCTTAATATTATGCGATCATCTCCAAAAGCAATTCTGGTCCTAGCCTCCATTCTAAATTTCGTGAAGATCGGGCCATAATTGCGACCTGTACAGTGATTACAGATTAACATGGACAGACGGACGGACAGACGGACCGACGGACATACATAGCTATATCGACTCAGCTCGGCGAAATAGGAAGATTCATATAAACTGCCATATGTGGGAAACCAATATTTCGAGGTGTTACATAATTTATATAGGGTATAAATATAATTTATGTAGGGTATAAAAACGTCTATGTTCGGCCGGGCGAACCTTTAATACCGAAAAGTACCGCTCAGCGGGAACCCTTTATATAGGGTACGTGGACCTGTAAAGTAATTTTTTGTCATAGGCTGCAGTACCCATTACGAGATTTGAAGCCATTCCGGTAAAAAATGCCGCTAATATCATCAAACTAGAAACGATTCCGGCGAGTACTGTCGCTAAGATTATCAAAATACCGGTACTACCAGTACGAGCTTCAAATTAGAAATTGGAATCAATTCTGGTGAATAATGTCCCTAAGATCATCACAACACCGAATATCGGGATTTATCGTAGATTTTTAGACAATTCCATTGAAATATGTGCATGAAATCATTAGAAATCGGAATATAGGGAGGTACCGTTATATGGGGGATATACGATATCTGGGACCACTATAGATAATACTCTTCCAAGGGGTAAGGTACTCACAAAGTAGTTGTTGTGTAGAATTTCCCACAATTCCATTGAAAAATGTGGCTACAATCATCAAAATATCGAATATCAAGGGTTACCGTTATATGGGGGCTATACGATTTCGTGGACCAATAGAGCCCATCTTGATTACAGCAGTCGGCTAAATCGTCTAAGAATTTAAATATACTTTCTTAGTTCTAAAATTATTATTTCGATGAGTTACAATCGTAATGACGAACTTAATATACCCTACATACCGTGTATGTGGAGTTATTTTATGTCGAACGAACGGCACATAAAGTACATTGTTCATAGCCAAGGGCTGACGATATTTTTATACCCTCAGCCATATGGCTAAAGAGGGTATATATCATTTCATACGGCCAAAACGTGCCTAATCGAATTATTGTTTTAGACCCTAGGTCCCTTTGAACCAAATCCGTTTCAGGACATTTGAAGTCGATCTAGGGGTGTCCGTCATCTCACTCCATCATGTACCTCACCCACAACGGTTCAAAATTTGGAATAATTATAACACTTATAAAATGTGAAATAACCGTCCATTTCTCGTCAAATTTCATATATTCCTGGTGTGAAGATTAGATATATCTGCCCACTCCATCGGGTACGTCACCCACAAGAGTGGTCAAAATTTTGAATAACCACGAAGCTCATAGAACGTCGTTATATACCTGTACTAATCCTTAAAAGCAGTGATGAAAATGTGTTAAGAAGTATTTCGTGGGAAATATATTACTTTATACATTCTGAAAAAATCAATTTGAGATTTTCGTAGAAAGAAATTGATGTAGAAATCCAAACTGTTAATGCAGATATTTTCAATTGCAATACTTTTCCCAGACAACCCTATCATTGTTTTCCTGTTGTACGAATCCCTTAACCCTTTTGGTAATGCTTTTGTTGGTAGATATCAACTGTACATTAAAAGTCCATACGATAATAAAAATGAATATAAAAATAATGGCTTCTGTAGTCATATATTTAATTTAGTGCTACTAGCAACAGACAAATGAAAAATTCATAGACTTAAAGTTGCATGCATGACTGGAGATGACTTGCTCTCATACACAGACACGTTATACCATTTCATATACGGATCTATAGAAATATGTAAAAGGTTATAGGTAAACAAATATGCCGACTATCATCACAACAACGTAAAAAAGAACTGCGGCATCAGCTTAGGACACAACAATAGTCAGTTCTTGTATGCATGCACATGAATAAGTATATACAGTGGTTATATAAGGATTACTTGTTTTTGATTCCACATAATGTCTTAAAATGAGGCGTATTTTTGAAAGGAAAATCGGCGTGGAATATTCTCGATTACATGATTTTCTACAGCTCAATACGGATATACGATATATTTGTTTGTTGAGACCAGAGTTTCAAATGTTTGACGTGGGTAGGTCAATTAAAACAAATAAAAAAGCCAGCCTTCATTTTTTATACCCATTGTATGGAAGGTATACTAAGTTCGTCATTGCGTTTTTAATAATTTTAATACCAACAAATTTTAGACCCAACAAAGTACATATATTTCTGATCAGCGAAAAATTCTAAGACGTCCGTCCGTCTGATTTGTCTTTTTTCTGCAGGCAGGTAAAGTTCGAAGACGATATTCGGTATTTTGATGATTGTAGCTACATTTTCAATGGAATCGTCCGAAATTCTACACGAGGAGTTCTTCGTAACTGTTTTACCCCGTAAAGTAGAATTGTCTACACAAGTCCATGATATCGTATATCTCCCATATATCGGAACATCCCGATATTCGATAATTTGATGATTTGAGCCACATTTTTTTAATGGAATTGTCTGAAATTCTACTTTGCCCCTAAAAAATTAAATTTTTAAAAGTATTTTTCAGGACCTCAAAAGAGTATTGATTTTTTTTTAAATATTTTTAAGACCTCAAAAGAGATGTGGATTTTTAAAAAATATTTTTTAAGATCTCAAAAGATACGTAGATTTTTTAAAAAATATTTTTTCAAAGATCTCAAAAGATACGTGGATTTTTAAACAAATTTTTTAAGATCTCAAAAGATACGTGGATTTTTAATTTTTTTTTTTTAAGATGTCAAATGAGACGTGGATTTTTTTTTGTTAATGCTTACAATTTTACACAAAGTGACGTGTTGAAAAGTAAGGTCATTCAAACGAAGTGATATGTTGGAAAGTATGGTCGTTTACACAAAGTGACGTGTTGAAAAGTATGTTTGTTTACACAAAGTGAGGTGGTGCAAAGTATGGTCGGTTAAACAAAGTGACACGTTGGAAAGTATGGTCGTTTACACAAAGTTACGTTTTAAAAAATATGGTAGTTTACACAAAGTGACGTGTTGAAAAGTATGATCGTTTACACAAAGTGACGTGGTGAAAAGTATGGTCGTATAAACAAAGTGATATGTTGGAAAGTATGGTCGTTAATACAAAGTGACTTGTTGAAAAGTATGGTCGTTTACACAAAGTGACTTGGCGAAAAGTATGGTCGTTTAAACAAAGTGATATGTAGGAAAGTATGGTCGTTTACACAAAGTGACGTGTTGAAAAGTCTGCCCATCGACACAAAATGACGCGTTGAAAAATATAGGGTGAACGGACGAAGCTGGATTTTTAAAATTTTGTATTGAGGTCCCTGTTGGTGGTAAGTTTGTGATAATGGTATTGAATGGTATGGTGGTATTGAAAATGTGTACTACAATTGCACGAAAAAAGAAGTTACTTGTGAGTACATTATCCTCTCGAAGAGAAATGTTTATATAGGTTCACAATATCGTATATCCTCCATATAACGGTACCTCCGAATATTCGGTATTTTGATGATTTGGGCGACGTTGGTATTTGAAGTTCAAAATGGATACTACCGCTTAAGGCAGAAAATTGTCTGTGCAATATTCTCCCTCCCAATATTCGGTATTTGGATGATTTCAGCGTCATTATGCACCGTAATTGTTTCAAATTACGTATTTAGGGTTCGTAATGGGAACTACAGTCTGTGACTGAAAATTGTCTATGCGGATCCAGGTCTTCGTATAGGCCCCATATATCAGTACCTCCCTATATTCGGTGTTTTGGCGATTTTAGGTACAATACCTACCGAAATTGTTTGAGATGTCGTATTTGAAGTTCGTAATGGATGATACAGCCTATGAAAAAAAATTGTCTATGCTGGTCAAGTTCTTCGCACAGCTCCGATATAGCGGTACCTCCCTATATACGATATTTTTATGATTTTAGCTACATGATTCACCGTTTCTTTGAAGTTTCGAATTTGAATATGGTAATGGCTTATGACTAACAAAGCCTATGTAGGTCCACGTCGTATAGACACCAATATAACGGCTATATTCGGTATTTTTAAAATTTTATCAGAATTTTTTTAAGGATTTTATTTTTTGAAAATTTCCAAATTCGTTACAAATGGTGGAAGGTATTCAAAGTAAGACCCGGCCGAACATACTGCTTTTTAATTTTTTCATATTCCTTTGACACTATTGTGTGTATAAAAGGAGTAAAATCCGGCGTGACCGAAATTTAAATACACTGTGCACCCATACAAAACACATAAATGTATTTTCGAAGACCTACCGTCACTCAAAAATAGATACCATGAACTGAAACATGTGGATGAAGTTAAACTCTTCAGTTAAAGTAACTACGTGTTGCTCACCGAGTTGCCGACAAATAAACATGAGTTTTCATATGCGTGTACTCAATAAACATCTGTATGTGTGTATGTTCCTTACTTGTTCCTCAATGCAACGAATATGTTTTCATTCATTCTGCAGTTACTCAACCATCTATCGACGAGGGTTATGTTGCATACAAGAGTTTAAAAACGTCATAAATGTTGGAGTGAATGTGGCAACGGATGGTTGATCTGATGTTAGGTTATCACTGGAGTTTCTGAATTTATATGAAACATTGAACTGGTTTCCAAACAATAAAAACAAAAAGTCTACTTGGTCTTGTAAAAGTAGTTTTGTAATATGGAATATGAATTTTTGTAAGATATTTTTCTCACTTTTTACATACGTTATGAATTATTTAGGCAAAGCTCTATGAAGAGAATATTTGTGGAAAGACAATTTATAGTTGCTATTTAATTTATGAAAGCAGTTCATATTTCATAAAACATTTAGCATTTTGGTGAGAAATACAATGTAAATATGAACGTATTCATAGAACACATATTTTTCAAACATTTTAACCATCCAACATTTATAAAATGCGCTTGCCACCGATTAATTATTTATATGATATTTACAAGGCAATATTATTACATATTATCTTTCAAAGTGAGTGACCCTCCAACTTAAGCTTGTTAGTTCAAATCTAATCTAAACAAATAAAAACTAGGAAATTTCCCAAAAACAATTAATTTACAAAATAAGAAGTAAATTTTAGAACCAGTGACTACTTACAAAAAACCTCCTGACATCTTATTTTAACACGAATCTGGAATAGAAACAACTACTTATCAAACAGCCACCATGAATCAATAAATCAACTCAAACCTGAAAGAAAAAGTCGAAAGTCGGGCGGAGCCGACAATATGATACTGTACTCAACTATGCATGTTTTGTAGAGCTCCCGTAACAAAAGATTTTTGTTGAAATAGATCTTACCATCTATCAACATATGGCTTTTGAGTAGTTATAATTTGATTTCAGAGGGATCTAATATATGGATTTTCACTAAATTTGAGGAGACATTTTTATCTTACATGCTAAATAACGTTGCTATAGAGTGCATCATATCAGAATTATATAAAACATATATATCGAAGCTGAGTTCCACCAAATGGCAACGTACGTCCCGAAATTCATTCCATTTGCGCTGATGTTAGTCATTATTTGCAAAATAAACCTAAACCGGATAAAAAAAAAAATGTATATATCGCAGCTATATCCAAATATTAGCCGATATCGATAAAATTTGGCAAAGTTATTTTCGAGGTCTTTAAGATATCTGCTACCAAATATTATTGTTGTCGAATGCATATTACGAGTGTGGGGGACATAAAGCTATATCTGAATCGATTTTACCAAATTTCATGAAAAAAAAAAAAAAAAAAAAAAAAAAAGATATTGGCCATTTGGTGCTTAATAAACCTGATATAGGATATCGGATTTGGCATGCGTATTTTCGAGCTGTATCTGAGCCCGGTACCAAATATCATAGAGTGCATATTACGCGCGTGAGGGACTTAAAAACCCAAAAAATGGGAGCTATAGCTATATCTGAAACGACATTCTCCAAATTTGATGTACGTCGTTCTAGACTGAATTCGGTTGGATGTGCCAAAATGCAGGTCATTTGGACTGGTATTGACCATTTGGTTCACAATAAACCCGAAATCGGTTGAAGATGTATGGGAGCTACATCTAATTTTGAACCGATTTTCACCAATTTCAATAGGGTTCGTACTTGGGCCAAACAAAAATATATTGACGGGCGGACTGACATGCATGAATCGCCTCAAAAAGTGATTCTATGAAGATTCTCAGAAGTAAATAAGGGTCCATGTTAAAACCAAAAGCACAAAGACAAAATAACTTTACCACAATGTTGTGTAGGGTATAAAAAACTAGAATTGTAAGAATTGGTATGCTGAGGTTGGAATATATGATTACAAAATATTTGACTCGTACGAAATAGCCACATTTTAAGTATAGAACATATTTTGTATTTTCTGTGCCTGCAAGGCATACAATTATTGACTGAAGAAGTGGATATGCCCGTAAATATACGAGCATATTTAGAATAAAATACAAAAAAAAAACTCTTTAGGAGAAACTTTCTTACGGATATTTTGTATAATTTCCCTTTTGAAAAGCGAAAATTTATGGTAAATTTAAATAATCAGCATGTCAGGATTTGCAGCATTGTATAGCAGCATTTCTGGCAGAGCCGCATTTGTATTAAGCTACCTTTTAACTGGAATTCTGCTACTCATGTGGGTAAAGGATGTCATGTCATCGTTCCGTTATTTTTGCCATTTCCATATTGATTTTTGATAGAGCAATATATTCAACGTTCTGTGCTATTCCATGGTTGGCAAAACAGTCAAAATTAATATGTGATAGGTACTCGTGAATTTGAAAAACCCTGCAACCCATCCTTCAATATTAAAACGCCGAATGTTTGCCACCAAAATTTTCCATTGGTCATGTACCACATGAGGGGTTGTTAAATTATGACTTCATTTCTGTAGTCACGGCGCTACGGCTACGATTACGATTACATACATGTTCATTCCCTGGCGAGTTCTTTCCTTCTATCAGAGGCATACAAATTGTGTTGTCCGTATTGCGACAGCCGGGCGAGACTGGTCAAAGGGCTTGTAACGTGAAATTATTACAAGTACACATCATCGTATTCGTAGACATATAAATAGTCTCAAAGGATGGCCATTCTGCTGAAACACATGGAGTGGACTCCTGTTGTGGGTGTAAAAACATTTTGTTTGTGTTAATGTGTGATTCCTTTTGTCAGTTTCGGGAACAAAGCATTGAACGGCATTTTCAAAGTTGAAAACATACACAAACGCAAACAAATAAAGCCATGGCGACAACATCTTGAGATCTGTTCGTTTGACGCAGTTCATTTTTTCCTCCTTACAATTAAATAAATTAAAGAGAAAACATTAAAGAAATTAGCATTTTAAATTTAAAAACAGCAACATCAGCAGAAATGATTCGAAAAGTAAAGAAGCGACTTGATGAAACCCGCGTCGCAGTGGCCGAAAACTGGCTCGTGTGCTGAACATATTGCAAAGTTCCATTCGGCAAATATTGAAAAATAAGCCCCGGGTAAAGCTATTGAAATTCCAAAAAGTGCAAACTTACACAGCAACAGAAAGAATATAGACTCAAGAGAGCTAAAAGTTGCTTCGCTTGGCCGAAAGTGGTGATCTGCCGAATTTGGTTTTCTCCGATGTGATTCGTTGTCCAGCAGCTTGTAAACATACAAAATGATCGTGTTTACTTGCCAAAGAGGTCAGCTGAAAATGTGCACCTTCAGTTGGCCACCAGAACTCAAGTGCCGGCCATGGTGATGGTGTGGGCCGCCATAACAGCCGAAGATCGCTCCCCGCTCGTATTAATCGACCGTGCATAAGAATAAATGCCGAATGTTACATCAAAAATATTCTGGATGGTGTTTTAAAGCCTTTGGCACGTAAACATTTTGGCCGCAGCCTTTGGACATTCCAACAGGACTCAGCATCATCGCACTCAGCACGCGCAACCCAAGAATGGTTACAAAATGAGGTTCCTCGCGTCATTTCCAGCGCACAATGGCCACCAAAATCTACAGATACCAATCCGATGGACTATTGTGTCTGGAGTATTTTGGAAAGCAAGGTTGGCACTAAAAAATACCAAAGTGTCGATCATCTCTAGCAAGCGCTCCACCGGAAATGGGCCAAAATACCGCAGAGCAACATTCAATCAGTGTGTGACAGTTTCATTGGCTGTTTGAAGCCCATAATTCGTGCCAAATTCGAACAAGTCTAAAAATTTGATGCTATTTCCACATTTTTTGCTTTCATTCAATAAAATCTATATATATAAATGAAAGTTGTGTTAGTTACTACGCTTATAACTTAAGAACCGCTGGACTGATTCTAACGATTCATACAAATTCGGAATTGTCTCCTGTCCGAAAAGGATAATATACAAAAAAATCGCATAAAAATGTGATATATTAACATTTTCATTTTGACTTTTGAAATGTACAATAGTAATGTTTTATTGTGCATGATTTTTTTTCATTTTGACTTACCTTTTTCTAATGTACATTTGTAGTGTTTTTTGTATTTTATTTTTGAATTCGAATATTAATACCAATTTATTTAATTGACTTGATTTCTTGAGAACTGAAATTGATGGCGGGTTACATGGAAGTGTAGTACCGAATTATGTGGTGGCGTAACGGAATAGACGATATCGAAATAATTTAACGCGGTCACACCAAAGTTAAAATATAATTACTTTTTCAAAATCGCTAAAAAATCACGAAAAAAGAGATCTCATTGCACAAATTCACAAAATTTCGGGAAAAATCGAAAAAAAAGTTTAAATAATGGTACATTCTATTGACAAACTTTGTAAGGATCTTTAAACATTTGCTGTAAAAAATCAGAAAACAAGTTGAAGATTTTTTCAATCTGTTATTCTTCTTTTGTCAATTTTTTTCAATTTGTATTATCATATTGAATTCAGTGGATTTTTTGTGAACAAAATAATGATTTCTATCCTTCCAGAAATTCTTCCCAAACATTCAAGATAACTTAAATCGCTGTTGCAGGTCATGATATCGATCATAACTCACGGATAAGGGTACAAACCGATTTCATATTTATATATCCATCGTATGATTTAAGCTATTTTTGGGGTCATGCCCACTTTTTTCATTTTTGGCCTTATTTGGCATCTTTGTTTCTAAGGGGGTAGAGAACCTCTTCGCATAAAATTTGAAATTTTCAGAGTAGGGCCCATATTGGTCTTGACCACATTTATCAATTGATTTGGCTAAAAAATTGTATATACGCTACCCTGGGGTATGGAACCATCATACAGATAATTGTCACCTAGGAATTTATTTAAGTAAAGCCCCCACATTGGAGTATCCCCAAGTCCACTTTCACATCTAATGTGTGTTCAGAAAAGAAAATTTTGTATTCTATTGAATTTGTAACCCCCAAGAGAATATTGATTGAGAACATAGATTTGGGATGCACATCTATATGAAATAAATTATGAAAACATGGACAAATTACAAATATAAGAAAGTAGCACGGGACAGAATATTTGTTGAATCGTCGTTGAATTATACTATGATAAAAATATAGACTTACAACTTACAATTTACAACCAACTTACAATTTAAATGGCAAATGAAATTAATTCCCATCTTACGGTAATGGGTGTAAAATTGCTATATTTTTGATTTGGTCTCTGTTTGTCATATTGGATTATAAGCGGTAGAAGAAAGTTTTCAATGTAGGTCGCTATTTCGGAGTAGTGCCCATGTAAAGGTACCTCCTGATTTTACCATATTTCAAAAGATTTGGCTAAAAATGTATATTTGGGTGGAAATCTTATACAAAAATTGCAACATATCTACAAATTTTAGAATTTTTTCCATGTAATAGTACCCCCTCAAGTCCACGGTTTAAATATGGGTACAGGTATTTTAAAACACTTTTAATCTACCAGTACGTGAACAGATACCAGTCATATCTGTGAATAATTATACTTTGACAAATATGCCTAATAGACAAAAACTACAGGCCGGCAACGCGGACCGGGCCAGCTAGTGTAAAAATAAATGTAAAAATTGTGGCGTTTGACATTGTTGCAGTTTTTTATGTCACCCTGTATATGTAGAAGAAATTGATGTTAGTTGTTCCGCTTTTAAGTCAAGAATCGCTGGACTGATTTTCATAATTCTCATCAATTCGGAATGGTCTCTTGCCAGAAAAGCATAAAGCCTAAGAAAATAGCGCAATAAAATACCAATAACCAGTAAAGAAAGTCCTAAAGTCGGGCGGGGCCAAATACAACAAATCGGATGAACTATATATATGGGAACTATAACTATATCTGAACCGATCTATACTAAATTTGGCACACTACCTTCTAGACTAAATTCGTATGTGCCAAATTCCATCCCATTTGGACAAATATTAGACGTTTGGTGCACAATAAATGGTAAATCGGACGAAGATATATATGGGAGCTATATCCAAATCTGAACCGATCTCGATAAAATTTAGCAAAGGTATTTCTGAGCTGCATTTGATATATTTCCCCAAATATTGTTGTTACAGAGTGCATATTACGGCTGCGGAGGACAAAAATAACAAATCGGATGAACAATATATATGGGAGCTATAGCTATATCTGAACCGATTTCGATAAAATTTGGCAAACTTATTTTCAGGCCTAATTTGGTTGTATGTGCAAAATTCCATACTATTCGGGCTAATATTGCACGTTTGGTGCACAATAAAAGGCAAATCGGACGAAGATATATATGGGAGCTATATCTAAATTTTTACCGATTATCTCCAATTTCAATAGGGTTCGTCCTTGGGCCAAACAAATGATTTGTGCAAAATTTCATCTGGATAGGGCAATAAATGCGAACTGTACTTTGTTTACAAAAATACATGGACAGACGGACAGACGGACAGACGGACAGACGGACAGACGGACGGACGGACGGACATGCATAAATCGACTCAGAATGTGATTCTATGCAGATCATCAAAAGGAACTGTGGGTCTATCTCGTTTCCTTTTGCCTGTTACAAACAAATGCACAAAGACATAATACCCTGACCACCTAGTGGTGTAGGGTATAAAAAAGTAAATATTTATACCCTACAACACTATGTGTTGGGGGTATTTTAAGTTTGATTGGGCCAAAAATTATGTAACACCTCGAAATATTGGTTTCCCACATAGGAAAGTATATATGGATCTACCTATCTCGCCGAGCTGAGTCGATCTAGCTGTGTATGTCCGTCCGTCCGTCTGTCCATGTTAATTTGTAATCACTCTACAGGTCGCAATTATGGCCCGATCTTCACGAAATTTTGAATGGAGGTGGGGTTAAGGCCAGAATAGAACCCTATTTCTTTTGGAGATGATCGCACAATATTTATTTATATTTTCGAAATGGACCAAAAACTGAAAAATTTCTTGATTTTGCAGTTGCTCTACAGGTCACAATTATGGACCAATCGACGCGGAAATTAGCATGGGGCAAGAGCTTCTGGCTGGGCAGAAGCCTTCCAATTTTGATGGTCATCGGGTAATATTTAGTGGGTGGAAAGGACTATACATTTGTGTTAAATAAAAGTCAAATTTCCATTAAACCGCGAATATTTTTAGTCCCGGCGAAATCATAAATAGACGAACAGGTCAATTCTGACCGTTAGGTAGATGCCGATAGTAAATATATCGGATATATATAGCGAAATATATACAATGTGTATATACAAAGGAAAGGAATGTTAGATGGAATGCTTATATCTCAAGAATGGCTGGACCTATTTTGACAAATTTTGTGAATTCAGAATGCCCTATTGACATAAAAGTATAAAATCTAAAAAAAAAATCGCATAAAAATAAGTCAAAAATGATGTCAATATAGATTTTGTAGTATTTTGTGACATTTTTTTATTTTTTCATATTTTTTATCGCATGCGATTTTTTCAATTTGACTTATAATATTAAGGTGTACATTTTGTAATATTGTAACAGATTGCAATTATCGTCCGATCCTCACGAAAAGGGTAGAGTTAGGCTCAGAAGGGCTAGGCCTATTGTTTTCAAAGATGTCCGCAATATATTTAGGGGTTGAAATGGACCAACAACTAAAAATGTTCCTGATTTTGCAGTAGCTATACAGGACAGCATTATGGACCAATCGTCGAATGTAGCTAAAGTTTAGGGCGGGGAAGAAGCCTACCAATTTGGGTGGTCATCGGATAATATATAGCGGGTAAAATAGACCATATCTTTTGTATTGAAAAAATTCAAAATTTTTCATTAAACCGCGAATATTTTAAATCGCGGCGAAATCACAAAGCCATGACAAAGTTACTTCATTGATGTTAACATCCAAAAAAACGGATATATAGTAAAATATGTGCGATATATATGTCTATCAAAGAAGATATGCTTGAAAGATCTCTTATATGTCGAGAACGGCTGAACTGATTTCGACAGTTCTCATTAATTCAGAATGGCCCCTTGGCAGGAAAGAAACAACGTCTAAAAAATCGCATAAAAATATCTCTCTAAAGATGAAAATATTGATTTTGTAACATTTTCTTATATTTTTTTCAATTTTGTCACATTTTTGGCATATTTTCATTTTATATTAAACATTTGGTAATATTTCTACAGCTAACAAAACTAAGTAGTTAGGATATCAGGATATCATATACAGATAGCATTTATGGCCCGATCCCGAAATTTTGCATGGGGATCAGATGAGAGTCAGAATAATCGCCATATATTTAGGGGTTGAAATGGACCAAAAAAACTGCAAAATTTGTCAGCAGATCGTTATTATTGCCCGGGTTACGGGCATTGCAAAAAGCCAAGCAGTTTTGGATGGCCATCCAAAAATATTCAATGTGTGAAATAGTTTGCCAACTTTTGTAGAAAATGTCCATTCCAGTGACTTTTTGGAGAATTCACAAATAGAGGAAAGACACACTTCTGACTATTTCGTTAAGGCTGATTTCGTTGAAGAATATAGTCAAATGTCTGTATCTCATATAGATGCGTTTCAGTCAAAAACCACTTCAGAGAGATTATAGGTCTTTGGGAAATATTGGTTTCAGATCTAGGAAAACTATTTACGTGCAACATCTTCCAATAAATTGGAAATGATCAAATTAGTTAAAGTTGCTATTATTCGAAAATTATAGAAGGTAACCTGATGGTTTTCTTTTATAATTTGTCACAATATCTTGTGGAATTCTTTCGAGTATCTCGCCTATATATACAGTATCGTTTATTATAGTGTTGTAGGGTATTCAAGGGTCGGAACCGCTCGACTGTAGCCTTTGCTTACTTGTTTTCAAATTGGCTTACAATTTTTAATTGTACATTTTCTAAAGATTTTCTACACGCCGCAACACTATGTGTTGAAGTTATTATATATAGCTTGCAATTATCGTCAGATTAACTAACGTAAATTTGGCACGGGGGTAGGGCTAGGGCTATTGTTTTTGAACATATACATTTAGAAAATTCAAATAGATCAAAAAATTGAAATTAAAAAATAATATTTTCCTGATTTTGCCGTCGCTCTACAGGTAATAATTGAAAGCCAATCGACACGAAATTTTGCATGAGACCATTTTGGATGATCGTTGGATTATATTTAGTTGTGCACCACAATGCACCACAACTTTCGTATGAATTGTTTGAATACCTAAAAACACGACAGAGTGTATAAATATAGACAAATGCCCCCGGTCAGAAAACTAAGAGTAACGTCTGGGCAGACCTCTATGACATTATTTCAAAAACGAATTTTTCCAAAATGGATGTGGACATTTGGGGGCTTCACGCATATTGTGGTGTTGTAGGGTATCACATGGTCGCCCCTGCACGACTATATCCTTGCTTACTTGTTTGATTTTCAATGTGAATATTATAGAGGATTAATTAGTCTATTTAGTCAGTGCAAAATTGCCTCATATCATGGCAACACCCCATATTCGGTATTTTGATTATATTATCTGCATGGAATTGTAAAAATTTGTTTTTGCAAATTCCTTGTAGCTGGATAAATATCGCCGTTGTATTATATACTAACTCTTATAGACCCATTTCGAAATCGTTGATGCGTTTCGAATGGTGAATGGTATTAAAAGATCGGCCGGGCCGAATTTAGCTTCTCTGTTTTTCTTGTTTATCTTTAAGGTTCTTGGTTAATAATACATTTAAAATAAAGATTTTGGTGTTTGAAATGAGTTTTTAATTTAATGCATTAAAAAAAAACGTTACTCTGATATCTTAAAACTTAGAGCAGATATAGAAAAACTGAAAAAAAAAACTCAAAAAGCACATACATAATTTTTCATCTCGAAAGGTCAAAAAAGGGTTCCACTTTAAGCATGACATCGACGATATGTGTAAAATATTTTACATGTAAGTTTGTATCTTCCGGTTTTTAGTTTGCATAGAATACAAATGCATGTATGCACACATACATATGTTCATAACAACAACCCAGTAAACAATTTTTTCCGACTGCTCTGATTTTAGATTTTTTTCCGAAATTTCTGACGTTTTTTTCAGAAATTTCTGATAGAAATTGGTCCGATTTTCTAAACGTTTTTTTTTTAGAATTTCTGCACATTTTCCTGTGTTTTTAAGCGAAAAAAAACTCGAAAAATGTACAAACGGAGAGAGTAGATTGTCTATTGCTCTGGCATATTCTCTCCCACATGTAAACGGATGGTGGTGGTTTGACACATTCTCTCCCATAGTAGTTGTTGTTGTGATCATTCATTTCAAGATCTCAACAAAGCGCAAAGCAAAAATGCTATTTGTTATTGTTATTGTGAACTGTTAGATTTTCCGTTGTAAAAATGTGCGTTTTGTTGTTGTTGTGAATCAGCCTCTTTCTCTTTCGTTCCCAAAAAAATATGATGGAAAAAAATTGCAAAAACAACTACATACCGGTTTTCTGTGTGCACTGCTTTTTATTTTTAGTTCTTGTTTAGCAGTTGAAACAGAAACGTGCTACTGTATGTTATGTTCCTAATAAAAATAATATTTATAATGTAAATGTATTATAGATGTAATATTTAAACTACATTTTTACGAAACCCGAAATAAATTGTTTGTTTTTTAAATAAATATGTGTTTTTTTTTTTTTTTTTCATTTTTAAGTGGTGTGACGATTTTTTCGATATTTCTTCCGAATTCTGAACGATTTCTTTCAGAAAATCGGAACTTTCTCCGGAATTCTGAGCGTTTTTTTTTTTCAGAAAATCTGAATTTTATTCCGAATTTTCTTTCGAATTCTGACCGATTTCTTTCAGAAAATCTGAATATTCCGCCGAATTTCCAGACGAACTCTGCCCGATTTCTTTCAGAAATTCGGAGTTGTCCTCCGAATCTTTTCCGAAAATCTAATTTTTTCTCCTATTTTTTCAAGAATTTTCACCGAATTCGGACCGAATTCGTCCAGAAAATCTAATATTTTTTCAGATTTTTTTCAGAAAATCTTTCCGAATTCGGTGACCACGTCCATACAACTTTCGTACCGAAATCGGAAGGAATTCGGAATCAGAATCGGACATTTTTTCAGAGATTCTGACAGAAATCGGACCGAATTCGGCAAAAATTGTTTACTGGGAAACTACAATAGCACTGTTGAATGTCTGTTTTTGTCTAGACAAATATTGAGAAAAAAGGAATAAATGAATTCAATCGTGTGTATGAACACATACGAGTATAGACACGCATGCAGTTTGATATCATTATTATAAAGTAATTGTAGCTTTTGTAATTTGTGCAGCCATAATTCAATTATTATTTGTTTATCAATATACATTGCCAGTATAATTAGACCGTATACAAATCGAGGTTATTGGAAAAGACAGTTTATTTATTTGCAGAAATTGCAAAAATTTGTTTTACGCTTGAATAGTTTTCAAAGCAGTAAGTAAACGCACACAATTAAAATTGATAAAGACTTTTAAAAACATCGACAAATTATATAAGAGCTTATATAATTGTAACTTAAAGTCCAATAAAATGATAGGAAAAACTTAATTTACAGAAGATAAGTTCATAAGATGGACTATTTCTGCATACAGGGATTTGCTTGAAACCCGCCATGCAGAAGTATAAACACCCTGAACAACTTAATAAAAGTGGTTCCACGTGATGAAATATTTTAGTAGTTCATTTCCATGAGTTCAAGTCGTAAAAATACTCATTATTTTCAATACTACCTTGAACCATGTTCGTAATTTTTCAAATTATAAAGCAAAATATTTGAGGCCTTTTGTGTATAGTTTAGTTTATATATAATGGACCCTAAAAAAGTCTTACTAAATTTTAAATTCGTTCTACCATTTTGTATAGTCCGCATATTGTAGTGCCTCTTTATATTCGGTATTCCACTGATTGCAGTTCCAACGATTTTTGTATTTTGAGTTTTCATTATTATTATATACATATGAAAGAAGTAGGTTCACGTTTTGATATGAGCCCCATGGTGAAAATAATTTTTTATTTAGTTCACAAAAAAAAAAAAAAACAATTGAATTCAATATGATAAGCCAAATTGAAAAAAAAATGTATACCTTACATAAAACTAGCTGGCCCGGTCCGCGTTGCCGGCACGTAGTTCTTGTCTATTATGCTTATTTGTCCAAGCATAATTATTCACAGATATGACTCATATAAGTGTTCACGTACTATGTGCTATACAAATCCATTTAAAAGTATATATCAATCTTATTCCCATTAATTGTTAGTCTAATGAGCAGTAATTTGGAATTTACTGTATTTTGTACACCTCATAATTGAGGGCTGAATGATTTAGGAATAACCAAAGTTTATTTCCTTTCTAAACCCATTAATACCTTAGATTGTACATTAGAGTCCTCATAGGTACCCCTAAATTCTAAAGTTTGTAGATATGTTGAAATTTTTGTGTAAGATTTTCACCCCCCAAATACACATTTTTAGCCAAATCCTTTGAAATATGGTTAAATCAGGAGGTACCTTTATATGGGCACTACTCCGAAACATCGACCTACATTGAAAACTTTCTTCTACCCCTTTTAATCCAAGATGACAAATAGAGGCCAAATCAAAATTATAGCAGAACAAAATAGCATGTCAAACTGAAAATATTTTCGAGTGATTTTAATAAGTAAAAATAGTTTTATCCACTTCATAATTGAGGGCAGAATGATTTCAGAGTAGTCAAATATAATTACTATTTACACCCATTACCGTAAGATGGGAATTAATTTTATTTGGCATTTAAATTGTAAGTTGGAGACCCCATGAAGTCCATATTTTTCATCATATAATAATATAATATATAATAATAAGTATATTTCAATGACGATTCAGCAAATATTCGGCCCCGTGCTACTTTCTTATATTTGTAATTTGTTCATGTTTTCACAATTTATTTCATATAGATGTACATCCCAAATCTACGTTCCCAACCAATATTCTCTTGGGGTTACAAATTCAATAGAAAACAAAATTTTCTTTTCTGACCACACATTAGATGTGAAAGTGGACTTGGGGATACTCCAATGTGGGGACTTTGCTTAAATAAATTCCTACCCCAGGGTATATAAATACAATTTTTTAGCCAAATCAACTGATGAATGTTGTCAAGACCAATATGGGTCCTACTCCGAAAATTTCAAAATTTATGCGAAGAGGTTCTCTACCCCCTTAGAAACAAAAATGCCAAATGAGGGCCAAAAAAATGAAAAAAGTGGCCAAGACCCCAAATATAGCTTAAATCATACGATCATTATAAAATTATGAAATCGGTGTACCCTCATCCGTGAGTTATGATCGATATCATGACCTGCAAAAGCGATTTAAGGTATCTTGAATGTTTAGGAAGTATTTCTGGAAGGATAGAAATCCTTTTCTTACTAAAAGTGAACTCCTAAAAAATTTTGCAGTTTGAGCTCTCATTGGACGGATTATTGTCACATGAAAGAAGTTGATCTACGCTTTGAAATGAGCCCCATTAGGCTTTTTCGGTCATTTTTGTTTGTTTAAATGTGTGCGCATCTTTCAGCTGAAGCACGATGTAGGCCCTCGGTTGAAAGGTGATTTTTTACATGTTTAAAGATCCTTACAAAGTTTGTCAATAGAATGTACCATTATTTTAAAATTCAATTCCATTGATTTTTTTTTTCGATTTTTTCCCGATTTGAAAATTTTTGCAATGAGATCTATTTTTCGTGATTTTTTAGCGATTTTGAAATGCGTTAAATTATTTCGATATCATCTATTCCGATCCGCCACCACATAATTCGGTTCTACACTTCCATGTGTCAAGCCATCAATTTCAGTTCTCAAGAAATCAAGTCAATTAAGTAAATTGGTATTAATATTTGAATTCAAAAATCTATATATATAAAAGAAAGTTGTGTTAGTTACTACGCTTATAACTTAAGAACCGCTGAACTGATTTTAATGATTCATACAAATTCGGAATTGTCTCCTGTCCGAAAAGGATAATATCCAAAAAAATCGCGTAAAAATGTAATATATTAACATTTTCATTTTGACTTTTGAAATGTACAATAGTAATGTTTTATTTTGCATGATTTTTTTTTCCATTTTGACTTACTTTTTTCTAATGTACATTTGTAGTGTTTTTTATATTTTATTTTTGAATTCGAA
The DNA here is from genome assembly GCF_030504385.1 of Musca domestica. Classification (NCBI taxonomy): domain Eukaryota; kingdom Metazoa; phylum Arthropoda; class Insecta; order Diptera; family Muscidae; genus Musca; species Musca domestica. The sequence goes on along the minus strand of NW_026712296.1, from coordinate 5,933,372 downwards.
TATTAATACCAATTTATTTAATTGACTTGATTTCTTGAGAACTGAAATTGATGGCGGATTACATGGAAGTGAAGTACCGAATTATGTGGTGGCGAAACGCGACCACACCAAAGTTAAAAGATAATTACTTTTTCAAAATCGCTAAAAATTCAAGAAAAAGAGATCTCATTGCAAAAATTCTCAAATCAGGAGAATATCGAAAAAAAATGTCAATGGAATTTAATTTTAAAATAAAAGTACATTCTATTGACAAACTTTGTAAGGGTCTTTAAACAGTTGCTGTAAAAAATCAGCGAACAAGTTGAAGATTTTTCAATTTGTTATTCTTTTTTTTTGTCAATTTTTTCAATTTGTATTATCATATTGAATTCAGTGGATTTTTTGTGAACAAAATAAAGAATAATTTTTCACTATATACAATTTTTCACCAAAAAATGAAATAAGTGCGAAATAGGATGTTAACTGACATCTCCATTTCAACTCCAGGGCCTAAATCGTGGTTCAGCTGGAAGATGCGAACACATTTAAACAAACAAAAATGACCGAAAAAGCCTAATGGGACTCATTTCGAAGCGTGTACCCACTTCTTTCATATGACAATAACCCGTCTAATGAGAGCTCAAAATGCAAATTTTTTTGGGAGTACAATCAGTGAAATACCAAATATAAAGGGTGCAAAATAGTAGAGCGAATGGGACTTTTAGTAGGAAAAGGATTTCTATCCTTCCAGAAATTCTTCCCAAACATTTTGCCGATCATGATATCGATCATAACTCACGCATAAGGGTACAACCCGATTTCACATTTAAATAACCATCGTATGATTTAAGCTATTTTCGGGGACTCGGCCACTTTTTTTCAGTTTGACATGCTATGTTGTTCTGCTATATTTTTGATTTGGCCTCTATTTGTCATCTTGGATTATAAGGGGTGAAAAAAGTTTTCAATGTAGGTCGATGTTTCGCAGTAGTGCCCATATAAAGGTACTTCCTGATTTTACCATATATCAAAGGATTTGGCAAAAAATGTGTATTTGGAGGGTGAAAACCTTACACAAAAATGCCAACATATCTACAAATTTTAGAATTTTCTCCATGTAATAGTACCCCCTCAAGTCCACCTTTTGGCGGACAAACAGACCGACTAAGGTGCTAATGGGTTTAAAAAAGTAATTAACTTTGGCTATTCTTAAATCATTCAGCCCTTAATTATGAGGTGTACAAAATACTGTAAATTCCAAATTACTGCTCATTTGACTAAAAATTAAAAATTAATCGACCAGTACGTGAACACTTATAACAGTCATATCTGTGAATAATTATGCTTTGACAAATATGCATAATAGACAGAAACTACGGGCCGGCAACGCGGACCGGGCCAGCTAGTAAAATATAAAAAACACTACAAATGTACATTAAAAAAAAATAAGTCATAATGGAAAAAAAATCATGAAAAATAAAACATTACTATTGTACATTTCAAAAGTCAAAATGAAAATGTTAATATATCACATTTTTACGGTTTTTTTTTTTTTTTTTTTTTTTTTTGAATATTATACTTTTCGGACAGGAGACAATTCCGAATTTGTATGAAAATCAGTCCAGCGGTTCTTAAGTTATAAGCGTAGTAACTAACACAACTTCCTTTTATATATATAGATTGACAGAAAAGAAAAAATAATTGAAAAATGAAAAAAAAAAAAACTTCAACATATATAAGCTTCAGAAAAAAATACTATAAATGTACATTCGAAAATAGTAAATCAAAAAGGGGAAAAAAATCATGCAAAACAAAATATTACTATTGTACATTTCAAAAGTCAAAATGAAAACGTTAAAATTTCACATTTTTACGCGATTTTTTTTTTTTTTTTGGATTTTATCCTTTTCTGCCAAGAGAAAATTCCGAATTTGTTTGATTCGTTAAAATCAGATCAGCAGTTCTTGAGTAATAAACGTAGCAACTTTTATATATAGATAAATATTGGGAGGTTCAGGTTTGGACTATATTGCTTACTTCCTTCACTTTATATGAGATATGTGATAATTTTTGGAAAATGTTAAAATGTGCATGACGTAACACCGAAGTTCTCCATTTCCATACTTCATTATATACAGGTAAAAATATTGGTATGAGCAAAAAAAATCGAACATTTATATACAGTTTTATCCGAAATCATAAATTCCGAAGTCATCTCAAGATTCTGGTTGAGAGAAATATTTAGATATAGCAATTTGTGAAGAATAGCTGAATTGTTTCGCAAGTTATAAAGGATAAAAGTATTGAAAATTGTGACACTTTGTGGGGGAGGTACCAGAAGGGGTTCGCAGATATATATCAACTTCACAATAGATCTTCTGTTAGCAAAAATATTTATATATGTGAAATTTGAAGAGAGTTAAAAGCTTATTTCGCTGTGTTTGAGAGTTTTGTTTGTCAGAATGTGGTTCGATCTCCACCATCTTCATAACAGATCTTGTATTGATGGAAATATTGAGATGTATCAAGTAAGAATGGAATCAGATGTTATTTTCGCGTTTTCTTAGCTTCAAGGTTAAAAAAAAAATTCTATCCTTTGTGGGGGAGGTACCAGAGTTAATGGTCCGATCTCTACGATCTTTATAATAGATCTTGTGTTGATAGAAATATTGAGATGTGCCGAAACGGGATGGAATTAACATACGGTTAATTTCGCGTTTTATGAGCTTCATGGATATTCAAAATGTTGACCCGCTGTAGGGGAGGTAACAGAAGGAGTGGAGGAGTTTGATAATAATATTACGATGTACCAAGTTTGGACCAAATCGGATACTCCCTTCGAGAGTTATAGTGCAACCAGCCAGACAGAGGGACGGGCAGACATCGCTAGATCGACTATAGATTTCCTGAAACAGATTTGGTTCAAAGGGTCTTAAATCGTTATTTCGATGAGGCACGTTTGGACCGTATCAAATGATATATACCCTTTGTAGCTATAGGCCTCGCCCTAAAAAAGAAAACATTAAGTAAGGCGGACCGAACTTTTAATACTCTCCAGCTTTGGGTAAAGAAAACATTTTTATATAAAGTACCATTATGTGGAGGCTATACGAAAACGTGGAGATATACATACTGTGTTTCGCCACACGAGCTAGAACCCATTACGAACTACAAATTTTTATACAAATCCGTTGAAAAATGTGGCAAAAATCATCAAAATGTTGATTATGCGGAGGTTCATTATATATTTATTTATTAATCCATTTGTAATAAAAAGGCCTAATAGACCGTACATAATTATTACATAGCCTACTTTAAACCTGAGTTAAAAAAAAAAACAATTCAATAATAAAAGTAAATAAATTCACAATTTCATGATATATACATATGTACATACATTATACTACTATGTAAAGTACTTGTTATTATTGGCTCCCCAGCCATAAAAATTTGAATACAAGGTAATTAATGTCCATGTTAACAATAACTTTTAGATTAGATAGCAAAAAAAAATCTAGTTATAAAACGGCTACATATAACAACAACAATTAGGATGCAAGATGTTGAAGCAGTTTTAATCGAAAAACATTGTTAGAATGTGAAAAAACTCTTAATTCCTGGGGTAATGTGTTCCAACATCGCGCGACCCGCACCAGAAACGATCGTGCATAATCATTTCTAAAGATCCTAGGAATAAAAATTTGAGGGTTTCTTGTTGAATGAGAAAATGTGAAACTCATCCTCAAAGAAACTGGTCTACCACTTCTTATTATATTATAAAAGGATACGAGATTAAGACAGGTAATTAATTCATTAAATGAACATCCGATAAACCGTTTCACATATTCAGATATATGTTCTCTTCCACGGACCTTATATACAAACCGAACTATAGAATTTACGATTCTTCGTAAGTGGAGAAGGTGAATACCAGTAGCACCGGACACTACCTCAATGCCATATAATATTGTAGACATTAACAGAGCATGCGCCAACTTTTCCTTTATATTGCAAGGTAAATATAGGTTACATGCATAAAACCGTCGTAAATAAGACCACACCTTCCCAGATATGATGTCGATATGATTCTTAAAAGACAACTCATTATCAATTACCACTCCTAAACATTTATGATGGGGGACAAATTCCACATCATCATTAAGCAACTTTATATTAATAGTATTAATAGTATGATTTTTAAATGCTCCAAAGATCATGGCTTTTGTTTTGGTTGGATTTATTGTAAGTAAATTCATGGATGACCAATATGAAAACTGAACAAGGCACGTATTAACGCGATTTTCAAACACTGACGGCGACTCACGGTCACCACTAAAAAGGAGGAAAATATCATCCGCGAATTGATAAGTTTTGCATGACTCAGAATCAGTGACATCCTTAAGATCATTCACATACAAAATAAATAAAAGTAGTCCTAATACCGACCCCTGCGGTATGCCACTGTAGGTCAAAACAGTATCCGACTGACAACCTTCAGAGCCACAAACTGGGACCTACCACTGAGATAGGAATACTTAAGCCTACACGCCGTGGACGAAAAATTAAATATATTCTTAAGTTTATTTATCATAATGATGTGATCTACGGAGTTAAAAGCTTTTGATACGTCCAGAGAAACAAGTACACTTACTCTGCCCTCGTTGATATTCTGGCGTATATCATCCGTTGCCTTTATAAGCAAGTGTGTAGTGCTATGCCCTCTTCGAAATGAATATTGAGTGTCAGATATTAGACTCGAAGTATATTCCACAATTTGATTCTTCATTATGTGGGAGCTATACCAAAACGTGGACCTATACAATGTCTCGCCACCGGAGTTAGAACCCATTACGAAATACAAATACAAAGATTTATTCAAACCCGTGAAAAATGCGACGAAAATCATTAAAATACCGAATATCGAGAGGTACCGTTATATGGCTATACCAAAACGAGGACCGATATATCTCATTTTCAATATTAAACTCCCTAGACGCAATACAAATTGTTTTCCCAATTTTTTAAGCTCTACCACAAGTAATGTGGACTGTATTCTGATTTCAACAGACAGACCGACGAACATCGTTAAGTCGACTTAGAATTTTATGCTGATTATGAATATATGTACTTTATGGGGTTTACGAAAAATATTTGGGGATGTTACAAACGGAATGACAAAGTGAAGGGTATGAAGATTTAATATACAGGTCTTCGTATAGTACCTTCCAATTTCGGTATTTTTATATTTTTTACTGCATTACTTACTGAAATGGGCCAAACACATTCGTAAATATGAAATACATAAAATCTTCTTTTGATGAAAGTATATGGCAGCATATTTAGCAGAGCTACACCTCATGTACAAACATTTATATTGGGAATTTGTGAGAAATAAATCATTTAAATTTGAAATCGTTGCTATAGAGTAGAGTAATATGAATAAAACATATATATCTCAAGCAACTGTTACATGTGAATGAAGCCCATTATACGGCTTTAAGGGACATGAAGGATATATCTGAACCATTTTTCTCAAAAATTTGATCTACCTGCTTCCAGGCTTAATTCGGTCGAATAAACGTGAAATCTAATGTATCAAATATCTTTTTGGATTATTTGCTTAACGGAACTGACTGCGATTTGGAAAACGACGTTCGTAATGGGCAAGGAATGTGGATTTGGGATTTTGTGAAAATGTAATTATTGTAAATTTTAAAATCCTACACACATTTTCTAACCGAATAGGTTACTATTTTTTGTCGCTACTGACAAAAATCGGTATCTTTGGAACACAAAATTTTATGTAAAAAGTGAAAAAAACTTGATGTTATGTTATTTTTGTCGCTAACTTACCGAAAAATTACTATAATTTCAGAAAATATAAGCAATTGAAAGATTGCTCCTAACGATAATTGCCATAAACCAGATAGAGAATATTTTGGCAGAAACCTTCGAGTTTACTTATGGGATAAAGTAATAACCCATTCGATTTTTTTTATTTTGGCTAAAACGAATCAATAAAATTGTTTAAAAAAAATTTACATAAATAATAGCTCTTGCGTAAGGCTACTACTGCATTTGTTGTCAGTCCATGTTGGACTCGTTTTACAAAGCAATGTTTCCAACCACATACACCAAATGTTTATTATTGTTGCATTTTACAAATATGCATTTGTTTGACTCTCTGTCTGTCTGTGTGTGTGCATTAGTATGCATCAACGAAACAGTATTTCGAACAAACGACAATCACACGTGCATATGTATGTAGCTGGCTGCAGGAAGCCTGTGATGTTTTTGTATCATGTAAAGTACAACATGGGGAATACATGTTAACACACTAGTTGTTGTTTTTGTCATTATTGTTCAAACTGCAACTCCTGCTTGGCTTTTTTTTGGCTTTGTTGAATGTTATTTAAGGTTATGGATTGTGTAAATAGTGCATTATACATCTGCTCACTTTGGGGATTTAGTGTGGGTTAAACATTGTGGCAATTATAACCTGATTGTTCGAGTAACTAGTTTGAAACTAGCAATTTTATTAGTCACTGGTAACTACCACTAGTTATCACATAATCTGGCTAAGTTTTAGACTATGGATATGTTATAGGGGAAGTCAATTGTACCTATTCTGCATTATCTCTACCCCAGTATATTAGACAATTCTCGAAAATTCTAAAAATCTCCAAAATTCTAAAAAATGTGTGTATGGTTTTTTTTTGCAGAATTTTTGCCCAAAAAAATAATATCAAGAAAAATTAGATTATCAATTAAAAAATTATTTCTGCTCACATCCCATTTATGGTGGTATATGGTGTCTCCGGAAATATAATCATAGCAATTAAAAATATTCTACAAAATTATTTGTCATAAAATTCTACTAAACGAAAGGAATTCGCGCGGGGCCTACCATATAATATCCTACAAAACTATAATATATTAGAAAGGCCTTCATAGTTGCAATTACATTTTGGTCGATTTTGTTTTTGAAATAATGCCATACAGTCCTGGAAAAATGTTACGTTTGGTTTTTGACCTGTAGAATTGGCCTCTCTCTCTCTCTCTATCTCTCTCTCTCTCTATCTCTCTCTCTCTCTCTCTCTCGGGCCGATAGATATTCAAAACAATTTCACACAAAAGTACAGGGCTGCCCATATTCGAGGGACCCATCTGGCAACGCCATAACTTTTGACAGAGATGTCACATCGCTTAATGACATACCGCATTGGAAGCGTCAGTCCAAGCAGATTTTTACCATGAACCAATAAACGCCACGCGAGCGCTCTGAAATAGTTGAAATATACATTCAACAGAAGAAGTCAATTGTGAAAACTCAACGTGCTTTTAAAACATTAAAAAATGTGAGAAGGTATATTATTTTTGGTATATTTGAATGCCAACATTGCTTTCCAAAATACTGCAACCACAATAGTCCAACGGATTGGTATCCGGAGATTTTGGTGGCCATTGTGCGGTGGAAATGAAGCGAGGAACCTCATTTTGTAAGCGTGCTGAGTGCGATGGCGCGAACTCCTGTTGAAATGTCGAAGGTCTGGGGACAAAATGTTTGCGTGCCCAAGGCTTTAATACATCCTCCAAATATTTTCGCGATAAAATTCGGCATTTATTCCGATGCCACTGTCGATTAATACGAGCGGAGAGCGACCATCAGCTCTCATGGCGGCCCAGACCATCACCATGGCCGGCGCTTGAGTTCTGGTGGCCAACCGAAGGTGAAAATTTTCAGCTGACACTTTTGGCAAGTAAATACGATCATTTGTTTGTTTACAAACTGCTAGACACCGAATGTTTTCTCATCGGAGAAAACCAAATTCGGCAGTTCACCACTTTTGGCCAAGCCAAGCAACTTATTAGCTCTTTTGAGTCTTGTTGGAATTTCAATGGCTTTACCCCGAGCTCATTTTTCAATATTTGCAAATTGCGACATGTTGAGCTCACGAGCCACTTTTCGGCTAATGCGACGCGGGTTTCGATCTAGTCGCTTCTTTACTTTTCGAACCATTTCTGCTGATGTTGGTGTTTTCTTCCGTCCACTTCCTTGACGTCGGGCTACACTACCAGTATCACGGTAACGAGCGATGGTACGACACAAAAATATTTATTCACATTTAAATGCTGGAGTGCTTTAACGACAGCCAATTGTTGTTTTCCAGCCAAATATCACACTATCACACCAAAATGCTTTTGTACGCTTGTAAACAATATAATGAGCTGTCACTGGAATAATTCTAACAGCTGTCGGACGAGTGCCTTATAAATGACAGCAGTTTGAAATTGGTTGCAGTTTTTTTCATCTTACCCTGTACATTTCACCCCATTTTGTATATGATTCCATCACAACCGCAAAATGCACCCCAAAACAACTATATTTGGTTCCAGCTCTAGGATACAGCGTAGAAATACATTTGATACTTTTTATAGAAATCGATTCGGATTTGGATATAGCTGCCATACATATCTTAAGAAGATTTACATTTACTGTGCACCAAAAGTGTAATTGCAGCCCAAAAAGAAAGAATTGTGGAAAATCGGATCAGACGCAATATAATACCATCTATATTTTAGTTACATTCGATTACGAATTTAAAACGCGCTAAAACCATAATAAGCATTCAAAAAAGATTTATAGATTCCTTCATTTGTTACGGGCAGCTATACCAAATATGCATAGTGGTGTAGGGTATCATACGGTCGTCTCCAACAGACTTTTGAACTTTACTGTTTGTTAAAATTAATTAATAATACATTACCATAACAGATTTTTCGTAATTAAGATAAAGGAAATCGTTAAAGAACAACATAAACAAGTAAACAAAGGCTATAGTCGTGTGGGGCCGACCATTTTAACTTCCGCGTCGATTGGTCAATAATTGCGACCTGTAGAGCAACTGCAAAATCAGGACATTTTCCAGTTTTGGTCCATTTCAACTCCTAAATATTTTGCGAAACAATAGACTTCTATTCTGACCCCAATCCCACCTCCATGCAAAAGTTCGTGCGGATCGGGCCATAATTGCGACCTGTGATTACAAACTAACATGGAGAGACGGACGGACGGACATAGGAAGATAGGAAGATCCATATCATCATATATAGTTTCCTCTGTGGGATACCAATATTTCGAGGTGTTACATAATTTTTGGCCCAATCAAACTTATAATACCCCCAATACATAGTGTTGTAGGTTATAATTAGGAACATAGAAAACATATGATGGATGCCTACGACTTTTGACAACTAATACATAAATCCAGTTGTCTTCTCTTTTGTCAACGGAAAAATGGGGTGCGGTTGAAATAGTTTTCCACTAAAAATTCCGGGAAGACTAATTGCATTCATTCTTTTTCCATAGGGGATTTATACTTTTAATTGGTATGCGTATGTTTGCTTTTGTTGTATCTACAATGTTTTCACATGAAATTAATTTAAACAATAATACAGGAACGGCTTCGGTGCACATTCTATGTATTTTCACTTGTGCGAAATGTTTTCTGAATAATGGAAAATTGTAAAGTAATTGCAATCAGGGAGGTAATTACATTTAGTTAAAACCTTTTATTCGAAATGAGTTCACGTTTACACAGCAACCAACTACAAATGCAGTTAACAACATTCAACTACAAAAGGCACATATATATGTATGTACCAGCAACAGAACAAATGCAAACAAAAGTTTTGCTAGTTTTTTTTTAGCTGAAATTCATGGCGCGACTGCTTACTCCCAGAGTTCGTAATATTCCGGGTGAATGCGATAGCCTGCTATTATCTGTTGTTTTCAAATTTAATTGCAATTTATGCCATTTTGGCGTCGTTGTACATTATGTCGCGACATTTTGTATGTCGCACAAATTTTACAATTCTTTTTTTTCAATTTTCAGTTTCTGGTTGCACTGATTGTTTACTTAATTTTTAGTGCACCAAAAGCAGCGATTGAGAACAAAAAAAGCCAAATCAAATTAAATGAAATCCCTTTTTTGCAATGAGAATTGCGCTTCCTCTATTTTGTATGAAAACACGCAAAGAAATAATGGCTGAAATTAACAAATATTACACAGGGTAATGAAGGTAAACGAAATGCACTTTCTGAGTATATATACATTTTGTTTGCTGAGTTTTAACTAATTTAAAACCAGTAAGGAAAAATCAACCAGTAAAAAAAGTCCTAAAGTCGGGCGGGGCCGACTTTATGATACCCTACACCACTTTGCTAATTTAGTAGAGCTCCACATAACAATTAAAATATTTTTTTTGGGAGAATTTAATCATACACGCTATGATTATAATTATTATTTAAAGTTCAAAGGACTAAATATGCCGAAGCATTTGTATCTTTTAAATTCGGACTTGTATTGCCCATTTGGTGCAAAATTAATTTCGAAATCAGATAAAGATATATATGGGAGCTATATCCGAATCTGAACCGATCTCGATAAAATTTGGCAAAGATATTTTTGAGCTATATTTGATACATTTCCCTGAATATCGTTGTTCCGGAGTGCAAATTACGGCGGCGGTGGACAAAAATAACAAATCGGATGAACAATATACATGGGAGCTATAGTTATATCTGAACCGATTTCGATCAAATTTGGCATACATATTTTCAGGCCTAATTTGGGTGTATATGCAAAATTCCATACAATTCGGGCTGATATTACACGTTTGGTGCACAATAAAAGGCAAATCGGACGAAGATATATATGGGAGCTATATCTAAATTTTGACCGCCAAACAAATGATCTCTGCAAAATTTCATCTGGATCGGGCAATAAATGTGACCTGTACTTTGTTTACAAAAATACATGGACGGACGGACATGCATAAATCGACTCAGAATGTGATTCTATGCAGATCATCAAAAGGAACTATGGGTCTATCTCGTTTCCTTCTGCCTGTTACAAACAAATGCACAAAGTCATAATACCCTGACCACCTTGTGGTGTAGGGTATAAAAATCAGGCGGGCCGCTATATGTTACCCTACTCCACTGTGCATGTTTAGGTTTATATATGGGAGGCATATCCAATTCTGAATCGAATTTCACTAAATTTGACGAGACATTTTAATCTTTTATACCAAATAATATTTCTTTCTCTTTCTTTTTCATTATATTAAAAATATATATCAGAGCCCAGTTCCACCAAATGGAAGCGTACGTCCCGAAATTCGCTCCATTTTGGCTGATATTAGCCATTATTTGTCAGTTATTTCTAATTCTTAGTCGTTCTCGATAAAATTTGGCAAAGGTATTTCTGAGCTCTATAAGCTTTCGGGTACCAAATATGATTGTTGTCGAATGCATATTACGAATATGAGGAACTTAAAGACCAATTCGTATGAAACATATATATGAACCGATTTTCACGAAATTTGATGTACTTGCTTCTAGACAGAATTCGGTTGTATGGAAATTCAGGTCATTTGGACTGATATTGGCCATTTGGTGCACAATTAACCCAAAATCGGTTGAAGATATATATGGGAACTATATCCAAATCGGAACCGATCTTGATACAATTTGACAGAGGTATTTCTGGGTTGTATATGATATTTGATACCAAACATCATTCTTGTGGGATACATGTAACACCAAATCGGATGAAACCTACATATATATGGGAGCTATAGCTATATCCCCAAAAACATTAGTTTATTGTAAGTATAGTGTAAAACGGACGGACACACACACCCAGCTCGGCGAGATAGGATGATCGATAAGTAACAGCATGTGTCTAGGAGAAATATTTCGAGGTGTAGTAAACTTTTTGGATCATAATGTTGTAGGATTATAATTGTTGTAGGGTGTTTATGGATTTGCGTGGCTTAAATATTTAATTTAATGAAACATATATATAAGGGCTACAGATATATATTAGCTGATTTTCGGTTTAACAGACTTGCTTGCTTGTCTCAATTCGGTAGTATGTGCCAAGGTCTATTCTATTTGTTCAAATATTACGCATTTGATTATTCGTGTCTGGAGTATTCACAATAAAATGAAATCGTATCATATCCAAATTGAAACTACCCTGGACAAAATTTTGTGAAGGTATTTCTAGGTTGTATGCGATTTCTTGTTATACCCTACAACACTATGTGTTGGGGTATTATAAGTTTGATTGAGCCAAAAATTATGTAACACCTTGAAATATTGGTCCCCGACATAGGAAACTATATATGGATCTTCCTATCTCGCCGAGCTGAGTCGATATAGTTATTTACGTCCGTCCGTCCGTCTGTCCGTATGTCCGTCTGTACATGTTAATTTGTAATCACTCTACAGGTCGCAATTATGGCCCGATCCTCACGAAAATGAAAATGGGAGTGGGGTTAGGGTCAGAATAGAATCCTATTGGCTCGGAGTTTTGCATGGAGTTAAAGTTTAGGACTGGGCAGAAGCGTACCAATTTAGATGGTCATCGGACCATATTTAGCGGGTAAAATAGACTATAACTTTTTTGTTAAAAATACGAAAATTTTCTCTAATATATTTTTCGCGAATATTTTTAAATCCTGGAAAAATTGCAAATAAGCGAAAATATCACTTCTGGCCGTTATATTCATGTTATACCTTAAATATCTCATATATCAAAGAAGTAGATGTTAGTTACTTAGTAGATGTTGAACTAATTTTCACAATTCCCATCACTTTGGAATGGTCTGTCGCCCGGAAAGTATAAAATCTAAGAAAATCGCGTATAAATATTCCAATAAAAAACTGAATATTTTTTGTTAAATTTTATCAATTTCTGTAATTTTTTTTTACCGCATGCATTTTTTTTCAGGTTGATTTGCAATTTTGAATTGTAAATTTTTTTCTACACCCCCAAACAATATGTGTTGACGGTACTATATTATTAATTATCGTCCGATCCTCACGAAAATTTTTCATGGTGTAGCGTTAGGGTAAGAACTAAAGCCTACTATTAGGGACATCTAAATTTAAGCATTCAAATTTTCCTGATTTTGCTGTCGCTCTACATGTGGAAGAGTTAGTTACAGAGAAGAAGTCGAGCATTTTGGATGACCATTGGATTATATTTAACTGTAAAATGGACCACGACTTTTGTGAATTTTTTTCGAATACATAACAACAAGGTGGAGTGCGTAAATAAGGGTAAGATCTGGGCAGTGCTCTATGAAATTATTTCAAAATCAAAATTAATTTGGACATAAGGGGGCTTTCAACATATTATAGTGTTGTAGGGTATGAAATGGTCGGCCCCACAACGACTATAGCATTATCTTTTTTCTATTTGGATACAAATGCATACAGACGAAATTCCCTGCACCACGGTATGGCGTATGGTATAAGACTTTGTGTCACTTTTGGAAAGGAGTTGTGTTTATAGCCAGTTTCACTGAAGTAGGACATACGATGAATGTTAAATGCGTATTGTATTTTTCCAAATCGCTAAAAACCCAAATATCTCCCGACACTCTATCTGTTACTCAAGATTTTCAAAAAAAAAAAACTTTTACAGTGTATCTACCGAGCAGAATGAACATTTTCGTCCACATACACTGTGCATACAATGGTGCGACAACATATTCATGCACAAAACTTCCCCTCGTAAATTTATTAAAATAATTCATTGACTGAGCCGTAAACACTTCAATTATAGCCACTTTTTTGTAGGCAAGCTCTTTTGTTTACCTCTTTGTTGTCATCAACCATTGACGCCATCGCTGTTAAAGCCGCCAAATCGACTGGAGCCCGTGAATCCTATATTACGGAAATTAAAAGCTTTTCACACGTCTCGTCGACCATAACTTCGTACAGTACAGACCGAATGACGGTGTATATTGTCGCCATCATCCGAAACAAGACCTTTTTTTTTGCAATGTTGTGTTTGGAATTTGTGTTTCATTCGTTGCTTCTTCTGAAGCAATTTATTTAATTGCAAAACATTTGAACTGTCAACAGTTTAAAGAAGCACTTTTCTCAATGATTTACCCGTTCTTATTTGTTTCAAAAGTTCTGAGGTGTTCCTTTGAACATAAATGATGGTGCGAGAAATTTTGCATCCCCTTAAGAGACACTTTTAGTTTTAAATTAAATTAAAAGTTGCAGCCAATATTTGCATGTTAATTAAAACTAAAACTAACGATGTTTTTGTTGTCATTCCTGACTGCGGGTCCAGATCAAGTTTTCTTTAAATGTTTTGTATTATTTGGAGGTTGAAATATCTTTGATAATCGCTGGGTGATTATGTTTCTCTGAATTTGAGGATAGAAAAAAGATTTATGATTGATTGAGGGTTGGTATAATATATAATCTGTTTATATCCATCGCACAGTGGGATGTGACCAAAAACGAAGATTAATTCAGGGAAGCCTTCAATCGCTCCGAAATGTTGGCCAGACATGTATACCTAATATATTTGGTATTAAAAATAGGACATATTGGTTCATGATTTTCGATATTTTAAATGTTTTGATCACAATTTTAAACCAAACTTGACATTTAGAGTTCTGAGTAGGTATAAGCTCATCATACTTCATATTTGGTATAGGCACCAATTCCTAATTGTAGGTATTTTGAGAATCTCTCCCTGCAAAATTTTTGTAAAGGTTATCCCATGTTATATGTAGGCCCTATATAATGGTACTTATTAAATTTATTCATTTTAAATGTTTCAGACAGAGTATTTTATTAATTTTTTATTAAATTAATTATTATTTGGTATATTGTTTCTGAGTGGATTAAGACTTGGAAAATTGCCAATATATAGCATTAAATGAAATGAAATTAAATGAAACATTTTGGAATTCAAATTAAACTTTTTGCAGCGGAAATGAAACTTTTTGCAGTGGAAATGAAACCTTTTGCAGTGGAAATGAAACCTTTTGCAGCGGAAATGAAAACTTTTGCAAATCAAATGAAACTTTTAAATTTACAGAAGGAAAAATAACAAAATAAAATAATAATAATAAAAATAACAAAAAATATTTCCATATTATTAGATATTTAACGCTAAAAATAGAAATTTAAACAAATTTGGCCTTTATAGGTATGGGCAGGACTGAAATGCGAAACTAAGCTTTACTGCAATATTTTATAGTTAAATTATACTATTAATCTTACATAATAAAGGATTCCAGCTTCGCAGCTTTATTGATTATGGAGATTATGGATTTCAATACCAAACATCCTAGACACAATACAATGTTTTGCCAATTTTCGAAGCTCTTCATCAAATCTCAATATCATGATTTCAATAGACAGACGGGTGGACATCATTAAATGAACTTTGACCATGATTGTATATACTTTATGGGGTCTACGACGAATATTTAGATGTATTACAAACGGAATGACAAATTTAATATGCCCTCCTTTCCATGGAGGAGGTTATAAAAAGGTGTCTAATTCGGGTCTTTTGGAGGAAATACCTTAAAAAAAATTTTTAAACTTTTTTAGGGAATCTGAAAATTTAAGAAATAATGTTATAAAAACATTGAAATTAATGATCAATAAAAATTCTCCTTTAACTATATATTAGTTGTAATTAGTTGATTTAATTTTAAACCTACTAAAAATATTTTTTTTTAATTTTTCCTTATATAAATCTAGATGTTTAATTTGATTTGCAAAAAGTTTCATTTCGGTTGCAAAAGGCTTCATTTCGGTCGCAAAAAGTTTCATTTCCCCCGCAAAAGGTTTCATTTCCACTGCAAAAGGTTTCATTTCCACGGCAAAAGGTTTCATTTCCGCTGCAAAAGGTTTCATTTAATCTGAAAACGTTATAAAACCACCAATAACGTAGGTCTCTGCAGGGTCCACTGAAGTTAGATCCACAAAATCAGAGATAAATACAAAGGAAGCATTTCGTTGCTCCCATTCATTTGTTATTTATACCCTGCACCATAGTATGGCGGGCATATTAAGTTTGTCACTCCGTTTGTAACACCTCGAAATAAACATTTTAGAGCCCACAAAGTATATATATTTCTGATCAGCATAAAATTCTATGTCGGTTTAGCGATGCCCGTCTTCCGAACAAAATGAAGTAGGTTGATAAAATTATACTGAAATGTATATAATGTCTGGAGGACTTTTGGTATTGAAAAGGGGCCATGTAGGCCCACGTTTTGGTATAGCCCCCATATAACGACACTTCCCGATATTCGGTATTTTGATGATTTCAGCGACATTATTCACCGTAATTGTTTAATATTTGGTATTTGAAGTTCGTAATGGATATTTCAGCCTATGAATGAAAAATGCCTGTGTAGGTAAACGTCTTCGTATGCCCCTAACATAATGGTACCTCCCGATATTCGGCATTTTGATGATTTTTGCGACATTATTCACCGGAATTGTTTCAAATTCGGTATTGGAAGTTCGTAATGCATGCCACAGCCTCAGACAGAGAATTGTCTGTGCAGGTCCATGTCTTCGTATAGCTCCCCTATAACAGTACCTTCCGATATTCGGTATTTTGATGATTTTAGCGACATTCTTCACCGGAATTGTTTCAAATTCAGTATTTGAAGTTCGTAATGGATACTACAGCCTAAGACAGAGAATTGTCTGTGCAGGTCCACGTCTTCGTATTGCCCCCATATAACGGTACCTCCCGATATTCGGTATTTTAATAATGTTAGCTACATTTTTCACCGAAATTATTTGAAATTTGGCATTTGAAGTTCCTATAACCAAAAATGTCTGTGTGTCTGTTTTTAAGTTTCGCATTTAAATATTGTAATGGTTTATAACAAAAGATGCCTATGCAGGTCAACGTTGTCATATAGACCCTAATGTAACGACTACATTCGGTATTTTTAGAATTTTAATATAATTTTTAACCGATTTTATTTTTTTTTAAATTTGCAAATTCATTCTCAATGGTGGAGAGTATTCTAGGCTTTTTTACTTGTTTTTGTATACCTTAATCAGTAAAAATAACAAAAATTGAGTAAAAGAAGAACAAATAATTTATCCCTTAAAACAACCTTCTTGAATCTGTGGACAAAAAACTACATATTTTTATGAGAAAGGTATTATGATAATACATATCTTCGATTCCACGTTTATTATCCAAACGGGATTTGGCTTTTCCGACCAGTTAAGATATAGCTATAGTATATATGTATTTCATCCGATTTGTTAATTTAACCACCTCACATTTGGTGATTTAGCAACCTCACATTCGTAAAATGCAATCTTCAACAAAGATATTTGGTACCAGATATCAGATACAGCTCTGAAATACCTTTGCACAAATTGTGTTAGATCGGTTCAGGATATAACTCCCATATATTTCGTTATCCGATTGCATGTTTATTTTGCGCTAATTGGTTAATATCAGCCCAAATAGAGTGGAATTTGACATATACGACCATATGAAATGGGTGATATAGCATAGCTCCCATATATATGTTTTACTGATTTGGAGTTAAAGTCCCTTACATGCGTAATATGCACTCCACAAAAATAATATTTGAAACCGGTCATCAGATACAGCTCGAAAATAACTCTGCCTAATTTTATCGAGATCTTTTCAGAGTTGTACACATCTTCAATAAACATCTTCATCCGATTTTACGGTTGTTGTCCGCATGGTTTTTTTCACCAAGAAAAGTTAAAAATATTCGTGGTTGAATAAACATTTATATTTATTTAAAAGATTCTTCCGCGAATTCTATTGTAAACTGAAGACTTTCGTATATTTCCAATTGGATATATGACGACCCACTGAACAAGGTGGAAATATTTTAATCCGTCCTAAATCATATTTCCAGGTGTAGTTGTGTTGAGTTTAGCGCCGAACTATTGCTCTTTTAATATATATTTTTTTTTATTTTTCATTCCAATAATGGAATGAAAACCAAAATGTTCCATATCAGTCTCATATGTTAATCTTAAAGACAAACTTCCTTGCGGTTGAGGTGTTAACCACTCAGGTAGTTGTAGACATTTTATAAAAAAAAAAGAAAAAACCGCACACACACACGGAATACCACAATGAATGTATGGCATTTATTCTTATTAAAAGCAATTCAATTAAATATTAAAATCAAACTTTGTCGTCAGTGGCAAATACACATTAAAATCCCCACACACACACACACTCCAATATACAGTAAATCTTAAGGGACACCATCCAAGGAGGTCGAAGAAACTAATTGCTATCATTAAAAATACTTACACTTGATATGAACAGACAATTAATTATGGTTATATCGGAAATGGCCAGACGGACACAAACACTTACATGCATAAATAGTCTCACGACAGTGCGTAGCATTGTCCAATAACAACGGTACAGTTGAACACACTGGATAAAATGACAAACACACGTCTATACCATTGTACAGTGGTGCCATATATATGAAAACAGTGGCTAAAAATATTTCCGCAGCAGATATCGATTTTAAATTTTAGCTCCGCCCCAGAATGTGCAGTAATCTATTAATAATTTACCATGTGGTCGACAAAATAATTTGTATTTAATAATTATTAAAAAAGAGCTGGACCTGCATATACAATTCTCTGTCGTAGGCTGTAGTACCCATTAGGAACTCCAAATATGAAATTTGAAAAAATTCCGGTGAATTATGTCGCTGAAATCATCAAAATACCGAATGTTGGGAGGTACCGTTATATGGGGGCAATACGAAAACGTGGGTCGACATAGACAATTTTCTGTCGTAGGTTGTAGTACCCAACGCGAACTTTCATTAAATTTTAATGTCATGAAATTCAATTCCGGTGAATAATGTAACTAAAATCATCATAATACCGATATCTAGGGGCTTTACAAAGACCTGAATCTGCATAGACAATTTTCTGTCGTAGGCTGCAGTACCCATTAGTTCTTAGCAAGAATTTTGTCTGCCTCCTGCCGATTGCCGATTAACAGCAAATCCAGTTGAAACCTCATGTGGTGTCCGTTGGAATTGCAATTTTCGAATTTCGAAAAAAGGAAAGTTGTGCTGAATTGTGCTAGGTTTGTGCTCAATTGTGCCGAAATTCTTTTTTCGAAATTCGAAAAAATTTCTGAGATATTCGAAAAAAGATCTTGTTTCGAAAAAATCTGAGAGAATTGCAATTTTCGAATTTCGAAAAAATTAAAGTTGTGCTGAGTCGTACTCGGTTTGTGCCCATTTGTGCCGCTAAAATTTTTTCGATATCTCTTACCAATTTCGAAAAAAACGATAATTTCGAAAGTATGTCAGAATTGCAATTTTCGAATTTCGAAAAAATTAAAGTTGTGCTGGGTCGCGCTTGATTTGTGCTAACTTGTGCCGTTTATTTTTTCTCAATATTTTCAACCGTTTTCAAGATATGGCAATTTCGAAAAAACCAGTATTTTTCAGTAAAATTGCTGTAATTTTTGTAAAAAATCAAATATCGAGATGCGGTAAATTGTGCTGAGTTGTGCTCACTTAGCACAATTTTTCGTCCATACATAACGAATTTCCACGAAATTCGAAAAAATTTCTGAGATATTCGAAAAAAGATTTTTTTTCGAAAAAATCTGAGAGAATTGCAATTTTCGAATTTCGAAAAAATTAAAGTTGTGCTGAGTCGTACTCGGTTTGTGCCCATTTGTGCCGCTAAAATTTTTTCGATATCTCTTACCAATTTCGAAAAAAACGATAATTTCGAAAGTATGTCAGAATTGCAATTTTCGAATTTCGAAAAAATTAAAGTTGTGCTGGGTCGCGCTTGATTTGTGCTAACTTGTGCCGTTTATTTTTTCTCAATATTTTCAACCGTTTTCAAGATAAAATGTATGTAAAAAATGTAAAAAATCAAATATCGAGATGCGGTAAATTGTGCTGAGTTGTGCTCACTTAGCACAATTTTTCGTCCATACATAACGAATTTCCACCTTTACTCGTTTCTCGCTAAAAATTAAAAATATGAATAACTTTTGTAATATGTGGAATTTTTGAAATCTGCAAGTTGTGCTGAATTGTGCTCACCTAGCACAATTTTTCGTCCATACATTGGAAATTTGTATCTCTACTCGTTAAAAACGTAAAAATCAAAATCGCATATTTAGAAACAAGATATCGAAAAACTAAAAGTTATCTTGATATCTTGTTTCTAAATATTCGATTTCAGCACAACTTGCAGATTTCAAAAATTCCACATATTACAAAAGTTATTAATTTTTTTAATTTTTAGCGAGTAACGAGTAAAGGTGGAAATTCGTTATGTATGGACGAAAAATTGTGCTAAGTGAGCACAACTCAGCACAATTTACCGCATCTCGATATTTGAATTTTTACAAAAATTACAGCAATTTTTCGTTATATATGTATTTTTTCCAATTTTAACTAGTAACGAGTGGAAATACAAATTTTCAATGTATGGACGAAAAATTGTGCTAGGTTAGCACAAATCAGCACAACTTTTAGTTTTTCGATATCTTGTTTCTAAACATGCGATTTTGATTTTTACGATTTTAACGAGTAACGAGTAGAGATACAAATGTCCAATGTATGGACGAAAAATTGTGCTAGGTGAGCACAATTCAGCACAACTTGCAGATTTCAAAAATTCCACATATTACAAAAGTTATTCATTTTTTTAATTTTTAGCGAGTAACGAGTAAAGGTGGAAATTCGTTATGTATGGACGAAAAATTGTGCTAAGTGAGCACAACTCAGCACAATTTACCGCATCTCGATATTTGATTTTTTACAAAAATTACAGCAATTTTACTGAAAAATACTGGTTTTTTCGAAATTGCCATATCTTGAAAACGGTTGAAAATATTGAGAAAAAATAAACGGCACAAGTTAGCACAAATCAAGCGCGACCCAGCACAACTTTAATTTTTTTGAAATTCGAAAATTGCAATTCTGACATACTTTCGAAATTATCGTTTTTTTTTCGAAACTGGTAAGAGATATCGAAAAAATTTTAGCGGCACAAATGGGCACAAACCGAGTACGACTCAGCACAACTTTAATTTTTTCGAAATTCGAAAATTGCAATTCTCTCAGATTTTTTCGAAAAAAAAATCTTTTTTCGAATATCTCAGAAATTTTTTCGAATTTCGAAAAAAAGAATTTCGGCACAATTGAGCACAAACCTAGCACAATTCAGCACAACTTTCCTTTTTTCGAAATTCGAAAATTGCAATTCCAACGGACACCACATTGAAACCTCAACATATCTTACATCAGGCAGCACCTTAAATTGGGTTCATACCAGAACGCGGACATGTCTGATCCATTTTCAAACTTAAAAATTCTACTCACCTAATATAAAAAAGTAGGTTGAAAATATGATGAACACCTCAAAATATATTACATCGGAAGCCGTGGACTTTTATGGTTCATTTCACTACAAAAAATTCCAATGTTGTAAAATACATTTGAGTAACACTTTTTATTAACCAGATTAAATACGTTCGGAAACTTGATTAATTTCCACAGTCAGGCGAACAGGCATTGCAGCGACTACTGTGCATTTATCAGTAACATATGATATGACTTGTTTCGCATGCTTTGAGTCCTAACGAAATTGTATATATATTCGTACATATAAAACCTATTAGGGAAGGATATTCTGTTGCCGTAGAAGTGAACTGTAATAATGGCATGCAATAAAAAGGACAATCATCTATGCAAACGAACACCGATATGCTCACGCATACCAATGTAAATATACGCATATTCGCTTCTATTCATACAGAGCATTGCTATTTCGTCACAATGTTACCAAAGGGTTAATAAATAAAAACCACATTAATCTTATTGGAATATTACCATATAAGAAAACTACGGACAAAAAAAAAAAAAAAAAATGGGCCCATTCTACTCGCTGTCCTAAACTTTAACTTCACGTGAGATTTTGTGTCCTTTGGATTTTATTTGTGACCTTTATAACGGCTGCAAAATCAGAAACATTTTTAGTTTTTGGTCGATTTCAACCCCTAAATATATTGCGGACATCTTTGAAAATAATAGACCTAACCCTCCTGAGCCTAACCCTACCCTTGTGAAAATTTTCGTGAGGTTGGGACGATAATTGCAATCTGTATATAATATCCCCAACCTGTGTTGTAACGTGGAAAATATATTACAAAATATACAATTCAATTTTTAATTCAAATTGAAAAAATCGCATGCGACAAAAAAAAAAATGAAAATATATAAAAAAATGTCACAAAATACTACAAAATCATTACTGGCATATTTTTTATGCGATTTTTTTAGATTTTATTCTATTATGCCAAGAGGGCTTTCTGAATTGACAAAATTTGTCAAAATCGGTCCAGCCATTCTTGAGATATAAACCTTCTAGCTTCCTTTGTATATACACGTTGTATATATTTCGCTATATATATCCGATATATTTACTATCGACATCTACGTAACGGTCCAAATTGACTTGTTCGTCTATTTGTGATTTCGCCGGGATTAAAAATATTCGCGGTTTAATAGAAAATGTTGACATTTATTTAACACAAATGTTATGGTCTATTTCGCATGTCTCGAGATATAGAGAACGTTTTAGCCGTACTATTTTTAGATTATAGAGTCCGAATATATATAACACTCTAAAATCAGAAACTAATTTTGAAGAGAGCACAATACATTTAAGGACGAAACATTCCTATGCAATAACTCTTCCACATGGCACATAAATTCGACAATAGCGCACACTGCCATTTACACAGTTGGCTAGAGTAACAATATTGCATAAAAGGTAAAAAGCAATTTGTTCAAATACGAAGCCTCCATGTATGAAATTGAAACAAATGATTGCTTACTGTTCTTGCTACTATATCATTATAAATATTGGTTGACCTTATGTGTACATACACACTTGCTATCAGAATTTTCAAGCTTTCGGTTCCTATGCATTTACTAGAGGGGGGGGGGGGGGGGGTGGTAGGTGAGCTTTGGGTGTACTATGGGCGACTTTACCAGTGAGCGTGTCATATGTATGCATACCAATCTTTATAAATTCGTATATTTATTGAGATTTGAAACTACATATTTTAGAGTGACCAATTAATGTAAAAATAGCTAGGCTGATACCATAGACAAATTAGGTATAGACTAAAAAGTTGTCTCATCTGTTATCTTCGAAAAAAGTGCTTCAATAGATGTCGTTCATGCTGTGAGAGAGGTTCAGTAGACTCACTCAATTCTCTCAAACTACAAAATATTGAATATTTTTATGATTATTTATTATTTATCAATTAAAAACGAAATAGCAACTTTGTTTACTTTTACATTATCCAAATATGTCGTGAAATATAAAAATATAGAATTTAAATAGCAGAAAAGTGAATAAATTGGTTTCGAAGTCGAGTGACTTCACTAGCCCTGAGTGACTTGACTGGCCCAAGATCAACAATAGTGACATCTGCCGGAAGGGAAAATTTTAAAACTTTTTAGTCTATACCTTCATTTGTCTATGCTGATACAAATCAGACTCTTCCAGAGACAGCGAGAGAGAGAGAGAGAGTCATGTTTTAGTGAATTTTAAAATATTCTATTGATACCTACCTTTGACCCGAATAACTTACTTATACTGTAAAACAAGTTAAAAAGTATCAATCGAATTTTCCATTTGTTACCCCAACGAATTTACCATTTGTAAGCCAATGTTCGACTATTTAAATATATTTTGACATGTGTTATGATTATTCAAATTGTTTAACCTCTATGGAGTAGATTCCGACAGAATGGACCAATAAATAAATACGATATAAATGTTGCGACGTGTCACTATATCTACTACTTCCTTCACTTTATATGAGATATGTTATAATTTTTAAAAAAAATGTTAAAATGTGCGTGAGGTCCAGATATAGTCGACCGACGTATTCCATTTTTATACCCTCCACCATACTATGGAGGGTATATTAACTTTGTCATTCCGTTTGTAACTCCCCGAAATACTCAAGTCAGACCCAACAAAGTATATATATTCTTGATCAGCGTAAAATTCTAAGTCGATTTAGCGATGTCCGTCTGTCCGTCTGTCTGTCTGTCCGTCTGTCTGTTGTAAGCACGCTATCTTTCGAACGAATTGAGATAAAAGGCTAACATTTTGCACACATGTTTATTATTCCAGTAGGCAGGATAAGTTCGTAAATGGGCCAGGTAGGCCAACGTCTTCGTATAGCCCCATATAACGGTACCTTCCGATATTCGGTATTTTGATGATTTTAGCGACATTATTCACCAGAATTGTTTCAAATTTGGTATTTTAAGTTCGAAAGCGATACTACAGTCTAAGACAGAAAATTGTCTGTGCAGGTCCACGTTTTCATATAGCCCCCATATAATGGTACCTCCCGATATTCGGTACTTTGATGATTTTAGCGACATTATTCACCGGAATTGTTTCAAATTTGTTTCTACAGTCTGTGACAGAAAATTGTCTATGCAGGTCCATGTCTTCGCATAGGCTCCATATATCAGTACCTCCCTATATTCGGTATTTTGACGAGTTTAGGTACATTACCCACCGAAATTGTTTGAGATGTCGTATTTGAACTTTCTAATGGATTCTACAGCCTATGACAGAAAATTGTCTATCCAGGTCTTCGCACAGCTCCGATATAACGGTACCTCCCTATATACGATATTTTGATGATTTTAGCTACATTATTCACCGTTTATTTCAATTTTCGAATTTGAATATGGTAATGACTTATGACATACAATGCCTATGTAGGTCCACGTCGCACAGTGGGGTGAGATGCCCGAAAACGGAGATTAATTCAGGGAAGCATTCTATCGCTCTGAAAGTTTGTTCAGACATTCATATTACCTCTAATATGTTTGGCATTAAAAATGGACATATCGGCCCACGTTTCGGTAAGGCCCCCATATAGCGCTTCTTCCTGATTTTTGGTAGTTTGAAGGTTTCGGCCACAATTTCAAACGCAATAATGAGTATCTTGACATTTTGAGTTCTGAGCGGACAAAATTTCTCCCTGCTAAATTTTGTGAAGATAAATCCACTATCAAGTATTGACCGTATACAACGGAGTTTCTCCATGCAAAATATATAATGGTACTTCTTAATATTAGGAATATTGAGGGTTTCAGACAGAGTTTTTTGCAAACTTATTATTTGGTATTTTGTTTCCCAATGGATGGATGAAAATTTTAAAAAATTACCTATATAAATCCAAAATTTGAGTTAAGCCAGAAAAAATAATTTATCCTTTGTAAAACATTCTAAATCTGAAAATATATATGCAAAATTGGCTGGCAATTAAGCCTTCCTATCTGAAATAGACTAAAACCTTACAAAATATATTTAGAATAAAATATATGTGACTGACGTTTAAAAAATCATCCCCCCTTACATCTCTCTTATTGTCATCAGTCAAAATTGAGGGTGAGATAAGTAACCTCACCGCAGATTTTTTAAAGAGTGGAATACTTTTATGTATAGTTTTATATATAGTTTAGAATTCCAGTTAATAATAGGATAAAAACCCAAGAGAAACCTCTTTAGAAAGACCAACAAAAATAAAAAAACAAATAAAACAGTTAACAAGATCAAAGTACATTCATCGCAAAATCGTTTGACTATTTTCACCATTTTTTAAATTAAACAAAAACGGCAAAAAGGTCACGAGTTTTTTGTTGATTATGAAATATGACATTCCATATTAAAATCTTAAGACTTAAAATCTTAAGACCTTCGCAATATTATTTTTTTAAAAATAATATACTTTTCGGATATGGCAAAAAAAGGTAATATTTATATATATCATCTTCCCAACAGATCTTGTTCCAGCAAAAATGCTTATATGTGTGAAATTTGAAGAGAGTTGGATGCTTTGTTTGAGCGTTTTTTTTTTTCATCTTGAACCCTATGTGGGGGCAGTGTTGCCAACATTTTGAGAGCTAAAAGCGTAATTAAAAACCAGAAAAGCGTAAATGGCGTAAAAATTTTCCTTAAAAAAAGCGTAAAAAGCGCTATGTATTTTTTTCTAACCAAAATTGTCAATAAAAACCTTTTTAAACTAAATACTGTTTTATTCAAAAATTTAGATCGTATCTTATATAAACATTTCATGTATATAAGCGCATACATATTTTTAAACAAGTAAAAAAGCAGTAAGTTCGGCCGGGCCGAACTTTGAATACCCTCCACCATTTAAAACGAATTAGGAAATTTACAAAAAAAAAAATCCATTAAAAATTCTGTTAAAATCTACAAAAATACCCAATATCGGAAGATGCCGATATATTGAGGATATACGATATTGTGGACCTTACCGACAATTCTATTTCAGTGGGTAAAGTACTCACAAAGAACTCCTTGTGTAGTAATGCAGACAATTCCATTGAAAAATGTGTGTTAAATCAACAACTACATATATAAATATTTCATGTATATAAGTGCATACATATTTTTAAAAAAATATGATATATTAGGAACATTTTAAATTGCAGACATATACATTTTTACAAACAATTATGTTCACCCATAAAACCCATAGCTTCAAATTCAGTTGAAGTTTTGTATACTCGTTTTTTACGTTTTTTTTTTCACGTTCATTTCACTTTTCCTTCAATTGGTTTATAATACACAAAATTCTTCGTTTTATTATGGTTTATTAAAAAAAGAGTAAACAAAAGAACTTCAATGACAGGAATGACATGTAAAGAATTTGCAGTAAATAACTTGCGACAAGTAGATGTCATACTATCAAAATATTCGAATGTATAAACATTGTCATATTTAAAAATCTAAAACGCGCTAAAAGCAACAACAGAAAAGATGAAAAGCGTACGTACAGTGCTTTTTTTTCGTTTTGCGCTATGCCCACTATTTTGGCGTTTTAGGGGGTCTAAAAAGCACCATAAATAGCGCGAAAAGCACTAAGTTGGCATCGCTGTGTGGGGGAGGTACTTGATGAAGTGGACCAATATTGTCAATTTTCTCACCTGACCTGACACTGATGCAAATATTGGGATTTGCAAAGTTGGAACAAAATCGGATTACCCTTTCTATTTCTGTGCAGCAAAATATTTTATGTTGAAAATTTCGATTTTTGAGGAGGAGGAGGAGGAGGAATGGCCCATTATATCCCATCTTTACATCAGATCTAGTGTTAGTAAGAATAATGGGATGTGTGAAATGTGAAGAAAATCTTATGCTTATTTCGGATTTTATCATCGTTTTGTTAATTCAAAACATTGACATGTACCAGAAGAAATGGCCCGATCTCTACCATCTTTATAACAAATCATATGTTGATAGAAATAATGAGATATACCAAATCTGAATGGAATCGGATATTAATTTCGCTCTTTATGAGTTTCATTGATATTCAAAATGTTAACCCTTTGTGGAAGAGGTACCAGAAGGAGTGGATCAATATATTCCATCTTCACACTAGACCTTGGTCTAATAAAAATATTGTGATGTGTGCAATTTGAAGATAATCAGACACTTACACTACACACTATTTAATGACCTAGCACTGATGCAAATATTAGGATTTTCAAAGTTGGAGTAAAATCGGATAACCTTTCTCTTTCTGTGCTGCGAGATATTTATTGTTAAAAATTTCGGCTTTTCGGCGGACCGATATTGCCCATCTCCAACTCGGTCTAAGTTTGACAATAATATTATTTTTTACTCAGTTCGGACCCATTGAGATTTATCGTGCGCACCAGCTAGCCAGACAGGTAGACGGACGGGCTGACGTCGCTAGATCGACACCAAATATCCTGAAACGGATTTGGTCCACAGAGACCTAATGTCTAAAACCGTTCTTCCGATAAGACATATTTTGGCCGTATCAAATGTTATATACCCTCTCTTGTCATATTGATGAGGGTATAAAAATATAGTTTTGTGGAATTTGCGCAATTTTAAAGTCCTCCTATATTCTGACAATTTGTGGCTATTTAAGAACAATAAATGATCCATTTAAACCTGCGTTATTGACATTTATTTTTAGTGAGTCATAATTAAAAGATAGATTTTTTGGAGTAAATGGAACACAATTCTTATTTAATTAATAATTTCCTATTGATAATTCGAAAACTCTTTGCTTGATACATAATTTACTTACAAAACCCCATAAAAAACATTTTAAAGTTTTGTATATATTATTGTTAATTAAATCTACTATATCATATCATGTACAGATGTTCAAAATGTGATGTTATTAAAGTGTTATGCCAAAATATTTTAAGAGCTATCATTCCTTTTACATTAGGAATTTAAAAAACTTTTTTGCAAAATCGTTTTTATTGAGATGTGGCACTCTTGTAGTAAATGAACGATAAATGTATTTCCGTTCATAAATATCTATACCAGTAAATATATACTGGTATATACGAGAGATATCTGCTTGTCTTTTTCAATATCTTCTTACTTTTAATAGAATTTTAAAATAGTTACATGGAAACACATGTTGATACATTACTCGAGTATTTAAAGCTATTAAAATAAAATTTATGACCAGCTTAAATGACATTACTTTTCCAAATCTAAGAGCTACTACATGAATGCATTTAAACACAAACAGAATTGTAAATTAATTTAGCTTTTGTTGCATTTTGCAGAAATATTTTGCGCATAAATTATTTTGTGATATGTTAGGTGTACATCGTAATTTCAATTTAAATTTATTAAAAACACATTGTTTAGCATTATTTTTAGCTAACATCTGTATTGACAAATATATGCAACAATTAGTTTCTAGATTTAGTATTAACTCTGTTAAATATTACACAGTATTACAGCTAGTTTACATAAAAAATCTGTACCCTGGTTAACCGTTTTAATTGACCAATTAAAATAGATTTAGTTAAGTGCCCTCATTTTGCCGCGTAGGCCAAAACAAAAAAAAAATGGATAAAATGTGTATTTAAGTCCAACAAAGATTAATATTATTTAATTACAAAAATGTACCAAACAATGAAAATATTCTTTATTTATCTTTCGAGACGAGGTTAATGATTTAAACTTTGCGATGAAACGGAAAACCCGTAGGAACTCTCTCTCACTTGGCTGGCATTTCTCTTCACTGAACATTTGCAAATCATTAAGCTCGTCTCAAAGAAAAAAAATATACAAACTAAAAATAAGCAAAGGCTATAGTCATGCGTGCCGACCATGTGATATAATATGTCGTAAGCCCCCTTAAGTCCGAATCCATTTTAATACATTTCTTTTTTGAAATAATATTATACAGCCCTTGCACAAATGTTACCTATGGTTTTTGACCGAGGGTATCTCTACTTATTCAAAACAATTTCCCACAAAAGTTGTGGTCCATTTCGCTAACTTTAATCCAAAGCTTTTCATCAACTCTAACCTCATGCAAAATTCCGTCTCTACTGGTTTCTAATTGAAGCTTTTCTGTTCATTTGAACCCCTAAATATACATTTTCAAAAACAAAAGTTTTCAATTCTGATTCTAACCCTAGCCCCATTTAAAATTTCGTGGGGATCGTAAGTTAATTGCGACTTGAATATACAACCTACGGGTTATACAACCCTTAAGACGATTTTCGATGTTTATACCCTACACCATATAGTGGTAAGGGTATTATGTTTTTGTGCATTTGTTTGTAACATGGGGAAGGAAGCGAGATATACCCATAGTTACTTTTGAGGATCCACATAGAATCTCTTTCTGAGTCGACTTATGCATGTCAGTCCGTCTGTCCGTCCGTCCACATATTCTTGTGAACAAAATGCAGGGCACATTTATTATCCGATTGAGCAGAAATTTTCCAACATTTGTATGTCCCAAGGACGAACCACATTGAAATATAAAAAGAAATGGCTAATATAAATCCAAATGACCTGAATTTTGGTACATCCCACCGTATTCAGTATAGAACCAAGTACATCAATTGGGGAAAATCGGTTCAGATATAGCTATAGCTCCCATATATATAGGTTTCATCCGATTTGGTCCTTAAGTCCCTCACATGCGTAGTAGGCACTCCAGAAGAATGATATTTGGTACCGGATATTAGGTTTATTGTGCATCGAATGCCTAATATCAGCCCAATTGGGCAATTACGACTGAATTCATCCTAGAAACAAGTACCTCAAATTTGGTGTAAATCGGTTCAGATATAGCTATGTCTCCCACATATAAGTTTTATCCGAATTGGGGTTTAAAGTCCCTCATATGCGTAATATGTATTCCACAACCATGATCTTTGGTACCAAATCTCAGATACAGCTCTGAAATAAGTAAATCAAATTTTGTCAAGATCGGTTGAGACTTGGACCAAATAGCCAATATCAGTCCAAATGACCTCAATTTTGGTACATCCGACCGAATTCAGACTAGAACCAAGTACAAGTACATAAAATTTGTGTTATGATCTACTGCAAATAAATTCTCTCTACGGGAGCTCTACTAAACATGCAAATTGGTGTAGGATATCATATAGTCGGTCCAGCCCGACTTTTGAATTTTCTTTAATGGTTTTAATTTTCCAAAAGGCCATTCTGAATTGATGAGAATTGTCAAAATCCGTCCAGCCGTTCTTGAGTTATAAGCGGTCTAACTAACATACCCTTCTTTGATATATGAGATTGTATATATTTTGCTATGCGATATCTTGTTTATCTGCATCTGATCGTAACAGAAGTGATATTTTCATGAATTTTTGATTTCGGAGGATTTAAAAATATACGCGGTTTAATGACAATTTTCGATTTTTTTTTGCATAACAACATTTATGGTCTATTTTACCCTCTAAATATTATTCAATGACCATCCAAATTCGTATTCGTAATATATCACATTTTTAGGCTATTTTTTTGGATATTATCCTTTTCGGACAGGAAAAAATTCGAATTTGTATGAATCGATAAAATCAGTCCAGCGGTTTTTAAGTTATAAGCGTAGTAACTAACACAACTTTCTTTTATATATATGGATAAACAAAAATACATGGGTTGTGTTATTGTTTTTTTTTTTTTCTTTTTACGAATAGTTACAATAGTTGTGTATAATTATTTTCCCAATAAAAACTACCCAATAACGTGTACTAAGACAATTTTAACTCTCACGTTCATATATTGCGAATAATATTTAGGAAAATTATACAAGAAAATAGCTGTTTACTTAAATGTAAAGAAAACGAATTAAACAGGAAATTTTACGGTGACGATTTTGGGAAATACTATTATTTTCTGTTAAATCTCATCCAATATTTAGATACTTTTAGCTGAGAAAATGTTTCCATAATTCGACTGTCAACATTGCTATATGTACAAACTCTCATTTACTGGACTTTGTTTATCGAACAGTATTTTGTAATAATTTGTACAAAATATTGACTTATGTATATGACACCTATTTTTTATTTGATTTATTTTTAATATTAGTTAAAAAATATTTCAGCAATTGAAATTATTACAAAATTTGGCCCTATTGTATGTGCGAAGAATCACAGGGACTTATGATTCATCTCCATTTCTGTCATTAACTATTTGCTGGATACCTAACACTGTACAATCGTTTATTAGGACCATTGCAAATAACTTTGTTTCGCCAAACTTCCGCATGCAACAAAAGGGCAATAGCCAGCCATGCGTAGTAATTAATAATTTATAAAAATAAACATAAGACTAAAAATTGATTACACATGGAAAAAGTGAAATAATTAGCAGACTGCATTATTAACATGCATTAATGACATTTAGCATTCCTAATTACAAAAAGGTAGAAAAAAATTGTTTTAACAAACATTTTAAATTGCCTCGCCGACAGCTCTATTAAAACAGTTTAATATTTAGTAGTATGATTTAAAAATCATTAAAATAAATAATAATAAATAGAACAGGGTTGGCGTTTTTTCACTTTGTTTTCTATAAAAAAGTTTTTGTAAAGGGAGTTGTTTTTATAACGCCTGGAGGGAAAATCCCAATACAAAAAAAAAAACAAATAAAAAAGCAGTAAGTTCGGCCGGGCCGAACTTTGAATACCCTCCACCATTTGGAACGAATTAGAAAATTTTCAAAAAAAAAAATAAAAAAGAAATCTTGTCGATATCTTGTCGTATCGTAACTTTTTGAGGTGGTAAAGTACTCACAAGGAACTACTTGGTGGATTTTAAGACAATTCCATTGAAAAATGTGGCTAAAATCATCAAAATACCGAATACCGTGGGGGTACCGTTATATGCGGGCTATACGATATTGTGGGCCTATATAAATAATTCTATGCCGAGGTATAAAGTACCCACAACGAACTCCTTGTGTGGATTTATAGACGATTCCGTTGAAGATTCCGTTGTGTGTAAAATCATCAAAATTCCGAATATCGGAATTTTCTCTCAGGGGGTAAAGTACTCACAACGAACTCCTTGTGTGGATTTACAGACAATTCCGTTGAAGAATGTGGGTAAAATCATCAAAATTCCGAATATCGGGGGGTACCGTTACATGGGGGATGTACGATATCGTGGACCTGTATAGACAATTCTCTCTAAGGGGGTAAAGTACTCGCAAGGGACTCCTTTTGTGGAATTTCAGACAATTCCATTGAAAATTGTGGCTAAAATCATGAAAATACGATACACGATATTGTAGACCTATATAGATAATTCTCTGCCGAGGTATAAAGTACCCACAAGGAACTACTTGTGTGGATTTTCAGACAATTCTGTTGAAAAATGTGGCTAACATCATCAAAATACCGAATATCGGGGGTACCGTTATATAGGGGATATACGATATCGTGGACCGATATAGCCCATCTTCGAACTTGACCTGCCTGCAGAAAAAAGAGAGATCTGTGCAAAATTTTACCTTCCTATCTTAATTCGCTTAGACTGTAGCGTGATTACAACAGACGGACATGATGATTATTTCGATGAGTTACAAACGGAATGACGAACTTAATATACCCCCATACTTTTTTTGGTGGAGGGTATAAAAACAAATATGGAAATTAATGAATGTTGGTGGTTATTTCCGAAACCATGGTCTCTCTGCCTTAACCTTTCGTAAACGTTGATATTTATACCCTACACTACACAATTATGTCTTTGTGCATTTGTTTGTAACATGGAGAAGGAAACGAGATAGACCCATAGTTACTTTTGAGGATCTTCATAGAATCACTTTCTAAGTCGATTTATGCATATCAGTCCGTCTATTTTAGTCCATTTATTTTAGTGATAAAGTGATTAGTGATTAAGATGAAATTTTTCAGAATCTTATATCATATCGAAAATACCTCTGCCAAATTCTATGGTGATCGGTGCAGATTTTAATATAACTTCGATATTCATCTTCATATAATTTTACGGATATTGCTCCCAGATATGTAATATCAGCCCAACTTGAATAGGTTTTTTCATTTTTAACCGAGTTTTACCATTTGGAGTTCGAACATTCCTCATTGATTTGGAAAAAGTATTTTCGAGAAAACTAAGTTCGCCAGAAGAACATTTCGCTATAGATATAAATTCTTATTTGTTAAAACTACGTCTATACAAATTTCTAAATTATTTTAACAAGAATGAAACATTATTTATAATGTGCATTCACTTGGGAATAATAAATATTTAAATTTAGCAAATTCATTTATATTTGCGATTTATAAATAAATAACATTTATGACGTTTCTAAAATTGCTATTCTTTGTAAATATTTCAAATTAAGAAATCATGCGTCGGTTTCGCGGAATTTCAACAACCGTATACTTCACGATTTCATAAATTTCTAAAATGAAATTGCTTCGCTCTGAAAGATATGACATCTTTCTGAGTCATTTGTGTAATCCTTTAAAACTTACACTTACCTTAATTTGAAACATACACACACACATACAAGAATGTGTATATCTACAATTGGATATTTTTTGATATCATATGCAAAAATTTTGTGATATTATTATGTTGTCAGTGTTAGTGCTGTTGGCGTGGGGAACCCATAGAGAATGTTCAACATTTAATTGGATTATATAGCATATTTTAACATGTTTGTTTTACATAGTCACGTTAATCTTTTGGGATTAGATGTTTTGTGTTGGCACTGCTACACCTTTTTTTGTAGGAATTTCATTTCATTTGCTGGAACATAAAAACGTGTATCGTAACCAGTGTGTGTTAGTGTGCAAAATACTTGTTGGTATTAATGCATGTACCTGGTATGAAGGTCGACTATATTTGGAGCCCACTAAAGGGCCTCTCGAAGTCATTGTTCAAATATTTTATTTAATGACCAATGGCTCCTTAGAAAAAAGTTTTGAATAATTTATGAGTGTAATATTCAGTAAGTAAAAAGCAATAAATTCGGCCGGGCCGAACTTTGAATACCCTCCACTATTTGGAACGAACTAGGACATTTAAAAAAAAAAAATTTTGTTAAAATCTCCTTGAACTCCTTGTGTGGATTTTTATATAATTCCGCTGAAAAATGTGGCTAAAATCATCAAAATACCGAATATCGGGGGTTACCGTTATATGGGGGGTATACAATGTCGTGGACCTATATAGACAATTCTCTTTCAGGGGGTAAAGTGGTCACAAAGAACTCCTCATGTAGATTTTCAGACTATTCCATTAGAAAATATGGCTAAAATCATCAAAATACCGAATATCGGGGGTACCGTTATATGGGGGCTATACGATATCGTAAATCTATAAAGATAAATCTCTGCCAAGGGTTAAAATACTCGGAAAGAACTCCTCATGTGGATTTTCAGACTATTCCTTTTAAAAATGTAGCTAAAATCGTCAAAATACCGGATATCGGGGGGTACCGTTATATGGGGCTATACATTATCGTGCACCGATATAGTCCATCTTCGAACTTGACCTGCCTGCAGATAAAAGAGAGATCTGTGGAAAATTTTAGCTTCCTACCTTAATTCGTTTAGACTGTAGCGTGATTACAACAGACGGACAGACGGAAGGACAGCGCTAAATCGTCTTAGAATTTTGCGCTGATCAAGAATATATATACTTTGTTGGGTCTAAAATGATTATTTCTATTAGTTACAAAGGAATGACGAACTTAATATACCCTCCATACTTTTTTTGGTGGAGGGTATAAAAACCCAAGTATCATCGAAATAACTAAATATTTTCGTCTCGCTTATTACTCGACATACAATGAACCCAAAATATCAAATAACATTTGACTTGGATCGAAATTATGGCCGAAACCTTAACAATACCAAAAATCAGCTATCCGCTAATAATAGCCGACGAAATCACAAATAATGACAGATTTTGGAAATAAGTATATAAAAAAAAAAAAAAAAACAGTGAAGAAAGTCTTAAAGTCGGGCGGGCCGACTTTATGATACCCTACACCACTTTGCTAATTTAGTAGAGCTCAGCATAACAATTAAAAGTTTTTTATGGAGAATTCAATCATACACGCTATGATTATAATTATAATTGAAAGTTCAAAGGACTAAATATGCCGAAGCATTTGTATATTTTAAATTCGGACTTGTATTGCCCATTTGGGGCACAATTAATTCGAAATCGGATAATGATATATATGGGAGCTATATCCAAATCTGAACCGATCTCGATAAAATTTAGTAAAGTTATTTCTGAGCTGTATTTGATATATTTCCCTGAATATCGTTGTTACGGAGTGTATATTACGGCTGTGGGTAACAAATATAACAAATCGGATGAACAATATATATGGAAGCTATAGCTATATCTGAACCGATCTTCACCAAATTTGATATACCAGCTTCTAGACTCAATTCGGTCGTATGTGCCAAATTCCATCCCATTTGGACAAATATTAGAAGTTTGGTGCACAATAAAATGTAAATCGGACGAAGTTATATATGGGAGCTATATCCAAATCTGAGCCGATCTCTATAAAATTTAGAAAATGTATTTCGGAGCTGTATTTCATATATTTCCCCAAATATTGTTGTTACAGCGTGCATCTGCAGCTGCGGAGAACAAAAATAACAAATCGGATGAACAATATATATGGGAGCTATAGCTATATCTGAACCGACCGATCAAATTTGGCACACTTATTTTTAGGCCTAATTTCGTTGTATGTGCAAAATTTCATACTATACGGCCTGATATTACAGGTTTGGTGCACAATAAAAGGCAAATCGGACGAAGATATATATGGGAGCTATATCTAAATGTTGACCGATTATTTCTAATTTCAATACGTTTCGTCCTTTGGGCCAAACAATTGATTTTGCAAAATTTCATCTGGATAGGGCAATAAATGCGAACTGTACTTTGTTGACAAAAATACATGGACAGACGGACGGGCGGACAGACGGACATGCATAAATCGACTCAGAATGTGGTTCTATGCAGATCATCGTTTCCTTTTGCCTGTTACAAAACAAATGCACAAAGACATAATACCCTGACCACCTTGTGGTGTAGGGTGTAAAAATCGCGTAAAACTATGCAAAAAATAATGCGAATATTTCTAAGATTATTTAACCCTTTCCGTCCGTATGTCCGACTGTTGTAATCACGCTAGACTCAAAACGAATAAAGATAGGAAGTTAAAATTTTGTACAGATCAGGTCAAGTTCGAAGATGAGTTATATCGGTCCACTATATCGTATAGCCCCCATTCAACCGATATTCGGTATTTTGACGATTGTAGCCAAAATTTTCAGTGAAATTGTCTGAAAATCCAGAAAAGGAATACCTCCTGAGTACTTTACCCCATGGAAGAGTATTTTCTATATAGGTCCACGATATCGAATAGCCCCCATATAACGGTATGATGATTTTAGGACATTATTCATAGGAGTTATTTCAAATTTCGTATTAGGAATTCGTAATGGGAACTATAATCTATGACAGAAAATCGTCTATGCATGTCCAGGTCTTCTTGTTTTATTTCTTCTCATATTTTGTATTGCATTAGATTTTTTCAATTTGACCTTCAGTATTGAATTATATTATTATAATAAACAGGTCGCAATTATCGTCCAGTCTTCATGAATTTTTTCATGAGGGCCCAGAATTTTAAATCATCAAATATTCTTTTTATACCCTCAGTCATATGTCTGAAGAGGGTATAAATCATTTGATATGCAAAAACGTGCCTCATAGAAATAGGTCTCTTGAACAAAATACGTTTGAGGGCAATTGGAGTCGATCCAGCGATGTCCGTCTGTCTGGCTGGTTTGTGCACACGATGCGAAAATGAACAATATCAGTCTACTCCATCAAGTACCTCCCCCACAAAGGGTCAACATGTTGAATAATCAGAACTCTTATAAAATATGAAATAAGAGTACGATTGTCTTCAAATTTCACACATCCCAATGGTAGATAGCACAGTATTAGTAACACAATATCTGATGTGAAATTTTAAATATTTATATACCTCATAACTTGCGATACAAGTCAGTGATTTTATTCAAATTTGGTATATCTAAATTTTTCTCTCTGCTACAGATCTGACGTGAATATGAGATTTACGGCTCACTCCTTTTCATACTTCCCCAACAAAAGTATGCATTTTCGTTTAACAATTATTCCCATTAAATTGGTAATATGCGTGTAATTATGAGAGGGTATATATCAATTGATACGGTCAAAACGTGCCTAGTCGAAATAACGGTTTTAGACCCTAGGTCTCTTTGGACCAAATTCGTTTCAGGAAACTTGGAGTCGATCTAGCGATATCCGTCAGTCCGTCTGTCTGGTTGGCTGGTCCGCACGATAACTCTTAAAGGGAGTTCCGATTTGGTCCAAACTTAGTACATCGTAACATTATTATCAAACTTACATCGAGTTCGGAGATGGGCAATATTGGTCCACTCCTTTTAATGCCTTCCCCACAAAGGTCGAAATTTTTAAAAGAATATTTTACTGCATAGAAAGGAAAAGGATACTCCGACTTTGTTCCGACCATAATATTTGCATCAGTGCTAGATCAGATGCGAAAATGAACAATATTGGACCACTTCATCAAGAACCTCCCCCTCAAAGGGTCAACATTTTTTATAATTATAAAATTATGTAATAGTTCGATTGTCTTTAAATTTCCCACATCCCAATATTTTTACTAACCCAAGGTCTGGTGTTAAGATAGAATATATTGGTCTACTCCTTCTGGTACCTCCCCCACAAAGGCTCAAAATTTTCAATATCCACTAAGATCGTATAACATGAAATTCAGACTTGCCACATTTAAATATTCTATCAACACAAAATCTGTTATAAAGATAGTAGATATTGGGCCTTTTCTTCTGGTTCTGGTACAGGTTTCAACATTTTGAAAAACAAAACGCTCAAAGAAAGCGAAAAAAGCATCCATCTCTCTTCAAATGTAAAATACAAACATTTTTGCTAACACATTTTATGTTGTGAAGATAATCATTAATATCTGCGAACCCATTCAGGTACCTCGCCCACAATAGCCACAATTTTCAATAATTTTATCTCACAACCAGAAACCTGAGATGAATATGGCATTTATGATAAAATTAGATATAAATGTTCGATTTTCTTGCAATTTTGCTCATACCAAATGTTTTATCTGTATTAAATAAAGTATAAAGTATGGTACCTCACGCACATGCTAGGTTATCATATATCGCATATATCGACTACTTTCGATATAGTCCAAACCTGGCAAGTCGCAATATATATATATATTATATTTATTTAGGCCGAGAGTCATCTATCGGCGAAATAGACTGAATTGTTCATAGAATTACACGGCCTTTCCAGATAAAACTCTGCTTGAAAATTAATATGATTGGTTGTTTATGCATAAATACCTGTATGGAGAAGAACTCAATTCATAAAGTGTTCAACTTTTTCTAGCGTTGATTCCAATGTTGTTAATACTCATTCATTATAATGATAACAACACAAACACATACAAAAATCCAATGCTCGCATACATACTTATAAATATATCAACCGAAACCAAATAAACAAATTTCCGGTCTGTAATTTTAAGTTCCTAGTCTCTTTGGTAGCTTATGTTTAACTTTTCCACTCATTCGGCCTATTCAGGCGCGTGTGTAGTAAATATGTATACATGAGTACGCGTTGTGTATATGTGATACGGGTTTCACTGTAAACGTGTTGAAATAATTGAGTTGTATGTGAAAAAAATGTGCACGTACTTTAACATAATTAGTTGATTTATGTGTGAGAAGTACAGCGCTGCAAAAAACGAAAAAAATGTAATTAAATGAGTTTACACAACAGCAACAAGTGAAGTGACATGAATCAATTTCCACAGAGAGATTAACAGTAATGTGTTTTAAAAAGTAACCCTCTCATGCGGGACTTCATACCAAAGGCTGGCATCGCTATTGCTAGTGGCATTTTGTCGCACGCCACAAGTGCGGTGTTTAAACAGGTGCCACAAGTCAATGACATTTGAAACGGTGGCAATGGTGAAATCTTATTCCTTGTAATTTACGGTCTTTTCCCGTATCGATACCGCCATCTACATTCAAAATAAATATAATTTATTAATATGACGTTAAAACAAGTAAAAATTGCTTTAATCGTGAGGGAGCGACGTTTTCCTGTGAGTATATGTAATAATTATACCCTACAAGACTATGTGTGGGGGGTATTATAAGTCTGATTGGGCCAGAACACCTCGAAATATTGGTTTCCCATATAGGAAAGTATATATGGATCTTCCTAGCTCGCCGAGCTGAGTCGATCTAGCCATGTATGTCCGTCCGTCTGTCTGTTCATGTTAATTTGTAATCACTCTACAGGCCCGCTACTATTATGGCCCGATCATTACGAAATTTTGCACGAAGGTGGGATTATGGTCAGAATAGAAGCCTATTTCTTTTGGAGATGATTGCCAAATGTTTAGGGGTTGAAATGGACCAAATACTAAAAAAATGTCGGATTTTGCAGTAGCTATACAGGTCGCATTTATAGACCAATCGAATTGCGCATGTAGTTAGAGTTTAGGGCGCGGAAGAAGCCTACCAATTTGGGTGGTCATCGGATAATATTTAGCGGGTAAAATAGACCATATCTTTAGTGTTGAAAAAATTCAAAAATTTTCATTACACCGTGAATATTTTAAATCCCGGCGAAATCACAAAGCCATGACAAGGTTACTTCTGACCTTTACATTGATGTTAACATCCAACAAATCGGATATATAGCAAAATACGTGCGATATATATGTCTATCAAAGAAAATATGCTTGAAAGATCTCTTATATGTCGAGAACGGCTGAACTGATTTCGACAGTTCTCATTAATTCAGAATGGCCTCCTGGCAGGAAAGATAAAACACCTAAAAAAATCGCATAAAAATATCTCTCTATAGATGAAAATATTGATTTTGTAACATTTTCTCATATTTTTTCAATTTTGTCACATTTTTGGCATATTTTCATTTTGAATTAAACATTTGGTAATATTTCTACAGCTAACAAAACTAAGTAGTTAGGATATCAGGATATCATATACAGATCGCATTTATGGCCCGATCCTTACGAAATTTTGCATGGGTATAAGATGAGGGTCAGAATTGAAGCCTACTCTTTTTGGTGGTGATCGCCATATATTTAGGGGTTGAAATGGACCAAAAAACTGCAAAATTGTCAGCAGGTCGTAATTATCGCCCGATCCTCACGCACATTTGAATGGGGGTTACCGAACATTGCAAAAGCCAAGCAGTTTTGGATGGCCATCCAAAAATATTCAATGTGTGAAATAGTTTGCCAACTTTTGTAGACAAAATACGAAAATGTCCATTCCAGTGACTTTTTGGAGAATTCACAAATACAGGAAAGACGCACTTCTGACTATTTCGTTAGGCTGATTTCGTTGAAAAATATAGTCAAATGTCTGTATCTCATATAGATGCGTTTCAGTCAAAAACCAATAATAAATGACAAACTTTTGCCACTTCTGAGAGATTATAGGTCTTTGGAAAATATTGGTTCCAAATCTAGGAAGACCGTTTACGTGCAACACCTACCAATAAATTGGAAATGAGCAAATTCGTTTAAGTTGCTATTATTCGAAAATTAGAGAACGAAACCTGATGGGTTTCTTTTATTATTTGTCACAATATCTTGTGGAATTCTTTCGAGTATCTCGCCTATATAAACTGTATCATTTATTATAGTGTTGTAGGGTATTCAACGGTCGGCCCTGCTCGACTGTAGCCTTTGCTTACTTGTTTTTATAATGTAATAATTTTTAGAAACGTTAAAATCTGCATGAGGTATTTTCATACATCGTGTAATAATGATAAGAATATTGATATGGACAAAATTACAAGAAAATCAAACATTTATATTAAATGTATTCGAAATAATAAATTCCCTATACATCTCAGGTTTCTGGCTAAGATAAATATTTATATATAGTAAGTTGTAAAGAACAGCTGACTTGTTTCGCAAGTTATGACAGATAATTATATTTTTTATGGTTTTTGTCCACCATAATATCAGCCCAAATTGAATAGATTTTTTCATATTCAATCGATTTTTTCTATTTTGGTTAAACTCGGTCCGGTATATCTATTGCTTCAATAAATATTTTTATACCATACACCACATAGTGGTAAGTATATTACGTCTTTGTGCATTTTTTTGTAACATGGTATTCTCTATGTAGCGAGGCAGACCCATAGTTACTTTTGAGGTTCTTCATAGAATTACTTTCTGAGTCGATTTATGCATGTCAGTCCGCCTGTCCGTCCGTCCGTCCATGTTTTTTTGTGAACAAAATGCAGGTCGCATTTAATATCCGATTGAGATGAAATTTTGCAAATAATATTTGTTAGGGCAAGGACGAACAATAATCGGATCAGATATAACTCCAATAGAGGCGCGTGCTGAGTGCGATGGTGCTGAGTCCTGTTGGAATGTTTGGAATTTCGTAATAAATTATATGTGAGTTATATCCAAACTTAAACCGATCACCATATATTTTGGCAAATTAATGCAACCAACTTTTGACTGCTGTCATTTCTCAGCCACCCGTCCGACAGCTGTTGAAATTGTTCCAGTAACAGCTTACTATATTGTTTACAAGCGTACAAAAGCATTTTGTTAACATTTTTCAGAGAAAAAGTTTTTCGTGATGGAATTCAAGCGAAATAGTGCGATTTCTTTATATTTGGCTGGAAAAGCACAAGTGGTTATCGTTAGAGTACTCCAACATTTAAATGTGAATAAATCTTTTGTGTATCGTACCATCGCTCGTTACCGTGACACTGGTATCGTAGTCCGACGTCAAGGAAGTGGACGGAAGAAAACAGCAACATCAGCAGAAATTATTCAAAAAATAGAGAAGCGACTTGACCAAAACCCGCGTAGGAGTAGCCGAAAATTGGTTTGTGAGCAAAAAGATGCAAATATTGAAAAATAAGCTCGGGGTAAAGCCATTTAAATTCCAAAAAGAGCAAGTTGAGTTGCTTTGCTTGGCCGAAAGTGCTGAACTGCCGAATTTGGTTTTCTCCGATGAGAAAACATTCGTTGTCCAGCAGTTTGTAAACAAACAAAATGATCGTGTTTACTTGCCAAAGAGGTCAGCTGAAACTTCGGTTGGTCACAAGAACTCAAGCGCCGGCCATGGTGAGGGTGTGGGCCGCCATAACAGCCGATGGTCGCTCTCCGCTCGTATTAATCGACCGTGGCATCAGAATAAATGTCGAATATTATGTTGTTGCAAAATCGTCAGGCAAAATCTCATTATTGTTGTTTTTATAAAAACAACGTTTGTTTATGAGTTGAGAACGATGGTAATGTTTACCAGGGGGTAAGGCAGGGAATACCTAGGTTTTGGAAAGAGCCACCAATCCTCATCAGTTCCCTTGTTTCTTGTCTGGGATATTCTCCCCAGAAGTTATTTTAAAAAATAACTTCTATGACAAAAAACATTTTTTTACCCAAGTGACGAGATCGTAAGCTCAATAGAAGAGGAACAAAAGAATTACAAAAAACTAAAATTCTTTTGGAAAATCTTCTAAATCTTACAACCGCACTTATAAACATTTACATCTTTCTCCACTTGTTATGCTTTCGTTCAACCTGAACGAAGTAACATAACCATGTAAGTTTGTTTTGTCTGTTACAACAAAAACCCCTTCGTCGACCGTGCCTGTGTCTATTAATAGAACAGTGTTTGGCTTGCTTCTTTGGGATACCATAGTATTTTGTTGTTGCAAAATCGTCAGGCAAAATCCCATTATTGTTATTTTTATAAAAACAACGTTTGTTTATGAGTGGAGAACGATGGTAATGTTTACCAGGGGGTAAGGCAGGGAATACCTAGGTTTCGGAAAGAGCCACCAATCCTCATCAGTTCCCTTGTTTCTTGTCTGGGATATTCTCCCCAGAAGTTATTTTAAAAAATAACTTCTATGACAAAAAACATTTTTTTACCAAAATTATCGCGAAAATATTCTGGAGGGTGTGTTGAAGCCTAGGGCACGCAAACATTTTGG
Source organism: Musca domestica (assembly GCF_030504385.1). Lineage (NCBI taxonomy): Eukaryota > Metazoa > Arthropoda > Insecta > Diptera > Muscidae > Musca > Musca domestica. The sequence continues at coordinate 5,890,004 of NW_026712296.1, read as the reverse complement.
CCGCAGACATTGGACATTCCAACAGGATTAAGTAACATCGCACTCAGCACGCGCCACCCTAGAATTGTTACAAAATGGGGTTCCTGGCTTCATTTCCAGCGCACAATGGCCACCAAAATCTCCGGATACCAATCCGTTAGACTATTGTGTCTGGAGAATTTTGGAAAGTAAGGTTGGCACTAAGAAATACCAAAGTAATTTACTAAAATTTATTAAATGCAATTCGTTTATTGAGTACCCCTCATTATATTCTAAAAAATTAATTAAAATATAATAATATTATAGTATCCATGCAACAAAAACTCAAACATAAAATTAATTCACATAATAAAATAAATATAATAATATAATTATTAACTTATTGCACTATTATGGCGTATAAGTGTCAATGGAACAAAAACCAAAAATTATAACTAATTCCCATAACAAAATAATTAGAATGTTTTTTTAAAGCCACTTAAAATTGATTTGAATGCATGTTACACTCTGCATAAATATTGTTACAGCTATTGACAGAACGGTGACGCACGTCAATCATTTCCAGACATCTCCTCTTATGCGACAATTTATTTGGCATGAACCCAACATTGGACGAATGAATAAAATGTTCATGAAAATGTCAAGTGTCACTGTAATTTATATCCTGTCGAAATTGATGATGGCAGCACTACTTATATATTTGAAGTAGTTTTGAAAATTTATTTAAGGCAATACTTTTTGCAAATAATAAAGAGTATCACTATGAATTTAGTAGACTTAAATTCATAGTAGACTTAAATTGAGATTTAAATTAAGTTAATTGAACTTGCTGAAAAATATTCATATGGATCATCTACTCAAATTGCGTCATACCATGAAAAACTCGAGTAAAAATACTGTGATTCCTTGAGTTCTATAGATATCAACATGAAAATTCTTTAGAAAACAGTACAATATGTTGGAGGCCCCTAGATCCAAATCCATTTTGTTGGATTTTGTTTTTGAAATAATGCCACACCTTTGGTTTTTTGACCGAGGGTATTTGTCCCACATTTAAGCTCTCTGTCATGCTCATAGATATTCAAAACCCTTTCATACAAAAGTTGTGGTCAATTCTACACGCAAAATATAATCCAATGGTGATCCAGAAAGAAAACGTGGCCATGCCTCATTTACGAATATAACCTGTCTACTGGAAAAAACACATGTGGGCAAAATTAGGTTAAAGGATGCGGTGTTGTACAGACAACCACTCCACTCGGAGACCATTGTGTTCATCCAAATTTAAAGAATTTGCTTACCCAGTACCCTCTTTCTCACTCCTATAAGAGTTGGACAGTGGCAGAGTCAGTGCTCCACCGCCTCAGTTTTCTCCTCGTCCTGATAAAGCCTGCAGTATACAGTGTCGTCAACAACCCCCCCCCCCCCCCCCCCCCCCCCCCCTTGGTCTTTATGTTGCAGTGTTATGTAATTTCGCCCACCAAAAGCATGAATATGAGTTACCTTGATCTCCTTTCGGAGTTCACCGGCCAAATCTTTTTGGAGACATTACATCCCATTCCAGTTAGCTAGTTCTATTGAAATCTCCCAAGATAGTGCTAATGCAGTATTTAGAAGAAGTGGCATAAGGGTAGCTTCACTGAGCTCTGATAATCTCGAGATCTTAGTTTGAAGGTTGTTTGGATACTTAGACTTTCACAGTAGACTCCAGCTCCCGTTCCACTTTCCATCTTTGACCCATCAGTACAGAAAGCTATATATCAATATGGATATGGATATCAAGTAGCTCAAATACCGTCCATAGTATGGTGGATATAGACAGTTCTCCTTCAGGGTATACAGTACTCACAAATAACTCCTTCTGTCGAATATCAGACAATTCCATTAAAAATTTTTGCCTAAAATCATCAAAATGCCGAATATCGGGAGGTACAGTTGTATGGGGGTTATGCGATATCGTCGATCTATATAGACAATTCTCTTTTAGGGGGTAAAGTACTCACAAGGAACTCCTTGTATAGAATTTCAGACTATTCCATTGAAAAATGTGGTTAAAATAATTAAAATACGGGAAATCGGAGGTACCGTTATATGAGGGCTATACCATATAGACCGATATAGCCCATCTTCGAACTCGACCTACGTGCAGAGAAAAAACAGATCGGTGCAAAATTTTAGCTTTCTATCTTAATTCGTGTTGAGATCTAGCGTGATTACAACAGATGGACAGACGAACAGGGCTAAATCGATCAGGAATATATATACTTTGTTGGGTCTATAATGACTATTTCGATTAGTTAAAAACGAAATGACGAACTTAATATACCCTCCATATTATGAATGGGGAGGATATAAAAATTTCGTTCTAGTTGGGACACCCCTTACAAGATTGAAGTGTATATTTTTTGAAAATTTTCGGGCCATCCTGCCTACGTCCTGATAGCCTTTCATTGTTTTCACCACTCTGTAAAGGTGGTTCATATAATTTAATTTCTACACATTTTTCCTTATACATACGTGTTAAAAATGGAATACCTATAATCACAAACAATTCACTTGCCTTTCCTAAATGGTATATTCTCATTGAGCCCACAAGGCAAATAAACGAAAGTTATGAAAATCTATTTTTATTCAATTTTCTGGCAATTTCATTTCGATTGTGTTCAATACTTACCATTTAATTGCCATAAAAAAAAGACATGGTTATGAGTATTTTTATACATTAAATATATATTGTATGTGTATATATCTTTGGGCTTTATATCATATTTCATCATTTTGGAAAAAAAAGAAAATATTACATATTTTCTTAAATTTATTTATGCGTCGATTTTGTCACACATTCGTCAAAATATACAATACAAAGTCAATGTTCAGTTTTTTTTTTCTTTTTTACTTCCTTTGTGAAGACATTTAATTTATGTTCTGTTTGTGTTATTATATTACTTTCATGACTACCATCATACTCGAAGTGATCATCGTCCACATCATTATCATGTAAATACTTTTGGTATCTAGTACTCGTTAGCAGAGGACTGACTGACTGACTGAATGAATTGTCGTTTTTCATTAATTTTCTGGATTTTCATTTGTATCATTTTTCCATATTTGTTTTTCACTTAACCTATTCTATGTCATGAACTTTCATTTCTATATTAGATTTGTGTCTGCATTCAATTGAATCTATGTGGGATTGTTTGTTTATTTATTTCTTTATTTTGCTGTATTGATTCTTTTTGTGGTTTCCGGGCTCATCCTTAATAAACGTTATTTTCTCATAAAAGTGAGAATATCACAGTGATTTCATGGTGTGGCAAGAAGGTAAGGAATAGGATAAATAGTAAATTGCCAATGGAAGTCCTCTAATACTTTAGTATCTTTTATGTGAATTGAAATAAATCTTAATAAGAAATGCCATATTTGTTTCTTTATACGAGTAATGTGTAAATATATGATGAATTATGTAATAGTTTTTTAATAGTTTTACGACGAAATAAAACATTGTAACCAGACTACCCAAATTATGGCGGCGATAATATCCAAATAGTGCAAAGTTCTCTACATAGCCCCACAATAAATTTGATGGCATAAACAGTTGTTAACTTTATAGGTGGGCTTGGTGTTATGAACATTTTTTTTTTCGATTTAGATGCAAAGCATTAATAGGCGAGAATATCAGAACAATTTAGTTGATTCTATAGCTTATTTATTTCAATTTAAATGCAAATGTCTGGATATGGATATTTCATATATTATTTTTGAGCGCAAGAACTTTCCAGACGGAATGGCGATCGACCTCCGATGAGGTATATTTTGGCAGTATAATTTTTCTAGCCACAAGGTTGAAGGTTGAGCGTGTAACAAGAACAAAACCCCTGTAAGGAAAAGTCAGAAGTCGGGCGGGGCCGACTATATGATACTCTACACCACTATCAATATTTAGAAAAGCTCCCGTAACTAATCAACATTTGGCTTTAGAGCAGTTATAGTTTGCTAAAGAGTGCATGATATCACTTGGAAATAATCATTATATTGAAAAATATATGTCGGAGCCGAATTGCGCAATATAGAAACGTACGTCCCAAAATTCACTCCATTTGGCCTAATATTAGCCATTATTTACACAATAGATCCGAAATCGGATTAAGCATATATATGGCAGCTATATCCAAATCTTAGTCGTTTTCGAGAAAATTGGGAAATGTATTTACGAGCTTTATAAGAAATCTTTTACCAAATATCATTGTTGTCGAATGCATATTAGGAATGTAAGGGACTTAAACATATATATGGGACGGATGAAACATATATATGGGAGCTGTAGCTTTATCTGGACCGATTTTCTCCGAATTCGATGTGCTTGCTTCTAGGCTGAATTCGGTCGGATGTTCCGAAATTCAGGACATTTGACAGATTTTGGCCATTTGGTGCACAATTAACCCGAAATCGGTTGAAGATATATATGGGAACTATATCCAAATCTGAACCGATCTTGATAAAATTTGCCAGAAGTATTTCCGAGCTCTATAATTTATCATAAATCGACTCAGGAAGTGATTCTAAGAACTTTGAATACACTACACCATTTGGAACGAATTTAACAATTTTCATATTATATATTAGGGTATATACGACGGCGTGAACCTACATAGGCAAGTTTCCCCATAAGCCATTATAATATTCAAATGCGAAACTTGAAAAAAATTGATGAATAATGTAGCTAAAATCATCAAATTAGGGGATGTAGGGAGGTACCATTATATGGGAGATATACGACAACATGGACCTGCACAAACAATTTTCTGTCAGAGCCTGTAGAATCCATTACGAACTTCAAATCCCAAACTTGGAACAATTCTGGTGAATAATTTCGCTAAAATCATCAAAATACCGAATATAAGGAGGAACAATTATTTGGGGGTTATACTTGGGCTGTAGTATTCATTACGAGCTTCAAACACCAAATTTGAAGCAATTCCGGTAAATAATGTCTCTAAAATGGGGGCTATACCAAAACATGGACCTGCACAAACATTTTTCTGTGATAAGTTGTAGTATTCATTACGAACTTCAAATCCCAAACTTGGAACAATTCTGGTGAATAATTTCGCTAAAATCATCAACATACTGAATATTACGAACTTCAAATACCAAAATTTGAAACAATTCCGGGAATAATGCCGTTAAAATAATCAAAATACCGAATATCGGGAGGAACGTTTATATGGGGACTATAAGAAGACGTGGTCCTGCACATGACAATTTTCTGGGTAGCACCCATTACGTAGCACCCATTACGAACTTCAAATACCAAATTTTAAACAAATCCAGTGAATAATGTCGCTAAAATCATCAAAATACCGAATATCGGGAGGTACCGTTATATGGGAGCTATACGAAGGCATGGACCTGCACGAACAATTTTCTGCCATAGGCTTTAATATCCATTACGAACTTCAAATACCAAATTTGAAACATTTCCTGTGAATAATGTCGCTCGCTTAAATTACCAAAATACCGAAAATAGGGGAGTACCATTATATGGGGACTACACCAAAACGTGGACCTACATAGCCCATTTTTAATACCAAAAGTCCTGCAGACATAGTATATACCTTTGAGTAAAATGTTATCAACCTACTTCATTTCGTTCGTCCACAGACGGACGGACATCACTAAATCGACATGGAATCCTTTGCTGATCAAGAACATATATACTTTGTGGGATCTAAAATGTATATTTCGGAATGGCAAACAAAATACAAACGGAATGGCAAACTTAATATACCCCCCTCCATACTATGGTAGGCAATATGATCAAAATACAGAATATAGGGAGGTGCCATTTAATGGAGGCTAAAGAGAAACGTGGACCAATAAGGACTATGTTGTGGCACCGGTGGTAGAACCCACAACGATGGAGGGTGTAATAAGTTTATCACTCCGTTTGTAATTCGTCAAAATAAAAATATTGGACAGCACAAAGTATGTACATTCTACAAGGGCCATTTGTGGAAAACCCTCTAACTTTCGAACGAACAGAGGAAGACAAAAGTATAAGAGGGCCCTAGAGTTGTAGCTATTGATAATGACACATACAATTTGTTGTAGCCCCCTTATAACGTTACCATCAGTTTCTGAGTATTTCTATAGTTGTATTTAGATTTTTAAACCGATTTTTTTGCAAATGAGAAGTTTGCGAATCCAGCGGACAGAAACCCTGCTAGTAGAAAACATTTAATGTAGGCTCAAATTGTGGTGGAACCCATGTAATCGTAATTTTGGTACATCCCACCGAATTCAGTCTAGAAGCAAGTACATCAAAGAACATGGGTTCAGACATAGCTACAACTCCCATATATACGTTTCATCCATTTTGGGATTTTGAGTTCCTCACATTCGTAATATCCATTCAAAAACAATGTCATTTTGTACTAGATATCTTATAGAGCTCGGAAATACCTCTGCCAAATTGTATCTAGATTGGATCAAATTTGGATATAGCTCCCATATATATCTTCAAAAGATTTCGGGATAATTGTGCAACAAATGGCCAATATCTGTCAAACATTTCTGAATTTTGGTACATCCGACCGATTTCAGTTTAGAAGTAAGTACACCAAATTTGGAGAAAATCGGTTCAGATATAGCTATAGCTGTCATATGTATGCGTCATCCGATTTGGTGTTTATGTCCCTCATAATCGCAATGTGTCTCATAGAACTCTGAAATACATTTGCCAAATTTTAACGAGATAGAATTTGATATAGCTACTGAATATTCTTCATCTGATTTCAGGTTTATTGTGCAAATAATGGCTAATATCAGCCCAAATGGAGTGAAGTGATGAACTCGGCTCCGTTATATATTTTTTATACCCTACACCACAAGGTGGTCAGGGTATTATGTCTTTGTGCATTTGTTTGTAACAAGCAAAAGGAAACGAGATAGACCCATAGTTCCATTTGATGATCTGCATAGAATCACATTCTGAGTCGATTTATGCATGTCCGTCTGTCCGTCCGTCTGTCCATGTATTTTTGTAAACAAAGTACAGTTCGCATTTATTGCCCGATCCAGGTGAAATTTTGCACAAATGATTTGTTTGGCCCAAGGACGAACCCTATTGAAATTGGAGATAATCGGTCAAAATTTAGATATAGCTCCCATATATATATCTTCGTCCGATTTGCCTTTTATTGTGGACCAAACGTGTAATATCAGTCCGAATAGTATGGAATTTTGCACGTACGATCAAATTGGACCTGAAAATATATATAACAAATTTGATCGAAATCGGTTCAGATATAGCTATAGCTCCCATATATATTGTTCATCCGATTTGTTATTTTTGTCCTCCGCAGCCCTAATATGCATTATGTAACAACAATATTTGGGGAATATATCAAATACAGCTCAGAAATACATTTGCTTAATTTTATCGAGATCGGTTCAGATTTGGATATATAACTTCATTCGATTTACCTTTGATTGTGCACCAAACGTCTAATATTTGCCCAAATTGGATAAAATTTGGCACTTAGGACCAAATTGAGTCTAGAAGCTAGTATGTCAAATTTGGTGAAGATCGGTTCAGATATAGCTATAGCTCCCATATATACTGTTCATCCGATTTGCCATATTTGTTACGCACAGCCGTAATATGCACTCCTTAACAACGATATTCAGGAAAATATATCAAATACAGCTCAGAAATATCTTTGCCAAATTTTATCGAGATCGGTTCCGATTTGGATATAGCTCCCATATATATTTTTATCCGATTTCAAATTAATTGTGCACCAAATGGGCAATACAAGTCCGAATTTAAAAGATACAAATGCTTCGGCATATTTAGTGGTGTAGGGTATCATAAAGTCGGCCCGCCCGACTTTAAGACTTTCTTTACTGGTTTTAATATAATGCTCCTCGAAGTGGTATCATGCACTCTATAGCAATGTTATTTGGTATAAAAATTAAAATGTCTCCGTCAAATTTAGTGAAAATCTATTCAGAATTAGATATGCCTCCCCTATATTAGTTTCCTCCGAAACCAAACTATAACTTCTCTAAAGGTAGGTGGTATGATCTACTTCAAATAAATTATTTTTTACGTGAGCTCTACAAAATATGCATAGTGGTGTGGAGTATCATACAGTCGGCCCCGCCCGACTTATGACTTTTTAATGGCCCTACTTATTCCGGTGAGAATTTACCGAAATGATGGACAATAACCTTAATGAGATGGTTTAAAAAGTGTGTATATTTTTATACCCTCCACAATTAACTTTGTCATTTCAATTGTAACTTCTCCAAACACTTATGTCAGACAACACAACAGAGAATATATCACGTCCCAATATTCGGTATTTTTATGATTTTAGAGACATTTATAGACCGGCCGAACTTAGGTGCATTTTTACTTTTTGACTTCTTAGAACACTGAAGACAAAGTTATGATAAATTTACTGCACTTCAGAACTCTTTACAACTTTTTACTCTTATATATGCATTAACAAACTTTTCGCGTTTTTTAGTTTTTACAACTTAAAAATCTAAATATAAAAGTTATGACGCTGACCATGATTTCCAATGTGTCGATTTATTAGATCGTACTTCACTGTGAAGAAAAATTTTGACCAAGAAATTCGACTTTGAAGTAATAAAATGTTATAGCATGTATAAGTGTTACATAAAAAGGGAGTAGCTAAAAACGTGTTCTACAAAATGAAAAAGGTATTATTTTGTACTTTCGTAATGTACGTAGATGTAAAATATAAATGAGTAGTGATCATACAAGTGTTAAATTACAGAATAAAATTCAAAATCATAAAATTGTTAACATAGTATTTAAATAAAAAGCCCATGTCATCACTATGATTTCCATTTCATTTAATTTTACATTCATTATCAATTTTCTAATGAAAACATTGCATTTGAACTTATCAAATTAATGAGACTTTTTCTTTTCTGGTTACCAATATTATTAAACAAATACATTTTTAATATCAATTGAATGAGTCATATTCTGTTTAACGATACATTTAAACAAATACATTTTAATAAGGAATCACATTTAATGTTTTTTTTTTTACAAATACCATCGAACATAGACAGGACATTTGTCACACAGAAATATAGATCAAAATATGTATGTGCAAATTAGAATTTGCTTTGTATATATTTCATTTTACCACAAATAAATTTCAATTCAATTATTGTTTGTAAGATTTGTTCGTTTTTCAATTAAATTCAGATTTTTGACTTTTAGAACCATTCATTTGCATTGAATGAAAAAACTGAACTGTTTCTTTCAAGTCTTAGTTGTACTAAAATGACTTCTTATTACATCTATTCATTACTTATACTGTTTTATTTATTTATTTATTTTTTATAAGGACATTTAATTGTAATATAAAAAAGACTTCTGGTTTTTAATACTTAAAGTAAATAAAAAAATAATTGTGTTTTTCGCAGTACATTTTTTTATAAATTGTTATTTAGTATTGACCAATATTAATGGTTAAGGGTGGGTTCAGTAGATACGATTTCACAGAATTAAAAACAGCAACAGTATAAAATTATAATATAGTTTATTTAACAGAGGGAAGAAATCGTGTTCTTAAATAAAACCCCTGTAAAATAATTTATGGGTAAAATTGTATCCTACACCACTTCAATGTGTAAAAAATAAACAATTATACATTTTTATGAGTTAAAACATTTTTGCTTTAAAAAATGTAAATGTATAGAAACAGTCGTTTAAATAAAAACTTTTATTTTATGGGTATTAAAATATATTTTTTCATAATTCGCAAATGATAGAAAATGTTAAGAATCTTGTATACGTCTTGCCTAAAAATCATTAATGTTCCTTAAATAAAAACTTTTATGTATAATATGGGTATTAAAATATATTTTTTCATAATTCGCAAATGATAGAAAATTTTAAGAATCTTGTATTCGTCTTGCCTAAATAACATTAATATTCCTTTAAGTCAATCGTGTGGACTTCTTTTCAATTTTCTAGAAAATCACATCAAATAGAGTATGCAAATAAGTTCAAACAAGATAGAAAATATCGTCTTCCCAGCGATATACCCTCAGCGTATGGTATAAATGGAGAACTCTGCTCAGCATATATGTAATTTATAATTTCTCAAAATGTTCACTCTGTCGACTTAAAATTCAACCACTTAAAATTCAATCACTAACCCATTATTCTTGAATGGTATGCCACCCGTCTAAATGTCGACAAATAAGTGGAGAAAAGTATTCGGTATATTTTTAGAATCTTCTCTTTCACTTTTCTGTTTCGACCACTGTTGGTAATGAACTTGCAACCCGATCCACATCAACAAATCACATCTACACCAACAACTTATCGTATTTTATTATTTTTATACACTCCACCAAAGCATATATCACCCCGAAATATGCATTTTTGACCCCACAAAGTATATATATTCTTGATCAGCATAAAATTCCATATCGATTTAAAGATGACCGTCCGTATGTGGAAATCACTCTAGTTTCCGAGTAAAGTAGGTTGATAAAAATTTACTCAGATCCGGGTTTGGTCAGCGAAACTTTTGTTATTAAAAACGTGCTATGTAGGTCCACTTTTTGATACAGACTCCATATAACTGTACCTTAAAGCATTTGGTATTTTGATGACTTGCGGCATACTTTTCGCCGGAAATGTTTCAAATTTGGAATTAGAAAATCCCAATGGGTACTAGAGCCTATAAAAAATTGCATATGCTGGTCTTCGTGTAGTACCTCCCAATGTTCGATACTTTGATCATTTTAACGTATAGCCCCCATATAATGGTACCTCCCGATATTCGCTATTTTGATGATTTTAGCGACATTATTCACCGAAATTGTTTCAAATTTGGTATTTGAAGTTCGCAATGGATACTACAGCATATAACAGAAAATTGTCTGTGCAAGGTCTACGTTTTGGTATAGGCCCCATGGTACCTTCCGATATTCGGTACTTTGATGATTTTAGCGACATTATTCACCGAAATTGTTTCAAATTTGGTATTTGAAGTTCGTAATGGATACTATAGCCTGTGACAGAAAAGTTTCTGAGCAGGTCCACGTTTTGGTATAGACCCAATGGTACCTCCCTATGTTCGGTATTTTGATGATTTCAGCGACATTATTCACCAGAATTGATTTAAATTTTGTAATTGAAGTTCCTAATGGGTACTAGAGCCTACGACAGAAAATGGTCTATGCAGGTCCAGTTCATTGTATAGCCCCTGAATATCGGTACCTCCCTATATTCGGTATTTTGCTGATTTCAGCGACATTTTTCACCGGAATTGTTTCAAATTTCGTTATTAGAGTACTACTTTTCATGGGTACTAGAGCCCACAACAGGAAATTGTCTATGCAGGTCCAGGTCTTTGTGTTTTTTGTTTTAAAAATATGTACTTTAAAGGGGAGGTACTGTAGGAAGTGGACCAAATATCAAATTTGATCAAATATTTGAAAAAAATGTAGATGGGGAAAATTTTAAGAAATCTGACACCATTTTCATATTTTTTGTGAGGAGTTGTTTGATGTTACACATAAATGTTACTAACCAGTAAGAAAATGTTAATAGTCGGGCGCGATCGACTATATACCCTACACTACTATACCCTACACCACTATGTAGAGCTCTCATACCAAATAACATTTCCACAGACCGCATGGCATCATTTCGAGAAGGATTATATAAAAAAGTTATCCACTAAAAGGATAAATTAGTTTGAATGTGAAATCGATAAACATATATGTGGAAGCTATATCAAAATCTGAACCGATCTCGATAAAAATTGGCAGATGCATTTCTAAGCTGTATCTGATGTCCGGTACAAACAACCATTGTTGTGGAGTGCATATTACGAATGTGCAGCAAATAGAATGTAACATGGATATGGGAGCTATAGATATATCTGAAGCGATTTTTACCCAATTTTAAGTTATTGCTTCTAGACTGAATTTGACCGTACGTGCCACAATTTATTCCATTTGGGCTGATACTAGATATTTGGTGCACAATAAACCTGTTATCAAATAAAGATATATATGGGAGCTACATCCAAATCTGAACCGAGCTTGACACAATTTGGCAGATGTATTTCGGGGCTGTATCTGATATCTGGTACCAAATATCATTTTTGTTGAGTGCATATTACGAATGTGAGGGACTTAAACACCAAATCGGATGAAACATATATATGGGAGCTATAGCTATATCTGAATGTAGAATGTGTTGAAACACATCCTATTTGGACGAATATTACACATTTGGCACACAATAAAATTTAAATCGAACGAAGATATATATTGGAGATATGGCTGAATTTTTACGACTGGCAAATTTAATTACAAACCGGATGCTAGTTCCGAGAGTTGTCGTACGTGTAAACGGCAAAAAAGACGACCATTGCCTGATCGACTAGAAATGATTCCGGTCAAAAATCCTTTATTTCGGTCAGTATCATATTTGTAGCCAAGGACTGCAAGCTGTGAGTATAAAAATCCCTCTTTTTTAGAACACTAAAATTTAAATTATTTTCAATTATGCCTCATATGTGTAATGAAAAACTTTTTCTTCACTTAAAATAAAGAATAAAAACCCTTTATTGTAAATCAAATTTAATATATACTCAAAATTATGTCGCTGAACATTGCTTCCTTAGAAAAAATGGACCAATTTCATTAAACTGTCTCTCTCTCTACCAAGGAGAACTGTGGCCAAGAATAAAACTAATAATAATAATTATTTTTATTATGAAAGTAATAATAATAATGAAATTCTAAAAACATATACATTAAATAAACGGTTGATTTTTAATATGCGAAGTGGTATTGGATACATTGAATTAAAGTCTACGAATATTAAATTTTAATTGTATTTTACAATTTGCGTTAGTAATAAGTATGTGATTTTTTAATCGGCTTATCAATCGTACTTGTCATTCCACAAACATTTTTATTCTTAAAATGATTTGCTATATTTTTCAACTAATGGCCTTTTTTCTTTCCCCTTTTGTCTTGTAAGTATACACTAATTATGAGCTGTAAATACTTTGCATTGATAACATTATAGTTTAAGTTATGCTTTACTTTACACACTTGCCAGTCTTAAACGTATATTACATAAAAATGTATGTTGTATAAAATTCATTTGTTATTCTAATTTTTAAGTCGCTCAGATATTAGTTTGTATTTGGGCTGAAAAGTTTCCAGTAGTAAAAAGGTATTATCTATATATAATTATGTCATAAGCTGTATCTGATACCACATACCGAAAATCATTGTTATAGAGTTCATATTACAACTCTGAGGGGCCCAAATCTGAAATACGATGAAAATTGTATGTGGGAGCTGTACCTTTATTCTAGTCGATTCGAAATAAATTTGTTAGATGTTTTTCTCATCATAACCAGCACCTAAAAACGAAGTTTGGAAGTTCTACCTCGTTCCTGTGATATTTTGCCCTAAAAACATGTCATTGGCCCCATAGTGCAGTGGCCGAAGGCATGTTGTGAGATCCTGAAAAACGGAGATTAAATCAGAAAAGCTTTGAAATTTTCTCTTTGGAAAACCTTGTTGAAACCGAGGACAAAAACACTACATAGTTTTATGAAAGAGAAATTGTATTTAAAAAATGTACAAAAAACAATGGCTGGCAATTTAAAAATATACAATAACATATTTTTATATTTTTATTCAAAACGATATGTAACTTATATTAGAAAATCATAATTATCGAGTTCCTCCCTTAAATTGGATCGTCAGTCAAATCTGAGTGTGAGGCAAGTTATTCCACCACTGATTTTTAAAGAGACTGAATCCTTATTTATATAATTTAGATTTCCCACTAATGATAGGATAAAAACGCCAAAGGCCCGTATTTAACTACAACAATTAAAAATGAGAATTAGATCAAAGTAAATTCACCTTATCAGTTAACTATTTTCACAATTTTTTAAATAAAACAAAAACGGCTCAAAAACGCACGAGTTTGTTGTTGATTATTAAAGATTACATTCCATACTAATGTACACACATATATTTTAGGACCTTCTCGATATTATATTTTTTTAACTCCATCTACTTTTCGGATATGGCGAAAATATGGACATATTTTGAATTAATTTTTAAAATATTTTTACAGCAGTGTATTTAATTTTTGTAAAACACTGATAACTGCTGGTATATGAAGTTTCTATTTTAAAATTATCACTTTTCAAAAGAAGACATGTAATTAAGCAGCTAAGTTCGGCCGGGTAGAACTTTTTATACCCTCCACCATTCGGAAGCAAGTTGAAATTTTACAACAAAATGGGGGGTGGCTATACGAAGAAGTGGTCCGTCACGAGTAATTTTTTGTTATAGGCTGTACTTCAAATACGAAATTTGAATTCACAGGAATTGTGAATTACGCCGCAAAAATTATAAAAATACCGAATATAACTAGGTGCCGTTATATGGGGCTATACGAATCCATGGACCTATGTTCCCAATTTTTTGTCATAGGCTGTAGTATCCATGAGGAACTCAAAAACGAAATTTTAAACAATTCCTGTGAATAATGTAGCTAAAATCATCAAAATACCGAATATAACCTGGTACCGATAAAGGGGGGTCTATGCAAAGACGTGGACTTGCATAGACAATTTTATGTCACAGGTTAGTAGCAGGTAGTACTAATTAATTAGCGCAAATACAAACCATTTAAACCATTAAGGTGCATAATGCCGCTGAAATTGGCAAAATACCGAATACAGGGAAGCATCGGGGCTATGCGAAGACCTGAACCTGGATAACAATTCTTTGTCACAGGCTGTAGTACCTATTGGAAAAACAAAATTTTAAACAATTTCGGTGAATAATGTCGCTAAAATCTTATGGGGGCTATACGTAAAAGTTGAACGATATAGTCCATTTTCAATACAAAAATCCGGCAGAGCAAAGACACATTTGAGTAAAATTGTATCAACCTACTTCAATTCATTCGCAAGCTAGAGTGATTTCCACAGTGGGACAGACGGACGGACGTTTCTAAATCGACATAGAATTTTAAGCTGCTAAAGAATATATATATTTTGTGGGGTCGAATGACAAACTTGATATATCCTCCATGCTATGGCGAAGGGTATAAAAATTAAATTATTAGTCTTAAAAAAACCGAAAACTATTTTTTTCCTTCTTCTAGCGAAAACATGAAACATTTATCAACTTTAGCACTGTGTATTTTGAAAACTAAACAACGTATGACTTTGAAATTTTTGGTAGTGAAGTAGAATTTTGTGTTCTACATTAGCTCAAATAAATTTATACCAAAAGAAAAATTTAATTATACCTTACAACACTATTTGTTGGGGGGTTTTATAAGATTGATTGGACCAAAAATTATGTAACACCTCGAAATATTGGTTTCCCATATAGTAAAGTACATATGGTTCTTCCTAGCTCACCGAGTTGAGTCGATCTAGCTATGTATGTCCGTCCGTCTGTTAATTTGTAATCACTCTACAGGTCGCAATTATGGCCCGATCTACACAAAATTTAGAATGGAGGTTGGGCTAAGGCCAGAATAGAAGACTATTTTTTGGACTTTTGGAGATGATCGCTTAATATTTAGGGCAGAATGGACCACTACTTTTGTGTGAAAAAAACAGCATTACTTATAGGCGATATCCGATATATACAAAAGGCGACCTTCTGCCTTTTTATACCCTACACCACTTTGCTAATTTAGTTGAGCTCCACTTAATAATTAAAAGTTTTTATGGGAGAATTCAATCATACACGCTATGATTATAATTATAATTTAAGGTTCAAAGGACTAAATATGCCGAAGCATTTGTATATTTTTCTTTACTGGTTTATGCTAAATTTGAAGATACAGAGTCGGACCCGCACGACTATAGCCTTTCCTTACTTGGTTTTTTAATTAATCTCCTTTTTTGTGATTTCATCCCTTTATGCGACGGCACATACCGTTACTCATTACTGAAAAATAACTCATTATTTTTTTGGTTCACTTTTAGTACAGAAGATACGTGTTTGTTGTGTGGAAAGTTGCACATATTTCCATCAATTTTGGCTGAGCTGAATAAAACCTTTGGGCACCATTTTGAAATATTTGCAAGTAAAAAGTATGAAAACCGAAGTTTCGGATCGTTTTTGGCAGTATCTAATGAGGAAGAGCAAAATTTGATATAATCTTTAAGTAATTCTTACTGGAATGTTTTCAGACACCGCTATATTATGATCATGAAAATTCCTGCTCCATATCTTGTGATTGTGTACGTGAACTCTCATTGTTGAACAGGACAGATTTTTACAAGCACCCATCACCGTTATGAAGTCATGTCACTCATCCTGAATATAATTACGAAATTAGGATCCTCAACTCTTCAGCCCAAACATTTGCTAATATTTAATTAGGACTTGTTGTAAAGAAAAATTCCAATAAAGACTTAAATATTTCTCTAGTGTACATTCGTGTGTGCAGCAATTTAGGTTTCACTAGTTTACCATCAAAAATAAATACTTATTTCTCAGAATAGAAATTAATTTGGAAATTTTTTCGTTTTCCTTTTTTGAGTTTGTTATTATTTTTTCTTTACATTTACACAACATATTTATGTTGTAATATTTACATAATTTAAATTGAAATATTTGATATTTATTATGTTTACTTTCACCTTTCTGTTTCACATTTGGGATTTGGTTTTCTATTCAATTATAGCTTACTTAATTGTTTAACACTAACCCTACGAGTTTTAAAATGCCATACTGGCATTTGTACAAGCATTAATAACAGATTTTTTTTTTATACCGAAATATAATTTGTGCCAGTTTTCTGTATTTGTTTTGTAGTTTGTTTATTTGTTGTGCTGTTTTAATTACTGAAGAAAAAAAAAACTTCACTAAAAATGCTTTGCAAATAATAAAGTAAATGAGTGAGAACTTTATTAAAAATGCTCTACAATAAAATTTAATATTATACTTGAGCTCAATTTAAATATATAAATAAATGAAGATAACTTTTTTTGGTAAAACAAATAAAAAAGGTATTTATAGTTTTCCGGAACAATAAATTATAATGATTTTATTTTTCATGGAGAAATAGTTAAATTGTCTGAAAACCCTCAATTTTTGTTATTCTCTTTAAATACATGAAATATACTGTTTTCTCTTTCATTGTGTCCCAAATATACTTTGAGCAATTCTCGAAAAATTTAAATAATTTTTTATTTAAAGATTCAAACACATTCAAGGCATGAAAATGTTAACAGCTGTGATTTTATAGCTGAAATAAAAATCGAACAAGAAACAACTAAAAAACCTGTAAGTTCGGCCGGGCCAAACTTTAAATACCCTCCACCATTTGGAACGAATTTAGCAATTTTCAAAAAAATTAAATCCGTTAACAATTCTGTTAAAATCTTAAAAATATTAAAAGTCTTTACGATGACGTGGACCTGCATAGGCAACTTTTATCATAATCCATTACTATATTAAAATCCGAAACTTGAAAAAAATCAATGAATAATGTCGCTAAAATCATCAAAATATCGAATATTGGGAGGTATTGATATATGGTCCACGAAGACGTGGACCTGCACATACAATTTATACCAAATTTGAAACAATTCCGGTGAATAAAAAAAAAATCGTCAAAAAATACCGAATATCGGGAGGTACTATTATATGGGGGCTATACCTACCTTTCTGAGTTTGGAAGCTGGAGCGATTTCCACAGACGGATAGACGGAAAGTCATCGCTAAATCGACATAGAATTTTATGCTGATCAAGAATATATATATATATATATATATATATATATATATATATATATATATATATATATAATGTATATTGCGAGGTGTTACAAACGGAAAGACAAACTTAATATACCATCCATACTATGGTGGTCGGTATACAAAGACATTAAGTTCGGTGGGGCCGAACTTCTAATACCCTCGACCATTGGGTAAAGAAATTTTTTTATGTAAAAGTATCTGGACTCATACGTGTTTCACATTAAACAACAAACTCTAGTAAGATCGGCAGGAGAATAGTTGGAGCAGTTATATGGGCGGCATTCTAGAACGGGAGCCTATATACACAAATTCATGCTACAACGATTGTAATATTAAATTTTACATAATTTCGTGGGTAAATGTGACTAGGATGAGTAGGACCAATATGGGCAATGTTTTGACGACGGTTGAAGTACCCATTATGAAGTCAAAATACCAAATTTCACACAAATCTGTTAGAAAATGTGGCTTAAATCGTCAAAATGCAGAAAATCCGCTATAGGAAAACTTGGATATTCAAGTTCTGCCACCGGAGCTAGAACCTATTACGAGCTACAAATACTACTTTTTAGACGAATTCGTAGAACAATTTTGGTAAAACAATCAAAATACCGAAAATCGGGAGATACCATTGTACGGGGCCTATACGAAAACGTGCAACTGTATGTACAATGTTCCTCCATCAGAGATAGAACCCATTACCAACTTCAAATACCCTTTTTAGACAAATCCCTTGAAAAATGTGACAAAAGTCATCAAAATGCCTTATATGGGAGCTATACGAAAAAGTGTACAATGTTATCCCACCGTAGTTGGAACCCATAATGAACTACAAATATCAATTTTTAGACAAATCTGTGAAAAAATGTGGCTAAAACCATCAAAATACCGAATGTATTGAGGTACAGTTATATGTGGGATAAACGAAAACGTGGACCGAAATATTTCATTTTCAATGCCAAAAGTCCTACTGCAAAGCAAACAACGGTGCCAAATTTTAAAGCTCTACGTCAAATTATGTGACCTTTATCCTGATATCAACAGACCGACAGACATCGTTAATCGACTTAGAATTTTATACTGATCATGAATATGTACACCTTATGGGGTCTACGACCCCATATATACCCTTTCCAAGGTGGAGGGTAAAAAATAGAGTCGTTGAATATTTTGTTAAAATCTTAAAAATACCAAATATAGGGAGTTAACATTATTTTGTGGTCCATGAGAAAACCTAGACCTAGACCTGCAAATACGAAATTGAAACAATTCTGGTGGGAGGAACAGCTATGGTCCTGCAATCGAAACATACACTCGAGTAAAATGTTGTCGGTCTACTTCAATTCTTTCGGAAGCTAGAGTAATTTCCACAGACTGACAGACGGACGGACATCGCTAAATCGACATGCTGATGAAGAATATACAGGGTGAGATAAAAAACTGCAACAAAGTCAAACGCCATAATTTTTACATTTTTTTTTTTAATTTTATTGAATGAAAGCAAAAAAATGTCGGAAATAGCATCAAATTTTAGAATAAGTTTAGATTTGTTCGAACTGGTCACATTTGGTCCGAATGTTGCTCTGCTCATTCCCGGTGCAGCGCTTAGCTCTTTTGCTTCCATTCATGATTGAATTCCATCACGAATAATTTTTTTTTGGAAAATTCTCTCCACAATGCTTTTGTACGCTTGTAAACAATATAATGAGCTGTCACTGGCTTAGAAATGATAGCAGTCTGAAGTTAGGTGCAGGTTTTTCATCTCACCCCGTATAATACCCTGTTGGGTAAAAATATTTCCACTTCGGGAACATATTGCAT
Organism: Musca domestica; assembly: GCF_030504385.1. NCBI lineage: Eukaryota > Metazoa > Arthropoda > Insecta > Diptera > Muscidae > Musca > Musca domestica. Next base: position 5,870,357 of record NW_026712296.1, on the reverse strand, counting down.
TTAACCAGATTTTCTGTAATCAAATTAAACTTAAATATTGAACAAGTATTCCAATTAAATATTAAAATTAACAAAATAAACCAGTTGTTATTATTTTATAAATTATCCATTTTATGCAATTTGGCTCAGTTGATTACTTTTAAATTCTATATTAAATTATTTCCATCATCCCAATTTTCTCTTCGAATGTTAGCGTGGAAGTAGAGCTAAACAAATATTATCAAAGGTATGGTAATTTCTGTCAATGCCATAAATTCCAGTTTTGCTGATGCAAACATTGAGAATCAAATATCGATGTGTTTCTATTTGTTTTCTCTAAATTTATATTATTTTCTTCAGACTTTGTTGGCGACTTGACGGGCTGCTGCTTTTTTTATTTTTGGAGTCATCACAACCGTGTGGCGTTTTCTTAAGGAAGTGGGTTACCCAAGTCTTAATGTTATTTTTATGTGACATAAATATAAAGTTTATAGAACTTCTTACTGTAGTCTACCCACATTTAAGATTCGTAGGACTTATTGTGTGTATGGCAGGTTGTGTGTGTGTGTGTTTACGTTTATATATTATCATGAAGAGGAAAACGTACAGACCCACACCAACGCTAGCGTATAGTAGAACCTTCACACAATAAAATACGAACACAACTCTTTCATTTATTTGAGTTGAATGTATTTTTTTTAGTTTTTTTTTTTTGTATTTGTTTAGATCTTCTTGTTTTTCTCGTTTGGCTTATTCTTGCTGTTGGTTTTTTATGTTCCATTTTGCCTTTTTATGCGCCAATTTATCCTTTTATGTTTTTTAGACTACTACACAAAACAGAACAGAAAATAGAAAGAAAATAGTTATATCTTTTGTTTATCTTACATTAGAACTGTGTATATTTGCCCAGAGTTTGACCTAAAAAGGGGGAGCTCAAAAATAAACTGAAAAATAACGCAGTGTGGCCCCATAAACAACGAACAGCCACACTGAAAAGGATGCGAATAAATAAATCTCCAGCTAGGCATGGTCTGAAGTCTGCTGTGAATGGCTGAGAACATTAAATGCACAAAGCAATGATGAAATATTTTAAAGTTGTGGAAAGTTTTGGGTTGGTGTTTTGTGGTTATTACGAGATTGTACGAATGCCTAAATACAAGTAAATTTTTTTATTTACAGAATTTATTTATAAACAGAATCTAAATAGCCTTCCAATTAACTACAACGGAAACCACCATGCAATAGTATGGAGGGTATAACTTTGTCTTTCCGTCTGTAACTCATCGAAATAATAATTTTAGACCCAACAAGGTATATACATTCATGATCAGCGTAAAATTGTGTGTCGATTTGGCCACATCCGATCGTCCGTCCGTCTGTTGTAATCACGTTAGAGTCCAAACTACAAAGAAATCTCATTCGTATATCCGCCGTATAATTGTATCTCTCCATATTTGGTATTTCGATGATTTCAAATTCGGTAGTAAGAGTTAATAAAGGGCTCTACCTCCTGTGGTAGAATATATTCTACATAGGTCCACGTTTTCCTATAGCCTCGTTTTCATATAGCCCTCCCGATAATCAGTATGTTAACGATTTTAGTCATTTTTCAAACGGAATATTTTAAAATTCGATATTTTAGTTTAACAAAGGTTCTATCTATTCCGGCAAGTCATTGTATATATGTATTCGGTGTTTTGACGATTTTGGCCATATTTTCCAACGAAGTTATTTATTACGGGGTATTTGGATTATGTAAAAGGATTTACACCCGATATTCATTATTTTCAAGATCTATCCACATATTTATACAGATGTTTGAAATTTGGATTGTATACTGGAATATAACCGAACTTAATTGTTTATGTCTTTGTGCAGGGTATTATGTATTTGTGCATTTGTATGAAAAAGAAGGTAGATAGACCCATAGATCCTTTTGATGAGCTGTTTAGAATCAAACTTTGCGTCGATTTATGCATGCCCGTCCGTCCGCCTGTCCGTCTGTATATGTATTTTTATAAACAAAGTACAGTTGGCATCCATTGTTCCATCGAGATGAAATTTTGCACAAATGATTAGTTTGGTTCAAGGACAAACCTTATTGAAATTTGAGATAATCGGATAATTCTCACATATATCTTCGTCCGATTTGTTTTTTTTTTTTTTTTTTGCATTAATCCGACCATATTGAGCCTAGAAACAAGAATGTCGAAATTTTTGGAAATCGGATCAGATATAGCTATAACTCTCTTATATATGTTTAATCCGATTTCTTATTTTGTCTTCAACAGGCGTAACATGCACTCCGTAATAACGATATTCAGGGAAATATATCAAATACAGCTTAGAAATACCTTTAGCAAATTTTATGAAGATTCAGATCTTGATATTGCTTCCATATATATTTTTACTCGATTTCATGTTAATTGTGCACCAAGTGGTTATTAAAAACCAGAATTAAATGGATTTTGGCACATACGAACGTATTTATCCTGGAAGAAAGTGTATCAAATTTGGTGAAAATTGGCTAAGGTATAGCCATTGGTCCCATATATATATTCCATCTGATTTTGTATTCTTGTCCCTCACAACTACCAGATACAGCTTAGACATGCCGCTGCCAAATTTTGTAGAGATCAGTTCAGATTTGGATATAGCTCCCATATAGTCATCCGATGACACTTTTATTGTGAATAAAACTTGTAATATCAGCTGAAATAGAATGTATTTTGATGAATATTGGTTCAAATACAAATGCCTCCGTCAAATTTATTAGAAATCGTATAACCGTATAATTGTATAGGAGGAGAATATATCTCCCATATATTAGTTTCTTCCGGCTTTAATTTATAACTGTTTTTAAACTATAACATGCATTCAAAAACGATTATAGTTTGTATGACTTTTTTTGCTGGAGCGAGAGCCATTGTATAACCGAATTCGAACAAACAATTCGGAGCTCAAGTTTTTACCTCAAATAAAGTAGTAAAATTTTTTAAAATATACAAAAACAGAAAATTAGGATTAACATGGATGGAAGGGAAGGGTACAACAACATGCCTATGTAGGTCTTCGTATAGCCAACATATACCTCCCTTTATTCCGTACTTCTACTATGTAGGACTACGTCGCTCGCTTTGCTGGCATGCTCGCCTTTGCTGGCACCAACATTTTAATTAAAATTTCCATGACCATTTTGCATAAATGCTGCGGTATTTCAATAATGCATTGTCCTATTTCTTAGTTAAAGGCTTGAGTTCTCCCCGTAAGCCATCAACTTCAAACCCCCTTTAAGAATAAAATTTAAAGTTGTTAAATTGCATGATCTAGGCCGGTAATTCTGTTCTTCAAAACGAAAATAACTTTACCGGAAATGACTGATGCAGAAATTGAGTTGTTCCTCTGTATCAAATGTGGCTACGTTTTGTTGAAACCACATGTCCTCCAAATTCATTTTAGGCAAAAAAAACTGGTTATCATTTCACGATACCGAACGCCACAGACTGTTCGGGCTTAATCTGCCTCATTTTCATAAAAAAGCTCAAATGATTCCTCCAGCCCAAAAACCACACCCCACAGTGATCAACATTTTGAGGTACCAGAAGGGATGGACCGATATATTCCATGTACACACCAGATCTTGTGTTAGATGAAATTTTGGGATTTGAAGATAATTTGTTATTGTTATTCACACTTTTGACCTTTTTTGAGGAAGTTACATGATGTAGTGGGCCGACATTGTCCATTTTCGCACCTGATATAGCAGTGGTAAAAATATTTGGATTTGCACAGTTTGCACAAAATGGGATGATCTTTTCTTGATCTACACGTGAATTATTTTCTGTGCAAATTTGATTTTGTGGAGGAGGTACCAGAAGAAGCTGACCTATATTGCCCATGTTCGAAATCAGTCTAAGTTTGATAATAAGATTATGATTTACCAGGTTTGGATCAAACTGAATTTGTACTACAGCACTTTTTGTATTGAAAATGGGCTATATAGGTACACATTTCGGTAAAGCCCCCATGTAATTATACCGACAGATTTAAGTTTTAATGCCTATTTTAGTCACAATTTTAACCCAAATTTGATTTAACTTGGCGGTATATCTTTCCCTTAGGTAATATAAATCCTTGCATCGAATTGTTAACGTAGGTAGGTGTTAAGTTGTGATATAGTCCCTAAATAACTTTACCTCCAAATATTTTGCATTTTGGTGATTAGTGTCACATTCTTCACCGATGCTCACGAAAAATTTCACAAGGGTAGGGTTAGGATCAGAAGGGCTATGCCTATTGTTTTCGAAGATGGGTTTAAATGGACCAACAACTAAAAATGTTCCTGATTTTTCCGGTGTCACCAAAAGAAACCAAAGGACACGAAATCTCGCATGAAGCTAGAGGTTAGGACAGCGGGTTGAATGGACCACCACTTTTTTGTGAAAAAATACCAACATTTCCATTCTACCGAAATCCTGAAAATAACTTACAGGCGAAATCCAAATACATAAATGGCGAAATTCAGGTTTTTGGGCAGATTTCGTTGACGAATATAGCCAAATATCGTAGACAAGCAAATCATATAGATAAGCCTAACTTTAGAGATACACAGGGCCTCTTGCTTGTGGAGATGATTGAAAAATATTTAGGAGTTCAAATGAACCAAAAACAAAAACATTTCCTGATCACACAATTGAAGCCAATCGACACGCCTGAAAAGGGAGTTATGGACAGGGAAGAATTCTAACATTTTGGATGATCATTGGATTATATTTAGCTGTGCAATGGACCACAACAACTAACAGCACGACGGAGTGCGTAAATATTGTCCCTGGTCAAAATGCTAATGGAAAAATCTGGGCAGTGCTCCGGGACAAAATTTCAAAAGCGAAATATTCCAAAATGGATTTGGACATAAGGGGGCTTCTAACATATTGTAGTGTTGTAGGGTATCACATGGTCGGCCCCGCACGATTATAGCCTTTGCTTGCATTTTGAGAACAAAGATTATTATACCCTCCACCTCCACCATACATAGTTTGTAACTCACCGAAATAATAATGTTAGGTCCAACGAAGTATATAAATATTCTTGATCAGCAAAAAATTATAATTCTAAAGTTGTAATTACGCTACAGTCAAAACGAATTAAGAGAGGAAACTCGATCTTTTGTCTGCAGGCAGGTCAAGTTAGGAAATGCGCCATATCGGTCCACGATATCGTGTAGACCACATATAACGTTACCTCTCCGCTATTCTGTATTTTGATGATTTTAGCCGCATTTTTCAATGAAATTGTCAGAAATTCTACCTTATGAGTACTTTAGTCCCTAAAAGAAAATTGTCTATATAGGTCCACGATATCGTATATCCCCCTTATAACAGTACCCCAGATATTCGGTATTTTGATGATTTAAGGCAAAATGTTAATGAAATTGTCTTAAAATCCACACGAAGGGTTCCTTCTGAGTACTTTACCCCCTAGAAGAGAATTATGTAAGTAGTTGCACGTTTTAGTATAGCGCCCATATAACAGTACCCCCAGATTTTAGGTATTTTCATGATTTTTACGACATTATTCACCGGAATTGTTTCAAATTTCGTGTGTAAATTTCGGAACAGTTACTACAGCCTATGATACAAATTTCTTATGCAGGACCACGTCTTCGTATAGCCCCCATATAACGGGTTTTCATTTGAGCGGTATTTCCCGACGGAATTTTTTGAAAAATTTTCAAGTTTCTTCCAAATGCTGGAGGATATGAAAAGTTCGGACCGGCCGAATGTGTGTAGAAAGAATAAAGAATAATATTTCACCTCCTGCTTATAACGCAACAAAAAAGGAATTAAAATTTTTCTAAAAAGTATTCATTAATTTATATTCTTTAGAATTGTCTTTGCAACAACAGCATGAGCATAGAAAATATGTAATTGTCATTTCTTTTTTAGGCTATTGAAATAATAAACAGTTTAAATATAAACAGTAGACATATTGAATCACTGGTATTTTAGAATTATTTCCATGTAAGTATTGTTCCATTGTTTTAACTTAGACAATACCACCGATGAATTCGTAAAAGCAAGGCCAAATCGTTTTTTGTAATTTACGCAGCAGAAATGAATGCAAAATTTTGACAAGTTTTTTTGTTACTCAGTTTTTATTTATGACGTTCATCAGTGTATTTACAATTACATTGAATTATTTTTGTTTTTTGTTTTTATTATATTTATTATTAAAAAATGTAAACTAGGACTTATTTAAAAACTAAAATTAGTGGACTGCATCGGCATTGGTTTTCTCTTACAAAAGAAGAATTATTTTTAAAATCGAAAACAAATAATATTATTTTAATCTCATTTTTTGTTTTGTTTTGTTTTTTCTCTCGACGTTATAGAATGCAAGCATGTAAGCGGTACTCATTACATTTTCTTTGTAATGTAAATCTATGAACTAACTTATGCTTTAATTGATAAATATAAAATTATTATATAAAATAGTTTGAATAGAAATTTTGTAAAAAAAGAAAAGATCGAACTTATGTTAGTGTTTTATTTCTTTTTGTTTTTAATTAAATCTATGTTTACTTATTCACTCCTTAATTAGATTCATTCGTATCGTTCTCATCATTTTATTATTATTATATTTTTTATGTATTCTTTATTTATTTTTACAACTATATAGAAAAAAGCACAACACAAAATTCTTGTACAATACAATAAGAACACAGGGTGAATTTAAAAAACAAACTATTTAGTTTTTAGTTTACTTCTTATTTTGTTTTTTCTTAATACATGGATTATTCCGTGTAAATGTGGACAGTAGTAAATATTTTTAATTTGTTATTTGTTTTAAGAAACCAAAGGAGACAAAATCCAAAAAAAAAAACCACAACCTCGACTAATGCGTTTGTTAAAAGGAAAATTGTTCGCTTTGATATTTTCAAATATTCCTACGTGAAACTGTTTTGTATATTTATTTGCACAGGATTTTTTTGAAATCATAGAAATATTATCATCCAATACAAATGTCAGTCGTTATATAGTGTTCAGTTTTATTTTTCAATTTTCAGCATTGAAGGTGATGCACATTTGACAATAGTTTCAAATTGTTTTAATTTAAAAAAAAATGGTCTTGCAAAATAGTTAGGCTTAATCCCATAATTGTTGTTTTTTATAAAAATAACATTTGTTTATTAGTGGACAACGACAACGATGGGGTAAGGTAAGATAATACCTAGTTTTTGGAAAGAGCCACAAATCCTCGTCATTTCCCTTTTTTGTCTGGGATATTCTCCCCCAGGAGTTATTTTAACGAAAGCATAACAAGTGGGGAGACATAAAAATGTTTAGAAGTGTGATGATAAGATTTAGAAGTTTTTCCAAAAGAATTTTAGTTTAATTTAATTCTTTAATTCTCTTCTATTGAGCTTACGATGTCGTCACTTGGGTGAAAAAAGCTGAGTCGATCTAGCTATGTATACCCGTCCGGCTGTCTGTCTGTCCATCTTAATTTGTAATCACTCTACAGGTCGCAATTATGTCCAGATCTCCACCAAATTTAGAATATAGGTGTGGTTATGGCCAGAATAGAAGTCTGTTGCTTTTGGTGATAATCGCATAATATTGAAATGGACTAAAAACTACAACATTTCCTAAATTTGCAGTTGATCTACAGGTCGCAATTATAGAGGCGGAAGTTAGTGGGTGAAATAGACCATAATATTTGTGTTAAATAAAAGTCAAATTTTCCATTAAACCGCGAATATTTTTAATTCCGGCGAAATCACAAATAACCGAACAGGTCAATTCTGACCGTTACGTAGATTATTATAGTAAATATATCGGATATATATAGCGAAATATATACAATGTGTATATACAAAGGAAGGAGATGTTAGCTAGAAGGCTTATATCTCAAGAATGGATGGACCGATTTTCACAAATTTTGCCAATTCAGAATACCCTCTTGGCAAAAAATAAAATCTAAAAAAATCGCATAAAAAGATGCCGATAATGATGTTTATATAGATTTTGTGACATTTTTCTTTTATTTTTTCATATTTTTTATCGCTTGCGATTTTTTCAATTTGAATATTGAAGTATATATTTTGTAATATTTTTTCACCTTACAACACATGTTGGGGTTATTATATACAGTGTGCAATTATCGTCCGATCCCCACAAGAGTAGGGTTATGCTCAGAAGGGCTTGGCATATTGTTTTCAAAGATGCCCGCAATATATTTAGGGGTTGAAATGAACCAAAAACCGAAAAAATTTCCTGATCACACAATTGAATCCAATCGACTCGCCTGAGAAGAAAGTTAAGGACAGGGAAGAATCCTAGCATTTTGGATAACCATTGGATTATATTTAGCTGTAAGATGGAATACAACAACTAAAAATACGACGAAGTGCGTAAATATTGGGCAAATGTCCCTGGTAAAAATGCTAAGGGTAATATCTGGGCAGTACTCTATGACATTATTTCAAAAGTGAAACCTTCAAAAATGGATTTCGATATAAAAGGGCTTCTGACGTATTGTAGTGTTGTAGGGTATCACATGGTCGGCCCGCACGACCATAGGCTCTGCTTTCTTGTTTTAAAATAACTCCTGGGAAGAATATCCTAGACAAAATAAAAGAGAACTGAAGTGAATCCGAAACATAGGTATTCCCTGCCTTACCCCCATCGTGGTCGTTGCTCACTAATAAACAGATATTGTTTCTATAAAAATAACAATAATGGGATTAAAAATAACAATAATGGGATTTAAAATAACTCCTGGGAAGAATATCCTAGACAAAATAAAAGAGAACTGAAGTGAATCCGAAACATAGGTATTCCCTGCCTTACCCCCATCGTGGTCGTTGCTCACTAATAAACAGATATTGTTTCTATAAAAATAACAATAATGGGATTAAACCTAACTATTTTGCAACAGCAAAATACTATGGTTTCCCGAAAAAATATGCCAACATTGTTCTAATTTTTTTTTGTTTATTTCTGTCTCATTCAGTTATTAGTATCCTAATTGAGAACTGTTCATTTAAACTAAGAAAATTCAATGTCCTTGGAATAATCCTTAATTGTATGTTTTACCAGTTATTTTAAGTGTAAAAATTTATGTATTTCTTATTTTGGTTTTCTTTTCTGTTATAGTTACCCAAAAAAATATATATTTTTTTATTTAAACCCCACTTGTAAACCCTGTTGAAAAATGTGGTTACGCTAAAGCATCAATTTTGGATTGGTGCCCAAAAGAGCCATACTCTTTAACCAACTTGTGTTCCATAGACAATGGCTAATATCAGCAATAAGATGCTACGGACATGGAATACCTTTTCGGCAGCATTGACAGGCGCGAGAACTTGAACATTACTGCTACGTGCATCCATAAGATCGCGCGACAACGGTAATTCTGTGGGATCGCTTAACTCTTCGTGACACGGCAAACGATCCGATCTCAACAAAAAGAGACGCACCTGAATGCCCAATGGCTGTTTTGGCAATACTTCCACCGCATCCAAGTGATTGTTGTGGGTGGCTGATAGAATTTCATTGTTTTGTTGGAATAGGGCAGTGTGTTTCAACAATTCCAAATCATCTTCCACTTTTAATGGATGTGTGGAAACGCGTCCAGCATTTGCGGCCTCAAAGTAATCGTTATGCAGATCACCGTTGCTACTGCTGTCCGGACCGCCAAAGATGTAATGACTTTCTACGGTAGTTTTGCTACCGGCTTCACTTGCGCCGCTGAAATCAACGGAGCCAGTGCCCTTGTATTGGGATAGGGAAAGAGCACGTTTCTTCTTCAATGCGGCTGAATTCTCCATATGCATATGCTGCTCTGCATCCTCGTTTAATTGCATGTGTCCATCAAATTTATTGTTGCCTCTTCGCTGTGACCCTTGACGATTTTTTCCTAGTCGTTTCTTGTTCGCACTGCCGGTGGCCACATTCTGATCCAAACTGCTAGCTCCACTTAAGCCTCCCACATTGAGCAGTTGCAGGACATGGCTGGGCACGGGCTCAATGAAGTTGTGTAGACGCGGCTCCTGCAAGGTACAAATGAAATCTTCCAAGGAGTCACGCAACTGCTGGAAACGAGTACGATTTTTCAATTCATACAACCATTGCAAACGACAATCACAAATAAAATTGTTATCTGAAATGAAAGCAAAGAAAGGTAGAAATGATTTTAGAATCAAGTAAAGGACATACACATAGAAGAAATGAAAAAAAAAAAATCATTCATTTAGTGAACAGCTAGTGTTGGCTTGCAGTTTCTAAAAAAAACCTAAAAAACCTAAAACAAATTGTTTTCCTGAATCTGCAAGAACCAATTGACACTTTGACAGCAATAAATTGGCAAATGTCCTGACAGGTTAAATGTCTCCGACACCTATGTTCATGCGGTATAAAATATTCGAATTACTTTTGGGTGATTTAGCCGACATTTGAAGCCTGCTGTTTTGCATTGAAGTCTATGTGTTTGGTTAAAATATGACACTTGTTTCATTTCCATTTGAATTCACCTTTCTTTGTTTGTTTGTTTATGTGTCATTCTGCATTCTATTCGTAACGTTCACAAGTCTCTGCAAGCATTGTATTCTCTTAATGTAGAAATTAAAATGTTTTGTAAGTATATGTCTGAACTCTCTTCACATTTCTGTTCATTTGACATTTGCAGAACATGGCTTCAGCGAACACAAATGCAGCAAGACTGGCATTTCGTCTATTCCAAAAACAAATGACTTGCAATATAAAGTCCTTTGAACTTTGAACTAGCTTAAATGACTTGTTGACTGGCATTACCTGCAAAGTATATTCTTGATTTAAGCTAAAATATATATTTTAATGGAAAATTGTATAGCTAGCTACAAGAAATGTTTTTTTCTATGAAAAATATTTTGCAAAGAATTTATTGTTTAATTCAAATGTTTTAGAGGAAAACTCCACCATCTCCAATCTCCTTTTCAATGTGTTTTTCCTTAAAGATTCCGTCTGCAATATTAGTGGTCTAATTAATTAAGTTAATTTAAATCATATTAATAAAACATGAATAAAAACGATTTTATATTGACAATAAATGTTTATTCTCTCAACTTATTTGCAGTAAGCTGCTAATGAGAGTGAAGGCAGCGAAAGAATGAAACTGATCTTATTAGCATCGTTATATTCAATTCCAAGTCGATTTAACGATGTCCATCTGTCTGCTGAAATCACGATAAAACCCACATTTTTTTACGTAGAGCTTCAAGACTTGCTTTGTGTCTAGGATGGTAGGTATTGAAAATGGCATATATCGATCCACGTTTTGGCATAGCCGACATATAACGGTACCTCCCGATATTCGGTATTTTAATAATTTTCCCACGGATTGGTCTAAAAATTGGTATTTGTTGGTTAATTGCTGGCGTGGCCAACCATTTGATACCCTACACCGCTATAATTTGTGGTAATCTGAATCTGAAATCAATATGAATAAAGCGAACGAGTCCCTCAAGATATTGGCGTACATAAAAACTATTCCAACTATTATTTCTCGCTTCCTAATTTTCGATTTTCGGGTTTAAAGTAATGTATTATGCCCGGATTGTCTAATGATACCCTACAACTATATAATATTTGTGTTAAATAAAAGTCAAATTGACCATTAAACCGCAAATATTTTTAATCCCGGCGAATCACAAATAGACAGGTCAATTCTGACCGTTACGTAGACGCCGATAGTAAATATATCGGTTATATATAGCGATATTTGTGCAATGTGCACATACAAAAGAAGGGGATGTTAGCTAGAATTCTTATATCTCAAGAATAGCTGGACCGATTTTGACAATTTAGAATGCCCTCTTGATATAAAAGCATAAAAATCTTAGAAAATCGCATAAAAAGATGCCAATAATGATGTTAGTATTGAGATTTTTTCAATTTGACTTAATTTTGAAGTGTACATTTTTACTTTACAACACAGATTGGGGATATTATATGCAGATTGCAATTATCGTCAGATCTTCACGAAAATTTTCACAAGGATAGGGTAAGGCTCAGAAGGGTTAGGCATATTATTTTTAAAGTTATCCGCGATATATTTAGGGGTTGAAATGAACCAACAACTAAAAATGTTCCTGATATTGCAGACTTTATAAAGGTCACAAATAGAAACCAAAATACACGAAATCTCGCATTAAGTTAGAGTTTAGTACAGCGAGAAAAATGGTATTGGTATTTTGTGTGAAGAAATACCAACATTTCCATTCTACCGGAACGCTGAAAAAAAATTACATTCGAAATCCAAAATACACAAATGTCAAACTTCTAGCTTTTTTACTGATTTCGTTGACGAATATAGTCAAATATTGTAGACAAGCAAGTCATATAGACGAGTCTAAATTTAGCTTCTTGCTTTTGGAAATGATCACAACATATTTAGGGGATCAAATGAACCAAAAACAGAAAAACCTTTCCTGATCACACTTTTGTAGCCAATCGACACGCCTGAGAAGAGAGTTAAGGACAGGGAAGAATTCTAGCATTTTGGACGACCATTGGATCATATTTAGCTGTAAAATGAACTACAACAACTAATATCATGACGGAGTGCGTAAATATTGTGCAAATGTCCCTGGTAAAAATGTTAGGGGTAATATCTGGGCAGTGCTCCGTGACATAATTTCAAAAGCTAAATTTTCCAAACTAGATTTGGACATAAGGGGGCTTCTAACATATTGTTGAGTATCACATGGTCGGCCCGCACGGCTATAGCCTTTGCTTATTTGTTTCAGTTTGACTTATAATATTGAAGTGTACATTCTGTAATATTTTTCACTTTACAACACAGGTTGGGTTTATTATATACAGATTACAATTATCGTCCGATCTTTACGAAAATTTTCACAAGGGTAGGGTTAGGCTGAGAAGGGCTAGGCCTATTGTTTTCACAGATGTACGCAATATATTTAGGGGTTTAAATGGACCAGCAAAAATGTTCCTAATTTTGCAGACGTTAAAAGGTAACATATATAAAGCAAAGGACAGGAAATATCGCATGAAGTTAGAGTTTAGGACAGCTAATTTTGTGTGAAAAAATATCAACATTTCCATTCTACCGAAACAGTGAAAATAACTTAACGAACTTTTGGCTTTTTATGCTGTTTTCGGTGACGAATATATATACATTTTCCTAATCACACAATATCGACACGCCTGAGAAAAGAGTTAAGGACAGGGAAGAATTCTAGCATTTTGGATGAACTTTGGATTATATTTAACTGTAAAATGGACCACAACCACTAACAGCACGACGAAGTGCGAATAAGCGAACCGCAACGAATTTTTAGTTGGAGTTCATGTTATGACTTTCAGAATATTGAAATAGAAAGTCGAACAAATGTGGCGCTGATGTGTAGTATATATTAGAGATGTGTCCAAATCTGAACAGATCGCGACAAAACTTGAAAATTTGGTAAATATTATTGAAAGAGTCTATAGGTGTAAGAAAAAAATTTTCTATTCATTTTTAATATTTACATTTTGAATCTTTGGCTTTGGCGTTTAGCAAAATTTCCCTTATTTGACTTGGTTTTATTTTGCTTAATTCGCGCTTGCCGGAGCTACTGCTTTCTAATAGAACTTAACATTTTCTCAATAAAAAGATTTCACTGTACTGGGCTCATTACATTACAACTTTGAAATTTATACTTGGCTGATAGAAAACGAAATAGTTTCAATTAAAACAGAATTAAATAAAATTCAAATTTAGTGGTGAATCTTATATAATTATAAAAGTCCTTTTAATCCTCCACTCTTTGATATCTATTAGTTCCTGGTTCACTTACATGAATACAAATGAATAATGTGTTGACAATCTTAACTGTAATAAAATGAAATTAAACAATCACGTCTCTGTCAGGGTACACTGGAAAAGTTGTTGACCCATAACAACCTTGTGTTAACATTGCTCGGAAGCATAACCAACACCAGTTTGCTTTTAGACGGCCGGCTTCATGAATATTTGTCACTCTGTCTGCACGATACCGCAATAGTCCAGGAAATTTTCTATTATTCACATTTATTTATGTTCCCCCCCATTCACCACAGGATGCTTTCGAATAAAATATGTATGTATGTAGACGTGGACGTTTTCATTTGAATCGGTTTGTCTGTAAGCCAGCGACTGTTGACTGGTTGTTTAACAATGTGGTATATTCGTTTGTATGTATGCATGAATGTAATTGGCTGTGTATGTAACGTTTGCTTTCGGGGAAGCGGTCGAAATATGAATGCCAATTGTTTAACTAAGAGGGCGTATAATCATAATTTAAATGTTTTTTCTTCATTTCTTTTTATGTTGTATTTTTTCATAAAAAGAGGCATATTACGTTTGTTATTCGATTGGTGCGGTGGAATTCATAATATAGTAACATTTCAAAAATTAGATTAAGATAAATAAGAAAATCTGAAATTTGCAGAAAAAATAGGATGCCATAGTGTTATTTTACTTTTCTCTTTGTTATAAGACGCTGTATGAACCAAATTACCCATTAAGAGTAAACCAACTACCTTCTGCATTACCAGTAGGTCGCAAATAATGGGTTATTTCTAAAAACCAAAAACAGCTAATTTCGAACGGACCGATCTTTTATTGAAGAAACTTGAAAAATTTCCAAAAAAAAAAAAAAAAATCCGTCGAAAGATACCGCTCAAAGGAAAACCGTTATATATAGGGTGAGAAAACTGCAACCAACGTCAGACTGCTGTCGTTTTAAAGCCACTCGTCCGACAGCTGTTAAAATTATTCCAGTGACAGCTAATAATATAATGTTTACAAGCGTACAAAAACATTTTGGTGGGAATTTTCCAGAAAAAAAGTTATTCGTGATGGAATTCAAGCGTGATAGTGTGATTTATTTATATTTGGCTGGAAAACCACAAGTGGCTATCGTTAGAGCACTCCAGCATTTAAATGTGAATGAACCTTTGGTGTCTCGCAACATCGCTCGTTAAAGTGATACTGGTAGCGTAGCCCGACGTCAAGGAATTGGACGGAGGAAAACAGCAACATTAGCAGAAATTGTTCGAAAAGTAAAGAAGCAACTTGATCGAAACCCGCGTCGCAGTGGCCGAAAAATGACTATTGAGCTGAACATATCGCAATATTCCATTCGGCAAATATTGCAAAATGAATATTGAAATTCCAAAAAGTGCAAGAACTTACACCGCAACGGAAAGATAATAGACTCCAAAGAGCTAAAGAGTTGCTTCGCTTGGCCGAAAGTGGTGAACTAGCGAATTTGGTTTTCTCCGATCAGAAAACATTCGTTGTCTAGCAGTTTGTAAACAAACAAAATGATCGTGTTTATTTGCCAAAGAGGTCAGCTGAAAATGTGCATCCTCGGTTGGCCACCAGAACTCAAGCGCCGGCCTTGGCCGCCATAATAGCCGATGGTCGCTCTTCGCTCGTATTAATCGACCGTGGCATCGTGGAATCATCGGAATAAATGCCGAATATTATCGCGAAAATATTTTCTAGGCCGCAGACCTCGGACTTTCCAATAGGACTCAGCACCATCGCTCTCAGCACGTGCCACCCAAGAATGGTTACAAAATGAGGTTCCTCGCTTCATTTACAGCGCACAATGGCCACAAAAATCTGTCCAATCCCTTGGACTATCGTGTCTGGAGTATTTTGGAAAGCAAGGTTGGCAGTAAACTATACCTAAGTGTCGATCACCTCAAGCAAGCTCTTCATCGGGAATGGGCCAAAATACCGAAGAGCAACATTCGGGCAGCATGTGATGGTTTCATTGGCCGTTTGAAGGCCATAATTCATGCCAAAGGTGACCAATTCGAACAAATCTAAACTTATTCTAAAATCTGATGCTGTTTCCGAAATTTAAAAAAAAAATGTAAAAATTATTGGGTTTGACTTTGTTGTATTTTTTTATCTTTTATTTATATTATTGGGGTTATATTCAAATCAAAACCGATATCCGTAAAATTTGGCAAAGGCATTTCTGAGCTGAATGTGTTTACGTCTGTGTGAGACTAAAATAAAAAATAGGAGATCAATATATATGGATGCTATAGCTATATCTGAACAGATTTCTAATATATATGCTTCTAGTCATAATTTGGTCCTATGTGCCAAATTCCATCCTATTCGTACTAATATTACATATTTAATGTACAATAAAAGGCAAATAGGACGAATATATATAATGAACCTACATTCAAATTTGTACAAGTGATCTCCAACTTCAATAGAGTTAGCCCTTGAGCCAAACAACTGATTTTTGAAAAATATCATCTCTATCGGGCAATAAATGTGACCTGATATGGACAGACGCACGGACGGAACTATCATCAAAAGGAACTATGGGTCTATCTCGATTATTTCTCTATGTTACAAACAAATGCATAAAGACCATGTATGTTGTACGGTATGCAAACCCTTTTTTTTTACTTATTTGACGATTTTCAGAATAATAACTACTTATGTCGGGTCATATGGTCTGGTAAATAATAATGGGTTAGTATGTTGGTTTTTAAAAAGTTACTACTAAATTGGTGTGGAGGCTCATTATTTGTTTAGAATGGATCAATATTACGATAATCAGATAGAACATTTGAGCTTGTTTGGAATGGTTGCATGAATCATTTACATGGGAGCTGCAGTCCAGGATTTCTCTCCTCCTATGATGACATTTTTAGGCACATTTTATATGGAAAAAATATATTTTGTCTTTTGGCTCACCGAAACGGTTTTTCAATTTCTGGCTACGTAGCTAATGCCAAATTAAAGAGTAGTATTACTTAAATAATATGGTTTTGTAGATAGCAAATTTTGTATCTCTACGTATCTCAGTATATCTTTCTATCAAATTGTTATGATATCTGTAGAACTCAAGAAGTGTCAGATTTGTTTACTTGGAATTTCACAGAAATCGACGAAAGTGTATATTAGGTTTATGAAACACCTGAATACCTCAAACCATGTTTAATGTTACTCAGAAATTTATCATCGATATCTAGCGATATATAGTAGTTATATTACTTTCGGCGTAATAATGTTTTCAATTGGGGAGTCAAATTTCAAGCGATAACTTAAAATGTATTTTCTCGAAGTGGAATTTTTATACCCTACACCACATAGTGGTAAGGGTATTATGTCTTTGTGCATTTGTTTGTAACATGAGGAACGTAACGAGATAGACCCATAGTTTCTTTTGGTGATCAGCATAGAATCACATTTTGAGTCGATTTATGCATGTCCGTCCGTCCGTCTGTCCATATATTATTGTAAACAAAATGCAGGTCGCATTTATTGCCCGAACAAGATGAAATTTTGCACAAATCATTTGTTTGGCCCAAGGACGAACCCTATTGAAATTGGGGATAATCGGTAAAAATTTACATATAGCTCCCATATATATCTTCGTCCGATAAGTATGCCAAATTTTATCGAAATCGGTTCAGATATAGCTATAGCTTCCATATATATTGTTCATCCGATTTGCTATTTTTTTCCTCCGCAGCCGTTATATGCACTCTGTAACAACAATATTTGGGGAAATATATCAAAAACATCTCAGAAATACATTTGCTGAATTTTATCAAGATCGGTTCAGATTTGGATATAGCTCCTATATATAACTTCGTCCGGTTTACCTTTGATTGTGCACCAAACGTCTAATATTTGCCCAAATTGGATGAAATTTGGAACTTACGACCGAGTCTAGAAGCTAGTATGTCAGTTCGGTTCAGTTATAACTGAAGCTACCATATATATTGTTCATCCGATTTGTTATATTTGTTACCCACAGCCGTAACAACAATATCCAGGGAAATATATCAATTACAGAAATATCTTTGCCAAATTTTATCGAGATCGCTTCAGATTTGAATATAGCTCCCATATATATCTTTATCCGATTTCAAATTAATTGTGCACCAAATGGGCAATACAAATCCGAATTTAAAATATACAAATGCTTCGGCATATTTAGTCCTTTGAATTTTAAATTATAATCATAGCGTGTGTAATTGAATTCTCCCATAAAAACTTTTAATTGGTATGTGGAGCTCTACTAAATTAGCAAAGTGGTGTAGGATATCATAAAGTCCTGCCCCGCCCGACTTTAAGACTTTCTTTACCGGTTTTTATATTTTACACTCGTTGATTCAATGTGTTATATAAAGGGTAGTCAATGTTCGGCTTGCTGTACATTGTCCCTGCTTTTATTTATTGTGATTGCATATTCTCTCATTTTCCTGTCCTTGGCTTATTCAATTTTTCATATAATAACGAAAGCAAAATTGTTTAGGAACAATGCCATTGCGACAGCTCAATAGGGTCTGTATTGTTGCCAAAGGTGAGGTATATGAAAAGAAAGTG
This sequence comes from Musca domestica, assembly GCF_030504385.1. Taxonomy (NCBI): domain Eukaryota; kingdom Metazoa; phylum Arthropoda; class Insecta; order Diptera; family Muscidae; genus Musca; species Musca domestica. The sequence continues at coordinate 5,851,976 of NW_026712296.1, read as the reverse complement.
AGGAAGAGGAAATAAGGAAAATAAAGTGAGGAGGAGGCATCAAGTTGTTGTGTTAGCCCTGTGGGTGTTTCTATATGTGTATCTACACAGAATGTTGGAATGTATTGGAGCATAAATGTCTGCATTATAATTCCTAGCTAGCTCGAACAACTCTGTCATGAAGCTTTTTTTTGTTAGAATTTGGTTTTTATTTATTTTTGTTTTGCAACGTAGTCATATTCACTTTGGATATGTTGTCTGTGGTTGCTAATATTTGCAAAGAGTTGCAAAAACAAAACAATTGTTTTTAATGTTTCTGTCGTTTGTTGTGGTTTTCATTGTCCACATAATCAAGAATGTTTACAAAAATATGACAAAATAGAACAGAGATTTTACAAGACATATATGACATATTAGCATATTAATTTTCCCTCATTCTGTTGCATTGGAAGATAATGGGATGATGACAGTGAAGTGAAAAGTTGGTGGAACACGAGAAGGGGGAATATTTAATGGACGTCAAAAAAAAAAAACGAATGCAATTCGCTGTTAAGTTTTCAAATGAATATGTAAATGGTAATATCCCAACATACTATGTTAAGATAAACAAAGGATTTATTACTAAAAAAATGGGTTGAATATACAAAAATCTATCCAATGTGGGCTGGACAATAACCGTAAAATCGGCTGAAGATGTATATCGAAACTATATAAAAATCTGAACAGATCTCAATAAAATTTGGCAGAGGTATTTTCGTGTTGTATCTAATGCCCGCTTCAGATATCACTGTTGTGGAGTGCGTATTAAGCATGTGAGGGATTTTAACACCAAATCGGATGAAACATATATATCTGAACCGATTTTTACCAAAATTTAAAGTACTTGCTCTAGGCTCAATTCCGTCGAAAGTGCCAAAACTCAATCCATTTGGGCTGAGAGCCTTAAACATCAAATCTTATGAAACATATATATGGCTGTTATAGCTATATCGGATGTACCCAAGTTCAGGTAATTTGGGCTGATATTGGCCATTTGGTGCACTATTAACTCGAAACCGGTTAAAGATGGATAAACCCCACTGAAAATGTTCACAATTTGTTAAGATTTGAATAAAGCTTCCATACATATTCGAACCAAATGCGTTATATCAATAATAGATATCTCCCATATCCTATTTGATATATTAGTCTCCCAGAGTCTTAATACGCACTCTCTCACAGCCACACTTGGTACAAGATATAGCATATAATACCAATGTCATGCCTTTGTCATGATCGGCCCAAATTTGGATATGGCTCCCACATATTTATGTTTATACTTCTACCGCATATATTTATAACATACAATGGTACCTCCACATAATTTCATGATTTTGAGCAAATTTTGCGATGGATTTGTTTGGAACCCGATCTGTGATGTTCTTAACAGACACTTATGAATCTGACAAAGAATTGTGTAAATAGGCATACGATTATATATAGCCTCCATATTAGGTATTTTCATGATTTTTTTTTAAATGTTTTCCCCATGACGAAAAATTTCTATATATATTAGCTCTTCGTTTTAATGGTACCTCCTACTTATTTGATATTTTAAATTATCTTGTCAGCGATAATTGATATATTTGGATTATATTTTTTAAATTTGCTATATGAAATTGATACCTTACGAAAAATATACAAAAAAAAATAAATAAATAAAAAATAATAAATTTTCCCCTAATGGTGTATGGTATCAACAGTTCGGCCCCACCGCATCTAACTGTTTTAACTTGTGTAGTTCCAACTCTTAACTTTGAAAATATGTTTTCTTAAAATGACAACTTCTGATGTACCCATATTTTATGCAAATTTTTCACATTTTCTCTACAGTGTTGTTTCTTCAAACAATGTTCGTACGACATGGGTTATAAACATAATAACTGTTTCCTCCCTTTACCTTCTTCTTTTAGCCCTTTTCATTATAGTCAAATATTTCTCTTTGTGATTTTAAGCTCTTTTCATTTATTCCGCTTTACTCCCAGAAAAAAAAAAACTCAAACCAAAATATACGCATGTGGTCGTACAAAAGGATTATGTAAAGGTAGTAGAATCTAGCACTAAATTAAATGAAACGACCCATCGTGCGGTGAAAGTTAATTTTGGTTTATTTCCACCTTTCGTCGTCTTTCCCTTTTATTCCCCCACTGAATTTTTTTCGATGCGTTGAATTGGATAAACGGGAAATAGGGTGTGTAGTTTCATATTTGTCTTGGTAACAATTTTCCATTTTGTTTTGCATTTTAATTTCTTTGTTTGAAACTCTAGCTCCTAACACAATACTGAATTCTTTTATTTTTCTCTCGGCTATGTTTTCAAAGCTACGAACATTTCAAAAATGTCATACATATTGTTATGTAAATTTGCGAATTATTACTAGGATACGAATTTATGTATGTGTGTGTGTGTATTTATGAATGTATTTCCACTTAATTTTAAGTATTTTGATACAACAAGGTATTTGTGTGTAAATGAAATGGGAATATATAAAAATACATCGTTGGTTGTGTGTTTAAGTATGCCAAAAGGCTTGCTTGACTTTACTAAGATAAGTGTACTCTAAAATATTGTAAAGCTGTGTGTGAACGATCATCTTTATGTAGAAAAAGAAAAAGATTAACATATCAATTGGAAAACATGTTTTTATTAAATTTTTTCAGCTTTAAAGAATCATATATATTACCTGTAATAATTTCGTCGAAAGCAAATGTATAGATATTTATACCCAACACCACATACTGGTAAGGGTATCAATATCTATGCAATATCTATCCATGTTTGTACATGGAGAAGGAAGCGAGATAGAATTACCTTCTGAGTCGAATTATGGATGACAGTCCCTCTGTATGTCCGTCCGTCCATGTATTCTTGTGGACAAAATGCAGGTCGCATTTATTATCCGATTGAGATGAGAGATTGAGATGCAAACAATATTTATTTGGCCCAAGGACAAACTCTATTGAAATTGATGATAGTCGGATCAGATTTCAAGTTTATTTTGCAAATAAAGGCTAATATCAGTCCGAATGGAGTGAATTTCGGAACGTACGTTTCAATTTTGTGCCACTCGTCTCCGATATATATTTTTGAATATAATCTCTCTCCAAGTAATATCATGCACTCTATTGCAAATTATAACTGCTCTAAAGCCAAATGTTGATAGGTGGTATGATATACTTGAAATAAATTCTTTTGTTACGGGAGCTCTACTAAATATGGCCGACTTTTGAATTTTCCTTACTGGTTTTATATCCATGTCAGTCTCTTGCCCGTCCGTCTGTATGTCCATGTATTTTAGTGAACCAAATGTACGTTATATTTATTATCCGATTGCGATGAAATTTTCCAAACAATATTTGTTTGGTCCAAGGACGAACCCTTTTGAAATTGGTGAGAATCGGTTCAAATTTAGATATAGCTCCCATATATATCTTCAACCGAATTCGGGTTAGTTGTGCACCAAATGGCCAATATTATTCCAAATGACCAGCATTGTGGCACATCCGACCGAATTCAATCTTAAAGTAAGTACATCAAATTTGGACAAAGTCGGTTCAGATATAGCAATAGCTCACATGTATAAGTTTTATCCGATTTGGGATTTAAAGTCCCCCAAACACGTAATATGCATTTGGTACTTATGGAGCTCAAATATACCTCAAATTTTATCGAGATCGGATCTGATTAGGATGAAAAAAACTGCAACCAACTTCAGACTGCGGTTATTTCAAAGCCACTCATCCGACAGTTGTTAAAATTACTCCAGTGACAGCTCATTATATTGTTTACAAGCGTACAAAAGCATTTTGGTGAGAATTTTCCAGAAAAATGTTATTCGTGATGGAATTCAAGCGTGATAGTGTGATTTATTTATATTTGTATGTAAAACGACAAGTGGCTATCGTTAGACCAACCTAGAATTTGAATGCGAATAAATTTTTTGTGTCTCGTACCATCGCTCGTTACCGTGATACTGGTAGCGTAGGCCGACGTAAATGACAATTGTGTATGGAGTAATTTGGAAAGCAAGGTTGGCACCTCAAGCAAGCTCTTCGCCGGGAATGGGCCAAAATACCGCAGAGCAACATTCGGGCAGCGTGTGACCGTTCCATTGGCCGTTTGAAGGCCATAATTCGTGCCAAAGGTGACTAATTCGAAAAAATCTAAACTTATTCTAAAGTTTGATTCTATTTCCAAGATTTTTGGCATTCATTCAATAAAATTTAAAAAAAAATGTAAAATAATATTTCAAAAAATTTTTCATACAGATTTGCCCATATTCGACGGACCCTTTTGACAGAGATGTCACATCGCTTAATGACATACCGCATTTGAAGCGTCAGTCCAAGCAGATTTTTATCATGAACCAATACACGCCACGCGAGCGCTCTGAAATAGTTGAAATTTACAGAAAGTCAATTGTGAAAACTCAACGTGCTTTTAAAACATTAAAAAATGTGAGAAGTGCGCCTTCTAAGAACACCATTAAGCGTTTATACGAAAAATTTTCGACTGGTAAGGAACTTTCTAATCCGAAGAGGCCATATAAAAGTCGACCAAGGCGATAGGCCGAGAATATCGCTGCCGTACGAGCCAGTGTTGAGAGGTCCCCAAGAACATCCCAAAACGACGTTCTCAGCAGTTGGGCATGGCTCGGTCCACTTTACAACGGATTATTCGCATTGATTTGCATTTGTTCCCGTACAAAATTCAATTGACGTACAATTGGGCCCAAAAGTCCGTCGAATATTGGCAACCCTGTATATTGCATAGTCATATTTTCACAACTGTATAATAATCTATGTATATACACATTAATATAAACTTTTATAAATTTGTCGGTAATTGGAGAAGACTGTCATTTTCAAGTAGTTCGTATTACATGCTATGATATTTTTAAGCATCATTGTGTGTGTTTCCATAAGCATGTGGTATATGTTTTACCATATATATGTGCTTATTTGTGGCTGTTTCATTTTATTATCACCACAAATAACTGGTAAAGTTGAGTAATGATATAATTTTGAAAGTAAAGAGTTTAAATGTTGTGTTTAATAAAAGATTTACATTTTCGTTTGGAACTGGCGAAGGTATGCTTACTAAAAACTGTGTATCAAATATGACCTTGGGTTTAAGCATATACACTTTTTTCATTTGTAAAAATGTTTCATGGAAAATGGGTGTGGACTCCTTTTACAAGGACTGTTTAATAGACATGTTTAGTTCTTTGAGAGTTAGGGATTTTCGACGTTACAATATCACATCAATTCAAACGATTTTCATTAAGATATGTAACTGATTAATTTAATTGATAAACATGAATTTCTTGCTAAATGTAGGATGATATGAAATTTCTTACTACTCTGATATTCTGATCCAAAATAATACTTACAGCTGGCGCAGGAGTAAAGATTAGAGTGAGAATAATGAAGAAAAAATAATATCTTCAAATGTAACCCTAACAAATATATATCCCTCGAATAAAATTAAATGTTATTGTTACATGTAAATATATAAATATCTTATGGTATACTGACAGCTGTCATAAACATTGTTGTTTGTTATACCCTACAACACTATGTGTTGGGGGTATTATAAGTTTGATTGGGCCAGAATTTATGTAACACCTCGAAATATTGGTTTCCCATATAGGAAAGTATATATGGATCTTCCTAACTCGCCGAGCTGAGTCGATCTAGCTATGTATGTCCGTCCGTCCGTCTGTCCGTCTGTCCGTCTGTCCATGTTAATTTGTAATCACTCTACAGGTCGCAATTATGGCCGGATCTTCACGAAATTTAGAATGGAGGTGGGGCTTAGGTCAGAATAGAACCCTATTTCTTTTGGAGATGATCGCATAATATTTAGGGGTTGAAATGGACCAAATACTGAAAAAATGTCGGATTTTGCAGTAGCTATACAGGTCGCAATTATTGACCAATCGACGCGGAATTTCGCATGTAGCTAGAGCTTAGGGCGGAGAAGAAGCCTACCAATTTGGGTGGTTATCGGATAATATTTAGCGGGTAAAATAGAGCATATCTTTTGTGTTGAAAAAAATTCAAAATTTTTCATGAAACCGCGAATATTTTAAATACCGGCGAAATCCCAAAGCCATGACAAGGTTACTTCTGACCTTTACATTGATGTTAACATCCAACAAATCGGATATATAGCGAAATATGTGCGATATATATGTCTATAAAAGAAGATATGCTTGAAAGATCTCTTATATGTCGAGAACGGCTGAACTGATTTCGACAGTTCTCATTAATTCAGAATGGCCTCTTCGCGGGAAAGAAGAAACGTCTAAAAAATCGCATAAAAATATCTCTATGAAGATGAAAATATTGATTTTTTAAAATTTTCTCATATTTTTTCAATTTTGTCATATTTTTGGCATATTTTCATTTTGAATTAAACATTTGGTAATATTTCTACAGCTAACAAAACTAAGTAGTTAGGATATCATATACAGATAGCATTTATGGCCCGATCCTTACGAAATTTTGCATGGGGATAAGATGAGGGTCAGAATAGAAGCCTACTCTTTTTGGAGATAATCGCCATATATTTAGGGGTTGAAATGGACCAAAAAACTGCAAAATTGTAAGCAGGTTGTATTTATCAACCGATCCTCACGCACATTTGAATGGAAGTTACCGGACATTGCAAAAGCCAATCAGTTTTGGATGGCCATCCAAAAATATTCAATGTGGGAAATAGTTTGCCAACTTATGTAGACAAAATACGAAAATGTACATTCCAGTGACTTTTTGGAGAATTCACAAATACAGGAAAGACGTACTTCTGACTATTTCGTTAACGCTGATTTCGTTGAAGAATATAGTCAAATATCCGTATTTCATATAGATGCGTTTCAGTCAAAAACCAATAATAAATGTTAATCTTTTGCCACTTCTGAGAGATTATAGGTCTTTTGAAATATTGGTTCCAGATCTAGGAAGACCATTTAAATTAGTTTAAGTTGCCATTATTCGAAAATTAGAGATCGAAACCTGATGGTTTTCTTTTATTTATTGTTTGTCACAATATCTTGTGGAATTCTTTCGAGTATCTCGCCTATATAAACAGTATCGTTTATTATAGTGTTGTAGGGTATTCAACGGTCGGCCCCGCTCGACTGTAGCCTTTGCTTACTTGTTTTTTCCTTGTTTTGCGAGATGATAAAAATTCTTATGACCTGCAGAGAATTTTAATAATAATTGCCTGTAGCACTTTCGATGGAAAAAGTTGCTTTTTTGCATGCTCAGCAAAAGCTGAGGGAATTTTAATTTATAACGAAATGTTCTTTTTGAACAGACACACACGCCATTCATAAACCTAATTTTGTCATTTTACCGCTTCCAGTCTCTATATCGGTGGCATTTGATATAGAGAATATTTATTTGTTCATTCCATTTGCAAATATTATTTTGAAATCAATATATGGGGGCGTAGAACCTAACTTGACATAATATTATGAGTATAAAAGTTAAAATTGTTACTTGAAAAAAAAAAACCAAAATGTGCTCTACGTTTTCGCACATTCTTAAGGATTTAATAATAAAATATGTCAACCGATTCGTGTATACAATTTCTAAATATAGGCTTCGCCAACGGATGAATGTATATACCACATCAGAACACATATGATATTTATTCAAAGCATACCATATCTTATTACAACCTACGTACTGTGCCGATTTTTTTCCTAACTGTCTAGACTCGGATACCAAATGTCAACATTTTTGACATTGCAAACAAATTATGAAGCAAACCAATCGAAATTTGTTAAGTAATAGAAAAAAAGATAAACAAAGAGCAAAACAATTTTTAATAACCTCCACCATAAAATGGAGGGAATATTAAATTTACAATTCGTCGGAGACCCCATAAAATACATATAAAGTGAACCAACTAAGTACCTTGCGTCCTTTAAAGTTGAAAACATTTCAACACATACACAAAAATCTTAAACGACAAACATAGAATTTTTATAGAATATGTTTTTATATAAGTAAAGGTGAATATTTCCCTTTTATTGAGTTCCAAACCCTAAAAAAAAATCAAAAATCTGAATACTACAAAATTAAGCTTTATCACAGCGAGTATTCTCTAATATCACATGTTAATATTTCAACAACATTTATAAATTTAAACAATTAAAAAGCAGTTAAGTTCAGCCGGCCGAAATTTTAATTTGGAAGAAACTTGCAAAAAATATTTCGTCGAAAAATCCCTTTTATGGGGGCTATATGAAGAGGACCTGCATTCGCAATTCTCAGTCATGGTCGGTAATTCTTATTAGGAACTTCAAATACGAAATTAGAAACAATACCGATTAAAATGTCGCTAAAATCATTAAAATACCGAATATCAGGATGTATCTTTATATGGGGGCTATACGAAGAAGTGGACCTGCACAGAGAAAATTTTCCGTCATAGGTTGAAATATACAGTGTATACTATCACTTGTGAATTCTGTCACAAAAATCATTAGTATACCGAATATCTGGGGTACCGTTGTATGGAGGCTATGCGGTATCGTAGACCTATATAGACAATTCGTTTAAGGGAGTAAAGTACTCACACGAAACATATATATGAGACCTATAGATATACCTGAAACGATTTTCAGCAAATTCGTCGTTAAACTTCATGGTCCAAAGTCCATCCTATTTAGAATGATATTAACTACTTGGTGCACAATAATGGTGAAATCGGATAAAGATATGTAAAAGAGCTCTATTCAAATCTGAACAAAAATCGACACAGTTCGACAGGGTTATTATAAATATTTTTCGAAAATTTTGGCGGTTTTTTGAGACAGCGTCGAGTTTTTCCTGAGATTCTTTCGAAACGTGCACGGTAAATTCAGCGAATTTCTTGTGGTTTGTATACCCTCAGCCATATGGCTAGAGAGGGTATAAATCATTTGACCAAAACGTGCCTCATCGAAGTAATGGTTTTGACCCTAGGACTCTTTAGACCAAATCCGTTTCAGGACATTTGAAGTCGATCTAGCGATGTCCCTCCGTCCGTCTGCCTGTCTGACCGGCTGGTGCGCACGATAACTCTCGAAGGGAGTATCCGATTTGATCCAAACTTGGTACATCGTAATATTATTGTCAATAGATCGAGTTCAACATTCAACAAAATGTCAAAATTTTCAAAGGAAATAATGTAGTGCACTGAAAGAGAAGGGATAACCCAATATTGCTCCAACTTTGCAAATCCTAATATTTACATTAGGTGCGAAAATGGACAATATCGGTCCACTCCATCAAGTACCTCACCCACAAAGGGTCATAATTTCGAATATTTTTAACTCTTATAAAATGCGGTTTAAGTGTCCGATTGTCTTAAAATTACACACACCACAATAATTTTATTAACCCTAGGTCTGGTGTGAAGAAGGAATATATCGGTCCACTCTTTCTGGTACCTCACCCACAAAAGGTGAAAATTTTGAGTATACATGAAGCTCATAACACGGAAAATTAACATCGGATTCCACTCAGACTTGGTACATCTCAATAATATTTCCATCAACACAAAATCTGTTATAAAGATGGTAGAGATCGGACCATTCCTTCTGGTACCTTCCCCACATAGGGTTTAAGATTTTGGAAAACAAAACGATCAAAGAAAGCGAAGTAAGCATCCAACTCTCTTCAAATGTAACACATCTAAATATTTTTGCTAACACAAGACCTGTTGTGGAGATGATATTTATCTGTGATTCCCATCTGGTACCTCACCCACAGAGGGTCACAATTTCCAACACTTATATCTTTACAAGTTTCTGCATCTAAATATTTCTCCTAAACAGAAATCGGATAGGAATATGTGATATATCGAAATCTATGATTTCGCATAAAATTGGATATAAATGTTCGATTTCCTTAAAATTTTGCACATACCAATATTTTTTTATTTGTATTAGATGAAGTATGAACATGGAATACTTCGGATCGCTATATCTGTTACCTCACGCATATTTCCACATTTTCCAAAAATTTCCACATATATCATATAAAGTATAGGAATAAGTCAAGATAGTCCAAATCTGACACGTTGTAATATTTATTTCAGTCTTAGGTCGGATACGAATTGGTCAATATTGGCCAACTGCTACGGAACCTACTCCATGGAGGGTCAACAATTTGAATAATCATAACTCAAGGCCGACAGATGTATACCTGTCGGCAAAACCGACTGATACTATTTTACTTGTTTTTATTTATTTATTTTATTTTATTATTATTATTATTATTATTTTTTTTTTTTTTTTTGAGTTTTTTAAATCAATTGAAATGAGATGTTATAGTAGAGCTGATTTCCTGATATTCATTTATTTACCCATGCTATTGAAGAAAATATCTTACATTTTCTTAAATATTCTAAATTATTTTAAATCGATTTTCTAAAATATTTTAAATTTACGGTTAACCCGCCCAATAAGGGAAACATTTCCAAAAAAAAAAAGATGGTGTGGCAAAGAACAACAATTGCCACAATAACAATACCAACAATTTTTGGCCCTTCATTGCTCCGAGGTGCTAACGGCCTTTGTGTGACATTAGCAGTGGTGGTGGCGTTGGTAATAGCGCTGTTGCTCAGGTTTTTTAGTTGTTGCTTTTCCTTTATGTACTTTGCTAACAATATGGGGTTACAAAGTCAATTTGGTTGTATTCTTCGTTGTGTTCCTAGCGTATATAACAACAACATTCTCAAAAGCACATATACAAGCAACAATTTCCAAAGGGTGATATTAGAATATATCGAATTAGAAAGTTTGAGGATATTACAAAAATATCAGCTAATATATAAATTGTTGTTTCAAAATAATCAGGTTTAATCCCATAAGTCATACTTAGAAAAGTTAAGTGTTAAAATTGGAACTGGATATGACATATAGGCTTTACACAACACCCTAATATCCACAGTAGCTCCCACCAACAGCCAAGCCATCAGTCTAAAAATCAACGCCATTTCAGCTCGCAACTTTAGGCGTAATACGGTGCACCAGAGCGGAAAATATGCCATTTGATTTTTGATGGTTTTCTTTCCTTGTCCCCATAGTGAACAAAAGAAAAACACACATACACCCACACAACTTTGAAGGAAAATAAAGGCCAACCTCCTAAAAAACAAACCTAACAATCTTTTCATAGCAATACCCATTTAGCTTAGCAATGAACGGCTGAATCAACCCAGAACTAAGCAGGAAACACAAAAAGAAACTAAAGTGTGGTATGCTTCAATGCTTCTAATAACAACAAAAAAGTTTATACAACAACGTTAATTTTTGGCCTGTTTGGCCCATACGCCGCTTTAAAGGCTATTCTCAAGGGATGTTTCGGCACAACAAGTAGAGAAATTTCTAGTTGCTAACAAGTGCTATAGAAATTTAAAAAAAAAATATTTTGAGAAAAATGGGGGATTCTTTCAATTTGTTGAATTCGAAATGATTCATGCAAAAATAACTTTTATTCTACAAATAGACACATGCAGAAAAGAACCTTAGTGGATCTGGCCATGTGATTCTTTAAACAAAACCCCAGTAATTTGTAATCCTAAAAATAAACATGAGAAAATCCTTTTTATACCCTCCACCGTACATAGTATGGAGGGTATTTTAAGTTCGTCATTCCGTTTGTAACTCATCAAAATAATAATTTTAGACCTAAAAAAGTATACATATTCTTGATCAGCAAAAAATTTTAAGATGATTTAGCCCTGTCCGTCCATCCGTCCGTATGTCCGTAATCACGCTAGGGTCAAAACGAATTAAGATAGAAAGCTAAAATACGATATCGTATAGCCCCCCCCCCCCCCCCCCCCCCCCCCCCCCCCTCATATAACACTCCGATCTTCGGTATTTTGGCCTGAAATTCTACGAAAGGAGTTCTTTGTGAGTACTTTACCCTCTGAAAGAGAATTATCTGTATAGAACCACGTTAAGGGCTCTATGACCCTTATTTAACGGAATCCCCATCATGTAACGGTAACCCCAGATATTTGGTATTTTCATGATATTTGCGACATTTCGTATTTGACGTTCGGAAGCGTTACTGCAGCCTATGACACAAATTACTTATGCAAGACCACGCCTTCGTATATACCCCATTTAACTTTTTTCATATGAGCAGTATTTTTCGACGGATTTTTTTTTTTTTTTTTTGAATTTTTGCTATCCGTGGTGGAGGATATAGAGCTGCTTCATAAATTTTTATATCTCCCACAATACTATGGAGGGTATATTAAGTTCGTCATTCCGTTTGTCAGCGTAATCTGTTGTAATCATGATATCCTTTGGGGCATGTTGGTCTACGTTTTCGTATAGCCCCCATATAACAGTTCCTCTTAATATTCGGCATTTTCATGATTTTAGCGACATTATAGACCGGAATTGTTTCGTATTGGAAGATATTAATGGATACTTCAACTTATGACAGAAAATTGTCTGTGCAGGTCCACGTCTTCGTATACCCTTCTCAACCTACATGTTTTCGGTATTTTGATAATATTACCAATATTATTCATGGGAAGTGTTTTAAATTCCATATTTGAAGTTCCTAATGGGTACTGCAACCTATGACAAAAAATTATTTATGCAGGTCCACGTTTTCGTATAGCCCCTATATAACGGTACCTCCCAATATTCGGTATTTTCATTGCATTGTAGACATTATAAACCGGTATTGTTTCAAGTTTCGTGTTTGAAGTACCTAATGGGTACTACAGCATATTCACGTCCCCGTCTTTGCATAGTCGCCATATAACGAAACCTCCCAATATTCGGTATTTTGATGTTCTTAGCAACCGGAATTGTTTCAAATTTCGTATTTGAAGTTCGTAATGCTTACTTCAACCTATGACAGAAAATCGTTTATGCAGGTCTATATCTTCTTATGCTCCACATATTCCCTTTTTTCGGTATTTTGGTGATATTAGCAGCATTATTCAATGGAATTTCCCTTGTCTTCGTAGAGCCCCCTTTAAAGTGTTTTATTTAAACCGTATTTTTCGAAGAAATTTGTTATACCCTACAACACTATGTGTTGGGGGTATTATAAGTTTGATTGGGCCAAAAATTATGTAACACCACGAAATATTGATTTCCCACATAGGAAAGTATATATGGATCTTCCTAGCTCGCCGAGCTGAGTCGATCTAGCTATGTATGTCCGTCCGTCCGTCTGTCCGTCTGTCCGTCTGTCCGTCTGTCCATGTTAATTTGTAATCACTCTACAGGTCGCAATTATGGCCCGATCTTCACGAAATTTAGAATGGAGGTGGGGCTAGGGTCAGAATAGAACCCTATTTCTTTTGGAGATGATCGCCAAATGTTTAGGGGTTAAAATGGACCAAATACTGAAAAAATGTCGGATTTTGCAGTAGCTATACAGGTCGCAATTATCGACCAATCAACGCGGAATTTCGCATGTAGCTAGAGTTTAGGGCGGGGAAGAAGCCTACCAATTTAGGTGGTCATCGTATAATATTTAGCGGGTAAAATAGACCATATCTTTTTTGTTGAAAAAATTCAAAATTTTTCATTAAACCGTGAATATTTTAAATCCCGGCGGTATCACAAAGCCATGACAAGGTTACTTGTGATCTTTACATTGATGTTAACATCCAACAAAACGGATATATAGCAAAATATGTGCGATATATATGTCTATCAAAGAAGATATGCTTGAAAGATCTCTTATATGTCGAGAACGGCTGGGCTGATTTCGACAGTTCTCATTAATTCAGAATGGTCCCTTGGCAGGAAAGAAAACACGTCTAAAAAATCGCATAAAAATATCTCTCTAAACATGAAAATTTTGATTTTGTAACATTTTCTCATATTTTTTCAATTTTGTCATTTTTTTGGCATATTTTCATTTTGAATTAAACATTTGGTAATATTTCTACAGCTAACAAAACTAAGTAGTTAGGATATCAGGATATCATATACAGATCGCATTTATGGCCCGATCTTTACGAAATTTTGCATGGGGATAAGATGAGGGTCAGAATAGAAGCCTACTCTTTTTGGAGATGATCGCCATATATTTAGGGGTTGAAATGGACCAAAAAACTGCAAAATTGTCAGGAGGTCGTAATTATCGCCCGATCCTCACGCACATTTGAGTGGGGGTTACCGGACATTGCAAAAGCCAAGCAGTTTTAGATGGCCATCCAAAAATATTCAATGTGTGAATAGCTTGCCAACTTTTGTAGACAAAATACGAAAATGTCCATTCCTGTGACATTTTGGAGAATTCACAAATACATTTCGTTAACGCTGATTTCGTTGAAGAATATAGTCAAATGTCTGTATCTCATATAGATGCGTTTCAGTCAAAAACCAATAATAAATGTTAATCTTTTGCCACTTCTGAGAGATTATAGGTCTTTGGGAAATATTGGTTCCAGATCTAGGAAGACCAATTAAGTCCAACATCTACCAATAAATTGGAAATGAGCAAATTAGTTTAAGTTGCTATTATTTGAAAATTAGAGAACGAAACCTGATGGTTTTCTTTTATTATTTGTCACAATATCTTGTGGAATTCTTTCGAGTATCTCGCCTATATAAACCGCTCGACTGTAGCCTTTGCTTACTTGTTTTTCTATACATTTTTCCGGATGAAGAAAGAATGGAAAAAATAGAAAAAACATCCAACTCTGGCTGTCATTCAAGGGTCGTCCTGTACCATCAAGTGAATTATTGATGAAAGTGGAAATTTTAACCAGTTGGTCTATCGTCCCATAATGTCTACTCCATGGGGAAATGAGCTGGAGTTTAATTTTGCTGATTTCTTATTACATGTTCCCAATGTTTTCCTTATCGGTTTGTTTTTTTTATACCCTACAACACTATGTGTTGGGGGTATTATAAGTTTGATTGGGCCAAAAATTATGTAACACCTCGAAATGTTGGTTTCCCATATAGGAAAGTATATATGGATCTTCCTAGCTCGCCGAGCTGAGTCGATCTAGCTATGTATGTCCGTCCGTCCGTCTGTCCGTCTGTCCGTCTGTCCATGTTAATTTGTAATCACTCTACAGGTCGCAATTATGGCCCGATCTTCACGAAATTTAGAATCTAGGTGGGGCTTGGACCGGAATAGAACCCTATTTCTTTTGGAGATGATCGCCAAATGTTTAGGGGTTGAAATGGACCAAATACTGAAAAAAATTCGGATTTTGCAGTTATCATTAATTCGGAATGGCCTCTTGGCAGGAAAGAAACAATGTCTAAAAAATCGCATAAAAATATCTCTCTAAAGATGAAAATATTAATTTTGTAACATTTTCTCATATTTTTTCAATTTTGTCATATTTTTGGCATATTTTCATTATGAATTAAACATTTGGTAATATTTCTACAGCTAACAAAACTAAGTAGTTAGGATATCAGGATATCATATACAGATCGCATTTATGGCCCGATCCTTACGAAATTTTGCATGGGGATAAGATGAGGGTCAGATTAGAAGCCTACTCTTTTTGGAGATGATCGCCATATATTTAGGGGTTGAAATGAACCAAAAAACTGCAAAATTTATCAACAGGTCGTAATTATCGCCCGATCCTCAAGCACATTTGGATGGGGGTTACCGGACATTGCAAAAGCCAAGCAGTTTTGGATGGCCATCCCAAAAATATTCAATGTGTGAAATAGTTTGCCAACTTTTGTAGACAAAATACGAAAATGTCCATTCCGGTGACTTTTTGGAGAATTCACAAATACAGGAAAGGCTGATTTCGTTGAAGAATATAGTCAAATGTCTGTATCTCATATAGATGCGTTTCAGTCAAAATCAATAATAAATGTTAATCTTTTGCCACTTCTGAGAGATTATAGGTCTTTGGGAAATATTGGTTCCAGATCTAGGAAGACCATTTACCAATAAATTGGGAATGAGAAAATTAGTTTAAGTTGCTATTATTCGAAAATTAGAGAACGAAACCTGATGGTTTTCTTTTATTATCTGTCACAATATCTTGTGGAATTCTTTCGACTACCTCGCCTATATAAACTGTATCATTTATTATAGTGTTGTAGGGTATTCAACGGTCGGCCCCGCTCGACTGTAGCCTTTGCTTACTTGTTTTTTTTTAAGTTTTTTAATTCCTTCCAAATGGAAGAGCGTGTTAAAAGTCCGGCCCTTTAGCATTTAGGTGATTTTTACATGTTATTTATTACAATTACTATCACGATGTAAAGAAATCGAAATCACAAAGTGCGTAGGGGGCAAAACTGGCAAATTAGATACAACTGCTTAAATAAGCGCAGTATTTTTAGAAACTTCGAAAATTATTCTTAACTTTGTAATCGCTTAATTTCTCTTTTAAAATGGTTTGGACCCCTCTCTTTAAACACTTTCCAATTTTAAAAGTTAATGGAAATAACTAAATTTAAATCTATTACCTTCTCATCTGTTTTCTTTTTTTTAAATATTTGTACCACTGTTTTTTTTTTCAAACAAATGTGCAATATTAGCTCTGACAGTAGAACAAACATTGCTGTCATAGGTTAAGTCCCCATTCAAATTATTATGCATATTCTAGAGAAACAAATGCTCAACTAACGCATTTAAAAGGACGACCAACAAACAAAGAATAAAAGAAACCCTCAACATGACTGAGTCTATTTGCATATAAAACACCCCAGAGAAATGTAATTTAAAATGATAAAATTCTCCAAAGAACGCAATAATGGCATCAACGTTTCGGTACTTGGTTACGGTCAACCTGGCATGTGGTTAAATGAATATATACAATTAAGAATAAAAATATAGAACTATTAAATATGCTGATATATTTAGGGAATTTTGAATAGCATATAGATATAAAAGAACTTGATGATAAACTCAATAAAAAATTTGGTCTTGCTTTATACTATTTATTTCTGTTCATATTAAATATTTCGTTTTTGGAGACATATTGCGGCTTTATGGATAAATCGATATTTTTTGGAAAGAAAAAATTTTCGGCACATTGATGAAATACAATAAGTAAAAAATCAGTAAGTTCGGCCGGGTCGAACTTTGAATACCCACCTTTTTAACGAATTTGGAAAATTTAAAAAAAAATCTATTAAATTTCTCTTAAAATCTTAAAATACCGAATATAGCCGTTATATTGGGGTCTATACGAAGATGTGGATCTGCATAGGCAACTTTTGTCATAAGCCATTACATTATTCAAATACGAAACTTGAAAAGAAGTGAAAAAGCTGTAAATTCGGCTGAGCCGAACTTTCAATACACTTCACCATTTGGAACGAATTTGGCAATAATAAAAAAATAGAATCCGTCAAAAATTCTGTTAAATTCTTTAAAATACCGAATGTAGCCGTTGTATTAGGGAAATCAACATAGAATTTAAAACAATTTGAAAAACGACTCCGGTGAATAATGTCCCCAAAGTCGTCAAAATATCGAATACAGGGTACTGTTGTATGTGAGCTATAATATACGCTGATCAAGAATATGTATTCTTTGTTACAAACGGAATGAGGAACTTTTTTTTTTTTTTTTTTTTTGATGATTATACATTTTTTTGAATGTAAGCTTATGTTCGAAAGATTTTTCTGTACAATTATGAAATACGAAAACTAAGTTTAATTTACTTTGAAAGTAATTTTCTTAGAGGCTTTAGTCGTACCTAGTTGCATTTGGATGCAAAACCTTTACACAAAAATTTGTAGGGTTTGTTCTTATTTTTGTTAAGCCCCCATTATGTTTAATACTTTTTCTTCAAAATTCAATCAGCTCTACTTGGCGTATAAGTAATATTATTCGTTGAAATTATACGTCCGATTGTGCATTTAACAAAGACATTCAACACGAGGTTTAAATACTATTTAACACTTTTAAGAAATATCCCTATATGTAAGTACTGACTTGTAGTATTTGAACGGTATAAAATGTATATTTCTAGGTGTTACAAACGAAATTAAAAACTTAATATATCCTCCACAGTATTGTGGAGGGTAAAAAATTCATCTCAAGAATGCGACTACAGTCATTAAAATACGGCATGTCTGGAAGTACCGCCATTCGATGGCTAAAGGAGAAAACAAGGCCAAAAAAGGACTCTTTGAAAAGTTTGTCGAGAAATCCCATTTAAAGGCTCATTTCATAAATGACATTGATGTAACCAAAATTATACCCATCCCTTCAAAAGTAAAAGCTATTTACTTTTTTATCCGTTTCTTTATATAACAGAACTATGCACTTAAAAACCTAGTTCAACTGTTTTACAGCGTAGATTTCAAGTTGATTTTCTTTCCAAATAAAATAAAAATGATAACAAATAATCTTATATGCAACATAACATCTTTGGGCGTTTTCAAGTAATTCCAACTATTTGGTCAACACTTGTCCTAGTCACTCACTCGCTGGACTTTTATTACAATCTTTCTTACATTCACTCAGGCACATATATGTATGTAGTGCCATATGAGAACTAAGTACATGTGAGGTTTTGTGTAGTGAAGATGAGGTTTTATATGAAATACTTGAAATGTGGTCTTAAGAAAAACATGATATTATTGTTGATAATAACTTCCATGTTATATGATGTCCTATACACAATATCCGTTCATAATATGTAAGAAATTGCATTTCAAAATAGAGAGGAATAAGTATTCTACTACATTTTAGAATTGGCTCAGCAATTCTTTAATTTAATTTCTATTAATGTCTTATATGTTAGAAGTCCCCTGATGTCCGAGTCCATCTTGGACGATTTCGTTTTTGAAATTATGTCATAGAACCCTGCCCACATGTTAACCTTAGCTTTTTGACCGGGAGCATTTGCCCAATATTTACTCACTATGTCGTTTGTTAGGTATTCAAAACAATTTCTCACGACAGTTTTTTTCCATTTTACAGCTAAATATAATCCAATGGTCATCCAAAATGCTACACTTCTTCCCTGTCCTTAACTCTTTTTTCAGGCAAAATTCCGTGTCGATAAGTTTTCAATTGTGACCAGTAGAGCAACTGCAAAATCAGGAAATTTTTAATTATTTTGGTCTCTTTGAACACCTAAATTTACATCTTCAAAAACAATAATTCAGACCCTAACCCTACCTACATGCAAAATTTCGTCGGACCATAATTGCGACTTGTAGCGTGATTACAAATTAATATGGACAGACAGATAGATGGACGTACATAGCTAGATCGAATCAGTTCAGCGAGATAGCAAGATCCATATATAGTTTCTTATGTCGGGGACCAATATTTTTGTTATATGTATATTTCATGATGTCCGTCCGCCTGTGGAAATCACTCTAGCTTCTGAATGAAATAAAGCAGGTTGATCAAAGTTGACTCAGATGTATTTCAGGTCTGCAGGGCTTTGGGTATTGAAAATGAGGCAAGTAGGTGCACCTTTTGGTATAACGTCCATATGAATGTACGGCCATATTTAAGGTGGTTTCGTTGTTTAAGTCAAAATTTTAAACCGAATTTACCGTAACTTGTCAATTTGTCTTTCCAGGATGTAGGCAATATCCTTGCATAGAGCTGTATACATAGGTCCAAGCTTTGACACAGTCCCCATATAACATGCACTTTCAGATATTCGTAATTTTAAGGATTTTTGCTACATTTCCAGAATTACATCAAACTTGGTATGTGGAGTTCGTAACAAGCGCCACCTTAATAGGCTGTACAGGTCCAAGTTTTCTTATAGCTGTAAAACCAAAAATTCGGAATTTTTAAAATCTTAGCGAAATTTTTATCGGACATTTCTATACCCTCCACCATAGTATGTTAAGTTTGTCATTTCGTCTGTAACACCTCGAAATATACATTTTAGACCCCACAGAGCATATATTCTTAATCAGCATAACATTCTGTCCGTCTAAAAATTGTGTGTGCCGGTTCACGTCTTCGTATAGCCCCCATATAACGGTACCTCCCAATATTCGGTATTTTGATTATTTTAAAGACATTATTCACCGGAATTGTTTCAAATTTGGTATTTGAAGTTCGTAATAGGTACTACAGTCTAAGACAGAAAATTGTCTGTGCCGGTCCACGTCTTCGTATAGCCCCATATAACGGTACCTCCCGATATTCGGTATTTTGATGAATTTAGGTACATTGTAACCGATTTTTTTAAGTTTCGCATTTGAGTATTGTAATTTCTTATGACAAAAGTTACCTATGCAGGTTCATGTCGTCTTATAGACACTAATACAAAGCTACATTCGGCATATTGTTTTTGAGAATTCGTTCCAAATGGTGGAGGGTATTCAAAGTTCGTCCGGGTCGAACATACAGCTTTTTTACTTGTTACATTTTTTCATTATTAAAATTCGGTTCTATTGAAATTGGAGAAAATTTGTAAAAATTTAGATATAGCTCCCATATATACCTTCTTCCGATTTGTCTTTTATTGTGCAGCAGATGTATAATATTAGTCCAAATTGGATGGAATTTGGAATATGCGACCATATTTAGCCTAGAAAGTTAAAATTTGGTGGAAATCGGTTCATATATAGCTATAGCTCCCATATATATTGTTCATCCGATTTGTTTGTTATCCTCCGCAGTCGTAATATGAACTCCGTAACAAGGATATTCAGGGAAATATATCAAATGCAGTTTCAATTCAATTTCTCAATTTCAAGTTTATTGTGCACGAAATGGTTAATATGAGCCCGAATATAATGATTTTTTGGCACATACAAACGAATTCAGCCTGGAAGAAAGTATATTAAATTTGATGAAAATAATTTTATATATGGCTATATCCCCCCGTATATATATTTTATCCGATTTTGTATCTTAGTCCATCACAAACGTAAAATGCACTGCAAAATTTGGTGACTGCTATCAGATACATCATAGAAATAATTCTGCTAATTTTTATTGAGATCGGTTCAGATTTTGATATAGAGCCCATATACATCTTCATCCGATTTCACATTTATTGTGTCTAAAAAGTTTAATATCAAGTCAAATCGGAAGGATGTTGATAAATATCGGTTTAGATTCATCGATTAATAGTTCCTTTCCTATGATATATTTCTCATAAATTCCCCATAAGAACGTTAATTTATGTACTGTGGTGTGGAGTATCATTTATTTATTACTTTTATCACTTTATTGGGGTTTTACTGCTTATTTATAAAAACATCGAAGGTGGTAGTATAGAGTTTTACTTACAAAAAAATAAATAATTAAATAAATAAACCTGATTTGAATGAATTAAATTGACTTTTCTGAAAACAATACTGAACATTTTTCAACTTTTTCTCCCTGTACAAATTTTCATTGTATACATAAATAATAATATATCTCGTACAATGTGTAGAATATGAATTATAAAAGAACTCCAACAATAAAGCAAAAATCGTTTTATATTAAATTCTACAAACAAATATTTTATAATAAAAGGGAAAGGCAAACATTATGACTGATAAGAAAAAGAAATAAAAACACCCTCAGCGGAAAATCAGCCCATCAGTTTTTTTTTTGGGTTTCTTTTTATTATTAAATTTTCAATCACTACAAAATTGCGAAAACATTCTTCTTCAAGGTGGCCTTACGAGGCGTAATAACAAACAACATTATGCGTTTGATTTTTTTAGCTGTTCGTCGAGAAATCAACTAAGCACAACATCAAGCGTATTTTAAAAGGGAATCAATTCGACAAAAAAAAATCTTCCTAACTTCCTTTGCTACTTCACAATTGTAATAACAAGCTAAATTGAGATTTGAAGACAACCCCTTAAAAGAATGTTGAGTATTTTCCCTCCTTCATTCGGAAACGATATTGCAAATAATAGAAATACCAATAAAAAGTAAGCAAACCCAAAAAAAAATATTACTAAACGTAAATACCACCCCAAATTGTTGCTGTCGCCAGTATATGTTTACGAAAAAAATAGTTATCTTACAATCGATTTAACATTTGCCAACTTAATGGGACACCCGGGGATATATGTGTGTATGTGCATGGAATCAGTCAGAGTCATTCATCCACATCAGCATACAAATAAATATTTTGATTTCGGAATTTATTTAGTCGTCTGTGCGTTGGTCCAACATGAGTTGCACAGTGTTTCATAGTGAACATATTGATAAAGCAGTAATGAAGTAATTTAAAAGTAATTAGAAAAAATATGAATATAAGTTCTCATTCCATAATAAAATACCATCCAATTCACAATCCAATTTTGAATTCATTAACATTTTTAACTGCATCTTTTGTAATTTAAAGAAAACTTCTATTTACATTTTTGTCCAAATGGTATTGCTGATGTAGTATTTCGAGTTCCGAATGGAATTAAACACCTTGGCTAGAAAAATTCGGTATAGCTTCAAAAAAATTAAATTTATGTTTCCTAGCAAACATAAATTATTAATTTACCCTCCACCATAGGGATCGAATTTGAACATTTTCCAAAAAAATATAATCCGTTAGAAATTATCTTAAAATCTTAAAAATGCCGAATATAGTCGTTATATTGGGGTCTATACGAAGACGTGGACATTTCTTAATACGAAATTTGAAACAACTCCGGTGAATAATGTCCCTAAAATTGTCAAAAGATGGAATATCACGTGGTACCATCTTACGTGGGCTATATTATATAGTGCAGGTGGTAAATTGCTAAGAAATTATGGATTTTTAGACAATTTCATTGAAAAATGTAGCTGAAATAATCAAAATACCGAATATAGGAACCTATCGTGGACCTATATAAAAAAATACCTCTGCCAAATTGTATCGAGATCGATTCAACTGTTTATATTTATACATTTATATTTATTATCCGATTGAGATGAAATTTTCCAAACAACATTTGTTTGGCCCAAGGACGAGCCCTATTAAAATTGCTGATAATCGGATCTGATTTAGGTAAGCTCCCACATATCTTCCACTGATTTCGGGTTCATTGTGCATCAAATGGCCAATATTTGCCCAAAAATCCTGAATTTTGGTACATCCGAACGAATTCATTCTAGAAAAAAGTACATCGAATTCGGAGAAAATCGGTTCAGATATAGCTATAGCTCCCACATATATGTTTCATCCGATTTGGTGTTTAAGTTCCTCACATTCGTAATATGCATTCGACAATAATGATATTTGGTACCAGATATCTTATAAAGCTCCAAAATAGTTTTACCAAATTTTATCAAGAACGGCTAAGATTGTGGATATAGCTCCTATGTATATTTTATCTGATTTCAGGCTTGTTGTGGAAATAATGGCTAATATCAGCCCATATGGAGTGAATTTCGGGACGTACGTGTCCATTTGAGCAACTCGGCTCCGATATATTTTTTAATATAATCCTTCTCCAAGTGATATATATAAAATAAATAAAAAATAAGAGAAGGGGAAGCTTTTTTAACGCTAGGGGAAAATTATAAGGCATTTCGTATTATTTGTTCGTGCTCTGCACGTCTATGTAGTGGTTCTTTTAATATTTCTCCCTAGCAATATTTGATAAACTTTGCTTCTATTTTAAATTCCTGGTTTACAAATAATTTCCGCATCACACCACTGTGCAAAACATATTTCATGGACCATTTCGCACTACTAGTAAATATACGAGTAAATAATAAAAGTCAAATCATTTATTATTAGGTTTTTCAAATTTTATTGGGAAATCACATCCGCTCCCTTTCCAAATACGAAAACAAACAATTACGCTGAAATCATAGAATGTGATTGAATAAAGGAAACGACATCTTGTCCGCAAAAAAATATGCGTAATATATGGTAAGAAAAGTGTTTCACAGAAAGAAAAATTCCAATCCATAAAAGTGTCAGATAGGAAGAGCTTAAAGTGATGAATTTATCACCCAGTTTCTAAAATACATGTTAAAAAACAAGTAAAAATCAGTAAAGAAAGTCCTAAAGTCGGGGGGGACCGATTTTATGATACCCTACACCACTTTGCTAATTTAGTTGAGCTCCACATAACAAGTAAAAGTTTTTATGGGAGAATTCAATCATACACCCTATGATTATAATTATAATTTAAAATTTAAAGAACTAAATACGCCGAAGCATTTGTATCTTTTAAATTCGAACTTGTATTGCCCATTTGGTGCAAAATTAATTCTAAATCAGATAAAGATATATATGGGAGCTAAATCCAAATCTGAACCGATCTCGATAAAATTTAGCAAAGGTATTTCTGAGCTGCATTTGATATATTTCCAAATATTGTTGTTACAGAGTGCATATTACGGCTGCGGAGGACAAAAATAACAAATCGGATGAGCAATATATATGGGAGCTATAGCTTTATCTGAACCGATTTCCATCAAATTTGGCATGCTTATTTTTAGGCCTAATTTGGTTTCATGTGCAAAATTCCATACTATTCGGGCTGATATTACACGTTTGGTGCACAATAAAAGGCAAATCGGACGAAGATATATATGGGAGCTATATCTAAATTTTTACCGATTATCTCCAATTTCAATAGGGTTCGTCCTTGGGCCAAACAAATGTTGTTTGGAAAATTTCATCTCAACCGGATGCGACCTGCATTTTGTTCACAAAAATACAGGGACAGACGGACGGACGGACAGACGGACTGACATGCATAAATCAACTCAGAAAGTGATTCTATGCAGATCATCAAAAGGAACTATGGGTGTAACTCGTTTCGTTTTGCCTGTTACAAACAAATGCACAAAGACATAATACCCTGACCCTGACCTTGTGGTGTAGGGTATAAACAGCTAAGTTCGGAAGAACTTTTAATACCCTCCACCCATTGGAAGGAATGTAAAAAATTTCAAAAAAATTCCGGAAACTACCACTTAAATGAAAACTGTTATATGAAGATGTGGACCAGCTTACGAAAGTCCATTTACGAACTCTAAATACCAAATTTTAAATAATTCCGGTAATTAATGTCGCACATATTATAAAAATGAGGAGTATTGGGAGGTACCGTCATATGGAATGAAAAATATTTATCATAGCCCATTATGAACTTTAAATAGGAAATTTGAAATAATTCCCGTAAATAATGTCGCTAAAATCATGAAAATACGGAATATCGTGAGGTACCATTATATAGGGGCTATACGCAGACGTGGACCTGCATAGGAAATTTGTTTCCATGAAATAATTCCGGTAAATAATGTCGCTAAAATTATGAAAATACCGAATATCGGGAGCTTTCATACACAAATTTTTGTCATAGGTGTAGTACCCTTTACGAACTTCAAAAAAGGAATTTGAAACGATGTTGGTGAATAATGTCCCTAAAATTATGAAAATACCGAATATCGGAAGGTACCATTTTATGGGGCCTATAGGAAAACGCGGACCGACACGGCCCATTTACGAACTTTTTAAATTTTAGCCTTCTATCTCAATTCGTTTGAACGATAGTGTCTTAGATCGTCTTAGAATTTTACGCTGATCCGGAATATATATACTTTGTATGGTCTATTATAAATATTTCGAGGAGTTACAAACGGAATGACAAAGCTAATATACCCTCCATATAATAAATCATATGAAAACCTTTGGAAAATGGTTTCAAAAATGCCGTTATTACAGAAAAATATTTTTCTTAAAGATCATATAGAGAATCATTGAAGATTCTTTCGAAAAGAAAAGAAAAAGAAAACAAATGAAGGATCCAAGAGTCATGCTCTTTATATCATTTTGCCTGAAGACATTTAAAAATCTAGCTATGACAGCCATTGCTTTCAAGAAATTAGATTATAATTCCCTGTTTCTGTTTTCAAAGAAAAAAAATTGTTTTGACATTGACATATACTCAAAAGAACACAATAATCGTAAATGGTTTCCGATGATTATAATAATTAACTCTGTCTTCAGCAAAGGATTAGAGAGAGAGTAAAGAGAGTAATCTTATTAAAATATTGAAATTATTAGCAGAATTATAAATATTGTTAAGGTAAACATATACAGATGATTAACTACATTTATGTATATTAAACATATTGAAGTGAATAATTCTAATTATTGCCAATGCACAACAAAGATGGCGTCAATGATAAACCTTAAATAAGCTTTACTGTTGTTTGTTATTGTTTATTACAAGGCTTATTTGTTTTGGCTTCCTTTGATGTTAAAATGATATTACTTTCGTACCTGTATGTTATTATGTATCTTTTCGTTAAATATGTCTTGTAGTTGTAGTACTCGATAAATAGGCTCTTCAACCAACTTTCGAATATGTTTTTAATTGAAATTGGTAATTATTAAAGAAAAAATACCAAAATATTAATGTTGATAGAGAGTAAAATCACACATAAGGGACTTGACAATAAAGTTACAGTCAAAAGTAATTGATATCGAAAATATTATATATTAAATTCATGGTTTTTATTTTCAATTGCCATGTGCATTTGTCATACATACTTACTTGCATGGTCGGCTCTGTCCGACAATAGCTCTTGATATTTGATTTTATTTGGCTTTGTTATATTATTTCTGAATAATTTATCATGCAATCATGTGTAATAAATAGTTGATAATGATTTGAAGAATATTTTAGATACAAACAGAATAACAAAATGCAACTAAATTTCTGAGAGATTAGTTTTCAATTCAATCAGGTATAAGTAATTATTTAAATAGGATTATTTTGCATAATTTACACAGAGACTTGAAATTATAACAAGGTGTAACTGAATTCGTAAAATCGAAAAAATCCTTCTATCGATGTTGAAATCTCAACGAAATTAAATGATCTATCCATATGTGTTCTTCTCTATCAATTATAACTTATAATTGTGGAATTCTTTAACTCATTTTTTGAGTTACCGACAAAAATCGAAAGATACGAAACTTGTCGGTAGGTTAGGGACGAAATCAAAGTAGCCGCTATGACCTACCGATAATACCAATGTTGTAAGTCTTAACTACTTTTTTATATCAAAATTTTGGGGTTCAAAGTTACCGATGTTGGTCACCTCGCAATTTTGGACCGACAAACATTTTTCACCGAGTTTCCAACCCAATCAGAAGATTCCCTTTCATCTATGCAAATCAGAAGAAACCTTTCCATCATAAACATTGGCAGAAAACATATATCATACCCAATATATTTTGCTTAAGTCAAATTATTTGCTTTCATGCCAAAAATGAGAATCAATGGCTATAATTATTGAGCCTCATAATTCCGAAATAAAGGCGGAATTCAGGGTACTTTTAACTTGAAATGGGTTAATCTTGTTTCTTCTATTATTATTGTTTCTGTTGTTATTGTTTCAGAGTCGCGATTTACAAAAATTTTGAGAAAAATTTGATTTTGAGAGCAAGTGCGAAACCGATCAATTCTTGGTCACTTGGTATACTTTGCCGAAAAATACAAATTTAGCTCAAACTTGGGACATCACATAGTTACAAAAAAAAATTAAAAAAGCTGTAAGCGCAGCCGGGCCGGACTTTAAATATCCTCCACCATTTGCAACGAATTTGGCAATTTTCAAAAAAAAAGAATCCGTTAAAAATTCTGTTAAAATTATAAAAACACCGAATGTAGCCATTATATTAGGGTCTGTACGATGACGTGGGCCTGCATAGGCAAATTTTAAGCCAAACAATATCCAAACTTGAAAAAAATCGGTGAATAATGTAGTCCGAATTATCAAAAAACCGAACATAGGGAAATTCGAGAACCAGCAGAGACAAATTTTTGTCACATGCTGTACCCGTAACGAACTACAAATATGAAATTTGAAACATTCCGGTGAGCAATGTCGTTAAAATTATTAAAAAAATACCGAAAAACGGGAGGTATCGTAATATGGGGCTATACGAGAACGTGGTCCTATATATATCATTTTCCATACCAAAAGTCCTCCAGACCAAACACACTACTGAGTAAAATGTTTTTTACTTACTTCAATTTGTTCGGAAGCTAGAGTGATTTCCACGGACGGAAGGAATCTTTGGACCAAATCCGTTTCAAGACATTTGGAGTCGATCTAGCGATGTCCGTCCGTGCGTCTTGCTACCTGGTGCCCATGATAACTCTCGAAGGGAGTATCCGATTTCATCCAAACTTGCTACATCGTAATATTATTGTCAAATGTAGACCGAGTTCGGAGATAGACAATATCGGCCACTCCTTCTGGTACCTCTCCCACAAAATGTAAATTTATTCAAAGAAAATAATTTACTGTACGGAAAGAGAAAGGAAAATCCGATTGGGTTTTGCAAGTCCTAATATTTGCATTAGTGCTACTTCAGGTACGAAAATGGTCGGTCCATAATTTACTGTACAGAAAGAGAAAGGAAAATCCGATTTGGCTTTGCCAAATTATCTATTATCTTTAAATTACACACAACACGATATTTTTATAAACCCAAGGTCTGGTATGAAGATGGAATATATCGGGCCACTGCTTCTGGTACCTTCCCCACAATGGGACAAGGTTTAGAATAACAAAAACGATCATAAAATCCGAAATAAGCATTCGGTTCTCTTCAAATTACAACTCCTCCTGATACCTCAACCATAATTGGTCAAAATGTTGATTATCCATGATGCTCATAAAAAAGGAAATTAACCCCCGATTCTATTCAGACTTGGTACATCTCAATATTCGCATCAACCCAAGATCTGTTATAAAATTGGTAGAGATCGGACAATTTCTTCTGGTACCTCACCAACATAGGGTTCAAGATTTTGTAAAATCAAAACGCTCAAAGAAAGCGTTGGATACTTGTCCAACTCTCTTCAAATTTCACACATCCATATATTTTTGCTAAAGCAGGATCCGTTGTGAAGATGATATATATCTGGTACCCCACCCACAAAGAGTCACAATTTTAAAAACTTTTATCTGTCATTACATAGCGGCGTCATAACAAGTCGGCCATTCTTTACAACTTGCTATATCTAAATATTTCTCTTAACCAGAAATCTGATATGAATAGGTAATATATATATATATAAATATGTGTTCCAGAATAAAATCTATTATTTTGGAAATTTTTACCAAACCATTTAGGAGTTGAAATGGGCCAAAAACTGAACAATTGTATGACCGAATTGGGTTTGCACCTAAGGGGGATTTCAAATATAACA
Source organism: Musca domestica (assembly GCF_030504385.1). Taxonomy (NCBI): domain Eukaryota; kingdom Metazoa; phylum Arthropoda; class Insecta; order Diptera; family Muscidae; genus Musca; species Musca domestica. The sequence continues at coordinate 5,822,875 of NW_026712296.1, read as the reverse complement.
CAGGATTGTAGGGTATTACATGGTCGGCTCCGCACGACCATAGCCTTTGCTTACTTGTCTTTATATTCCATTCAATTGTTACAAAGACATCTCTATTTAGGCATACTTCGTTTCATTTTAAGTTTTCGTTGCAAATTAGTTTTCACAGTGTCTTTGAGCCTTATTTCACGCATTTGCTTGTAAGACTTTCATTTGACGCAGTTCTTTGAAAAACAACTTAATTTTACTTTCAGGTCTTTAGGGAATTAATGTTTGCCATCATCTTGGAAAATGCGCTTAACGAAATTCCGTTTAATGGCTCCACTAGGCACACATGCTCGAATGCCTAAGGCACTCGAATGGGGTATTCATACACATATATATGTGCGGGTGTAGAAACCCTAATTTACATTAGGTTGCCCCATCACATTGTGGCTACGATAACTATGAGTTTAAGTACAAGTTTTATTGTCTACTTTTAAACTTTGAATCCAGAATATGCCGTCGTCGTCGTTTCTATCATCACTTATGAAGTCTTTTTATCAAGCAACGATTTCATTTTGACTCTATCATTGGCGGAACCTTTTTAAAAGCTAATTTGCCAGGCTATATCTTATCTATATATAAAACTTTCGTCACACAACGTGTAAGTTTGGGTGTGAGTTCGTTGAGGTTACTGTCAAATACATGCATACATACATACAAACATATTTGACGGCATTCTTGCCATCAAGTGGTTACGGTTGCAATGGTCGTGGCATGGTGGCTGTAGATGATGACAATGTTGATGGCTCCCATTCAACGCATTATAAATTTTGTAGAGTTTTTAATAATGCAAAGATCAAGTTTAATGTCCTTAAATTTTCCAACTGAAGAGCACTTACTCATTCACTGATTAAAGCACATAGGGATCCACACACGTTTAAACCTACTAATAAAGTACAAAGTTGAATCATTTTAAGAGGAACATTTATGTAGTCGTTAAAAGTAAACCATTGAAAACTAAAGAAACCGCAATATTAGGTTTCAAAATGGCTGATGTAAGTTATTATCACAGTAGGCAAATTTAAATTTTTGTCAAATTTTTATACCCTACAACAATATGTGTTGGGGGTCTTATAAGTTTGATTGGGCCAAAAATTATGTAACACCTCGAAATATTGGTTTCCCACATAGGAAAGTATATATGGATCTTCCTATCTCGCCGAGCTGAGTCGATCTAGCTATATATGTCCGTCCGTCTGTCCATGTTAATTTGTAATCACTCTACAGGTCGCAATTATAATCCGATCCTCACGAAATTGAAAATGGAGGTGGGGATATGATCAGAATAGAACCCTATTTCTTTTGGAGACGATCGCATAATATTTAGGGCTTGAAATGGACCAAAAACTGAAAAATTTCCTGATTTTGCAGTTGCTCTACAGGTTGCAATAATGGACCAATCGCAGCGGAAGTTAGCATGGGGCTAGAACTTAGGGGTGGCTAGAAGTCTTCCAATTTTGATGGCCATCGGGTAATATTTAGTGGGTGAAATAGACCATAACATTTTTGTTAAATAAAAGTCAAATGTTCCATTAAACCGCGAATATTTTTAACCCCGGCGAAATCACAAATAGACGAACAGGTCAATTCTGACTGTTACGTCAATGCCGATAGTAAATATATCGGATATATATAGCGAAATACATACAATGTGTTGGATGTTAGCTATAATGCTTATATCTCAAGATTTTGACAAATTTTGTCAATTCAGAATGCTCTTTTGGCATAAAAGTATAAAATCTAAAAAAATCGCATAAAAAGATGTCAATAATGATTTAAATATAGATTTTGTAGTATTTTGTGACATTTTTTTATTTTTTCATACTTTTTTATGGCATGCGATTTTTTCATTTCGACTTATAATATTGAAGTGCACATTTTATAATATTTTTTCACCTTACAACACAGGTTGGGGTTATTGTGTGTAGATTCTAATTATCGTCCAATCCTCACGAAAATTTTCACAAGTGCAGGGTTAGGCTCAAAAGGGCTAGGCCTATTGGTTTTAAAGATGTTCGCAATATATTTGGGGGTTGAAATGGACCAACGACTGAAGATATTCCTGATTTTGCAGCGGTTATAAAGTTCACAAATAGAAACCAAAGGACACGAAATCTCTCATGAAGTTAGAGTTTAGGACAGAGGGTACCACTACTTTTGTGTAAAAAATACCAACATTACTTGCAGGTGATATCTGAAATACACAAAATTCGATATTCTGGCTTTTCATGCTGAATTCTTTGACGAATATAGCCAATTATCGTAGACAAACAAATCATATATGTAAGACTAAATTTTTGATATACAGAGGGGCTTCTTGCTTGTAGAGATGATCGGAAAATAATTAGGGGTTCAAATTAATTGAAATTGAAACCAATCGACACGGAATTTTGCATGAGAAGAGAGTTCAGGACAGGGAAGAAGCCTAGCATTTTGGATGACCATTGCATTATATATAGCTGTAAAATGAACCACAACATCTAACAGCACGACGGAGTGCGTAAATATTGGGCAAATGTCCTTGGTCAAAATGCTAAGGGTAATATCTGGGCAGTGCTCCCTGACAAAATTTCAAAATCGAAATCTTCCAAAATGGATTTGGACATAAGGGGGCTTCTAACATGTTGTTGTAGGGTATCACATGGTCGGCCCCGCACGACTATAGCCTTTGCTTGCTTGTTTTTTTTTTTAATTTTAGGAGTGTGCGTTTCTTTTTTTTAATTTCAAAACTTGTGTAAATATTTTGTATTCCATTTTGATAACCAATAATTTTCATAAAATACTAATGGAGAAGATAATAAAATCCTTTTTTGTCAAAATGCGAGATTATAACACTTAACAACTCCGTATGTTAAATGTTGTTAAAAATGTTTGCAATAAGGGAATAAATATAGGGGATTATAGAGAAATCAATTAAAACCCATAAACTATTTTTTAATAATAAATACGCAATTACGCTTTTTTACATCAAAAGTTTATAAATGCTTGCAAAAAAGGTAATAATAATATGTAAATACTATTTTCACATTCCGGATGTGGTTTGTCTATTAAGAGTGCATAAAGAAGCAAAAATGGATGGTCAAAAAAAAAAGAGAAATAGCAAAAGCAGGGCGAGGCCAAAATTATTATCTCCTTTACCATTCGGAAGGAACTTGAAAGATATCAAAAAAATTCCTTCGAAAAATACCGTTCAAATGAAAACCTTTATATGAGGGCTATACGAAGACGTGGTGCTGGATAAGTAATTTTTTGTCTTAGACGGTAGTAACGATTCCAAAATTCAAAAACGAAATTCGAAACAATTCCGGTGAATAATGTCGCTAATATCATCAAAATACCGAAAAAAGGGAGGTTCCGTTGTATGTGGGCTATACTAAGACGTGGTAGTACCCATAACGAACTTCAAATAGGAAATTTGAAACAATTCCAGTCAATAATGTCGCGAAAATCCTGGAAATACCTGATATTATGTAACGTAGACCTATGTAGACAGTTCTCTTGCAGGGGGTAAAATATTCGAAGGGAACTCCTTGTGTGGATTTTCTGACTATTCCATTAGAAAATGGGGCTAAAATCATACTATATGGTGGACCTATATAGAAAATTCTTTTTCAGGGGGTAAAGGAAAGGTGTTGGTCACCATTGTATGGGTGCCATGCGATACCGTGTACCTATATAGACAGTTCTCATTCAGGGGGTAAAGTACCCACAGAGAGCTCCTTGTGTAGAATTTCAGACAATTCCATTAAAAAATGTGGCTAAAATCATCAAAATACCGAAAATTGGGGGAACCGTAATCAGACGGTTTTACCGACAGATTTGGTTATTCAAAATTTTGTCTTTTTTTGAGGGAGGTATCAGAAAGAAAGGTCCGATCTCTACCATCTAACAGATCTTGTGTTATCGGAAATGCTTGGATGTGTGAAATCTGAAGAGAACCGTATGCTTATTTCGGATTTTATGATCGTTTTTGTTATTCAAAATTTTGACCCTTGTGTAGGAGGTACCAGAAGGAATGGTCGGATATCTGCCATCTTTATAGCATATCTTGGTTAATGGTAATATTGAGATGTGTGATGTGTGTGAATGGGTATTAATTTCGTGTTTTATAAGCTTCATAATTATTCAAACTCGTGACCCTTTATGGGGGAGCTACCAGAATGACTGGACCGATATATTTCATCATCACATCAGACCTTAGGTTGGTAAAAATATTGTGATGTGTGTAATTTGAAGACAATCGGACACTTACATCACATTTTTAGAAGTTATAATTATTCAAAATTTTGACCCTTTGTGAGGGAGGCACTTGATGGAGTTGACCGATATTGTCCATTTTTGCACCTGATGCAAATATTAGGATTTACAAATGTCCTGAAACGGATTTTATCCAAAGAGACTTAGGGTCTAAAATCCAACATAGTATGGAGGGTATATTAAGTATGGCATTCCGTTTGTAACACCTCGAAATATACATTTTAGACCCCACAAAGTATATATATTCTTGATCAACATAAAATTCTATGTCGATTTAGCGATGTCTCTCCGTCTGTGGAAATCACTCTACCTTCCGAACGAATTGAAATAGATTGACAAAATTTTACTCAAATGTATGTTATGTCTGCAGGACTTTTGGTATTGAAAATGGTCCACGTTTTGGTGTAGCCCCCATATAACGGTACTTCCCGATATTCGGTATTTTCATGATTTTAGCGACATTATTCACCGGAATTCTTTAAAATTTGGTATTTGATGTTCGTAGTGGATACTACAGCCTATGCCCGAAAATTTTCTCTGCAGGTTCACGTCTTCGTTCACGCACTTGGTTGATTTCAGCGACATTATTCACTGGAATTCTTTCAACTTTGGTAATTGATGTTTGTAGTGGGTACTACAGCCGGTATTTTGAAGATTTTAACAGAATTATTAACGAATTTTTTTGTTTTTGAGAATTGCCAAATTCGTTGCAAATGGTGGAGGGTATTAAAAGTTCGGCGCGGCTGAATTTACAGCTTTTTACGTGTTTTATTGAAATATTTCGTTTAGATTTCTCATGGTTGTCTGAAATAAATAGTGAGGCCCACTGATGTGTTCTCACTCTTCAAAAGTTCAAAAGAAATTGCAGAAAACCTTAAGAAACAGAAAGCACTAGAAAAATGTGAATGAATAGGGACAAATCTACTCTTTCCAACGCAGTCCTTACCATTTCGAATTTCCGCCCAGGTTAAGACAATATAAGTACATAGGCAGAATCATACCTTTACATCCATGGCCTCAACTGTAACCTCGGGCATTTACATGCCATAGATCTTTCTACAATATACAAAGAAGAGTGGTTTGACTTAATGGCATACGGTTTAATTGACTGTCACTATTTGCGAATATCTGTGGCATAGTCATGAAACTTCAAAACCATTAACTCTACTTAATGAATATCATTATTTCGTCTCAAGTTTCAGGGATAAGCGGAAATAAAATCTATGGCATGAATACAGATATACCGTTGCTCTGTGAAATATCAATGACATTGTACGCATAATGAAAACTGAACTTAAGTGACAGATGAATGAAAGATACATTGATTTATGGAGAGTGTAAAATGTAGCTCAGCTTAGGCAATGTGTCGGTACTACTACACAACCCAAGTCACTGCTGTAATTCAACCCAACATTTGTTGCTAACGACAACACGATAAAGCTTTAAAAACTTTATAAAGTTTTGCGGAAAATTTGTAAAAGCTACAAATACACTACCACAAAAAAAATTCTATTGGATGTCATTTAATTGGTTATAGAAGTTTTAATGACAACAAGTGTTGTGGTATTGGCCAGGCCCGTTTGCCATGGGTTGTGTCGATGGCGTTGTTTAGAATTTTAAATTAGATTATAATGAGTTTGTTCAAATGCTTCAATTGCTTTCAAAATAATGTAGCAATTCTCATTAAACATTTATACAACTTTATTGTCAATATTAGCAGTATATACCCCTTATCTCTGCTGTCTTCGTCGTTGGCAGCGTGAAATGAGGAGTTGAAGAATAAATTAGCAAATGTCTTGAAGTAGTAACGACAAGTGCTCACTGTTCAAGGACCCAAACAAAAGACATTTATAAATTATCCAAATACATTTCATTATGGCACTGTCACTGCCACCAATAAATTAGCAACAGACTGGCAGACACCAAATAAGCCATCTTTTGTTAATAATAAATACTTTAGTTAATGAAAATTAATGTGCCGGTTATTTATTAGGAAAAGCAACTTCTGTTTTTGCCGGATGACAAAACTGAAAATTGAAGAGAAACTGAAAGTAAATAATTGCAAAGAAGGACCTTAAGAAAATATTTGAAGTAAAACATATTGCAGAAGGATATTAGCGCCCAGCTCTGAGAGTCAATGGTGCAAAGATCAAGAACGGTCATTAATTCTTATTTAGTAACAAGAATGTTCGCACTTAGGTAGATTTGTATTAGTTCGGAATCACGTTTTTTCAGCAGTAAGCAGTAAAAACCATGTGTACATTGATTTTTTAACGATATGGCTCTATATGGATTTAGGAAGGTTATAAAATTAACACACGTGTAGAACAAGACAATGCTTATACCAACAATTTTGAAATTCTCTAAACTTTACCAATAATGCGAGAAATAGGAAATTTCAGAGATAAAATATTAGAGACAAAATATTTAGCAAATGAAAATTGTTAGCAGTAGTAAAGCTAAAGCAATGGCGTTGGCTAACATCTTCTAGAGTTGATATATTTCCTACGAGGTAGGAAAAACGTGAAATTTTACTTTACTTTTTATGGCCCGATCCTCACGAAATTGAAAATGGAGGTGAGGATAACCAGAATAGAAGCCTACTGTTTTGGGATATACGAAGAAGCCTACTGTTTTGGGAGATTATTATTAAAAATATTTCCTGATTTTTCTGTTGATCTACAGGCTACAACTATAGTGTTAGAGTTCAGCGGTGTAAAATATTAAGCGTTTTACCCGCTAAAATAAACTTTTATCTAAAACTTTTATGTCAAAGAATACGAGAATTTCCCCTAAACATCGAATAGTTGTCATCCCCGTCAAATCACATACACGGTGACATAAAAAACTGCAACAAAGTCAAAAGCCATAATTTTTACAATATTTTTTTTTAATTTTATCGAATGAAAGCAAAAAATTTCGGAAATAGCATCAAATTTTAGAATAAGCTTAGATTTAATCGAATTGGTCACCTTTGGCAAGAATTATGGCCTTCAAATGGCCAATGAAACCGTCACACGCTGCCCGAATGTTGCTCTGCGGTATTAGGCCCATTCCCAGCAAAGCGTTTGCTTGAGGTGATCGACATCTTGGTATTTTTTAGTGCCAACCTTGCTTTCCAAAATACTCCAGCCACAATAGTTCAACGGATTGGTATCCGAAGATTTTGGTAGCCATTGTGCGATGGAAATGAAGCGAGGAACCTCAGTTTGTAACCATTCTTGGGTGGATTTTGCGTGCTGAGTGCGAGGGTACTGAGTCCTGTTGGAATGTCCAATGTCTGCGGCCAAAATGTTTGCGTGCCCAAGGCTTTAATACACTCTCCAGAATATTTTCGCGATTTCCACGAGCGGATAGCGACCATCGGCTGTTATGGCGGTCTGCACCATCACCATGGTCGGCGCTTGAGTTCTGGTGGCCAAACGAAGGTGCACATTTTCAGCTGACCTCTTTGGGAAGTAAACACGATCATTTTGTTTTTTTACAAACTGCTTGACAACGAATGTTTTCTCATCGGAGAAAACAAAATTCAGCATTTCACCACCTTCGGCCAAGCGAAGCAACTCTTTAGCTCTTTTGAGTCTATTTTCTTTCTGTTGCGGTTTAAGTTCAAGTGACTTCTTTACTTTTCGAACCATTTGTGCTGATTTTACTGTTTTCTTCCGTCCACTTCCTTGACGTCGGGCTACGCTACCAGTATCACGGTAACGAGACACACGCTGGTACGAGACATGAAAGATTTATTCATATTTATGAACTTTTAACTTTTAATCTTTTCAAACACATCATCTATTTGTAAAATATCATAATCATCAGCTTATACACGCCATTAAACATATTTTAGAAAAAATATTCCTTTTTTCCGTAGTTTTTAAACATTTCAAAACTATTTTGATATTTAATTAGAAAAACGTAAATGTTTCGAAAAAATAATGCCCACATTTTAATAGACACGATATGTGCTTTTCCGATACAATGATTTCTATTCAACCATTCACATCAATATATTACAGACGAGTTCGGCAATCAGTCTTTATTGCATGACTAGCAAACGTTATTTGTCTGTTTTTCGGTCTTTGTATTCTCTCATTCAATATCGGCGGGCTTAATCTTATATCGTACATTATCCAGCAGATAAAAAGAGAAATTTGCTTCGTTTCAGTTTTTCTTACTCAAATATACACAACGGCATCTTATCTTTAAGTATTATAGCTGAAACAATTCAATCAATCTACTCGGCTTAAGGACATAAAAGTGATTGGCATAAATTTAGGCATTGACTTTTTGCGGAGGTTCTTTTTGCAGAGTGTGTAGTTCATATTTATTTTGTTTGGAGCGTATTTATCCCAGAAATAAACAAACCAAAGCCATCTAACTGGCTTCTTTGATGAATGTGATGATGAAATGATGATTATGGCAATGACGCTGTTGTAAATAAATACAATCGATTCCAGATTATTGCAATACATTCAACGATAACTGATTTCAGCTAGATAGATTTCAACGAAATTCGAAAAATGCAATAAATTTTGGGCCGAACAAATTAACTGTGCAATAAATAAATCGAAAGAAATAGTGAAGATGTTTTTAGATCAAAATGGGATATAACCCTATACAACAGATTGGCAAGGGTACTATGGCTTTATGCATCTGTATGTAACATGGAGAAGTAAGAGAGAGACCCATAGTTACTTTTGAGGATCTTCATAGAATCACTTTCTGAGTTGATTTATGCACGTCAGACAGTCCATGTATTTTTGTGAACAAAATGCAGGTCGTATTTATTATCCGATTAAAATACAATTTTTGAAATAATATTTATTTGGCCCAAGGACGAACCCTATTGAATTTAGTTGGAATCGGTTCAAAATTAGATATAGTTCCCATATATATCTGCGGGTTAATTGTGTACCAAACGGCCAATATCAGTCCAAATGACCTGCATTTCAGCACATCCGACCGAATTCAGTCTACAAGCAAGTACATCAAATTTCTAGCTCCCTTACATGCGTAATATGCACTCCACAAGAATGATATTCAGTACCAGGCAACTTTTGGAGCTCAAAAATACCTCCGTCAAATTTTATCGAGATCTGATCAGATTAGGATATAGCTCCCATATAAAGACGATGAAATGGAAAAACTGCAACCAACTTCAGACTGATGTCATTTCTAAGCCACTCTTCCGACAGCTGTTAAAATTATTCCAGTGACAGCTCATTATTTTTCCCAGATAAAAAGTTATTCGTGGTGGAATTCAAGCGTTTTAGTGTGATTTCTTTATAATTGGCTGGAAAACCACAAGTGGCTATCGTTAGAGCACTCCAGCATTTAAATGTAAATAAATCTTTTGTATCTCGTACCATCGCTCGTTACCGCGATACTAGTAGCGTAGTCCGACGTCAAGGAAGTGGACGGAAGAAAACAGAAACATCAGCAGAAATAGTTCGAAAAATAAAGAAGCGATTTGATCGAAACCCGCGTCGCAGTGGCCGAAAATGGCTCATGAGCTGAACATATCACAATATTCCATTCGGTAGAGCAACATTCGGGCAGAGTGTCACGGTTCCATTGGCCGTTTGAAGACCATAATTCGTGCGAAAGGTGACCAATCTAAACTTATTCTAAAATTTGATTCTATTTCCGACATTCTTTGCTTTTATTCAATAAAATTAAAAAAAAAATAAATTGTAAAAATTATGGCGTTTCACTTTGTTGCAGTTTTTTTATGTATATAGCTTCGATATACATCTTCGTCCGATTTTGCGGTTATTGCTCACCATATATGTAATATCAGCTTAAATTGAAATATGAGTTGCTCACCATATATATTTAATACAAGCATGAATTTTACCATTTGGTGAAACTCTAGGTATACCGTACCGGGTTTCAATAAATATTTTTATACCCTACAGCACTATGTGTTGGGGGTATTATAAGTTTGATTGGGCCAGAATGTATGTAACACCTCGAAATATTGGTTTCCCAGATGGGAAAGTATATATGGATCTTCTTAGCTCGCCGAGCTGAGTCGATCTAGCTATGTATGTCCGTCCGTCCGTCTGTCCATGTTAATTTGTAATCACGCTACAGGTCGCAATTATGGCCCGATCCTAACGAAATTTTGCACGAAGGTGGGGTTAGGGTCAGAATAGAAGCCTATTTCTTTTGGAGATGATCGCCAATTTCGCATGTAGCTAGTGTTTAGGGCGGGAAAGAAGCCTACCAAATTGGGTGGTCATTGGATGATATTTAGCGGGTAAAATAGACCATATATTTTGTATTGAAAAAATTCAAAATTTTTCATTAAACCGCGAATATTTTAAAACCCGGCGAAATCACAAAGCCATGACAAGGTTACTTCTGATCTTTACATTGATGTTAACATCCAACAAATCGGATATATAGCAAAATATGTGCAATATATATGTCTATCAAAGAAGATATGCTTGAAAGATCTCTTATATGTCGAGAACGGCTGAACTGATTTCGACAGTTCTCATTAATTCAGAATGGCCTCTTGGCAGGAAAGAAGATACGTCTAAAAAAATCGCATAAAAATATCTCTCTAAAGATGAAAATATTGATTTTGTAAAATTTTCTTATATTTTTTCAGTTTTGTCATATTTTTGGCATATTTTGATTTTGAATTAAACATTTGGTAATATTTCTACAGCTAACAAAACTATGTAGTTAGGATATCAGGATATCATATACAGATCGCATTTATGGGCCGATCCTTACGAAATTTTGCGTGGGGATAAGATGAGGGTCAGAATAGAAGCTTACTCTTTTTGGAGATGATCGCCATATATTTAGGGGTTGAAATGGACCAACAAAACTGCAAAATTGTCAGCAGGTCGTAATTATCGCCCGATCCTCACGCACATTTGAATGGGGGTTACCGGACATTGCAAAAGCCAAGCAGTTTTGGATGGCCATCCAAAAATATTCAATGTGTGAAATAGTTTGCCAACTTTAGTAGACAAAATACGAAAATGTCCATTCCAGTGACTTTTTGGAGAATTCACAAATACAGGAAAGACGCACTTCTGACTATTTTGTTAACGCTGATTTTGTTGAAGAATATAGTCAAATGTCTGTATCTCATATAGATGCATTTCAGTCAAAAACCAATACTAAATGTTAATCTTTTGCCACTTCTGAGAGATTATAAGTTTTTGGGAAATATTGGTTCCAGATCTAGGAAGACCATTTACGTGCAACATCTACCAATAAATTGGAAATGAGCAAATTAGTTTAAGTTGCTATTATTCGAAAATTAGAAAACGAAACCTGATGGTTGTTTTTTTTTTATTATTTGTCACAATATCTTGTGGAGTTCTTTCGAGTATCTGGCCTATATAAACTGTATCATTTATTATAGTGTTGTAGGGTATTCAACGGTCGGCCCCGCTCGACTGTAGCCTTTGCTTACTTGTTATTATTATTATTATTATTATTATTATTATTATTATTATTATTATTATTATTATTATTATTATTATTATTATTATTATTATTATTATTATTATTATTATTATTATTATTATTATTAGTATTATTATTATTATTATTATTATTATTATTATTATTATTATTATTATTATTATTATTATTATTATTATTATTATTATTATTATTATTATTATTATTATTATTATTATTATTATTATTATTATTATTATTATTATTATTATTATTATTATTATTATTATTATTATATTATTATATTATTATTATTATTATTATTATTATTATTATTATTATTATTATTATTATTATTATTATTATTATTATTATTATTATTATTATTATTATTATTATTATTATTATTATTATTATTATTATTATTATTATATTATTATTATTATTATTATTATTATTATTATTATTATTATTATTATTATTATTATTATTATTATTATTATTATTATTATTATTATTATTATTATTATTATTATTATTATTATTATTATTATTATTATTATTATTATTATTATTATTATTATTATTATTATTATTATTATTATTATTATTATTATTATTATTATTATTATTATATTATTATTATTATTATATTATTATTATTATTATTATTATTATTATTATTATTATTATTATTATTATTATTATTATTATTATTATTATTATTATATTATTATTATTATTATTATTATATTATTATTATTATTATTATTATTATTATTATTATTATTATTATTATTATATTATTATTATTATTATTATTATTATTATTATTATTATTATTATTATTATTATTATTATTATTATTATTATTATTATTATTATTATTATTATTATTATTATTATTATTATTATTATTATTATTATTATTATTATTATTATTATTATTATTATTATTATTATTATTATTATTAGTATTATTATTATTATTATTATTATTATTATTATTATTATTATTATTATTATTATTATTATTATTATTATTATTATTATTATTATTATTATTATTATTATTATTATTATTATTATTATTATTATTATTATTATATTATTATTATTATTATTATTATTATATTATTGTTATTATAATTTATTATTTATTTATTTTTTATTTATTTTTTTTTTTTTTTGTTATAACGATGAAATTCTAATATCATCCATGAACATGTATCTTGTTCTTGTTTGTCCAAGCCTGGTTTATATATTGAAGACTCTACATGAAGTTGTTCTTGTGGTATTCCGTGTTCGCCTTAAGGCACTTAAACATTCGACGATTAATGCTCCATAAAACTATTATTTGGCATGTTAGCTTACGCAGTGTGTGTTTTAATTTTCAAAAAAATTACTTCGTACAATTATTATAGCATGTATTTGTTTTTGTTTTCATGCTGGATATAAAGAAAGCAACAAGTTTGCTTTGGAATTGTTTTTCAGAAAAATTCCGAAAGAGAAACTTTATTTGTTTCATTTACGTAGACTCGCCTGTACAAACGTTTTAATCAAAAGTACGATGCGAGTTTTCTTGAAACATTAACTTTGCTTTGATGAAACCACACAAAATTTCCCCAACACATATCTGCCACGCATTGAATACAGATTCTACAAACTTATAACAGTTTTTGAATTGTTGTTTGCTGAGCATTACTCATTTATGGTGTTGATGGGTGATGTTGTTGATTGTTTTGTTATCCTTCGGAAACAACTTTTCAAGTGATGCTTAAAGCAGATTTACCTTCAGATGAACCGCTCCATCGAACACCAAAGGAAAAGAAACATCTCAATATGGATACAACATTCTACGTCTGAAGCATACGAGCGAGCACTTCCTGTGTGTACGCTGGTCGTAAATATTCAGTGTTTGTTTGTGTGTGTCGTGTTTGGGCCTACGTTTGCTTAAATCCTTGATTTGTGGCTTCGTTAAAGATGAATGAGTTTGGAATGGTCTCGATATGTGAGTCTGATGAGTTTGGTCTTGCTATTCCAGTTTAATAAATTTCCATCAATATACGTTTACATCCTTTAGACAAGCTATAACCCACTGATTAGTTGTTGTAGTAGTTGTTGTTGTTAATCATGTTCTTTGATAAATATCGTTCTCATTTCAATTTCCTATGTTGTGTAACCGTACAAAAGTATTTTCTGTTGCCCTTACAAGTTTTGTTCGGAATTATTAATGTTAATACAACAAACACAAATGTAACTTGTGTACATAAAATAAAATTAATTTAAAAATATGTTTGTGCTGATTTACATCTACACAAATTAAAAATGTGAAAGAAATATGAGCTAGTAAGCACCAAGAGAAATTAAGATATTTTCAATTTTTATTCTAAATCATCCCTTAAACGATGGCAAAGGATGAAATGTTGTTATTTTGGCAAAAAAAATAAAAATATTAATAAAGCAGCTATGTATGCCTAGGTAAATACAATTTGTTTCATACTTTTCATACGAACCAGACTAACATTTTGAAATTGGTGGAAAGTTGCTATATTTATTAGTATTTCCGACAAAAATTACATAGCACAAATTCCATAAAATAGCTGAGATTTATCGACTTACAAACAAAGAACTTTCCAAACCCCTTCATATATCATATTCGTATAACTTTTATGATTTCGTATTTGCAGTTCGTTATGGGTACAACCTGTGACAGAATACTGCATATGCTGTTCCACGTCTTCGAATATCTCATATAACGATACATCCCTATATTCGATATTTTGGGATGTTAATGTATTTGGAATTTGTTATAGGTACTGCAGCCTGTTACAGGAAACTGTGTATGCAGGTCCACGTATACGTATATGCCAACGGTACCACCCTATATTTGGTATTTTAACGTTTTTTGTACATTATTCACCGGAATTTTTTCAAGTTTCGTATATGAATATTGTAATGACCTATGATAAAACTTTCCTATGCATGTCCACGTCTTGGTATAGACTCCAACATAACGGCAAATCCCTATATTCGGTATTTTTATACCCTCCACCATACATAGTATAGAGGGTATATAAAGTTCATCATTCCGTTTGTAACTCATCGAAATAATAATTTTAGACGATTTAGACCGTCTGTCTCTTGTCTGCAGGTCAAGTTCGAAGATTAACTATATCGGTCCCCCATATAACGGCAGCTCCCGATATTCGATATTTTAGCCACATTTTTAAATGCAATTATCCGAAAATCCACAAAAGGAGTTCCTTGTAAGCACTTTATCCCCTGGAAGAGAATTATCTATGTAGGTCCACAATATCGTATAGTATA
The DNA here is from genome assembly GCF_030504385.1 of Musca domestica. Classification (NCBI taxonomy): domain Eukaryota; kingdom Metazoa; phylum Arthropoda; class Insecta; order Diptera; family Muscidae; genus Musca; species Musca domestica. The sequence goes on along the minus strand of NW_026712296.1, from coordinate 5,807,836 downwards.
GCCCCCGTATAACGATAACTCCAATTCAGCCAATTTTTCTATGGAATTGTTCTTAAATCCCCACAAGGGGTTACTTCTAAGTACTTTACCTCCTAGAAGTACTTTACCGCCCATATAACGGTATCCGCAGTATTCGCTATTTTCATGACTTTTATGACATTATTCACCGGAATTGTTACAAATTTCGAATATAAAGTTCGAAACCATTACTACTGTCTATGACACAAATTACTTATGCTGGACCACGTCTTCGTATAGCCCCCATATAACGATTTATCAGTTGTAGAAATTTTTTTAACGGATTTTTTTTTTTTTTTTTTTTTTTTTTTTGAAAAGTTTGAAGTTTCTTCCAAATGGTGAAGGGTATAAAAAGTTCGGCCCTGTCGAACTTAACAGCTTTTTCACTTGTTTATGATTTTAACAGCATTATTATTTTTTTTTTTTTTTGCAAATTTCCAAATTCCCGCCGAAGGGTGCAGGTTATTTAAATTTTGTGCATTTTGTAAACAAAGTACAATTCGGATTTATTGTAATTTACATTTTTGTTCGATTTCAAGTAACCTGTTCGCCAAATGTGCAATATTAGCCCAAATGGGATGCATTTTGGTACAAACCAACAAATTTAGCCAAGAATCAAGTCCATACATATGTTTCATCAAGAATCCCATATATATGATTCATCCGATTGTTTATCTAAGTCTCCCATAACAAGTTTTTCCGGTACAAGATATTGGTACATACTAAAAATATTCTTTTCAAGTTTTTATACCCTACACCACATAGTGGTAAGGGTATTATGTCTTTGTGCATTTGTTTGTAACATGGAGAAGGAAACGAGATAGACCAATAGTTACTTTTGAGAACCTTCATAGAATCACTTTCTGGGTCGATTTATGCATGTCAGTCCGTCTGTCCGTCCGTCCGTCTGTCCATGTATTCTTGTGAACAAAATGCAGGTCGCATTTATTATCCGATTGAGATGAAATTTTCCAAACAATATGTTTTTGGCCCAAGGACGAACCCTATTGAAATTGGTGAGAATCGGATCAAATTTAGATATAGCTCCCATATATATCTTCATCCGATTTCGGGTTAAATGTGCACCAAATGTCCACTATCAGTCCAAATTACCTGTATTTTGGCACACCCAACCGAGTTCGGCCTAGAAGCAAGTATATCAAATTTTAGTACATCGGACCAAATTCAGCCTAGAAGCAAGTATGTCGAATTTAGTGAAAATCGGTTCAGATATAGATATAGCAACCATATATATGTTTCATCCGATTTAGTGGTTTAGTCCCTTACATTCGTAATATTCACTCCACAACCGTGATATTTGGTACCAGGTATTAGATTGAGCACAGGAATAGCTGTTTTAAATTTTATCGAAATCGGTTCAGATTTGGATATAGCTCCCATATATATCTTCATCCGATTTCGGGTGATTGACCACCAAATGGCCGTAATAGCTTCAATTTGGCAAATCCGACCGAAACCAGCTTAGAAGCAAGTACACCAATTTTAGTAAATATCGGTTCAAATATAGCTATAGCTCCCATATATATCTTTCATCCGATTTGGTCTTTAAGTCCCTCACATTCGTAATATGCACTCCACAGGAATGATATTTGGTACCAGATATCAGATAAAGCCCAAAAATAGTTGATTTTAATTTTATTAAAATCAGTTCCGATTTGGATATGCCTCCCATATATATCTTCATCCGATTTCGTGTTAATTGTGCATCAAATGGCAAATATCAGCCCAAATGGCATGAATTTTCGTACATAAGACCGAATTCAGTCCAGAAGCTAATACGTCAAATTTGGAGAAACCCGGTTCAGAGATAGCTATAGTTCGTAAAATGCACGATAGAATTAGATAGATTTTGATTTTGTACCAAATATCTCATAGAGCTCTGAAATGCCCTGTATAAACCTTTTTACGAGAGCTCTACTAAATACGCGTAGTGGTGTAGGGTATCATATAGTCGGCCCCGCCCGACTTTTGAGCTTTCCTTACTGGTTTTTTTTCGAAATCGGTTCAGATTTGGATATATCTCCCATATGTATTTCCTTCTAATTTGATGTAAAAAAAATGATACCAAAGCAATGATAATTGGATGAAAAGGAAAAACATCTGTCAAGTTTAGTGGAAATCGATTGAGATATAGCTTTTATAGATTTGTTATAACCCATTTCGAATTTAAAGCGTTGTAAAGCCCTAATACGAAAATAATATCTAAATTACCAATATGAACCGTCAAAAAAATTCATTTTTTATTTCTTTATATTTTCCCTAAAATTCTTTTAAACTAAAAAAGATAAATTAAATAAAGCAGAGAGGGAGATAGATTTCTACCAACCACATTCATATAACTCACTTATTGTTTGCTTCAATTTTCTGTATCTTACCTATAAAGAAAAATAAAATAATTTCGATTAGTAAATTTTGTCTAATAATATTCAGACTAATCAATAAATGTAGGTAAACCACATTGATAAAAGTTACATGTAAGAATTTAGAAAGCTTAAGTCGGTTTTCCAATGAATAGATACCCTGAAAATACCCTTTCCCTATCAATGTCTAATTTCACAAGCTTTCCCTTTAAATAAATTTTATACTCAGAAATTTGTTTAGACCCTACGTACTTTTGCTTGAAGCGTAAATGTGCGAGTCTTATTTATGAATTCATTGTAGACTTCACATTACATAGTATATCCGTAAGGAAATTGAATTCTATAAATTTATAGCTTTGTGCGATCATTTCGCTGTGGATAATAAAGATTTGCATAACCATATTTCATACATACAAAATAAAGCAAAGCAAACAACTTGAGTTTAAATTCACATATGTATGTATGCATGTATGTTTGATTAATGGTTATTACAATGTGCGTATATGTCACTGATGTAAGAAAACAAAACAAAAATTCATCTATTCAGAAAAATAAAAAATAAATAATATTTAAATGATGGAATATTCATATGCTAATGAGTTGATTGTAGACCGGAAGTAAGAATTTTTATAGGGTTATACGACAAACAAAAGTGATTGAAGGGCCAACGTAGGGCAAAATATTACCGACCTTACTTCTGGGAGGTAATTTTTTTTTTCAGATATTCTATTTTTATTAACATCGAAAAACACTACGTACAGCTATTGAATGGAAAAGATGAACACCACAAATATCAGATCAAGATGCCATAGGAATTTATATAGCTCGTAGTAGTATTGAGTCTATTGAGTATGTGTGTACGACATTTTTTACAAATTTCATATTGAAAATTCATAAAAATTCAAACCTTTTAATATTGCAATATGACTATTTAGATTTTCACGATTGGATTTTGGCCAAAGGTAGTATGTATATGTCTACCTTTTTAGTATAGCCCCCAAAATGAAGGTACCTCCCGGTATTCGGTATTTTGATGATTTTTGCTACAATATTCCCCGGATTTGTCTAAAAATTGGTATTTGTAGGTCATAATGGGTTCTACCTCCGGTGGCGAAACATTGAATAATATTTAAGTGCTTAGTATTTTATTTAAGAAGATTTGATCGATTAAAATCCTTGAAGCATAAAATTGTCTATATAGGTTCCCGTTTTGTTATGGCCCCCATATAACTGCCTCACCCATTTTTTTTTTTTTTTTTTTTTTTTGAAAAGTTTAACAGAATTTTCCGTACATTCTTCTTGTATTTGTAGTTTAAACTGGAACACGTTTGAATTCCGTTTGAATACCGTCCTATTTAATGTGCACCAAATGCGTAATATCAGTTCGAATCAAATGAATTTCAATCCAGAAGAATGTCTGGCAATTTTGTTAATTATCGGTAAATATCGATTTAGACAGAGCTCCCATATATATTTTCGTCCGATTTCTATTTTATTATCGCCATATGTATAATATTCGTGGATTTCGGCACATTGGATCGAATTCATCCCAGAAGCATTTATTTACAATTTGGGGAAAATCGGTTCAGATATAGCTATAGTCGCTCACATTCTTAATATGTATTCTACAAAAATGATATTAAAACCAGATATACAGCTCAGAAATACCTTTGCCAAATATCATCAAGATCGGTACAAATTGGATATAGCTCTTATATATAGCTTTATCCGACTTCAGGTTAATTATGCACCATATGGCCAATATCAGGCCAAATGACCTGAATTTTGGCACATCATACCGAATTCAACCTAGAAGCAAGCACATCAAAATTTGTGAAAATCGGTTAGAATATGGTTATATCTATTATTCAACCGATTTGGTGCTTTAGTCCCTCACATTTGTAATATGCACTCCACAACAATATCAGATACAGCTTAGAAATATCTCTGACAAATTTTACTTAAATTGGTTTAGATTTGGATATAGCTCCCATCCAATTTGAGGGTTGTTGTGCATCAAAATTGCACATTCAACTGTATTAATACTGGAAGTAAATACGGCATTTACACTCGGTTCCCATATATCTACTGCTCCGATATCTATTTCTTGATATAATCCTTCTCAAAGTCATATCATGCAATATTAATAGGAGAGAAACAAATGTCGCCATCAAATTTTGTGGAAATTGATAAAAAAAAGTTGGATATACCTCCTAAATTTTAGTTCCCTCTGATTCCAGATTACGACTGCTCAAAAGCTATAATACGCATTCCAAAAAGCTTCATAATTGGTACGGTCCATCAATGCCCACTATGAACGTTTATTTGTAACAGGTAGCTCTAGCTCATTGTAGTAGATGGTATCATAAAGTCGGCCCGCCTGAACTTTCCTTACTTTCACATTATCTTTTAGGAAAATGTTTATATTTCTGAAATATGTACATATTTTTGCCCATTCCAACACACTTTCAACTCTATTGGCAAACAGATGATTATGTACTAGGCAAAGTTGACGAACAAACACCCTCATTATTTTATTAGATCCATTCTTATGATTGCTGAACACAAATAAATGACCTGAAATATATTAATATGAAATGATAAATGTGATCTATTATCGCACCCGTCAACCGAGAATACACATCTATGAAAATACGTATTGTTCATTGAATAATAATAATTAGAAAATTGTAATTTCCACACTGCTCCCTTCTAGGCAACATGAAAACCTATTTATTTCAAAAATAATTTTCAGGGTCTTCCTCATTAAAATGTGAATATCCTGAAAGTAATACAATAAATGTGGTTTAATATACTCAAACAGAAAATCATTAATCTTATGATTGTGTGAACGAAAGTCTGTAACAAGTAAGTCAGAAATTTCTTTAACATTGCTTATGTAGGCATGAGTCATGCTTATTCGTATTCATGTCTGCATAAATTATTACGACAAGGAAGAGGCTATGCAATGTAAATACCAAAGATCTATCTACAAAATCAAATTCACAAATGTTACATGTAATAAATTCAGTGACATTGATACAAATCGGATGTTGTTGAAATGTGAAGAACAAAGTACATCTTTCATGACTCCACGTGGACTTCTTCAAATGAAAAAGAGAAAATACTACTTCATTATGAATTGTTCGATTTTATTTTACTGGTAATGTGTCATACTATTTTTTGGCGTCTTCCATTTTGGCAGTTTCCAGGAATGAGTACCGAAAGCTGACATTTTAGATGGCCCACAATTCTAATCAGTCGTGACCGTCAGTGACAGACAGAAATCGTATCTAATCATTAAAATTCATTTGTTTGGCCTAAGAGTAATTTCCATGCTAAAACTAAATCTGGCAGCCTCGAAATGCCATTAAGATAAGAAAAAAAACGGAATTCGTGTTTTGAAATAAATAATGTTTTGAAAAAGAATAAATTATAGAATACAAAATTCTACTTCAGTACCGAATATTTCAATGTCATACGTTGTTATTTTTATACCCTACAACACTACTTTTATGTTACGTAATAAGAAAATTTTCACTAAACCGCCAAAATTTTTAATCCCAGCCAAATCACTAATTCATTAAGAGGTCACTTCTGACCTCTAAAGTGATGCTAATAGCCAAGAAATCGGATATATAGCAAAATAGGTAAAATATATATGTAAAAGAACAGATCTTATTTATTCTACCTATAAGTCGAGAACCGCTGGGCCGATTTTCACAATTCTCATCAATTCGGAATAGTCTCTTGCCAGAAACGCATAAAATCTAATAAGTTCGCGGAGAAATATAGCAATGCGATTTTTTCAATTTGATTTTGAATTTTATTTTTTTACACCCCGCAACACTACGTTTTGAGGGTATTATATGCATGTCACAATTATCGTCCGATCCTCACGAAATTTTGTATGGCGGTAGCGTTAGGGTCAGAATCAAAGCCTATTTTTCTTAAGATGTACATTTAGGGGTTCAAATGGACTAAAAAATTAATAATTTTCTAATTTGTAATCGCTCGATTTAAAACTATTTGACACGGGATTTCGCATCAGAGGAAAGTTAATGACATTGTATCTAAAACGAAATCTTCCAAAATGGATTTGGACATAAGGGGACTTCGAACCATGGTCAGCCCCGCACAACTATAGCCTTTGCTTACTTGTTAAATTTAAATACATACTTTTGCAAAATTTTAATTGGAAAAATATTACTATATTGTTTATTATCCAAAAAAATTGCTGCTGATAATATTGATCGAAAACTGTACAACATACAACATGTATGTACAAAATATAAAATGAACAATAATTTTTTACTTTCAACTAAAATTTTCGTTCGTTTCAACATCCATACGTTTTACTCTATTGTCTTGAAAACTCCCTACATCATATTTTTCAATCAATAGAAAGCTGTACTTACTATCACCAATGCTGCACAAATAGCTTTAAATTTATAAAATACAGACATATATTCTCGTGTAGGGCATAACAACGAAAGGTCATATCAATAAACATAAAAAATAATAAATGAGACTTGAGGGCATATGTTACCTAAAACTTGTTTCATTTTAAAACCCCTTTTTGCCTTTGCCGTTCATAAATAACTGAAATAAAAAGCTACATCCAAACACATATGTATGGAAGACTATTTGCTTTAACGAGAGCATATTTTTCCAGAGGAAATTTCTGATTGAAAATTTTACCTTTTTTATCATTGTGCAGATATCATAAAATCCAGATTGTAAGAATCATACGATGCCGGTCGGTATATGTAGTTGAATTGCAACCGGTGTTTTCAAGTATTCTCTGAGGCAGACTTTTTTTCCTACCACATTCATAAAGTGAGATTATGATGTTAGATACTAATAAAAGGTTATGGGAGACTGCAGTCATTTCGGGTTGAAAAGATTTTATTTGTAACTAAGTTCAACATTTTGTTGGTAATGTAAGGACAAAAACTAAAATTAAAATTTCCGTCTCAATTTAAGCCGATTAATTTCTCTTTATTATACTGATGACGAATGTAGATATGACAAGCTATTTCGGACATATACGGATTTGAATAAGATTGTTGTTGAAGTCTATATTGAATACTTTTCGGAAATGTAATAGGCTTCCTTTGCCTGTGAACTTGATAATCATTCGTAATTCTAGGACATTATTGATTAATTTGGTTTTTTTAAATGCATAAAGGCTATAAGAAAACAGTTAACATTGTGTTAACTCTGACCGAGGAAATTTTTGTATACTTCACCATATAGAAAACATAAAATTAATCCAAATCGAATGGTTTCAAACAAAAATATACAAAATATCGTTCATTCTATATATTTTCTCATTTTTTATAACCTCCACCATATAGGGTAATATAAAAAAAACTGCAACAAAGTCAAACGCCATCATTTTTACATTTTTTTTTATTGAATGAAAGCAAAAAAATGTCGGAAAAAGCTTAAAATTTTAGAGTAAATTTAGATTTGTTCGAATTGGTCACCTTTGGCACGAATTATGGCCTTCAAACGGCCAATGAAACCGTCACACGCTGCCCGAATGTTGCTATGCGGTATTTCGGCCCATTCCCAGCGAAGCGCCTGCTTGAGGTGATCGACACTTTGGTATTTTTTAGTGCCAACCTTGCAAAATACTCCAAATACAATATTCCAATGGATTGATATCCGGAGAATTGGGTGGCGCGTGCTGAGTGCGATGGTGCTGAGTCCTGTTGGAATGTTCAAGGTCTGCGGTCAAAATGTTTGCGTGCCCAAGGCATTATTACACCCTCCAGAATATTTTTGCGATAATATTCGGCATTTATTCTGATGCCACGGTCGATTAATACGAGCGCACCATAACCGGCGCTTAAGTTCTGGTGACCAACCGAAGGTGCACATTTTCAGCTGACCTCTTTGGAAAGTAAACATTAACATTTCGTTTGTCTACTAACTGCGGGACAACGAACGTTTTGTCATTGGAGAAAACAATATTCGGCAGTTCATCACTTTCGGCCAAGCGAAGCACCTCCTTAACTCTTTTGAGTCTATTTTCTTTTTGTTGCGGTGTAAGTTTTTGCACTTTTTGGAAATTCGAAGGCTTTACAACAAGCTCATTTTTCAAAATGTTCCGAATGGATTATTGCGATAGGTTCAGCTCACGAGCAATTTTTCGGCCACTGTGACGCGGATTTCTATCAAGTTCCTTCTTTACTTTTCGAGCCATTTCTTCTGTTGTTGCTGTTTTCTTCCGTCCACTTCCTTGACGTTGGGCTACGCCACCAGTATCACGGTAACGAACGATGGTACGAGGCACAAGAGATTTATTCACAGTTAAATGCTGGAGTGCTCTAAAGATAGCCACTTGTTGTTTTCCAACCAAATATAAAGAAATCACACTATCACGCTTGAATTCTATCACGAAAAACTTTTTTTGGAAATTCAATTTCCAATTTCAGTCCAATTTTTAAGTACATTATCGATTGTGTGTAGGCGTTTTTTCTGCAATGCTTCCCAAATATTTTCTTTTGAAGCCTCAATTGCAATTGTCTTGTCTGTTAACACTTATCTTTGACGGCACCCCACAAATAAAAGTCAAACGGTGTCCTGTAAAGCCTCACTTGTTTGTCATTGGTGGGCTTAATACTTATCTATGACGGCATCCCAAAAATAAAAGTCTAAGGTTGTCAAATCGCTGCTGCGAGTTGCCTAACCGACATAAGCTCTTCAATTTTTGTTAAAAAAACTCGTTCAACATGGCCCTAGAACGTAGGGTCAAACCGCTCTTTTTCGAAGACTAATGACCAAAATCGACCTCTGGAGCAAAATCCGCACCAAACAGTGGACCCTGTACCTGTTTCGTTTTGAGAAACTGCTATCCAGTTGGAACTTCATATACCAAATTCAAAGAAGTTTCCTTTAGAAAATTCCCCAAGTATAGGAAAGAAAGACAACCAATATCGACCTCTTTCTGTCTGAGAGGAAGTTTAGACCCTAAATCTCAACCAATCCCGTTGGGAAATGTAACCACGATTATGAAAGTTCTGAATATCGGGAGCTACCGCTATATTGGGACTAAAACAAAACTTGGCCCAACGTTGATATCAACAAATAAAAAATTGCAAGCAATTTCGTTGCAAAATGTGGCTGCAATTATATTTATCTAACATTTGGGAAAGCCTTTATAAAGGAGGTTCGATACACCCCGTTTTCAATCTCATACAAATTTCATATATATATTATGAATTTGACCAAAAGTTTAGCCGTCCATGTCAATACCTTTGACAATTAGAGTGATTACCAGCTGAACATTTTAAACTGGTCTAAAAATGTTACGCTCATCAAAAGCATATAGACAAACTTCATATACTCTTCTTCTAAATATATATGGTAGAAAAAAAACAAGTAAAAACAGTTAAGCCTCCACCGTTTTGGAGGTGAAAAATGTCGCTAAAATAATCAAAATATTGAATATAGAGAGGTACCGTCGTATTGAGGATATACGATATCGTGGTAGACAATTAATTCTCTTTCAGGGGGTAAAGTACTTGGAAGGAACTCTTTTTGTGGATTTTCAGACAATTCCATTGAAAAATGTGGCTGAAATCTTCAAAATACAAAATACGATATAGCCCATCTTTGAACTTGATCTGCCTGCAGATAATTAATTTAAATTAATTCGTTTTTACTCTAGCATGATTACAACAGATGGACGGAGGGAAATCGTCTTAGAATTTTACGCTAATCAAGAATATATACACTTTGTTAGGTATAAAATTATTATTTTGATGAGTTACGAACGGAATGACGAACTCAATATACCCTCCATACTATATTTGGTGGAGGGTATAATCAGGGAAATTTTGAGAAATACCCCCTCGTAGTTACTAACTCGAAATACACTCATTAATTTTAAATTGATGACTGAGAACTCCGAAATACCCATAAATGCTTTTAAAACTGGGACGACCGTAGAGCTTTTTTTTTTGGAAGGATGTGGTCTACCCGTTAGAACTTCAAAATATAAAATTAGGCCAGGTTCTTTGAAACACTTGAAGATGCCCGGTATGAGCTTATGGGGCTTAACGTGAACGATATTGCTATTTTCCATTCATTGAAAACGTGAAATCAAACAAATAGCCTGAATTGCCTTTACAATGATTGCAGCGACAACCATGCTGATATTAAATCAGATCTGCTGGTAGATAACTTAATTAGGAACATTCATGACCCTGTGACCATAATTATCTATAGTCAGGAGGAAAGAAGGCACTCAAGTCCTGCACCAATAAAAGGAATTCTGTTCACAATTTTTATATTCAAACGTGGAAGTTATGTTATGGAATATTGTAGACTCCGTGAAGATTATTTAAGGTGCAATTGTTGGTAAACTTGAATATACGGTCCTGGTGTATATGGGTAATACGGACGTACAAACAATTTTACCATAGTAGGATCGGTAAATATTTGAGTGCGCAACGCCGAATTTAAGGTAAAGCTGTAACATGCCAATATTATTCCAAGCGCAAAGCAACAGTTAAATCATTCTGTCCCATAATATCGACGTAGAAAACTGGTTTCGAGAATTTGGTGAACACAGCTATACAAATATTTTATTTAAAAGTAATTTCAACATTTCACCATGGCAAGGAAAACAAAATATGAGGGAATAAATACAAAGGAAGAAGAATAGAAAACCACCAAATCATAATACAGCTATCAAAATGTAAGCCATTGCGTTTTGCTATGGAATGAAAATGAAAACGAAAACGAAAGAATTGCCATGGGTTCAGACCAATTGTAACAGGGAAATTAGAATTGCGACGGTCACACAATAAATGGAATGAGTCAAATGTTTGTCAAGAAGATATACATCGGAGTGTACAATACCATGGGATAGGTAAAACCACAAATCTAGTGTACCAAGCGTTGCTGGGGAAGAAAAATTCTTCAACAAACTTCGGCCAATCGAGTTTTGCCCAAGGTATGTATGTCAAACCACCTAAAGTTCAAAGTAAAGTTGAAATGTAGCTGATACGGTATGTCATACAAGTGTCCACTTTCCCATGGACACACAGGGAACAATTCCATTCGCATGACCACCAGGACAACAAATGACCATAGCATAGGCAACAAAAGCAATAATAATGAGAACACGTTACCTTTTGGTCATTGTTTGTTTATGGTTATTTTTTCTGCAGTGCAAGTGTCATGATGGACGTACCTCTGCAATATCTTCTGTAGGTTGTCTCTAGGAATGTACATCCAGATCTATGTACGTTTGCACGTTTGGATGGCTTGGAATTTACTATTATTCGCATATATACAGGGTGAGATAAAAAAAAAAACTGCTACAAAACCAAATGTCATAATTTGTTCATTTTTTTAAATTTTATTGAATGCAAGCAAAAAATGTCGGAAATTGCATAACATTTTAGAGTAAATTTAGATTTGTTCGAATTGGTCACCTTTGGTACAAATTATGGCCTTCAAACGGCCAATGAAACCGTCACACGTTGCTCTGCGGTATTTTGGCCCATTCCCGTCGAATTTCTTGCTTGAGGTGATCGACACTTTGGTATTTTTTAGAGCCAAACTGGCTTTCCAAAATACTCCAGACACAATAGTCTGGTATCCAAAGATTTTGGTGAGGAAGCGAGGAACCTCATTTTGTAACCATTCTAGGGTGGCGCGTGCTGAGTGCGATGGTGTCCTGTTGGAATGTCCAATGTCTGCGGCCAAATTGTTTGCGTGCTGAAGGCTTTAATGCACCCTCCAGAATATAAGATTCGGCATTTATTCTGATGCCACGGTTCATTAATACGAGCGGAGAGCGACCATCGGCTGTTATGGTGGCCCACACCATCACCATGGCCGGCTCTTGAGTTCTGGTGGCTAACCGAAGGTGCACATTTTCAGCTGACCTCTTTGGCAAGTGAACACGATCATTTTGTTTGGTTACAACCTGCTGGAAAACGAATGTTTTATCATCGGAGAAGAGCAAATTCGGCAGTTCACCACTTTCGGCCAAGCGAAGCAACTCTTTAGATCGAATGGAATATTGCGATATGTTTAGCTCACGAGTCACTTTTAGGTCATTGCGACGCGGGTTTCGATCACGTCGCTTCTTTACATTTCGAACCATTTCTGCTGATGTTGCTGATGTTTTTTTTTAAATTCTCACCAAAATGCTTTTGTACGCTTATAAACAATATAATGAACTGTCACTGGAATAATTTTAGTTTTTTTCATTTCGCCCTGTATATATCTTCATTCAACATCAAGTTTATTGTGCACTTAATGGCTAATATTACCTCAAATGGACTGAATTTTGGCACATCCGACCGATTGAGTCTAGAGACAAGTACTTTACATTTGGTGAAAATCGGTTCAGATATAGCTTTAGCTCCTATATTTATGTTTTATCCGATTTGGTATTAAAGTCCCTTACGTGCATAATATGCACTCCACAACAATGATATTTGACACTAGGCATCAAATACTGCTCGAAAATACCTCTGCCAAATTTTACCGAGATCCGATCAGATTTTTATACAGCTTCGATATACATCATCATCCCAAATTTAATAGATCTGTTCATATTCAACCTAATTTTACAATTTGGTGAAAATCGAACCGGTATATCTATTGCTTCAATAAATATATATTTATACCCTACAACACTATGTGTTGGGGGTATTATAAGTTTGATTGGGCCAAAAATTATCTAACACCTCGAAATATTGGTTTCCCACATAGAAAAGTATATATGGATCTTCCTAGCTCGCCGAGTTGAGTCGATCTAGCTATGTATGTCCGTCTGTCCGTCTGTCCATGTTAATTTGTAATCACTCTATAGGTCGCAATTATGGTCCGATCTTCACGAAATTTAGAATGGAGGTGGGGTTAAGGTCAGAATAAAACCCTATTTCTTTTGAAGATGATCGCATAATATTTAGGGGTTGAAATGGACCAAATACTGAAAAAATGTCGGATTTTGCAGAAGCTATACAGGTCGCAATTATAGACCAATCGACGCGGAATTTCGCATGTAGCTAGAGTTTAGGGCGGGGAAGAAGCCTACCAATTTGGGTCATCGGATAATATTTAGCGGGTAAAATAGACCATATCTTTTTTGTAGAAAAAATTCAAAATTTTTCATTAAACCGCGAATATTTTAAATCCCGGCGAAATCACAAAGCCATGACAAGGTTACTTCTGATCTTTACATTGATGTTAAGATCCAACAAATCGGATATATAGCAAAATATGTGCGATATATATGTCTATCAAAGAAGATATGCTTCAAAGATCTCTTATATGTCGAGAACGGCTGATCTGATTTCGACAGTTCTCATTAATTCAGAATGGCCTCTTGGCAGGAAAGAAAACACGTCTAAAAAATCGCATAAAAATATCTCTCTAAAGATGAAAATATTGATTTTGTAAAATTTTCTCATATTTTTTCAATTTTGTCATATTTTTGGCATATTTATACCCTACAACACTATGTGTTGGGGGTATTATAAGTTTGATTGGGCCAGAATTTATGTAACACCTCGAAATATTGGTTTCCCATATAGGAAAGTATATATGGATCTTCCTAGCTCGCCGAGCTGAGTCGATCTAGCTATGTATGTCCGTCCGTACGTCTATCCGTCTGTCCATGTTAATTTGTAATCACTCTACAGGTCGCAATTATGGCCCGATCTTCACGAAATTTAGAATGTAGGTGGGGTTAAGGTCAGAATAGAACCCTATTTCTTTTAGAGATGATCGCATAATATTTAGGGGTTGAAATGGACCAAAAACTGAAAAAATTCCTGATTTTGCAGTTGCTCTGCAGGTCGCAATTATAGACCAATCGACGCGGAATTGCGCATGTAGCTAGAGTTTAGGGCGGGGAAGAAGCCTACCAATTTGGGTGGTCATCGGATAATATTTAGCGGGTAAAATAGACCATATCTTTTGTGTTGAAAAAATTCAAAATTTTTCATTAAACCGCGAATATTTTAAATCCCGGCGAAATCAAAAGCCATGACAAGGTGACTTCTGATCTTTACATTGATGTTACCATCCATCAAATCGGATATATAGCAAAATATGTGCGATATATATCTCTATCAAAGAGGATATGCTTGAAAATCTCTTATATGTCGAGAACGGCTGAACTGATTTCGACAGTTCTCATTAATTCAGAATGGCCTCTTGGCAGGAAAGAAAAAACGCCTAAAAAATTGCATAAAAATATCTCTCTAAAGATGAAAATATTGATTTTGTAATTTTTTCAATTTTGTCATATTTTTGGCATATTTTCATTTTGAATTGAACATTTGATAATATTTCTACAGCTAACAAAACTAAGTAGTTAGGATATCAGGATATCATATACAGATCGCATTTATGGCCCGATCCTTATGAAATTTTGCATGGGGATAAGATGAGGGCCAGAATAGAAGCCTACTCTTTTTGGAGATAATCGCCATATATTTAGGGGTTGAAATGGACAAAAAAAACTGCAAAATTGTCAGCAAGTCGTAATTATCGCCCGATCGCATTTGAATGGGGGTTACCGGACATTGCAAAAGCCAAATAGTTTTGAATGGCCATCCAAAAATATTCAATGTGGGAACTAGTTTGCCAACTTTTGTAGACAAAATACGAAAATATCCATTCCAGTGTCTTTTTGGAGAATTCACAAATACAGGAAAGACGCACTTCTGACTATTTCGTTAAGGCTGATTTCGTTGAAGAATATAGTCAAATGTCTGTATCTCATATAGATGCGTTTTAGTCAAAAACCAATAATAAATGTTAATCTTTTGCCACTTCTGAGAGATTATAGGTCTTTGGGAAATATTGGTTCCAGATCTAGGAAGACCATTTACGTGCAACATCTACCTATAAATTGGAAATGAGCAAATTAGTTCAAGTTTCTATTATTCGAAAATTAGAACGAAACCTGATGGTTTTCTTTTATTATTTGTCACAATATCTTGTGGAATTCTTTCGAGTATATGGCCTATATAAACTGTATCATTTATTAGAGTGTTGTAGGGTATTCAACGGTCGGCCCCGCTCGACTGTAGCCTTTGCTTACTTGTTTAATTTTGAATTAAACATTTGGTAATATTTCTACAGCTAACAAAACTAAGTAGTTAGGATATCAGGATATCATATGCAGATCGCATTTATGGCTCGATTCTTACGAAATTTGGCATGGGGATAAGATGAGGGTCAGAATAGAAGCCTACTCTTTTTGGAGATGATCGTCATATATTTAGGGGTTGAAATGGACCAAAAAACTGCAAAATTGTCAGCAGGTCGTAATTATCGCCCGATCCTCACGCACATTTGAATGGGTGTTACTGGACATTGCAAAAGCCAAGCAGTTTTGGATGGCCATCCAAAAATATTCAATGTGTGAAGGAGTTTGCCAACTTTTATAGACAAAATACGAAAATGTCTATTCCAGGAATTTTTGGAGAATTCACAAATACAGGAAAGACGCACTTCTGACTATTTCGTTAACGCTGATTTAATTGGAGAATATAGTCAAATGTCTGTATCTCATATAGATGCGTTTCAGTCAAAAACCAATAATAAATGTTAATCTTTTGCCACTTCTGAGAGATTATAGGTCTTTGGGAAATATTGGTTCCAGATCTAGGAAGACCATTTAAGTGCAACATCTACCAATAAATGGGAAATGAGGAAATTAGTTTACGTTGCTATTATTCGAAAATTAGAGAACGAAACCTGATGGTTTTCTTTTATTATTTGTCACAATATCTTGTGGAATTCTTTCGAGTATCTCGCCTATATAAACTGTATCGTTTATTATAGTGTTGTAGGGTATTCAACGGTCGGCCCCGCTCGACTGTAGCCTTTGCTTACTTGTTTTTATATAACCCTTATCGAGGTCATGCCATACACTGCAATGTTATTTGGTTCATAGTTGGTATGATCTACTGCACATAAATGTCCAATATAAACCTTTTTGTTACGCGAGCTCTACACATAGTGGTGTAGGGTATCATATAGTCAGCCCCACCCGACTTTTGACCTTTCCTTACTGGTTTTCTGTTGTAAATTTATCTATTACGTTAGCACTTGTCTTTTCCATCATTTAGCACAAGTTGCTTCAAATTGTCTGATCTATAGTGACAAAATGCTGCAATACAATGTGTATGATTTAAAGTTTTTCTTTTCGACACAGAACTTTAAATGGATTAAATTGCAAAAAGGTCAACTTCTTTGCCTATCGACTTAAATTTATTTGTTTTTAATTTTTCTCCAATTTCATGCTCAGTTGACTTTAATTAACATTTTGGTAGGAAATCACATAGAATCTTGTTCGTTTCACATTTGCTTTTGTTTGTCAAAAACATAGTACAATTTATCTTGGCTTTTACAAGCACAAGCTTGTCTAGTAATGTATGTATACACACATATGTATATTGTGTGAGTGTTTTAATGCCTCACTTATCCTGGGCTTATGATTTGAGGGTATTTTTCTAAAAATTGTACATACACATACTTATATATGTACTTCAATTGTTAACGAATGTTGAAAATTGGAAGAAAAAACAGAAAACCCTATACAAAAGGTCTTGTCCTATTTATTTTGGTTTCAGAAACTAGACCCGACACTTATAATTAAAGCCCCTTGAAATTCTTGCAAAATTCCGACACTTATAATTAAAGCCCCTTGAAATTCTTGCAAAATTCCAAAAACTATAATATTTTTTTTTTTTTTGTGATTTTAGTGTTCGTTATCAGCTTATGTGTCTTTTGAAAGACAATTTTTACATCAATGTAACCAACACATCGTTGACCAGCATATGAGAGGAGCGAATGTCACTGAACCGCAAAAATCACTTAAAACACAACTATGTTGCAGAATTTCTTCTCCCCCTGCCTGTCAAAAGAGTATTGCTTTGTGTCACAATTTTTATGAATTTCAGGAATTTACTAGCACCCTTTTGGAATTCAGTGAATACTATGTGATGATGGCAATGAAAATTCTTTGTTTTTTTAGAAACTTTGCTTAAGTCTTAGCTTGAATGTGTGTGAATTTCGTACATTTGTTATACGATTTGTAAATAATTATTTTCTAATAAAAGTTTGAGGCTAGACTTTACTGTGTGATATATAGGAAACAAGTAAAGAAAGTCCTAAAGTCGGGCGGGGCCGATTTTATGATACCCTACACCACTTTGCTAATTTCGTTGAGCTCCACTTAATAATTAAAGGTTTTTTTATGGGAGAATTCAATCATACACGCTATGATTATAATTATAATTTAAAATTCAAAGGACTAAATATGCCGAAGCATTTGTATCTTTTAAATTCGGATTTGTATTGCCCATTTGGTGCGAAATTAATTTGAAATCGGATAAAATATATATGGGAACTACATTTGATATATTTCCCAAATATTGTTGTAACAGAGTGCATATTACCGCTGCGGAGGACAAAAATAAAATTTGGCGTACTTATTTTTAGGCATAATCTGGTTCTATGTGCAAAATGCCATACTATTCGGGCTGATATTACACGTTTGGTGCACAATAAAAGGCAAATCGGACGAAGATATGTATGGGAGCTATATCTAAATTTTTACCGATTATCTCCAATTTCAATAGGGTTCGTCCTTGGGCCAAACAAATGTTGTTTGCAAAATTTCATCTCAATCGGATAATAAATGCGACCTGCATTTTGTTCACAAGAATACATGGACAGACGGACGGACGTACGTTTCCATTTTGTGGAACTCTGCTCCGAGATATATTTTTATACTCTACAACACTATGTGTTAGGGGTATTATAAGTTTGATTGGGCCAAAAATTATGTAACACCACGAAATATTGGTTTCCCACATAGGAAAGTATATATGGATCTTCCTATCTCGCCGATCTGAGTCGATCTAGCTATGTATGTCCGTCCGTCCGTCTGTCCATATTAATTTGTAATCACTCTACAGGCCGCAATTATGGCCCGATCCTCACGAAATTGAAAATGGAGGTGGGGTTAAGGTCAATATAGAACCCTATTTCTTTTGGAGATGATCGCATAATATTTAGGGGTTAAAATGGACCAAAAAAATTAAAAATTTCTTGATTTTACAGTTGCTCTACAGGTCGCAATTATGGACCAATCGACGTGGAAGTTAGCGTGAGGCTAGATCTCAGGACTGGGCAGAAGTCTTCTAATTTTGATGCTCATCGGGTAATATTTAGTTGGTGAAATAGACCATAACATCTGTGTTAAATAAAAGTCATTTTTTCCATTAAACCGCGTATATTTTTATACCCTACACCACATAGTGGTAAGGGTATTATGTCTTTGTGCATTTGTTTGTAACATGGAGAAGGAAACGAGATAGACCCATAGTTACTTTTGAGAACCTTCATAGAATCACTTTCTGAGTCGATTTATGCATGTCAGTCCGTCTGTCCGTCCGTCCGTCCGTCCGTCTGTCCATGTATTCTTGTGAACAAAATGCAGGTCGCATTTATTATCCGATTGAGATGAAATTTTCCAAACAATATTTTTTTGGCCCAAGGACGAACCCTATTGAAATTGGTGAGAATCGGATCAAATTTAGATATAGCTCCCATATATATATTCATCCGATTTCCGGTTAAATGTGCACCAAATGTCCACTATCAGTCCAAATTACCTGAATTTTGGCTATATATTTTTCACATTAACTATTTTTCCATTATGCATTTTGTCCAGTCTTTACCATTTTAGGTCTTTGTTAAGGGGCTTCTAACATATTGTAGTGTTGTAGGGTATCACATGGTCGGCCCCGCGTGAAAATAGCCTTTCCTTACTTGTTTATATATAATCCTTCTCCAAGTAATATCATGTACTCTACAATTTCTAGGAAGACCTAATCATACTATGATACAGGGTAAGAAGGTTGTAAAATAATTATAACCCGTAGACCATACTTTATTTACAAATATTAATATTGGTTTTATTCTATTTCTATTGGTTCTATTTTGATTTTCTCTCCTTCTCTGTGGTTTGTACTGTTGGTATTTGGTCAATTTAAGATTTATCAAACTTTAGACCCAAAAAACACACCAACAAGAAGGAATATAAAATGAATTTAGTAGAGTAACCATCATGTTCAACTATATGCATACATAGTCAAAATTCATTTCAATTTATCAATAAAATGTTGTTATAGTTGTTGTACAACAACAACAAAAATGCTGTCAAAAGGGAGGCGTGTTTGACATATTTTCACTTGTCGTTCAATACCACCATTTTTATCACATGCATACATATATGCATCGACATACACATATGTTCATATATAGGTATATGAGACAAGTGGACACTGTGAGTGAGTGCCTTATCTACAACAACACAATGCAAAGTTCAGCAACATCAATCATTTTATGACGAACACACACGCAGACATACGAATGGGTGTATGTATGTTTGTCCTCTGGGTAAAATATTGGCTTTTGCAATTATGTCTATTTTATGGTTATTGTCTATATAAACAATGGAAGCGACGATTTATGGGGGAGTGATGGCTGGTAATGGTGGGGACCAGAAACAGAAAATCATTAAAAAAAAAAAAAAAAAACTTAGAATTTTATAGCCCATACGTATGTATGTTGACAATAAACATGGTATGGGTCATGACATTTTTAAAGCTGGCTTGTAATTAATTGTGGAAGTAAATGATTGCTGTGGAAAGGCAACAAGTTATGCAAAAAGTTATGCTTTAAAATGTTGTGGTTTTTGTGGGAGACAGAGTTTTTTCTAATGGAGCGCAAAGTTATGTTGTTTATGTAGTAGTCACTTGAAAAATCTCCTTTGAATCTTGATAAAATATTTAAAAGTTAGGTGAGGGTCAGAGTTTAGGAATCGAATTAGAAGTCTTTGAGTCGAACAATATAAAGGACATGGAAACTGAGGCGAAACTTCCATGAAAAATTTCGTGACGATCAGACGATGAGTGAGACCTGAATAAAATATTCGCAACACATAGTGTTGATTTCGAGGGATATTATGCATTTTGTGCACAATACTTATAAAATCGGACTACTGCAACAAAGTCAAACGCCATAATTTTTACATTTCAAAGCAAAAAACTGTCGGAAATAGCATCAAATTTTAGAATAACTTTAGATTTCAAATTATGGCCTTCAAACGGCCAATGAAACCGTCACACGCTGCCCGAATGTTGCTCTGCGGTATTTTGGCTCCAGACACAATAGTCCAACGGATTGGTATCCGGATATTTTGGTGGCCATTGTGCGCTGGAAATAAAGCGAAGAACCCATTCTTGAGTCTCGCGAGCTGAGTGCGATGGTGCTGAGTCCTGTTGGAATGTCCAAGATCTGCGGCCAAAATGTTTGCCTTCCCAAGGCTATAATGCACAATATTTTCGCGATAATATTCGGCATTTTTTCTGATGCAACGGTCAATTAATACGAGAGGAGAGTAACCATCTGCTGTTATGGCGGCCCACACCATTACCATGGGCGGCGCTTGAGTTCTGGTGGCCAACTGAAGGTGCGCATTTTCAGCTGACCTCTTTGGCAAGTAAACACGATCATTTTGTTTATTTACAAACTGCTAGACAACGAATGTTTTCTCATCGGAGAAAACCAATTTCGCCATTTCACCACTTTCGGCCAAGCGAAGCAACCCTTTAGCTGTTTAGAATCTATTTTCTTTCTGTTGCGGTGTAAGTTCTTGCACTTTTTGGAATTTCAATGGCTTTACTCGGAGCTCATTTTGCAATATTTGCCGAATGGAATATTGCGATATGTTCAGCTCATGAGCCATTTTTCGGTCACTGCGACGCGCGTTTCGATGAAGTCCCTTCTTCACTTTTCGAACTATTTCTGCTATTGTTGCTGTTTTCTTCCGTCCACTTCCTTACCGTCGGGCTACGCTACCAGTATCACGGTAACGAACGATGGTACGAGACACAAGAGATTTATTCACATTTAAATGCTGGAGTGCTCCAACAATAGCCACTTGTGGTTTTCCAGCCAAATATAAAGAAATCACACTATCACGCTTGAATTCCCTAACGAATAACTTTTTTTTCTGGAAAATTCTCACCAAAATGCTTTTGTACGCTTGTAAACAATACAATGAGCTGTCACTGGAATAATTTTAACAGCTGTCCGACGAGTGGCTTAGAATTGACAGCAGTCTGAAGATGGTTGCAGTTTTTTTATCTCACCCTGTATGGGAGCTATATCCGATCCGATTATCACCAATAGGGTTCGTCCTTGGGCCAAATAAATGATTGTGGAACATTCATCTCAATCAGACAATAAATGCAACCTGTAAGACCTAAACATCCATTTGTCCATGTGTATTTGTAAACAGAATGTGCTTCTTTAACCCGCCAATGGTGACGCTAATTTTACTTTGATTAATGGTGACGCCGGTCTCATGCACCGGGGTTTTAAACTGAAGTTTTTTCGAAACGTATGACTAATAGTTAATATTTTTTTTATTATTTATCCACTTTGACAATAAAATAAAGATATTTAATCATTTTAAGCTCTTTTATTTCAATATTAAAGCTCACAGACATTTTTAAATAGAGCATTAAAAATAACAATGTTTTAGCAATTCATTTTTTAAAATGAAGAAAAAATAAAAAAATCACATATTAATTCAAAAAAATAATGTTAATTAGTCTATCGACAATAGGAACTTTTATAAAATGAATAAAATTGGTATCCTTCCAAAAAAAAAAAAAAAATCAAATATTGTTTCTTGTAGAAGATCTTCAAGCTGACGCTGGAAGCTTTCATAAGACATGCTGTAAAAAAAATTATATTATAAAACACATACATACATACACATGTAAACACACAAGTACACATATATTTACAATAAAACAGCAACAAATTATAACAAACTTAATAAAAACGCGAATAGTAAAAAAATAATTCTTGATTATTTTACTTACACAAACGGTGACTCACGATCTCACACACCAGGGTAGAACAAAAATACACGAACTTGTGTTCACTAAGCAGTTTCGTCATGAACTGACGGTGGGGGATGTACTTAGTTACAGCTACTCGAAATCGCAACAAAAACGAATAACGGTGAAAAGAGTTATACGAATTTTTTAACACAACTGGTCTCACAGACCTGTGCGTCACCATTGGCGGGTTAAAGAGATTGAATGTGGCTCGTTTCTTTTCGAATGTTATAAACAAATGCCCAAATGCACCACAGCATTGCGTAGGGTATAAATAGGCTTCTGACCTTGGCCCCCACCTACATGCAAATTTTCGTGAAAATCAGGCCTCAGCAATTGAAAGCAATCGCAATCTTAAACTGAACTATATCTCAAATCAAAAGCTAATACAAATTTAACTAATCACTGCTGCAAACTGAATTTTCTCATCCCACTGCAATCGTATACTTGTTCATGAAAAAGGCTAAACCAACAAAAATTATGCTGATTTAAATATATAAAAAATTAATAAGATATTTAATAGTATTGATTATTTGCCAGAAATTGTTTAATGCCCAATGTACAGCTGTCCAAGCCACAGTTTTTGTGTGGTGAAAATTAAATGATAATGAAACAACCACTGAATTGCACCAAAAAAGAAGAGCAGACACAACACGAAAACCTCTACCAAAAATCAATATAAATTAATCTCATATTGCACACATTTGGAATTCAAAGCAATATGTTCTGCAAACGATACTGTTGTTTTTGAAATTCTGACGTATGTACGAATACTATGGGGTTATATTTAAAATCGGTTCTTGTATATTAGTTGTTTTCTCCTTCATTGTTATTGGCTGTGAAATGACAATTTTGGCCAACTATTTTTTTAACTTAGATTAAAGAGACATATTATTAGAAAAGTATCTAATAAATTTCTTGAAACTTCACGATTAAACTTACTCAGAACATATGCAAATAATAACGAATCAATTTAATAACCCTCTTGATATTCGAGATATTAATGAAACACAGACAATAGTAAAATTTTACCAGATACAATATTTTGCTTTTCTGACCATTAACAAGCCAATACAAAACAATTGCAGCAACCGCAAACAAAATTTTCCAGAATGCGGTATCCAAATTCAATGGCCAGGTACCTGATATTTGCAATTATTTAATATAAAATTTCATTGGTAGTAAGATAGTATCTGTATAAATATTTTGGGAAATGAAATAATTCTGTTTAAAAAAAATAGTGGTATTTAAACAAAATATTTTGTAAGTATTAGAGAAGCAGGAAAATTTTGTAACACATTTGCATATTATTTACTAGCTGGCCCGGTCCGCGTTGCTGGCCCGAAGTTATAGTCTTTAATGCATATTTAAAAAAAAAAATTATTATAAATAATAATGACTCGCGCCGGTCGATTTAAAGTGTTTTAAACCCTGATCCTATTTATACCCTACAACACTATGTGTTGGGGGTATTATAAGTTTGATTGGGCCAAAAATTATGTAACACCACGAAATATTCGTTTCCCAAATAGGAAAGTATATATGGATCTACCTATCTCGCCGAGCTGAATCGATCTAGCTATGTATGTCCGTACGTCCGTCTGTCCATGTTAATTTATAATCACTCTTCAGGTAGCAATTATGGACGGATCTTCACGAAATTTAGATGGGAGATGGGGCTAGGGTCAGAATAGAACCCTATTTCTTTTAGAGATGATGGCATAATATTTAGGGGTTGAAATGGACCCCTATGGAAAAAATCCTGATTTTGCAGTTGCTCTACAGGTCGCAATTATGGACCAATCGACGCGGAAATTAGCATGGGGCTAGAGCTTAAGGCTGGGCAGAAGCCTTCCAGTTTTGATGGTCATCGGGTAATATTTAGTGGGCGAAATAGACTTTAACATTTGTGTTAAATAAAAGTCAAATTTCCATTAAACCGCGAATATTTTAGTCCCAGCGAAATTATAAATAAATGAAAAGGTCAATTCAGACCGTTACGTAGATGCCGATAGTAAATATATCGGATATATATATATAGCGAAATATATACAATGTGTATAAACAAAGGAGGGGGATGTTAGCTAAAATACTTATATCTCAAGAATGGCTGGACCGATTTTGACAAATTTTGTCAATTCTGAATGCCCTCCTGTCATAAAAGAATAAGATCTAAAAAAATTGTATAAAAATATGCCAATAATGATATTAATATAGATTTTGTAGTATTTTGCGACATTTTTTTTTTATTTTTTCATATTTTTTATCGCATGCTATTTTTTCAATTTGACTTATAGTATTGAGGTGTACATTTTGTAATATTTTTTCACTTTACAACACAGATTGGGTCTATTATATACAGATTACAATTATCGTCCGATTATATAGTATATATCAACCGTTTATAATTTGTGGGTTAGAGGCTGTTTTTTAATCATAGTAAAATACAGTGACAATTAAACAATTTCCGTCTGTCTGTCCGCCAATCTGTTAAAATCTCTATTCATCGGCGGACGTGGGAGATACTGTTTTAAGGGGCTATACCAAAATATACATCTACACTTTACACTTTAATATGCATTTTTAGCCAAATCCTCGAAGTAGGTTAAATGAGGAGGTTCCTTTATATAGGCGCTACTCCAAAACATTGACCTACATTACGAAGAGGTTTTCTATCTACTTAGAAACAAAGATGTCAAATATGGGCCGATCAATTGAAAAATATGGCAAGATCCCGGAAGGCTAAAATCAGGGGGTTACTTATAACTTTTGAAAGAACATTTTCATCTTTCTAAGTTCTCAAGTTATTAAATTTTGTTGAAATAGGTGCGAAAAATATTAAAAAATACCTGAAAACGGGATATACCCTTATATGTGGGCAATATCAAAACGTAGACCTACATGTAACCCATTGAATTGTATCAAATCTAACCAGTAAGGAAAGTTCAAAAGTCGGGCGGGGCCGACTATATGATACCCTACACCACTATGCATAATTAGGAGAGCTTTCGTAAAAAGGTTTATAGAGGGCATTTCAGAGCTGTATGAGATATTTGGTACAAAATCAAAATCTATCTAATTCTATCGTGCATTTTACGAACTATAGCTATCTCTGAACCGGGTATCTCCAAATTTGACGTATTAGCTTCTAGATTAAATTCGGTCATATGTACGAAAATTCATGCCATTTGGGCTAATACTGGCCATTTGATGCACAATTAACACGAAATCGGATGAAGATATATATGGGAGGCATATCCAAATCGGAACAGATTTTAATAAAATTAAAATCTACTATTTTTGGGCCTTATCTGATATCTGGTACCAAATATCATTCCTGTGGAGTGCATATTACGAATGTGAGGTTTAGCCTGTTAACCCAAAACCCCTTTTTGGAATATTGATCTACTAACCGAATGTTAAGATGAATTTTTTTATAAGAAGTCCATATAGAGTAGCTATAAAAAAATTTCGAAAAATAAAAAAAAAAAAAACATTTTTATTAGCATATTTTTACGCATTTTATTATTATAATTTTTTTTTTTTGGATTAATCGTTTTCCAGAGATCATTCCGAAACGGTGTGAATTGACAAAAAGTCAGGCCACTGTTCTGAGTTATAAGCGTAGTATGTTAGTTACTACGCTTATAACTTTACCATATAACTTTATTTTATATGGTAAAAATTATTCTTTATTCTGTCCACAAAAAAGATTGAATTCAATATAATAAGTCAAAATGAAGAAATCATACATTATATAAAATTGACAGAAAAAAACGAATTGAAAAAAGAAAAAAATCTTCAAGTTGTTCCTTGGTTTTTTACAGCAATTGTTTTAATGTCCATACGAAGTTTGTCAATAGAATGTACTATTATTTTGAATTTCAATTATATTTAAAAATTGAAAAAAGAGATAGAATCTTTTTTTTTTGGATTTTTAGCGATTTTGAAAAAGTAATTATCTTTTAACTTTGGTGTGACCGCGTTAAAATATTTCGACATCATCTCTTCAGTTTTGCACATAATTCGGTACTAAACTTCAATGTAACCCGTTTGCAATAAAATATTTAATTTTTTCGTTCATAGCATATCCTCCTACCTAATATATACATAAAATAACAACAAATAATAAATAAATGACGGGTTTGTCCGTTGTTTCTTTATACTTGCCAAAAAGGCCACACATCATATCAGAATTCAAAAAAAAAAAAAAAAAAAAAACACTACAAATGTGCAATCCACAATAGTAAGCCAAAATTAAAGAAAAATAATGTAAGATAAAATATTACTATTGTACATTTCAAATGAAAAAAATGAAAATTTTCAAATTTAACATTTTTACGCATTTTTTTTTTTTTTTTGTTTTTTGGATTTTATCCTTTTCTGCCAAGAGACAATCCCGAATTTGTCTGAATCGTTAAAATCACATCAGTGGTTCATATTTATTGCATATTTAGTAGTGCTCCTGTAACATAATAATTTTTTTCAAGTAGATCATACAACCTATCAACATTTAGCTTAGAGCATTTATAGTGTGCTATAGAATGCATGATATCACTTGGAGAAGAATTATATTAAAACCAGTAAGGAAAGCTCAAAAGTCGGGCGGGGCCGACTATATGATACCCTACACCACTATGCATATTTAGTAGAGCTCTCGTAAAAAGGTTTATACAGTGCATTTCAGAGCTCTATGAGATATTTGGTACAAAATCAAAATCTATCTAATTCTATAGCTATCTCTGAACCGGGGTTCTCCAAATTTTACGTATTAGCTTCTAGACTGAATTCGGTCTTATGTACGAAAATTCAGGTGATTTGGGCTGATATTGACCATTTAGTGCACATTTAACTCGAAATCGGATGAAGATATATATGGGAGCTATATTCAAATCTGAACCGATTTCGATAAAATTTAAAACAGCTATTCCTGTGCTCCATCTAATACCTGGTACCAAATATCACGGTTGTGGAGTGAATATTACGAATGTATGGGACTAAAACACTAAATCGGATGAAACATATATATGGTTGCTATATCTATATCTGGACCGATTTTCACTAAATTTGATATACTTGCTTTTAGGCTGAATTTGGTCCGATGTACTAAAATTCAGTCCATTTGCACTTATATCGGCCATTTGGTGCCCAATTAACCCGAAGTCGGATGAAGATATATATGGGAGCTATATCCAAATCTGAACCGATTTCGATAAAATTACAAACAGCTATTTCTGGGCTGTATCTTATAGCTGGTACCAAATATCATTCTTGTGGAGTGCATATTACGAATGTGAGAGGCTTAAACACAAAATCGGATAAAACATATATATGGGAGCTATAGCTGTTTCTGAACCGATTTACTCCAAATTTGTAGTATTTGCTTTAAGGCTAATCTCGGTCACATGTGGCAAAATTCGGGCTATTTGGGCTGATATTGGCCATTTGGTGGTCAATTAACCCGAAATCGACCGATTTCGATAAAATTTAAAACAGCTATTTCTGTGCTCCATCTAATACCTGGTACCAAATATCACGGTTGTGGAGTGCATAGTAGGAGTGTTAGGGACTTAAAGATCAAATCGGATGAAAGATATATATGGGAGCTATAGCTATATCTGAACCGATTTTCTCCAAATTTGATATACTTGCTTCTAGGCCGAACTCGGTTGGGTGTGCCAAAATTCAGGTAATTTGGACTGATAGTGGACATTTGGTGCACATTTAACCCGAAATCGGATGAATATATATATGGGAGCTATATCTAAATTTGATCCGATTCTCACCAATTTCAATAGGGTTCGTCCTTGGGCCAAAAAAATATTGTTTGGAAAATTTCATCTCAATCGGATAATAAATGCGACCTGCATTTTGTTCACAAGAATACATGGACAGACGGACGGACGGACGGACATGCATAAATCGACTCAGAAAGTGATTCTATGAAGGTTCTCAAAAGTAACTATGGGTCTAACTCGATTCCTTCTCCATGTTACAAACAAATGCACAAAGACATAATACCCTTACCACTATGTGGTGTAGGGTATAAAAAGTATATATCGGAGCCGAGTTGCACAAAACGTACGTCCCGAAATGCATTTCATTTTGGTTGATATTACCCATTATTTCCACAATACACCCGTAATCGGTTGAAGATATATATGGAACCTATTTCCAAATTTGAACCGATCTTAATAAAATTTGGCAGAGGTTTTTCTGTATGGGAGCTATAGCTATATTAGTAACTATTTTCTCCAAATTTGATCTACTTGCTTCTAGACTGGATTCGGTGGGATATACCAAAACACAGGTCATTTGGACTTATATTAGCCATTTGGTGCACAATTAACATGAAATCGGTTGAAGATATATGAGAGCTATATCTAAATCTGATCCGATTATCACCAATTTCAATAGGGTTTGTACTTGGGCCAAACAAATGTTGTTTGCAAAATTTCACCTCAATCGGATAATAATGGCGACCTGCATTTTGTTCACAAAAATACATGGACGGACGGATAGACAGATGGACAGTCGTGCATAAATCGACTCAAAAAGTTATTCTATGAAGATCCGCAAAAGTAACTATGGGTCTATTTCGCTTTCTTCTCCGTGTTACAAACAAATGCACAAAGAAAGTATGGTATATCAAAATAAAAAAAATGTCTTAATCCTCTATTATTTATTACTTTACGCTTTTGAAAATCATGAAAACATGGTTCTTAATAGTAATTGTTGTAAAAAAAACAATATTTGAGTTACCAAACCATTTTTTTAAATAAGTACTTATTAAATCTACTTTTAGTGGCTATAAAATGCTGGTCCGCGCGACTTTGTATTGTTAAAAGATGGAGTTGGTAACCCAATTTGTAATTAGTATTATAACTGGGTACCGTTGGATAACTATCTTATCGAATTTCTTTTACATTTTCCGGTCTGATTTTTGTTTTTTTTTTTTCATTGCAACACACATCAACCCCTTTAAGTAGCAAAATATGTACACGACGAACAGTTAGTGTTCCAAACAAATGTGCGGTACACTAATACACCTTAGAGACTAATTACACAGGTGATTATCTATTTTTAATGTGTTTTTTCCATTATAATGACCATTTACACTGAAATGTTTTAGCTTTTGTTCCGATTTAGATGTGGCATACTACACCTATTATATACAGTTACATTTGTATGGAGCCAAAAAAAAACGACATACTTGTTGCCTCAATCCATTGTTAGTCAAAATCCGGTTGGGGTGCACTATGTGTACATGTAGCGGACAATTACAATTGCGTGTAATTATAACAATAAACATGGCGGTCGACATACAACATTTTCCACTGACTGGAGTATGGAATGGAGTAACAGTAAAAAGAGATTCATGGAGTCTAGTGTCGGAAACTAAAAATAACTGTGGGAAGTCAGGAGATGATAGCTGTTGCCGTTACAACTATTGTTAGTTGTTTTCTTTTCTATTCTGCACAATGGAATGGTAAACGGAAATGAGCATTTTGAGCTACTACCTTTTAATGTTTCCTTAATGGCTAGAATATTTTGTAAGCATATTAGCTATCTCACACGCTCTATATTCAGTAAGGACAATTAGGTGCAAAGGATTACAGTTATTTAAGACAATAAGTGAAGGTGTGGTGGATATATATTTATTGCACTTTCGTTATGTCAACAAATTAAAAATTTGAAAATTTTTGGTGATGATCGGACGATAATTGCTATCTGTATATAATAACCCCAACCTGTGTTGTAAGGTGAAAAAAATTTACAAAATGTATACTTCAATGTTATAAGTCTAATTTAAAAAATCGCATGCGATAAAAAAATGTGAAAACAAGTAAGCTAAGGCTATAGTCGTGCGGGCCGACCGTGTGATAACCTACAACACTACAATATGTTAGAAGCCCTTTTCTGTCCATTTTGGAAGATTTCGCTTTTGGAATGATGTCATAGAGCACTGCCCAGATATTACCATTAGTTTTTTGACCAGGGCCATTTGCCCAATATTTACGCAGTCCGTCGTGCTGTTAGTTGCTGTGGTCCATTTTACAGCTAAAAATAATCCAATGGTCATAAAAAATGCTAAACTTCTTCCCTGTCCTTAACTCTTTTCTCATGCAAATTTCTATGTCGATTGGTTTTCAATTGTGTGATCAGGAATTTTTTTTATGATTTTGGTTCATTTGAACCCCTAAATATTTTGCAATCATCTTCAAAAGCAAGAGGCCGCTCTTAATTCCCAAATTTAGACTCATCTATATGATTTGCTTGTCTACGATATTTGGCTATATTCGTCAACGAAATCAGCATAAAAAGCCAGAAGTTTGCCTTTTATGTATTTTGGATTTTGCTTGAAAGGTATTTTTAGCGTTTCGGTAGAATGAAAATGTTGGTCATTTTTTTACACAAAAAAGTAGTGGTATATTCCACCCAATGTCCTAAACTCCAATTTCATGAGAAATTTCGTGTCCTTAGGTTTCTATTCGTGACCTTTTTAACGGCTGAAAAATCAGGAAAATTTTTCAGTTGTTGGTCCATTTCAGCTTCTAAATATATTGCGGATATCTTTGAAAACAATAGGCCTATCCCTTCTGGGTCTTGTGAAAATTTTCGTGAGGATAGGACGATAATTGCAATCTGTATATAAAAAGCCCAACCTGTGTTGTAACGTGAAAAAATATTACAAAATATACACTTCAATATTAAACATCAAATTGAAAAAATCGCATGCGATAAAATATAAGAAAAAATAAAAAAAAAAAAATGTCACATAACACTACAAAATCTATATTAACATCATTACTGGTATCTTTTTATGCGAAGAGGACATTCTGAATTGATAATATTTGTCAAAATCTGTCCAGCCATTCTTGAGCATTCGTGAGCACATCTCCTTCCTTTGTATATACACATTGTATATATTTCGCTATATATATCCGATATATTTACTATCGGCAGCTGCATAACGGTCAGAATTGACCTTTTCGTCTATTTGTGATTTCGCCGAGATTAAAAATGTTCGCGGTTTAATGGAAAATTTGACTTTTATTTAAGAAAAATGTTATGGTCTATTTCACCCACTAAATATTACCCGTTGACCATCTAAATTGGAAAACTTCTGCCCAGCCCTAAGCTCTAGCCCCATGCTAACTTCCGCGTGGATTGGTCTATAATTGCGACCTGTAGAGTAACTGCAGAATCAGTTTCATCAGCAGTTTTTGGTCCATTTCAACCCCTACTATTATGGTATCATCTCCAAAAGCAATAGGCTTCTATTCTGGCTCTAGACCCACCTCCATTATAAATTTCGTGGAGATCGGGCCATAATTACGACCTGTAGAGTTATTACATATTAACATGGACAGACGGAAGGGCGGACATACCCAATACATAGTGTTGTAGGGTATAATAAAGGATGCCACAGATTTGTTTATCAGATATTCTACTCTCACATTCCATAAATATTTTCGGCATCATTTACACGATATTTGAACATTTCGATGCATCAACATCAAAATACTAAGCACATTTTGACAAATGTATATGAACAAAAGTATGATACTATCTGTGAGTACGATTATCACATTTACAAAATGGCAGTGATAAACCATTCGAATTTTCTAAAATGAATTAAGGCTTTAAGGGCACCTAATACTTTCAATACATTGTACTGAAATATTCTGTCCATATGATACTGAAATTGGCCTAATTAAAAATTGAATATTTAACAAGGTAACAAAATGTATCGTAAATGATGTAATAGTATATTTTTTGTAGGCTTTTGGAGCATTATACATACATACACACACCACATATAACTTACCATTTAGTAACAATTCGCTGCTGCTATTGACCAAATTGTCCATTATTGGTTGGAATGTGTAGAAGGTTAATGTTTCCAATTTGTTGCTTTGTACATTGAACGACAATAGAGCTGTTGTGCCACGCAATAGGCCGTTATCGATTTTTTTCAATAGATTGTTACGCAAATTTAAGGTTTTCAAATTATTCAAGCCATCGAGGGCGCGTTCTGAAATACGCTGGAAATGAGAAAAAAAAGTAAGAGGATAAAATTAAAAACTAATTTATGATAGAAATTCACGAAAAATACATTAGATTAGCAAACATATTTCTGGATGGAAATGTAAATTACGCCCAGCCCACCATCGAAGAATTCATTGACGTGTAAATGGCTTACAATCATGTAAATTAATAATTAACTTTCGCATGTGGGCCATATGTTGTCCTTTCAAATGACCAAACATTCAATCGGCGATAATGGAAGCATAACATCCAACGTTGAGAACAGCAATATTCGTTCATATGTAAGTAAATAAATGCACCTGTTTGAAACTCCCATAATTATGTAAGGATTATTGCGTGGTGTTGATGAATGATATAAAAGAGCATAAATAAACAAACGTAATGGATTCATATAAGGTACTTCAAATTTATGGTTGAGTAAATTAGAGTGTTTCGAAAACGAATTGTGGATGGCGAAGTTTTATTTTCATTTGTATACAATATTGACGAACATTTGCTACGGGAAGCTCTTCCGAGTAAGCAGATTATTATTATCATGACTCTTGTTCTTTTCTTATTGAGTTGTATACAAGGTGATATGAAAAAACTGCAACCAAATTCAGACTGATGTCATTTCAAAGCCACTCGTCCGACAGCTGCAATACAATAGCATTTTGGTGAGAATTTTTCCAGAACAAAAGTTATTCGTGATGGAATTCAAGGGTGATAGTGTGATTACTTTATATTTGACTGGAAAACAACAAGTGGCTATGGTTAGAGCACTCCAGCATTTAAATGTGAATAAATCTTTTGGGTCTCGTACCATCGCTTGTTACCGAGATACTGGTAGCGTAGCCCGACGTCAAGGAAGTGGACGGAAGAAAACAGAAACATCAGCAGATGTTTCGATCAGCGACTTGATCGAAACCCCCGTCGCAGTGGCCGAAAATGGCTCGTGAGCTAAACATATCGCAATATTCCATTCGGCAAATATTGAAAAATGAGCTCGGGGTAAAGCCATTGCTATTCCAAAAAGTGCAAGAACTTACACCGCAACAGAAAGAAAATAAATACAAAAGAGCTAAAGAGTTGCTTCGCTTGGTTTTCTCCGATGAGAAAACATTCGTTGTACAGCAATTCGTAAACAAAGAAAATGATCGTGTTTACTTGCCAAAGAGGCCAGCTGAAAATGTGCACATTCGGTTGGCCATCAGAACTCAAGGGACGGCCATAGTACTGGTGTGGGCCGCCATAACAGCCAATGGTCGCTCTGCTCTCGTATTAATCGACCGTGGCATCAGAATTAATTGGACATTCCAACAGGACTCAGCAGCATCGCACTCAGCACGCGCCACCCAAATATGTGCAATCGCTTCTTTTCTTCGCACAATGGCCACCAAAATCTCCGGATACCAATCCGTTGGACTATTTGTCTGCAGTATTTTGAAAAGCAAGCTTGGAACTAAAAAATACCAGTGTCGATCACCTCAAGAAGGCACTTTGCCGGGAATGTTCCAACATACAGCAGAACAACATTCGGTATTTTGGACCATTGGGCGTTTGAAGACCATAATTCGTGACCAATTCAAGTAAATCTAAACATATTCTAAAATTTGATGCTATTTCCGACATTTTTAGCTTTCATTCAATAAAATTTAAAAACAAAAAATTATGGCGTTTGACTTTTTTCCATTTTTTTTATCTCACACGGTACATACAGTGTTGCGCTACCAGAGCTAGAGCCCATAATGACCCACAAATTCTAATTTTTCGACAAATCCGTGAAAAATGTGGCAAAAATCATCAAAATACCGAATATCGAGAGGTGCCGTTATATGACGGCTATATCAAAACCTGGACCCATATATTTCATTTTCAATACCAATCATCCCATATACAATGTCATATTTTGAAGCTCTACATCAAATAATGTGGCTGTATCGTGATTTCAACAGACAGACGGAGAGACAGACGGACATCGTTAAATCGACTTAGAATTTTATGCTGATTATGAATATATATACATTACTTGCGGGACACGGTGCGCTTCGCTACCCCTTTTGATTTTATATGGATTCAAAATTTTGTATACAAATATTTGTTGGTGAAAAAAAAAACAAATCCAAACATTTTAAAAACGTTGTTATTGTAGTACTGTGATGAGTAAACAAACCAATAGTTCGGATTACCAACGCGTGAACATGCCAGAAACAGCTGACAACGAGAAAAGCAGGAATATGCCATGTTTAGTCCACATACACAAAGGGTTTGTCCTTCAAAGCAAATTCTAATCAAATCCCGTCATTTATTCCCAATTCGGAGAATGTATCAGAATAGATATGTGCATATAAAATCCACATTTTTATCATAATCATAATAATAATAATAATAATAATAATAATAATAATAATAATAATAATAATAATAATAATAATAATAATAATAATAATAATAATAATAATAATAATAATAATAATAATAATAATAATAATAATAATAATAATAATAATAATAATAATAATAATAATAATAAATAATAATAATAATAATAATAATAATAATAATAATAATAATAATAATAATAATAATAATAATAATAATAATAATAATAATAATAATAATAATAATAATAATAATAATAATAATAATAATAATAATAATAATAATAATAATAACAATAACAATAATAATAATAATAATAATAATAATAACAATAATAATAATAATAATAATAATAATAATAATAATAATAATAATAATAATAATAATAATAATAATAATAATAATAATAATAATAACAAAAATAATAATAATAATAATAATAATAATAATAATAATAATAATAATAATAAGAAAAAGAATAATAATAATAATAATAATAATAATAATAATAATAATATAGTTATAATAATATAATAATAATAAAATGAACGAAAGCATAACAAGTGGAGAAAGATGTAAATGTTTATAAGTGCGGTTGTAAGATTTAGAAGATTTTCCAAAAGAATTTTAGTTTTATGTAATTCTTTTGTTCCTCTTCTATTGAGCTTACGATCTCGTCACTTGGGTAAAAAATGTTTTTTGTCATAGAAGTTATTTTTTAAATAACTTCTGGGGAGAATATCCCAGACAAGAAACAAGGGAACTGATGAGGATTGGTGGCTCTTTCCGAAACCTAGGTATTCCCTGCCTTACCCCCTGGTAAACATTACCATCGTTCTCCACTCATAAACAAACGTTGTTTTTATAAAAACAACAATAATGGGATTTTGCCTGTCGATTTTGCAACAACAAAATACTATGGTATCCCAAACAAGCAAGCCAAACACTGTTCTATTATTTTACCCCCTTACATTCTACCATCGTTTTTTTTTCTGTGTTGCGGCTTTAATTAACAACTTGATTAAATACATATATTCGTTTCTGGTTTATGCATGTTTTTTTAAATACCTTTTTGTTTGACTTTTTTAGTCAGCCATAAAAGTTAATTAATTTTTTCTCTCTGCTATTTGAATTTATTACATCTAAACATGCAATTAAGTTGTTTTGCTTCCCTAATTAGCTGTGCAATAATCACATAGATTATTATTGAATTCATAATATCCTAATTGCTATAAGGTGTGATGATAATGATAGTTATTACTATTATTAATATATCTAAACCATAAAAAGAAGTATATAAATATCTACATATTGTAATGAGTGTGAGAACAAAATTAATATGCTTACTTATAAATATAATTCTATCACGAATTTTTGAGTATAATAAACATATTAAAAATAAATCATAAAAGGTATGTTGTTATTTCTTAGTCTTTATCAGTCTATAAAGTAAACAGCCAAAATTTATATATTCTGAAGAACTGTTTCGTATATATATATATATAGCTCAATGATAATATGCGCAAATGACATGTGCCTTACTCAATAACTTTTTTTTTCAAGTTTTTGTGGAAAACGAATACTTATGTTTAGTGAATTGCGCATCTTTGTAAAGATTAGTGTCCGCCTTTTATACCCTCAGCCATATGACTATAGAGGATATATATCATTTGATGCGGCCAAAACGTGCCTCATCGAAATAACGGTTTTAGACCCTAGGTTATTTGAAGTCGATCTAGGGGTGTCCGTCCGTCCATCGGCTGGTGCGCACGATTAATCTCAAAGGGAGTATCCGACTTGGTCAAAATTTGGTACACCGTAATATTATTGTCAAACTTAGATCTTAGAAGGGTAACATAGGTCTACGCCTTCTGGTGCCTATCCCACAAAATAATTTTAGATTTGTTCGAATAGGTCAACTTTACCATGAATTATGGTCTTCAAATGGCCAATGAAACCGTCACACGATGCTCAAATGTTGCTCTGCGGTATTTTAAACCATTCCCGGCGCTTGCTTAAGGTGATCGAAACTTTGGTATTTTTTAGTGACAGCCTTGCTTTCCAAAATACTTCAGTTACAATAGTCTAACGTATTGGTATCCGGAGATTTTGATGGCCATTGTGCGCTGGAAATGAAGCGATTAACCTCATTTTGTAACCATTCTTGGGTGGTGGTCGATTAATACGAGCGGAGAGCGACCATCGCTTGTTATGGCGGCCCACAACATCACCATGGCCGGCGCTTGAGTTCTGTTGGCCAACCGAAGGTGCACATTTTCAGCTGACCTCTTTGCCAAGTAAACACGATGTTGTTTTCTCATCGGAGAATACCAAATTCGGCAGTTCACCACTTTTGGCCAAGCGAAGCAACTTTTTAGCTTTTTGAGTCTATTTTCTTTCGTTTGCGGTGTAAGTTCCTTCACTTTTTGGAATTTCCATGGCTTCACCCCGAGCTCATTTTTCAATATTTGCCGAATGGAATATTGCGATATATGTTCAGCTCACGAGGGACGCGGATTTCGATCAAGTCGCTTCTTTACTTTTCGAACCATTTCTTCTGATGTTGCTGTTTTCTTCCGTCCACTTCCTTGACGTCGGGCTACGCTACCTGTATCACGGTAACGAGCGATGGTACTAGACAAAAAAATTTATTCACATTTAAAAGCTGGAGTGCTCTTACTATTTGTGGTTTCAAGCCAAATATAAAGAAATCACACTATCACGCTTGAATTCCATCACGAATAACTTTATTTCTGAAAAATTCCTACCAAAATGCTAACAATAAGCTGCAATATAATAAGCTGTTACTGGAATAATTTTGACAGCTGTCGGACGAGTAACTTAGAAATGACAGCAGTCTGAAGTTGGTTGCAGTATTTTCATCTCACCCTGTGTATATCCTCCATGATATAGTGTATAAAAAATGGAAAATAAAATTATAAAAGGTGAGTAATAAATTCCATTTCGATTGCCATATTACTGAAAATGATACACATACTTTATTGCAGAGGAAGGCAAAGACGGAATCGTAGGTAAACAGGTGGGAAAGAGCCAATACTGTAATTATTAAAAAAATATGTAGACTAAAATGGCGAAACTAAAGTTGCTCATCTGGTACACCCCAACTAAATTCTCTTTTACATATTCGATTTGACTAATGAGGCGTTCACTCAGAAAGCAAATCAGCAATAGGATTTTTTTTATTTTTCTAAGTGAAAATGACTACACAAATTAATTCCGAAATGTATTCAGTTAAATTTCTATTTGAAACGAAACAAAAAAGTTTATTGAAAATAAGCAATTGAAATAAAAAACAATTTGAATTAACTCAAACCTGAAGTCTGTGATGCCCTGGGCTAAAAACAAATTTTGAAATAGATAAAAAGTTGAAAAACAGCTTAGTTAAATATACAACATTTCAAACGATAGCAATCATTATCTCAATGCGAATAGCGAAAAAGCTCCCGACTTACATTCTTCATCATTTTACCATACATTTTGCACA
Source organism: Musca domestica (assembly GCF_030504385.1). Classification (NCBI taxonomy): domain Eukaryota; kingdom Metazoa; phylum Arthropoda; class Insecta; order Diptera; family Muscidae; genus Musca; species Musca domestica. The sequence continues at coordinate 5,769,542 of NW_026712296.1, read as the reverse complement.
GTTTGTTGTTGGTTCGGTAGATAATGGGATTTTGTAGGTTTATTCCTTAAAGAGAAAATAACAGTTACGGATGACCATCTTCACAAGTGGCGGCTTAACATGAATGAAAGCAAATAATTCTAAAAACTGATATCTTTGTCTTCTTCCTTTCATTACACATGGTTCTTTGAGCTCCTACACGTACAGTTTAGACGTAAATATTAGATACCAGGATTCTGGTCATGCTTAAAAAATATGTAAAGGAATGGCCCCTTTAAAGTAAACGAAAATATAATGTGTATTTCTAGTAATGCAGGAGTATCCTATGCAATTATGCCTAAGGTATACCGACGTGAGATGTCTGTTACGAATATCATAGCCGTAACGTTCATTGAAGCGTAAAAACATGACAAAGTGTAAAAGAAACCCTTAATGATAACGAGGGACGAAAAAAAGTCACGGATTAGCGACAAGATTTGGCAAATCATTATTCAAATCATTATTTTCATAACGATGATGGATGAAAAATAAACAACAAAAAAAAAAAAAAACATATACCAACGGTTATTTTTTTTATGCACACAATAGAAAATAAAGAACAAATAGGGTTATGTTTCGTAAGCATGAATTATTTACTAAGTAATCAAATTTGAAATTTGATGTAATACTTCGCATGTTGTACCTCCCGACTTTAAGTCTTTTGAAGGCTTCAGACCTAGTTTGTGATTTGGAGTTTCAAGTTCTCCGAAGATACTCACTTCTTGGTATATCCTCACATATATTGGGAGACATCAATATACGGTATCACAGGCTAACATTTATGTATTTTTATACCCTACACCACAAGGTGGTCAGGGTATTATGTCTTTGTGCATTTGTTTGTAACAGGCAGAAGGAAACGAGATAGACCCATAGTTCCTTTTGATGATCTACATAGAATCACATTCTGAGTCGATTTATGCATGTCCGTCCGTCTGTCCATGTATTATTGTAGACAAAGTACAGGTCGCATTTATTGCCCGATCCAGATGAAATTTTGCAAAGATCTTTTGTTTGGCCCAAGGACGAACCCTATTGAAATTGGAGATAATCGGTCAAAATTTAGATATAGCTCGCATATATATCTTTATCCGATTTGCCTTCTATTGTGCACCAAACGTGTAATATCCGCCCGAATTGTATGGAATTTTGCATATACACCCAAATATGCCAAATTTGATCGAAATCGGTTCAGATATAGCTATAGCTCCCATATATATTGTTCATACGATTTTTTATTTTTGTCCTCCGCAGTCGTAATATGCACTCTGCAACAACAATATTTGGGGAAATATATGAAATACAGCTCAGAAATACATTAGATAAATTTTATCGAGATCGGTTCAGATTTGGATATAGCTCCCATATATAACTTCGTCCGATTTACCTTTTATTGTGCACCAAACGTCTAATATTTGTCCAAATGGGATGGAATTTGGCACTTACGACCGAATTGAGTCTAGAAGCTAGTATGTCAAATTTGGTGAAGATCGGTTCAGATATAGCTATAGCTTCCACATATATTATTCATCCGATTTGTTATATTTGTTACCCACAGCCGTAATATGCACTCCGTAACAACGATATTCAGGGAAATATACCAAATACTGCTCAGAAATATCTTTACCAAATTTTATCGAGATCGGTTCAGATTTGGATATAGCTCCCATATATATCTTTATCTGATTTCAAATTAATTTTGCACCAAATGAGCAATACAAGTCCGAATATGCTTCGGCATATTTAGTCCTTTGAATTTTAAATTATAATTATAATCAATCAACTCAACTAAAGCTCAACTAAATTAGCAAAGTGGTGTAGATTATCATAAATTCGGCCCCTCCCGACTTTAAGACTTTCTTTACTGGTTTTTTTTTTTTTTTTTGGGTTTGGGTAATACCTAGATGAGCTCCTTGCAAAATTGTTTAATATTTTCAAATCTTTTAAAACATCGTTCGAGCAAGGGAAACCCTAAACATAACGATGCTAAATTAGTAACTTTCAAAACTAGTTGAAATATAATAATGCAATAAATTTGTCTGTGTCTTTGGGCGAATGTGGCCGAATATATCCAATATTAGGCCTACTAATGTAAACCTATAACAGTTCCATCCGATTTAATTTTTTCCTAAGTTCTGGTAGCGCATCAGATTCAATTCCTTATTCAGATCTCAGACCTTAGCTATAGCCATTCTATATATCGTTATTCTATCTAAATTTTTGTAAAGGTTAATCTGAAATCGGAGGGAATATATATGAATGCCCATTTTATCTAAGTTTAAGAGAGTTATTTTTGAGGTTGAATGTATGTGATCAATCATATAAAATATCATTGTTATCTGGTGCTTATTATGAAATTGAGGAATCGTAATTTAAATGATGCTTTATATAAATCAACCCGATCTCTATTAAACATTTCTAGGGTTTGGTAAAACTTACTGATTTTGAAGAGATTTTAACCACCAGGAACGGTATATCCCTGCATAAATGCCATGGGCATTTAATCGGCTTTGAATTTTATGCTGTTCAAGAATACGTGCGTTACATCTTATGCTTATTATTTTTATATCCTCCACCATATATAGTATGGAGGGTATATTAAATTCGTCATTCCGTTTGTAACTCATCGAGATAACCCGGACCGTCCGTCGGTCTGTCCGCCTGTTGTAATCACGCTGGAGTCAAAACGAACAAGAATAGGAAGCTACAATGCTTCATAAGTCAGTCTTTTGTCTGCAGATAGGTCAAGTTCGAAGATGGGAATAGTGGTCCACGATATCGTATAGTTCTCATACAACGGTACCCCCGATATGCGGTTGTTTTATGACTTTAGTCACATTTTTCATTTGAATTGTCTGAAATTCTACACAAGAAGTTCTTTGTGAGTATTTTACCCCCTGAAAGATAATTGTCTATATAGGTCCACGATACCGTATAGGCCCTATATAACGATATCCGCCGATATTCGATAGTTCTCTGTGAGTACTTTACCCCCTCGAAGAGAATTGTCTATATAGCTCTATGGTATCGTATAGACCCCGTATAACGGTACCCTACGATATGCGGTATTTTCATGATTTTAGTCATATTTTTCAATGGAATTATCGGCAATTCTACACAAGGAGTTCTTTGCAAGCACTCTACCCCCTGGAACATAATTGTCTATATGGATCCCCGATAACCTCACGTAGTTTTTAGAGTTTATGGTAAAATCTAGGGAAATCGCGTAAAGATATGCCAATAAAAAAGTGAATATTTTTTGATTTACTTTTTGTCATATTTTTTATCGCATGAGATTTTTTCAATTTGATTTCCAATTGTACAGTTTGTATTATAATACCCTCTACCATAGTATGGAGGGTATTGTAAGTTTTTCATTTCATTTGTAACACCTCGAAATATACATATCAGCCCCACAAAGTATATATATTCTTGATCAGCATAAAATTCTATGTCGATTTAGCGATGTTCGTCCGTCTGTCCTTCTGTAGAAACCACTCTAGCTTCCGAAGTATATTGATAAAAGTTTACTCAAATGTATATTATGTAGCAGGACTTTTGGTATTGAAAATGGGCCATGTAGGTCCATGTTTTGGTATAGCCCCCATATAACGGTACCTCTTGATATTCGGTATTTTTATCATATTTGCGACAATTTTCATCGGAATTGTTTCAAATTTTGTATTTGAAGTTCGTAGTGGATACTCCCGATATTCCGTATTTCGATGATTTTAGCTCATTATTCACAGATTTTTTTTTGTTTTCTGGAAGTTTCGCGTTTGAATATTGTGATGTCTTATAACAATGTCGTCGTATAGACCCTAATGTAACAGCTAGATTCGGTACTTTTAAGATTTTAACAGATTTTTTAACGGATTTTATTGTTTTTGAGAATTGTCAAATTTTTTCCAAATGGTGGAGGGTATTCAAAGTTCGACATGGCCGAACTTACAGCTTTTTTTCTTGTTTTTCTCCTTACAACACTATGTGTTGGAGGTATTATATTCAGGTCGCAGTTATCGTGTGATCCTCATGAAATTTTCCATGGGTAAGGGTTAGGGTCCGAATAGAAGCCTATTGTTTGTGAACATGTATATGTAGGTGTTCAAATGTATCAAAAAAATAAAATTTTCCCGATTTATTCGTCCCTCTACAGGTCACAATTAATCACAAATCGTCGTGGAATTTTGCCCGAAGTTAGAGTTTAAGACGGGGCGGAAGTCTAGAATTTTGAAGTATATTTAACTGTTAAACTGGACCACAACTTTTGTGTGATATTGTTTTGAATACCTATCACTTCGACAGAGAACGTAAATATAGGCAAATGCCCCCGGCCAAAAGCCAAAGGTAACATTTGTTCGGGGCTGTATGTCATCATTTCAGAAACGAAATCTCACAAAACGGATTTGAACATAAGAGGGTCTTCCCTGTGCTAATATAGCATTTGCTTACTTGTTTCAATTTGACTTCTACATTTTGTAACATTTTTAACACCCTACAACAATGTAGTTGTTGGAGATATTATATACAGGTCGCACATTTCGTCCGATCTTCAAGGAATAGGGGGTTGGGTTAGGGTCAGAATAAAAGTCTCGTGATCCTGAATATTTCGGGTTGAAATGGACAAAAAACTGAAAATTTTCCTGATTTTGCACTTGCTTTACAAGTCACAATTTTCGATGAACATTTAATAAAAACATCTTTTGACCTAGGGGGTTTTCCAATATATTATAGTGTTGCAGGATATCATATGGTTGGCCTTACTTGTTTAATTTAAATATTTCTTCGAGATATTTTGATCTAACCTTCGCATCGGAGCAAAATTGAGATATTGAAAGGCTCCTTAATAAAAAAAGAGATTTGTCCACTTAGCTCACAATTTTTTCCCACTTAATAATGTCTGATTGATCATACAACCAACCTGGTACCAAAGTATGTGACTGACATACATAGCCAGACAGAGATGAATTTTGCACTTTGGTTTTCCGATCATTATTTCGGCATGTTCTACACTTTTGAATTATAATAGAATAACATTCTCCATAGCGGGGTGCGGTTAAAACTACTTTGAATACAAGAAAGCATGACCAGACTTAGAGACGACTAGTGGGATGATTTTATGAAGACCATTACTAATAGCGTAGTGTCTATCACCAGTAAGTTGCATATACATTCAAAACACTTAATCCGTGTGTGTATTTGCTAAAGGTTATTTACTTGTTTGAAAAGTTTGTCATATTGTACAGTGCGTTTCTTGCAAATATCGTATAAATTAAAGACATCCCGTTTAAATTTAAGCTTTTAATGAAGCCCATACAAAGCACATACATTGAAAAGTTCTGCACACCCCATTTCAACACTTGAACTGAACAACAAACGCCTATCATCAACACTCAAATACTTGAGCAATCTCGACACGCAATCTTGCTGCTATAGCCCGTACATATTTACGTACGTTTAAATTTACCATCCTTTTTCCCTTAATGGAGAAGAAGAAGAAAAAAGTGTTCTAGCGTCAACCAAGCAAAAACGCGAAGAATGATGACAATTTTTGCAGAAAAAAAAAAAACACAAAAAGTACAAAGAACTAAGACGACAACAGCACCATAAACTGACAAGCAAACCCGAACAGTGAAAAAATTACTTAGAAATCCTTATCCCAGGCAAGCTTCTCGCAGCAGCGCATGAATGTATGTGGGTGTGCGAATGGACACACAATTTTGAGCAAGCTGATAGTGTCAGGCACACCAGATATGTAAGATGTGTAAGTCACATATCCAAGAATTCTCAACATAAGTTGCACTGACATACATTTACTCCCACATATCCGCGAAGAAGAAGACGAGGATGTGCTGGAAAAACTCCTAAGCTGTTATGTAAGTTTTTTTTTTCCAGCCACCACCACCATGAATGTTTATGACAGTATTGCGACCAGCTTTTCACTTATTTATTTTTTGTTGATGTTGTTGTTCTCTTATCTCAGAGAATGTCACTGACTCAAAAAAGGCCCATATATCTGTCTAGTTGGCTTTAATATGCTGTGACTTTTCTACAGGCATATCAGAACGTTCATTCTCTTCATTTTGTATGTGCCAGCGTATTTTCATTCTGAAATGCCATGGTTTGCAGTATACTGGCGCCGCGCATCACTTTAGCTTAAGGATCATGATTTCCAAGCGTATTACAAAAATCATGCTCTACCCACATAAACTTAATATTAAGCTGTATGCGTAACCTCAACAATTACTGGCAAGTGCGAATAAATAGCTGCGGGCTAGTACAATGGTTGTTACAGTTACAAAAAAGCAACAAGTACAACTGGCGGCAATATGAAAATGCATACTCGCTATATATAATTGAAACAGACCACAATGTGGGGCATGGTTTTAAACGCTTTTTCATAGATATACATTTATTTGTAGTAAAACATGCAAGGAAAAAGAAATGTGTGCTATTCCATTCATAATATCCTCCATTGAGTTTAAGTTAAGTCCCACCGAGGAGCATAATCATCTGCATACACACATCACTCATTTACTTAAAGAGAGTCACATCTCAAAAATTCAATTTCGATACGCCGAGATTAAACAGATTATTACACAACAATTTTCTGTCATGGGTTAAACTATGCATTTCGAAATTCAAATACACAATTTGAAAGAATTCTGGCGAAAAACGTCGCTAAAATCATCAAAATACCGAATATCGGGAAGTATCGATATACGAAGACGTGTAACTTGCCTACTCGCAAAATACACATATGTGCAAAATTTTAGCCTCCTATCTCAATTCGTTCGAAAAATAGGGTGATTTAAATAGACAGAAATACAAACAGACAGATAGACGGAGGGCCATCACTAAAAACAACAAAGAACAAGTATAAAAGCAGCTGAGTTCGGCCGGCCCGAACTTTTAACACCATCTACCATTTGGAAGGAACTTGAAAAAATTTCAAAAAACTTCCGGAAGATACAACTTAAATAAAAACAGATATATGGAGACTATACGAAGACGTGGGCCTGCTTACGAAATTTGTTGTCATAGGCTGTAGTACTCATTATGACATTCAAATATCAAATTTGAAACAATTACGGTGAATAATGTCGCTAAAATCATCATCAAAATACCGAATATCGGGATATGGGGGATTTACGAAAACGTGGACCTACATACGAATTTTTTTTGTCATAGGCTGTAGTACCCATTACGAACTTTAAATACGAAATTTGTTACAATTCCGGTGAATAATATAGCACAAATCATAAAAATACCGAGTATTGGGAGGTACTACACGAAGACGTGGACCTGCATGCAAAAATTGCTGTCATAGGCTTTAGCACGCATTACGAACTTCAAATCATGAAAATACCGAATATCGGGAGGTACCGTTATATGGGAGCTATACAAAAAAGGGGACCTCCATAAGAAATTTCCATTGGTTGTAGTAACCATTAAGATCTCCCAATACAAAATTCCGGTGTATAATGCCTCAAAAATCATGAAAATACCGAATATTGGGAGGTACCGTTATATGGCGGCTATACGAAAACGTGAACCGATATGACCCATTTAGGAACTTAACCTACTGGCAAAATACACATGTGTGCGAAATTTTAAACTTCTATCTCAATTCGTTCGAAAGGTAGCGTAATTACAGCAGACAGAAAGACAGACGGAGATACAAACACACAGTCCGACAGACAGATGGACATCGCTAAAAACAACAAAAAAATAGTATGTTGGGAATTTAAAAAATTAAGTACCATATTAGAAAGCGTATTATTGCTTTAGAACAGTAATAACTTTGTTTCAGAGGGAGCAAGTATATTGGAGGTATACCCAATTCTAAATCGATTTCCTTGGACAAATCTGTACAAAATATTACTAAAACGGTCAAAATACCGAAGTACCGTTATATGGAGGCTATAACAAAACGTGAACCGATATATCTCATGTTCAATACCAAATATTCTACCCATATTCTTGAACAGAATTTTGAAGAATCTACAAAAACGTGGACCTATACAGTCAATGTTCTGCCACCAAAATTAGAACCCATTACTTACTCTTGATATCAAATTTGGAAGAATTCCGTGGAAAATCGGGGTTAAACCCATCACCTATGGAGGCTATACGAGAACGTTAACAATGTCCCGCCACCGTAGCTAGAAAAATTTGGTTGGTACCATCAAAGGTACCAAGGTACCCTTGGACCGATACATCTCATTTTTAATTCCAACCATCCTCTACGTCAAATAGTGTGGGCGGTATCGTGATTTCAACAGACAGACAACGGACATCGATAAAACGACCTAGAATTTTTAACTGATGATGAGCATAAATGGTCTATGACGAAAAGTTAGAGGTGTAACAAAAAGAATGACAAATTTAATATACCTTTTCTTTCCAAGGTGGAAGGTATAAAAATATACATCGAAGCTAAGTTCCACCACATGGAAAAATTCGGTTAAATGTGAAAAAATCTATCCAATTTGACCTGGTATAACATATTTGGTGCACAACAAACCTGAAATCAAATAAAGATATATATTGAAGCTATATCCAAATCTGAACTGATCCAGATAAAATTTGAAACATGTATTCAGGTTTCTGAGCTGTACCTGCTATTTGGTACTAAATATCACTGTTGTGGAGTGCATATTACTAATGTGAGGTACTTAGTCCGATTTGCACAAAATTTGAAAAGCTTGCTTTTATGCTGAATTTGGTCTGAAGTGCCAGAATTCACTCCTTGGTCTAATATTAGCCATTTTGCGCACAATAAACCTGAAATCGTCTAAAGATATATGGAAGCTATCTGAACCGATCTCGATAAAATTTGAAAAATGCATTTTTGAGATGTATCTGATATTTGGTACTAAATATCATTTTCGTGGAGCGTATATTACGAATATAAGGGACCTAAACACCATAAGAGCAGATTTTCACGAAAATTGAAGAATTTGTTTTTAGGCTGAATTCCATCGGATTTAATGAAACACATCCTAGTTGAACGAATATTAAACATTTTGGCGCACAATAAAATTGAAATCCAAAGAAGATATATACAGGAGCTATATCTAAATTTGAACCGATTATCATCAATTTCAATGGGGTTTGTCCTTGGACCAAACAAATAATGTATGAAAAATTTCTTCTCAAACGGATAAAACTTCATAAGAAATACTAGGACACACGGACAGTCCCCATAAATCGACTCACTAAGTGATTCTATGAGGATCCTCAACAGTAAATATGGGTCTATCTCGATTCCTTCTCCATTTTACAGGCAAATTCTCAAAGACATAATACCCTGACCACAGTGTTTCGTGGGGTATAAAAATGTAACTCCTTTAGTTATACAGATATCAATTTGATAATTTTACACAAATATAAAGCAGGAAAAATATAACTTTTTTACTCAAAGACTCAGCATTTATGGCTCATTTACCCAAAATTTATGTTTTTCTACGGGTCTTACGTTATCTCTCCGTCATATTTTCACGTTAATATCTGTTATAATAGAATTTCATTTTCCAATAATACATCGTAGAAAAATTAAAGTTGTTGTTCTATTGTCATGTAAATTTCCATCGTTAAAAACAAAAAACAAAATCTCAAATATTTACTTACCTCTATTTTATTGTCATCCAGTTCCAGTTCCGTTAAGCTCCATAATTCGGCAAATACAGTGTCACCGATAAAGTTAATATTATTGTGAGTCAACTTCAAAACATTCAAATTACCCAGTCCCTTGAATATGTTACTAGTTAGGGTGCTGATTTGATTGTAGGCCAAGTTCAAATGTATCAAGCGAACCAAATCCGAAAAGAGACCATCATGTAAATTCGTTATATTATTGTTATTCAAACTGATGCGTTCACACAGGGGCAAATTACGGAAGGCATTGCGATCGATTTCGAAAATTTGATTATGTTCCAAATTTAAATCACGCAAACGTATGTGATTGGCAAAAGCTTCCTGATCCAGGGCTATAATCATATTGTTTGTGAGAACAATACGTTCCAATTGATGCAAATTGGCAAATGCATAACTTCTTACAATCTCAACCTGGGAATATTCAATTGTAATACTGGTCAAATTTTCCAATGGTTTCAAGATGTGTGTTGGAATATAGTCCAAACGTCCATGATTTTGTATGACAAATTTAAGTTCACGCAGTCGGGTCTGTTGATAGAAACGTGTCCAGGTAGTATCGTTTTGCATTAGACCTTCCGAGAATACCCAACATTCTGCTTTTTGAACGGGTACATGATTCTCATCGGGTGTACAGTAACACATTAGCTTCATGTCTCGTCGTCGAACACAGAAACCAGTATCATCTATGGGACCGTTGTAATAGTTAGATGATGCAGATGTGACCGAAGACACTGCATAGGGAACTGAACCTCCGGACAAAGAACTTGAGCCGTATGCGTTGTACTGACTTACGACGGAGGAGGAGGAGGACGGCGCATAGTTGGTTATAGTTGAGTCAGCAAGACGATCAGCCCGTCTTCTACTCTCCTTGTCACGCGAACGAGCCTCAACTGCATTACATGACAGCAGAATACATATTAGGACAAATGGCAGAGTCATTTTGTACTGGAAATCCGGCTTTAACATTTTGCTACTCAGGAAATTGCGTCCGGTCAAGTAATAGTTCGGTACTGGTATGCAAGTACGTTTTAATTGTTAAGGGGTTCTAGCAGGATACAAATAATCTAGAAAGAAAAGAAAATTTTTAAATATGAATAGAATTTTAAAAATATTTTATTGGTGTGACAAATTTCTTAATATAATTTGGAAAAAATCGTTTGAAATTTTTATAAAGAAATGAAATAAGCATTTGTTCGAATGCTACATTTACGAAGATGCTAACTACAGACTCATAATTTCCTGTAAATTTCTTTTTCCACTCTCACAATATATATTTTTATTATTCCCTCCACCTAGTATCATCGAAACAATAATTTTATATTTAATAGAAATAAAAATATTATATTTATATTGACCTGCGTACAATTCTGAGACACGAATAATAGTAGAAAGCTAAAATTTTGCATAGGTCAGTTATTTCTGCAGACAGGTCAATTTCGAAGATGGGTTATATCGGTCCACGATATCGTATGGCCCCCATCTAACGGTACCCCCATAATCGGTATTTTTATGATTTTAGCCACATTTTTCAATGTAATTGTCTGAAATTCTTCACAAGGAGTTCCTTCTGAGTATTTTACCCCTGGAAGAGAATAGGTACACGATATCGTATATCCCTCATATTACGGTATATCCCGATATTGGGTATTTGGATGATTTTAGCCTCATTTTTAATAGCATTGTCTGAAATCCTATACAAGGAGTTCGTTATGTGTATCTTATCCCCTGGAAGAGAATTGTCTATATAGGTTCACGAGATTGTATAACCCTCATGCCTCCCAATATTCGGTATTTTGATGATTTTAGCGACCGTATTATTATTCACTGGAATTGTTCCAAATTTCGTATTTAAAGTTCTTAACGGGTACTACAGTCTATGAAAAAAAAAAAATTGCCAATGTAGGTCCACGTCTTTGTATAGGTTCGTTATAAAGGTACCTGCATATAATCAGTATTTTCATTATTTTAGCCACATTATGCACCGAAATTGTTTCAAATTTCGTATTTGAAGCTCCTTATGGGTACTGTAATCTACAACGGATAATTGTCTATATAGGTCAATGTCTTCGTATAGCCCCCATGTAACAGTACCTCCCAATATTCGGTATTTTGATTATTTCAGCGACAGTTTTATTATTCACTGGAATTTTTCCAAATTTCGTATTTAAAGTTCTTAATGGGTACTGCAGTCTATGAAATAAAGTAGTCAATGCAGGTCCACGCCTTTGTAAAGATCCGTAATAAAGGTACCTCCATACATTCAGTGTTTTGATTATTTTAGCTACATTATTCACCGAAATTGATTCGAATGTCGTATTTGAAGCTTCTTGTGGGCACTACAATCTACGACTGAAAATTGTCTGTGTAGGTCAAAGTCTTCGTATAGCCCACATATAACGACACCTCCCGATATTCGGTATTTTGCTTATATTTGCGAAATTTTTACCGGAATTGTTTCACATTTCGTTTTTTAAGCTGGTAATGTGTACTACAACCTATGACGGCAAATTATCTATGTAGATACACGTCTTCGTATGGCCCCTATATAACTGTTTTACTTAAAACGATATTTTTCGACGGAATTTTTGGAAAAAAATTCAAGGTCCTTTAAAAGCGTGATATGTATTCGCTTTTTTCTTGTTCTGCTTATTTCGTGTTCCAATTTCAATCCAACGACTTATTTTCAGTCACGAGGAAAACGTAAAGTTAAAAGTCGACCATAGTACTAATCATTGAATGGAATATTTAAAATATTTGTCTGTCTGTGCGCACGATAACTCTCAATGGAAGCATCAGATCTGGTCGTACTATTTTAGCAAATTTAGACCGATTGCGGAGGCGGACAATATCCATCTACCTCTATTGGTACCACTTCCACAAAAGTTTAAAAAATTACAAGAAATGTATACAAATTTGTAAATGGGAGTACCTCACATAGTTTGAACTTGTCTCAGTGTAGTATTTAGATAAGGCATAGGTCGACAATAGACATTTTTGGTACCTTCCCCAAAAGGTAAAAATTTTGATAACCAATAACCCCCTTGAAGTTAGAAATCAATATCTGTTTTTCTTCAATCACATATATCCCAATTCAATTACATATCCCAATACTATTTTCTATATTGGATCCGGTGATTGGATCTGAAAATATATCGGTCTTCTCTTTCCGCTACCTTTCGCACATTGCCTTATATGTACTAACATTAGATCTAAGATAAATTTGGGATAAATGTGTCCAATCTTTTAGTACGTCCCCGAAAAAAGTGGCCACATTTAAGGCTATGTACTTTGAAGCACCGACTGAAACTGTCTAACTTGTTTTCTAACATAGTTGGCCTGATGGAGGAGTTGAAGTGTTATGATAACAATTTTTTGCATTGTAAACTAAATAGGAATAATTCATTGTTTTTTAGCTTACTAGTAATGCTGTCATTATTTTTGGAATACTAATAATGATGGGGGATATGTGTCTTTCATAGCAAAGTAAAAGTATAGGTAGTACTGGTATATAGCCTGTTTTGAAATTTGATGCAGGTTTCATAAAAATACAAAACTTTGAAAACCTTCGGTATAATCCAATCATTTTCAAATTATTCTTAACATTACATAGTTACTAAAAACCATACTCTATACTCTTATACTCTACTCATAGATTATAAGAACCTAAACCACGATTAAAGTAATAAGCATCATCTAAATTTCCCACCCTCCCGATGGCACAGTACTACTTCCAAGAATACTTCTGCATAATTAGTGTTTTCAGTGTCTGCACATTTTTACATATACTCTATTTCTATTTTATATCCATTTCGTCATTATGCAAATTAATTCATATTTGATTTGTGAGATTCATTTGTATTCCTAAAAAGAAGCCACAAGACATTTAAAATTTTAGTAAAAAATATATGTATTTTCTTTCAAACTAAACTGAAGTATGTGCAAAGACATTTAGTTCGATACTTGCCGCTTCACAAAGTTATTGCAAGAAGTCTAATTCCTTTCAATTTCCACTTCCAAGAAAAAAAATATTTCTCTTGGCGAGCATTAAAAACATTTCAATGGAAATCTTTGTGAAAAATTTTTGACGGTCCACAATAAAAACTTTATAAAATACCACCAATTATTCATCATTTAAAGAGAGATAGAGACAAAGTGAGGGGAGGACACTTTAAATCAACTCAAGCCAATGTTGCAGACAAACATAAAAGAAAAAAAACCTCAGCAATAGCTGCAGGCACTTGAAAAAATGATTCTTCTAAATAAAAAATTGCTTTGAATTTCGACAATAGTTAACACTCTTAAGCAGAGCAATGACGGAACGATTTGTCTTAACTGTAGACTTTTTACCTCCCTTCGAAAGCGGAAATAAAATATTACGAAAGTTAGAAACAGTAAAATTTAACAATCAACAGATATTGTCAGATTTATTTTGTATTCAGTATAAATCAAAGAGGTAGAATAATATAAAGCACACAAAGGAAGTGTATGAAATCTCATAAATTCGTTGTAAAACAGTGACTGGCAGAAAGTGAGAATAAACGTGTAGATTTTCAACAAAAAAGTAGATTTCTGTTAGAAAATGTTTGATGAAAAATCTAATCTAAGCAACTGAAGCACGATTATTGAAATTTTACAACATCCATAAAAGGGTGTAAAAAGAAATAATTTGTACTATAGAGACACAAACGTTATTACCCATTTAAATATTTGGATTTTAGCACTGGGATAGCACAGTTAAATTAGCCAAATATAACCTAAACCTTATTCATCTATCGAATATCGAATATCTAGCAAGTGTGGTTTTATTTGAACTAATACTTTTCTTTTCTACCACCAGCCTCAATACAAAACTTCAAAATTCCAGCTTGATCCATTCACTCTAAACCAAACGGTTCTAAATTTAGTACCATGTAGTACAGTTAGCACACTTATATATATCAAACTTACTTTCCAACTTTGATTCTCATACCAAATGTCAAGTTTACCGAATATCGGGAGGTAACGTTAGGAAAATTTGGAGATACATAGACAATTGTCTGATATAGTAGAAACGTGGACTTAAACAGAAAAGGTTTTCTGATATACACATTACGAACTATAACTTCAAAATTTTAATAAAATCTGTTATAAAAAGTGTCATGAATTGTCAAAATAACAAATATCTGGAAGTACATATATCACGTTTTATACCCTCAGCCATATGGATACAAAGTGTATACATCATTTGGTACGGCCAAAACGTGATCGAAATAACGGTTTTTGACCAAATCCGTTTCAGGACATTTGAAGTCGACCTATGATGTCCGTCCGTCTGTCTGGCTGGCAGGTGTGCACGATAACTCTCGAAGGGAGTATCCGATTTGGTCCAAATTTGGTACATCGTAATATTATAGTCAAACTTAGATAAAGTTCGGAGATGGGCAACATCGGACCATTCCCTTTGGTACCTTCCCCACAATATATCAAAATTTTGAATTTTGATTCCGATTGTCTTCAAATTTCGCACATCTCAATATTCTTATTAACACAAGACCTGGTAAAACACGGAATTAGCATCCGATAAATTTTAAACTCGGTACATATCAATATTTCTATCAACAACCTCTAAAGAGGTGATATATCAATCCTTCAATCCTTCTGGCACCTCCACACAACGGATCAAATTTTTGAATAAAGTGAAATAAGCAACCGGTTCTCATAAAATCTCACACATCTCAATATTTCTATTAACACAATATCTGTTGTGAATATGAGATATATCGGTCCACTCCTTCCCCCACAAAGGGTTAACCTTTTGAATAACCGAAACTCCCATAAAATGTGAAATAAGGATCCGATTCATTCTTTTCATTCTCTTCATTTCATTTCAGATATCTCAATATATCTACCAAGACATGATCTGTTGTGAAGAAGCTAGATTTTGGACCACTCCTTCTAATCACCCCACAAAGCATTTTTAATAACAGAATGCTCATGAAATGAGAAATAAGCTTCCGATTCTCTTCAAATTTCATATATCCCAATATTGTTACTAATGAATGATACAAATCTCTTATTTTCTCACACAGGGATCTGATGTGAATATGGAATATATCGGCCAACTTTTGTTCCTTTATCCCAAAAGTTAACTTTTTGATTAACAATTATTAAAAAAAATTGGAAATATTTGTTCCATTTTCTTAAAATTTTGCACTTTGCAATATTATTATCAGTATCAAAGGAATTGAATCTGGAACCTCATGCGTATTTCAACAACAACAAAAAATTATCATACATTTAATATAAAGGAAGTAGTCAATATAGTATAAATCTGGCACGTTGTAGTATTTATATCTGACTTGGGTCAGACACAAAATGTAAAATATTGGCATACTCCTTCTGTACAGTCCTAAAACGAATCAAAATTTTAATTATCAAAATTTAATTAAATAAACCTACATTGGAGGAGGGTATAAATATGTCGGTAAAACAGGCTGATCATTTCCAACTTGTTTATTCCATATTTCAAATATAATATGTGCATGACAGACAGACCGACATCGCCTAATTATTTTTGAATTTTACGCATCTAGAATATATGGGTCTTAAATTGTTCGAGCTTAAATTATTTCGATGATGAAACGAACTTACCACAATAATATACCCCTGTAGAGTATGGTTGAGGTTATACAAAGAAAACAAATTTACATACACATTTGACACATGTACAAATAAAATACATGTTTGCCATTTTACTTGAAATGGTGTACAATAGTTATTTCAAGTTGCTGATTTGTCACGTGAAATGCCAACATTTATCAAACAAAAGTTTGTAGACTCGAAAAAGTGAAAGAAATGTGTTAAACCTTTGCTTATGTCAGCATATCATCAGGATTTCCATCATCGCTGTCATCGCCGAAATATCAATCAAATGGAGAAACAAAATTAAATGGGAAAACGTCAGACGATAAAATCTCAGGTATATACTATTGTCATTTCATTTCAATGGAATATTAAAGGTTATATTCTCGGTGGAAAATATATGTGAAGTTATTTAAAATGTATACTAAATAAGGCGAAAAAATTTGATTTGACTGAATTCTTTCAAAGTCTGAGAATTTGTGAATATTTAACAATTTAAGGAGTACTTTAAGAACGAAATTAAATTATTATTATTTTTGATGATTTTTGCCATATTTTTTTACGGATTTGTCTAAAAATTAGTATTTGTAGTAAGTAGTGGTTCTAGCCCGGTGGCAGAACATTGAATATTTAGTTCCACGTTTTCCTATAGCGAACATATAACGGTATCCACCGATATTAGGTATTTTGATAATCCTAGTCACATTTACCCACAAAATTGGTTCTAAATTTGTTATTTTAGAGGATTTGGTAGATAACAATCTTTGAAGTGTGAAATTGTCTTTAGAGGTTCCCCTTTTGGTATGGCCCAATATAATGGCCTCACTTACTTTAAGGTTTTTTGTTTAACTGTATTATACCAACGCTCTTACTGGTATATTAAGTTTAAAGTGAAACACGCTTGAATTCAGATACTTTTATATAAAAATGTTTCCTTTACCCAAAGGTGGAGGGTATTAAAAGTTCGACCCGGCCGAACTTACAGCTTTTTTAATTGTTTTTACTTATTATATTTGCTTGTACTTTTATTGTTTTAAATATCGTGTCAAACAATGTTATTTTTTTTTTAAATTTGTTATTCTAAAACAATTAGATGGAAAACATTTGTTCTCGGTTTAATATTTTGTAGAAAAAACTCTATATTTCATCGATAATACGCACGCAGTTTAATTTTCCAATAGAAAATGCAATATGTATATATCGGAACTATATAAGTCTTTTGGTTAGAGCGCAAAAAGTTTAGCACTTTTTTTGGAAATAGAGAAGAACAATATAATCAATAATGTTTACTTCATATGCTTTAGAAATACAGCAGAAATTATTGGCAGATATTGTAAAATTTATTACAGAATTCAACGAATTTTTCAATCACAATTATTTCAATTGCTAGGAGAAAGAGTGCTAAAAAGTCTCCTACAAATACATCTAAATAATTACAAATTAAATATGTCTATGTGTGCTGAGACCTGATACAGGAACGTATACCTATTTCTATAAAAAATACAACATGATTATAAATGTAAAATATATAATATATTTATATCACATAATCGTATATAGAATCCTGCCTAAACCTCAAAGCGTATTCTTTGTGTGTATGAACGTCGATAAGTACGTACTCAGGATTGCGACTGTGTGTATCCGTTTCTCCGTATCCATTCAAATGAACTTTCAAGCTTTTCGTTTAATGACACAAAATACAAAAACATAATGTGTTTTTCATGCGATTGAAACGAATCCATTTCTTTTATGTAGGCTTTTCATATTATTTCTTTTTTTTTTTGTGGTATTTGTATTTTTGCAGGTATTTGTTGCACATATGAACATCATTTAGAAAAGGGCGGTATACATCGTTAATAGCAGACATTTATCTTTTTTTCTGTTTATATACATACACACCATGCATTTCAAAAAAAAATGTGTGTAAAAGGCAACACAGCAACAGTATAAAATGCAGTACAATTGTAGAAATTCAGTTGAAAAATTTAAAGCCTAAATTACTACAACAGATGGCTAGCCCAATTTTAATGATGCCAAAAGGGGTTTTGCGGACTAAGAATAAGTCAGCGGGTTGGATATTGTAATGATTTAAGTTAGATGGATTCATCTGAAATGTGATATGTGAGCTCTGTAATAGGTATCAATAAGTCAGCGGGTTAGATATTGTAATGATTTAAGTTAGATGGATTCATCTGAAATGTGATATATGAGGTCTGTAATAGGTATCAATTGATATGACAAAAACCTCTCAATATAGATCCAGGAAAAAAGGTAAAACTATGTTCGAATACCAATAAAAATTTACGTCGCTATACAATAGAAATATAAAGGATAATCCGAATTTGTATTATAATTTCTAGTATAATTAAAATAAGTCCAAATGACCTGTATTTTGATACATCCCACCGAATTCAGTCTAGAAGCAAGTACATGAAATCGATTCAAATATAACTGTCGCTTCCATATACATGTTTCATCCGATTTAGGGTT
Organism: Musca domestica; assembly: GCF_030504385.1. NCBI lineage: Eukaryota > Metazoa > Arthropoda > Insecta > Diptera > Muscidae > Musca > Musca domestica. Next base: position 5,750,753 of record NW_026712296.1, on the reverse strand, counting down.
TTAAGTCCTTCACATGCGTAAAATGCACTCCAGAAAAATGATATTTGGTACCGAACATCACATACTTCTGTCAAATTTTATCGAGATCGGCTCAGATAAGGATATAGCTCTCATATATATATATTCTCAGCCGATTTCGGGTTAATTGTGCACCAAATAGCCAATATCAGTCCCAATGATCTGAATTTTCGCATATCCGGCCGAAATCAGTCTAGAAGCAAGTACATAAAATTTGGTGAAAATCGGTTCTGATATAGCTATAGCTCCCATAAATATGTTTCATCTAATTTGGTGTTTAAGTCCCTCACATTCGTAATATACATTCAACCCCAATGATATTTGGTACCAGTTATCAGATACAGCCCAGAAATACCTCTGCCAAATATGATCAAGTTCGCTTCAAATTTGGATATAGGTCTCATATATATCTTCAACGGATTTCGGGTTAATTGTGCACTAAATGACCAATATTTGTCAAAATGTTTTGAATTTTGGTAATCCGACCGAATTCAGGCTAGAAGCAAGTACATCAAATGTGGAGAAAATCGGTTCAGATATAGCTATAGCTCCCATATATATATTTCATCCGATTTGGATTTAAGTTCCTCATATTCGTAATATGCATTCGACAACAATGATATTTGGTACCAGATATCTTATTAAGCTCGGAAATACCTTTGACAAATGTGTTCGAGAACTGCTGATATTTGGATATAGCTCCCTCGTGCACATTTAAACATTTTCTAAAAATGATCACATATCTCATATAAAGTGGAGGTAAACCAATAAAGTATTTATTTAGGCCCGATACGAACTGAACAATATTGGCTCATTTTTTCGGAACCTACTCCATAGAGGGTCAAAAATATGAATAATCACAACAGAAGAAACAAATGTGAATGATGTCTAATTATAGCATTCCCTTGCCGACTAACCCTCCATAGTTTGGTCCCCGAAGAGGTGACCGCCTAAAGCCGGATCATTTATTTAACGTGTTTAATATTTATTTAAAAGATATTTATGTGTCGCACTTTCCAAAAAATGGAATAATAAATATAATGATTTGGTTTCAAATTAGGTGGTGTTCTGGAATAATATTATTTCATTTTGCCGTGTACACGCCTTGATTTGTTTCCTTCCCTTATTTCCAATGAAAATGTTATTGTCGACAACATTAAAAGGGATGGGGAAAACAGATGAAAAATCTCAGGATTGCAATCTGGGTGAAAATAAAAATCTTTAGCAGGAAACACTGCATTCGTTGTTTATGTTTCGACTAAAACAACAAAGTATTAAACAGTGCACACACACACACGAACCAAAAGAGTAGCATGGATTGTAATGTTTAATACCAATAACCTATTGGAAGTTTATTAAAAAATAATATCCCTTTTGAGTAAAACATCAATGCGGTAAAACAATGCCAAACAGAGGGAGGGAATAAATTAAAAATAACAAAAAAAAAAATAAAAAACAAAAAACAGAGAGATATAGACGTGGTAATTTGTGTTCTTTTATGTTTTTATGCGTTTGTTTTGATTCATGGAACATCTGTACATTGAGTTGCGAGTCATGAACTCGTCTGACCCTCTGTCAGCCCTTCATTGAAATTGTGATGCTCATTGCTCTTGGATTGTTATTGCTTGGGCTGTTGTTTATCTTTCTTATTGAACTGTAAAGGAAGAGAGAAATTGAAGAAGGACGAGTTTGGCTATTGTAAACAAAATGTAAATTATACAATAACAAAATTGACACGCGAAAATAATGAAAAACGAAAACAATTCTATAAAACCAGTAAGGAAAGCTCAAAAGTCGGGCGGGGCCGACTATATGATACCCTACACCACTATGCATATTTAGTAGAGCTCTCGTAAAAAGGTTTATACAGGGCATTTCAGAGCTCTATGAGATATTTGGTACAAAATCAAAATCTATCTAATTCTATCGTGCATTTTACGAACTATAGCTATCTCTGAACCGGGTTTCTCCAAATTTTACGTATTAGCTTCTAGACTGGTGATTTGGGCTGATATTGACCATTTAGTGCACATTTAACCCGAAATCGGATGAAGATATATATGAAAGCTATATCCAAATCTGAACCGATTTCGATAAAATTTAAAACAGCTATTCCTGTGCTCCATCTAATACCTGGTACCAAATATCGCGGTTGTGGAGTGAATATTACGAATGTGTGGGACTAAAACTCTAAATCGGATGAAACATGTATATGGTTGCTATATCTATATCTGAACCGATTTTCACTAAATTTGATATACTTGCTTCTAGGCTGAATTTGGTCCGATGTACTAAAACTGAGTCCATTTGGACTTATATCGGCCATTTGGTGCACAATTAACCCGAAATCGGATGAAGATATATATGGGAGCTATATCCAAATCTGAACCGATTTCGATAAAATTATAAACAGCTATTTCTGGGCTGTATCTTATATCTGGTACCAAATATCATTCTTGTGGAGTGCATATTACGAATGTGAGAGGCTTAAACACCAAATCGGATGAAAGATATATATGGGAGCTATAGCTATATCTGAACCGATTTTCTCCAAATTTGATATACTCGCTTCTAGGCCGAACTCGGTTGTGTGTGCCAAAATTCAGGTAATTTGGACTGATAATGGACATTTGGTGCACATTTAACCCGAAATCGGATGAATATATATGGGAGCTATAGCTGTTTCTGAACCGATTTTCTCCAAATTTGTTGTATTTGCTTTAAGGCTAATCTCGGTCACATGTGCCAAAATTCGGGCCATTTGGGCTGATATTGGCCATTTGGTGGTCAATTAACCCGAAATTGGATGAATATATATATGGGAGCCATATATATCTTCATCCGATTTCGGGTTAATTGTGCACCAAATGGCCGATATAAGTCCAAATGGACTGAATTTTAGTACAACGGACCAAATTCAGCCTAGAAGCAAGTATATCAAATTTAGTGAAAATCGGTTCAGATATAGATATAGCAACCATATATATGTTTCATCCGATTTAGAGTTTTAGTCCCATACATTCGTAATATTCACTCCACAACCGTGATATTTGGTACCAGGTATTAGATGGAGCACAGGAATAGCTGTTTTAAATTTTATCGAAATCGGTTCAGATTTGGATATAGCTCTCATATATATCTTCATTCGATTTCGGGTTAAATGTGCACTAAATGGTCAATATCAGCCCAAATCACCAGTCTAGAAGATAATACGTAAAATTTGGAGAAACCCGGTTCAGAGATAGCTATAGTTCGTAAAATGCACGATAGAATTAGATAGATTTTGATTTTGTACCAAATATCTCATAGAGCTCTGAAATGCCCTGTATAAACCTTTTTACGAGAGCTCTACTAAATATGCATAGTGGTGTAGGGTATCATATAGTCGGCCCCGCCCGACTTTTGAGCTTTCCTTACTGGTTTGTTTTTCTATTGTTTGAAAGAAGAAAATTGAAATAAAACATCATTTATTCAATGACTAAAAGATTGTGAAATTGCGTTTTTCGTTATGGAGACAGGCGGAAGTAGAGGCTGGATTCATGGCAAAAAGGATTTCCAAAAACCACTAAGTTTGGAAAACTCTTATTTCAAATCGCTTGCATTTGCAATACAAATACAACAAGTACGCAAAGTCTATAGTCGTCCCAAGCATTTGATACCCTACAACACTGCAATTTAAGGTAAAGTTTCTGCAGATCTTATACCCTTTTAACTAGAATGAAGATTCCCAAGAAACAACTCCATATCTACTAAATATTAAAATAATTTTTCCTCTTTTCGAATAATCATCATCCGTCAGTCCGTTTCGAGGGAGTATCCGATTTGGTCCAAACTTGGTACATAGTAATATTATTGATCGAGTTCTGAGATGGGCCACATCGGTCCACTCCTTTTGGTACCTACTTCGCAAAAGATCGACATTTTGAAATACAAATAATATACCTTATAGATAGAGAAACCATCATAAGATTTTGTAAAACTTTGTCTTCAAATTTTACACATCCCAATGTTTTTATAAGTACAAGATTTAGTGTGAAGATGGAATATATAGAACCACAACGGGTCAAAATTTTGAATAGTATTAAATTCCTTTCAACCTCGGCACATTTCAATATTTCTATCAACTTAAGACCTGTTGATTAGATAGTAAATATCGGCCAACTCCTTCCGGTACCTACCGCACAAAGGTATACATTTTGAATATCCAGGGAGCTAGTAAAAATCAAAATGAAATGGTACCTCCCGGACAAAGGGTCAACATTTTGAATAAACAAGACGATCAAAAATTGCGAATTGAGCATTCAATTCTCTTCAAATTTTACACATCTGCGTATTTCAACCAAAACAATATCTGGTGTCAAAATGAAATATATTGGATGACTTCTTCTGATACCTTTCCCACATAGGGTTCAATATTTTAATAATAGATCTAATAAATATTTCGGTCCACTCCTTCCGGTTAATTTTTTCTCCAAAAATTATTATTTCTACAGCATTATAAATAGGTGTTCGATTTTCTTTAAGTTTTGCATTCCCCAATAGAATTATATGAAGAACTTCGGTCCTCTATACAGGGTAAGGTAAAAAAACTGCAACAAAGTCAAACGCCATACTTTTTACATTTTTTTTTTTTAATTTTATTGAATGCAAGCAAAAAATATCGGAAATAGCATCACATTTTAGAATAAGACTTCAACGGCCAATGAAACCGTCATACACTGCCCGAATGTTGTTCTGCGGTATTTTGGCCCATTCTCGGCGAAGCGCTTGCTTGATGTGATCGACATTTTTAGTGTCAACCTTGCTTTCCAAAATATTCCAGACACAATAGTTCAACGGATTGGTATCCGGAGATTTTGGTAGCCATTGTGCGCTGGAAATGAAACGAGGAACCACATTTTGTAACCATTTTTGGGTGGAGCATTCTGAGGTCTGCGGCCAGAATATTTTCACGATAATATTCGGCATCTGGTACATCGCGCACATTTGAACACTTTCCAAAAATTACCAAATTTCTCATATAAAGTTCATGTACTGTACGTAGTCGATATAGTCTAAACCGACTGATTATTTTTATTTACTTATTATTTTTTTTTTTTCAATGTCAACACCCACCAAAGTGACCCCCCCCCCCCCCCCCCCCCCCCCCCCCATCCAACCCCTTGAATTTTAAGTGTGATTTTCGACTGTTCACACTTCGCACTGATTTACTTCTTACATATATTTGGCAAACCGGGTTTCTTTAGAAAATTTTAATTTAAATGTTTACTTATTTACCACATAGGGTAAGTGTACCAGTAGTCGGCACTTTTAGGATTTTCGCGTTTTTAATCGCTCACCATTCTGAGTGGAACACTTCAATTATTACAAAGTTAATTTATTCAGATTCGAAATTTTGTATACTTTTTGCAATAATAAGTAAAGTTTTAATAATTTTTTATTAAATTTCATAAATTTGTAGTTTTATTAAAACAAGGCTTTTTTGCCAGTAGTCGGCACCACTTGCCAATTGTCGATATGGCATTTTCCAACAGTCGGCATACCAATTTTTTTGTAAGCATAATTATTAATAATAATAAATTAATTCATTAAAATATAATATTTTAGTTTAGTTAAACTGATTCGACGTCTTTATTGTACTTTTCTTAAGAATATGGATTTTTGAGGACCTTCACAGACAAAAATTTAATTTTTATTAGAATAATTCATCTTTTCTTAGCGAAATTGTTCACAAAGATAGTTGACAATATATTTGAAGTAAATAAAATACATTTAGTTATAATAGTTTCATTTATTTGGGCTTAAAAATAAAAAGGTGCCGACTACTGGGACATGCCGAACTTAGGCACACTTACCCTACCGTGACAATAACCATAACAATGTTGGACCTCAACGTTTTCACTTTTACAACACATACATACATACATCAACATATGCAATGATGGAAAGCAGAGGCAAGGGTTCCCAAAAAAGAATAATGTTCGAATTAAAAATATCATTTATTTTACTACCGCACTAAACTGCTGCTATATTTTTCCATGTTTCGTTTCTTGGCCCGAACTTATATATGTATATATTTATAGTGTAATTTTGTTATTTTATTGACAATACGTGACGTGTTCGTATTGTTTATTTAGTTGCCTTTTTGTTGAAAGGGATTTCGGACCCTTTGTTTGTCTGCCTCTTTAATGCCATTGTTATACTGTATGTATGTACCAACAAAGGGTATGTGTTTTCCATGTGGATACATACACATTTGTGTGGGAGTGTGGGTGCACATACAGGTGTATTTAGTTGTTTTCGGTTTCTTTGTTTATATTCGGTATTTGCCATTAATGGATACACCATCAATGCTATGTACATCAGTGCCATACTCACTCTCACTAACAATTCTATTAGGAAAATTGTATTACATTTTTTCTCACATGATATTACATTACAAACGTTTCAGGCAGGACAATTTGATAATTCAGACCCTTTAATATACGACACCAAATATTAATATATTTACATATATTTACTAATACATAAGCATATTTGCTGATTTGTATGTGAATGTGAATATTTGAAAATAGGGGCCCACATATAAGGGTGTAAAAAAAAAAACAAGTAAAAAACATTGAGTTCGTTCGGGCCGAACTTTTAATACCCTCCACCCTTGGGTAAAGAGGACATTTTATATAAAAGTATCTGAATTCAAGCTTGTTCCACTTTAAGCTAAAAAAATAATAATAATAATAATAATAATAAATAAACATAAAGTGGGTTAGGCCCTGGTATGGGATATATTTCGCCACATAACCTAGAGCCCATTATAACCTACAAATACCAATTATTTGATAAATCCTAGGAAAAATGTGACAAAAACCATCAAAATACCGAATATCAGAAGGTACCGTTATACGGGGGATATGCAAAAACGTAGACATATACATACAATGTTTCGCCACCGAAGCTAGAGCCCATTATGACCTACATGTATCAATTTTTAGACAAATCCGTGGAAAAATGTGGCGAAAATCAACAAAGTACTAAATATCGGGAGGTAACGTTATATGGCGGCTATATCAAACGGTGGACCGATATATCTCATAACCTAGAGCCCATTATAACCTACAAATACCAATTATTTGATAAATCCTAGGAAAAATGTGACAAAAACCATCAAAATACCGAATATCAGAAGGTACCGTTATACGGGGGCTATGCAAAAACGTAGACATATACATACAATGTTTCGCCACCGAAGCTAGAGCCCATTATGACCTACATGTATCAATTTTTAGACAAATCCGTGGAAAAATGTGGCGAAAATCAACAAAGTACTAAATATCGGGAGGTAACGTTATATGGCGGCTATATCAAACGGTGGACCGATATATCTCATTTTCAATACCAACCATCCTAGATACACATCAAATTCTTCTGCCAAATTTTGAAGCTGTACGTCAAATAATGTGGGCTGTACCGTGATTTCAACAGACAGACGGACAGACATCGTTACAGACCTGGACCAGCATAGACATATTTTGTCATAGGCCATTACAATATTCGAATACGAAACTTTAAAAAATCCAGTGAATAATGCAGATAAAATCATCAAAATACCGAATATAAGGAGGTGCCGTCATATAGGGGCTATACGAAGACCTGGACCTGCATAGACAGTTTTCTGCCACAGGCTGTAGTACCTATTAGGAACTTCAAATACGAAATTTCAAACAATTTCGGTGGTTATTGTACTTAAAATCCGCAAAATACCGAATATAGGGAGGAACTGTTATATGAGGCCTATACGAAGAACTGGACCTGCATAGATAATTTTCTGGCGTAGACTGCAGTTCCAATTACGAACTCTAAATACGAAATTTGAAACAACTCCGGTGAATAACGTCGTTAAAACCATCAAAATACCGAATATTGGGAGGTACCGTTATATTGAGGCCTGCAAACGCAATTTTTTGTCATAGACTGTAGTACCCATTTCGAATTCTAAATATGAAATTTTGAATAACTCCGGTGAATAATCTCCCTAAAATCGTCAAAATATCGAATATCGGAGGGTACCGTAGCATGTGGGCTATACGATATCGTCTATATAGGTCTATAGATATATCTCTCTTGTGCCTAAAATTATTATTTCGATGAGTTACAAACGGAATGACGAACTTAATATACCCTTCATACTATGTATGGTGGAGGGTATAAAACCTGCGTATGCAGGTCTACGTCTTCGTATGACCCCTTATAACAATAACTCCCTATATTCGATATTTGGATGACATTAGCGACTTTATTAACAGGAATTGTTTTAAACTTCGTATTTGAGGTTCGTAATGGGTAAAGCAGCCAATGACAAAAAATTACTCATGCAGGTCCTTGTCTTCGTAGTCTCCATATAGCGGTTTCATTTAAAATGTATTTTTCAATGATTTTTCAAAAAAAGTGGTGGTGGTTACTTTTTTCTTTAAAGATATGTTGCCTTCATAACCTGCAATAGCCCACACTCAGACTGACCATTGTTATACGTTTTCTAAACTAAATTATGCATTCTGAGTGCAATGGTATTATCATACCATGGACAAACAAAAATATATTTTTGTTCTCTTCTTGGTAAACACAAATATGCTCAATTGTCTGAGGATTATTTAAATTTGAACGTATGATATGTCATCGATGTTTAAATTTAGTATAGTTGTATATTAATATACTAAATAAATAAAGCCGACAAAATGCTCGTTTCAAAGGCATGATTTCAATTATAGGTGAAATAATTTGGCATGACATTTTATTGCATACGATGAATACGGAAAATATCCAATTATTTGGATATCGCACGAATTATTGCGACACAAATTATTCAACAGCAGTTCGGCGTAATTTTCGCCAAATTGTTGACCTTGTATCCATTCATTTTGCCTAGAATTTTTAATATTACTCTATCATGGTATTTGTACTGAATAATGAGAAATTGTATGAATGATAGAAAATTGTACTTCAACAATATACGACATATATTTCATTTTATAAAATATTGTCCTGGGTAGTTGCAATTTCGCCATGAATTTTTCCTGTGCCAATTCTTGGCATACATGTCACATTCGATTTTGCAAAACCTATAAATTAATAATAATAATACAGAACCATTACCCATTTGCTGAATACGGCATATGTATGTGAGTAGATAAATTTAAATTCATGCAATTTACGGATTCCCTTTATTTAAATTTTTGAACGTTTGATGCACATAACTGAAATCTCGTTTTCAGTAAAATCAATAATTCTTTATTTTTTGTACAAACATAATGTGCCAATAAAAGTAACTATATTATGTATTATAGGTGTGTATGTACAACTTAGTGAAATAAGTTGTTCGACTACAAACAAGCAACGAGTAATATACAAGGTAAGATAAAAAACACTGCAACAAAGTCAGACGCCACAATTTTTACATTTTTATACCCTACAACACTATGTGTTGGGGGTATTATAAGTTTGATTGGGCCAAAAATTATGTAACACCTCGAAATATTGATTTCCCACATAGGAAAGTATATATGGATCTTCCTAGCTCGCCGAGCTGAGTCGATCTAGCTATGTATGTCCGTCCGTCCGTCCGTCCGTCCGTCTGTCCGTCTGTCCATGTTAATTTGTAATCACGCTACAGGTCGCAATTATGGCCCGATCCTTACGAAATTTTGCACGAAGATGGGGTTAAGGTCAGAATAGATGCCTATTTCTTTTGGAGATGATCGCCAAATATTTAGGGGTTGAAATGGACCAAATACTGAAAAAATGTCGGATTTTGTAGTAGCTATACAGGTCGCAATTATAGACCAATCGACGCGGTTAAGGGCGGGGAAGAAGCCTACAAATTTGGGTGGTCATCGGATAATATTTAGCGGGTAAAATAGACCATATCTTTTGTGTTAAAAAAATTCAAAATTTTTCATTAAACCGCGAATATTTTAAATTCCGGTGAAATCACAAAGCCTTGACAAGGTTACTTCGGATCTTTACATTGATGTTAACATCCAACAAAACGGATATATAGCAAAATATGTGCGATATATATGTTTACCAAAGAAGATATGCTTGAAAAATCTCTTATATGTCGAGAACGGCTGAACTGATTTCGACAGTTCTCATTAATTCAGAATGGCCTCTTGGCAGGAAAGAAAAGACGTCTAAAAAAATCGCATAAAAATATCTCTCTAAAGATGGAAATATTGATTTTGTAAAATTTTCTCATATTTTTTCAATTTTTGTCATATTTTTGGCATATTTTCATTTTGAATTAAACATTTGGTAATATTTCTACAGCTAACAAAACTAAGTAGTTAGGATATCAGGATATCATATACAGATCGCATTTATGGCCCTATCCTTACTTATCCTTAAATGAGGGTCAGAATAGAAGCCTACTCTTTTTGGAGATGATCGCCATTTATTAAGGGGTTGAAATGGTCCAACCAAACTGCAAAATTGTCAGCAGGTCGTAATTATCGCCCGATCCTCACGCACATTTGAATGGGGGTTACCGGACATTGCAAAAGCCAAGCAGTTTCGGATGGCCATCCAAAAATATTCAGTGTGTGAAATAGTTTGCCAACTTTTGTAGACAAAATACGAAAATGTCCATTCCAGTGACTTTTTGGAAAATTCACAAATACAGGAAAGACGCACTTCTGACTATTTCGTTAACGCTGATTTCGTTGAAGAATATAGTCAAATGTCTGTATCTCATATAGATGCGTTTCAGTCAAAAACCATTAATAAATGTTAATCTTTTTCCACTTCTGAGAGATTATAGGTCTTTGCGAAATATTGGTTCCAGATCTAGGAAGACCATTTACGTGCAACATTTACCTATAAATTGGAAATGAGCAAATTAGTTTAAGTTGCTATTATTCGAAAATTAGAGAACGAAACCTGATGGTTTTCTTTTATTATTTGTCACAATATATTGTAGAATTTATTCGAGTATCTCGCCTATATAAACTGTATCGTTTATTATAGTGTTGTAGGGTATTCAACGGTCGGCCCCGCTCGACTGTAGCCTTTGCTTACTTGTTTTTAAATGTTATTGAATGAAAGCAAAAAATGTCGGAAATGGCATCAAATTTTAGAATAAGTTTAAATCTGTTCGAATTGGTCACCTTTGGCACGAATTTTGGCCTTCAAACGGCAATGAAACCGTATACTTGTGTTAATTTTCTACTACTACTTGTGTTAATTTTCGGACAATTCCATTGAATAATGTGGCTAAAATCATCAGAATACCGAATATAGGGGCTTCCGTAATATGGGGGATAACGATATCGTGGATCGATGTAGCCCATCTTTGAATTTGACCTGCTTGCAAACAAAAATCTGTGCAAAATTTTAGCTTCCTTTATACGTTTGACTCTAGCGTGATTAAAACAAGCGGATGAGGGCTGATTCTTCTTAGAACTTTACTCAGATCGATAATATATATACTATGTTATGTCTGAAATTATTATTTCGATGACTTAGAAACGGAGTGACGAACTTAATATACCTTATATACAAATTGAGAAAAAATTCTGTCATAAAAAATGAAAAAATAAACAAATATTACAAAGTATTACATAAAAATATTCAAGTTTTTATTAGTATCTTTTTATGCGATTTTTTACATTTCATTACTTCGCGAGGATCGGCCCATAATAATAACCCAACACATAGTGTTGAAGGGTATAAAATTTTTCTTGTAACCAAACAATATCTACAATTTAAAAAATCTGTTTAATGTAGTAAAAAAAAAACCAAATAAACATACGTTTTTTTATTTATACGCTTCTGTGTGTGTACCCAACACTATATTTACAAAAGAGAAAGCAAAAGCATTGTGTAAAGAACAGTAAACTTGTTTTTAATTGGTATTTAAATCAAATATATAATAATTGCTCTTATGTAAATCCTCGAGTGTTTACATATGTACTTGAATAAATACTACTTTTATGTGGGACATTTTACGTTCATCACAATTTTTACTGAAATTCGTAGAACTTTAATGTCTGATTAAATACAAAAAGTTGCCATAAAATCCGGTGAATGGTTTGTCTCAATATCAACCAAATTAACTGTTATGTGTTAGTAAATATCAAGGTCTACGTTTTACTATTATTTCACTTAGGAAAAGAAAACTGAAATTTGTGTCACGTAACATAATAAAATGTTGATTAATTTAGGGCCAATAAACAAAATGAAGTTTCTATATAACTTTTCGCCAAAGAAGACAATTAATTTATTTGGTCATGATAATACGCTTTGGAATTAATTTAATTGTATAACAAAACAACAAAAACTAGTAAAATGGCGTTAAACTTACCCAGTTTGAGGTTTTATTACCCTGCACTATAACAACAACACACCTTAACCAAAAACAGTAATGAAGTTCTTTACTCCATCAAGTGCCTTTTAAATGACACTCCACCTATAACTGTAGGTGATATCGACTTTAAAAGAAATGAATTTGTTTTAGGAGGTTTCCCTCAACGAATTAAAAATTCCGAATTACCGGTATTTCGACCCAAAATTTGATTAAAACTTTTGATATACCTAATATCGGACGTTATCGTCTGAAAAGTGAGCATACGCTAATAGTTTTATTTTTGTGGAAGTTTCTCTCAGAAGTTTCTCTCTCTCCCTCTCTCTCTCTCTTTCTCTCTCTCTCTCTCTCTCTCTCTCTGGAAGAAGACTTAACAAAGTATATATGGTAAACAAGTAAGCAAAGGCTACAGTCGAGCGGGGCCGACCGTTGAATACCCTACAACACTATAATAAACCATACAGTTTATATAGGCGAGATACTCGAAAGAATTCCACAAGATATTGTGACAAATAATAAAAGAAAACCATCAGGTTTCGTTCTCTAATTTTCGAATAATAGCAACATAAATTAATTTGCTCATTTCCAATTTATTGGTAATTAAATGGTCTTCCTAGATCTGGAACCAATATTTCCCAAAGACCTATAATCTCTCAGAAGTGGCAAAAGATTAACATTTATTATTGGTTTTTGACTGAAACTCATCTATATGAGATACAGACATTTGACTATATTCTTCAACGAAATCAGCGTTAACGAAATAGTCAGAAGTGCGTCTTTCCTGTATTTGTGAATTCTCCAAAAAGTCACTGGAATGGACATTTTCGTATTTAGTCTACAAAAGTTGGCAAACTATTTCACACATTGAATATTTTTGGATGGCCATCCGAAACTGCTTGGCTTTTGAAATGTGCGGTAACCCTCATTCAAATGTGGGTGAGGATCGGAGATAATTACGACCTGCCGACAATTTTGCAGTTTTTTTGGTCCATTTCAACCCCTAAATATATGGCGATCATCTCCAAAAAGAGTAGGCTTCTATTCTGACCCTCATTTTATCCCCATGCAAAATTTCGTAAGGATCGGATATCCTACCTACGGATATCCTACCTACTTAGTTTTGTTAGCTGCAGAAATATTACCAAATGTTTAATTCAAAATGAAAATATGCCAAATATATGACAAAATTAAAAAATATATAAGAAAATTTTACAAATTCAATATTTTCATCTTTAGAGAGATATTTTTATGCGATTTTTTAGAAGTTTTTTCTTTCCTAACAAGAGGCCATTCTGAATTAATGAGAACTGTCGAAATCAGTTCAGCCGTTCTCGACATATAAGAGATCTTTCAAGCATATCTACTTAGATAGACATATATATCGCACATATTTTGCTATATATCCGATTTGTTAGATGTTAACATCAATGTAAATGTCAGAAGTAACCTTGTGATGGCTTTGTGATTTCGCCGGGATTTAAAATATTCTCGGTTTAATGAAAATTTTTAAATTTTTTCAATACAAAAGATATGGTCTATTTTACCTGCTAAATATTATCCGATGACCACCCAGATTGGTAGGCTTCTTCCCCGCCCTAAACTCTAGCTATATCCGAAATTCCGCGACGATTGGTCTATAATTGCGACCTGTGTAGCTATTGCAAAATCCGACATTTTTTCAATATTTGGTCCATTCCAACCCCTAAACATTTGGCGATCATCTCCAAAAGAAATAGGCTTCTATTCTGACCCTAACCCCACCTTCGTGCAAAATTTCGTAAGGATGGGGCCATAATTGCGACCTGTAGCGTGATTACAAATTAACATGGACAGACGGACAGACGGACGGACGGACATACATAGCTAGATCGACTCAGCTCGGCGAGCTAGGAAGATCCATATATACTTTCCCATATGGGAAACCAATATTTCGAGGTGTTACATAAATTCTGGCCCAATCAAACTTATAATACCCCACAAATAGTGTTGTAGGGTATAAAGACGGTTAAACCTTTTTAAAATACCAAGTATGGGACAGTATGATTATAAAAGGGTTATACAACGGTATGCACTATTTTGGTTTCTTTTTTCAGAGAGTACTAAAGGTTTTGAGACTGTAGTTGTGATTTAACATTAAGGCATGTTTCCTCTCAAGAAAATGCTAAATATACAATTTGATAACCCACCAGATAACAGCACCTCCCGATATAGTTTATGGTTTAATAATAGGCCTCATTATTGGTGTTTTTAAGGTCCTAGCCACATTAATATGGATCATATGAATCACTAGCCTAAGGGTCCAATTGCTATGAGATGGGCTATATTGGTACACGATATTGTATAGCCTCCATATAACGATACCCCCTCACATTCGGCTTTTGATGATTTTGGCCAAAGTTTTCAATGGAATTATCTAAAAACCACACAAGGAGTCCCATCTGAGTACTTTACCCCCTAAAAGTGTATTGTCTGTACAGGTCCACCATATCGTATACAACAGTACCCCACGATATTCCGCATTTTGATGATTTTAGGGATATTATTCAGCGAAATTGTTTCAAATTTCGTGTTTAGATTTCGTAAGGTGTATACAGGTCCACATGATTTCAGCCACATTTTTCAATGGAATTGTCTGAAAATTCACAAAAGGAGTTCCTTCTGAGTACTTCACCCCTTAAAATGTATTGCCTTTGTAGTTTCACGATATCGTATAGTCCCCATACAACGGTACGCCACCATATTAGTTTCTTTGATGATTTCATGGAAATTATTCACCGAAATTGTTTAAAATTTTGTGTTTAGATTTCGTAATGGGTACAGCAACCTATGACGGAAATTGCCTTTGTAGGTCCACGTCTTCATATAGCCCACATACAACGGCACCTCCCATTATTTAAAGTTTGATTGTTTCAAGATTGATGATATTAGTGAAATTTTTTACCGGAACTATTTCAAATTTCGTATTTAAAGTTCGTAATGAGAACTATATAATGGATTTCCTTTGAGTGGCATTTTTGGACGGAAATTCTTTTAAATTTTCAAGTTCCTTCAAAATGGTGGAGGGTTTTAAAAGTTTGGCCCGGCCGAACTCAGCTGCTTTTTTACTTGTTGTGAGATAAGTTGATAGGAAACTAGATCTAGGGGTATCTTTCGTATTTGGTTTTCCAGCGGAAGTTGGAATTTGGAGTTCACAATTGTTGTCTAACCTCTGAGCGACGTTTTTTTTAATCGACTTAATGAAAACAATTAAAAAAGCAGTAAGTTCGGCCGGGCCGATCTTTGAATACCCTCCACCATTTGGAACAAATTAGGAAATTTTCAAAAAAAAAAAAAAATAAATAAATAAATAAATAAAAAAATATAAAATCCATTAAAAATTCTGTTATGAGCTTTAAAATAACTAATATCAGAAGGTGCCAATATATGGGTGGATATACGATATTGCGGACCTATTTATACAAATCTATTTCTGGGGGTAAAGAAAAGACTCCTTGTGTAGAATTCCGTTGAAAAATGTGGCTAAAATCGTCAAAATACCGAATATCGGGGGGTTCCGATATATGGGGGGTATACGATATTGTGGACCTATATAGACAAACCTATGTCTAGGGATAAAGTACTCACAAGGAACTCCTTGTGTGGATTTTGAGATAATTCCATTGGAAAATATGGCTAAAATCATCAAAATCCCGAATATCGGGGGGTTCCGATATATGGGGGGTATACGATATTGTGGACCTATATAGACAATTCCCTTTCAGGGGCCAAAGTGCTCACAAAGAACTCCTTGTGTAGAATTTCAGACAATTCCATTGAAAAATGTGGCTAAAATCATTAAAATACCGAATATCGGGGGGTACCGTTATATGGGGGCTATACGATATCCTGACCTGTCTGCAGACAAAAGACAAAGGCTGATATTACAAATTTGATGAACAATAAACGTGAAATCGCATGATGACATATGTGGAGCTATATCTAAATTTTGACCGATTATCACCAATGTCAAATGATTTGTGGAAAATTCCATTTCAATCTTACACGAAATGCTATCCGTTTCTTTTACAAAAATACGTGGACAGACGGACGGATATGCATAACTCTTAGGAAAGTTCGTTAGCATGTGCCAAATTCTACCATTTTTGGGATAATGTTACAAATTTGGTATACAATAAAATTGTAAAGATGGGGCCTAAATTTTAATCCGATTTTCCCAATTTCAATAGTCCTGGGGCCAACAAAATGATTTTTGTAAAATTCCATCCCCAAAACTTTTTTTACAAAAATACATGGACAGACAGATAGCTGGTTGCAAATAATTGCACAAATTCGTGGTGTAGGGTATCAAAATGTTCTGTATAGATCCAAGAATTTGGCATTGACCCCAAATAATAGCACTACACAATTATTACATGCATACATGCCGACATACTCAACCCGTTGAAATTGTTTACCACATTTTTTAACGCAATTGTTTGCAATCATTTTTTTTATAATTAAGGACACACATATTTCTGCAGGGAAAATTTTTCTTTATGAAAAAGTGAAACTTCTTTTTTTGTCTACTCCCATAGCTATTGTTTTTAGGTTTTGATTTTTATTCACAATGTTTCATTTTGCGCCAACATCTTTCCTGGAAAACCGCAATATTTTGCCTCATTATTAAAAATCAAATACTTTTCACCTTCACCTTGTATGAGCGCAAATGCTCATATAAAATTCTGAAATGAACAAAGCACAACAAATATGTAAACAGATAACCTTGTCAACCAGCCCTAATTGTAGCAACCAAATATAATTGCCACAGTTAACCTCGAATACTTTAATTAATTGCCCAAAATATAACATGTCAATTTCAAGTTTTAATTTATGCCATTAGCTCAGTAAATAACTTTCCACATTTCAAAGACAATCATCCATTTACTATTTTAAACAACCACAACTCCGGGAGGGTGGAGAGTGAAATGAAGGGTTCCCGACAGCATATTTTCTTCTGTTTTCTTTCGTTTGTTTACATGACACAACAATCGGGGTTGTCATCAACGTTAATGGCGCAGGAAAAGTTGTTTCGTTTTATTGCCGTGCAGTGAAGAAAACAAAGAAGTAAAGAAAAGGACAATTTCATTTAGTCTTTTAAGGAACTACCCACCTAACTACCTACCTACAAACCATAATCAAAGATTGAATAAAAAAGCAATTCATTCTGCGTGAATGGCAGAAAGTTTTTCTAGCTTTTGGCCTTTTTATTTTTTGTTGAAATTTGATTGCCGAATAAGTAGAAAATTTTATTACAGTGACTATTTAAGCAAAGTTTACATTTTACAGAAAGAGAACCCTAATCTCTAGATTTTAGAGAAAATTCCCAAATTTAAAATTTTTATTGGTCTTTGGTCTCTTAATACCCCTTCTGCTATTCTATGGAATTTATCGTATAAAATATAGAGCTTCGAATAGGAGCAAACAATGGAGATAAAAATTGATATTGGAATTTCGTACCATATTGGAATGGTACGAATAAATATTCAGCATTTTGAAGGCATTGATTGCCTTTTTGGAGGCTTTCGTGCACTTTCGTATTTGACTGCCATTGGCATTTTCAATTTATAGTGATCAAAACCCTCCTTTAAAATTTAAAATGGGCAGCCTATATTTATACATACAGGGTGAGATCAAAAAACCGCAAAAAAGTCAAACGTCATAATTTTTTAATTTTTTTTTTTTTAATTTTATTGAATGAAAGCAAAAAATGTCGGAAATAGCATCAAATTTTAGAATAAGTTTAGATTTGTTCACCTCTGACACGAATTATGGCCTTCAAACGGCCAATGAAACCGTCACACGTTGCACGAATGTTGCTCGGCGGTATTTTGTTCCATTCCCGGCGAAGCACTTGCTTGAGGTGATCGACACTTTGGTTTTTTTTTAGTGCCAACCTTGCTTTCCAAAATACTCCAGACACAATAGTCCAATGGATTGGTATCCGGAGATTTTGGTGGCCATTGTGCGCTGGAAATGAAGCGAGGAACCTCATTTTGTAACCATTCTTGGGAAGCGCGTGCTGAGTGCGGACTAAGGCCAAAAAGTTTGCGTTTCCCAGGCTTTAATACACCCTCCAGAATATTTTCGCGATAATATTCGACATTTATTCTGATGTAACGGTCGATTAATACGAGCGGAAAGCGACCATCGGCTGTTATGGCGGCCCACACCAGCACCATGGCCGGCGCTTGAGTTCTGGTGGCCAACCGATGGTGCACTTTTTAAGCTGACCTCTTTAGCAATTAAACACGATAATTTTGTTTGTTTACAAACTTCTGAACAACGAATGTTTTCTCATCGGAGAAAACCAACTTCGGCAATTCACCACTTTCGGCCAAGCGAAGCAACTCTTTAGCACTATTAAGTATATTATTATTATTCTTTTAACATGTCCGATTGTCTTCGAAGTTCGCACATCTAATATGGAATATATCCGACCGCTCCACTCTTTACCACAAATGGTAAACATTTTTGAAACTTATAACCTTTATAACATGCGAAACAAGTCTGCGATTCTTTTTATACCAAGTATATCTCCATAACTAAACTCGACATCTAATGTGACACTCTTCATGTGGCACCTCCTCCACAAAGTCAAAATTTCAATTAAGTTAAGTGTCATAAAATTAGAAATAATTATTCGATGCGAATGCAATATCTTCATCGGCATTAGTACTAGTGTAAATATGGAACTTATCGGCCCATTCTTTCAGGTACCTCCCCCACAAATGGTAAAAAAACGATGTTTCTATAAGCCTAGATGTGATATAAATATGGAATATGCCTGTCCACTCCTGCGGGTACCTCCCACACAATATATAAAATATTTTGATTGCCAAATAATAGAGCAAAACTGGAAATAAATAATTATTGCACGTCTCAATGTTCTTATTAGTATTATATGATTTAATAAATCCACTCTTTCTCCTACCTCCTCCAAAAAATGCAATATTTTCCAAAACATTTTCAAATCAGGTCACATGCGAAATAGAAATTGTTGGTTCACGTCTACAGTATAATCCCAATAAAGAGTAAAAAAATAATAATCAAGTCAAAATATATTTTATTATGAGACATGAGCTAAGAGTATATATCTGTCGACAAAACCGACTGATACTTTTTAACGTTTTTTTTAAGAAAAATCCATTATTCTCAGCCTAATTGTAATGTAGATGGTAGTTTGTTTGCCATTCGGCCCATATGGCCCCCAATATTTTGCTGGATATGAATTGACATTTTCTCTCAGGTTAGTCGTAGTACAACCCTTCGCCACCCAATATTCGGATTTAATTAATGAAAGACTTCGCAACAAACCAATTAAGTAAATTTCATTATTCCATGAAATAACATGGAAGTCTATTAAAAAAACAACAACAATAATAATTCCAATTCGTAGATATTACATAATCGTAAATATATACATGCATGATACAAATGTGTTTTTTTAGCAACTCCCTCGCTACACCTGGTTCATATTGTAGGCGAAGAAAATTTTCCAACTCCAACTGTGTACAAAAGGATAATGGTGCTTAAATAGTACCCGGCGACTATGCACGCAAGTGCCCACTTTCAATCTTCCCCGTCTGTGTTTTCTATTTATTTAATTTGTTGTGTTCCCAGGAATAACGTGTAATTTTATTATGGCGCGACATATGACGCGACATAAAACAATTTTTAAATTGCAAAGTTCAGACATTCCAAAGTGTTGCCTTTTAACATGTAAGTGGACTTTGTGTTACATTTAATTTAAGCACATTTTTCAATTGTTGAATGTGAGCGAACGTATATGATTGCCATATTCAGTGAAGTTCAACTGCTGGAAGTATACATGACAAATATCTAACAATTTACAGAACAACTCTAACAACGTTGAAATAAGGAGGGATTTTTGAAAACATTAAATTGAGCGTTGTTGTATTCAACCTTCTTTAGATGTGTTTGAAAAATTGCATACTTTGTAGGTTTCAAGGATTTATTTGTACACCCTCCGCCATAGTATGGAAGGTATGTTAATTTTGACATTCCATTTGTAACTCTTTAAAATAACCATTTAAACCGCACAAAGTTTATATCCATTTTGCTTTCTATATCGATTTAGCCGTGGTCGCCCGTCTGTCTGTCTGACGTCCGTTTGTGTATATGAAGTATGTTGAAACAAGTAAAAAATCACCTAAGTTCAGCCGGGCCAAAATTTTTATAACCTCCACCATTTTAAAGAATCATCAAAAATTTCAAAAAAATCAGTCCAAAAACTTCACTTAAATGGAAATCATTATATTGGGCCATACGAAGGCGGAGATCTGTAAAAGTAATTTTTTGTTATAGGCTGTAGTACCGATTCCGAACTTCAAATACGAAATTTGAAACAATTTCGTTGAATAATGTAGATAATATTATCAAAATTGAAAGAATTCCGGTGGATAATATTGATAATATCATCAAAATACGAAAATAAAGAAGTTACCATTTTATATAGGCTATACAAAGACGTGGACCTACATAGACAATAGATAATTCTCTTTCAGGAGACAAAGTACCTACGAAGGCGACTAGTATAGAATTTCAAACAATTCCATTGAAAATATATCTGAAATCATCAAAATTCTATAAAGACTGATCTCTGAATAATTTTAGCTTCCTATCTTAATTCGTTTCATGATTACAACAGACGGGCAGAAGGACATGACTAAATCGTCTTAGAATTTTACGCTGATCAAGAATATATAGGGTGAGATAAAAAAAACTGCAACAACGTCAAACGCCACAATTTTTACATTTTTTTTTAATTTTATTGAATGAAAGCAAAAAAAATGTCGGAAATATCTTCAAATTTCAGAATAAGTTTAGATTTGGTCGAATTTGTCACCTTTGGCACGAATTATGGCCTTCAAACCTAAGAACCAATGAAACCGTTACACGCTACCCACATGTTGCTTTGGCGTATTTTGGTCCATTCCCGGCGAAGCACTTGCTTGAGCTTATCAACACTTTGGTATTTTTTAGTGCCAACCTTGCTTTCCAAAATAATCCAGACACAATACCAACGGATTGGTATACGAAGATTTTAGTGCCCATTGAGGGCTGGAAATGAAGCGAGGAACTTCATTTTGTAAGCGTTCTTGGGTGGGGCGTGCTAAGTGCGATGGTGCTAAGTCCTGTTGGAATGTCGAAGGTTTGTGGCCAGAATATTTTCGTGATAATATTCGACATTTATTCTGATGCCACGGTCGATTAATACGAGCGGAGAACGAACATCGGCTGATATGGCGGCCCACGCCATCACCATGTCCGGCGCTTGAGGTCTATGGCCAGCTGAAGGTACACATTTTCAGCTGACCTCTTTGGCAAGTAAACACAAACTGCTGGACAACGAATGTTTTCCCACCGGAGAAAACCAAATTCGACAGTTCACCACTTTCGACAAAGCGAAGCAACACTTTAGCTCTTTTGAATCTATTTTCTTTCTGTTGCGGTGTAGGTTCCTGCACTTTTTGGAATATCAATGGTTTTATCCCGAGCTCATTTTTCAATATTTGCCGAATGGAATATTGCGATATGTTCAGCTCACGAGCCATTTTTCGGCCACTGCGACGCGGTTTTTCATTAAGTCGCTTGTTTATTTTTTGAACCATTGCTGTTTTGTTCGGTCCACTTCCTTTACGTCGGGCTACGCTACCAGTATCACTTTAACGAGCGATGGCACGAGACACAAAAGATTTATTCACATTTAAATGCTGGAGTGCTCTAACGA
Organism: Musca domestica; assembly: GCF_030504385.1. NCBI lineage: Eukaryota > Metazoa > Arthropoda > Insecta > Diptera > Muscidae > Musca > Musca domestica. The sequence continues at coordinate 5,728,590 of NW_026712296.1, read as the reverse complement.
TAGCCACTTTTGGTTTTCCAGCCAAATATAAAGAAATCACACTATCACGCTTGAATTCTATCACGAATACATTTTTTTCTGGAAAATTCTCACAAAAATGATTTTTTATGCTTGTGAACAATACGAGTGGCTTAGAAATGACAGCAGTCTGAAGTTGGTTTCAGTTTTTCATATCACCCTATATATATACTTTGTTAGGACTAAAATTATTATTTCGATGAGTTACAAACGGAATGACGAACTTAATATACCCTCCATACTAGGTAAGGCGGTATACACATTTTACTCGTATGTGTGATATATGTTTTGATATAGCTCTCATATAACTGTACCGACATATTTCAAGTGTTTTAATCACAATTTTAATGTGAATATTCGGTAAATTAGCTGTATGTATTCCTATTATGTCAGGAACATATCAGCACAGAACTGTTAATATTGGACCGATTTTTGATATTCAGTATTTAGATAAATTGAAGTTTCCAATGGGTACTACAGCCCATGACAGAAAATTGCTCATGCATGGTCAGGACTTCGCAGAATTTCTTTCACATTTGGTATTGTAAGTTTTTAATAGTAAATGTACTGGGCAAAGGTAACCAATTTAAAAATGTTATTGTGATTACCACTTAAAATGCATCGACTGAAAGACTTACCTAAAAGAAAAAGAAAAAAAATACGTTAAATGTTATACATATTTAGTGAAAAATATAAATGACAAATACTTAAAATTAAATAAAAAAATATTTTCGTTGCGTAGTGTAATGGCCATGTTCAGAAGAAATTGCACAATAATAAATGTTAATTATGTAAAACGTTTTTTACGTCTATAAATAATTTTTGGTTTTTTGTCCTTGCGTCTATACAAGTATTTATTTATGTTATTTCCTTGTTCACCAAGAACTTCATGTTCTCAATGATTTTTCAGTCGGAAAACAGCAACATATGGTTGAAATCTGAACAATGTTGTATAAGTGAAGCATTTAGAAACAATTATGGTTTCAATTTAAACCCACACACACACATTCTCATACATTTTTATCGCATATTTAAACAATTTTCTAAGGATCTGAACATTTACATTTTTCCTCCCCTTCAGCGTAGTCTCTCATTCAATTGCAAGCACTTTGCATATCAATTAGTTGAGTCATATTTACAACTCCACAAAAAGAAAGGACGGAACAACAAGGCAAACTTACAATGCTTCCACACAATATGAGGGACATTTTCTTTACACTTCTTTGCCAGCCAACATGAATCAAAGGAAACTTTGAAGATATCTAGCAGAGGCATAGCAAAGAATCCTTGGATGGTAATTTTCGCAAATTATACGGGCTGTGTTCAATTGAAGGCATGCAAACTATGGAAATACTGATGACTTGTTGTTGCCTTTGCTGTTGTTGTGTATCCTAATTAAGCAAAAAAAGATTTAAATCTACGATAACGAAGGACAATGTATATCTGTAGCCAGCTTGAAACATTTAAAAGTCTTGTATCATTGCGACGAAAGTTCTGTGCCTCACTTTAGCACAGAACTCAATATTCGAGAAGTTTACAGGCAAAGATGTCTTAATGGATATATCCAATTTTGTTGATTTCCTGGAAATTTGATGTTTGTCACAACACAAAAAGGATGGACATTTTTTATTTAATTCGAAATTTTCATTCAACACATCCATCTCTATTTGGGGTTTTTTCTTTGTGGATATTTATCACCTTGAGGATAATAACAAATTATAAAGTTTTTATTTATATTTTACAATTATCATCAACTATGTAAATAAAAGAGTCGGCAGCGTAATCATCATTAGAATCAATAACAGTACAATCATTAAAGCAAATTGTGGAACATGTTTTTGAGATAGTATGGAAAAGGTTTTGAAAAACAATTAAAAATCGCTTTTATACCCTCCAACATACATAGAATGGAGGGTATATTAGGTTCATCACTTTGTTTGTAACTCATCAAAAAAATAATTGTAGACCCAACAAAGTATATATATATTTGATCAGCGTAAATCTCTTAGGTGATCTAGCCCTGTCGTCCGTCAGTCTGTCCGTCTGTTGTAATCACAATAGAATCAAAACGAATTAAGATAGGAGGCTAAAATTTTACACAGATCAGTTTTCTGTGTGTAGGCAGGTCAAGTTCAAAGATGGGCTTTATCGGCGGCCACTGATATTCGGTATTTTGATGATATTAGACACATTGTACAGGATGAGATGAAAAAAGAACAACCAAGAAGAAACAGCAAAATCAGCAGAAATTATTTGAAAAGTAACGAAGCGACTTGATCGGAACCCGCGTCGCAGTGGCCGAAAAACGTTTAGCTCACATATTTCAATAATCCACTCAACAAATATTGAAAAATTAGCTTACCCCGCGCTCATTTTTCAATATTTGTCGAGTGGAATACCATTGTGTATTAAAACATTAAAACGCAAACATTTTGGTCGCAGACCTTGGACATTCCAACAGGACTCAGCACATTGCACTCAGCACGCGCCACCCAAGAATGGTTACAAAATGAGGTTCCTCGCTTCATTTCCAGCTCACAATGGCCACAAAAATCTCCGGATACCTATCCGTTGGACTATTGTGTCTGGAGTATTTTGGAAAGCAAGGTTGGCACTAAAACATATCAAAGTGTCGATCACCTCAAGCAAGCGCTTCGCCGAGAATGGACCAAAATACCGCAGAGCAACATTCGGGCAGCGTTTGACGGTTTCATTGGGCGTTTGAAGGCCATAATTCGTGGCAAAGGTGACCAATTCGAACAAATCTAAACTATTCTTATATTTTTCCGACATTTTTTTTGCTTTCATTCAATAAAATTTAGAAAAAAAATGTAAAACTGATTGCTTTCGATACCCTACACCACATAGTGGTAAGGGTATTATGTCTTTGTACATTTGTTTGTAACATGGAGATGGAAGCGAGATAGACCCATAGTTACTTTTGAGAATCTTTATAGAATCACATTCTGAGTCGATTTGTACATATCAGTCCGTCCGTTCGTCCGTCTGTCCCTGTATTTTTGTGAACAAAATGCAAGTGCCGATTGAGATGAAATTTTGCAAACAATATTTATTTGGTCTAGGATGAACCCTATTGAAATTGGTGAGAATCCGTTCAAATTTAGATAAAGCTCCCATATATATCTGCAACGGATTTCGGGTTAATTGTGCACAAAGCGGCCAATATAATCTAGAAGAATGTACATACAATTTGGAGAAAATCGGTTCAAATATAGCTATAGCTCCAATATATATGTTTCATTCGATTTGGTGTTTATGCCCTTCACATGCGTAATATGCACTCCACTAGTACGAAATTTGGTACCAGAGACAGCCCAGAAATATCTGTGCCAAATTTTATCAAGATCGGTTCAGATTTGATTATACATCAAATTTGATGAATATCGGTTCAGATGTTTCATCCGATTTGGAGTTTTAGTCCCTCACATTCTTTATATTCATTCGACAACAATGATATTTGGTACCAGATATCTTATATAGCTCTAAAATTTGATTTGATTATAGCTCTCATATATATGTATCCTTAATCCTATTTAGAGTTTTAAATGCAAACAATGAATAATAAAAATTGAGTGAATTTTGTGACTAACGTTTGCATTTGGAAACAGGTCCGATATATATATATATATATCGGCTTCGTACATTTTGCCAAAATTCAATTCAGAATTGGATATGCCTTTCATATATTAGTTCCCTGAAACCAATATATATATAGTCGGCCCGCCTAATTTTTCACTTTTTCTTACTGGTTTGTTGATACTACTTTCCACTATATAAACGATCATTTCTTGATCTAAATGTACGTTCAATTGGAATCGATACTTAGGTACCCTGAATCAGTAAGTTTTATTGTTTACACTTTAAGGCAACATATTTAGGGGTCATCAATTAGGCTGGAAATACATAAAGCGCATATTTGGCTGGCTTAAGTCATCGGCTGGCTTCTTCGTAAATGAACAAAGGAGTTTTAGGTTGACCTAGTTTGATTTTAGCCCTAGGCTCCTTTGTTCATTTCCGAAGAAGCCATCCGATGACTTAAGCCAGCCAAATAAGCGCTTTATGTATTCCCAGCTTTAGACTTTTAAAGGCGACTTCTTAACTTAACTTGACATTTGTTGAAATATTTTTCATAACCATTACAACAACCTTGTGTATACGTAGTATAATTAAAAACATCGGAAATCAATTGTATTTCCCCTAAGTAAGAATTGATATTTTTTTCAAATCATAACACCTGAGTTTTTCTTTTCTGTATCCAAAAGTACGGCATACAAGGTTTGTTACAAATTACGAAAATAGTGCTAAAGGTTATTCAAAGCTACACATATTTTATTTATGTAGTATTTTTTTATTCTTTTTCAACTTTCTACGTTGTTCATATCATTGCAAAAAAAATAACCTACATTGCCGTCAACCCAAATTTCATTGCATGTAACACGATGGCAAAAAATGAGAATATTTTGCACAATGTCTACAAACAAAAATGTATTCAGCAATGTAGTTGTATGCCAAGAATAAATATATATAGCATTTCTTCCCTTCTCACTTTAAACCTTTTCTTTGTTTAGCAGCCCCATTGTTCTTCAGAAGTTCAATATTTTCAAGGAAAAATAGTTCATTTCTGTATAAAATGAATTACAGTTATTTTTTAGGAAATTTATTTTAAGAAAATTTATTAAATGACAATTTTCTAAGTAAATAATTCAATTTTTTTTATACCCTACAACACTATGTGTTGGGGTATTATAAGTTTTATAGGCCAAAAATTAGGTAACACCTCGAAATATTGGAAAAGTATATATGGATCTTCCTGTCTCGCCGAGCTGATTCGATCTAACTATGTATGTCCGTCTGTCCATGTTAATTTGTAGTCATGCTACAGGTCGCAATTATGGCGATATTTAGAATGGAGGTCGGGATAGGGCCAGAAGAGAACCCTATTGCTTTTGGAGATAATCGTATAATATCTAGGGGTTGAAATTGACCAACAAAAATGTTCCGTTATGAAGGTCAAAAATAGAAACCAAAGGACACGAAATCACGCATGAAGTTTGAGTTTAGGACAGCGGGTGGAATGGACCACTACTTTTATGTAAAAAAATATCAGCATTACCTACAGGCGATATCCGTGAAAAATTTCTTGATTTTGCAACTGCTCTACAGGTCGCAATTATCGACCAATCGACGCGGAAGTTAGCATAGTTCTAGACTTTAGGGCTGGGCAGAACCTTTCCAATTTTGATGGTTATCGGGTAATATTTAGTGAGTAAAATAGACCATAACAATTGTGTTTAACAAAAGTCAATTTTTTCAATTAACCGCGAATATTTTTAATTCAGAAAGCCCTCTTGTCATAAAAGTATAACATCTAAATAAAACCAGTAAAGAAGGTCTTAAAGTCGGGCGGGGCCGACTTTATGATACCCTACACCACTTTGCTAATTTAGTAGAGCTGCGCATAAAAATTAAAAGTTTTTATGAGAGCAGCATTTGTATCTTTTAAATTCGGACTTGTATTGCCCATTTGGTGCACAATTAATTTGAAATCGGATAAAGATATATATGGGAGCTATATCCAAATCTGAACCGATCTGCATAAAATTTGGCAAATATATTTCTGATCTGTATTTGATATATTTCCCTGAATATCGTTAATACCTAGTGCATATTACGGCTGTGGGTAACAAATATGACAAATCGGATGAACAGTATATGTGGGAGCTATAGCTATATCTGAACCGATCTTCACCAAATTTGGCACACTAGCTTCTACTTTCAATTCGGTCGTAAGTGCCAAATTCCATCCCATTTGGACAAATATTAGACGTTTGGTGCACAATAAAAGGTAAATCGGACGAAGTTTTATATGGGAGCTATATCCAAATCTGAACCGATCTCGATAAAATTTAGCAAATCTATTTCTGAGATGTATTTAATATATTTCCCCAAATATTGTTGTTACAGAGTGCATATTACGGCTGCGGGGGGTCAAAAATAACAAATCGGATGAACAATATATATGGGAGCTATACCTATATCTGAACCGATTTCGATCAAATTTGGCGTACTTATTTTCAGGCCTAATTTGGTTGTATGTGCAAAATTCCATACTATTCGGGCTGATATTACACGTTTGGTGGCTAATAAAAGGCAAATCGGACGAATATATATATGGGAGCTATATCTAAATTTTGACCGATTATCTCCAATTTCAATAGGGTTCGTCCTTGGGCCAAACGAATAATTTGTACAAAATTTCATCTGGATAGGGCAATAAATGCGAACTGTACTTTGTTTACAAAAATACATGGACAGACGGACGGACGGACAGACGGACGGACAGACGGACGGACAGACGGACGGACGGACAGACGGACAGACGGACGGACGGACAGACGGACGGACGGACATGCATAAATCGACTCAGAATGTGATTCTATGCAGATCATCAAAAGGAAATATGGGTCTATCTCGTTTTTTTATTTTTATATTTTTCCACCTTACAATACAGGTTGGGATTATTATATACAGATTGTAATTATCGTCCGATCCTCACGAAAATGTTCACAAGCGTATGGTTGGGCTCAGAAAGGCTAGGCCTATTGTTTTCAAAGATGTCCGCAATATATTTAGGAGTTGAAACTGACCAACAAAAAATGTTCCGTTATGAAGGTCAAAAATAGAAACCGAAGGACACGAAATCACGCATGAAGTTTGAGTTTAGGACAGCGGGTAGAATGGACCACTACTTTTAAGTAAAAAAATATTATTATCTACAGGCGATGTCCGTGCGTAAATAGAAGGCAAATGTCCCTGGTCAAATACTTAGAGATATATCTGGGCAGTGATCCGTGACATAATTTCAAAAGCGAAATCTTTACATCTAACATATCGTAGTGTTGTAGGGTATCACATGGTCGGCCCCGAACGACTATAGTCTTTGCTTACTTGTTTTACATTGCAATAAATAAATTTAAGTAGGTTGATAAATTTTTTTTCAAATGTGTTTTTGGCCTACAGGACTTTTGGTATTGAAAATTGGCTATATAGGTCCACGTTTATATAAGCCCCCATAAAAGTGTACCTCCAGATATTCGGTATTTTGATGCTTTTGCCGACATTTTTACCAGAATTGTTCAAATTTCGTTGTGATAGTTCCTACAGTGTACTACAGCCTCTGAGAGAAGATTGGTTATGCAGGTCCACGTCTTTGTATAGCCGCCGCATAACGGTATCTGCCTATATTCGTTATTTTGCTTATTTTAGCGACATTATTCATCGGAATTGTTTCATATTTCGTATTTGCAATTCGTACCGGGTTTTACAGCCTGTGACAGAAAAATTGTTATGCAGGTCCACGCCTTCGTATTGCCCCCATGTAACGATTACTCCCTATATTCGGTATTTTGATGATTTTAGCGACATTATTCATCGGATTTTTTTCATATTTCGTGTTCGAATTTCCTAATAGGTGTCTATAGTCTATACAGGACCAGATCTTCCTATAGCCCCCATATAACGGTTACTCCCTATATTCGGTATTTTGATGATTTTAGCGACTTTATTCATTGAATTGTTTTAAATTTCGTTTTTGAAGTTCCTAATGATGACTACAGTCTCTGACAGAAAATTGTCTAAACAGGTCTTCCTATAGCCCCTAAATATCGATACCTGTAACTCCCTATAGGCGGTATTTTTCAGATTTTAAGAGAATTTATAGCGAATTTTATTTTTTATTTATTTATTAATTTATCTATTTGTTATTTATTTTTTTTAAGTTTAAAAAATAATTTCCAAATGGTAGAGGGTATTCAAAGTTCGTCCCGGCCGAACTTACTGCTTTTACACTTTTTTTTTGCATAAGAAAATGTATATTGGTTTGCAAAAGAAAATTAGGAGGCTCGTTCTGAACATTCTTAGAAGGACATTTGAGAGTTTACGTACGATATTACCATACTCATTAGCGCAGCCCTGAAAGTGGGAGTTGGGCCAAGTAATTCATTAATCATGTATTTTCCCATTGAATTCATACGTATGGCGAATTATTCCTATGACCATAACTACGAAAAACAGAAACTAGACTAGACTAGACTAGACTAGACATTTTAGTAGATTTTGGAGTATTGGGTGTTACATTTTGAGTGGAGAATCAGATTTTGTCACCAACAGTATCCAAACCGAAATTAACAAAGTGAAACGATGAAATCTCTGTTTACGTCAACTATCCCATATTTACGTGACCATTAAACATATTGCCTCGTCGAAAGAGCAAAACCTGTACCTTTATTAGATAATACACCCAAAAAAAGGAATGTGTATTATGGCTTCCGATTTACTAACAACGTAGTGTACACAAACTGTCACACCATCATTGGTATATAAATGATATTCTTCATTTCCTTTTCCCATAATGTTGTTAGTAGTTGGCAAACTTCAACTTTAAGTTGCTGGCTGCCGTCGTTGCTGTTCATCTGTACCATTCATTCATTCACTGCTCTACAACTGTTCCACCTTTCATATTTTGAAATTTTCTCATTTTTCTTGTGATAATTTACTCGACTTGACTGCTGGCTTTCATCGCATTTCTTCTTGGGCTGTGCATGGATGCCAGCTAAGGCAAAAGCATCTGTTATTCGCCAGATAAGTTGCTGCCTGCTTTCCCCTTTTTTGTCAGTTTTTCATATTTACGTGAGCTACCATCCCGTTATTGTAGTTTTTGTACTTTAACCTGTTTTTATTTAAGCCGTAAGTTTTTTTGGCAAGTTTATATTCTGTTTTGTCTTGGCTGTTGGTTGGGAGATGTTTGTTGTTGGCTTGATATGAATTTCCATTTCTTAAATGTTGTTTTCATTTATTTACTCGGTAGTTGGAATGCTTTAGGACATGTCACAGTGGTTCAGAATCATTTTAAAACAAATATATGGGAGCTATAGTTATATCTGAACCGACTTTCTCCAAATTTAATGTAGTTGCTTTCAGACTGAATTCGGTCGGATGTACCAAAATGCAGGCCATTTGGGCTGATATTGGTCATTTGGTGCACATTTAACCCGAAATCGGTTAAAGATATAAATGGGAGCTATATCCGAATCTGAACCGATTTTGATACAATTTTGTAGAGGTATTTCTGGGCTGTATCTGTCATTTGGTAACAAATATCATTCTGGTGGGGTGCATATTACAAATGTGAGGGACTTATGAACCAAATCGGATAAAACATATATATATGGAAACTAAACCTATATCAGAACCGATTTCCACCAAATTTGACGCACTTGCTTCTAGACTAAATTCGGTCGGATGTGCCAAATTCGGGTCATTTTCACTGACATTGGTATTTGGTGCCCAATTAACCCGAACTCATTTGCAGATATATATGGGAGCTATATCAAATTTAAACCGATTCTCACAAATAGGGTTTGGCCTTGGGCTAAACCAATATTGTTTGGAAATTTTCATCTCAATCGGTTAATAAAGGCGATCTGCATTTTGTTCACAAAACTACATGGACAGACGAACTGACTTGCATAAATCGACTCAGAAAGTGATTCTATGAATATTCTTAAAAGTATCTATGGGTCTATCTCGATTCCTTCTCCATGTTAGAAATAAATTCACATAGACATAACACCCTTACCACTATGTAGTGTAGGGTATTAAAACCGTTAAAAAATACTACTAAAGTCATATAGAAACATATGGAGTTGCCATTTTATTTGGGCCTACGGAGGCGTGTATCTGCATAAGCAATTTTCTGTCGCAGACGGTACTACCGATTAGGAATTTCAAATACGAAATTTTAAACAATTGCAGTGAATAATGTCACTTAAATCCTCAAAATACCGAATATAGGAAGGTTCCATTATATGGGGGTTATACGAAGACGTAGACATGCAAAGGCAATTTTTTGTCACAGATGGCAGTAACCATTCGGAACTTCAGAAATTTTCTGTCACAGGCTATAGTATCGGTTACGAACTACAAATGCCAAATTTTAAACAGTTCTAGCGACCAATGTCGCTTATATCCTCAAAATACCGAATATAGGTAGGTGCTATTATGGGTTATACGAAGAGCTGGACCTGCATAAACAATTTATTGGGCCAAAAAATTGAAACAATTCCAATGAATAAAGTCGTTGAAAGCAGCAGAATGCCGAATATAGGGAGGTACAGTTATATGGGGATTACACGAAGACCTGGATCTGAGTGGACAGTTCTCCGTCATAGACTGTAGTACCTATTAGGAATTTCAAATATGAAATTTGAAATAATTTCGGTAAATAATGTCGTTAAAATCATCAAAATATTAAATATTTGGAGGTACTGTTACATGGGGGCTATACCTAAACGTATACCTGCATATCCAATTTTCAATACCAAAAGTGTGATCTGAAGGATTGTTGGTATTGAAAATGGTCTATGGGTATTTGGGTTAAATTTTATCAACCTACTGTAATTCGTTCGGAAGCTAGAGTGATTTCCACAGGCGGGCAGGCGGACGGACGTTGCCAAATCGATATAGGAATTTATGCTCTAAAAATATATTTCGAACGGAACGGAATGACAAACTTACTCTCCATACTATGGTGTATGGTATACAAATGTCGACCTAATTATATGCTCTACCATGAGGGTATTTATATTCTATATGTCGGTCTTCGAGTAGATGTAGTCCCCATACGCCCCCCATAATTTTTCAATATTTTGTTAGTCACAATTATTAATGAAATAAGTTTTCATTCTAAAATCTTTTTTTTTTTTTTTTTAAATCTGTATGACCCCTAAAATATCTCTCCCGATTTAAGATATTTTAAAAGTTTCATAAACCCAGCAGATATAATTGGAGTTTCTCCAAAGAACGCTATCTTCTACTCCGTTCGTCCGATTCTTGGCTATTTCACGACTACAATAGAACAATAGAAATATTTTTGAAATCAAAAAAAAATCGTCTTTGGTTAGCAAAATCTAAATTGGAATCACTGTGCATATGTATGCATAACTATGTGAACAGTCTGTGGCAGTATACACCATGTACGATGACATTTCTGCAGAATGTGTTGACAGAGAGATTTTTCGCATTTTTTGTTGTCTTGCTGGTCTCCACTGTCTAAAGTGTTTGCGTTATTGTCTTCAGAGACGTTTTTCAGAATTTAGTAGACGGTCACGATATTAATACCAATATTCTTTAATTAAACCAACTTCTTCTATTAACTTAATATGTCTCCTAGAGTATGAACATTCTGGATTTCAGTGGGCATTCGTTATATAATTTAATGAATAAAAAATGTATAAAAATCGTGGGCATTTTTTCATATAAACATATGCAGAAGTTTCGATACCAAAACACTTGGCTGTAGGATTAAACGAATATCAAAACAAGTAAAAAAAACATTAAGTTCGGCCGGGCCAAACTTTTAATACCCTCCACCTTAGGGTAAAAGAACATTAGAAGAAATGTGGCAAAAACCATTAAAATGCCGAATATCGGGAGGTACCGTTATATGGGGGGTACACCAACACATGCACCTATAATTACAATGTTTCGCCACACGAACTAGGACCCATTATGACCCACTAATACCAACTTTTACACAAATCAGTGAAAAAACGTGGCATAAATCATCAAAATACCGAATATCGGTATGTACCGTTATATGGGGACTATACCAGAACGTGGACCTATACATGCAATGTTTTGCCACACGCTCAAGGGCCCGTTGTGACCTACAAATACCAATTTTCAGATAAATCCGTGAAAAAATGTGGCATAAATCATCAAAATACTACACCAAAACGTGGACCTATACATGCAATGTTTTGCCACACGCTCAGGGACCCGTTATGACCTACAAATACCAATTTTCAGATAAATCCGTGAAAAAATGTGGCATAAATCATCAAAATACCGAATATCGGGAGGTACCGTTATATGGAGAAGGTGGACCGATATATCTCATTTTCAATACCAACCATCCTAGACACAATACAAATTGTTCTGCCAAATTTTGACGCTCTACGTCAAATAATGTGAGCGGTATCGTGATTTCAACAGACAGACAGACGGACAGACAGACGGACATGGTTAAATCGACTTAGAATTTTATGCTGATTATGAATATATATACTTTGTGGGGTCTACGACGAATATTTAGGGATGTTACAAACGGAATGACAAAGTTAATATACCCTCCTTCCAAGGTGGAGGGTATAAAAATTCTTTCGTGGAAAAATTCCGTTTAATAGTAGGACATAGCTACACACATACACATGCATATATGCGTGTGTGACTCAGTATTTTTGGCAAAAATATTTTCAAATACTTTGCTATTGTTAAATGAAAACTTCTTTCGTTTCCCTCCTATGCAATGTGACAGTTTTCGGCATTATCCTTTTGTTCGTAGCTGTTGTTTTTTATTTATTTATTTATTTATTTATTTTTTTTTTTTTGCCCAAAGACTTATCATTTTCACTTAGCAAGCCTACCCCTATCTCAAGGCAGTTTTATATTGGAATTTATGTAAATACTAAACTGAATACCTGAATAAGGTAATTTATGGCATCGGTAGCGCAACGAAAGCAAAATATTGACAGAATTAACACCCATTATTCCTACTTTATTCATACTTTAAAAATTGTTGGGGTTTAAAAATTGTATTTCGCTTTTTTGACATTTTAAAAGAATTTCATTGAAAATTGTTCCTAATGGCAATAAAAATATTACAACTGTTGCCATTGACATATTTCTTAGTTACTAGACTGGTATAAAACATTTTGCTATGTTTGAGTTTTTGTTTAAACTTAATTAAGTTGCCATAACGCCAAATTTTGCCTTAAATTTAAATAAGATACAATTCAGATATAAAAAGTTTGTTGGGTGTTTTTTTTTTTTTTAATTTCGAGGCACAAAAAGGTGGGAATATGAAATGAATTCTCACAACGTTAATAAGGAAATTAAATTTAAATATACGAGTATGTACTATGAAAGAAAGTATATAAAACATGGAAAAACTGTATTAATTTCGACCATGTAGAACAAGAAAGATATGCTATTTACTATACCTATAACTCAAACACGGCTGTGACTGATTATGACAATATGTACCAATTCGGAATGATTTAGTGGCAGAAATGAAAAATTAATAAAAAATCTCTCAAAAAAAAAAAAAAAAAAAAACTAATGAAAAAGTACTTAAGTTCGGCTAGGCTTAACTTTTTATACCCTCCACCATTCGGATCATTCGGAAATATATCACTTAAATGAAAACCTTATATGGGGACTGTACGAAAGCATGGTGCTGCATGAGTAATTTTTTGTAATAGACTGTAGGCACAATTCCGAACTTCAAATACGAAGTTGAAACAATTCCAGTGAATAATGTCGCTTAAATCATTAAAATATCGAATATCGGGAGGTACCGTCATATGGGGGCTATGCGAAGAGGTGGACCTGCATACAAAAATGTTTGTCATAGGCTGTAGTAGCCATTGCGAACTTTAAATATGAAATTGCAAAATTGTAGCTTCTGTCTCAATTCATTCCAAAGATAGGGTGTCATATGGGGGCTATACGAAGAGATGGACCTGCATACAAAAATGTTTGTCATAGGCTGTAGTACCCATTGCGAACTTTAAATATGAAATTGCAAAATTGTAGCTTCTGTCTCAATTCATTCCACAGATAGGGTGTTGGAACAGACAGACGGACATTGCTAGATCGGCCGGGCCAAACTTTTTATATCCTCCATAATTTTTAAGGAACTTGAAAATTTTTTAAAAAAATTCCGTAGAAAAATGCCTCTCAAATGGAACCCCTTCTATGGGGCCTATACGAAGACGTGTTCCCTCACATACGAAATTTTAAACCATTCCGGTGAATAATACTGCTAAAATCATCAAAATACCGAATATCTTTATGATTCGTTATACGGGTCCTATGCGAGGACATGGACGTGCATATGCTATTTTTTGTTATAATGCAGTACCCATTTTGTACTTCAAATACGAAATTTTGAAACAATTCCATTAAAAATTTCGATATATCATCAATAATCTTTTCTCCGATGGGAAAAATTCGTTTTCGGTAAAGCCATTGAAAGTCTGAAAAGTGTAAGAACCTACACCGCATCGGAAAGAAAATAGACTCAAAACGGCTAAAGAGTTGCTTTGCTTGGCCGAAAGTCGTGAACTGCCGAATTTGGGTCAGCTGAAAATATGCAACTTCGGTTGGCCACCAGAACTCAATTGCCGGCCATGGCGATGGTGTGGGCAGCCATAACAGCCGATGGTCGCTCTCCGCTCGTATTAATCGACCGTGGCATCAAAATAAATGCCGAATTTTATCGGGAAAATACTCTGGAGGGTGTATTAAAGCCTTTGGCACGCAAACCTTTTGGCCGCAGACATTGTACATTCCAACAAGACTTAGCACAATCGCACTCAGCACGCGCCACCCAAGAATGGTTTCAAATTAGGTTCTTGGCTACATTTCCAGCGCACAATACCCACCAAAATCTCCGGATACCAATCCGGTGGACTATTGTGTCTGGAGTATTTTGGAAAGCAAGGTTGGCACTACAAAATCCAAATTGTCGATCATCTTAAGCAAGCGCTTCGCCGGGAATGGGCCAAAATACCGCAGAGCAACATTCGGGTAGCGTGTGACGGTTTCATTGGTTCTTTCGTTTGAAGGCCATAATTCGTGCCAAAGGTGGCCAATTCGAACAAATATAAACTTATTCTAAAATTTACTTTAATTCAATAAAATTAAAAAACATGTAAAAATTGTGGCGTTTGACTTTGTTGCAGTTTTTTTTATCTCATGCGGTATATGTGCAAAATTTTAGCCTTCTATCTCAATTCGTAAGAAGGATAGCGGGATTACAACAGACAGACAGACGCACAGACATGTAGAGAGACAGACACCGCTAAATCAATACAGCATTTTACGCTGATCAAGAATATATTTACTTTCTTGGGTCTGACATGAGAATTTCGATGAGTTTCAAACGGAATAACGAAGCTAATATACCCTCCATAGCATGGAGAAGAGAGTTAAGTTTGGCCTGCCCGAAACTTTTATTTCCGCCAGCTGAGTCCATCTACATTGCAAGTAAAGGGAAAATGTAAAGAATATTTGCGTCGTCACCTGGCTGACGGCAAATATACTTCTAGACTTAAATTCACCTATAAACATGTGGAAAATTCATATATTAAAAACGTCTTTTCATGTGTCATTGGAAAAGGACACAATTGTTTATTAAAATACCAATTATGCCAAATGTGATCTTTGTCTAAAACCCACAACATTAAAATCTTTATAATTTTGACAGCCTTCAAATCCCTCTTTGTATTTGAAAATCCGTGTCTGGAATAAGATTCCGATTCACAAAATGTGAAATTTCTTAATTAGGGTTTATGCCGAATGGCAGGTTCAACATCAATATTACAAGAACATTTCTTCGAAGTTTTCACTGCTCCACCCAGAATAATAACTAAAATCATGATAATACAATACATCAACAATGCAGACTCACTCACACTTGTAACCCACATTCTAACATATTTACGTACACATGCATATATCTATGGCATTTCAAGCGAATCAGTAATCTAAAATTGTATGTCTATGAAGTTCTAAAAACTATCACAGATATGGTCTTTTAAGGACATTCACATGCAAATGGGTGTGTGTGTGTGTATTGGTAGTTGTGATTATCCATCATATCATTTATGTAACTGTCTGATACCATTATTCATAAAATGTATGTATCATTAGTCGTTTCGAGAGCGGTTGTTAACCCCCTTTTTTAATACAGGTGTTTAAACGTCATCATCATCCTTCACAGTTTTGTGCGGTGAGTTTTGACGGTTTGTTGAATATAATGGAAATTTTAATGACTACCGACCTACAAGAATGTACGTACTTTTGCAATAGTTCTGGCGTTGAAAAAGCGTACAACTAGCAGTGAATGCATACAGGTTTTTTTTTTTTTGAGAAACCAATGTACATGCAAAGAACACCAACAGGGAAATTGGTTTGAGGTATTTGTGGAAATTAAATTAAAAAGAATTCACTCTGAATACACATAGAAGCAAACGTAGTTATTCTTATTTGAATGCTGTTTCCCGAGAAAATTATATCAAACGTCTTTAAAAACGTCACGAAAACAATGGGGAATCTTATTATGACCAGTTAATGGGAACATACTGAGTTTTATTGGTCAATGTCCAATTTATACTAGCTCCCACACAAAGGGTACAATATTCGAATAATAACTCTAGTCAAATATTAGATAAGATTCAGATTTTCGTTAAACTTCGCATATTCCATGAATACAACAAGTAATAATCATAACTTTCATAAAATCTGAATAAATTCTCCAGTTCTCTTCAAACATTGCCCATTGTACTTATATTAGATATGTACTTATATTAGATCCAATGCGGTATTGGAATATGTCAGTCCAGTCTGTCGGGAGTTTTTCTATTCCTGAATAACCAAAATACAAATTTTCTACCTAATTGGTTCGAACATGACGTCCAGGCTCGTGAAATAACTGAAATCCGAGGTACATCTATATGATGGCTATATCAAAACGTGGACATAAAAGAAATTTTTCTGCAAATTATCAAAAGTTAACGAAAACGTGGCTTACTCTTTTACGTGTCGGCTATTGCAAAAATGATTCTTATAGTGATCCAGAGATATCTTTCAACTATTAAAACTCTTTTTTTAATGATGCAGAATATAGCTCAAAATATTGGGATCACGTTATGTATGACCAAGGCTATGCATACAACAAGTAAGCAAAGGCTAGAGTCGGGCAGAGCCAACCACCCACAACACTACAATTTGATGTAACGTTTTTGCAGATCTGAAAAATCCTTTGACTAGAATGAAGATGCACCTAAGCGCCATCCCCATATCTATTACATGGCTCCTCTTCTCAAATAATCATCATCATAGATCTGAATCCAATATTCTCCAAAAACATACGATCTCTTTTAGAAAGGCATCGGTATTTGATGAAACAGATGTTCGACATGCATACTGAACATAAGATGGAGAAGGAAGCGAGATAGACCCATAGTTCCTTTTTGTAAAGTACTGGTCGCACTTATTGCCCGATCGAGATGTCATGTTGCACAAATAATTCATTTGGCCCAAGGACGAACCCTATTAAAATTAGAGATAATCGGTGAAAATGTATATATGGCTCCCTCCCTCGTAATATGCATTCGACAACAATGATCTTTGGTACCAGATATCTTATAGAGCTCAGAAATACGTATGCCAAATTTTATTGAAATCGGCTAAGATTTGGATATAGCTCGAATATATATCCTTAATCCGATTTCAGGATTATTGTGTAAATAATAGCTAATATCAGCCCAAATGAGTGAATTTCGGGACGTACGTTTCCATTTGGTGGAACTCGGCTCTGATATATATTTTTTTAATATAATCCTTCTCGAAGTTATATCATGGACTCATGCGATGTTATTTGGTATAAAAGATTAATATGTCACCGTCAAATTTAGTGAACAACGATTCTGAATTGGATATGTCTCCTATATATTAATTCCTTCTGAATCCAAACTATAACTGCTCTAAAGCCAAATGTTGATAGGTGGTATGATATACTTCAAATAAATTATTTTGTTACGGGTGCTCCAATAAATATTAATAGTGGTGTAGGTTATCATATAGTCGGCCCCACCCGACTTTTGACTTTTCCTTACTGGTTTTTTAATTTGAGCCAATATTTTGACAGTTTATAGTGATGATTCAACTCAGTATTGTTTAGCAAATAATCATGAATAGGTTAACTTCAGAACAGCGCTTCCAAATCGTGGAAATTTATTATTTTCAAAATCAGTGTTCAATAAAAAATGTTTATATAACACTTCGTAAATGCTATGGTGCACATAATCGTCCGTCTGAGACCACCATAAAGAAAGACGCAATTTTGGTCTGCATTCACTCGTAAGGATGTCAAGTCACCGAATAGAATGAGAAGAGTGTGTACAGAAGAAAATATTGCGGTCGTTGTGGCCAATGTCGAAGAAAATGGCAATTTATAGATTCGTCGTCGTGCGCAAAAAGTAGTACTTTGTATATCGACTTAGTAAAAAAATATTTGGTTGCATCAGGATAATATTCCAATGAAAACATTATTTCGAGAAATGGACCGGTGAATTGACCGCCGTGTTCGTGTGACTTGCCTGTTTACGTAAACCAGCAACGGTAGACACTTCGGAGATCAGTATTTAAAGTGTCATTGCTGAAATACTTCCTTAAATGCTTGAAAAGAGGGTCGAAATTGGAAGTTCAAGTTCAATTACCTTTGTGTAAAATAGCTGTGGTGGCTATATGCCCGAAATTAATTTTAAATGTTAAATTAATGACAAGAAATTATCTGCCATTTCATAATCAGTCGTGTGTTTTATTCAAAAATTGAAATCAGCAACCTCTTAGAAAAATACCCTTTATAACATCCTATGTGTAGGACCAATATTTCGAGATGTTACATAATTTTTGTCCAACCAAAATTTTAATACCCCAAACACGTAGTGTTGCAGGGTATAAATATCAAAGAGAAAAGTTTTGCAAAACAAATTATCTTTCTCGAAATATGATAGTTTTATTACATTTATTTATGATATATACACTAACGAGTTCTCCTTATGTAGAAGTTGTACATTTAGTGTGATACATTATCACATATATACATACTGTTTCAAAAAGCTATTTTCCTGTTTTTATCTGATTGGTGCGAAGAATTGGTTTAACGCAAAACATACGATTGTAGCAAGTGAAGAAAAAAATTATATTATGCCTTACCCATATCTTAAAAAATATATAACTTTCTCATTTCTAGATTTGCACTCGCAAATACTGAAACGTTTTTTGATTCTTGGTATAATACAAAAATGCATAGTTAAATAGTTGTAATTTTTTGTTTTTCATTTCACTTGTTTGGTTTCATTTCACTTTTAACATTTTTCTCTTGTGTGCCTTACTTTAGTTATTCAGAATATTCAACGAAATGTTGAATCCACCATTTGCCGTTAAAATACTACAACGAGAATTTATCCAACTGCAAGCACTTAATACTAAGAGCATATTGCATAATGAGACCTAGACCAAATGATGGGAGATTATGAATTACACAGCGCATTTCTACCTAACCAATGTCTATACGTTGCGTCATTAACGATAAAATAAATATAATTGCGTTAATTAAGTTATAATAATGGAGGCGTTTTTTTCCTGCCTACTGCATTGGTGTTTGCTGAATCATATTAAAATATGTGGGTTGGCCGTAAAAGACGCGAGGGATGGGAAATATTTGTCGTATTAAAGTTTTTCTTATATTAATGAAATTAGGAACTTCTTCATTTCTCTATGTCTCTATGGACTCTAAAATATGTGTGTGCATTTGAAAACATAATAATGTTTAATTTGATTTTACTTGCTTGGCCAGAGCACTTGTGTCACTATACCATAACATTTTATAGTTTAGACATGTAACTGAAATTAAAATTACACTAAGCCACCATACAACAAATAGTAAACATAATGATGTTGGTATCCCTCAACAAAATCCGATAATTTTATTTATGACTATTAGGTTTGAACCTCTACATATACATACTCAAACCAGTAAGGAAAGCTCAAAAGTCGGGCGGGGCCGACTATATGATACCCTACACCACTATGCGTATTTGGAGAGCTTCCGTAACAAAAAAGTTTATGATGGGAATTTATGTGAAGTAGATCATACCGGGGGCCGGGGCCGACTATATGATACCCTACACCACCATGCGTATTTGGAGAGCTTCCGTAACAAAAACGTTTATATTGGGAATTTATGTGAAGTAGATCATACCAACTATGAACGAAATAACATTGGTGAATGGTATGACTTCGATTAGGATTATCTTAAAAAAATATTTATTGGAGCAAAAGATATTCCGCACCGAGTTTCACCATATGGTAAAATTCGGTAGAATATAAAAAAATATTTAATTAGGGGTTATATTACATATATGGTGAGCATTAACAGTTAAATCGCTTCATATCGAAGCAAAAAAAATTTGAACCGTTCTCGATTAAATTTGGTAGAGGTATTTTCGAGCAGTATCTGATGCCCGGCTTCAAATATCATTCTTGTGGAGTGCATATTACGCATTTGAGAGACTTTAACACCAAAACGGATATAACAAATATATATGGGAGCTGTAGCTATATCTGAACCGATTTTCACCAAATTTAAACATTAAAAAATTTAAACATTCGTTTCTAGGATGAATTCAGTCGGAATTGTCAAAATTCAGTCCATTTGGTCGGATATTAGCTATTTGGTGCACAATAAACTTGATATCAGATAAAGATATATATGGGAGGTATATCCTAAACTGATCCGATATCGATAAAATTTGACAGAGGTATTTTTGAGTTTCGTAAACTATCTGGTACCAACTATCATTCTTGTGGAGTGTATATTTCCCATGTAAGGGACTTAAAAAGCCAAATCGTATGAAACAATTATATGGAAGCTATGGCTATATCTGAACCGATTTTCGCCAAATGTGAAGTACTGTTTTCTATTATTAATTCTGTCGGAATTGCCGAAATTCGGTCCACTTGGGCTGATATTAGTCATTTGGTGCAGAAAAAACCTGATATTGGACAAAGATATATATGGGACGAATATCCAAATCTGAACCGATCTTGAAAAAATTGTAAACACTTATTTGTATATATATATATATATATATATATATATATATATATATATTATCCGATTTGGGGTTTAAACTCACTCACTCACTCACTAGTAATATTCATTCCACAACAATGATCTTTGATACCAGATATCACATACAGCTCTAAATCAAGTTTTGTCAAGATCGGTTCAGATTTGGATATAGCTCCCATATATAACTTCGTCCGATTTACCTTTTATTGTGTACCAAATGTCTAATATTTGTCCAAATGGGATGGAATTTGGCACTTACGACCGAATTGAATCTAGAAGCTAGTATGTCAAATTTGGTGAAGATCGGTTCAGATGTAGCTATAGCTCCCATATATACTCTTCATCCGATTTGTTATATTTGTTACCAACTGCTGTAATAAGCACTCCGTAACGACGATTTTCAGGGAAATATATCAAATACAGCTCAGAAATATCCTTGCCAAATTTTATCGAGATCGGTTCCGATTTGGATATAGCTCCCATATATATCTTTATCCGATTTCAAGTTAATTGTGCACCAAATGGGCAATACAAGTCCGAATTTAAAGATACAAATGCTTCGGCATATTCAGTCCTTTGAACTTTAAATTATAATTATAATCATAGCGTGTATGAACTTTTAATTTTTATGCGGAGCTCTACTAAATTAGCAAAGTGGTGTAGGGTATCATAAAGTCGGCCTCGCCCGACTTTAAGACTTTCTTTACTTGTATTTTTAAATCGGTAAGTGTAAAACTCATATGATATCATTTATCTCAATAATTTCCCATACTGTGCTAATAATTTATATATTTGTCTATGTATATCACAAATATAATTTCACTAATTCTACTGAGCCTTGTTATGGCATTATTTTCACATTTGGATTTAAATCATTTTGCAGTACCCAAATGCAAAATATATACATTCGTACGCGAACACACATACACAGATAAAATATTGCACACACACACGGACTGGTCAATTCAGTTGGCATGCGGTAATTTTATACGATGTTTATCTCTGTTGATTATTACAGGACTATTAGAGGATTTAATGTTGGCCTCATGATTTCGTACAGAAACAAAAAACTTTATATATATTCATATACAATTTAGTTATATTGAAAAATGTTGGTATTGACCAAATTTGGTTAGAGAATTATATATGATTTGTAGAAAATAAATTTTGCTCAATAAATTTAAAAATTGTTAACAAACAATTGTAGAACAATTAATTAAAAAATCAGAAAGCCACCTTCAACACCACCAACATTTCGAACAAATTTTACATTAAAAAAAAAAAACAGCAAGGAAAAGTCAAAAGTCGGGTGGGACCGACTATATAATACTCAACACCATTATGCATATTTAGTAGAGCTCCTGTAATGCAATAATTTATTTCAAGTAGATCACACCACCCATCAACATTTGGCTTTAGAGCAGTTATAGTTTGCTATAGAGTGCATGACATCACTTGGAGAATGGTACATTAAAAAAATTATATCGGAGCCGAGTTGCAAAAAATGGAAACGTTCCCGAAATTCACTCCATTTGAGCTGATGTTAGCCATTATTTGCACAATAAACCTGAAATCGGATTAGAATATATATGGGAGCTATATCCAAAGCTTAGCTGTTCTCGATAAAATTTAGCAAAGGTATTTCCGAGTTTTATGATGTACTTGCTTCTAGACTGAATGCGGTCGGATGTACCAAAATACAGGACTTTGTAACAGATATTGGTCATTTGGTGCACAATTAACCCGAAATCAGATGAAGATGTATATGGGACCTATATCGAAATCATAGCCGATCTCGCTAAAATGTAGGTAAATTCAGGTAATTTGAACCTATATTGGCCATTTGGCGCACAATTAACCAGAAATCGGTTGAAGATATATATAGGAGCTAATCCAAATCTGAACCGATTTTGACAAAATGTTATATACTTATTACTGAGCTGTATCTGATATCCGATACCGAAGACCATTGTTGTCGAATGCATATTACTACTGTGAGGGACTTAGAAACCAAATCGAATAAAACATATATATGGGAGCTATAGCTATATCTGAACCGATTTTCTCCACACTTGAGTTACTTGCTTCTAGACTGAATTTGGGGGATGTACCAAAATAAAAGTCATTTGGAAATCGAAATCGGTTGAAGATATATGGGAGCTATATTTAAATCTGATCCGATTATCGCCAATTTCAGTAGGGCGATAATAATTCTGATATCTGTTACCAAAGACCATTGTTGTCGAATGCATATTACTACTGTGAGGGAC
This sequence comes from Musca domestica, assembly GCF_030504385.1. Taxonomy (NCBI): domain Eukaryota; kingdom Metazoa; phylum Arthropoda; class Insecta; order Diptera; family Muscidae; genus Musca; species Musca domestica. Next base: position 5,705,514 of record NW_026712296.1, on the reverse strand, counting down.
TTAGAAACCAAATGGAATATAACATATATATGGGAGCTATAGCTATACCTGAACCGATTTTTTCCAAACTTGATTTACTTGCTTCTAGACTGAATTTGGAAGATGTACCAAAATCATTTGGAAATCGGAATCGAAATGGATTGAAGATATATGGGAGCTATATTTAAATCTGATCCGATTATCGCCAATTTCAGTAGGGTTCGTCCTTGGGCCAAACAAATATTTTTTTTTGTTTTCACAAGAATAAATAGACGGACGGACGGACTGACTGTCCGGAAAGTGATTTTATGAAGATCAAAGATAACTATGGGTCTTTCTCGCTTCTTTCTCCATGTTACAAACAAATGCACAAAGACATAAAACCATTACAACTATGTGGTGTAGGGTATAAACATTTTTTCTCCATTTGCATTTGTGACTCTGAATGTGTGTATTAATGGTTTGTTTTTCTTTTTGTTTTCTGTTGTTACCTTAATGAGTATTAGTTAGGTTTAATTTCGGCATTTTTATACCGTGATCCGCATTGTTATAAATAAAACAATTATAATTAACAATAAGTGTAAATAGAAGGGAAACACACACACATACACGAACAAGGACAAGCGTAACAAAAAGTATTAAACCATTTATTACATCCAGGTGTTTTTGTTAGTTACTGCATTCTGTGTGTAAATATTATAATCATTAGTAATTGTTTTATTTCTTCGAATTGAAACATTAATGACCAAGGACATAAATAAATTACTGGTTTTTTTGAGTTATATTTTTTTATTCATAGTCAACACATGTGCAGAAAATATTAACTCATAATTCTTCAATAAAAAAAAAAACAGAATTGAACAGAAAATAAAAAAAGTTTGTTATGCCCTTGTTTGCAATTTCGTAATTCTCTGAGGCTTAAAGCCTTGAAGCGACACCCCTTTGTGCACATTTCAATTAACACATTTTTAATTTGAATTACTATTGTGTGGTTTAGACGAATAATGCCCTGGTAATTAATGGCAATGTAATGACTGGTACAAAAAAGAAAATAGTAATTAATAATGAACATTTTTTGCAAATAATGAAAAATATAATGGTCTCATAATGGGGAGTTTCGAATCAGAAAAATCCAACCTAAAGAAATTTCTCATGATATTTTTTCCTTTCTTTTGTTAATTATGTGTAGACCTTAACATGTAAATAGACAGTGATCAAATATAATGTTTGTAACAATTTCTTTGCATTAATATTTCAACAAATTAACAATAAATATAAAGTGCAGGAGAGATGTAGCAAAAGGTACTAAACATCTAAATTGGTACCATTTAGTATTATATGAACGGACGGAGTTAAAAACTTCAAATTTGGTATGAGAATCAACGAAGGTAAGTTTGATATGGTGGTTTCGAAAATGTGTGCTAAGTGTACGAACTGTACTTAATAATATTAAATTTTGAACCGTTTGGTTTGGAGTGAGGGGATTAAACTGGAATTTTGAAATTTTATATTGGTATACTGTTGGTGGTAGGTTTGTGATAAAGAGCTTGTCTTAGACTTGTGTACTTCAAGTGCACGAAAATTGCTAAATAAAACTATATTTGATATAATTTGGTATTGAGAGAACAGATAGTGCTTGAAATCTGAAATTTTGTATTATAGCCGCTCTTCATGTGTAGCCTGCACGTATGGAGGTACTTTCGGAAATATGTATTATAATTGTACGAACAGCAATAAATACTATTAAATTTGGTATTGGCTCGAGTTGAAACCACGAAATTTGATACATATGTCACTATTGGTGTCTGCGGTTAAGATGTTAAGGTCGTATTGCAAATATGTACTCCATTTTTCCGAAAAGTACTAAGTGGTAATAAATTGGATATTGGTACTAAATTAGGTATTGTGATAACTGTTGGTGTCAAGGATTGTGAAATGGAACGGTATTGCAAATTACTACTAAAAGTTTAGGAAAAGTACTAAATGTTACTAAATTTGGTATTGAGTGAATGTATGGAGCTGAAATTCCAAAATTTGATATTGAGGTCTCCAATGGTGGTTTTGCAAATGCGTGCTGTAACTATTCGAAATGAACTAAATGGTACAAATTTTAGATGAAGAATTTTACTCATATCGTGCTCGGTAAACTTAAAATTTAGAAAAGGTGTTAATTTCAATATTTTGAAACCTGAACCCGAAAATAATTTATTTGAAGTTTCTGAGGCAACTAATATATGGGAGGCATATCCAAGTCTGAATCGATTTTCACTAAATTTTACGGAGACATTGTTATAGTGTGAATGATATCAGTTCGGGAAGGATTATATTAAAAAAAAAAAAAAATATATATATATATATATATATATATATCGGATCCGAGTTCCACCAAAAATACGTCCCGAAATTAACTCCATTTAGGCTGATATTAGCCATTATTAGCAAAGTAACCCTGAAATCGGTCTCGCGATCTCGCTAAAATTTGGCAGATGTATTTCCGAGCTCTATAAGATATCAGGTACCAAATATAATTGTTGTGGAATGCATATTACGAATGTGAGGGACTTAAACAACAAATCGGATGAAACATACATGTGGGAGCTATAGCTATATCTGAACCGATTTTCAAATTCGATGTACTTGCTTCTAAACTGAATTCGGTCGGATGTACTTAAATTCAGGCCAGTTGGACTGATATTGGCAATTTGGTGCACAATTAACCCGAAATCGGTTGAATAGATATATGGGAGTTCTGTCTAGATTTGTACCGATTCTCACCAATTTCAATAGGATTCAAATTTTTAAACCAGAAAAATATTGTTTGGAAAATTTTATATCAATCGGATAATAAATGTGACCTGTATTATGCTCACAAGAATACATGAACAGACGGACTGATATGCAGAAATCCACTCAAAAAGTAAATATATGAAGACCCTCAGAAGTAACTCGCTTCCTTCTCCATGTTACAAACAAATACACAAAGACATGATACTCTTGCCACTGTGGTGTAGGGTATAAAAACCGTAAGTTCAACCGGGCTGAACTTTGAATACCCTCCACCATTTGGAAGAAACTTGCAGATTTTCAAAAAAAAAAAAAAATCCGTTATATTGGGGTCTATACGAAGACGTGAACCTGTATATGTGATTTTTGTCATAGGCCATTGAAATATTCAAATTCGAAACTTGAAACAATTCCGATGAATAATGTCGCAAAAACATTAAAATATCGAATACAGGGAGGCACCGTTATATGGGAGCTATACGAAGACCTGGACCTGCAATGTCAATTTCCTCTCACAGGCCGTAGTACCTACTACGAACTCTCATTTCGAAATGTGAAACAATTCCGGTCAATAATGTGGATGGAGGATTTTACTAATATCGTCCTCGGTAAACTTAAAATATAGAAAAGGTGCTAATTAATTTTGAATGAAATTATCGGAACTTAAAAACCTTAGACTCTGAAAAATATCTTGATGCGTTCACAAAAAAGTAAGTGCGGCCGGGCAAAAATGTGCAAAATTTCGAAAGTTGAAAGAATTCCGGTAAATAATATCGCTAAAATTTTCCATACCAAAAGTCCTGCAGAAGAAGCACACAGCGGATTTTTATCAACTTACTTCATTTTGTTCGGAAACTACAGTGATTTCTACAGACGGATCGACATGGAATTTTATGCCGATCAAGAATTTATATACTTGGTGGTGTTTAAAATGTATATTTTGAGGTTCGGAATGACAAACTTTATATACCCTCCATACTGTGGTGGAGGGTATACAAAAATCATGGTTCATAGCATTGTTGATAGCAAAATTGTTTAAGAATCATTGCGCGCAGATGCTAAAAAATAAATTTTTTTGCTATTTTTTATGTTAACAAATATTGAACCGCAAAATTATTCACTACTTAGTATGCAGATAAATATTAATTGTGTAATATTGGAACAACATTAGGAGGATTCTATCAAAGCCTATAAAAACAATTCTGGCAAGAACACAAAATGGCAAAAGTACAGCATCATCATGGCCTAACGTATGGAAGACTCAAAGGAACCAGCAAGATTTATTAGTTTTATCCAATCGATAAAATGCATGCCAATTAAGTCGTTATCAAGCTCTCAGCAATTGTTGTCATCTGTGAGGTTCCTTGGTAGTATGTGTACGAGGAAAAACTTTAGCTTTTCTACTCGACTCATTTTTGCTCTCTTTATGAATAATAAACTACCGAGAATGTAGCAATTGTTTTATATGGATGGGTAAGAAGAAGAAAAAAACTGTTGCTCCAAACACAACAATGCCAAGACAAGGACGCTCAAATTTGCAATGTAGTAAAAGTTAGCACAAGTGTAATCTGCTACATTTCTATGCTGACAAAGAGGAAAACAAGAAATGACTGCTTTTCCTCCCTGCAACACAAAACTCACAAAGGAATATAAAAGACGTTTGGTTGATTGTTTTTTGTAGGTCGTGTCGAACTGTTTATATTTATGTTTGTAGCATGTTAGCTGGCTACGTGTCTATATAGAGGGAAAAGTGAACATTCTACATGACAAGGACTGTGGCAACACGGTGCGGTAGGAAAAATAAGAATGGTGTAGCATCAAATGGCAAAAATTGTATTTTAAACGAGGAGAAATTGCTGTTTTTTGTTGGTTTGATTGCAAGAGATAAGCATGAAGAATTTATAAAGAAAATGTCAAATTGAATACGTCATTTTAATAATAATAGAAAAATAATTAAAATGGATCTTAGACATATTGTGAAAGAGTTTGACACATATATTTTCAAAATTTAAAAAAGAAAAGAAAAAAAAACACGAGGAAATCATAATATTTTCTGTTCTGGCCTGTGATGTAAAACCAAATGATTTCAAGATTGTCAAAATTTAACAAAGAAAAAAAAAAAAACACAAGGAAATCTTAATATTTTCTGGCTTGTGATGTAATAGCCAATGAATGTGCACTTTTTTGTGGGCACACTGACAACATTGTGTGTTCGAACTTTTTCCTTTTGATTGAATTCCTCATATTCAAAAGAGTAAATGTAATTAATTTGATTTTATTTTTCGAAATTAAAACAAAATGTTACTTTGACGATATTTTAAAATGACACCTAATGTCATCTGTTGTTGAACTTTTACTTGAAGTATACCATATACAGGGTGGGATGAAAAAACTTCAGACTGCTGTCATTTCTAAACCGCTCGTCCGACAGCTGTTAAAATTATTCCAGTGACAGCTCATTATATTGTTTACAAGCATACAAAAGTATTTGAATTTTCCAGAAAAAGTGTTATTCGTAATGGAACTCAAGCGTGATAGTGTGATTTCTTTATATTTGGCTGGAAAACCAAAAGTGCCTATCGTTAGAGCACTCCAGCATTTAAATGTGAATAAATCTTTTGTACCAACGCTCGTTACCATGATACTGGCAGCGTAGCCCAACATCAAGGAAATGGATGGCAGAAAGCAGCAACATCAGTAAAATAGTAAATAAGCTACTTGGTCGAAACCCGCGTCGCAGTGGCCGGACGTGAGCTCGGGGTGAAGCCATTGAAATTCCAAAAAGTGCAAGAACTTACACCGCAATAGAAAGAAAATTGACTCAAAAGAGCTAAACAGTTGCTTCGCTTGGCCAAAAGTGGTGAACTTTCGAATTTGGTTTTCTCCGACAACATTCGTTGTCCAGCAGTTTGTAAACAAACAAAATGATCGTGTTTATTTGCCACCTTCGGCTGGCCTCCAGAACTCACGAGCCGGCCATGGTGACGATGTGGACCGCCATAACAGTCGATGGTCGCTCTCCGCTCATATTAATCGACCGGCATATATTGTGGAGGGTGTATTAAAACCTTGGGCACGCTAACATTTTGACCGCAGACCTTGGACATTCCCACAGGAGTCAGTACCATCGCGCTCAGCACGCGCCACCCAAGAATGGTTACAAAATGAGGTTCCTCGCTTCATTTCCAGCGCACAATGGCCACCAAAATCTCCGGATACCAATCCGTTGGACTATTGTGTCCGGAGTATTTTGGAAAGCAAGGTTGTCATTAAATAATACCAAAGTGTCGATCACCTCAAGCAAACGTATCGTCGGGAATGGGCCAAATTACCGCAGACCAACATTCGGGCAGCGTGTGACGGTTTCATTGGCTTTTTGAAGCCCATAATTCGTGCCAAAGGTGACCAATTCGAACAAATCTAAACTTATTCTAAAATTTGATGCTATTTCCGACATTGTTTGCTTTCATTTCATAAAATTAAAAAAAAAAAAATGCAAAATTTATGGTGTTTGACATTGTTGCAGTTTTTTATCTCACCCTGTAATGTCGCTAAAATTATCAAAATACCGAATATAGGGAGGTATCGTTATATAGAGGCTGTCCGAAGGCGTCGACATGCATAACTTATTTGGGTAATCAGTTGCAGTACCCGTTAAGATCTTCCAATACGAAATTGAAAAAATTCCGCTTTATAATGTCAATAAAATCATCATAACACGGAATATTTAGAGGTACCGCTATATATGACTATACGAAAACGTGGACCGACAAGACATTTTTTCAAAATTAACCTTCCTACAGACAAAATACATTTGTTAGCAAAATTTTAGGAGTCTATCTCAATTCGTTCGAAAAATAGCAACAAACAGATAGAGGGGAGGTCAACGGTCAATCGACTTAGAATTTTACGCTGATCAAGAAGATACATACTTTGTGGGGTCTGACACGAGTATTTTGAAGAGTTATAAACAGAATGATGAAGTGATTATTCCCTCTTCAGTATGGTGGGGGGCTTAAAAGTGAACACATAGTATACAAATGGCGGTATACGAGTAGTATTTGGTACATTTTATCACCTTTTCGATATACATAATGTCCAAAAATCACTTTGCAAAGGGGTATACCAAATGTACTCGTATAGCTGTACTTGTTCACTAAAACCAATGGAATAATATTCAGCATATGATAGTCATTTTCGTTTTATTTTACTATCTAATATCCTCGCATACAGTGTTAGAATCGTCTATAAATTTTTGTACTCTTCTAGAATAATCTTATATATAAAACAAGTAAAAGAACATTAAGTTTGGCCGGGCCAAACTTTTAATACCCTCCACCTTAGGGTAAAGGAATCATTAGAAGAAATGTGGCAAAAACCATTAAAATGCCGAATATTGGGTGGAACCGTTATATGGGTGCTATACAAAATCGTGGACCTATACATGCAAGGTTTCGCCAACGGAGCTAGAACCCATTATGACCTACAAATACCAATTTTCAGACAAATACGTGAAAAAATGTAGCAAAAATCATTAAATTACCGAACATCGGGAGGTACCTTTATGTGGGGGCTATACCAAAACGTGGATCTATAATTACAATTTTCAGAGAAATTCGTGAAAAAAATGTGTCGAAAATCATCAAAATACCGAATGTTGGGAGGTACCGTTATATGGGGACTATACCAGAACGTGGATATATCTCATTTTTAATACCAATCATCCTAGACACAATACCAATTGCTCTGCTAAATTTTGGCGCTCTACGTCAAATAATGTGGGCTGTATCGTGATTTCAACAGACAGACGGACAGACAGACAGACGGATATTACAAACGGAATGACAAAGTTAATATACCCTCCTTTCCAAGGTGGAGGGTATAAAAATCTAATAATTATCGTATCAGCTTACACCATAAAATGTAAAGGCGCTATTTTGGTCTTTGGTAACATTTTAGTACCATAAACCCATTTATATTACCACAACATTTTGAATTTTACGAAAACAGGCAAAAATACAGAACTTTTTTCTTGTTGTGTATTAAATATTATTTGATCGTTTTTGTACTCTTATTTATACGAATTTTCATTTAGTGTGTTTTTATCAGAGTCGAATCCACATACTACCTCCTCACATAAACACGTGGCCTAGAACTTTTTGTAAGAGTCTCCAAAAGTTCAGCCTTATCACATGACTTCGCACCAATCAAATAGTGCCCAATATTTAAAAAAGTTTTGACAATATTTTTTTTCTCAATGTAAACATTTTTCACTTATTTCTTACATCATTTAATTAATCAAAAGAGAAAGAGCTGTATAACAATTTTTTTTTTTTCAATTTTTCTTTTAGTTCAATTTGAGAAAATAAAAAACGAAAATGATTGTGCCGCTATTTTTTCCGCTCTGTTATTTGCATGGAATATCCCTTAAACACTGAATGAAAAACCAAATCATTGTCTAACGTCATTTTAAATCCCATCAAAAGCTTAAAATGAATTTACAACAACAATTTTATCCCTGCGCTATCTTATTTTTTTTTTTTTTGCTTTTTTCCATAAACAAATACGCTGGTGTTCTGTGTGTAAACTGAAAACCAGGTTATAACAAAATTTTCACATTGCAACGACAACAAAAATTAAGAGACCTTACTATGATTGTGAACAAGCACAATACACAAACCTAAACCCAGTTTGTTTTTTGCCCCCTTTTTCTGTTGGTTTATTCAACAATGTTACGCCAAACTGTCGGTTCTTGTGGTGGGTTGGTGGGAAAGGATACAAAAATCGAGTCACAAATCTCTGAAATGGAATATTTTTTCCTATTTTCTTTATAAGAAAAAAATACTATAAAAACATGATCCAATTTTATCGCTGTGTGTTTTTAATTTGTTTCGCTAAAACCAACCATGACTTAGTGTCTGATTTTGTCGAGATGGCGTGGTACTCTTTTCGGTGTTGGGGGAGTAGACGATAACATAGTGGTTTCTCTGTTGGTATGTTTTTTCGTAGATTTTAAGAGGTAAGGACACAAAAATGTTCTCTATAAGATTTTAAAATCTAGATTTTTTTTTGTTTTTTTGTCAACCAATGACAACAATTTGAGGTGAAATGAAAAGCGAACAATTTTAAATTCATTTTGAAACAAGTAAGCAAAGACTATCGTCGTGCGGGGCCGACCATGTGATACCCTACAACACTACAATATGTTCGAAGCCTCCTTATATCATATATAATAATGTCAAAGAGCCCGCCCAGAGATTACCCTTAGTTTTTTGAACTGGAGAATTTGACCAAGTGTTGTTAAATAATCAAAACAATTTCACACAAAAGTTGTGGTCCATTTTACAGTCATCCAAAATGCTAGACTTCTTCCCTGTCTTTAACTCTCTTCTGATGCGAAATTCCGTGTCGATTAGTTTTCAATTGTGGCCTATAGAGCGACTACAAAATTAGAAAAAATTAAATTTTTTTAGTTTAGTGATCTTTTAATGTATTTGCGTTTTGACTGGGATTGAAAATATTCACGGTTTAGTGGAAATTTTCCAATTTTCTTACATAAAAGTTAGGGTCTATTTTACCCGCTAATTAATGCCCGATGGCCGCCCAAATTGGTAGGTTTCTGCCCACTCCTAAACTCTAACTCCATGTAAATTTTCGCGTCGATTGGCTCATCGTCATACTAAAAAACAGATTTCGAGGAATACCTTAAGAAAAGTTGTAAAATTTTTATAATTTTTTTCAATAGTGGACAGAAATCCATTTTTTGTATCTTGGTATTTGATCATAATATTATAATAATTAATAATTTTTCTAAAAAGTAAATATATATTTATTTAAAATCTTTAATATAGGATTGGTACCTTTTACTTACTTCAAATGCCATATTTAAAACAAGTCCTATGAAATGAGGGGCTAAAATCATAAAAATACTAAGCAACTGGTTTTGCCTTTAACAGCGATTAAATAAAATCATAGACCTAAATATATAATTTTTGCCAGGGGAACTGGTACCTCTTATTAGCTCTGTATGAGGGTTATATTTATACAGTCCATCTTCGAACTATTTGCCTGCAGACAAAATACTGCTGTGTACAAAAATTTACCTTCTTAACGCAAGTCATCTGGACTCTAACGTAATTGTAAGGGAGGGATGGACCGATGGACGACTTCGAATTTAAAACTGAATAAGAATATATATACACATGTGCTATAGTATGAAAAGTATATTATGTTATTTATTCCGTTTGTAACCACTCGAAATAACATTTTTAGATCCCACAAAATCTATATTCTTGATCAGCATAAAATTGTATGTCTATTTAGCCATGTTCGTCTTTCTGTCTGCCCTTCTGTTTATATCGCTATAGTTTCCGAAGGAAATAGGTTTACAAAATTTTGTTGAGATGCTTTTTAGGTCCGTAGAAATTTGTTTGATATTGAAAATGGGCCATAAAGGTCCACATTTTCATATAGCCCCCATATAACTCTATCGCCAGATTTAAGGTGTATTTTATTATTATATATGTATTATTATTTTATTAATATTTTTTACAGACTTCGGTGCAAATTTTCAGTTTGTGTTCCCTCTGTAAAAGAAACAATTTTGCAAAGAACTGTTTATATAGGTCTGGAATTTGTTATATTCTTGATATAACTGTACCTCCCCATATTCGGTAGTTTAATGATTTTAACGATATTATCTGATGGAATTGTTTCAAATTTGTTATTGTAAGTTCATAAGTAAGTTCACAATAATGGGTGCCAGAGCCTGTGACAGAAAATTGGGTTTGCAGGTCCAAGATATTTTTCTGCAGGCATGTCATGTTCGAAAATTCGCAATATTGGTCCACGGTATCGAGTATCCCTTAAATAATGGTATCTTTCGTTCAAATTCGCTATTTAGAATCCGTATTGTGATATGCTAATGCTGGAATATACAGGGTGAGATGAAAAAACTGCAAACAAATTCAAACTGCTGTCATTTCTAAGCCACTCGTCCAACAGCTGTTAAAATTATTCCAGTGACAGCTCATAATTATATTCTTTACAAGCGTTCAAAAGAATTTTGGTGCGAATTTTTCAGAAAAAAGTTTTTCGTGAAGTTATTCAAGCGTGATAGTGTGAAATCAGCAACGTCAGCAGAAAAGGTTTGAAAAGTAAAGAAGCGACTTGATCAATGGTAAAGCCATTGAAATTCCAAAAAGTGCAAGAACTTACACCGCAACAGAAACAAAATAGACTCAAAAAAGATAAAAAAAGTAGCTTCGCTTGGCCAAAAGTGGTGAACTGTCGAATTTGGTTTTCTCCGACAACATTCGTTGTCCAGTAGTTTGTAAACAAACAAAATGATCGTGTTTATTTGCTAAAAAGGCCAGCTGAAAATGAAAATTCATTCAATAAAACTTAAAAAAAAAACATGTAAAAATTATTGAGTTTGACTTTATTGCAGTTTTTTTTTATTTCACCCTGTATATATTATTGATCAGTATAAAATTCTATGTTAATTTAATGATTCCTTCTCTTCAAAAAACTCCATATATTGCATGATAATCCACAAAAGCAGTTTATTCTGAATACTTTACCCTCTAGAAGAGTATTGTCTATATAGGTCCACGATGTCGTATAGCCTCCATATAACGGCACCTCCCAATATTCGGTATTTTGAAGATTTTAGCTACATTTTTGATGGAATTGTTCAAAAATCCATGCAAGAAGTTCATTCTGAGCACTGAAAGAGAAATGTCTATATAGGTCCTCGATATTGTATAACCCACACACAATGGTACCCTCGATATTTTGTATTTTGACGATTTTTGGGGACATTATTCATCATCATTGTTTTAAATTTCGTATATAGAATTCCTAATGGGTACTACAGCCCATGACGAAAAATTGCGTGTGCAGGCCCACGACTTCGTGTAGCTCCCATATAATGGTATCTCTCGATATTCGGTATTTTGATGATTTTATGGACATTATTCAAAGGAATTGTTTCAAGTTTGGTATTTGATGTTCGTAATGGACGCTACAGCCTATGACAGGAGATGATCTGTGTAGGTCCATGTCTTCGTATAGCCCCCACATAACGATACCTCCCGATATTCGGTATTTTGATGATTTTAGCGACATTATTCAGCAGAATTGTTTCGAATTTGGTATTTCAAGTTTGTAATGGATACGACAGCCTATGACAGGAGATTGTCTGTTCAGGTCCACGTCTTCGTATAGCCCCCATACAACGGTACCTCCCGATATTCGGTATTTTGATGATTTTAGACACATTTTTCAATGGTATTGTTTGAAAATTCACACAAGAAGTTCATTATCAGTACTTTACCCCCCGGAGGAAAATTTTTTATATAGGTCCACGATATCAAATATCCCTCATATAACGATATCTACGATATTCGGTATTTTGATGGTTGAAGCCAAATTTTTCGATTGAATTGTCTGAAAATCCACACAAGGAGTTCCTTCTGAGTAATTTACCCCTGAAGGAGAATTTTTATATAGAAAAACGATATCTTCAAACCCCCACGCAACGGTAACCCCCCCCCCCCCCCTCCATATTAAGTATGTTGACGATTTTATCGACATTTAAGTTCGTAATGGATACTGCAGCCTATGACAAGAAATTGTGTATGCAGGTCTACATCTTCGTATAGCCCTCATATAACAATATCTCCTGACATTCGAAATTTTGATGATTTTTTAAATATTATTCACCGGAGTTTTTTCAAATTTCGTATTTGAAGCTCGTATCAAATTTACTCAAAGGAACCTAATTTTTTTACTATTATAACTAGATTTATTGAATCTATACAAATTCCATATTTTTTTTTTTTCTTCTGCAGAGACCATTTTAAACAATAAACCACAAAACTTTGAAATACACTTTTATTTGTTTCAACTGAAAAAAACTTTGTCTTCAACTTATTTATTTATTTATAAAAAAAAATACCAGACTTGTATTGGTTTGATAATGTGAGCGACGGTTGGTTGTAATTTGCTTACAAATCCAATCTAGGTATGTAAAATGAAAACCAAAAAGTAAATTGATTTTGAGGTTTTGATTGAGAAAACAGATGTAAGAACAACAAAATGAAATAAATGCTCAAGTGGTTGTTTTAAATTGAGCTTCATTTCAGGGAATTTGGTTTGCCCCTGAGATGTTGGAGAATAAACATTCAATATACCCGAAAAAAAAAAACAGCAGGCAACCGCAAATAAGAGAATGGGTGTAAGCAATTAGTCTGTTTGTATATTATATTTGCAGTTCAATTGAACCTTATGGGAAGATTGGACACACACATATACATATATATTGTGATTTCACTTCACCGCATCACAACAAAGCAGAACATTTAGACAGAAAGCTTTACAAAGTTATGTCGTATTTGATATAAATTAGGGAATTAGAGTTTAGTTATTTAAGCCTGATTAAAAACTGGAATATTTGTGCCCCATTAAAACGGGACTACTGCATTTTAGTAAAATATTCGGATTAGTAAGGATTTCTAAAGAAATATTAAATATGGCCCACGAAAACAAACACCATAAAACTTTAAATATTTGTTATGTATAAAAAATTAAATTTGTAGAAGCTGTGAGAAAAACATACATTTTTCTAGCAAATTTGACTGAAAATATGAGAATTAATTTAATTTTTTTTTCATGGTTACAAAATTATATTTGTATTCTCATGAAAAGAAATACCTTTGTAAACATTCAAAAAATATATTAGATATCAGTTTTGACAGGACAATTTGCTAAAATTTCAAACTCAACTAACAATTTACTAATACAAGTGCAAAGGGTAACCGTTTAATTGTTCTAAGAAAATTGTGAAACTTAATTAAATACTATCCCGGAGGGCGTAGAAACTGCTAATGAGCCGGTGAATAAAAAACAATGTACATTTATAAAATTAATTTAACACTGTTGAAGGGTATGCATTTGTTTACAAGCAATGTGAGAAATAGCAACGCCCACATAAAAATATTTTTGAAATTTGACTTACTCTAAGCTACCCACATCTTTAGGAATAATTAAAATGTCATAGTTTGGAGTAAATATACTGTTTATCTAAATTTCTACTACAATTCGTGGAAATATTTTCAACAATTTAAGAATTGTTATGAGTGTAGGTCAAATAGTTTTTTTATACCCTACAACACTATGTGTTGGGGGTATTGCAAATTTGATTGGGCCAAAAATTATCTAAAGCCTCGAAATATTGGTCCAAGACGTATGATGTCATATATGGATCTTTCTATATCGCAGAGCTGAGTTGATCTAGATAGGTGAGTCCACCCGTCCGTCCGTCCATTTTAATTTGTAATCTTGCTACAGGTCGCAATTATGGCCCGATCCTCCTAACGGATATATAGCAAAATATAAAATTTAAGAAAATGGCGAAAAAAAACATACCAATAAAAATTTAATATTTTTTGTTACATTTTTTAAATTTTTGTTATATATTTTATCGGATATGGATTTTCCTATCAAGCCGAGCTGAGCTGATCTAGCTGTGTTTGTCCTCCTGTCTGTCTCTCCGTCTGTCCATGTTTAATGGTAATCATGCCAGAGGTCGCAACTAATGCCCGATTAATGTCTATACTGTTTGGAGATGAGCGCAAAATATTTAGGGGTCGAAATTGGCCAAAAAAGAAACATTTCCTGTTTTTGCAGTTGTTCTATAGACCAATCGATTCGCATTTGTAATAAATTTTCACCTCACAACAGTATGTGTTAGTTGGATTAGAATCAGAAGGCTTTTGCTTTACAAGATTTTCGCAAAAAAATACGGTTTAAAATTGACTAAAAAACTAAAAATTGTCCAGATTTTGCAGTCGCTCTACAGTTCTCAACTAAGAACCAATAGACATGGTATTTGTTATAAGGTTAGAGTTTAAGACATCGCTGGAGCCTAGTATTTTGAATAATCTTTGGATTGGTGAAATATGTGAAAATATACCAAAATTAATTAAAACACAAATACATGAAAGGTGCGCCTCTGGCCTTTACATTGATGCTGATTTCGAAAAGTACAGTTCGCATTTATTGCCCGATCCAGATGGAATTTTGCGAAGATCAATTGTTTGGCCCAAGGACCCTATTGAAATTGGAGATAATCGGTCAAAATTTAGATATAGCTCCCATATATATCTTCGTCCGATTTGCCTTTTATTGTGCACCAAACGTGTAATATCAGTCCGAATTGTATGGAATTTTGCATATACACCCAAATTAGTCCTCAAAATAAGTATACTAAATTTGATCGAAATCGGTTCAGGTATAGCTTTAGCTCCCGTATATATTGTTCATCCGATTTGTTATTTTTGTCCTCCGCAGCTGTAATATGCACAATATTTGGGAAAATATATCAAATACAGTTCAGAAATACATTTGCTAAAATTTAACGAGATCGGTTCAGATTTGGATATAGCTCCAATATATAACTTCGTCCGATTTACCTTTGATTGTGCACCAAAACGTCTAATATTTGTCCAAATGGGATGGAATTTGGCACTTACGATATAGATATAGCTATAGCTTCAGATATAGCTTCCATATATATTGTTCATCCGGATTGTTATATTTGTTACCCACAACCGTAATATGCACTCCGTAACAACGATATTCAGGGAAATATATCAAATACAGCTCAGAAATATCTTTGCCAAATTTTATCGAGATCGGTTCAGATTTGGGTATAGCTCCCATATGTATTTTTATTCGATTTTAAATTATTTGTGCACCAAATGGGCAATACAGTCCGAATTTAAAAGATACAAATGCTTCGGCATATTTGGTCCTTTGAACTTTCACGGCGTTCGAAATAATGTCTTAACCTCCAAAGATGAGTGACCGATTTTAACACCCTCCATCATAGTATAGTTGAGGCCAATTTAGATCGACGTTTTGGTATAGTCCTCATATAACTGTTCCAAAAGATTTAAAATGTTTTGGGCGTTTTAGTCACGATTGTCTTCCCAGTATTTACGAAAGATCCTTGCAGAGAACCATCTTAATAAATCGAACTTTTGGAATATTCCCATAAATCCCAATACTTTCACGATTTTAGCCACACTTTTCACCGGAATTGTCTTTAAATTGGATGCTTGCAGATAGTAATAGGCGCTCACTTCCTGGTATAGCTCCCATATAACTGTACCTCCCGATATCCAGGATTTTTAAGATTTTAGCCAAATTCTAAAGTAGAAATTGGGTTCGCACTGTCTACTCCTTCCAATGACAGAAACTTATCTATATAGGTCCTCATTTTCACATCACATTCATATAACTATACATCTATACATTCAAGATTTTAGCCACATTTTTCATTGAAATTATTTCACATTTAATGTTTGGAATTCACAGTTGGAACTTTCTGCTATAATAGAAAAGTGCCTATACAGGTCCACGGTTTCTTTCATTTTAGATTTTTAGCAAATTTAATAAAATGGAAGAAGAATATCACTGATAACATTTACATAATACATTTGTTAAATTTACATCACTTAATTTTTGTGGAAATTTGGATTATTTGCAAAATATTTAATCTCGAATTTACACTTTTAGTAAGAGCTTACTTATGAAATTCATTAAAGGTCCATTTTTCTACTGTGGAGTAAATATTTGTTTATTAAATTTTTTTATTTATTTATTTGTTTTTTTTTTTTTTTTTTTGCCTAAACTCTGTTGTGATCTGCTACATACGTTTATGTATTTCATGAATTGTTAATGTAAAGGCCAATAAAAAACTTACATTATTTAATTTGCAGCTTAAATCCTTTAAAAATCCAGTTTTTAATACTTTGTTGTAAAGCAAAAATTTCGTTTTAAATTAACTACACATGTATGCGTTGGTATTTCAATTTTTTTTTTTCGCTTTAACTTTGAGCAAAAACACTTGATGTTAATTATTATTATTATATATATATATATATATTTATATGTGTATATCCTGCAATGATTGTTGTTGCTACTGCATGTGGTTTATTCAATTGGATAACATTTGTCAACGTATTTTTGTTATTGTTGTTGCACTGTTTTTGCTATTGGTATGTTGTATGCCACACAATGCAGGTCAATTAAATGTGCATTAAAAAATATACATGTGTGTGTGCACTATTTTTAAAATATTTATGGTTGTTATTTTTTACAATTTTTTCTTTGAGAGCAATTAAACGTAATTTGTTCAAATTTAAATTTTAAATTTATTTTCCAAGTAATAGGAAATATATATAATTTACGAAACACATTTATTGTAGAGATTACTTGTTTCAATATTTTTTTTATAAAAAAGTAGTTTTGTTGCTACACATATTTACTATGCATTTTTTTATGCGGGTTTCAAATTTATATATCTTACTTTGCACTTTAGATTAACATACTTTTTTCCACAATTTTTATTGAATTTTTTCCTCCTTTAATTTATTTTCTTGTTGATTTGTTTGTGTACATGTGTCTAACAAGGACTTGACAGGCAAACGCCGAGCAACACGTTGTTGACACAAAGACCGCCTAACAAAGACTAATATCACAAGACAACACGCGACAGGCTACATTCAAAACACGCAATCAAAAATGTGTGCTCTTTTGCCAGGAATAATCATAACAGAACTACCAATCAGCCGACCGAACGAACATTTGTACTCATAAAACACAATCACCCTCACTTTTGTGTGTTTGAGTTGTGATACTCTCCGTATGCCGTGCCACAATGCTTGGTCGTTGATGCTACTCCAGTCGTCGAATCAACATCACAACCACCCAAAATTATTGCATTTAGTTCAAAGGAGCAGATTGCCGTCGCCAATGTGTGTACCAGGGGTCGTGCACGTTGTTGCACTGATGATATGCCTGCTACTGGCTGGTCCGGTTGGTCTGATGTTGATAATAATAAAGATGATGATGTTCCCATTGAAATATCATGCAAGTCAGTGAAGAAAAAACACAAGTGCGCTCATACGCACACACACACACAAAGTGTAAACATAGGCTAACTGGGGTTTCCAATTAGCAGCAAAACATCATAATTTTTCCTCTCTCAAAACTCCCACTCATACTTTTCCACATAATTCTCTTTGCTCTCATGCTTTTTAACATTTTCGGAGTAAATGTTTTGAATGAAATTCTCATTTCTCAACAGTCTCATATGAATTATGGCCGAAAGTTTTATGAGATTGAAAGGCGAGATAGATAGAGAGTGAGAGCAACAGGATTATATTTGCCAAAAAGTTACATTTGCCTCATTCATAAATGCATGTTCATTTTAATGTCTACCTTTCAATTGTTCAGAAGCCACAATTTAATTTGTCAACAAAAAAATCTGTTTCACTATTTACTTTTCTCTCTTTCGGAGTTTACATTTCAAGTGTTCCTTCTCTTCTCATCATATCCTTTGAGATAATTTTCTCTGCTCCCAATATTCTCTGTCTACTTCAGTGCGCATTTCATTCATCTCTCGAATTTCTCTTTCGTTTATCGTCTTCTTTCACTTTCCTCTTGTTTTAAAAATTCTTTGACATTACTTTCTCATTCCAGATTTTTATTGTTTTCGTGCTCCCAGCATGTTATAACGTGTGTTTATATTATAACTTCCTTTTAGCGTGCGTAGACCCCGATTTTCACGAGAGAACATGTGTGCTGCGTTTTGTATTGGGAATGGGTTTTTATTTGTTTGTTTTTGTTTATTCACTTGTTGGTTCATTTTGGATGTTATTAGAGGTGTTCTTTGGTCTACAAATCTCTACCATTACACTAGCATACAACAAGTAAAAAAGCACCTAACACCCTCCACCATTTTAAAAGATCTTGAAAAATTTCCGAAAAATTTCGTAGAAAAATACTGCTCAAAGCAAAATCGTAATATAGGGTCTATACGATGACGTGGTCCTGCATTATTAATATTTTGTCATAGGCTGTAGTAGCCATTACTAACTTTAAATTCGAAATTTGAAACAATTTCGGTAAAAATGTCACTTATATCAAAATACCGAATAAAGGGATGTACCGTTATATGTGGGCTATACAAAGACGTGGACCTGCATGGACAATTTTCCGTCATTGGTTTCACTCATTACGAGCTTCAAGCTTTAAATACGAAATTTGTAACAATTACTACCAAAATGTAGCTAAAATCATCAAAATACCGAATATCAGGAGGTAGCGTTATATGGGGTCTACACGATATCGTGAACCTATCTCCTGCATAGGTAAAGTATTCAGAAGGAACTCCTTGTGTGGATTTTTAGACAATTCCATAGAAAAATTTGCCAACAATCATCAAAATACCGAATATAGGGAAGTTCGTTATATGAGGGATATAGGATATCGTGGATCTTTATAGACAATTCTCTACCAGGAGTAGAGTATTCAGGAGGAACTCCTTGTGTGGATCTTGAGACAATTTCATTGAAATATGTAGCTAAACTCATCGAAATACCGTTATGTGGTGTATTTTCAATACCAAAAGTCCTGCAGATATAATATACATTTGAGTAAAATTTTATCAATCTACTTTAATTCGTTCGGAAGCTAAAGTGATTTCCACAGACGGACATTCGGATAGACGGTCGGACAATGCTAAATCGACATTGAATTTTATGCTGATCAAGAATATGTATATACTTTGTGGGGGTCTAAAATGAATATTGCTAGGTGTTACAAGCGGAATGACAAATCTAATATATACTCCATACTATGGTGGAGGGTATAAAAATGGTGTAGGGTATTATCTGGACGGCGCCATCCTTCCTTTATTGGATTATATTTTAATCAATAAAAATAACAAATTATAAAAAAATGAAACATATTCAGTTTTTCAGAGCAGTCAAGAAAACTTGTCAATGAACCTAGCAAACGAAATAACTAAGGCACAACTCTCTTTTCGTCCCTGTTATTCGTGTGTACATCGGCTTTTTTTGTTTGTCATACTCAAATATTTTTATTCACAGAGTTTTCCGGGAGAGTATAATTTCATCGGTCAACCAGGATATGTGTATGTTGAATTTTGCAACAGGTTCTTGTTTACATGCAACACGCAATCTCTTTTACGAGTTATACATAAAAACACATGCATATGTATGTGAACATACTTGGGCATTCTAATTGAGGATGTGTCTCAGTGGAGGTTAGAACTTTTGTGCAATACTCGATGTACTCCTGTGATATTAAGAGGATTATTATGTATTTTAAATTACATACACTTATAAAGTGAAATTTTCATTTCAAAGGGAATGGAGGTGAACAAATGGTTTCCAAAGAAAGAGGTAAACATTGGAAAGAGTTGCGAAATAGATTCAAAAAAGAATTGTTTTAAATTTGGGATGTAGTTAATTAAAATATACAAAAAAAATCTCCTTAAAACAAATCTAATTTTTAAACGCTCCACCATATTAGGGATGGTATATTAACTTCATCATTCCGTTTGTAACTTTTCGAAATACTCATGTCAAACCCAACAAAGTATATATATTCTTGGTCAGCGTAAGATTCTAGGTCGATTTAGCGATGTTCTTCCGCCTGTCTGTTGTAATCACGATATTTTTCGAACGAATTGAAATAGAAAGCATACATTTAGCACACATGTGTATTTTGTCAGCAGACAGGTTAAGCCTAAAATGGGTAATATCTGTCCACGCTTTCGTAAAGCCCCTATATAACGATGCCTCCTGATATTCGGCATTTTGATGATCTTAGCGACAATATTCACTGGACTTGTTTCAAATATCGTACTGGAAGATGTTAATGAATGTTACAAGCTATGACAAAAAAACTAATTATTAAGGTCCACCCCTTCATATAGCCCCTACATAACATTACCACCCAATATTCGGTATTTTTATAATATTAGAGACATTATACACCGGAAATATTTCAAATTTCGTATTTAAAATTCATAATGGGTACTACAAAAATTTGCGTATGTCCACGTCGTCATATAGCGATCATAAAACGATACCTTCCAAAATTCGGTAATTTGGTGATCTAAAATCATTTGCTTTTTAATGAAAATTTTACTACATTTTTACACAAAATAAAAGGTCCATTTCAGCCTCTAAACATTATCCGATGCCCATCGAAATAGTAATCATTCTACAGGTCGCAATTATGGCCCGATCTTCACGAAAATTAGAATGGAGAGCCTATTGCTTTTGATCGCATATTATTTAGGGGTTGAAATGGATCAAAAACTGAAAAACGTCCTGATATTACAGTTGTGCCACAACTCGCAATTACAGACCAATCGACGCGGAAGTTAGCATGGGGCTAGAGTTTAGGGCTGGTCATCGGGTAATATTTAGTAGGTGAAATAGACCATAACATTTGTTTTAAACAAAAGTCAAATTTTCCATTAAATCGCGAATATTTTTAATACCGGCGAAATCACAAATAGATGAAAAGGTCAAATCTGACCGTTCCGTGAATGCCGATAGTAACAATATCGGATATATATAGCGAAATATATACCATGTGTATATACAAAGGAAAGGGATGTTAGCTAGAATGCTAATATCTCAAGAATGGATGGACCGATTTTGACAAATTTTGTCAATTTAGAATACCCTCTTGGCATAAAAGAATAATATTTTGTGAAGTTTTTTTTTTCATTTTTTCATATTTTTAACGCATGTGTTTTTTTTTTTTATTGACTTATAATATTGAAGTGTATATTTTGTAATATTTTTTCACCTTACAACACAGGTTGGGGTTAATATATAGAGATTGCAATTATCGTCCGATCCTCACGAAAAATTTCACATTTTCACGAATTTTCGCATGAATTTAGAGTTTAGGACAGCGGGTAGAATGGACAACTACTTTTGTGTGAAAAAATACCAACATTATTTACAGACGATATCCGAAATATACAAAAGGCAAACTTCTTGTTTTTATACCCTCCACCATACATAGTATGGAGGGTATATTAAGTTCGTCATTCCGTTTGTAACTCATCGAAATAATAATTTTAGACATAACAAAGTATATATATTCTTGATCAGAGTAAAATTATGTCCGTCCGTCCGCCTTTCTGTCTGTTGTAATCACGCTACAGTCAAAACGAATAAAGGTAGGAAGCTAAAATTTTGCACAAATCTGTCTTTTGTCTGCAGGCAGAACAAGTTCGAAGGTGGACTATATCGGTCCACGATATCGTATAGCCCCCATATAACGGTACCCCCAATATTCGGTATTTTGATGATTTTAGCCACATATTTCAACGGAATTGTCTGAAATTCTACACAAGGAGTTCCTTGTGAGCAAGATAATTGTCTATATAGGTTCACCATATCGTGTAGCCCCCATATAACGGTACCCCCGATATTCGGTACTTTGATGATTTAAACCGCATTTCTCAATGGAATTGTGTGAAATTCCACACAAGAAGTTCATTGTGAGTACTTTTCAGACGTAGATTTGTCTGCATAGGCCCCCACACGGAGATTTGTCTGTATAGGTCCACAATATTGTATATCACCCTAATATATCGGCACTTTACAAAATTCGGTATTTTTAAGATTTTAACAGAATTTTCAATGGATTTTTTTTTGGAAAATATCCTAATTCGTTCCAAATGGTGGAGGGTATTCAAAGTTCGGCCCGGCCGAACTTACTGCTTTTTTACTTGTTTATATTGATTTCTTTGACGAATATAGACAAATATCGTAGACAAGCAAATCATATAAATGGGTCTAAATTTGGAGATACAGAGGGGCCTCTTGCTATTGGAGATGATCGCAAAATATTTAGCGGTTCAAATGAACCAAAAACAGAAAAAAATCCTGGTCACACAATTGAAACCAATCGACACGGAATTTTGCATAAGAAGGGAGTTAAGGACAGGGGTGTATTCTAGAATTTTGGATGACCATTGGAATATATTTAGCTGTAAAATGGACCACAATAACTAACAGCACGACGGAGTGCGTAAATATTGGGCAAATGTCCCTGGTCAAAAAACATAATTTCAAAAGCGAAATCTTCCAAAATGGATTTGGACATAAGGCGACTTCTACCATATTGTAGTGTTGTAGGGTATCAAATGGTCGGCCCCGCACGGCTATAGCCTTTGCTTATTTGTTTTTTACTTAAAAATTGTCGTCTATTTCATCCGTTTAATATTATTCTATGACTATCAAAATTTGTTCGATTCTGCCCTGTCTAAAATGCAAACTCTAGCCCCATGTATAATTCCAAGTCGATTGGTTTGTAATTGGGACTTCTAGAGAAACTGCTCCTTTAGATTTAATGTCATATCGTTGCGAATTCTCCACTCTGTGATATGTTGTGCTTTAAATTCATGGCAAACAATAAAAAAATAATGCAAAACAAAAAAATCCCAATCTTTCCACAAAATATTGCTTAATTTCATTATCTCTTTTCTTTGTCTTTGGCAAACAATTTACAATTCCATACATTCGTTATCCCTTCAGTGATGCCGTATTGAAGGCAAATTGTAATCACATTTGGTAGTTGTTTGCATTCTTTTCGTGGGCAACAATGGGAAACAATGTTTATGCATGGTATTTGTTAGTGCTGGTAGACAAGATTAAATTAAAAATTTTTAAGTAATTATTTCATGGTAGAAAACATTTCATGAAGAATATTTGTGAATTACTTTTGTTGGTTTAAACATTTGTGTAGACTAGATTTCAATTCAATAATGAAAGAGTTTTGTTTTCGGACAAAAAATACAAAATAGTAGTTTCTCTGGGGAATTTGATATTTTTAAGCAAACCACTATTTCGAATCAAATTCAATGTTTTTGTCTGTATGGTTCAACAAAAAATAAATGGAATGGTAATAATATCTAAGCAGGGGAGTAAGACATTCAGTGTGGAAGTGTTGTAAATACTTGGTATTGGGATATTGACCCCAATGGGAGTTGCAAAATTTCGTGTGACCTACTTGAGGGTTTCTCAATGGGAAGAACAAAGTCTATCTTAATTGCTACTACATTTGCGACATAGCCACCCAATTTCAGGTTTGGAAGGTCTTTCAAAATCTTAATCTTTATCTAAATTACATGAAAAGACCCCATAAAAGGGTCTCTCGACACATTCGATATTCTGATGGTTTTGGCCCATTGTTTTTTATACCCTACACCACATCGTGGCAAGGGTGTTATGTCTTTGTCTATTTGTTTGTAACATGGAGAAAGAAGCGAGATAGACCCATAGTTACTTTTGAGGATCTTCATAGAATCAATTCCTGAATCGATTTATGCATGTCAGTCCGTCCGTCCGTCCGTTCATGTATTCTTGTGTACAAAATGCAGGTCGCCTTTATTATTCGATTGAGATGAAATTTTCCACACAATTGAAATTTAGATACAGCTCCCATATATATCTTCAACCGATTTCGGGTTGATTGTGCACTAAATGACCAATATTAGTCCAAATGACCTGAATATGGGCACATCCTATCGAATTCAGCCCAGAAATAACTCAAATTTGGTGGAATTCGGTTCAGATATACCTATTGCTCCCATATATATGTTTCATCCGATATGGGGTTTTATGCCCCTTAGATGCGTAATGTGCACTATATATATATATATATATATATCTATCCGATATCAAATTTATTGTGCACCAAATGGTTAATATAAGCCCAAATGGACTGAATTTTGGCGAATCCGACTGAATTTATCCTAGAAACAAGTACCTATAGATCCCTGAATTGGATATAGCTCCCATATATATCTTCGCCCGATTTCAATCTTACCGAACTGAATCTTGGCAATTCCAACTAAATTAATCCTAGAAACAAGTACTTCAAATTTGGGGTTGGGGTTTTAAGTCCCTCATATGAGTATGCGCACCACACCAACAGCTCGGAAATAAGTGCCTAAAATTTAGTCAAGATCGGTTCAGATTTGAATCCATCTCCCACACATACCTTTATCCAATTTCATATTTATTGTGCAAAAAATGGATAATATTAGCCCAAATGGAATACATTTAGATTTTTAGATTTGTTCGAAGTGGTCACCTTTGGCACGAATTATGGCCTTCAAACGCCAATGAAAGCGTCACACGCTGCCCCAATGTTGCTCTGCTGTATTTTGGCTCATTCCAGGCAAAGCGCTTGCTTGAGATTATCGACACTTTGGTATTTTTTAGTGCCAACCTTGCTTTCCAAAATACTCCAGACACAATAGTCCAACGGTTTGGTATCCGGAGATTTTGGTGGCCATTGTGCGCTGGAAATGAAGCGAGGAACCTCATTTTGTAACCATTCTTCGGTGGCGCGTACTGAGTGCGATGGATCTGAGTCCTGTTGGAATGGCCAAGGTCTGTGGGCAAAATATTTGCGTGCCCAATATTCGGCATTTATTGTAATGCCACAATCGATTAATATGTCGAACGGAGAGTGACCATCGGCTGTTATGGCGGCCCACACCATCACCATGGCCGGCGCTTGAGTTCTGGAGGCCAACCGAAGGTGCATATTTTCAGCTGACCTCTTTGGCAAGTAAACACAATCATTTTGTTTGTAATGCTGTACAGCGAATGTTTTCTCATCAGAGAAAACCAAATTCGGAAGTTCACCACTTTCGGCCAATCGAAGCAACTCTTTAGCTCTTTTGAGTCTATTTTCTTTATGTTGCGGTATAAGTTCTTCACTTTTAGGAATTTCATTGCTTTACCCTGAGCTTATTTTTCAATATTTGCCGAATGAAATATTGCGATATGTTCAGCTCACGAGCCATTTTTCGGCCACTACGACGAGGGTTTCGATCAAGTCGCTTATTTATGTTGCTGTTTTTTTCGTCCACTTCCTTGACGTCGGGCTACGCTACCAGTATCACGGTAACGAGCGATGGTATGAGACACTAAATATTTATTCACGTTTAAATGCTGGTGTGCTCTAACAATAGCCACTTGTGGTTTTCCATTCATATATAAAGAAATCAGATTAACACGATTGAATTCCATCACGAATATTTTTTTTCTAGGAAATTCTCACCAAAATGCTTTTGTACGCTTGTAGACAATATAATGAGCTGTCACTAGAATAATTTTAACAGCTGTCGGACGAGAGGCTCAGAAATGACTGCAGTCTGAATTTGGTTGCAGTTTTACTATCTCTCCCTGTATATGTTTCATCCACTTTGGTTTTAAAATCCCTCACATTCATTCACATTCATTCCACAACAATGATGTTTGATAGCGGACATACCTTGCCAAATTTTATAAAGATCGGTTCAGATTTTTATAAAACTTCGATACACATCTTCATCCGATGTTGCGGTACCTATATATAATATAAACTAAAACTGAATAGATTTTTTATATTGAATATTCAAAGGCACACAAGCATCCGTCAAATTAGTTGAAAATCGATGCAAAGTTTTGGATATAGTTCCCAAATTTTGACTTATCTAAATCTACTTTATATTAATTCCCAATGTAAACTTTTTTGTTTTGTTTTGCTCTACTAAATGCGCATAGTGGTATAGGGTATTATATAGTCAACCGAATTCGATTTTTGACTTTTCCTTACTGGTTTTATTCTTAGCGAACAAGAAACTTATTTTTTGTAACTGGATATATTTGAGATATATGTGTCTAAATTTGTTATTATATATAAACAGTCTCTTTTTAATTTTTGATGACTTAAAGATGACTTAAAGATGACTTAAATTTGTACTACCCCTTTCTAAGGTTAAATTTCTTAAACGAAATGCCTGCTTTTATTAAATTACTATTTAGTCCCCAATATACCTTCTACCGGGTGTTGCTTCTTCGAAAAAGATGTTTTGTTTTTTTTTTTTCGAATGTTTATCCAAATGCTTTGCCGTCTAGTTTTGATTTAGTTTTTTCTTCAAATGTTTTTAGCCACAAAAACAACAATTTACAAAACCATCATTTCTATCAGCATTTTGTTTCTCTTATTTCTGAAAATCCCCACCAACAACCTTTCTATCATATCCTCCTTTCTATAGATTTCATCAATAAAATGCGAACATTTATCCAACCCTTTTCTCAACAAACCGCAATATGTCTTGATAGTGGTATTTGCAAGGTAACCCGAATGAGGACATGGCGTTTCCATGTTTAACAACAAGGATTAGAATTTTCAAATTGGAAAAAGGTTGGCGTGTGTGACATTTCAATTAACGGAGGTCGGCTACAGACATGTTGCACGTGCCAGCCATGTTTTGGCCAACAATAATTGGAGGTCATGTGTGACTTTAATTCTTATCGGAGTTTGATGCGTTCCTGAAATTTTGTAACGAAGTAAGTTATTTGACCATTCAGCTACGGACGACGTTGTTTTGGGATTATTACCTAAGGAAACTACAAGCAAGACAAGACAATTGCTAAATTCTTCTTATTTTTCTTTTGTTTCTTCATGCCAAAAATACCGGAATTGTTAGAACATAAACAGAGACGTGCATCTATAATTGAACAGGCTTTTAATACTAAGTCTATTTAGCGATGTCCGTCAGTCTATCTGTTGGAATGGCGCTATATTTCGAAGGAATTGAGATAGAAGACTAACATTTTGTACGCATGTGTATTTTGCCAGCAGGCAGGATAAAGCAGTTGCTAAATGGACTATGTCGGTCCACGTTTTCGTATAATCCCCATATAACTGTACCTCCGGAATTGTTTCAAATTTCGTATTGGAAGATCTTAATAGATACCGAAAATTGTCTTTGCAAGTCCATGTCTTCGTATATCCCACCTTCGTATATTACCACCTTTTTTCAGTATTTTGATGATACTAGAATTTGGCATTTAAAATTAACAACAGACCGAAAATTGCGTATGCAGGTCCATGTCTTCGTATAGCCTGCATATAACGGTACCTCCCGATATTTGGTATTTTTAGCGGCATTATTAAGCGGAATTGTACCAAATTTCGTATGTCAAGTTCGCAAGGAATGCTATAATGGTTACGAAATTTGAAACAGTTTCGGTATACGGGGGCTATACGAAAACGTTGACCGACATGACCTACTTACGAACTGGACTACTGGCAAAATACACATTTGTGCAAAATTTTAGCCTTCCATCTCAATTCCTTTGAAAGATAGCATAATTCCAACAGACAGACCAACATCGCTAAATGAACTTAGAATTTTATGTTGATCAGGAATTTATATACTTTGTTGGGTCTGACATGAGTATTTCGAGGAGTTACATACGGAATGACGAAGTGAATATAAAAAATAAAAACAATCTCATGCGATAAAAACCTAACAAAAAAAGGAATTGTAAAAATCCGTTCAGCCGTCTTATTAACATCGCCTTCTTCGGTATATGAGACTACATATACAGGGTTGCCCATATTCGACGGACCCATCTGGCAACGCCATAACTTTTGACAGAGATGTCACATCGCTTAATGACTTACCGAGTTTGAAGCGTCAGTCCAAGCAGATTTTTATCATGAACCAATACACGCCACGCGAGCGCTCTGAAATAGTTGAAATTTACATTCAACAGAAGAAGTCAATTGTGAAAAAAAAAACAAGTTAAAAAGCAGTAAGTTCGGCCGGGCCGTACTTTGAATACCCTCCACCATTTGGAACTAATTTGGAAATTTAAAAAAAAATAAAAATTCTGTTAAATTTTAAAAATACGGAATATTGCCGTCATATTGGGGTCTATACGACGTGGACCTACATAGGCATTGTTTCCATTAGCCATTACCATATTCAAATTCGAAACTTGAAATAAACGGTGAATAATGTAGCTAAAATCATCAAAATATCGTATATAGGGAGGTACCGTTATATCGGAGGTGTGAAGACCTGGACCTGCATAGACAATTTTCTGTCGCAGGCTGTAGAATCCATTGCAAACTTCAAATAACACATCTCAAACAATTTCGGTGGGTATTGTACCTAAAATCGGCAAAATACCGAATATAGGGAGGTAATGATATATGGGGCCTATATGAAGACCTGGACCTGCATAGACATTTTTCTGTCACAGACTGTAGTTCCAAACACGAACTCAAAATACGTAATTTGAGACAATTCCGGTAAATAATGGCGCTTAAATCATCAAAATACCGAATATTGGGAGGTACCGTTATATGGGGGCTATACGAAGACCTGGACCAGCATAGACATTTTTCTGTCACAGACTGTAGTTCCCATTACAAACTCTAAATACGTAATTTGAAACAATTCGGGTGAATAATGGAGCTAAAATCATCAAAATATCGAATTTTGGGAGGTACCGTTATATGGGGGCTATACGAAGACGTGAACCTGCACAGACAATTTTCTGTCATAGGCTGTAGTATCCATTTCGAACTTGAAATACCAAAGTTGAGACAATTCCCGTGAATAATGTCGCTAAAATCATCAAAATACCGAATATCGGGAGGTACCGTTATATGGGGGCTATATGAAAACGTGGACCTACATGACCCCTTTACGAACTTAACCTGCCTACTGGAAAAATAAACAGGTGTGCAAAATTTTAGTCTTCTATCTCAATTCGTTCAAAAGATAGCGTGATTACAACAGACAGACAGACGGACAGACAGACAGACAGACGGATAGACAGACAGACGGACATAGCTAAATCGATTTAGAATTTTACGCTGATCAAGAATATATATACTTTGTTGGGTCTGACATGAGTATTTCGAGGAGTTACAAACGGAATGCCAAAGTTAATATACACTCCATAGTATGGTGGAGAGTATAAACAAGTAAAAAAGCAGTAAGTTCGGCCGGGCCGAACTTTGAATACCCTCCACCATTTGGAACGAATTAGAAAATTTTCAAAAAAATTAAATCCAATAAAAATTCTTTTAAAATCTTTAAAATATCTAATATAGGAAGGTGCCGATATATGGGGGGATATACGATATTGTGGACCTATAAAGACAAATCTATGTCTGCGTGTAAAGTACTCACAAGGAACTCCTTGTATGGATTTTCAGATAATTCCATTGGAAAAAGTGGCAAAAACCATCAAAATAACGAATATAGGAGAGTACCGTTATATGGGGGATATACGATATCGTGGACCTGTATGGACAATTCTCTGCCGAGGTATAAAGTACCCACTAGGAACTCCTTGTGTGGATTTTCAGACAATTCCGTTGAAAAATGTGGGTAAAATCATCAAAATACCGAATATCGGGGGTACCGTTACATGGGGGCTATACGATATTGTGGACCTATATAGATAATTCTCTGCCTAGGTATAAAGTACCCACGAGGAACTCCTTGTGTGGATTTTCAGACAATTCCGTTGAAAAATGTGGGTAAAATCATCAAAATACCGAATATCGGGGGGTACCGTTATATGGGGGCTGTAGGATATTGTGGACCTATATAGATAATTCTCTGCCAAGGTATAGAGTACCCACAAGGTACTCCTTGTGCGGATTTTCAGACAATTCCGTTGAAAAATGTGGGTAAAATCATCAAAATACCGAATATCGGGGGGTACCGTTATATGGGGGATGTACGATATCGTGGACCTGTATAGAAAATTCTCTCTCAGGGGGTAAATTACTCGCAAGGAACTACTTGTGTGGATTTTAAGACAATTACTTTGAAAAATATGGCTAAAATCATCAAAATGCCGAATACCGGGGGGTACCGTTATATGGAGGCTATACGATATTGTGAACCTACATAGATAATTCTCTGCCGAGGTATAAAGTACCCACAAGGAACTACTTGTGTGGATTTTCAGACAATTCCATTGAAAAATGTGGCTAACTTCATCAAAATACCGAATATCGGGGGTAAAGTTATATTGGGGCTATACGATATCGTGGACCGATATAGCCCATCTTCGAACTTGACCTGCCTGCAGACAAAAGAGAGATCTGTGCAAAGTTTTAGCTTCCTATCTTAATTCGTTTAGACTGTAGCGTGATTACAACAGACGGACAGACGGACAGACGGACGGACAGGGCTAAATCGTCTTAGAATTTTACGCTGATCAAGAATATATATACTTTGTTGGGTCTAAAATGATTATTTCGATGAGTTACAAACGGAATGACGAACTTAATATACCCTCCATACTTTTTTTGGTGGAGGGTATAAAAAATGTGAGAGGTGCGGCTTCTAAGAACACCATTAAGCGTTTATACGAAAAATTTTCCACTGGTAAGGCTCTTTCTAATCCGAAGAGGCCATATAAAAGTCGACCAAGGCGATCGGCCGAGAATATCGCTGCCGTACGAGCCAGTGTTGAGAGGTCCCCAAGAACATCCCAAAAACGCCGTTCTCAGCAGTTGGGCATGGCTCGGTCCACTTTACAACGGATTAATCGCATTGATTTGCATTTGTTCCCGTACAAAATTCAATTGACGCAAAGAATGTTGGCTGCGCACAAGCCTCGTCGATTGGAATGGGCCCAAAGGTTCGTCGAATATGGGCAACCCTATTTTGCTATATATTCGATTTCAAGGATATCAGCATCAATGTAACAGTCAGAAGTGACCTTTTCGTGTATTTGTGATTTTGCTGCAA
Source organism: Musca domestica (assembly GCF_030504385.1). Taxonomy (NCBI): domain Eukaryota; kingdom Metazoa; phylum Arthropoda; class Insecta; order Diptera; family Muscidae; genus Musca; species Musca domestica. The sequence continues at coordinate 5,674,271 of NW_026712296.1, read as the reverse complement.
TTAAAAATATTCGCAAAATCAAGATTTTTTTCTGTTTTTGATCCATTTCAACCCCTAAATATTTGGCGATCATCTCCAGAAACAAAAGGCTTCTATTCAATACAGAAACCAGTAAAGAAAGGTTGGCGTGGCCAAATTTATGATACCCTATTCCAGCATTTAATAGAGCTACTCATAAACAAACAACCGTTTAATCGAAAGAAGAATCTGATCCGGTGTCGATTTTTTACAGAGGTGTTTCTGATCTGTATCTGATATTTTTTACCAAATAGCATTGTTGTGGAATGCACATTGCGAATGTGAGGGACAGTAACCCCAAATCGGATGAAACATATATATGCGAACTATATCTATATATGATCCGATTTTCACCAATTTGATATAATTGACGATCGGAAGAGCCAAAATTCACCCCATTTGGACTGATATTGACCATTTTGTAATCAATTAACGTCAAATCGGTCGAATATATATAGATTAAAAATCTGGTTCACAATAAACCTGAAACGCCGTAGAAGATATATATGGGAGATATATGTAAATTTGGACCAATTCTCACCAATTTCAATAGGGTTCGTCCTTGGGCCAAACACATGTTTTTTGGATATTTTCATCTCAATGAAACATATGTATGGCAGCCACAGCTATATTTCAATCCATCTCCACCAAATTTAAAAAAAAGGTAATCCTTGGCTTCGGTCCTATATGCCGTTCCATCGTATTTTGTGCTGAGTATAAGAATTGTTCTAAAATTTAGGAAAACTGCAACTAAAATTAGAACTACTGCTAGTTCCAACTAATTTATTGGATCTTGTTGTCTTTTGTTAAATACTTACATCCCATGACATGTCCATGCAATATGTACCCAATGAACCCATTATTTGCAATTAGACTTTTTGCTGGGTTGTTTAACATCAAATATTTAATTCCAGTAACAACCCCATAGAAAACATCAAAATATCAAATACAGGCAATCGACAAAAAAAATCAAAATTCGCAATACTCTCTTTTATCATACCACATAAACTGCCGAAGGAACAAAAGCTCTTGGGGGTGTGCGTTTTGATGGAAGAAACAACAGGATAGCGTTGACAGTAAATACCAACAACGTGTTTTAGTCGTGACTTCAAGACGAATTCCATGCAAAACGGCAAATGTAAACAACTGTCACACAGGACCATTACATTGTTATCTCTACTATCAACAACTAGCAGCAACCAGGACATCGTCTCTAGAACAAATATTTATATTTTTCCAACCCGGATCCTTTGAGCAGCTTTTTTTTTCTTCTTCTCCTTGGTCATTGTGTTTAGCGTACAGTTTGCAACATTCACACCGGATAATTATAACGTTGTCCCTTTCTGATGGACAGTCTTTGTTGACAACTTACAAGTAAGAGTTACTCGCAAAACGGACAAAGGAAATAAATAAAAAAATAGTGGGATAATAAGAGTTGGTCGAGTTCTGGACACATAAAGCCAACCGTAATAAGTACATGAGAACATGTAAGCTTATACATGCATTGTAGAATTTTTTTTAAGTGATCTACAAAAATCCAATATAATGGTCATCCATTAACTCTATTCTCTGCCGTGTGTGATTAGGATTTTTTTTCAGATTATGGTCCATTTCGACGCCTAAATATTTCACGGTCATCTCCAAAAGCAATAGGCTTATATTCTGGCTCTAGCCCCACCTCAGCGTTCCGGTGGAATGGAAATGTTGGTACATTTTCACACAAGAGTAGTGGTACATACTACCCGCTGTCCTTAACTCTAACTTAATGCAAGATTTCGTGTCCTTTGGTTTCTATTTGTGACCTTTAAAACGGCTGCAAAATCAGGAACATTTTTAGGTGTTGGTCCATTTCAACCCCTAAATATATTGCAAACATCTTTGAAAACAATAGCCTAACAAAACAATATTTCGATATATATCTCCGATATATTTACTATCTGCATCCACGTAACGGTCAGAATTGACCTGTTCGTCTATTTGTGATTTCACCTCGATTAGAAATATTCGCGTTTTAATGGAAATTTTGACTTTTATTTAACACAAATGTTATGGTCTATTTCACCCACTAAATATTACCCGATGACCATCAAAATTGGAAGACTTCTGCACAGCCTTAAGCTCTAGCCCCATGCTAACTTCCGCTTCGATTGGTCTATAATTGTGACCTGTAGAGCAACTGTAAAATCAGGATATTTTAGAGCTAGATCGACTCAGTTCGGCGAGATAGGAAGATCCATATATACTTTCCGATTTGGGAAACCAATATTTCGAGGTGTTACATAACTGTTGGCCCAATCAAACTCACAATACCCCCAACACATAGTGTTGTAGGGTATAAATATATCACAAAATACTACAAAATCTATATTAACATCATTATTGGCATCTTTTTATGCAATTTTTTAGATTTTATTCTTTTATGCCAAGAGGGCATTCTGAATTGACAAAATTTATCAAAATCGGTCCAGCCAATCTTGACATATAACCATTCTAGCTAACATCCTCTTCCTTTGTATATACACATAATATATATTTCGCTATATATATATCCGATATATTTACTATCGGCATCTACGTAACGGTCAGAATTGAACTTTTCGTATATTTGTGAATTCGCCGGGATTAAAAATATTCGCGGTTTAATGTAAAATTTGGAATTAAAACAAATGATATGATATATTTAATCCACTAAATATTACCCGATGACCATCTAAATTGGAAGGCTTCTGTCCAACCCTAAGCTCTAGCCCCATGCTAACTTCTGTACAATATGATTCTATTCTGACCATAGCCCCATCTAAATTCTCAATTTCGTGAGAACCGGGCCATAATTACGACCAGCAGAGGAATGATTTCCAGTAGCTCTACAGTTCACAATTAAAAAGAGACAGAGAAGGAGTCTAGCATTTTGGATAGCCATTGGATTATATTTAGCAGTTAAAATGTACCATACCTCTCGTGTGAAATTGAAGGTTGATAAAATTTTACTCAAATGTGTGTTTGGTGTGCAGGACTTTTGGTATTGAAAATTGGCTATGCAGGTCCAAGTTTAGGTATAGCCCCCATATAACTGTACCTCCCGACATTCGGTATTTTGATGATTTTAGTAAGATTTACTTCATATAAATTCTCAATATATATACTTTTGTTACGGGAGCTCTGCTAGCAGACTTTTGGCATTTCTTGACTGTTTTTGTTTTCTAATGGTCTCACTGTATACATTTTATTTTGAACCTAAAAATAACAAACAAATATTTCTAAGATATACCAATCCAAGAATCTGAAATTGGCGCGTATAAAAACACAAACTTCCTTCAGTTTCATTCCTAGAACTTCCCTGGCAAATTTTTTTTTTTCATTATTCTCACGAATTCATGTATATTCCAGGGCGGTGTGAATATCGTACAAAAGTGCAGTTTTACACTTTTTTTGTCCTCTCATGTTTTCCCAACTAAGTCTAATCTGTTAATCTGGATGGAGGGTGTTGAGACTAGCTGAGCTCATGCTCTGATATTAGCTTAGCAACTATGGACAATTTATCTAACAGCGTGTGTACTTAGTGTGTGTGTGTGTGCATAGTAGCACATGGGAGTAGTGGAGAATGTTTGCCGTGTCTACAAATGGGTTTGTGTTTTGTGTTGACGTTGCCTACGACGAATAGCCTTCTTTTGTATGCAAGGCATGATAAATTTGTTTTATTTTTACTCTTCATTGTTCCCAATGTGAACTGTGTGCGGTGTTAGATCATCACTCCGTTCTTAACTTTTCTGTTACTTTTGTTACGAAATGTACTCGGGAGACTTGATAACTGTATACATAATGCATACTCATACACATACAAACATACATTGAAAAGTATATATATTTTCCAGGTATATTGTTAATCATGGTATAACAAACAACTAAACCATTAATCAATCAAGCCGTTAGAAACCCAACGTAACTTGTCGTTGCTTTTTTATTTAGAATAAAGAATAAATAATAACAAAGAATTCTAAAACATCAAGAGGTGCGTTACGGTAGGATTTAAATTTATGCTGCGTTCTTGTGTAAAATTAACAAACTTTTCAGATAAAATAATTAAAAAAATGCTTAATATAAATGGAGGAAACATCTTGACTAATTTAAGTGACTATGTTAAATCTTGGTAGCATGCCTAAAATTACCTTCAGCTATACATTTGTATGTAAAATACAAATTCAAGACATGGCTCTCATTTATTTAAGTTTATTATAACTCATAATAGTTTCGCATTTTCTTATTTATCCGTGCAAAATTGTACTCAATTGCCTACATCCCAATTTGTTTCAATTCCATTTTGGTATTTTCTAAACTCAGTAATGAAGTTATTTACTTTATTTTGAGATCTTGAAGCCGAGCGGGACCGACTATATGATACCCTACACCACTATGGTCACGTAACAAAAAGTGTATAATGGAAAGTAGATTATACCAACAATAACAGTCATTTGAAAGGGTTACTTTTATGTCAAGATTAGTCACAATTTGGGAACTATATCAACACTCAATCGATTTTCAACAAATTTTTACTGTATACTGTATAGTTCATGACATGACTTCGATAAGCATTATATTAAAAACAAGTAAGCAAAGGCTATAGTCGTGCGGGGCCGACCATGTGATACCCTACAACACTACAATATTAGAAGCCCCCTTATGTCCAAATCCCTTTTGGAACACTTCGCTTTTGAAATTATGTCAGGAGCACTGCCCAGATATTACCCTCAGCATTTTGAACAGAGACCTTAGCCCAATATTTACGCACTCCGTCATGCTCTTATTTGTTGTGGTCCATTTAAAAGCTAAATGTAATCCAATGGCTAATGCTAGAATTATTCCCTGTCCTTAACTCTCTTCTCTGGCGTGTCGATTGGCTTCAATTGTGTGATCAGGAAATTTTTTCTAATTTTGGTTCATTTTAACCCCTAAACATATTGCGCACATCTTTGGAAATAATAGGCTTAGCCCTTCTGAGCCTAACCCTACCCTTGTGAAAATATTAGTGAGGATCAGACGATAATTGCAGATTGTATATAATAACCAAAATCTGTGTTGTAATGTAAAAAAATGTTACAAAATATACACTTCAATATTTTAAGTCAAAATGAAAAATCGCATGCGATAAAATTTATAAAAAAAATAAAAAAATGTCACAAAATACTTCAAAATCTATATTAACATCATTATTGGCATATTTTTCTGCGATTTTTTAGATTTTATACTTTTATGTCAAGAGGGCATTCTGAATTGACAAAATTTGTCAAAATCGGTCCAGCCATTTTTGAGATATAAACGTTCTAGCTAACATCCCCTTCTTTTTATATATGTATTTTATATATATCGCTATATATATCCGATATATTTACCATCGGAATCTACGTAACGGTCAGGATTGACCTGTTCGTCTATTTGTGATTTCGTCGGGATTAAAAATATTCGCGGTTTAATGGAAAATTTGAAGTTTGTTCAACAGAAATCTTATGGTCTATTTCACCCACTAAATATTACCCGATGACCACCAAAATTGAAAGGCCTCTGGGAAACCAATATTTCGTGGTGTTACATAATTTTTGGCCCAATCAAACTTATAATACCCCCAACACATAGTGTTGTAGGGTATAAATATTTATTATAGCAATAGATATGCCGGTCCAATATTCAACAAATGAAAAAAAATCGGTTGAATATGAACAAATCTGTCTAATTTGGGCTGATATTACATATACAGAGATGAAAAAATGCCACAAACTTCAGACTGCTGTTAAAATTATTCCAGTGAGAGCTCATTATATTGTTTACAAGTGTTCAAAAGCATTTCGGTGAGAATTTTCCAGAAATAAAAAAAAAAAATAGCGTGATAGTGTGACTTTTTATAGTTGGTGGTTATCGTTAGAGCACTCCAGCATTTAAATGTGAATAAATCTTTTGTGTCTCGTACCATCGCTTGTTACCGTGATACAGATTTTATAGCCCGACGCCAAAGAAGTGGACAGAAGAAAACAGCAACATCAGCAGAAAAGTTTCGAAAAGTAAAGAAGCGACTTGATCGAAACCCACTTGGCAGTGGCAGAAAGATGGCTCGTGAGCTGAATATATCGCAATATTTCATTCGGAAAAATATTGAAAATGAGCTCGGGGTAAAGCCATTAAAACTCCATAAAGTTTAAGAACTTACACCGCAATGGAAAGAAAATAGACTCAAAAGAGCTAAAGAGTTGCTTCGTTTGGCCGAAAGTGGTGAACTGCCGAATTTGGATTAGCAACATCAGCAGAAATGGTTCGAAAAGTAAATAAGCGACTTGCAAGCAACGCACTGGCCGAAAATGGCTCGTGAGTTGAATATATCGCCATATTCCATTCGGAAAAATATTGAAAAATGAGCTCGGGGTAAAGCCATTGAAATTCCAAAAGAGATAAAGAGTTGCTTCGCTTGGCCGAAAGTGATGAACTGCCGAATTTGCTTTTCTCCGTCTCCAATGAGAAAACATTCGTTGTCCAATGGTTTGTAAACAAACAAAATGATCGTGTTTACTTGCTAAAGAGATCAGCTAAAAATGTGTACCTTCGGTTGGCCACCAGAACTCAAGCGTCGGCCACCATACCAGCCGATTGTCGCTCTCCGCTCGCATTAATCGACCATGGCATCTGAATAAATGCCGAATATTATCACGAAAATATTATCTAAACTTATTCTAAAATTTGATGCTATTTCCGACAGTTCTTGCTTTAATTCAATAAAATTTAAAAAAGTGTAAAAAATATGGCGTTTGACTTTGTTGCAGTTTTTTATCTCAGCTATAGCTATATCTGAACCGATTTTCATTAAAATTTAAAGTACTTGCTACTAGGCTGAATTCTAATGCCACCGGTCAGACACCAAAGGACTATACGACATTATTTCTAAAGCAAATTAAGCAAGATGGGGCTTTCCAACATTTTGAGGTGTTGTAGGGTATAACATGGTCGGCCACGTCATTACTTACTTATTACAGTATTCAACACTATACAGGGTTGCCCATATTCGACGGACCCATATGGCAACGCCATAACTTTTGACAGATATGTCACATCGCTTAATGACATCCCGCGTTTGAAGCGTCAGTCCAAGCAGATTTTTACCATGAACCAATACACGCCACGCGAGCGCTCTGAAATAGTTGAAATTTACATTCAACAGAAGAAGTCAATTGTGAAAACTCAACGTTCTTTTTAAAACATTAAAAAATGTGAGAAGTGCGCCTTCAAAGGGACCGTAAATAAGTAAAATTGCCGTTTTTACGCCACTGAAAATCCTCAAGGAGATTCAGGAAGTGCCTCTTCATGACGAAAAAGTCACAGTTTGGTGCGGCGTTAGTGCGAAAACAGTCATTGGGCCGTTTTTCTTCCAAAATGAAAATGACCATGCTGTTACCATCAACCAGGAGCGTTATCGCGACATGATGACCAATTTTGTGATGCCAATTATTCGTCGAAAGCGTATGAGGCAATCCTGGTTTCAACAAGACGGTGCTCCACCGCACACAAGTCGCATAACAAAACATGGGTCCGTCGGATATGGGCAACCCTGTATGCTGGGCCAAACACTATTGATTGGGCCAAAAATTATGTAACACCTCGAAATATTGGTCCCCGACATAGGAAACTATATTCTCGATATAGTATATTTAGTTATGTATGTATGTCCGTCCGTCCGTCGGTCATCGGCGGGTAAAATAAAACATAACATTTATTTAAAAAAAGTAGGAAAACGTCGACTAAACCTCGAATATTTGTTAACCCGTCCAAATCACAAATACATTAAAAGTTCATTTCTGACCATTACAGTGATGCTAAAAGACAAGATATTGGATTTATACCAAAATAGGTGCAATATATATTTAAAAGAAATGTTAGTTGTTTCGCTTTTTAGTCAGGAACCGCTGGACAGATTTTCACAATTCTCATCAGTTCGGAATTGTGTCTTGCCAGAAAAAATCTAAGAATATCGCGTAAATATATGACAGTAAAAATGTGAATATTTTATTTCAATTTTTGTCACATTTTTTATCGCATGCGATTTTTGACTTACAACTTTGAATTGCACGCTCCGTTGTGTTGATGGTATTATATACATGTTACAATCATCGTCCGATCCTAATGAAATTTGGCATGGAGTAGGGTCAGAATTAAAGCCTATTGTTTTTGAAGATCTACATTTAGGGGTTCAAAGGGTAAAAAATATGATTTTGCAGACGCTGTATAGGCCACAATTAAAACTAATCGACACGAAATTTCGCTTGAGAAGAGAGTTAAGGGCAGGGAAGAAGTTCAAAATTTTGGATGATCATTGGATTATATTTATGGATTATATAAAAGGACCACAACTTTTGTGTGAAATTGTTTTGAATACCTATCAGCACGACAAAAATCGTAAATATGGGACAAATGCACCCGGTCCAAAAGTAAAGGGTAACATCTTGGAAGGGCTCTACGACATAATTTCAAAAACGAAATCTTTCGAAATGGATTTGGAAATAAGTGGGCTTCAAAAATTTTGTAGTGTTGTAGGGAACCATCCCTAAATATTCGTCGTAGACCCCATAATTCATAATCATATACATAAACGGCATAAAATTCTAAGTCGATTTAAGAACGTCCGTCTGTCTGTATGTTGAAATCACCATACAGCTCACATTATTTAACGTAGAGCGTCAAAATTTAAAACAATTTGTATTGTGTTTATGATGTTGGTATTGAAAATGAAAATGGTACATCGGTCCACGCTTTGGTATGGCCCCCATATAACGGTGCCTCCCGATGTTCGGCATTTTGATGATTTTTGAGATATTTTCCCACGGATTTGTCTAAAAATTGGCATTTGTTGGCCATAATTGGTTCTAGTTTCGGTGGCGAAACATAACATGCATAGGTCCACGTTTGAGTATAGCCCCCATATAATTGTACCTCCCGATATTCGGCTTTTTTGTGGTTTTTTGCGACATTTGCCACGGATTTGTCTAGAAATTGGTATTTGTTGGTCATAATTGGTTCTAGCTCCGGTAGCAAAACATTGCGAGTATAGGTCCACGTTTTGGTATAGCCCTCATATAAAGGTACTTTGATGGGTTTTGTCACATTTTTTCACGGATTTGTCTAAAAATTGGTATTTATTGGTCATAATGGGTTCTAATGTTTCCTTTACCTTAAGGTGGGGGTATTATAAGTTAGGCCCGGCCGAACTTAATGTTTTTTTCTTGTTTTTATATAAAAGCGTTCGTGAGAAAATCAAATTTGCAATATTTTTATACAAATCTCATACAAGCATTAATTTCTGTATTTGTATTACTGCTTATAAGCAGTAATTTTTGTGAGGGCTATGATCTATTGCTTTTATATTTTATATCTTTAAATTTTGGTTATTTATATATTAGCAGTAATCTACAACTTCAAGGACGAAAAATTTAGAGTAAACAAAAATATAACAGAAATATGAAATGTCTCAAATACCTATTGTCTCGAATTTTAAAAATAAAACCTTCTCAATATAGGAAATCTTAATTAGTTTCTTTGATTGCAAATTTGCGGATAATATTTGTTTGGCATCATTGTCCTGATTTTGCTGCATATTCGATTGTTCGTGTATGTTAGGATATAGCACCCAAAAGTTAATATCGATGTTGATACTCTGCTACATTTAATATTCCCATTTATTAACCACACACGTAAGCGTGGAAATTATTGTTATTATTAAATTTTAATTATACCCAGAAACGGGGATAATTAATGACATTGGTCAATTTAATTTAATTGGCTCGTCATCATAGTATGTACTTTTATATAGGTTTAACCAAAAATTAATTTAGATGACAACAAGTAGTAATTGTATGAAGCTAGTAGATATACTTAAATACATACATACTTTAAAAGATTTAGCCAACTAATGCTTATTTGACATTAAATCGAACCTTTAACATTAAATCTATAAAAAAGGAACACATACAAACGCAGATTTATTCCAACAAAAAAATGTTTTCAATCAGCAGATTTACTCCTCTATGAATTGTTTAGAATTGGGAATAACAGAAACCTGCAGCTTCATGGATGATGTCATAAAAGAGATGTAGACACATCGTGCAAAAAATCATATTCAATGACAAGTGAAAATACATATATAAATGTAGACGTTGTTACAAACATACGACTAAACTAACCAACACACATAATCCACATACGTACATACACATTAATCGACACTAATACCAAACAAAATATGGATTTTGAGGTAAATCCCGACATAAACACACATACGTCCACAGACAGATTTTATTTGGACGTCAGCAAAAAGGCATTGACCACTAAATCTTTTAGAAAACGTACGGAAACAAAATGTCACAAGTATGGACACATGAAAATACGAAATGCTCTAACACAAATGTATCACTGTATTGTATTTAAACAGTGACTTAATATGAACACAAATGATCGAAAAAAAAAAAAACAATTGTGTCACCATTCATATTATCGTCAGATTCGAAAATATAAAGCATGGACTTGGTCAACAAAATATTATACATTTGCTAGAAACTCATTATGGGTTTCATACAAACCCGCATGCTAACCCATTATTGATCCCAACTCGGTATACCTCATTCTAGTCGAAACTTAACCGCATAATCGAAGCTTCATGCTCATTGAACTGACGTAGCATAATTAGTGCTTTATTTACACCATATAAGAGGGAAAATATATGGAAGAGCAATATCAAAATCTGAATCGATTTCGGCAAAATTTGTATCTGATATCTCCAACAGATCATAATTGTTATGGATCACATATAAAGGCTGTGGGCGACTTAAATATCGAATTGGATGAAACGTATATACGAGAGCAATAACTATATATGAACCAAATTTATCAACTGGGTTTTATTCTATTGGTGAGATAATATATATTTAATGCAAATCAAACGCAAAATTGAACGGAGATATGTGGAGGACCTATATTTACATCTGAATCGATTGACACAAATTTTATTAGGGTTCACTCCACCCATGTAAAGTTTTATCAACAAAGGAAAATAAATTATACATGTAATATACATACAACTCAGAATGTGATTCTACCTCTAAGTGCTTATCCTTTCTAATCTTAAAAAGAAATAATGCTCCATATCAAAATTTAGTTTAGGGTATAACAACAGCATTCCAAATTTACCTTTTACATTTTTCATCAAACTGATGTGTTAGTGCATTTTTCGCACTAATTCGGAAAAATTATGAAAGTAGAGCTAACGAGTAAAAAAGCAGCTTTGTTCGGCAGGACCGAATATTTAATATTCTCCACCAATTTGAAGGAACTTGATTAATTTCCAAGACAAGTCCGTCGAAAATACCGCTCATAGAAAAAACGTTATATAGGAGCTTTAAGAAGACGTGGCCTTGCAATTTTTTGTCATAGGCTGTAGTACACATTATAAACCTTAAATACGAAATTTGAAGCATTTCCGATAAAAGTTTCGACAATATCATCAAAATACCGAATAAAGGGAGGTGCCGTTATATGTAGGCTAAATGAAGGCGTGGACCTAAATAAGCAATTTCCCGTCATAAGTTATAGTACCCATTACGAGCTTTAATAACTGTGTACGTAAGGAACTACTTTGATGCTCTATATTACATTTTTCGATGAAATTGTTTCAAATTTGATATATTGATATTTGGAGCACGTAATGGGTGCCACCTCCTCGCTCGCTCAGATTTGAGCAAAGAGTGAAACTCGTTCGATTCCGAGGAACTGCTCTCCTGGGAGCAGAAAAAATCGAACAAACTCAATTTTTCGATGTCACTCGAGTATGAATGAGTGCGAATAGGGAAAAAGATCGAGCTATCTCAACTTTTCGATGTCGCTCGAATATAAATGAGCATATTTTTCTCGTTTTTGAAAGACAGCAAAATTCGTTCTACATAGATCAGATTCTACACTTACCGTCCTACATAGAGCAGATTCTACACTTACCGAGCACTCTTTTAATTATACCCTATAACACTATGTGTTGGGGGTATTATAAGTTTGATTGGGACAAAAATTATGTAACACCTCGAAATATTGGTTTCCCATATAGGAAAGTATATATGGATCTTCCTATCTCGCCGAGCAGAGTCGATCTAGCTATGTATGTCCGTCCGTCTGTCCGTCTATCCATGTTAATTTGTAATCACGCTACAGGTCGCAATTATGGCCCGACCCTTACGAAATTTTGCACGAAGGTGGGGTTAGGGTCAGATCGCCAAATGTTTAGGGGTTGAAATGGACCAAATACTAAAAAAATGTCGGATTTTGCAGTAGCTATACAGGTTGCAATTATAGACCAATCTACGCGGAATTTCGCATGTAGCTAGAGTTTAGGGCGGGGAAGAAGCCTACCAATTTGGGTGGTCATCGGATAATATTTAGCGGGTAAAATAGACCATATCTTTTATGTTGAAAAAATTCAAAATTTTTCATTAAACCGCGAATATTTTAAATCCCGGCGAAATCACAAAGCCATGACAAGGTTACTTTTGATCTTTACATTGATGTTAACATCCAACAAATCGGATATATAGCAAAATATGTGCGATATATATGTCTATCAAAGAAGATATGCTTGAAAAATCTCTTATATGTCGAGAACGGCTGAACTGATTTCGACAGTTTTCATTAATTCAGAATGGCCTCTTGGCAGGAAAGAAAAAACGTCTAAAAAAAATCGCATAAAAATATCTCTCTAAAGATGAAAATATTGATTTTGTAAAATTTTCTCATATTTTTTCAATTTTGTCATATTTTTATTTTGAATTAAACATTTGGTAATATTTCTACAGCTAACAAAACTAAGTAGTTAGGATATCAGGATATCATATACAGATCGCAATTATGGCCCGATCCTTGGAAATTTTGCATGGGGATAAGGTGAGGGTCAGAATAGAAGCCTACTCTTTTTGGAGATGATCGCCATATATTTAGGGGTTGAAATGGACCAAAAAACTGCAAAATTGTCAGCAGGTCGTAATTATCGCCCAATCCTCACACACATTTGAATGGGGGTTACCGCACATTGCAAACGCCAAGCAGTTTCGGATGGCCATCCAAAAATATTCAATGTGTGAAATAGTTTGCCAACTTTTGTAGACAAAATACGAAAAGGTCCATTCCAGTGACTTTTTGGAGAATTCACAAATACAGGAAAGACACACTTCTGACTATTTCGTTGAAGAATATAGTCAAATGTCTGTATCTCATATAGATGCGTTTCAGTCAAAAACCAATAATAAATGTTAATATTTTGCCACTTCTGAGAGATTATAGGTCTTTGGGAAATATTGGTTCCAGATCTAGGAAGACCATTTACAACATCTACCAATAAATTGGAAATAAGCAAATTCGTTTAAGTTTCTATTATTCGAAAATTAGAGATCGAAACCTGATGGTTTTCTTTAATTATTTGTGACAATATCTTGTGGAATTCTGTCGAGTATTTCGCCTATATAAACTGTATGGTTTATTATAGTGTTGTAGGGTATTCAACGGTCGGCCCCGCTCGACTGTAGCCTTTGCTTACTTGTTTTAAGTTGTTGTTGTTGAATTTCTATATATGAGTATTTTTTCTGTACATGTGGTATTTTCACTTAGAGCAAACTTTTGCTCTATTGTGAGCATTCTGCCCCAACCTATTTTTTCATACCGGAATGGCTCGGGAGTGCTCCCTCAGGTAACAAGTGAAGAGTAAAAAGAGCTCACACCCTTCGAACAATGTTCGCTCTCGAGAGAAAATGAGAAAATCTGTGCTCTGCTTCCTACATCAGAAAATTATTTATGAAGGTGTACATTTCGTATTTTCCGATTTTCGCTACAATTTTTAAGGAAATTATCTAAAAATTTGTATTCCAAGTTCGCAACATGCCATCTCTGGCAGATCGCTTGTCCCCATATAACTCTACCATATATTCTACTCCGATATTCGGTATTTTGATAATTTTAAAGACATTTTTCCAATAGAATTTTTTTTTTCATGTTTCTTTCAAATGGTGAATGGCTTTAAAAATTCGGCCCTGTAGAAATTAGCTGCTTTTTTCCTACCTTTTCTTTCGAGACGAGTTTAATGATATGAAATTTGCAGTGAAAAGGAAATCCAGTAGTGAGATTCTCTAATTTTTTTAGATAACGATTAAAATCGGTAACTCTGAAATGTTGATATAAAAAATAAGTAAAGGTTGACAACATTGGTATCTATAACTAACTACCGACGAAATTCAATTATTACCGAAATTATAAACATTTTAATTTTACCGACTTTTGTCGGTAACTCAAAAAACGAGTTAGAGAATTAAACTACAGATATACACTATCACACACTTACCATAATGCAAAGCTTTCGCCGTTGGTTAAGTGGCTTGTCAGGCATATTTGCTTTTTTATACCCTCCACCATAGTATGGAGGGGATATTAAGGTTGTCATTCCGTTTGTAACACATCGAAATATGCATTTTAGACCCCACATTTATATATATTCTCGATCAGCATAGAATTCTATGTCGATTTAACGTTGGCCGTCCGCCTGTGGAAATCATTCTGGCTTCCGAATGAATTGAAGTAGGTTGATACAATTTTATTCAAATGTGTGTTTTTTGTCTGCAGGACTTTTGGTATTGAAAATGGGGTATATAGGTCCACGTCTTGGTATAGCTCCCATATAACTGTACCACCTTTTTTATGTATTTAGCTGATTTCAGCGACATTATTCACCGGAATTGTTTCAACTTTCGTATTTAAAGTTCCTTATGTGTATTATAGCCTACGACAGAAAATTGTCTATGTAGGTCCAGGTCTTTGTATAGCCACCATATATCGGTACCTCGTATTTTCTGTGTTTTGCTGATTTAGAGACATTATTCATCGGAATTGTTTCAAATTTCGTATTTAGAGTTCCTAATAGGTACTACAGCTAATAGCAGATAATTTTCTATGTAGGTCCAGGTCTTCGTATAGTCCCTAAGTATCGGATCGTAAGGTTTGCAATGGGTACTACAGAATGTGACAGAAAATTGCATTTGCAGTTCTACGACTCGTATAGACCCCAAAATAACGTATTATACGTTTATTTATTAACTTTTTTATTTATTTTATTTTATTTTTTTAATTTATTCATTTTTATTTTTTTTTTTTTTTTGAAAATTAGCAAATTTGTTCCAAAAGGTGGAGGTGAAGGTATTCAAAGATCGGCCCGGCCGAACTTACAGCTTTTGAACTTTTTAATTTTGATAAAATTGTTGTTGCTTTTTAAAGTAAAAGTAATATGAAACTTAGTTTCAAAAGAATAGCGTCAAGAAAGAATTATTCGATAAAAACAAATTGGTTATGAGTTGCAGAATGTACTATATACACAAACGACATTAGAAATTTCTATCATTTGTGTGGAAATTATTTGTGAGCATTACAATAGTGTAATATTATTATATTATTTCGAATCCGGAGATGACTTTCAACATTTTGAGGCCATGATTTGGTGTTATCAACGTACCTACCAACCGGACAGATAGATGGTAGATAAATCCCAACTTAAAAGGAAACACTCTGATGAGACATGAATTCAACCACACCCATCCACAATAAGTAATGTCATATATATTTATTCCTACGATAGCACTGTACAATAAAAAGAAATCATAAATCTAAAACAGGGATATAAGATGAAAGTGACAGCAACATACGCTTTTCACTTTGACAGTAATCCTTTATAGACGACAAGCGGCTAACTTCAACACAAGATGAACAATAAGTATTGACAGTACCTTAATGTATTGAATGAAGCTGCTTAGTGAATGCGGATTTAGATACAAACATTCATTGGACAGATGTAGAGGAACAACGGCCATAATAAATATCCTTGCCGACCAAACCATTCAAATCCTGACACATAAATGGCAAAATACCTACATCTATACATTGGGATTAAAAAGAGAAAACGTAACGACCAAATTAGGATTCTCTATCTAGTTAAGGCACTTACTTCAACGTGGAATAAATACGTTTTTTTTTTGCTCGACTATGGCATATTTTGTTCTGCTTACAGTGTTACATACAAGTTCACATGGATTTATGGATGCTCTATTTCTAGTACCTCCTTTTATTTGTATGGACACATCGAAACGCCATAATGTACACATACTGAATAAAAAAATGTAAACTAGACTAATATTCGTTAACAAAAGGGGACCGAATGCGGGAAAGAAAAATCGAATCGAATTGAATTGAATTGAATGAGTCCAGGCTCAGACATGGTCTATTGTTGACTTTGCCAATAACGAATGCTATTATCGTAATCATAACCATCATAATATGAGCCAATGGCGTACTCTCATTTTGCATCCAATTGATAGTTTTGCATAAACATAGTAGTCCTTATTCTCCGGAACGGAATGAGAGAATATATTAAAAAATAATTAGTTTCCGTTGTTATTTATGCAAATGTAACAAGATTACCTATTATCGGGGTACGAATCCTTAATAGTTGTTGTAAATGGAAGAACCATGTTCATTTCTGTTAACTATGTACATTAGTGAAGACGATGGGCAAGGAGGAGACCCATTATTGGACGGAGGATACTGATTTAGAAGAAAATACATATACATATCATGATACTCACAATGAAGACAGCTGAAATGACTCATTTATATTTTGAATATTACTGGAGAAAATAAGGTTTTTACTTTTGTTTAAATATATCATTACTAGCACATATATTTAAAAATGTGTATAATAGCCTCATGTAACAGCTCAGATAAATAAATTGTATTGTAAACAACATTTTCGATTCAAATGATTTTGAATTTTGTACAGGGTGAGACGCAAAAACTGCAACCAAATTCAGACTGCTGTCATTTCTAAGCCGCTCGTCCGACAGCTGTCAAAATTATTCTAGTCACTGCTCATTATATTATTTACAAGCGTACAAAAGCATTTTGGTGAGCATTTTCCAGAAAAAAAAGGTAATTCGTGATTTAACTCAAGCGTGAATTGCTGGAAAACCAGAATTGGTTATCGTTAGAGCACTCCAGCATTTAAATGTGAACAAATATTTTGTGTCCCGTCCCATCGCTCGTTACCGTGATACTGGTAACGTATCCCGGAAAAAAACAGCAACATCAGCAGAAATGGTTCGAAAATTTAAGAAGCGACTTGATCGAAACCCGCGTCGCAGTGGCCGAAAATGGCATGTGAGCTGAACATATCACAAAATTTCATTCAGCAAATATAAAAAAAATGAGCTCGGGGTCTTACACCGCAACGGAAAGAAAATAGACTCAAAAGAGCTAAAGAGTTGCTTCACTTGGCGGAAAGTGGGGAATTGCCGAATTTGCTTTTCTCCGTCTCCGATGAGAAAACATTCGTTATCAAACGGTTTGTAAGCAAGCAAAATGATCGTGTTTACTTGCCAAAGAGGTCAGCTGAAAATGTGCACCTTCAGTTGGCCACCAGAACACAAGCGCCGGATTTTAGAAAAATTTCCAATATAATAGTCTGAAAATCTACACGAGGAGTTCTGTGTGAGCATTTTACTCCCTGAAAGAGAATTGTCTATATAGGTCCACGATATCGTATATCCCCCATATAACGGTACCCTCTATATTCGGTATTTTGATGATTTTAGACACATTTTTCAATGTAATAATTTATCCCTTGGCTGAGAATAATCTATATAGGTTCACGATATCGTATAGCCCCCAAATAACGGTACCCCCGATATTCTGTTTTTTGATGATTTTAGCCACATTTTCTAATAGAATAGTATGAAAATCCACACTAGGAGTTCTTTGTGGACACTTTACCCCCTGAAAGATATAGGTCCAAAATATCGTATAAACCCCCATATTCGGGATTTTGATGATTTTAGCCACATTTTCCAATGGAATGGTCTGAAAATCCGCACAACGAGTTCCTTGTGAGTACTTTGTTTATTGAAAGAGAATTATCTATATAGGTTCACGATATCAAATAGTCCACATATAACAGTACCCCCCTATATTCGATATTTTGATGATTTTAGCAACATTTTTCAACGGAATTGTCTGAAATTCTACACAAGGGGTTATTTGTGAACACTTTACACACTTGTGAACCCCCTGATAGGGAGTTCTCTATATATGTCCATGATATCGTATATCCTACCGATACCGACGATATTCGGTATTTTGATGATTTTTTTTGTGAGTACTTTATATCTATAGTATGTTTAACATAAAACCTTTTAACTTAAAAAGTTTTTTACCTATTTTTTTATTTTCTAGTTGTTTATTTCGCATTCTGTTTAATTCATATTTTATATTTTTGTACCGTTTTGTTCCCACGAGTAATGGAAATTTAAACGGTTGGCAATTTTAGCCACACAATCCACTATTCTATGTAAATGAAATATATCTTAATTATTCTTTACAATTCTCATCAATATGGAATGGTCTGTTGTCAGAAATGGATAAAATCTAAGAAAATAGCGTTAAAATTTCAAAAACAAAATCTTCCAAAATGGATTTGGGCATAAGGGGACTTCGAACATACTGTAGTGTTGTAGGCCCCGCACGATTATAGCTTCCGAATTCTGTCCGAAATGCGCATGAGTTTATATCCGAGTTCGGTCCGACAACGCTAATTTTCCTTCCAAATTTCCCATGGATATCGTTGCAAATTCGGTCTGACTTCGTATCAAAATTAGGCTAAAATTTCAGACTATCATCCGACTCTTCGGTCCGGCAACACGTCAACCACACCACATAACATTCGATCAGAAGTCGGGACGAATACGCATCCGACATCGGAACTTTCGGTTCTAAGTCGAACCGAACTCGGGCATTTTGATTCTCTGGGTAGGCATTTTCAAAATTATTTTTTAAGATTTTTTTCTATATACCCATTATTTGCAAATTTTTTAACAAAAAGAAAGCCTGTAGTTGCACTGAATCGATCTGAATCGATGAAAAAATGTGTTCAGTATAAATGTTTTTCATTTAAATACACATCGGATTAGCATTTTTTAAACAGACACACAAACACACACATTGTTAATGGCATAACCAATGAAGCCCATGAATTTTTAAGACCTATTACGTTGTTCATAAAAAATTATGAGTTGTTTTTCCTAAGTATACCAGCAACATATCGACAGTTATAATAATTGTTGTTCGAAATATGTTTGTTTATTTTCATCATCACTTTCGATGGCGATATCACCCTTAATCTGCCTCGTTGTCTGTTAACAGTTTCCTAACTGACTGTAACTAATCGTCCGCTAACCTATTTGATAATTTTATTGACCGTAAAGTTTAACTAATGATTATACATGTGAATAGACGACTTATGACGCCGGCATGTGTCACATGTCATGCCAACCGCTTCAGTTCTGAAACAATCGTATTTAGCATTTCGGGGATATATATAAAAAAAAAAACAAAAAACATCAGAAAAAACCATGAACAATTTACAATGTTTAAATAAGCCAAAACAAAAATAATACTAGAATGCCTCGGGCGGCGTAAAGGAAGCTATTATTATAATCATATAGAATATGGAGAAAAAAATACATTAAAAAATGTGTTTCACATAAACAAACTCATAAACAACAATGTCTGAGGGGAGAATCATCCTCCCTTTATGGAGGTTATGTTATGCTGTTAGTCATCCTTAGTATGAAAAACATGGAAATATAATAAAATAATACATTGACGAGACAAGAGTGAAAAACAAGGCACGAGAAGTACATTCGTTCCTATTGAAATAATAAATGAAGTCATAAAAAGATGTAAACGCGTGTCTAAATTCCATTCGAAACGATGTTTTTTCCTTTCGCTCTCTGAATACGGCCACCCTTCATTCAACTGGGAGAATGTATAAATGTACGTCGTGTGCATGTAAAAGTGAAATTAAAATATTTTCAATTTCCAGAGTTTTTTAATTCAATTTCAAACAAGCAAAGAATTTTTGGGAAGCTAACAAAAACTTTATGAATTCCTGGGTGTTTTGAATGAGCGATTAAATAGCATTGAGAACATGTAAACATGAAGTAAATGCCAGAATTTATTTCTAAGCCGGGGAAGATATGACTACACGACGAAACATCGTGTTCTTCGTCTTGAGAAAAACGTGATACTCTGATAACATTATGAAAGTATTTATGCATAAAAAGCTAGAGAAAAAACCAAAACCAGTAAAGAAAGGTCAAAAGTATGGTACCCTACATCACCATCGATATTTCGTTTCTGAATGCGTATTATGGCAGTTATCATTTGAAATCTGAAACGATATTCACTATATTGCTACATAGTGCATGAAATGACTTTGAAGAGGCTTAAAATAAAACATAAATGTTTGCGAACTAGTTATATTTATTTTCCCAAACTTGTCGTATTTGCTCCGTGTCAAAATTCGGTGGAATGTGCGAATATCCATCCTGATATTACACATTTGGTGCACGATAAACGTGAAACGTTGGTGATAATCGGATCAAAATTAGAAGTAGCTCCCATACATCTTCAAACGATTTCGTGTTAATTGTGCATAAAATAGCAAATATAAGTCCAAATTACCTAAATTTTGGCACATTCGTCTGATTTCGTCCTGGAACAGGTACTTTAAATTTGGTGAAAATCGGTTCAGATATAGTTATAGCCCCCATACATATGTCTCATCCGATTACATGCGTAACATGCACTAAACAACATTGACCTTTGGTACCAGATATGAGATACAGCTCATAGATAAGTGCCTAAAATTTTGTCAAGATCGGTTCAGATTTGGATATGGCTCTCATACATATCTCTATCCGATTTCGTGTTTATTGTGCACCAAATGGCTAATATCAAACCAAATGGAGTAAATTTTGACACTTCCGATGGAATTCTACCTAGAATCAAGTACTTCAAATTTTGGCGAAAATCAGTTCAGATAAAGCTATAGCTTCCATATACATATATTTCATCCGATTTGGTGTTAAAGTCACTCACATGCGTAATATGCACTTCAAACAAATGATATTTGATACAGGATTCGAAAATTTTATCGAGATCGATTATAATTGTTTTCCCACATAGGAAAGTATATATGGATCTTCCTATCTCTCCGAGCTGAGTCGATCCAGCTATGTATGTCCGTCCGTCTGTCTGTCCATGTTTATTTGTAATCACGCTACAGGTAGCAATTATGGCCCGATCTTTACGAAATTTTGCATGGAGGTGGGGTTAGGCTATAGAAGACTATTGCTTTTGGAGATGATTGCATAATATTTAAGGGTTGAATTGACAAAAAAACTGAAAAATTTTCATGATTTTGCAGTTGCTCGCAAGTATAGACCAATTTACGCGGAAGTTAACATGGGGCTAGAGCTTGGGGCTTAAAATTCGGATGGTCATTGGGTAATATTTAGTGGGCGAAATAGACCATAACATTTGTGTTAAATAAAAGTGAAATTTTCTATTAAAACGCGAATATTTTTAATCCCGGCAAAATCACAAATAGAAGAAAAGCTTAATTCTGACCATTATGTAGATGCCCATAGTAAATATATCTGATATATAGCGAAATATATACAAAGGAAAAGGATGTTAGGTAGAATGCTTATATCTCAAGAATGGCTGGATCGATTTTGACAAATTTGTTCTGTCTTGGCTCTCTTGGCACAAAAGTATAAAATCAAAAAAAAAAAAAAATATTATATTAATATAGATTTTGTCATTTATTTTATTTTTTAATTTTTTTTATCGCATGCGATTTTTTCAATTTGATATGTAAATTTGAAGTGTATATTTTGAAATATTTTTTCACCTTACAACACCGGTTGGAGTTATTATATACAGATTGAAATTATCGTCCGATCCTCACGAAAATTTTTATAAGGGCATGCTTAGGCTTGGAAGAGCTAGGCATATTGTTTTTAAAGACGTTCGCAATATATTTAGGGGTGGAAAAGTTTCAACAACTAAAAATGTTCCTGATTTTGCAGCCATTATAAAGTCACAAATAGAAACCAAAGGACACGAAATCTCACATGAAGTTAGAGTTTATTTGTATATTTAGGGTTTCAAATGAACCAAAAACAGAAACAATTTTTCTGATCACAAAATTGAGACCAATCGACACAGAATTTTGCATGAAAAGAGTGGTAAGGACAGGGAAGAAGTCCAGCATTGGAGTTTTACCATATTGTAGTGTTGTGGGGTATCACATGGTCGGACCCGCACGTCTAGAGCATTTGATTACTTGTTTTTAGGTTAAATTCGATTTTTTCTGGTAAAATCCATCTTTCTTGGGCTAATATTAAATATATGGCGAACAATTAACTTAAAATCGGACGAAAATATATATGGAAGATATATCTAATTTGAACACATTTTAATTGATTTCAATAGAGTTCTTCCTTGAAAAAATATTCACGGTTGAATTAAAAATTTTGTTTGTATGTTCCACTAATAAATTATGGCCTATGCAATTATAATGTCCTCGATAAATTCTTAGTCGATAATTTTTTTCTATATATATAAAAATCAATTGTTGTTCGTTGGTAATGGAATCAGTTGAAAACGGCTGGACCGATTTGCATAATTTTTTGTACAAACGTTCATCATACCCCGAGTTAGATTTTTAAAGAGAAAAATATTGACCGCTCCTACTTTTACGCCCACTATCTTGATCTATCTAAAATCTTTATATTTGCCAGATAATGAAGATATCGGTTTGAAAATTATTACACGAGATACTGTTGACTTTCCCTCCAACCCCAGGGATTTATTTGGGGGCTGAGGAACTGACCGCGCATACTTCTAATCTATCTATATAAATCAAATAAAGTTGTGTTAATTGCTACACTTATAACTCAAGAGCCGCTGATCTGATTTTAACGATTCACACAAAATCGAAATTGTCTCTTGGAAGAAATAGAAACATTACAATAGTAATGTTTTATTTTGCATGATTTTTTCCATTTTGACTTACTATTTTGGAATGTACATTTGTAGTTTTTTTTTTTTTAATTGAATTTTAATATGATGTGTAGTCTTTTTGGGTAGTGAAATACCGAATATAAAGGGCGCAAAAAAGAAGAGGGAAAAAGGATTTCTATTCTTTCAGAAATTCTTCCTAAACTTTCACGATTGCTTTTGCAGTTCATGATATTGGTCATTACACCCGGATAGGGATACAACCCGATTTCAAGTATATCATACATTTTAACCATATTTTCATACTAATTTCGGCAAATATTGGTAATTTGGGAAGAAACTATCCTTGCAAAAAATGATCACGTTTTGTATAACCATCATATGATTTAATCGTTTGTTTAATCGTCTTTGAATTATACTATAATAAAAGATATGGACATTGTGGGGTCTCCAACGCGCAATTTCAATGACAAATACTACTTATTACTTTAAAAACAAGTAAAAAATTAAGTTCGGCCGGGCAGAACTATTATTATCATCCACTTTAGGGTAAAGGAAACATTTTTATATAAAAGTATCTGAATTCAAGCGTGTTTCACTTTAAACTTCATATACCAGAAAGACGGTTTGGATAATGCAATTAACTTATCAAAAAACCATAAAGTGAATGAGGCCGTTATATGGGGCCATACCAAAACGGGAACATCTCTTGACAATTTTATACTTCAAGGATTATCATCTATCAAACTTCTAAGATACCAAATTTGAAACAATTATGTGCGTAAATGTGTCTAGGATTATCAACATACCCAATATCGGTAGGTATCGTTATATGTGTAAGACAAATCCGAGGAGAAATGTGGCAAAAATCATCAAAATACCGAATTTCGAGAGATACCGTTATAGGTCATTTTCAATACCAACCATCCTATAAACAATAAAAATTGTTCTGCTAAATTTTGATGCTCTACGTCAAATAATGTAGGCTGTATCGTAATTTAAACAAACAGACATACAGACGGCCAAATCGACTTAGAATTTTTTGCTGATTATGAATATACATATGTATATTTTTGGGGTCTATGACGAACATTTATGGATGTTAAAAATGGAATGAAAAGGCTTTCCAAGGTGGAGGATATAAGCATTAAAGACTAAAATTACGGGCCTGCAACGCGGACCGGGCCAGCTAGCCAGATATTTAATGATATTTCAATTTTAACAATTTGTGGAATTAAAAAAAAATCATAAAACACATATATAAATTTTGATATCTGTGAAAATACATATACATAAAACTTAAATTTCGAAATAATTGGATATATATATTTTTTTAGTTTCTTTTAATCACTGACTGCACATTTCTTTTGTGACTAGATCCCACATACGTCATTTAGATATTTATCAATCGATCATGCCCATAATAATCGGAAGTCTGTGCACAGTCCTCAAGACAAACAAATATATTGAAATAAACAATTGTTACAACAAACTCTGCATGATACCAACTCTAACAAGTAATTGGGTGCATACGTTTGTATGTGAATGAATGGTTTTCATTATGTAAACTCTGCCAGAGTCAACGAACTACAGAGAAGGAGGCATTGTTGTGTTTGGTTGTAGAGGGGATGAACGGATGTTTGATGTTGTTTATGATACCCATTTGGGAAACACCAAAAAAATTACCCTTAGCATGGATACCAACACATATTGATTGCCCTTACTTATTTAATATGGATCAGACGGAGAGAAATAGATTTGGTTGTTGTTGATGCCTTTTTATTTCTAAAACCACTCGTTGACATGGTAAATAATTAGAGGGTTTCACAAAATTATTAGATGGTGACTGCTAGTCAGATTTCAATGTGTTAATAGGAACTGTGATATACTGTCGTTTTATGGAAGCGCTAATAAACTTTAAGATAAAAATCGCAAGAATATTACACTATGTGTTGGGGCTATTATAAGTTTGATTGGGCCAAAAATTACGTAACACCTTGAAATATTGGTTTCCCATATAGGAAAGTATATATGGATCTTCCTATGTCGCCGAGCTGAGTCGATCTAGCTATGTATGTCTGTCCGTCCGTTTGTCCGTCTGTCCATGTTAATTTGTAATCACTCTACATGTCGCAATTACGGCCCGATCTTCACGAAATTTAGAATGGCGGTGGGGCTAGGGCCAGAATAGAACCCCATTGCTTTTGGAGATGATCGGGTCCAAATGAACCAAAAACAGAAAAAATTTCCTGATCACACAATTGAAACCAATCTACACCGAATTCTGCTGAAAATAGAGTTAAGGACAGCGAAGAAATCTAGCATTTTGGATGACAATTGGATTATATTTTGCTGTAAAATGGACCACGACAACTAACAGCACGACGGAGTGCGTAAATATTATGCAAATGTCCGTGGTCAAAGTGCTAATGGTAATATCTGGGCAGTGCTCTATGTCATAATTGGAAAAGCGAAATCTTGCTAAATGTATTAACTTATTAACTTCATTATTGCTATCTTTTTAAGCGATTTTTATTTAGATTTTATACTTTTGTGCCATGAGGGCATTCTGAATTGACAAAATTTGTCAAAATCTGTCCAGCCATTCTTGAGATATAAGCATTCTAGCAAATACCCCCTTCCTTTGTATATATACATTGTGTATATTTCGCTATATATATATATATCCGATATATTTATTATCGGCATCTACGTAACGGTCAGAATTGACCTGTTCGTCTATTTGTGATTTCACCGGGATTAAAAATATTCGCAATTTAATGGAAAATTTGACTTTTATTTAACACAAATGTTATGGTCTATTTCATCCACTGAATATTACCCGAACACCATCAAAATTAGGAGGCATCTGCCTATCCCTAAGCTCTAGCTCCATGTTAAATATCGCTTCGATTGGTCTATAATTGCGACCTGTAGAGCATCTGCAAAATCAGGAAATTTTTCAGTCTTTGGCCCATTTTAACCCCTAAATATTACGCGATATTCTGGCTCTGGTCCAACCTCCATTCTAAATTTCGTAAGTATCGGGACATAATTGCGACCTGTAGAGTGATTACAAATTAACATGGACAGACGGACGGACATACATGGCTACATCGAATCAGCTCGACGGACCTTTGGGCCCATTCCAATCGACGAGGCTTGTCCGCAGGCAACATTCTTTGCGTCAATTGAATTTTGTACGGGAATAAATGCAAATCAATGCGAATAATCCGTTGTAAAGTGGACCGAGCCATGCTCAACTGCTGAGAACGGCGTTTTTGGGATGTTCTTGGGGACCTCTCAACACTGGCTCGTACGGCAGCGATATTCTCGACCGATCGCCTTGGTCGACTTTTATATGGCCTCTTCGGATTAGAAAGAGCCTTACCAGTCGAAAATTTTTCGTATAAACTCTTAATGGTGTTCTTAGAAGGCGCACTTCTCACATTTTTTAATGTTTTAATAGCACGTTGAGTTTTCACAATTGAATGTAAATTTCAACTATTTTAGAGCGCGTGTATTTGTTCATGATAAAAATC
The DNA here is from genome assembly GCF_030504385.1 of Musca domestica. Classification (NCBI taxonomy): domain Eukaryota; kingdom Metazoa; phylum Arthropoda; class Insecta; order Diptera; family Muscidae; genus Musca; species Musca domestica. The sequence continues at coordinate 5,647,749 of NW_026712296.1, read as the reverse complement.
TGCTTGGACTGACACTTCAAACGCGGTATGTCATTAAGCGATGTGACAACTCTGTTAAAAGTTATGGCGTTGCCAGATGGGTTCGTCGAATATGGGCAACCCTGTATATATACTTTCCTATGTGGGAAATCAATATTTCGAGGTGTTACATAATTTTTGGTCCAATCAAACTTATAATACCCCCAACACGTAGTGTTGTAGGGTATAGAAGAAGATTAAATTTTTCGCAAAAGTGTATCTTTTACCAAATTTCAGGCAATTTGTTCTAGTTTCTGCTTGTTCGCTCGCTTTTAATTCCGTCGATATTGGCGTCGAAGTATGAGAGTCGATAGTTAAATCATAGATATTTATTTTACTATCTAACCCAATGTGCAATAACTACCATAAACACATTTCCGAATTTCAAAGTTCATGACAAACCAGAAATAGTAATAGCATAGTCCTAATATTGAAATGAACTACAGTCTATCTAGTGATGATACTATGGCCGGAAGCGGATGTTGATTTGTTGTTCTCATCGCTGTCATGGGTCTGGCAAATGTCGTTATTCTTAGAAGAATGAAGCGCACTCCACGATATTAGTTTTATTTTATGCCTCCCCCTTTGCCCTGGTAGCAGTGATATTTTTTGTGTGGCATGTGCCATGACGGTCATCATTTGTAACGATATCATTGTCATTGTTAGGATGGGTGTATGTATGTGTATGTGTGTGCGCGAGTGTTATTCATATTTCCAGTCTAAATCTGCTATTGATGGGGGACAGTGAAGATACAAGTGCCGGTGTTAGTGCTAGTGTCGACTACTGCTGCTGGTGCTGCTGGTAACGATGATGTAAAAGTTCGGGTGGATGAGTAGAAGGAGGAGATTCGAATCATGCTTCCATTCATTTGTGTATGTTATGTTTTTGACATTTGCCACTCAGGCGCCAACCAGTCAGGATATGATATTTTGTTTTTTTTCTTCTTCGTCTGCTTTTTTTTTGAGATATTTTTTTGTTTTCAATGAACCGGTACTCATTAAATGGGGATGGGAGTATGATAACATTATCAGTGTATGAACATAGCATTGCTTTGCGATTTTGACTTTCCGTTCTAGTTAAATTAAATATGGCGATATTCAACGAGTACTTTATAACTCCAAGCTGTGTACATAAATATTATATTATTTAGTACTAAAAAAAAACAAGTAAGCAAAGGCTACAGTCGAGCGGGGCCGACCGTTGAATACCCTACAACACTATAATAACCGATACAGTTTATATAGGCGAGATACTCGAATGAATTCCACAAGATATTGTGACAAATAATAAAAAAAAAACCATCAGGTTTCGTTCTCTAATGTTCAAATAATAGCAACTTAAACTAATTTGCTCATTTCCAATTTATTGGTAGATGTTGCACGTAAATGGTCTTCCTAGATCTGGAACCAATATTTTCCAAAGACCTATAATCTCTCAGAAGTGGCAAAAGATTAACATTTATTATTGATTTTTGACTGAAACGCATCTATATGAGATACAGACATTTGACTATATTCTTCAATGAAATCAGCGTTAACGAAATAGTCAGAAGTGCGCCTTTCCTGTGTTTGTGAATTCTCCAAAAAGTCACTGGAATGGACATTTTCGTATTTTGTCTACAAAAGTTGGCAAACTCCTTCACACATTGAATATTTTTGGATGGCCATCCAAAACTGCTTGGCTTTTGCAATGTCCGGTAACCCCCATTCAAATGTGCGTGAGGATCGGGCGATAATTACGACCTCCTGACAATTTTGCAGTTTTTTGGTCCATTTCAACCCCTAAATATATGGCGATCATCTCCAAAAAGAGTAGACTTCTATTTTGGCCCTCATCTTATCCCCATGCAAAATCTCGTAAGGATCGGGCCATAAATGCGATCTGTATATGATATCCTGATATCCTAACTACTTAGTTTTGTTAGCTGTAGAAATATTACCAAATGTTTAATTCAAAATGAAAATATGGCAAAAATATGACAAAATGGAAAAAATATGAGACAATGTTACAAAATCAATATTTTCATCTTTAGAGATGCGTTTTTTAGACGTTTTCCCTTTCCTGCCAAGAGGCCATTCTGAATTAATGAGAACTGTCGAAATCAGTTCAGCCGTTCTCGACATTTCAAGCATATCTTCTTTGATAGACATATTTATCGCATATATTTACTATATATTCGATTTGTTGGATGTTAACATAAATTTAAAGATCAGAAGTAACCTTGTCATGGCTTTGTGATTTCGCCGGGATTTAAAATATTCGCGGTTTAATGAAAAATTTTGAAAGATATGGTCTATTTTACCCGCTAAATATTATCCGATGACCACCCAAATTGGTAGGCTTCTTCCCCGCCCTAAACTCTAGCTACATGCGAAATTCTGCGTTGATTGGTTTATAATTGCGACCTGTATAGCTACTGCAAAATCCGACATTATTTTCAGTATTTGGTCCATTTCAACCCCTAAACATTTGGCGAACAACTCCAAAAGATATAGGGTTCTATTCTGACCCTAGCCCCACCTCCATTCTAAATTTCGTGAAGATCGGGCCATAATTGCGACCTGTAGAGTGATTACAAATTTACATGGACAGACGGACAGACGGACGGCCGGACATACATACCTAGATCGACTCAGCTCGGCGAGATAGGAAGATCCATATATACTTTCCTATGTGGGAAATCAATATTTCGTGGTGTTACATAATTTTTGGCCCAATCAAACTTATAATACCCCCAACACATAGTGTTGTAGGGTATAACTACACTGATATAAATAATGCAAACCTCTCACATACACAAAATTTTTGTATAGCCTTAAGAACCGATGAATGATTTTTTTTTTTTTTGTAATAGAGTATACAAATGTCGAAACAGACAAACAAAAACGCACAATTATAATGCTGCATGAATTGCTAAAGCTAAAGCAAATTAAATATATGACGACTTTTCGAATTACGGAACGATATTTAAAACACAAAATTCTTAGGGGGTAACTTAAGTTAGAGTAACGGACAGTTGCAAATTTGGAGCATTGCCCTACATTATTATTACAATTAATTATAAACATTTAATTAGTATAATTAAACATGCGAAATAGAATAACTGGGCTATACGAAGTCGTGGACCTGCACTTACAATTTTCCATCATAGGTTGTAGTATCTACTACCAACTTCAAATACAAAATTTTAAAAAATACCGTTGAATAAGGTTGCTAAAATCATGAAACAACAGAATATTGGGCGGAACCGATGTATGGGGCCTACACGAAGACGTGGGTCTACATATGTAATTTTATATTAAATTCGTTTATATTAAATTCGTTATTCTGTTTGTAACTCTTCGAAATAATAGTTTTAGACCCCACAAAGTATATATATATATATATATATATTTTTGATCAATGTAAAAGTCTAAGACGATTTACACTGTCCGTCTGTCTCCCATATAACTGTACAAACCGATATTCGGTATTCTGGTGATTTTAGTCACATTTTCAATGCCATTGTCTGAAATTCTACACAAGGAATTCTCTGTGACTACTTCACCCCCTGAAAGAGAATCCCCACAAGGATTTCCTTCTTAGAACTTTACCCCATGAAGAAGAATGTAGGTCTATGTTTTAGTATAGCACCCACATAACGCTACTCCGAGATATTCGGTATTTCCAGGATTTTTGCGACATTATTTACCAGAAATGCGTCAAATTTCGCATTTGAAATTTATACGGGTACTACAACCTATGACGGAAAATTGTCTATGCAGGTCCACGTCGTAGTACAGGGCGAGATGAAAAAACTGCAACCAACTTCAGACTGATGTCATTTTTAAGCCACTCGTCCGACAGTGGTGACAGCTCATTATATTGTTTATAAGCGTACAAAAGCATTTTGGTGAGAATTTCCCAGAAAAAAGTAATTCGTGATGGAATTCAAGCGTGATAGTCTGATTTCTTTATACTTGGCTGGAAAACCACAAGTGACTATTGTTAGAGCTCTCCAGCATTTAAATGTGAATAAATCGTCAAGGAAGTGGACGGAAGAAAACAACAACACCAGCATAAATGGTTCGGAAGGTAAATAAGCGACTTGATCAAAACCCGCGTCGCAGTGGCCGAAAAGTGGCTCGTGAGCTAAACATATCGCAATATTCCATTCGGCAAAAGGAGGAAAAAGGAGTGGTGAACTGCCGAATTTGGTTTTCTCTGATGAGAAAACATTCGTTGTCCAGCAGTTTTTAAACAAACAAAATGATCGTGTTTACTTGCCAAAGAGGTTAGCTGAAAATGTACACCTTCGGTTGGCCACCACAACTCAAGCGTTAATATTATCGCGAAAATATTCTGGAGTGTGTATTAAAGCCATGGGCACACAAACATTTTGCCGCAGACCTTGGACATTCCAACAGGACTCAGCACGCGCCACCCAAGAATGCTTACAAAATGAGGTTCCTCTCTTCATTTCCAGCGAACAATGGCCACCAAAATCTCCGTATACCAATCCGTTGGACTATTGTGCCTGGAGTATTTTGGAAAGCAAGGTTGGCACTAAAAAATACCAAAGTGTCGATCACCTCAAGCAAGCGCTTCGCCGGGTATGGGCCAAAATACCGCAGAGCAACATTCGGGCAGCGTGTGACGTTTTCATTGGCCGTTTGAAGGCCATAATTCGTGTCAAAAGTGACAAATTCAAACAAAGGTAAACTTATTCTAAAATTTGATGCTATTTCCGAAATTTTTTGCTTTCATTCAATAAAATTTAAAAAAAATGTAAACATTATGGCTTTCGAATTTGTTGCATTTTTTATCTCACACTGTATATATGATAAAATACCGAGGGTATATAACAGTCAGATATATATCAATGCGCGGCTTTCAACAATTATTTAATATTATGCATATATTATGAAACTCTTTCTTTCGGTGTAAAACAGTAAACGCAAAGCCCTAATTATTTTCTTCATTAATTTCCTTTTTACTATTTCTTATGCGTTACTCACTGTTGGCGAAGGAAAATATGCACCATATTATTAACCAGACTGATTTCATTATTTTTAATAAAATAAAGCGGTTCTTTTGATACGCTATATATCTTCGCACATTTTATTTTAACATAAAAGCAAGAACATTATTTTATTTTCCCAATTTGTTGCTATTCCTTGTTTCTGTTAAATTTACCACAGAAACAGAATTTCCCAAAAACAACTTCCACCCACGCTGTTTCATAAGCATGACAACGGCAAAAATCATCCATTTGTTATGCCACTATAGTTGTTCGCCATAAATCATCATCCCTCTCATATGAGTGTCAAATATCCTGCTGTGTTTCCAAACACATTAGTAAATATTATGTAAAGGCCTAAGCACTTGGGTTTACCACCATGCGCCAGAACCTCCTGTCGCCTTGGATATATCCATTGCCTTTGGTGGATAACCGTCGCCACGGCTCATGGTTTCACTGTTGTCATGAATGAGTGCCAGGGTGCCGTTCGACTATGGTCGTGCGTATGTATCTTAAATTTCATTTTTACTTCCACAACTTGTCTCAAAATTATTTATGAATATCCTCTGCTGCCTGCGTCAAATGTTGTTGTCTCCAGGGCACATAAATGAAAACAGGATACATTAAGGTTGATGTTTTGGCTGGAGAGACTGTGTTTATATGTTAAGCTCTTCTAATCCTTAGGTAAATTTTTCACAATATTTTGGCTTAATGCTTAAAGGCAAAATCATCTGAAATTTCAAAACGCCATTTTGCCGAACTCGACGTTATTTACTATTATCAGCGTTCCATTTCAACCGCTAAATAATGCTTATGGTTTCGCATTAATATACTTAAGAGCTTTTAAGTAATATGAGCGCACACGAAGGAATGAATTAAGTGTGTGGTAAATTTTGAAGCCAAACAACAAAGGGAGTGGTGTCTTTACGTTTCCTGTCAAAATTAAGACTATACTCGGATTTGTGCATTCGATGGATAATTAGCAAATTGATGCGTTTTCATGGAGTAGATAACACTTTTATTGTTGGTTAAAGGGTATTTAAGGTTAGGGTGGATTTGATCTCTGATTTTTACCCTTTCATTAATATATCATAACATTTCAAGCAAAAAGTTGACATCTAAGTTTAATTACTGAATACTATTGAAGTTTCACATTTTACGAAACTTTCGTTGCCCGTGCCCGTGGTTTTAGTTTTTAATGCAGATTTGGGGACTATACCAAAATATATACCAATGTTGAAATTATACTGTAAGGTTGTTCTCTACCCCCCAAAGTAGCCTAAATACAAATATTTATCCAAATAGATTGGAAAATGTGTTTTCACATTTTACCGAAATAGGTAAAATCAGTATTCCCGGTTTTGCGGAAAATTATTTTCTATTTTACCCACTAAATATTGTTCGACGACAAAACAAAATAGTAGGCTTCTGTCCAGCCTAAACTCTAGCTCCATGCTGAATTCCGCAATCAGGAGATTTTTTTCTTTTTGGTCAATTTTAACCATCAAATATAACGCGACCACATTTCAAAAACAACAGGCTTCTATACTGACCCCAGCCCTACCTCCATGTTAAAAATATCTTGAGGATCGGGCCATAATTGCGATATAAAAAATATGTAAATCCTTCTATTCACTAAATTTCCAACTCGCTTTATTACTTAGTTTAGTCCACATACTGCAGTGACCCTTTATATTTTGTATTTAACTGATTGCAGTCCCCATGAAATTCGCACTTTGAGTTCTCATTAGACGGATAACTGACATGTGAAAGAAATAGGTTCAAAGCTTTTTGGTTATTGTTGTTCGTTTGAATGGGTTTGCATCTTCCAGCAGAATCACGATGTAGGTCCCGGTGTTAGAAAGCAATATGCCAATTCGAGTCAGGAAAGGTCAGCATTTAATATCGCATACATTCATTTCCTACATCCATCATTCAGAATTCAAAACAAACCAGTAAGGAAAAATCAAAAGATGGGCGGGGCCGACTACATGATACCCTACACCACTATGTATATTTATTAGAGCTCCCGTAACAGAAGAATTTATTTGAAGTAGATTATATCAACTATCAACATTTGTCTTTAGAGATCTTATAGTTTGGATTCAGAGGGAACTAAAATAGAAGAGGCATATCCACTTGACGGAGAAATTTTAATCTTTTATACCAAATTCTATAGAGTGCATGATATCACTTCAAGAAGGATTATATTGAAACAGATATAAATCGGAGCCGAATTCCACCAAATTTAAACGTACGTTGCAAACTTCACTACATTTGGGCTGATAACAGTCATTATTTACACAATAACTTGAAATCGGATTAAACATATATATGGGAGCTATATCCAAATGTTAGCCGATCTCGATAAAATTTAGAAAAGTTATTTCCGAGCTCTATAAGATATCTGGTAAATATCATTGTTGTTGAATGCATATTACGAATGTGAGGGGTTTAAAGACCATATCGGATGAAACAGATATATGGGGGCTATAGCTATAACTACACCGATTTTCACCAAATTTGCCGTACTTGCTTCTAAACTGAATTCGTTCGGATGTGCCGAAATTCAGGTCGGATGTGCCAAAAATTTAGCCCATTTGGTGCACAGTTAACCCGAAATCGGTTGAAGATATATATGGAATATATAACCAAATCTGGACCGATCTTCAAAAAATTTGGCAGAAATATTTCCGGACTGTATCTGAAATCTGGTACCAAATATCATTGTTGTCGAATATATATTACAAATGTGAAGGACTTGAACATCAAATCGGATGAAACATATAGAGGGTGAGATGAAAAACTGCAACTAATTTCAGGCTCTTGTCATTTCCAAGCCACTCGTCCGACAGCTGTTAAAATTATTCCAGTGACAGCTTATTATATTGTTTACAAGCGTACAAAAGCATTTTTGTGACAATTTTCTAGAAAAAAAAGTTATTCCTGATGGAATTCAAGCGTGATAGTGTGATTTCTTTATATTTGGCAAGAGTGGCAATCGTTAGAGCACTTCAGCTTTTAAATGTGAATAAATCTTTCGCAATAAAAAGAAAATAGACTCAAAAGAGCTAAAGAGTTGCTCCGATGAGAAAACATTCGTTGTCCAGCAGTTCGTAAACAAACAAAATGATCGCGTTTACTTGCCAAAGAGGTCGGCTAAAAATGTGCACATTCGGTTGGCCACCAGAACTCAAACGCCGGCCATGGTGATGGTGTGGGCCGCCATAACAGCCGATGGTCGCTCTCCGCTCGTATTAATCGACCATGACATCAGAATAAATACCGAATATTATGGCGAAAATGTTGTGTTTGGTAGCAGACCTTGAACATTCCAACAGGACTCAGCACGCGCCACCCACTTCATTTCCTTCAAAATCATCGGATACCAATTCGTTGGACTATTGTGTCTAGAATATTTTGTAAAACTAGGTTGGCTCTAAAAAATACGAAAGTGCCGATCACCTCAAGCAAGCGCTTCGCCAGGAATAGGCCAGAGGAACATTCGGGCAGCGTGTGACGGTTTCATTGGCCGTGTGAAGACCATAATTCGTGCCAAAGGTGAACAATTCGAACAAATCTAAACTTATTCTAAAATTTGATGATATTTCTGAAATTTTTTGCTTTCATTCAATAAAATTTAAAAAAAAAGTAAAAATTATGGCTTTTGACTTTGTTGCAGTTTTTTATATCACCCTGTATAAGGGAGCTATAGCTATATCTGAACCGATTTTCACCAAATTTGATGAAAATACCAAATAGTGGGGGCATAGTTGTATGGGGCCTATACGATACCTTTGACCTATATAGACAATTCTCTTTCGGGGGTAAAGTACTCAAAAGGATTTCCTTGTGGGCATTTCCAGATAATTCCATTGAAAAATGTGGCTGAAGTCATCAAAATACCGAATATCGTGAAGTGCCGTTATATGGGGGCTATACGATATAGCCCATCTTCGAACTTGGCGTACATGTAGACAAAAGACTGATCCGTATAAATTGTTAGCTTCATATCATAATTTTAACTCTAACAGGGATAAATCATCGTAGAATTTTGAGCTGATCATTAATTTGATGAGTTATAAACAGAATGACGAACTTAATATACCGAAATCTAATGTAAATACTGTGATGTGCCAGTTTGAATTAACCAATTTTTTTTTGGTAAAATTGTTAATCATAATTTTACCTTTTTGTAAGGGAGGTGCTAATAGGAAGAAATCACATGAGATGCCTGGATTTAAATAAACCAAGTTTGAATACAATCGCTGACTGGTTTCATAAGTTATGAAAGATATAAATTGTTAAAATTGCGATCGTTTGTGCGGGAGATACCAGAAGGGGGAAGGTCGATACCTATAGAGTGGAGCGATAAATACCAGCTTCATATATTGTGATATTTGAAGAGAATTGGATGCTTATTTCGAAATTTATAAAAGATATAATTATTCGAAATTTTGAGAGAATCGGATAATTATTTCGCATTTTATAATAGTTATAATTATTCAAAATTTTTACACTTTGTGTGTCCATTTTCGCTCCCGACACCCAGCATAAATTTGGTAGTCAACACCGTCATCGGGCAAACAAAATTACAGAATAAAGAAATTAAGTGCGATGTAATCAATCACCAATACAACACATTTATTGCAAATATAAAACAAATGCATTTTACTTCTTTTTTTTTTTTTGGTACCGACCCCGATATATTTAATTAAACTTTTAATAAACTTTTGCTCAAGAAACATACATTTTAATTGGAAAGGATATCCCCCTTTGCAATTAATCATACCATTTTGACTATATTTAAGTGTACCCTCTTTCATGCATATTATCCACCTTAATATACAACCTCGCATAAACAGCAAAACAACCTGAAGCCGTAGGAGAAACTGCAGTAACGCCCTGTAAAAAAATAAGCTAACAAAATATATAAACAATTTCTCAACGGTACCATTAAACACACTCATTCTCTTTTCGTCCTCAGACAAAGGACTAGACCTTTCCTAGGTAATTCTTTATGCAATCGTATGAATCATTTCATCTTGTTGGTCATGTGTGTTGGAATAGAGATTAATATACACTGGTGGCCAAAACTAAAGCAACTTAAATCGCAAAGACAATAAATGTCCTGTAACTTTTTCAAAAATAAACAAATCGTAATTATTTTTCCAGTTTTAAATGAGGGGTTTAATTCACTTTTAAGAAACTAAAAATAAAATTACAAAAATAATTTTGAACGAAAAATAATATGTGGAAAACTAAAATGATCCATTTTTTGCTTGGTCAAAACTAAAGCAACTTTTGATTTTTTATTTTAAAATAATTAAATTTTGGCTAGTAGTCGATGCATAACCATTATTTTTGAAAGCAGCTGCACACCTACGAGGCATTGAATCTATAACACGCTCAATTTGATACTTGGGTGTGCTTTCCCAGACACCCCGAATTCGTTAGAAAATGTTGTGCTTATTTATTTCCGAATCTTTCTTGATCTTCCTATCTACGATATTCCAAAGGTTTTCTAAGGAGTTTAGGTCATGTCATTGTGCCGGCCATAACAAAACATGAATTTTTGATTCCCGCAACCAATATTTGACAAGTTTTGATACATGTTTGGGATAATTGTCATGCTGAAACACCCAAATCAGCCGAAAATTTTACTCAGCGTAAGGGAACAACGTGATGTCCAATACATCTATGTAAACAAACCGATCCACAACTTCATTTATTTTATGCATAGGCCCAAGTCCATAGAAAGAAAAACAGCGCCACGCCATTTTTGACACTCCCTCATGCTTCACTGTACCTTTGCAACACTGCGGCTTGAGTCCTTCATTTTTTGGGTCTTCTCACCGTAAAATTTTTCACGTCTGAGCCTTTAGTATTAAACGTAGACTCATTCCAGAAATAATGTTTTTTCCATTGAGCTTGATTCCACTTAATATTATCGTTTCCGAAAGCCTTTTTGATTTTTTCAGATAAAAATGGTTTTTTGATGTCTTACGGGCATGCAGACCAGCTGCCACTACTCGTCTACGCACTGATCTCGAGCTTATATCCAATGATTGCTCTCTCACCAATCCAGTTGAACTCTTAAACAGTTGTTTTTTATTTCTCTCACAATTTGTGGATCAGTAGGGGCTGAAGTTTTTCACGGCCTTCATCCGTTATAGACTGTTACTACTGATCCAGTTTCAAAAAACCGACTTAGTATACAGAAATAATTATGAAATCACATAAATATTTATGAAATATTTCTCGGAGATCATTTTCTGTGATATGTTGTTTTGATAGTCACTGATAATTTGCTGTTATATTCAGGTACTGTATTTGCTTCTAGCCATTTTTAAATTTTTTTGGGCAGTACTTAAAAAACGAAAAGAAAAACACATACTGTTGTAAAAAACTTCTCAAAAAGGATTTATGACAAGCGAAATTGTCGAAGGACGCAAAAAGCGATAAATATCACAGTAAAAACAACTGAAATTGCAGCGGTTATATGAATGTACAATAGAGTTGCTTTTGTTTTGTCCAAGCCAAAATCGGGTTAAGTGACTTACCAAACATTATTTTTTATATAAAAATTAATTTTGGTTTTATGTTTTAGGTTTTTAAAAAGTGAATGAAGTACCTAATTTAAAACAAGAAAAACTTTCTCATTTCCTTAATTTTTGAAAAAGATACAGGGCATTCATTCTCCTTGTAATTTCAGTTGCTTTAGTTTTGGCCACCAGTGTATGTATGCATAATTGTACATGTTATAAGCGGGGCATTTTGTATGTGCACAGGTACTGGCAAGTAATGGCACTGTTGCCAACGCATATTTATGTACATGCAAGTACTACACACATGCAAGTTTAATATTACTTTTGCATGCTCAAATAGAATTTGTAAATGATAATAAACTTTGTTCATACAAATGTGACGATAACAAGCATACTTGTATAGATGTGGGGAATTTTGGGGAATCGCATTTTGCTCATAAGTAGATGGTATCTACAGGGTTGCCCATATTCGACTGGCAACACCATAACTTTTGACAGAGATGTCACATCGCTTAATGACATACCGCGTTTGAAGCGTCAGCCCAAGCAGATTTTTACCATGAACCAATACACGTCACGTGAGCGCTCTGAAATTTACATTCAACAGTAGAAGTCAATTGTGAAAACTCAACGTGCTTTTAAAACATTAAAAAATGTGAGAAGTGCGCCTTCTAAGAACACCATTAAGCGTTTATACGAAAAATTTTCGACTAGTAAGGCTCTTTCGAATCAGAAGAGGCCATATAAAAGTCGACCAAGGCGATCGGCCGAGAATATCGCTGCCGTACGAGCCAGTGTTGAGAGGTCCCCAAGAACATCCCAAAAACGCCGTTCTCAGCAGTTGGGCATGGCTTGGTCCACTTTACAACGGATTATTCGCATTGATTTGCATTTGTTCCCGTACAAAATTCAATTGACGCAAAGAATAATGCCTGCGGACAAGCCTCGTCGATTGGAATGGGCCCAAAGGGCCCAAAGGTCCGTCGAATATGGGCAACCCTGTACTAGATACCAAATTTTATAATACTATTTAATTAATGAAAATAAGAAAAAGCAAGTAAGCAAAGGCTACAGTCGAGCGGGGCCGAACGTTGAATACCCTACAATACTATAATAAACGATACATTTTATATAGGCGAGATATTCGAAAGAATTCCACAAGATATTGTGACTAATAATAAAAGAAAACCATCAGGTTTCGTTCTCTAATTTTCGAAAAATAGCAACTTTAACTAATTTGCTCATTTCCAATTTATTGGAAGATGTTGCACGTAAATGGTCTTCCTAGATCTGGAAACAATATTTCCCAAAGACCTATAATCTCTCAGAAGTGGCAAAAGATTAACACTTATTATTGGTTTTTGACTGAAACGCATCTATATGAGATACAGACATTTGACTATATTCTTCAACGAAATCAGCGTTAACGAAATAGTCAGAAGTGTGTCTTTCCTGTATTTGTGAATTCTCCAAAAAGTCACTGGAATGGACCTTTTCGTATTTTGTCTACAAAAGTTGGCAAACTATTTCACACATTGAATATTTTTGGATGGCCATCCAAAACTGCTTGGCTTTTTGCAATGCCCGTAACCCCCATTCAAATGTGCGTGAGGATCGGGCAATAATTACAACCTGCTGGCAATTTTGAAGTTTTTGGTCTATTTCAACCCCTAAATATATGGCGATCATCTCCAAAAAGAGTAGGCTCCTATTCTGACCCTCATCTGATCCCTATGCAAAATTTCGTTAGGATCGAGCCATAAATGCGATCTGTATATGATATCCTGATATCCTAACTACTTAGTTTTGTTAGCTTTAGAAATATTACCAAATGTTTAATTCAAAATGAAAACATGCCAAAAATGTGATAAAATAAAAAAAAAAAAAAAAATACTACAACATTTTTATTAATGTATTATTGTCATATTTTTATGGGATTTTTTGAATTTTATACTTTTATGCCAAGACGGCATTCTGCATTGACAAAATGTGTCAAAATCGGTCCACCCATTCTTGAGATATAAGCATTCTAGCTAACATCCCTTTGCTTTGTATATACATATTGTATATATTCCGCTATATATATTCGATATATTTACTATCGGCATCTACGTATCGGTCAGAATTGACCTACTCGCCGATTCGTGATTTCGCCGGGATTAAAAATATTCGCGGTTCAATGGAAAACTTTTTTTTTTATTTAACACAAATGTTGTGGTCTATTTCACCCACTTAATATTATCCGATGACCACCTTAATTGGAAAGCTTCTGCCTAGCCCTAAAATCCGTCGATTGGTCTATAATCGCGACCTGTAGAACAGCTGCAAAATCAGGAAATTTTTCAGTTTTTGGTCCTTAATGTTATGCGATCATGTCTTTAAGCAATAGGATTCTATTCCATAACCCCACCTCCATGTAAAATTTCGTGAGGATCGGGCTAAAATTGCGACCTGTAGAGTGATTACAAATTGATATGGACAGACGGACGGACATACAACGCTAGATCGAGACGGCTTGGGGAGAAAGGAATATTCATATATATTTTCCTATGTGGGAAACCAATATTTCGAGGTGTTACACAATTTTTTCAAACTTATAATACCCCCAACACATAGTGTTGTAGGTTATAAATATTCACTTTTTGATTGACACATTTTTACGCGATTTTTTTATGATTTTGAAATAGTGAGAACTGTCAAAATCCATCCAGCCGTACATATCAACACCTAAATATTTTGCGATCTTAACCCCAAACTCCTATCTCAAATTCGTGAGGATCGGGCCATAATTGTGACCTGTATCGTGATTACAATTTAACATGGACATGGACATGGACATATGTCATCCACATCCTAAGTGCAGGACCAATATTTCAGGTGGCTCAATCAAATTTATAATATCACAATCACATCGAAAAATTTTCGACTTTTTGGAAATTGATATGTTTTCTTTGTATTGTGAAATTTTATTTAAAAAGCTACTCTTTTAATTTAGCTTATACCAAACATATGTTTATGTATTTACTCATATGCAATGGTGCAATATCTTGTTCCTGCCGACGTTTTCGTACCAGTTGACTCGTTTACAAAAGCTCAAATAGCATCCAAGTTCCCGTTAAATAATTTAAGTGTATACAAAATTAATTTCGCTCTTACTAATTTTTTATGTTTTATTATTTTTTACATGCCATTTATTTTCCCTGCTCTTCGTTGAATTCTGCATGTGAACTATAAAATAGTCCAGTAGTAGTAGTATCGCCAAAGAAATGTACGGAGGACCTTATAGTACGTAAAATAAAATAAAATAATTGTTGTGGCAGGCAGCACACAGACAGGCAGACGGACAGACGAAATAGTTGAAAGAAATCAGAACAGGGTCTCACATGACTTGTGGTGGAGTTCGTTGTGTTTGTTTTTGTGCGAACGAATGTGGATTGTATACCGGATATGGTCATTCGCCCTTTATTGCTGCTTATAAATTAACTTACGAAAGCGAGGAAATTAAAAGTAAGTTAAAACAACTATTAATAACCATATAATGTGGAATGAGAGGAAAAATAATGAATGCTTGGTGAAATGATTGTGTGCAAGTAATGACAAGAGCGTCAGAATAAAAAGTAAGTGTTGAAGGCCTTAAGTCGTACTACAAGATAAAACAATAAATAAACAAATCTTTTATAATGGGCGGATCAAAAATATTTGTTTTCCGGCACATTTTATACCCTTCAACAATATGTGTTGGGGGTATTATAAGTTTGATTGGGCCAAGAAGTTTGTAAAACCTCGAAATATTGGTAATAATCGATCTAGCTATGTATGTCCGTCCGTCCAATGTCTGTCCATGTTAATTTGTAATCGCTCTACAGGTCGCAATTATGGCCTGATCTTCACGAAATTTAGAATGAAGGTGGGGAGAGGGTTAGAATCATATTTAAGGGTTTAAATGGACCAAAAACTGAAAAATTTCCTGATTTTGCAGTTGCTCTACAGATCGCAATTATAGACCAACTAGACCAAGATAGGATGGGGCAAATCCTTCCGATTTTGATGGTCATCGGGTAATATTTAGTGGGTGAAATAGACCATAACATTTGTGTTAAATAAAAGTAAAATTTTCTATTAAAGCTCGAATATTTTTAATCCCGGCGAAATCACAAAAAGACGTAACGGTCAGAATTAACCCATGCCAATGATTACAGATACAGTCTCTAAATTTGGAAAGCGTAACGGAATTTGGAACAAAAATAAATTTGCCAAATTATATTCAAATCGGTTCAGATTTGGATATAGCTCCCATATATATTTTCGGCCGATTTCAAGCATTTGATGCACCAAATACAATATGTATCCCAAATTAATTGATATCGGTTAAGCTAGTAATATTCGGTATTTCGATATTTTTTCAGAAATTATTCACCGGAATTGTTTTAAATTTTGTATTTAAATGTCCTAATGGGTACTCAAGCTATCACAAAATTGTGTATGCAGGACCTTCTCTTCATATGGTCGGAGTTGTTTCAAATTTCGTGTTTTAAGTCCGGAATTGGTTCTGCGGTATATGGTAGAAAATTGTCTATGCAGGGCCACGTCTTCGTATAGCCCCCATATAAGGGCTTTCCTTTTATGCGGTATTTTTCGACGGAATTTTTTGAAAAAAATTTAAGTTCCTCCAAAATGGTGGAGGGTAGTAAAAATTCATCCCGGCCGAACATGGGTGCTTTATTAATTGTTAAGACTAATTTTTTTCATACACGTTTACTAGTCCGAATAACTCGAACATGAAATAATATAAACGTCTAGATATCGTTCCCACGATATTCACTATCATTCAAAAGCATGGGCGTTACAGCCATTCATTGTCAAACATTTACATAAACACTAGTTGATGGATAATTTCTGTAAATTTCAATAGTCTTTTGAAATAACATATTTTCAATTGAGTATTTTTAGATTGCTTGGGAAACATTTTTCTGTTGACTAACAATAATCCTCGTGACATAGCAGTTTCTGTATCGAGAATTCTAGTTTTACCCAAAATTGCATAAAGGCTGTTTGTGTTTCTGGTGCAGTGAACAACATAACTTGATAATTACATTCAGTTTTCTATTAAAAACTAAACAAACACAAAATAAATCATTTCATTCCAGGCGAATAGACAAAAATTAAATAGTGAATTACAAACAATACAATTTTAGGTCAAACTCAAATTTTACGGTCCCACTATTCTGTATCCTAATCTGAACTCTATAATAAATAAAAAAATTCCTTAACATTTAAAGAAGAAAATTGTTTAAAGATGATATAACTTGTCCCATTGATATCTTTATTTGTCAGTGGTAAACGGTCATGTAAAATCATCATAAAACACTCTGACCCAAGATAATATTTCATATCTACAGACTCACACCTTTCAAACACATTAAGCGCCCAATGAAGCGTGAGACAGCACTTCCACAAGATTACAGGGTTCAGGTTTTGATAATATTTATGTTGTTTTTGGGGGGTTTTCTAAAAGGGTAAGTTAAGATTTATTTTAAGGTCAGAACAATCATTTGATTTATTGGAATTCCTTTTGCAAACATTCAAAGTATAAGGATTGTTATCGATAGCAAATTCACATCAACATGAAATATAAGAAGCAAGAGCAAAAAGTTCAAAGTCGCCATGTAAGTTTCTAAGCGGAAATAATAAAACATGCTGTTAATATAAAAAAAAGTTACAGAATTCTTGCAACAATATTAATTTTTTTAAATAAATTCATATAAAAAGTTTTATCGGCGAAGTGAAATATTTAGTACACACAAATTATAAAGCAGTCTTTAGCACGACACGATACCAAAAAGGCTGAACCAAAAAGTTTGTATTATTGGGTAGTTAAGTACATATGTTGGCAACAGTCGTATGTGGAATTTAGAAACAGGAAATTAATCATTCTTAGATTGCAAAAACTACCCATTGTGATATCTACTGTCTGTTTCTGATATTCCCTGTCATTCCGATGTCGTTGATATTATTAATTGCGCGGCTCAGAACGTCGGGCACATTGTCGAAGACATTATCGAATGATTGAATCTGAACGCATTCTTCCTTCCCAGCAATGTGATCCAGTAAATTAGTGTGAGATGCGACTAAATTTGAATTTGTAAGTCGATGGAGCACTAAACAAATTTAGGGACATGCCCTTCAAATCTTAAGCAGTCAGCTAAGCAAGGCATGTACAGAAATATACATATTAGACCCCACAATGTATATATATTCTTGATCAGCATAAAAATCTATGTCGATTTAAGGATGCCCCTCCATCTGTCTTTCTGTCCGTCTGTGTGAATCACTGTAGCTTCCGAACAAATTAAAGTAGACCAATAAAATTTTACTCAGATGTGCGCTTGGTCTGCAGGACTTATGGTATTTTAATGGCCAATGACAAAAGTTGCCTATGCAGCTTCAAATCTTCGTATAGACCCCAATATTGCAGTAACTCCCTATAACCAGTATTTTTATACCCTCCACCATACTATGGAGGGTATATTAATTTTGTCATTCCGTTTGTAACTCCTCAAAATACTCATGTCAGACCCAACAAAATATATATATTCTTGATCAGCGTAAAATTCTAAGACGATTTAGCCATGTCCGTCTGTCTGTCTGTGTGTCTGTCTGTCCGTCTGTCTGTCTGTCTGTATGTCTGTCTGTTGTAATCACGCTATCTTTCGAACGAATTGAGATAGAAGGCTAAAATTTTGCACACATGTATATTTTGCCAGTAGGCAGGTTAAGTTCGTAAATGGGCCATGTAGGTCTAAGTTATCATATAGCCCCCATATAACGGTACCTCCCGATATTCGGTATTTTGATGATTTTAGCGACATTATTCACCGGAATTGTTTCAAATTTGGCATTTAAAGTTCGTAATGGATACTAAAGCCTAAGACAGAAAATAATCTGTGTAGGTCTACGTCTTCATATAGCCCCTATATAACGGTACCCCCCGATATTCGGTATTTTGATGATTTTAGCGACATTATTCACCGGAATTGTTTCAAATTTGGTACTTGAAGTTCGTAATAGATACTGCAGCATAAAACAGAAAATGGGCCATGTAGGTCCACGTTTTCGTATAGCCCCCATATACCGTACCCCCCGATATTCGGTATTTTGATGATTTTTGCGACATTATTTACCGGGATTATTTCAAATTTCGCATGTGAAGTTCGTAATGGATACTTCAGCCCATGCCAGAAAATTGTCTGCGCAGGTCCACGTCTTCGTATAGCCCCCACATAACGGTACCCCCTTTTTTTTTCTTCAAGTTTCGCATTAAAATATTGTAATAACTTATGACAAAAGTTGCCTATGCAGGTCCACGTCGTCGTATAGACATTCGGTATTTTTAAGATTTTAACAGAATTTTTAACGGATTTTATTTTTTTTTTTTTTTGGTGGAGGGTATTAAAAGTTCGGCCCGGCCGAACTTACAGCTTTTTTACTTGTTTTGTTTTGATTTTTAACAGAATTTATACCCTACACCACATAGTAGTAATGGTATTATGTCTTTGTGCATTAGTTTGTAAGATGGAGAAGGAAGCGAGATATACCCATAGTTACTGTTGAGGATCTTCATTGAATCAAATTCTGGGTTGATTTATGCATATCAGTCCGTCTATCCGTCCGCCGTCTGTCCATGCATCTTTGTGAACAAAATGCAGGTCGCATTTATTATCCAGTTGAGATGGAATTGTTCAAATAATATTTGTTTGGACGAACTCTATAGAAATTGGTGATAATCGGATCAGATATAGATGTAGGTCCCTCACATGCGTAGTATGCACCCTATATGAATGATATTTTTAGCAGATATCAGATACAGCCCAGAAATAGTTCTGCCAAATTGTATCAAGATCGGTTCAAATTTGGATGTAGCTCCCATATATATATCTTCAACCGATTTCGGGTTGAATTTTGGCGCATCCGATTGAATTCAGTCTAAAAGCGAGTACATAAAAATCGGTTCAGATATAGCTTTAGTTCCATATATATTCCATCAGTTTGGTCTTCAAGTAATACGCATTCGAATAAATAAATTATTTTTTACTGGAGTTCTACTTAACACACATAGCGATGTAGGGTATCGTATAGTCGGCCCGTAAGCAAAGGCTATAGTCGTGCGGGGCCGACTATTTTATACCCTACAACATTACAATATGTCAGAAAATCCATTTTTAGATTTCGCTTTTGAAAGTAGAATTTTGACTAGGGACATTTGTCCAATATTTATGCACTCCGTTGGGCTGTTAGTTGTTGTAGTCCATTTTACAGCTAAATATAATCCAATTGTAATCCAAAATGCTAGAATTCTTCCTGTCCTTAACTCTCTTCAGAAGCGTGGCTTCAATTGTGATCGGAAAAAACATTTCTGTTTTTGGTTGAACCCCTAAATATTTTGCAATCATCTCCAAAAGCAAGAAGCCCCTCCGTACCTCCAAATTTAGACTCATCTATATGATTTTCTTCTCCACGATTTTTGGCTATATTCGTCAACGAAATCAGCATAAAAGAGCCAGAAGTTCGGCTTTTGTGTATTTCGGATATCGCCTGTAAGTAATGCTGGTATTTTTTCACACAAAAATAGTGGTCCATTGTACCCGCTTTCAAAACTCTAAATTTTTGCGAGATTTCGTGTCCTTTGGTTTCTATTTGTGACCTTTATAACGGCTGCAAAATCAGGAACATTTTTAGTTGTTGGTCCATTTCAACCCCTAATATATTGCGGACATCTTTGAAAACAATAGGCCTAGCCCTTCTGAGCCCAACCCTACCCTTGTGAAAATTTTCGTAAGGATCGGACGATATTTGCAATACTTATATAATATCCCCAACCTGTGTTGTAAGGTGAAAAAATATTACAAAACATTATGAGTCAAATTGAAAAAATCGCATGCGATAAAAAATAAGAAATTAAAAAAATGTCACAAAATACAACAAAATCTATATTAACATCATTATTTATACCTTCTTATTATATTTTTTTTCGGTCCAGCTATTCTTGAGATATAAACATTCTAACTTTGTATATACACATTGTATATATTTCGCTATATATAACCGATATATTTACTATCGGCACCTACGTAACGGTCAGAATTGACCTGTTCGTCTATTTGTGATTTCGCCGGGATTAAAATTATTCGCGGTTTAATGGAATATTTCACCCACTAAATATTACCCGATGACACTAAAATTGCAACGCTTCTGCCCAGCCCTAAGCTCTAGCCCCATGCTAACTTGCGCTTTGATTGGTCTATAATTGTAATCTGTAGAGCAACTGCAAAATCAGGAATTTTTTCAGTTTTTGGTCCATTTCAACCTCTAAATATTATGCGATCATCTCCAAAAGGGTTCTATTCTGACCTTAGCCCCACCTCCATTCTAAACATACGGACGGACATACATAGCTAGATCGACTCAGCTCGGCGAGATAGGAAGATCCATATATACTTTCCTATGTGGGAAACCAATATTTCGTGGTGTTACATAATTTTTGGCCCAATCAAACTTATAATACCCCCAACATATAGTGTTGTAGGGTATAAATATCACAATCAGTTTTTTGTCATTTATACAGAAAGAATCTACAATTAAAGTTTTGCGTGATTAAGAAAAAAAGTTTTGTGATGATTTTTTAGGGCTAACATGCGTCGTTGATTTTTCTGCTAATTAATACCAAATACTTCACAAAGTCAATTTTGAGATCCAATATTTTTTCAAGAAAGAAAAATTCTCATCACTATTGTTTGAAATACACAAGAAATTTCAAAGTAATATATTTTTGGGTCAAATTATATGCCTTTTTTAACATAACTTCACTTTTCAAAAAGAATTATCCCTTAATGATTTTGGTCACCAATGAACCTCCCATTCCAATACATCCCATTCCAGCTTCGGAGTTGTGTTTTTCAAATTTGGTCATAAAATTTGGTATATGGTTGTATCACTGGGCATACGTCATCTTTTCAAATAAAACGTCAATTCATGTTTTTCAAAAGTAGACTATCAGCTAGAAAAACTCATTCATTTTTTTTATTAAATTTAAAAAAGTATATGTATCCGTTTAGGTGCAAAACAAATGTTTTTAAAGCATTGCTTATGCTATTTAGATACGATTGAGATTCACAATGCAATGCAAATGTTACATCTAAAAGTCCACCCTAGCAGTTCTGATGGTAAATTGAATTCTATTGAGTATCATAAATAATCTTTTTTTATGGTAGAGCACATGTGTTCCATAAAAGTTTGTTAAGCTTGCGAAAAAAAAGTCATTGAAATATCAGCAAAAAATCTTAATCGAGTGTTTCGTTTTAAAAACACCAAAAGCTAGATGTGTTACATTAAGAAAATATTGTGTAACCAATTCTTTAAAATTTAGCTTAATATAAAGACCGGATACTTTTTTTTAATAATTTGCAACATTTGCGTAGATGTAAAAATATTCAATACATGGTCCAAATAAAAAGCAACACCATAATTTGCGGTAGAATTTTGTTAGACCTGAAATTCTTTTGGCAAGAATGAACGAATCACTCAGATACAGATATCCCCTATTTTAAAAAAAAATCTTCCGAATATAACGGATCGTTTTCTAGTTTTCGATAAATATGGAGAAAAAAATATATTGTCAATTTAAAAATCAGATGTAGTAACTATTAAATTCGACCGTTATATTCGAGCAATATTAATAAATCTAAGACCAATTTTTATCCAGCAAACTACGTTCAATCGAAAAAATTTTATATATGTCTCATTTCGTACTTGCAAAATAGTTATCATGGTTTTTTACCGGAACCATGAGACCATGAACATTTTCGCGGAATTTGCCTATATTTACGGCTTCTGTCGTTCTAAAAGAAGTCGTAAACAAATTCCAAAATTTAAATTACCGTGTACAGGCTAAGATAAAACAACAAAACTGCAACAAAGCCAATGGTCATAATTTTGGTGTTGGCGCGTGCTGAGTCATGTTGGAATGTCCAAGGCCTCCAGAATATTTCCGCGATAATATTCGGCATTTATTCTGATGACACGGTGGTCATCAGAGCTCATTTTTCAATATTTCCCTAATAGAATATTGCGATTTGTTCAGTTCACGAGTCATTTTTCGGCCACTGCGCCGCGGTTTTCGAACCATTTCTGCTGATGTTGCTGTTTTCTTCTGTCCACTTCCTTGACGTCGGGCTACGCTTCTAGTTTTATTCACATTTAAATCTAACGAGAGCCACTTGTAGTTTTCCAGCCAAATATAAAGAAATCACACTATCACGCTTGAATTCCATCACGAATAAGCTTTTTCTCACCAAAATGCTTTTGTATGCCTTTAAACAAGATAATGAGCTGTCACTGGAATAATCTTAATTAGATTGGTTTAGAAATGACAGGAATCTAAAGTTGATTGCAGTTTTTCCATCTCACCCTGTATATTTGCTATATCTCCGGTTTCTGACTATATAATATCTATCTGACTATGTAAATCTGTATCTTCGAAATCAGTATCAATGTAAAAGTCAGAAGTGTCCCTTTAATGTATATGTGATCTTGTTCTAAATTAATTTTCAGCATCGAAGACATTCACGTTTGTATGGATTTTTTTTATCTTTAACACAAAAGTCGATTATCATTCAAAATGATAGGCTTCGGCGCTAAACCCATGCAAAATTACGGTTGATATATAAAATCGTGGGTCTAGGGCCAATATTTCTAGGTGTTACAAGCTTTTTGGTCCAATCAAACTTATAACACATAGTTGTGTGTGGTATTAAAGTATCGATTTCAAACAATTCCTAATAGAAGTAGCTTTCCCAAACAAAGGAGTATTAGAAACTATTACCAAACTCATTTTACAGCTGAAATCTTGACAAATTTACAATCGTCTCTCATGAATCTCTTCATAAGTCAAAACTCAAACTAAAAAACTTTAGACAGTACTTACTTCTTTGTTGGTTTAGGCATATCCGTCTGTTTGTGGAAATCATTCTGCTTTTCGAAGTATATTGATAAAATTGTACCCAGATGTGTTTTAGGTTCGTAGAATTTTCTGTAGGTTCACGTTTTGATATAGCTCCCACATAACGGTGCAGCCAGAATTAAGGTTCTTTGGGAGTTTTAGGCATAGTTTTGAACCGAATTTGCTGTAAATTGACAGTTTGGGCTTCAGTGGGTCCAAGTTTTTAACTATATTCGGTACTTTCAACATTTTAATTGCAATTTTCAACGGAATTTTTGGAAAATGTTTAAGTTATTTCCAAATTACTTATCTTATCTACTTTTAAAAACTTAAAACTATTTGTATTGGGCCAAAAATTATGTAACACCTCAAAATTTTAATCCCCGACATAGGAAATTAAATATGGATCTTCCTATCTCTCCGAGCTGAGTCGATCTAGTTATGTACGTCCGTCCATGTGCATTTGTAATCTCACTACTGGTCGCAATTATGGCCCGATCCTCACGAAATTGAAAATGAAGATAGGGTTAGGTCGAAAATAGTTTTTGGAGATGATCGCAAAATATTTAGGGAATATTTAGAGTGGACCGAAAACAAAAAATCTCCTGACTTTGTTGTTGCTCTACAGGTCACAAATATAAACCAATCGACGCGGAATTTTGCATGGAGTTAGAGTTTAGGGCTGGGAAGAAGCGGACCGTCATCGGACAATATTCAGCGGGTTATGTCAAAAATACGAAAATTTCCACTAAACCGGGAATATTTTTAATCCCAGCGGAAACACAAATACATTAAAAGGTCACTTCTGACCATTACAGAAATGCTGATAGCCAAGATATGAGATATATAGCAAAATGGGTACAACATATATATGTAAAATAAATAGGTCTTAATTATTCCGCTTATAAGTCAAGAGCCGATCGACTGATTTTCACAATTCTCATGCGATTTTTTCAATTTGACTTACAATTTTGAATTGTACATTTCCTAAATTTTTTCTACACCTCAACAATGCAGGGTGAGGTAAAAAAACTGCAACAAAGTCAAACGCCATAATTTTTACAATTTTTTTTTTTAATTTAATTTAAGGAAAGCATAAAATGTCGGAAATAACACCAAATTTTAGAATAAGTTTAGATTTGTTGGAATTGATCACCTTTGGCACGAGTTATGGCCTTCAAACGGCCAATGAAACCGTCACACACTGCCCGAATGTTGGTCTGCCCTGTTGGTTTGGCACGTTCCCAGCGAAGCGCTTGCTTGAGGTGATCGACTATTTGGTATTTTTTAGTGTCCACCTTGCTTTCCAAAATACTCCAGACACAATAGCCCAACGGGTTGGTATCCGGTGATTCTGGTGGCCATTGTGCGTGGGAAATGAAGCGAGGAACCTCATTTTGTAACCATTCTTGGGTGGCGCTTACACAGGTCGCAATTATCTTTCGATCCCCACGAACTTTTGCACGGAGGTAGGGTTAGGGTCAGAATTAAAGCCTTCTGTTATGTAGATTTACATTAAGGGGTTCCAAGGAACCAAAAAAATTAAAAGTTTCCTGATTTTACAGTCGCTTGACACGGAATTTTGCATGAGGCGATAATTAATGTCCATTGGATAATATATAGCTGTAAACTGGATCACAATTTTTGATGAATTTATTTCAAATACGTAACAACACGTCGGAGTGCATGAATAATGGTAACATCTGGGTAGGGATGTATGACATTATTTCAAAAAGTAAATTTTCCAAAAAATTTTGGACATAAGGGCGATTCCAACACATTGTAGTGTTGTAGGGCATAACATGGTTTGCCACGCACGACTTGAGCTTTTGCTTACTTGTTTTTATTACTATTAAATTACTTTTTGGCTTTAATCATTCTATCCTACTTATTGAGTAATTTGCAAATAATTTATCACACCCAAAATTCCGGTCATTATAATGCGGTGTTGCATATGAATTTGAATTAATTTATTAATTTTTCTAACATAATATGAGTGCTTAATAATTCATGGCTTAATAAATTCATTGGTGACAACTAAATGAACATAAAACCAAACAAATTTTCAGCTTATTAAAATTGTCAGAGATACAAAAAAAAAACCAATACGAGCAAATTAAAAATTATGTCTAAATTTAACTAACCACAGGCGTTTTGTAATTGGATAAGTGGTCATAAATGTTTTAACAAACAAAATAAATAATGTTTACCGCAGAAGCATGTGAACAAGTGTTCTATTTTAATTGTGATGAGGTCAAATGGAAAACATGACATTACTGCTTACACCATTTTCAATTGCAATTCAAATAAAGGAAATAAAACTTACAAATTTGTTATATTGACTTAGTCAATTGAAATCGAAATTTCACTTGAAATTCGGAATTAGTTAACTAAAATTAACTAGCTGGCTAGAATTTCTGGAAACATCAAAAAACTAACGCTTACATTTTTGCCACGAAATTTTGAATGAAATTTGAAAATGGTGAAGTAATGTTAACAATGAAAATCCAATGTGTGACAAATAATTTTTAGAATTTGTGTTAATTTTGTGGTCATAGCCATTTAGAGAGGTAACACGTCACGAAGCAATAAAAAATCAATGTTGTATTCTTAGTGGGATAGGTAAATGTATATAATGGCTCCCATTTACTACAAAATCATGAAGCACCGCCGATGAACCACTTCAGACATGTGTGTATGTTGAGTGTTTAGTTCATCCTTCAAACAATATTATCAATATGATATTAAGCTCTCAAGTACATGGCTGATGGTAGGCTTGACGAATCCATTGTTTTAAACGCCGTTATAAGATCTTTTTATACATCTTCTGTAAGAAGGTCCAGTTTATATCCTTTATGTAAAACATTTCGTGCTGTTTTACGATTTATTTTAATAAAAAAGTGAGCTAAGTTATAGACGGGTTGGCCGACAAAGTGTAAAGCTTTTATAGATATCAAACCCTTTTAAATTGAATGAACGAATCTCTACATATATTGGGATATGTGATGGGACTGTTTTTAAAACCATTTTAAATTTTAAGAAAAGCATTATTTTGTTTTAATTTTCTATTGTTAGCGGCATTAATTTCAAACGTAAAGGTAGGATGTTGTCATAATTTCATTGCCCGTTGGAATTATTCTCATAGATCTGAAATCAATATTTTTTAGCAAAGCACTTCTACTACAATATCATTTCATGTCCTTCAGGCATCTGAAAATTTTTGCAATCTTTAAATGTATCAGATTTATGCAAATTTGATTTGATTTTTGGCCGGAGCGACGAGACTATGCAAATTTTGTAGCAATTGCAATTCTATAATTATTATTTCCATCTGTAATGCTAATGGGAGTTCAAAGAGAAAAAAATATACTTTACTTCGGCTAAGCCGATGAGGTTAAAAAATCGCATAAAAATATGTCAATAAAACAGTGAATATTTGTTGTAATTTTTTGTCGGAAAAAACCGCTTAATAGAAAACCATAATATGGGGGATCGTATCACTAAAAACATCCAAATACTGGATGTCGGAAGGTACAGTTATACGGGGGCTATACCAAAACCTGGACCTGCAGGTCAAACATTCATCTATATAATATGTTATCAACCTACTTCAATTCATTCCGAAGCTGGAGTTATTTCCACAGACGGACACACAGAATATTATGCTAATCAAGAATATATACTTTGGAGGGTCTAAAATGTATATTTCGAGGTGCTACAAACGGAATGACAAACTAAATATACCCTTCATACTATAGTGGAGAGTAGAAAAATATATCGGAGCCGAGTTTCACCAAATGGTCTATTCTATTTCTAGGTCTATTTCGTTTCCTTTTGCATGTTACAAACAAGAGCACATAGACATAATACCCTGTACGGCAGTGAGGCGTAGGGTACAAAAATAAAAATAAGTAAAAAAGTTGTAAATTCGGCTGGACCCAAAATTTCAAAAAAAAAAAAAAATAATAAAACCGTTGAAAAGTATTCCTAAAATCATGAAAATAACGAATATAGGGAGTTACAATTATATTGGGGCCTATACGAAGACATTGGCCTCTATACGCAATTTTCTGTCACTAACTGTAGTAACCATTATGAACTCACAATACGAAATTTCCACCAATCTGGTAAATAAAGTCGGTAAATCATCAAGATACCAAAATAGGGATGTACCGTTATATTGGGCCAATACGAAAACACAGACCTATTTGAGCAATTTTCCGTTATAGTACACATTAGAACTTCAAATACGAATTTTGATACAATTCCGGTGGAAAATGTCGCTAAAATCATAAAAATACCGAAAATATTATATATTTGTGTTATATTTGTACAGGGCTGCATGGCTTTATTTGAAAAACGATTTTTCGATATTTCGAAATGGATATACAGCTAAGGGAGCTTCTAACATATTATAGTGTGGTAGGGTATCACATGGCCGGCCCTGCAGGACTATAGCGTTTCCCTACTTCTTTCATACAGAAATAATGGACCATTTTAGCCTCTAAATATTATCCTGCACTCTTATCTCATTTCATCCATTAATTATATTGGCCCTTACCTTGTCTCCCTACAAATGATTTAACCATAACTGCGATTAAATTACTAATTAAAATGAACAGCCTATATACATAGCTAGATGGACATAGCTCTTTGAGATATAACGATTGGTATGCTACATCGTGACAAGACAAGACAAATATTTCGAGGTGCTACAAACCTTTAGGTCCAATTAAACTTATAATACACTCAACGCATAGTGTTGTAGTGTATAAAAATCCAAAAAAATCAGTCACATGAAAGCTTTTTCATCGAAGCGATATAAAAAAAAAAATTGTCATTTTATTCGTAGGTCTATACTCTACACATTGTACTTGCTTCTCATTTTGTCCATTTATACATATGTGAGTAACAAAAACATACTTTTGAGCAATTTTATTTTATTTTCTGTCGGCTTAAATAGTAAGCCATTTGTGCTTATTTCCTTCAATGTGGTATTTCAAATTGTCACAATAATGACACTTCTAGTCAATTTTGTTTCACATTGAGCGATGTGCCCCCGAGACCGTATTACAATCACGCTGGCATATAAGCAGTGAAATAGAATGAAACGTCAATATACTTGTTCACTAGGAAATAATAAATCGGCTTAAGCTTTAACACACAAGTATTTCAAACAAGTGAATAGGGTGTTCGGTGGGATGAAACCCTTTACCATCAGAAAATGTCAATTATTTCAGGTTTCTGCTCTATCCAACACACAAATTTAGTACTATTTAGTACATTTCGTACAAATATAGGTCGCATTTCCAAACCACCTCCACATCTTCACCACAGACTGCAATAGTGCCCTTGATATTAAATCTTGGGAGTCGAACTCTATCGGCTCACACATATCCCATTTGTACAAAATTTAGTAAAAATAAGTGTGAAGTTCCAAAACTTCCTATATACCCCAATCTTACACTCCAAACATTCCATCGTTATCGGTTCGCCTAAATACAAATTGTGTCAAATTTAGTACGTGCAGACAAGTACGAATTTCCAAAACTTCCTATATAACCCAATCCTACACTCCAACAGTAATCTTAGTTCTAAATTTCAGGATTCCAGCTCTATCGGTTTACCTAAATCTAAATTGTACCAAATTTAGTACATATTTCTAAAACTACATATCCCAATCCTACCCTACGACATTAATCTTTTTTCCAATTTCTAAAACCAGCTCTATTGGTTCATACAAATCCATATTGTACCAAATTAAGTACCATTCAGTAAACTAAACAAATTTTGATAACTACCTAAATCATGCAGCCCAATAGAAATCTTATTTTCAAATCTTAAAATTTTAACTCTACTTGTTCACCCAAAATTTATTTTGTACCAAATTTAGTACTATTTTGTACACATAAGTACGAAAACTTCCTACATAGCTCAGATCTACAGTGCAATACAAATCTTTTTTCCAAATTTTAGAATTCCAACTCTACTGGTTTCCCCAAAATTAAAATTGTACTAAATTTAGTATCATTTAGTACCCATAAGTACGTATTTCCAAAACTACCTACATTCCTCAGTCCTAAAATGTAATAGTAATTTATAATGTAATTATACCATTTAGTACTTTTTGTCCACATAAGTACACATTTCGAAAACGTCATCCATATCTCAATCCTACAATCCACCAGTAATGTGCTAAATTTAGTACCGTTTAGTACTTTTCATATACATGAGTACACAAATATGTGAAATCGGCCGATAATATATATGGAAGCTTTATCCAAATCTTAAACAATTTCTAAATTTATTATTATTGTAACCAAATTCCGCCACACATTCTGAATTTCATTGGAATCGGACAAACATATTGTGTTTGGTGCATAACATACATGAAATCGGCCGAAATATTTATAGGAAAGCTATGCCCAACCCCCAACCGATTTCAATTCAATTTGGTTATTTTTTTCTTCTTTTTTACCAAATATTCTCTCTCTGTTTGAATTTCATTGGAATCGGACATACATATCGCGTTGGGTGCATCAAATATGTAAAATCGGTCGAAAATAAATATGGGAGCTATATCCAAATCTGAACCGATTTCAATATAACCGTCACACATTCCAAATTTCATTGGAATCGAACATACATATCGTGTTTGGTGCATCAAATAAACGAAATCGGCCGAAAATATATATATATGGGAGCTATATCCAAATCTAAACCGATTTCAACATAATTTGACAAATGCACATTAATTCTAAATTCCGCGCCACATTCCAATTTTCATTGAAATTGGAGATACATAGGGTGTTTATGGGAGCTACATCCAAATCCGAACCGATTTCAATATAATTTGGCAAACAATTTTTTTAGACAAATTCCATCACACATTTTAAGTTCATTCAAATGTGGCATGCACAACGTGTTTAATGCATCAAATTATTTTTTTTTTTAATTCCTTTACCCATTTCAAATTTGGAGACTGTATCTGCAATCGATCAATAGATATGTGCATATAAAATCTATATTTTTGGGAGGTACCTCAGTTTCTGATGCTATATCTCCAGTTCCAAGTGGAATTTCATAAATTTATATAGCCTATGTTACTTTCAGGCGATGTTGTAATATAGTTGGAAATTTTCAGGAAAATCTGTTTAGCGGTTTTCGAGTCTATAAATTACAAACAAACATTTTCCTCTTTTATAGATATTGATATAGATAATTGTTATGGAGTGCATATTACGATTTTAAAACATACATATACTAGCTGGCCCAGTCCGCGTTGCCGGCCCGTACTTTTAGTCTTTAAAGCATAATAAATCACAGATCTAACTTATGTAGGCGGCAAAATTTTGATTATAAGTAATGACTCCATTATAATTACTCCAATTTTGATTATAAGGAATGACTTGATTATGAGTAATGACTCCATGACTAAATATAAATTTATATTCATGGCAAAAATTATAATTACCGTCTGTTTTAGATATTTTGAATAGCCTGATCTTATTTTTCAGCTATAGGCTTTAATTTGAGTGTTAAATACCTATATGATAAAGAACATCTATAATAGCCCCATGTAAAAATTCAGCTCAATTTTTGATAATGTAAAAAGCATTCAAATGAGCTATAATTTGAAATTTGTATTACCAACGTTTGCGTGCTGCGTGGTATTCAGTTTTGTCCACCTCATACTTGAAGGCAGAACGTTGTCAGAATAGCCAAAAAAAAATACTCTTTTGCTCCGATTATAGTAAGATGGGAATTAATAGTGTGTAATTTAAATTGTGCGGTGGAGATCCAATAAAGATACTTTATAATTTCGTATTTTGTTATGTTTCTGCCACAATTTCCGACTGAATGAGTCCCAGATAGACATTTCGGAGTTTATTTCATATAGACGTACATACCAAATCTACGTTCCCAACCAATATTCTCTTGGGGGTTACAAATTCAATAGAATACCACATTTTCTTTTCCGACCACACATTGGTTGGGAAAGTAAACTTGGGGGTATACTAATGTAGGGACTATACTTAAATAAATTCCTATGAGTATAATTATCTGTAAGATGATTTTCTACCCCAGGGTTTTTTACCCCAGGTAGCCTCAAGACTAAGATGCGCACTTTTCCGACAATTTATTGTCATATGAAAGAATCAGGTCCACTTTTTGAAATTAACCCCATAACGCTTCTTCGATCATTTTTGTTTGTTTAAATGTGTTCGCATCTTCCACCTGAAGCACGATGTAGGTCCTGGAGTAGAAAGCATTTAACATCGTATTGCGCCCTCGTTTCATTTTTAATATTATTCATTCAGAATTCAAACCAATAAAAAATGTACACTTCAATATAGAAAAAAGAAAAAGAATCTCCAACTGGTTCCTGATTTTTTATCGGTAGAAAGTACTATTATTTTGAAATTCGATTCCATTGAAAAATTGTCGATTATTCCCGATTTTAGAATTTTCATATAAAGCGACAACGAATAAATACATAAAATCTATAAATAACAGTTTTATCCGTTGTGACTTTATACTACCAAAAAACCCTACACATCATATTAGAATTAAAAAAAAAAAAAAAAAAAAAAAAAAAACACTACAAATGTACATTCGAAAATAGTAAGTCAAAATGGAAAAAAATATGCAATATAAAACATTACTATTGTACATTTTAAAAGTCAAAATGAAAATGTTCAAATTTCACATTTTTACGCTATTTTTTTTGGATTTTATTCTTTTCTGCCAAGAGGCAATTCCGAATTTGTCTAAATCGTTAAAATCAGACCGGCGGTCTTTATGTTATAAGAGTAGTAACTAACACAACTTTCTTTTACATATAGAGAGATAGATTTAAATACAGGCGCGTTCCTCAGCCCTTAAATAAGTACTTAGGGTTGGATGGAAAGCCAACAGCATCTCGTGTAATAATTCTCAAACCGATATCTTCTCTATTTTGGCAAATATAAAGATTTTAGATAAATCGTAATAGTGGGCGTAAAAGGAGGCGTGGTCGATATTTTTTTCTTTAAAAACCTAACTCGGGGTATGACGAACGTTTGTACAAAAAATTATGCAAATCGGTCCAGCCGTTTTCAACTGATTCCGTTACCAACAAACAACAATTGATTTTTATATATATAGATGAGAGCTATAGCTATATCCAAACCGATCTTCATCAAATAGCTATATTTGTTCTATGAATGAATATAGTCCAACTATCACTAATTTCAATACCATTATTCCTTGGACGATGCAACATAAAGATAAATAATCAATACTTTCCCTTAACTAGACGAACCAAGTCTGCATTAAGTCTCCTTCTTCACAATTTTATGCTTCAACTAAATTTTAAAATTAAAAATGTTAAACGGATGCAGTCATCCGGATAAACATTGAACACGCTATGATAGTTTCTAACGGGGAAAAAATGGTTGAATTTGGTTTGTATGTTTAGCGAACTTTGATGCAATTTTGTGATATTGTTTTTTTCAGTTTGTTTTCAAGTCGTTGCCTTCAGTCGTTGTATTATGAGAAAGTATTGACCAAGAACTGTTGTCTCTCCTTGGCCGAAAGCAGCATTGTTCAACGACTCCTTGGCTTCTCTTCACAATGAACAAGATAATTGTTTGTTGACAATGTAAACCCTCAGGGCATGTTGTTGTTTTGAATTTCAAGGCAATTTTGTTTGTTTACATATACCCTTCTTACTTCTTTATGTTTATTGTTATGGTGAATTTTCTTTCCTTTTGCATTTTTTTAAGTAGCCACAAGTGTCCAGAAAAAGGACATACAAATTGTTGATTTGGGTATTCCACAAAACAGGAAACTTCCTGAATTTTAAGCAGGCGAAACCAAGGACAACAATGATTTTTTAGGTCAATAGAGAAAAAAATGTTTTTGATTCTAGTTTTGTTTCGGCGGTAGGATATTTCTTAAAATTACTTTACGGATTTTTTATGAAGTTTTTGTTTTTTTTCCTTCGTGGATATGGTAGCCATACCATAACTTAAAATTATATAAACAACTTTCCTGCACAGGGATTGGTATCCAGTTGTGAGTTTCAAGTACCAATGCCGAAGTAAATCCGTTGATAGGGAGGTTAACTAAAATGAGGCTTTAGAAATATGTGCAACATTTTATCTTTCTATGTAAATTCGTTGGAAGGCATGATAACAACAGACAGATTACAACGACTAAGAATTTTACGCTGGTCATGAATATATGTGCTTTGTAGGGTTTAACGTGATTACTTCGAGGAGTTACAAACGGAACAACAAAGTTAACATATCCTCCATAGTGTGGGGGAGAGTATACAAATATGACATATTACGGAGGATGTATCTCATTTGTCATTCCGTTTGTAACTCATCGAAATAATCATTTAATATTTTATATATATTTTTGATCAGTGCAAAATTCTAAGACGATTTAAACCTATTCATATGTACGTCTGTGTTAATAACTTTAACTTTTAACAAGTAAGCAAAGGCTATAGTCGTGCGGGGCCGACCATGTGATACCCTACAACACTACAATATGTTAGAAGCCCCATTATGTCCAAATCCATTTTGGAAGATTTCGCTTTTTGACGGAGCACTGCCCAGATATTGCCCTTAGCATTTTGAACAGGGACATTTGCCCAATATTTACGCACTCCGTCGTGTTTTGCGATCATCTCCAAAAGCAAGAGGCTCCTCTGTGTCTCCAAATTTAGACTCTTCTATACGATCTTCTTGTCTACGATGTTTGGCTATATTCGTCACAGAAATCAGCAAAAAAAGCCAGAAGTTCGCATTTTGTGTATTTCGGCTATCGCCTGTAAGTAATGTTGGTATTTTTCAGACAAAAGTAGTGGTCCATTCTACACGCTGTCCTAAACTCTCTTTATAACCTTTATAACGGCTGCAAAATCAAGAACATTTTTAGTTGTTGGTCCATTTCAACCCCTAAATATATTGCGGACATCTTTGAAAACAATAGGCCTAGCCCTTCTGAGCCTAACCCTACCCTTTTCGTGAGGATTGGACGATAATTGCAATCTGTATATAATATCACAAACCTGTGTTGTAAGGTGGAGAAATATTACAAAATGTACACCTTAATATTATAAGTCAAATTGAAAAAATGCGATAAAAAATATAAAAAAATGTTACAAAATACTATAAAATCTATATTAAGATCATTTTTAACTTATTTTTATGCGATTTTTTTAGATTTTATACTTTTATGTCAAGAGGGCATTCTGAATTGACAAAATTTGTCAAAATCGGTCCAACCATTCTTGAGATATAGCCATTCTATCTCACATCCCCTCCCTTTGTACATATACATTGTATATATTTCGCTATACATATCCGATATATTTACTATCGGCATCTACGTAACGGTCATAATTGACCTGTTCGTCTATTTATGATTTCGCCGGGATTAAAAATTTTCGCGGTATAATGGAAATTTGACTTTTACTTATCACTAATATTATAGTCTTTTTCACCCACTAAATATTACCCGATGACCATCAAAATCGGAAGGCTTCTGCCCAGCCCTAAGCTCTAGCCCCATACTAACTTTCGCTTTGATTGGTCCATAATTGCGACCTGTAGAGCAACTGCAAAATCAGGATTTTTTTCAGTTTTTGGTCCATTTCGACCCCTAAATATTGTGCGATCATCTCCAAGAGAAATAGGGTTCTATTCTGACCTTATCCCATCCTCCATTCTAAATTTCGTGAAGATCGGACCATAATTGCGACCTGTAGAGTGATTACAAATTAATATGGACAGACGGACAGACGGACGGACGGACATACATAGATAGATCGACTCAGCTCTTCGAGATAGGAAGATCCATATATACTTTCCTATGTGGGAAACCAATATTTCGAGGTGTTACATAATTTTTGGCCCAATCAAACTTATAATACCCCCAACACAAAGTGTTGTAGGGTATAAAAACTCGACATAGATGGATAAAATATTGGCAATTTCCATATAATATCTGAAAATGTTATGAGATTGAAAATGGGCAATATCCGTACAACCATCCGATATTCGGTATTTAAATGATTGCAACCCTATTTTCCAAGGAAGTTTTTTGGAATTTGGTGTTTGAAGTTCCAAGTGGATATCAATCTCTCAGACAAAAAAAGGTGATTTAAGGTTTAGGTTTCCCTATAGACACTATGAGGTATTCCTGGTATTCGATATGTTGATGGTTTTATCCATATTTTTAAACGGAATTGTTGTTGAATAGCGATTTAGCACTGTACGCTTATCTGTCCGCCTGTTTTAATAACGCTAGAGTCAAATTGATTTAAGATATGAAGCTAAAATTTGGCACAGATCAGTCTTTTGTCTACATTCAGGTCAAGTTCAAAGATGGACTATATCGGTCCGAGATATCGTATAGACCCCAACAACGGTATCCTCCGATATTCGGCACTTTGATGATTTTAGCCACATCTTTCAAAGGAATTATCACAACTTCTGCACAAGGAGTTCTTTATGAGTACTGTACTTTATGGAAGAGATTTGTCTATACAGGTATTTAAGAGTACCTGTCGATATATTGATAATTTTTCAATGGAATTGTCTGAAAATCCAAACAAGGAGTTCCTTCTGAGTACTCTTCCCCTTACCTTATTTCCTTATGATTCCGCTGGCAATTGCAGATTTAAATGGAATTAGCTCGAATACTGAGTCGCGATGCTAAATAAATTAAAAAAAAATTGCATAATTTATTAAAATTAAACTTCCACTATTTTGTAGTAATTTATGAAAGGAAAAGCAGCAATAAGATTTTGTACAAAAATATCCGCTAGCCACCAGAAATTCAGCAGCCTTATTCATTCAGTCATTCACGTCATCGTCTTATCCTTCCATTGTTTTAACTCTTCAAACATTGCGACAAATCTTTAGCACTTCTTTGTAGAAAGGTTGAAGAGCTCCTTGTTGCGTTTGTTGTTGTCTTTGTTATTAAATAGTTCATGTTGCTCAAGAGCTGCAGGACGATAATTGTACGGGATTTTTTTCATTTTCAGAAAAACAAAAATGCGGACGACAATCCATGTAAGAAAAACACCAAAACTTAAGTAAACAAAAGATGTGCTCCAAGTTTGCGTTTCTGCAGTCTCGTAACCGGAATGAGGTTTTTTCCAACAAAACCAAGACGGTGGATAGCCCACAACTGTACCAGACAGAAATGAAGAATTGCTAAGAGTTTTCAAAGAAAAAATAATGCAAACAATAAAACTTTTCATTGACAAAAGATATAAAAACGATTGTTTGTGTGCAGATATTGTTGAAAATGTCGCTAGGACGTATACAGAATGACGAGGATCATGATGATGATGTTAGTTAAAGGCGAGTATAAAATAATGTTGGGAAAATGCTTCTTCTGTGAAAATATCTGCATATGTGTGACCTTGACAAAATCAATTTGTTCGATTAACTAATCTTCTATTCTTCTAAAATTAGAAAAGTGGTGTACGAAAAGAGTTCTGAAAAATTGGTATTAGGAGTGCCAACATATAGAACGATTGATATTGAGCGATCGGAAAGAGCTGTGTCTTTTACTTAATGGTTTAATAATTTATAGTGTTTTAAAGAAATTCGAAAAAATAGGCATTAAAAAATTAAAAACTGTGTACTAAGTAAAGTACCATAGGTAAGATAAGATTAGAAGGGCATCTCAGAATTATTGTGTTGAGAGGTGCCTATAAAAACAAAATTATATACGAAAACTAGAACGTACGAAAAGTAATAAGTAAAAAAGCTGTAAGGTCGGCCGGGCCGAACTTTGATTACCCTTCACCATTTGGAACGAATTTGGCAATTGTCAAAAAATCAAAAGCCGTTCAAATCTTAAAACTACCGAATGTAGCCGTTATATTATGGTCTATACGACGACGTGGACCTGTATAGGCAACTTTTGTCATAAGCCATTACAATATTCAAATACGAAATTCGGTGACTTATGTAGCTAAAATCATCAAAATAACGAATATAAGGGAGGTACCGTGGCTATACCAAAATGTGAACCTGTACAGACAATTTTCTGTCATAGGCTGTAGTATCCATTACGAACTTCAAATATAAAATTTGAAATAATTCCGGTGAATAATGTCGTTAAATATTGAAAATACCGAATATTTGAAGATACCGTTAAATGGAGGCTATAGGCTTAGGCTTTAGTATCCATTACGCACATCAAATGCCAAATTTGAAAAAAATCCGGGGAATAACGTCGCTAAAATCATGAAAATACCGAATATCAGGAGATGCCATTATAAAGGGGCTATACGAAGATTTGGACCGGTAAATAATGTCGCTAAAATCAGGAAAATACCGAATATCGGTAGGTACCGTCCATCATCCATTACGAACTTCAAATACCAAATTTGAAAAAAATTTCGGTGAATAATGTCGCTAAAATCATCGAAATACCCAATATCGGGAGATGCTATTATATGGGGCTATACGAAGACGTGCACAGACAATTTTCTGAGATCCATTACGAACTTCAAATACTAAATATGAAATAATTCCGGTGAATAATGTCGCTAAAATCATCAAAATACCGAAAATAGGGAGGAACCACTATATGCGGGCTATACCAAAACGTGGACCTTCAATATCAAAAGTCTTGCAGACTTAGTGTACATTTAGTAAAATTTTATCAACCTACTTCATTTCGTTCAATAGCTAGAGTGATTTCCACCTACGGATGGACATCGCTAAATCGACATAGAATTTTATGCTGATCAAGAATATATATACTTTGTGAGGTCTAATATGTATATTTAGAGGTGTTACAAATGGAATGACAAACTTAATATACCCTCCATATTATGTTGGAGGGGCTATACGAAACCGTCGTGGCCCATTTAGAAACTTAACTTGCCTACTGGCAAAATAAAAGTATCTGCAAAATTTTAGGATTCTATCTCAATTCTTTCAAAAGATAGATTACAAAAGACGCAGGAACGGTCAGGCAGACGGACATCGCTAAATCGACTTAGAATTTAACTTTGTGGGGTCATGTAGTATTTCGATTTGTTACAAAAGGAATGACAAATTTAATATAACCTCCATAGTATGGTGAAGGGTATAAAATCAATGGAGACACTACACTATTCCGACGAATATTTAGTATTGGAAAATATGTTCAAAATCTTTAAAATGGTCTAGTACTATTGTATACTCGTAGAGATTTTTTATAACGTGGACAGTCATCTTCGAAACTGATCAACGAGCAAAAAAAAAGTAAGAAAAGAAAGGTCAAAGGTCGGCGGGGCCGACGTTATGATAAGGCATTTGTGTCTAAACCGATAGGATGTGAGGGACTTAAATACAAAATCGGATGAAATATTTATATGGGACCTATGCCTATATCTTAACCGGTTTTCACCAACCGATTTTTGATACACTTTCTTTCGGGTTTATAATAACCATTTGCTGCACAATAAACTTCAAATCGAGTAAATATATATGTGGGAGCTATATCCAAATCTGAACCAGTCTCGATATAATTTGACGAAGGTATTTCTGATCTGTATTTTATATATTTCACCGAATATCGTTGTTACGGAGTACTTATTACGGATGTGAAGGACAAAATTAACAAATCGGAAGAACAATATACATAGGAGCTACAGTTATATCTGAACCGACTTCGATCAAATTTGATATACTTGTTTCTAGGCTC
The DNA here is from genome assembly GCF_030504385.1 of Musca domestica. Classification (NCBI taxonomy): domain Eukaryota; kingdom Metazoa; phylum Arthropoda; class Insecta; order Diptera; family Muscidae; genus Musca; species Musca domestica. The sequence goes on along the minus strand of NW_026712296.1, from coordinate 5,608,477 downwards.
AACTTTGTCGCATACACCACATTCTGTATTATTTGAACTAGCATTACCAATTTGGTGCACAATAAAAAGCAAATCTGATGAAGATATATATGGGAGCTATATCTAAATTTTGACCGATTATTTTCAATTTCAGCAGGATTCGTCCTTGAGTCAAACAAACGATTTGTGCAAAGTTTTATCTCGTTCAGGCAGTAAATGCAACCTGTACTTTATTCAGAAAATACATGAACAGAACAGGAAGGTAGTATATAAATCGACTCAAGATGTGATTCTATGCAGATCGAAAAAAGGAACTTTGGGTCTATATCGCTTACTTCTCTATATTACAAACAAATGCACAAAGACATAATACCCTGACCACAGTGCTGTGTAGGGTGTGAAAATCACTTTATGGCAATACGTTTGGAAGTTTGGTTGCCTACACAGTAATGTAAGCGTTAATAAACGCCAATGATGAATGACATCGCAAATGATGTAGTAATTTATAAAGTTTACTGCTTCCATTCTCTTTAATTGGGTAAAAATGCAAAGCTAATTTTATTATAAAATATACTACACCCACGAATTGCCAAGCTTCAAAATCAAACTAGTACTATAATACTGTCCTCTAGCACTTAGATAAAATAATAAATTCTTTTAATATTATTTTTCACTTTCAAAAGTAAACGGCATCCACCTTCAAAATATATTTACTTGTTGCATGGAAGGAAATATGGAGAAACAGTCTGCGGTGTATCACTACCATTTGATATAACTTCCAAACTGTGTGCATTTTTGAAGGCGTTAATGGAGATAAGCATTGCCGGAAGTCAACCGAAATACCAGTTTAACAGTGCCAAGCACAATAAAAATAAACTATCTAAAAAATAATACAATTTTCGGAAAGCAAAAAAAAAAAAAAAAACAACAAAAAAGTATTACAATCTTATCCCAAAGCAGCCAGCCAAGATGAATGGTTAAGCGTCCTTGAGAATTTCCTTCTTCTTCCGTAAATTTGGTTAAGTAGTTAGTCGTAAATTTATCTTCGTTTCCTTATTCTCTCACTTTGCATTTTGGACTTTTTGGAGCATTGACTTTGTTGAGGCAACAAAGTGTTGAAGCGTTTAGGGAGTGCAAATGTTGTCAATGAAGTTTTTCATTCAATGCTGCGGTAACAGTAATGATGCTGATGACAGTTCCAGAGGAAGCAAAAAACAAAAAGGAAACAGGAATTGAAGCAGATACAAAATTTAAGTTTTATAAAACCGAGAAAAATTTACACAATGGGAATTCAATTCACAACAAAAATATGAAAGGGAAAGGCATTCAATTTTAACTTTTTTTGCACGAATATAGGGAGCTACCGATATGTGGGAGCTTCACGATGACCTGGACCTACATAAAGAATTTTCCGTCATAGTAGTACCCATTATGAACTACAAATACGAAGTTTGAAGCAATTCCGGTGAATAATGTTGCTGAAATCAGCAAAAAATAAATTTAATTAAATTTAAATTAGATAAATTATAGACAAATTTGGTCCAGAATATTTCTTCTTTTGAAAAATTCTTTCCAAAAACAAAGGAAAATTTGTTTAAAAATATGAAATATTTTCGCTTTTTTTTTTTGGAAATAGAGATTTTTATATTTTGGGTACATATTATGGAAAATAATTTTGTCGTTACCATCATCCGTCTAAGGTGACGATTTGTAGGAAAATTTTGCATACACTCACATAAACTACGTCTTGCTACGACCCCGTTTCAAGGGCGTTCTTAACCAAATATTTCTTCTCTGTATCTATAAAAGAGAAAAATATTTGTAATTTATGGACTCGGAAACCGCTGAATAGATTTTCTGAAAATTGCCAAGTATACTACAACGTCGCCCGAAAAACAAATAATGTTTTATACCCTCCACCATACTATGGAGGGTATATTACTTTTGTCATTCCGTTTGTAACTCCTCGAAATACTCATGTCAGACCCAACAAAGTATATGTATATTCTTGATCAGCGTAAAATTCTAAGACGATTTAGCCATGTCCGTCTGTCTGTCTGTGTGTCTGTCTGTCTGTCTGTCTGTTGTAATCACGCTATCTTTCGAACAAATTGAGATAGAAGGCTAAAATTTTGCACACATGTATATTTTGCCAGTAGGCAGGTTAAGTTCGTAAATGGGCCATGTAGGTCCAATTTATCATATAGCCCCCATATAGCGCTACCTCCCGATATTCGGTATTTTGATGATTTTAGCGACATGATTCACCGGAATTGTTTCAAATTTGGCATTTGAAGTTCGTAATAGACACTGCAGCATAAAACAGAAAATGGGCCATATAGGTCCACGTCTTCATATAGCCCCCATACACCGTACCCCCGATATTCGGTATTTCGATGATTTTAGCGACATTATTTATCGGGATTGTTTCAAATTTCGCATGTGAAGTTCATAATGGATACTTCAGCCCATGCCAGAAAATTGTCTGTGCAGGTTCACGTCTTCGTATAGCCCCCATATAACGGTACACCCCCCTCCCATATTCGGTATTTTGATGATTTTAGCGACATTATTTAGCGGAATAGTTCCAAATTTGGCATTTGAAGTTCGTAATAGATACTGCAGCATAAAACAGAAAATGGGCCATATAGGTCCACGTCTTCATATAGCCCCATATACCGCACCCCCCGATATTCGGTATTTTGATGATTTTAGCGACATTATTTACCGGGATTGTTTCAAATATCGCATGTGAAGGTCATAATGGATACTTCAGCCCATGCCATTTTTTATTTTATTTTTTTTTTTTTTTTTTTTGGAAATTGCCAAATTTGTACCAAATGGTGGAGGGTATTACAGCTTACAGCTTTTTAACTTGTTTTTTTTTTTTTTTTTTTTTTTTTTAAATTCCACTTGGAACTGGATATATAGCATCAGAGTCGGAGGTGCCTCCCAAAAATTTTGATTTTATATGCACATATCTATTGATCGATTACAGATACAGTCCCCAAATTTGGAATGCAAACCGGAATTTGGAACAAACATAAATTTGCCAAATTATATTAAAATCGGTTCAGATTTGGTAAAGCTCACATATATTTCAGCCGATTTCATGTATTTGATGCATTAAAAACGCTGTGTACGCCACATTTCAATGGAATTTGGAATGTGTGATGGAATTTGTCTAAAAAATTGTTTGCTAAGTTATATTGAAATCGGTTCAGATTTGGATATAGTTCCCATATACATATTCGGCTAATTTCATGTATTTGATGCACCAAAACACATGTATCTCTAATTTCAATAAAATTTGGAATGTGTAACGTAATTTTAAACGAACATAAATTTTCCAAAATATGTTGAAATCGGTTCCGATTTGGATATAGCGATAGATATATATTTTCGGGCGATTTTACATATTTGATGCACCCAACGCGATATGTATGTCCGATTCCAATGAAGACGAAAGTAGACGAAATTTTGTACCAAACAAAAATTTTCCAAATTATATTGAAATCGGTTGAGGTTTGGGTATAGATCCCATATATATTGCGGCCGATTTGATGTATGTTATTCACCAAACACGAAATATATGTCCGATTCCAATGATATTAAGAATGTGTGGCGGAATTTGGTTCCCTTAGTAAATTTGACAAATTAATTAGAAATTGGTTAAGATTTGAATATAGCTCTCACATATATTTTCCCGCCGATTTCACATATTTGATGCTCCATACACGATATGTACATTCGCTTTCAATGAAATATGGAAGGTGTGACGGAATTTGATGCAAAAGTAAATGTTGTCAAATTATATTGAAATCGGTTCAGATTGGGATATGATTTTATTAAGAAGCATTGACCCACAACGCTTTGCAATGGTATTAGGCTAATAGTAACAATTTAATTGAGGATACGATTATTATGGGGAAGTATGTTGCTACCTGGGATTCTCTAATTACAACGGAAATGCCACTGAACTTCCAAAGATTGCAGTTTCCTGCACGCTTGGCATTTGCTTTGAAATTAATAAATCCGAAGGATGAACTTATCGTCCATGCAGACTAAATTTAGCATGTTCCTGCTTTTCTCATGGTCAAAGCATTTGGTGTCATGTTCACACTTTGGTATACCGAGCTTTTTTTATTTACGCATTAAAGTATAACAATATTTTTTTTATTTGGAATTTATTCTATTTTTTTTAACAAACAAATATTTGTATGTAAAATTTTGAATGTATATAAAATGAAAAGGGGTAGCGAAGTGCACCGGTTTCAACTAATAATTTATATATTTTCTCAGAATTTCAAGTATCAATAATTCAATTTATTCTTTTATATATTCGCCACTTTATGGTTGTATGGGAACACCGCGAATGCTTCCCATCTTTCTAAACACTTTAAATTAAACTCCATGAATGCTACCCATCTTCCTAATCACTTTTAATGACCACAAGTAGGCAGAGGTTTTATAACATCAAACTAGATTATAGAAATTATGCTTCTCATTTACGGAATTGTATGCTGCTTACAAAGTACGGTATTAAAGTCCTTTTATCCAGGAAACCCCAATGCAATGAAAACTGCCAATATGTTAAGGTTATAATTTAAAATACAACAGATGCAACAAATTGTGGCAGCTATTTTATTGCATTAAACCAGGGGGTGGGTATGTCTGCACTATTGGCAGGTGTGTGTGGTAAAGTTCATTATAAGTGTGCGCAGCAAGTGGTTGTGTTACTTGAAAAGGAAAGACCTCTATAATTTACACCCTGCAGGGTTGTAGCGTGTGTGTGTTATTTGCAAATTGATTTCTTGATGTACATATATTTTCCCCAATGCTTATTCTAGATGTTGACAATGGTCACTTGTTGTTTCCTGCATACGTTTCGAACGTTTGCTTTTATTGCAACAACTTGTGGCACACAAAATTTCTAATATTTTTAGACAAGCATCTCAAATTTGTGTATGCATACTTGTATACACCCATTGGGCGTGAATGCATAATCAAATTATTGCAGAAATCCAACTCTTTCATATAAAGTGCCAAGATGTTAGCCAATTTATATATCTGCAATTCTACTCCACCCATACATAAAATACAGTTATGTATGACATATTCTTATATTCGGAATGCTTTTTATACACTCCACCATACATAGTACGGAGGATATATTAAGATCGTAATTCCGTTTGTAACTCATCGAAATAATAACTTTAGACCCAACAAAGTATAAATATTCTTGATAAGTATAAAATTCTAAGACGATTTAGCTCTGTCCGACCGTCCGTCCCTCTGTCTGTTGTAAACACGCAAGAGTCAAAACGAATAAAGACAGGATGCTAAAATTTTGCAGCGATCTGTTTTTTTTCTCTAGACAGGTCAAATTCGAAGATGGACTACATCGGTCCACGATATCTTATATCACCCATATAACTGTACCTCCCGATATTCGGTATTTTTTCATTTCATTTAATCATATTTTTCAACGGAATTGTCTGAAATTCTATACAAGGAGTTCTTTGTGACTACTGTACCCCCTAAAAAAGAATTGTCTATATGGGTCCACAATATCGTATATCCCCCATGTAACTGTAGCCTCATTTTTAACTGGAATTATCTGAAATTTTACACATTTCTCATTCCGTTTGTAACACCTCGAAATATACATTTTAGACCCCACAAAGTATATATATACTTGATCAAAATAAAATTCTATGTTGATTTGTCCGTCCGACTCTCCGTCTATCGGCCTGTCCGTCTGTGGAAATCACTCTAGCTTCGGAATGAAATGAAATAAGTTGATAAATTTTTAATCAAATGTGTATAATGCCTGCAGAACTTTCGGTATTGAAAATAGGTCATGTAGGTCCACTTTTGGTATAGCCCCCATATAATGTAGTTTAAGTTACATTATTCACCGGAAATGTTTCAAATTTAGTATTTGAAGTTCGTAATAGATACTATAGCATAAGACAGAAATCTGTCTGGGCGCGTCTTCGTACAGCCCCCATATAACGGAACCTCCTGAAATTCGGTATTTTGATGATTTTAGCGACATTACTTACCGGAATTGTTTCAAATTTAGTATTTAAAGTTCGTAATGGATATTACAGCCTATGACTGAAAATTGTCTGTGCATGTCGACGTCTTCATATAGCCCCCATATAATGGTACCCCATTATATTCGGTATTTTGGTGATTTAAGTGACTTTATTCACCGGAAATATTTCAAGTTTAGTATTTGGAGTTCGTAATAGATACTACAGTCTAAGACAGGAAATTGTCTGGGCAGGTCCACGTCTTCGAATAGCCCCCATATAATGGTACCTTCCGATATTTGGAATTGTTTCAAATTTGGTATTTGAAGTTCGTAATGGATACTACAGTCTATGAGAGAAAATTGTCTGTTCGTATAGCCCCAATATAACGGCACCGTCCTGCAGTTGATATTTTGATGATTTTAGCTACGTTATTCACCGATTTTTTTAAGTTTTGGATTTGAATATTGTAATGGCTTATGACAAAATTTGCCTATGCAGGTCCACTTCGTCGTAAAGACCCTAATATAACGGCTACATTCGGTATTCTTAAGATTTTAACTGAATTTTTAACGAATCTCTTTATACCCTACAAAACTATGTGATGGGAGTATTATAAGTTTGATTGGGCGAAAAATTATGTAACACCACGAAATATTGGTTTCCCACATAGGAAAGTATATATGGATCTTCCTATCTCGCCGATCTGAATCGATCTAGCTATGTATGTCCGTCCGTCCGTCTGTCCATGTTAATTTGTAATCACTCTATAGGTCGCAATTATGGTCCGATCATCACGGAAATGAAAATGGAGGTGGGGTTAAGGTCAGAATAGAACCCTTTTTCGTTTAGATTATCACATAATATTTAGAAAATTTTCTTGATTTTACAGTTGCTCTACAGGTCGCAATTATGGACCAATCGACGTAGAAGTCAGAGTGGGGCTAGGTCTCAGGACTGGGCAGAAGTCTTCATCGGGTTCATATTTCGGGTAATATTTAGTTGGTGAAATAGACCATAACATCTGTATTAAATAAAAGTCAAATTTTTCATTAAACCGCGAATATTTTTGATATTGGCGAAATCACAAATAGACGAACAGGTCAATTCTGACCGTTACATAGATGCCGATAGTAAATATATCGGATATATATAATGTGTATATACAAAAGGAGGGGATGTTAGCTAGAATGCTTATATCTCAAGAATGGCTGGACCGATTTTGACAAATTTTGTCAATTCAGAATGGCCTCTTGGCATTAAAGAATAAAATCTAATAAATCGCATAAAAAGATGCCAATAATGATGTTAATATAGATTTTGTAGTATTTTGTGACATTTTGTTATTTTTTCATTTATTTTATCGAATGCGATTTTTGCAATTTGACTTAGTATTGAAATGTATATTTTGTAATATTTTTCCACCTTACAACACTGGTTGGGGTTATTATTTACATTCTGCTATTATCGTTCTATCCTCACGAAAAAAGGGTAGGGTTAGGCACAGAAGGGCAAGGCCTATTGTTTTCAAAGATGTCCGCAATATATTTAGGGGTTGAAATGGACCAAAAACGGAAAAAAATTCCTGATCACACAATTGAAGCCATTCGACACGCCTGAGAAGAGCATTAAGGACATGGAAGAATTCTAGCATTTTGGATGACCATTGGATTATATTTAGCTGTAAAATGGAGCAAAATCAACTAACATCACGACGAAGTGCGTAAATATTGGGCAAATGTCCCTGTTCATAATGCTAAGGGTAATATCTGGGCCGTACTCCGTAACATAATTTCAAAAGCAAAATCTTCCAAAATGGATTCGGACATTAAGGGGCTTCTAACATTTTGTAGTGTTGTAGGGTATCACATGTTCGGCCCCGCGCGACTTTAGCCTTTGCTTACTTGTTTTTTTTTTTTCGAACTCCTTCCAAATCTGGAAGGGTATTCAAAGATCGGCCCTGCCGAAATTGCGGCTTTTTTACTTGTTATGATTTTAGCCACATTTTTCAATGGAATAGTCTGTGGATTTTTAAGGAGTTCCCTGTGCTCTTAGAAAATAATCCTTTCTAACAAACCTAGACTAAGCTCTATAGTGGAGAATATTGGCCGACTGCTTCTCGTAAGGTATAATTTTAAAAGTTCATTGTCAGATAAATATCAATTTCTTTCTAGGATTGTACGTATTAATACGCCATGATATTAGTTATTCCACAATTTTGAATCAGCACAAATTATTCATTAACTACTGATCCTAGCCATATTCCACAATGAAAGTGGTCGCATTCTACTTGGATATGTTTGAGTTTTGTGCATATATTGTTGGTGTTTGTCTGGGTTTCACCCCTCTTATTCACAAAAATGAACGTCTTATCATAATACCCATATGCATTCGTTTTATTCATTAAACGAAAACGACAAGAATAAATATAGACGGACAAATAGTTTTGAGGCTAAAAATCTCATGAAGATAAGAGCTACCATGTTTGTTCAGTTTTTGGTCTAGGTTTTTCTATTTTCGTAAATAGAGTTAAATTCACATGCATACAAATGTAAGTATGTATTTATGTTCATTATACATATTGCAAACGAATCCTGAGCATATGAGTTTATAGGAAATGCCCTCTTAAATTTTGACAACACTGTAGCATTTTGCATGGATTATATGTTGTCTTTTCTTTGGAAACTCTTTATTTGCAAAATTTCATACAATTTTGTTAACCAAACTCAGACAAGTAAAATTATTTTGTTAAATAAAGCAAATGACCTTCCTATAGCTGATATGAATAAATATCTTAGAATAGTGTTTAAAATTTCTTCGAAGTGAAAGATAGATAATTTTGATAAATTTATTTAATAAATTTCTGACATATTATTGATTTAACCAATTTGTATTTTATTAGCCCACAATTCAGTAATTAATTGTAGAATAAAGAGGGCACATTAGATTAACAAGGGTAAGTGTGTTTTAAGTTAATTACCAGGAACATAATAGTTAAATACAACTTATAACTCTATTTAAATATATGCAGGATGTTTGATTCTTAATATAAGTATTTGTAAGAATTGAAAAGAGGTAAACGAAATGTGAAACACTTGCAAGAGATAGTTGCATGAACATTTTCTATGTTAATTTATTTGTTGGCCCCTTAATTTTTCATAAATCAATTAATGGATGCTCGGAAATGTCTCCTATAATGTACTTTGGAATTCCTAGTTGTAAAGTTTTCTAATATTTTTATGTTCTATTGCGCCTTCAATGTTCTAAGCAAAAAGAGACTAAGCAAGTAAAAAAGCAGCTGAGTTCAGCGGGGCCGAACTTTTAATACCGTCTACAGTGGGCCTGCAATTTTTTGTCATAGTCTGTAGTACCCATTACGAACTTCAAATATGAAAATTTAAAGAAATCCGGTAAAAATGTCGCTAAAATCATCAAAATATCGAATAAAGGAAGGTGCCGTTATGTGTGTCCTATACGATATCGTGGATCTATATGAACAATATAGACTGTAAAGTACACAGAAGAACAATTCCGTTGCAAAACTTGCCTAAAATCTAAAATCATATAGATCATCTTCCAACTTGACTTGCCTGCAGACAAAAGACTGATCTGTGCAAAATTTTAGATTCCTATCTTAATTCGTTTTGACTCTAGCATGATTACAACACAAGGAAGGACCGACAGACGAACGGGCAGGACTAAATCGTCTTGAAAAAAATATTACAAAATATACAGATCAATATTGCAAGTCAAATTGAAAAAATCTCACGCGATAAATAATATGACATAACAAAATAAAACAGTTAAAACCGGAAGTTCAAACTTTTAATACCCGACACCATACGGAAGGAATTTACAAATTTTCAAAAAAAAAAAAAGTAAAAAAGCAGCTAAGTCCGGCCGCGCAGCACTTTTAATACCCTCCAAAAAGAAAGAAATTGAAAAATTAAAAAAAAAATTCCTGAAACTACCACTTAAATGAAAACCGTTATATGGGGACTATACGAAGGCCTACACCCACATACGAAATTTTTATACTCTACAACACTATGCGTTGGGGGTATTATAAGTTTGATTGGACCAAAAATTATGTAACACCTCGAAATATTGGTTTCCCACATAGGAAAGTATATATGTATCTTCCAATCTCGCCGAGCTGAGTCGATCTAGCTATGTATGTCCGTCCGTCCGTCTGTCCGTTCGCAACTTTGACCCGATCTTCACAAAATTTAGAATGGAGGTGGGGCTAGAACCAGAATAGAACCCTATTGCTTTTGGAGATAATCGCATAATATTTAGGGGTCGAAATAGACCAAAAACTGAAAAATTTCCTGATTTTGCAGTTTCTCTACAGGTTGCAATTATAGATCAATTGACGAATTTAGCATGGGGCTAAAGCTTAGGGCTGGGCATAAGTCTTCCAATTTTGGTGGTCATCGGGTAATATTTAGTGGGTGAAATAGATCATGAAATTTGTGTTAAATAAAAGTCAAATATTCCATTAAACCGCGAATATTATTAATCCCGGCGAAATCACTAATAGACGAACAGGTCAAGTCTGACCGTTACGTAGATGCCGATAGTAAATATCTCGGATATATATATATAGGGAAATATATACAATTTGAATATACAAAGGAAGGGGATGTTAACTAGAATGCTTATATCTCAAGAATGGCTGGGCCGATTTTGACAAATTTTGTCAATTCAGAATGCAAACAAAATCGCATAATAATGCAAATATAGATTTTGTTGTATTTTGTGAATTTTTTTTTTTCATAATTTTTATGGCGATTTTTTCATTAAATCATTAAAAATCATTAAAATTCCGAATATCGGGAGGTTCCGTTATATGGGGACTATACGAACACATGGACTTGCATACACATATTTTTGCTATAGACTGTAGTATATATATATATATATATCTATATATATATTTATGGACTATATGGACTACAAGAAACGTGGACTGACATGGCCAATTTACGAACTTTATCTGCTTACTGAGAAAATATACATGCCAAAATTTTAGCCTTCTATGAAAATCGATCTAGTCAACCTACTTCATTTTGTTCGGGAGATAGAGTGATTTCCACAAACATAAATTTTATGCTGATTAAGAATATTTAAACTTTGTGGTGCATAAAATGAATATTTCTAGGTGTTACAAACGGAATGACAAAATATATATATCCTCTATACTATGGTGAAGCGTATAAATTATAACAAAATATAAGCAGTCCACCGATTCTTGACTTATAAGCATACTGTCTAACATCAACTTCTTTTACTAAATGTACATATTTTACTATATGTCCGATATCTTGGATATCAGCATCAATAGAAGGGTCAGAAGTGACCTGTTCGTGTATTTGTGTTTTCGGTGGGGTTAACAATGTTCGCGTTTAGTGGAAATTTAACCCGCTAAATATTGTCCGATGAACAAAAAAACAAAAAATGGTATGTTTCTGCCCAGCCCCATGCAAAATCTAAAGCAACTGCAAAATAAGGATATTTTTGGTTTTTTGGTCCTCCAAAATTTAATTGCTTCTATTTTTATTCCCTACAACACTATGTGTTGGGGGTATTATAAGTTTGATTGGGCCAGAATTTATGTAACACCTCGCAATATTGGTTTCCCATATAGGAAAGTATATATGGATCTTCCTAGCTCGCCGAGCTGAGTCGATCTAGCTATGTATGTCCGTCCGTCCGTCTGTCCATGTTAATTTGTAATCACGCTACAGGTCGCAATTATGGCCCGATCCTTATGAAATTTTGCACGAAGGTGGGGTTAGGGTCAGAATAGAATCCTATTTCTTTTGGAGATGATCGCCAAATGTTTAGGTGTTGAAATGGACCAAATACTGAAAAAATGTCGGATTTTGCAGTAGCTATATAGGTTGCAATTTTAGCCAATCGACGCGGAATTTCGCATGTAGCTAGAGTTTAGGCCGGGGAAGAAGCCTACCAATTTGGGTGGTCATCGGGTAATATTTAGTGGGTAAAATATACCATATCTTTTGTGTTGAAAAAATTCAAAATTTTTCATTAAACCGTGAATATTTTAAATCCCGTCGAAATCACTAAGCCATGACAAGGTTACTTCTGACCTTTACATTGATGTTAACATCCAACAAATCGGATATATAGCAAAATATGTGCGACATATTTGTCTATCAAAGAAGATATGCTTGAAAGATCTCTTTTATGTCGATAACGGCTGAACTGATTTCGACAGTTCTCATTAATTCAGAATGGCCTCTTGTTAGGAAAGAAAAAAACGTCTAAAAAATCGCATAAAAATATCTCTCTAAAGAAGAAAATATTAGATTTGTAACATTTTCTCATATTTTTTCAATTTTGTCATATTTTTGGCATATTTTCATTTTGAATTAAACATTTGGTAATATTTCTACAGCTAACAAAACTAAGTAGTTAGGATATCAGGATATCTTATACAGATCGCATTTTTGGCCCGATCCTTACGAAATTTTGCATGGGGATAAGATGAGGGTCAGAATAGAAGCCTGCTCTTTTTGGAGATGATCGTCATATATTTAGGGGTTGAAATGGACCAAAAAACTGTAAAATTGTCAGCAGGTTGTAATATAGCCCGATCATCAGGCACATTTGAATGGGGATTACCGCACATTGTAAAAGCCAAGCAGTTCCGGATGGCCATCCAAAAAATATACAATGTGTGAAATAGTTTACCAACTTTTGTAGACTAAATGCGAAAAAGTCCATTCCAGCGACTTTTTGGAGAATTCATAGATGCAGGAAAAGACGCACTTCTGACTATTTCGTTAACGCTGATTTCGTTGAAGAATATAGTCAAATGTCTGTATCTCATATAGATGCGTTTCAGTCAAAAACCAATAATAAATGTTAATCTTTTGCCACTTCTGAGAGATAATAGGTCTTTGGGAAATATTGGTTCCAGATCTAGGAAGACCGTTTACGTGCCACATCTACCAATAAATTGGAAATGAGCAAATTCGTTTAAGATGCTATTATTCGAAAATTAGAGAACGAAACCTGATGGTTTTCTTTTATTATTTGTCACAATATCTTGTGGAATTCTTTCGAGTATCTCGCCTATATAAACTGTATGGTTTATTATAGTGTTGTAGGGTATTCAACGGTCGGCCCGCTCGACTGTAGCCTTTGCTTACTTGTTCTATAATACAAAGTATAATCAAACAATTTTCTAAATTGTAGTTTAAACCAGATGATTTTATGGCTTAATCTTCTTTTAAAAGAGAAGAAAAAAATGAGTAGAGGAAATTGTTTTTAATCTTTTTGCAAAGTCATGTTTCATAAAAAAACCATTTGTCTGTGAAAATTGATGTTTGACATTGCGGCAGGAACTTGTGTTGTCTAATTTAATGTCCTTGAAAAACAACTTAAAAAAAAAACTTGTTTCTTTTTGGTTCCGTTCTAGCTGACCTTTTTTCGAGAAATTCAAATATTTTTATTTTGTTAAACCAAATATTTTTCTGAACTTTGAATCATTCTAGTTATCCTTTAATTCCTCTTTGCTATATCTTTTTTTAGCTGCCCTCTTGATGTCAATGGACGATATTATACGGTGCTTTCATTCTTCGTGGAAGAATTCCACAAAAAATGTTTCAATAGAACTTACGGCCAACAAAAATGATAACTGGCGTAAACCCAACCAAACAAAAGTAAATTGAACTAGTGGGACTGCCGATGATAAACATAGCTTTTGCCGGTCATGTAATCAGTAAATTCCCCTACCATAAGGAATATGAACAAATAAAAGGCAAACAATTTAAATTTTCAATGAAGAAGATAAAATCTAAAGGTTCAACAAAACACATTAATTTTCTTATTCTCTCTTCTTCAGCAATGCATTTTCCGACGAGGAGTAGCAACAACGGCAAACAATCTAGGCGTATTAAACTAGAAGGGCAACTGCGATTTAGCATTTTGACCTTTAATTTTGTCTTTATGTTCTCGAACTTTTTTTTATTGTTTTCCACTTTACGCCCTACTTAAGGACCATATTTCGTATACCATTTTGCTTAGAGTATATGGCATTTTGTTTCCCATACAAACTTTCGGGAGATTTTCTTTGGACTCAGCACAAAATATTTTGTTCTGTGGATTTTGGTTTCTTTGCTTTGCAAACTTTTGCCTCCTCCGCTCATTTTGATTTTGTTTTGGAGAATAAGGTTTGCGTTTTGAGGGCGATGTGCAGTGATGTCCTCACAAATCAATAAAATTAAATTCGAATGTCTGCTGAGAATACTGTTGGCAATAAAATGCAAAAAAAATCTGGCAAAAGTTTTGACTACGATTTCACTCTATATTTATTGAATTTATTTTTAAATGAAGTCAAAGATTAATGTTTGTAAAAGAAAATGTTATTTGGTTTTCTATGGAGGTGTAGTAGTTTAATTTAATTCTACATCCTAATAGAAGAGTGGAAGTGAAATAGATTTGCGTCTGTTATTGAAATAATTTATGTATTTGTTAGATACAATATAATTTGCAATAAATAACTTTTAAACTGTGCAAAGACATTTTCAGACACCCTCCAAACTGTGGTGGAGACTATGCCATTGTGCAGAGGGTGGAAGGTGTACCACATTACAGAAGTTTCTCATTTAGTTTGTTTATCATCAAAATAACATTTCCAAATCACATTGACATTCTTGTAACAATTCTTAAGTTTTTTTTTTTATACCCTCCACCATACTATGGAGGGTATATTAATTTTGTCATTCCGTTTGTAACTCCTAGAAATACTCATGTCAGACCCAACAAAGTATATATATTCTTGATCAGCGTAAAATTCTAAGACGATTTAGCCATGTCCGTCTGTCTGTCTGTGTGTCTGTCTGTCTGTCTGTCTGTTGTAATCACGCTATCTTTCGAACAAATTGAAATAGAAGGCTAACATTTTGCACACATGTATACTTTGCCAGTAGGCAGGTTAAGTTCGTAAATGGGCCATGTAGGTCCAAGTTCTCATATAGCCCCCATATAACGGTACCTCCCGATATTCGGTATTTTGATGATTTTACCGACATTATTCACCGGAATTGTTTCAAATTTGGCATTTGAAGTTCGTAAAAGATACTAAAACCTAAGACAGAAAATTATCTGTGCAGGTCCACGCCTTCGTGTAGCCCCCATATAACGGTACCCCCCGATATTCGGTATTTTGATGATTTTAGCGACATTGTTTACCGGAATCATTTCAAATTTGGTATTTGATGTTCGTAACGGATATTACATCCTAAGTCAAAAAATGAGCCATGTAGGTCCACGTCTTCGTATAGCCCCCATATAACGGTACCTCCCGATATTCGGTATTTTGATGATTTTACCGACATTATTCACCGGAATTGTTTCAAATTTGGCATTTGAAGTTCGTAATAGATACTAAAACCTAAGACAGAAAATTATCTGTACAGGTCCACGCCTTCGTGTAGCCCCCATATAACGGTACCCCCCGATATTCGGTATTTTGATGATTTTAGCGACATTGTTTACCGGAATCGTTTCAAATTTGGTATTTGATGTTCGTAACGGATATTACATCCTAAGTCAAAAAATGAGCCATGTAGGTCCACGTCTTCGTATAGCCCCCATATAACGGTACCACACATATTCGGTATTTTGATGATTTTAGCTACATTATAAACTGATTTTTCTTCAAGTTTCGCATTTAAATATTGTAATAACTTATGACAAAAGTTGCCTATGCAGGTCCACGTCGTCGTATAAGCATTCGGTATTTTTAAAATTTTAGCAGAATTTTTAACGGATTTTATTTTATTTTTTTTTTTTTTTTGAGAATTGCCAAATTTGTACCAAATGGTGGAGGGTATTAAAACTTGGGCCCGGTCGAACTTACTGCTTTTTTACTTGTTTAACTTGAAAACGTTCTTCCTGTAATATGACATCTTATGTTTTCAGAGGGTTAATCGCTATTCTAGATTTAATGTTCAGCCCGGTGCGCTTCGCCATCTCTTTTGATTTTATATGCATTCAATTTTTTCATACGAATATTATGTGGTTTTTAAAAACTTCTAGAACATAAACAAGTAAGGAAAGGTCAAAAGTCGGGCGGGCCGACTATATGATACCCTACACCATTATGCGTATTTATAGAGATCCCGTAAAAAAAATTGTGTTGGGAATTTATGTGAAGTGGATCATACAAACTATGAACAAAATAACATTGCTATACTGCATGATATAACCTCGATAAAAATACTTATTGCAGCAATAGATACATATACCAGACCAGACCGAGACCGATATGAAAAAATCTATTCAAATTGGGCCGTAAAATCGGATGAAGATGTATATCGAAGCTACTATGGGTCTATCACGCTTCCTTCTCCATGTTACAAACAAATGCAGAAATACATAATTATGTATGTTCGTCATTCCGTTTGTAACTCATCGAAATAATGGCTGTCCGTCCGTCCGTCTGTTGTAATCATGCTACAGTCAAAACGAATTAAGATAGGAAGCTAACATTTTGCACAAATCTATTTTTAGTCTGCAGGCAGATCAAGTTCGAAGATGGGCTATATCGGCCCACAATATCGTTTAGCCCCCATATAACGGTACCCCACGATATTCGGTATTTTGATGATTTTAGCCACATTTTCCAACGGAATTGTCTGAAAATCCACACAAGGAGTTGCTTCTGAGCACTCTATCCCCTGGAAGATTATTGTCTATATAGGTCAACGATATAACGCCCCCATATAACGGTTCCTCCCGATATTCGGTATTTTGATGATTTTAGTTACATTTTTCAAGGAACTGTCTAAAAATCCATACTAGAAGCTCTCTTCAAGCACTTTATTACCTGTCTATATGGTTCCACGATTTCGTATAGCCCACATAGCACTGGACCCCCGATATACGATATTTTGGCGATTTTATGGACATTATTTACCGGACATGTTTTGTATTTGGAATTCGTAATGGGCACTTCAGTCTATGACTGAAAATTTTCTATGCAAGTCCAGGTCTTCAGATAGGCCCCATATGTCAGTACCTTTCTATATTCGGTATTGTCGGCCCCGCCCGACTTTAGGACTTTCTTTACTGGTTTTTTTTTTCAATTTTCGTAGTTGAATATTGTAAACGCTTATGACAAAAGTTGCCTATGCAGTCCACTTCTTTGTATAGACCCCAGTATAACGGCTATATTCGATATTTTTAATATTTTTAACAGAATTTTTGGCGGATGTTATCCTTTTGAAAATTTCCAAATTAGCACCAAATGGTGGAGGATGTTCAAAGTTCGGCCCGGCCTTTTTTACTTATTAATACAAATTTCTTCTTAGGATTTAATTAAACAGTAAGAGACCAATAGATTCACAATTTTTCAATTTTTTTATGGTAACCCATTTGTATGAAAAATTTTTCCGCTTTGTTTCAAGTTGTCCATTTTAGTCTTCATTGGTATAAAAAACAGAAACAGTCTGTTACAGAAACCTAAACTGTATTTCTTTCTAAATGGATGAAGAAAACATTTCCATTGCCTTAGAGAAACAGGCTGTTCGAATAAGTATAAAATCAAATTGGTAATAAACACTTAGCGTTGACTCAATTTTTATATAAACAACTAGCTGGCCCAGTCCGCGTTGCCGGCCCGTACTTTTAGTCTTTAAAGCATAATAAATCACAGATCTAACTTATGTAGGCGGCAAAATTTTGATTATAAGTAATGACTCCATTATAATTACTCCAATTTTGATTATAAGGAATGACTTGATTATGAGTAATGACTCCATGACTAAATATAAATTTATATTCATGGCAAAAATTATAATTACCGTCTGTTTTAGATATTTTGAATAGCCTGATCTTATTTTTCAGCTATAGGCTTTAATTTGAGTGTTAAATACCTATATGATAAAGAACATCTATAATAGCCCCATGTAAAAATTCAGCTCAATTTTTGATAATGTAAAAAGCATTCAAATGAGCTATAATTTGAAATTTGTATTACCAACGTTTGCGTGCTGCGTGGTATTCAGTTTTGTCCACCTCATACTTGAAGGCAGAACGTTGTCAGAATAGCCAAAAAAAAATACTCTTTTGCTCCGATTATAGTAAGATGGGAATTAATAGTGTGTAATTTAAATTGTGCGGTGGAGATCCAATAAAGATACTTTATAATTTCGTATTTTGTTATGTTTCTGCCACAATTTCCGACTGAATGAGTCCCAGATAGACATTTCGGAGTTTATTTCATATAGACGTACATACCAAATCTACGTTCCCAACCAATATTCTCTTGGGGGTTACAAATTCAATAGAATACCACATTTTCTTTTCCGACCACACATTGGTTGGGAAAGTAAACTTGGGGGTATACTAATGTAGGGACTATACTTAAATAAATTCCTATGAGTATAATTATCTGTAAGATGATTTTCTACCCCAGGGTTTTTTACCCCAGGTAGCCTCAAGACTAAGATGCGCACTTTTCCGACAATTTATTGTCATATGAAAGAATCAGGTCCACTTTTTGAAATTAACCCCATAACGCTTCTTCGATCATTTTTGTTTGTTTAAATGTGTTCGCATCTTCCACCTGAAGCACGATGTAGGTCCTGGAGTAGAAAGCATTTAACATCGTATTGCGCCCTCGTTTCATTTTTAATATTATTCATTCAGAATTCAAACCAATAAAAAATGTACACTTCAATATAGAAAAAAGAAAAAGAATCTCCAACTGGTTCCTGATTTTTTATCGGTAGAAAGTACTATTATTTTGAAATTCGATTCCATTGAAAAATTGTCGATTATTCCCGATTTTAGAATTTTCATATAAAGCGACAACGAATAAATACATAAAATCTATAAATAACAGTTTTATCCGTTGTGACTTTATACTACCAAAAAACCCTACACATCATATTAGAATTAAAAAAAAAAAAAAAAAAAAAAAAACACTACAAATGTACATTCGAAAATAGTAAGTCAAAATGGAAAAAAATATGCAATATAAAACATTACTATTGTACATTTTAAAAGTCAAAATGAAAATGTTCAAATTTCACATTTTTACGCTATTTTTTTTGGATTTTATTCTTTTCTGCCAAGAGGCAATTCCGAATTTGTCTAAATCGTTAAAATCAGACCGGCGGTCTTTATGTTATAAGAGTAGTAACTAACACAACTTTCTTTTACATATAGAGAGATAGATTTAAATACAGGCGCGTTCCTCAGCCCTTAAATAAGTACTTAGGGTTGGATGGAAAGCCAACAGCATCTCGTGTAATAATTCTCAAACCGATATCTTCTCTATTTTGGCAAATATAAAGATTTTAGATAAATCGTAATAGTGGGCGTAAAAGGAGGCGTGGTCGATATTTTTTTCTTTAAAAACCTAACTCGGGGTATGACGAACGTTTGTACAAAAAATTATGCAAATCGGTCCAGCCGTTTTCAACTGATTCCGTTACCAACAAACAACAATTGATTTTTATATATATAGATAAGCCAGTTGCTATTATATAAATTTTATATAATTTTTTTTTTAAATTAAAGTGGATATATTGATATTCACAGTGTTCTCCCTCCATTAGCAAAAGCAGTGATATTTGTTTATTTGACTGGTGAATAAATGCAACACTTGTCATAAACAATTTCATATTCATTTTTTAATAACAATCCAAATTTACTTCATCAACCACAGCCATACTGTTCGCCGGAAGAAAGAATGAGCTGGCAATGCTGTATGATTCGTGAATTTTTTTCTGAACAGGATATGGAAAATTTCCGATGAATAAAAATAAAACCCTAGCCATATGACTGACATAGTAGGAAGGGAGAAGAACAAATCTGCCGACATAACACAAAAGAAAAAAAGACAGTCAAGAAAACAAATATTCATGCCAAATAAAATGTCACCAAACATAATTGTGAATATACCAACATCTGGGTGGCATGGAAAACAGTTGGCAAACAGAATAGCGGGGCTCAGTAAACAACACGGATTCGTGTGATTCCAAACAAGTGGGAGCCGTCTGCAGGCGCCTGCAAATATAAACAGAAACAAATAACATTTTTAATTTGTAGCCATTTCAAATGGCGTAGAATGATAAACAAGAAAAAAACATAAGTAAATGGATAGCGGTCGGGCCGACTATGTGATGCACTATAAATTATTAAGAAGTTAATTTTATAATTTATCCATTGCAATATATTAAGAAGACAAATAAGCAAAGGCTATAACCGTGCGAGGCAGATCATGTGTTACCCTACAACACTCTAATATATCCGAAAGCCCACATAGGCCCAAACCCATTTTAGTCGATTTTTTAAAATAATGTCATACAGTACTGCAAAAATGTTACCTTTGGTTTTTGGCTAGCGACGTTTGACCTATATTTATGCCCTCGGTCCTGCTTATAGGTATTCAAAAACAAATGTCGCACAAACGTTATTTTGCATTTTATCCGCTATAAATTATCCGATAGCCATTCAGATGTTATGGCGGCCCATACCATCACCATGGCCCGCGTTTGAGTTCTGATGGCCAACCGAAGGTGCACAACTCCAGCTGACCTCTTTGGCAAGTGAACACGAATATTTTGTTTGTTAACAAAATGCTGGACAACGAATGTAGTTCACCACTTTCGGCCAAGCGAAGCAACTCTGTAGCTCTCTTGAGTCTATTCTCTTTATGTTGCGGTGTAAATTCTTGCACTATTTGGAATTTCAGTGGCTTTACCCCGAGTTCATTTTTCAATATTTGCCGAATGGAATATCACGATATATTAAGCTCGCGATCCATTTTTCGGCCACTGCGACGCGGGTTTCGATGATGTCGCTTCTTTACTTTTCGAACTATTTCTGCTGATGTTGCTATTTCTTCCGTCCACTTTCTTGACGTCGGGCTACGCTACCGGAATCACGGTTTTCCAGCCAAATATAAAGAAATTACACTATCACGCTTGAATTCCATCACGAATAACTTTTTTTTCTGGAAAATCCACACAAAAATGCTTTTGTACACTTGTAAACAATATAATGAGCTGTCACTGGAATAATTTTAACAGCTGTCGGATGAATGGCTTAGAAATTACAGCAGCCTGAAGTTGGTTGCAGTTTTTTTATTTCACCCTGTAGAGTTACCGTAATACGAAGATGAGGACGTGTAAATGTAATTTTGTTAAATTAAAATGTTGGACATCACAAAATCGACATAGGATTTTATGCTGATCAAGAATATATATACTTTGTGTGGTCTAAAATGTATATTTCAATGTGTTACAAACGTAATATACCCTTCATACTATGGTGGAGGGTATGAAAATATAATATTACAGAATAATATTCACATATTTATTAGCTTCTAAAATTAGCTTTCTAAAAATTATTCTTTTCTGCCAATAAGCCATTCGGAATTTGTGAGAATTTGCAAAATTCCTCCAACCTCTAGACCAATTATATAATCAAAAATGTTCTGTTTTTGGTTCGTTTCAACTCCTTAATAAGAACAAGTTAAAAAGCAGTAAGTTCGGCCAGGCCGAACTTTGAATACCCTCCTCCACCATTTGGAACGAATTTGGAAATTTTCAAAAAATAAAGTCCTTAAAAAATTCTTTTGAAATATTAAAAATACCGAATATGGCCGTTATATTGGGGTCTATACTACGTTTACCTACATAGGCCTTGTCTGTCATAAGCCATTACCATATTCAAATTCGAAACTTGAAATAAACGGTGAATAATGTAGCTAACATCATCAAAATATCGTATATGGGGGGGTACCGTTATATTGGAGCTGTGTGAAGACCTGGACCAGCATAGACAATTTTCTGTCACAGACTGTAGATCCCATAACGAACTTCAAATACCAATTTTAAAACAATTCCGTTAAATAATGACGCTAAAATCATCAAAATACCGAATTTTGGGAGGTACCGTTATGTGGGGGCTATACGAAGACGTGGACCTGCACAGACAATTCTCTGTCATAGGCTGTAGTATCCATTACGAACTTCAAATACCAAAGTTGAAACAATTCCGGTGAGTAATGTTGCTAAAATCATCAAAATTCCGAATATCGGGAGGTACTTATATACAGGGGCTGTATGAAAACGTGGACCTACATGGCCCATTTACGAACTTAACCTGCCTGCTGGAAAAATAAACACGTGTGGAAAATTTTAGCCTTCTATCTCAATTCGTTCACATTCGTAATATGCATTCGACAACAATTTTATTTGGTACTAGATATTTTATAGAGCTCAGAAATACCTCTGCCAAATTTTGTCGGGAACGGCAAAGATTTGGATATGGCTCCCATATATATCCTTAATCCGATTTCAGGGTTTTTGTGTAAAAATGGCCAATATCAGCCCAAATTGAGTGATTTTCGGCACGTACGTTTCCATTTTGTGCAACTCGGCTATATTTGTTCAAAATAATCCTTCTGAAAGTGATATCATGCACTCCATACCAATATTATTTGGTTTAAAAGATTAATATATCACCGTCAAATTTAGTGAAAAAGGACTCTGCTTTGGATATGCCTCCTATATATTAGTTCCCTCTGAAACCAAACAATAACTGCTCTAAAGGTGGTATGATCTACTTCAAATAAATTCTTTTTTGCGGGTGCTCTACTAAATATGCATAGTGGTGTAGGGTATCATATAGTCGGCCCCGTCCGACTTTTGACTTTTCCTTACTGGTTTTAATTCTATCCGATTTAAATTTGGTAAATTTACTTTTGTCGTACTAGTCTTCATTGCTGGGCATAAGGCTTCTGACCAAATACTATGAATCAATATGAGCCGAATAACCCATTTAAAAGTAATATAAATGTTAGTCGTCTCTTAGTGACACAGAAATTACTATTTACTTCGGATGACATGCGCAATTTAGCGATGTCCGTCTGTCTGTCTGTCTGTTGTAATCACGCTATCTTTCGAATGAATTGAGATAGGTGGCTAAAATTTTGCACACATGTTTATTTTTCCAGTAGGCAGGTTAAGTTCGTAAATGGGCCATGTAGGTCCACGTTTTCATATAGCCCCCATATAACGGTACCTCCCTATATTCGGGTATAATAACTTTGTCATTCCGTTTGTAACTCCTCGAAATACACATATCAGACCAAACAAAGTATATATATTCTTGATCAGCGTAAAATTCTAAGTCAATTTAGCGATGTCCGTCTGTCTGTCTGTCTGTTGTAATCACGCTATCTTTCGAATGAATTGAGATAGGTGGCTAAAATTTTGCACACATGTTTATTTTTCCAGTAGGCAGGTTAAGTTCCTAAATGGGCCATGTAGGTCCACATTTTCATATAGCCCCCATATAACGGTACCTCCCTATATTCGGTATTTTGATGATTTTAGCGACATTATTCACGGGAATTGTTTCAAATTTGGTATTTGAAGTTCAAAATGGATACTACACCCTAAGACAGAAAATTGTCTGTGCAGGTCCACGTCTTCATATAGCCCCCATATAACGGTACCTCCCTATATTCGATATTTTGATGATTTTAGCGACATTATTCACCGGAATTGTTTTAAAATTGGTATTTGAAGTTCGTTATGGGAACTACAGTCTGTGACAGAAAATTGTCTGTGCGGGTCCAGGTCTTCGTATAGCCCCATATATAAGTACCTCCCTATATTCGGTATTTTGACGATTTTAGGTACAATACCCACCGAAATTGTTTGAGATGTGGTATTTGAAGTTCGTAATAGATGCTACAGCCTGTGACAGAAAATTGTCTATGCTGGTCCAGGTCTTCACACAGCTCCAATTTAACGGCACCTACTTATGTACGATATTTTTATGATTTTAGCTACATTATTCACCGTTTATTTCAAGTTTCGAATTTGAATATGGTAATGGCTTACGACAAACAATGCCTATGTATGTCCACGTCGTATAGACCCCAAAATAACGGCTATATTCGGTATTTTTAAAATTTTAACAGAATTGTTTAAGGATTTTATTTTTTGAAAATTTCCAAATTCGTTGCAAATGGTGGAGGGTATTAAAAGTTCGGCCCGGCCGAACTTACTGCTTTATAACTTGTTTCAATATCCCTTGATGATGCTTTTATACAAAATTGAGATCAAGGTCTGCGTGGTGCAACTTTTTATGTTGATGAAAGCCCTTTACCCAATATCTAAGATCTTAAAGGATTCTATCCCAACATTTCAAAGTATCTTGTTTATGCATAGTGGCCTTATAAACGAACTTTAAACACAAATTTTCTTAAAAATGAAATATTCGTTTATTTATTCTGTCTAAAATATTTTAATATTATTTAAAATAATTTATTTATATCAGTTCCGTCATGTTGAATTGCTTAATTGTTCTTCATTCTAATAAACAAAAAAAGTCTCCTAAACTTGAGAAATGCACGACACAGACGCAAGAATCGTACAAAAAAAAAATCCTCCTCATGTAGAAAAACTGGGTTACCAATGCCACAGACAAAAACTTCGGTACATGTGTTAGTTGCAAACTACCCGCCAGCACTGGAGCTATTTTTAGTTTCCCCAAAATAAGCCAATGTAATAAAAAGAAGTACAGCTTGCAAAGGAAGCTACACAAAATTTAACAAAAAGGAAATAACAGAAAAAAAAAAAAACAGATATGTGCAACCAACCAGAATTGAGAATGTGTTGTGATACATCTTGGTAATGAAATTTCAATAATCGGAACGTAAAAATTCTTATGTAATTTTTTTTAAACTAAAGAAGATATAAGCTTCAAATATAATGGTGTCCGCCGTGATTATCTTTAGAAATTATTATGCAACAGGCTATGATAAATAACGAAGGATCTACATAAACAAATCTAAATATATTACAAAAATTAATAATTGTTAAAAAAAATTGTTAAAAAATCAATTCGAATTTTCAATAGTGCTATTGAGTTTTATTTGTATTCATATGGACTAACATAAACTACCATGATCGGCCATTTTGAATATTTATCCTTTTTATACATAGGGTATATTAATTTTGTCATTCCGTTTGTAACTCCTCGAAATATTCATGTCAGACCCAACAAAGTATATATATTCTTGATCAGCGTAAAATTCTAAGACGATTTAGCCATGTCCGTCTGTCTGTCTGTGTGTCTGTCTGTCTGTCTGTCCGTCTGTCTGTCTGTCTGTCTGTCTGTTGTAATCACGCTATCTTTCGAACAAGTTGAGATAGAAGGCTAAAATTTTGCACACAAGTATTTTTTCCCAGTAGGCAGGTTAAGTTCGTAAATGGGCCATGTAGGTCCAAGTTATCATATAGCCCCCATATAACGGTACCTCCCGATATTCGGTATTTTGTTGATTTTAGCGATATTATTCACCGGAATTATTTCAAATTTGGCGTTTGAAGTTTGCAATGGATGCTACAGCCTAAGACAGAAAATTATCTGTGCAGGTAAACGTCTTCCTGTAGTCCCCATATAACTGTACCCCCCGATATTCGGTTTTTTGATGATTTTAGCGACATTGTTTACTGGAATCGTTTCAAATTTGGTATTTGAAGTTCGTAATGGATACTACATCCTAAATCAAAAAATGAGCCATGTAGGTCCACGTCTTCATATAGCCCCCATATAACGGTACCCCCCGATATTCGGTATTTTGATGATTTTAGCGACATTGTTTACCGGAATTGTATCAAATTTGGTATTTGAAGTTCGTAATGGATACTTCATCCAAAGTCAAATAATGCGCCATGTAGGTAGGTAACGGTACCCCCCATATTCGGTATTTTGACGATTTTAGCTACATTATAAACAGATTTTTCCTCAAGTTTCCCATTTAAATATTGTAATAATTTATGACAAAAGTTGCCTATGCAGGCCCACGTCGTCGTATAAGCATTCGGTATTTTTAAGATTTTAACAGAATTTTTAACGGGTTTTATTTTTTGGAAATTGCCAAATTTGTACCAAATGGTGGAGGGTATTAAAAGTTCGGCCCGGCCGAACTTACAGCTTTTTTACTTGTTTTACCCTAGGCCAACAAAGTACAGGTCGCATTTATTATTTGATTTAGATGAAATTTTCAACAAATCATTTGTTGGCCACAGACAAACCTTACCGAAATTTGAGATATACGGATTAGATTTGGACATAGCTCCCATATATAGTGTCGTCCGATTTCAATTAATATTATTGTTGTGAAGTGTATATTATGAATGTCAGGGAATTAAACACCAATTCGGATAAAACATATAAGGGTGAGATAAATAAAAACTACAACAAAGTCATTATACCCTACAACACTATGTGTTGGGGGCATTATAAGTTTGATTGGGCCAAAAATTATGTAACACCTCGAAATATTGGTTTCCCACATAGAAAAGTATATATGGATCTTCTTATCTCGCCGAGCTGTGCCGATTTAGCTATGTATGTCCGTCCGTCCGTCTGTCCATGTTAATTTGTAATCACACTACACGTCGCAATTATGGGCCAATCCTCACGAAATTGAAAATGGAAGTGGGGTTAGGGCCAGAATAGAAGCCTATTGTTTTTGGAGATGATCGCATAATATTTAGGGGTTGAAATGTACCAAAAACTGAAAATGTTTCTGATTTTGAAGTTGCTCTACAGGTCGCAATTATAGACCAATCGAATCGGAAGTTAGGATGGGGCTAGAGCTTAGGACTGGGCAGAAGCCTTCCAATTTTGTCAATTTGGTCATCGGGCAATATTTAGTGGGTGAAACAGACCATAACATTTGTGTTAAATAAAATTCAAATTTTCCATTAGATCGCGAAAATTTTTAATCCTGGCGAAATCACAAATAGACGAACCGGTCAATTCTGACCGTTACGTAGATGCCGATAGTAAATATATCGGATATATATGGCGAAATATATACAATGTGTATATACAAAAGGAGGGGATGTTAGCTAGAATGCTTATATGCTCAAGAATGGCTGGACCGATTTTGACAAATGTTGTGAATTCGGAATGCCCTCTTGGCATAAAAGTATAAAAGCAAAAAAAAAATCCCATGAAAAGACGCCTGTAATGATGTTAATATAGATTTTGTAATATTTTGTGACATTATTTTATTTTTCCATATTTCTTATCGCATGCGATTTTTTCAATTTGACTTATAATATTGAAGTGTTTATTTTGTAATTTTTTTCACCTTACAACACAGGTTGGGGATATTATATCCAGATTGAAATGCGATTTTTTCAATTTGACTTATAATATTGAAGTGTATATTTTGTATTTTTTTTCACCTTACAACACAGGTTTGGGATATTATATCCAGATTGAAATTATCGTCCGATTCTCACGAAAAGGGTATGCTCAGAAGGGCTAGGCTTATTGTTTTCAAAGATGTCCGCAATATATTTACAGGTTGAAATGGACCAACAACTAAAAATGTTCCTGATTTTGCAGCCGTTATAAAGGTCATAAATAGAAACCAAAGGACACGAAATCTCGAAATCTCACCTTTGGCACGAATTATGGCCTTCAAACGGCCAATGAAACTGTCACATGCTGTCCGAATATTGCTCGGCGGTATTTTGGCTCATTCCCGGCGAAGCGCTTGCTTGAGATGATTTTTTAATGCCAACCTTGCTTTCCAAAATTCTCCAGAGACAATAGTCCAACGGATTGGTATCCGAAGATTTTGGTGGCCATTGTGCGCTAGAGCGAGAAACCTCATTTTGTAACCATTCTTGGGTGGCGCGAGCTGAGTCCTGTTGGAATGTCCAAGGTCTGCGGCTAAACTGTTTGCGTGAACAAGGCTTTAATACACCCTCCAGAATATTTTCATGATAATATTCGGCATTTACTCTGATACCACGGTCGATTAATACGATCGGAGCGTGACCATCGGCTGTTATGGCGGCCACACCATCACCATGGCCGGCGCTTGAGTTCTGGTGGCAACCGGAGGTGCACATTTTCAGCTGACCTCTTTGTCAAGTAAATACGATCATTTTGTTTTTATACCCTCCACCATACTATGGAGGGTATTTCATTCATTCCGTTTGTAACTCCTCGAAAAACTCATGTCAGACCCAACAAAGTATATATATTCTTGATCAGCGTAAAATTCTAAGACGATCTAGCTATGTCCGTCTGTCTGTCTGTTGTAATCACGCTATCTTTCGAACAAATTGAGATAGAAGACTAAAACTTTGCACACATGTATATTAGTAGCCAGTAGGCAGGTTAATTTCGTAAATGGGCCATGTAGGTCCAAGTTATCATATAGCCCCCATATAACGGTACCTCCCGATATTCGGTATTTTGATTATTTTAGCGACATTATTCACCGGAATTGTTTCCAATTTGTCATTTGAAGTATGTAATGGATACTACAACCTATGACTGAAAATTATCTGTACAGGTCCACGTCTTCGTATAGCCCCCATATAACGGTACCCCCCGATATTCGGTATTTTTAAGGTTTTAACAGAATTTTAAACGGATTTTATTTATTATTATTATTTTTTTTTTTTTTTTTTTGTACCAAATGGTGGAGGGTATTAAAAGTTCGGCCCGGCCGAACTTACAGCTTTTTTACTTGTTTTATTTACAAACTGCTGGACAACGAATGTTTTCTCATCGGAGAAAACCAAATTCGGCAGTTCACCACTTTCGGCCAAGCGAAGCAAAACTTTAGCTCTTTTGAGTCCATTTTCATTTTGTTGCGGTGTAAGTGTTTGTACTTTTTGGAATTTCAATGGCTTTATCGCGAGCTCATTTTTCAATATTTGCCGAATGGAATAATGCGATATGTTCAGCTCACGAGTCATTTTTCGGTAACTGCGACGCGGGGTTTCGATCAAGTCGCTTCTTTACTTTTCGAACCATTTCTGCTGATGTTGCTGTTTTCTTCCGTCCACTTCCATGACGTCGGGCTACGCTACCTGTATCACGGTAACGAGCAATGGTACGAGATACGAGACACAAAAGTTTTATTCACATTTAAATGTTGGAGTGCACTAACGATAGCCACTTGTGGTTTTCGAGCTAAATATAAGGAAATCATATTATCACGCTTGAATTCCATCACGAATAACTTTTTTCTGTGAATTCTCACCAAAATGTTTTTTTACGCTTGTAAACTATATTATAAGCTGTCACTGGAATAATTTTAACAGCTGTCGGACGTGTGGCTTAGAAATGACAGGAGTCTGAAAATAGTTGCAGTTTTGCATCTCACCCTACATTTCCCTCTAATTTTATATAAATGTTACATCGAGGACCCCACTTTTGATCAAATATCAAATATTCAACTATTCTGAAAGTCATAACATGTACTCCATAGCAAAGATATTTGGTTCGAGTGGTCACATACAACATGCATTTACCTCAGTTAAGTTAAGTGGAAATCGATTAAGATATAGCTTTATTAGCTTTGTTTCAACATATTTCATGTTTCCAATATGAAGGAGTATTTGGTACACATGACTTTACTAAACAGTCGAAGTGGTTTGGGTATCATAAAGTGGCACTGTCCGACTTTTGTCTTTCCTTACTGGTTTATTATAAAGTTAATTCAATTCTTTAAAATATTGAAACTTTTAGGGGTAGGTACCAAAAGCGTAGGTATCGTTCGAAATTGATCTGAGTTTGGTGAAAATATTACCATCTACCAAGTTTGGACCAACTCAATAAGAATTCAAAAGATCGAACCCAAATATGATTGAACAAATTTCATCCATAGGGGCCTGAAATCATTATTCCGATAAGGCACATTTTGGGTGTATCAAATGATGTATACCCTCTATATCTGTATATAACACCCCTGTTAGGAAATACCCAATTCCTAATTCCTTTAACTTTGCAAAGTTTTATCAGCTACCCCAAATCCTTTAAAACAAAAAGAGTAATAACAAGTAAAAAAGCAGTAAGATCGGCATGGCCGAACTTTGAATACCCTCCACCATTTCGAAGGAATTAGGACATTTAGGAGATCTGGGCAAAATTTTAGCTTTCTATCTTAATTCGTTTAGCATGTAGCGTGATTAAAACAGACGGACTGACGAACAGACGGACGGACAGGGCTAAATCGTCTTAGAATTGTACGCTGATCAAGAATATATATACTTTGTTGGGTCTAAAATTATTCATTCGATGAGTTACAAACGGAATGACGAACTTAATATACCCTCCATACTATGTATGGTGGAGGGTATAAAAATAAACCCATTCTACTGATTTGTCGTTTGTAATGAGGATTGTCCTCACATTAAATTACGTACTGTAAATATTTAGTTGGCCATAAGGATTGGACATCTCAGTTTTGTACACAACACGATCGTTGAACTACAGAATAGCTGGCATCAGAAATAGAATGTAATCACAGAATAGTGGAAGCCAGTAACATTTCAATTTACTATACAATCCTCATAATTTATAAATGCTTGGTTTTGGTTTCGTTGGTAGTTTTTATTCTTCTTCCTTCGCTACAAAAATGGCTTTACAGAAGCAACACGTCGCTGTTTTTTCCCATATTTCGCGCTTACTCTTAGGGCCAAAGCCATAGACATCTATTGTCGTTGTAGTTATAACAACATAGTTTTTGCTGCAATTGTGTGCTATTTATTGGATGATTTATAGCGACTGGTAACAAAAAAAAAAATCTCATCGACCGAGAACGTCTTCTGTAGTTTTAGAGGCAATATTCCGAAGGATAAATAAAAAGCAACAAAGATAGAACCATGAATTTGGCCACATTCTCCACATGCCAATAATGGCGAAATGTTGGCGGTCATCAGCATCAGAAATCTGCGCATTTCTATGTATATGTCCGCGTTGGTGTGGGAAATTTTTGCGAAAGTTTCCAGTATTTTTAGTTTTTGTCATTTATGAATCAGCTTGCACAATATTTTCGTTATACTCAAGTTTTACAACATTTTTTTTATTGTTATTCTATTGGGAAAAAATGTGCTAAAGATTTTCAACAATTTATGCTAAGCAATTGTGAAAAGTTATAGAAGCCCAAATTGCAGAACAAGTTTTTATCAAAGGAAAGATGGCATAGGAAAGATAGCAGAAATTCGATTCATACCCATGATAATCATAATTAACCTAATGTGAAACTTCTTTAACTTCATTATGAGATTAATATCCTCTATGGCGTAACTTCGTCATCACTAGGTTATGACATGAGCGAAAGCTAGGCAGTGACAGAGAAAGAACCTCAAAGTGTCCGCAAAATGCTTTTATTTGCATATCATTTTTGTGAAGAGCAGCTGTAAAGCAAGGTGACCAGCAAATAGACATATTTGGTCTACAAATCTCTACACTAATTATGAGTAGTGATTTTCTATACCCTTCACAATGTAATGAAGGGATATTTTAAGAATGCCATTCCGGTTGTAACTCATCGAAATAATCTTTTTGGACACTATAAGTTATATATATTCATGATGAGCGTAAAATTAGAAGTAAACTTGCACATCTTCTTCTATAGGCGATCAGTGGCAATCCTTTAAAGTCTTAAATGGCCTAAGAAGTTTTATATAATTGAAAATGGTCCACGTTTTGGTTAGCCCTTGTGAAGGGTTCAATCCGATTTTAGTTTTTTTAAAGTCCATGTTATCCACACGTATTTGCTATAATTTGGTGCTCTCCTTGATGATTTTACAGCCACTCTACCGGTCACAATTAAATACCAATACGAATAGATACAGAATAATGCATGTGATTACAGTTTGGGATAGGTCATAAGACTGCCATTTTTAATGGACATCGGATTATATTTAGCGTGTAAAATACCGCATAACTTTTGTGTGAATTTTTTTTTTTTGGATACTGATTAGCACGCAAGTGGCGTAAATAAAGGGTAAAAACCAAAGGTAACATTTTGAGTGAATGTATGGGATTATTTCTGAAAAAAATTGGCAAAGATGGGGTTTGATCATATGAGGGAGAAGGATGAGAGACAGCGAGATGGAAGCGAGATAGACCCATAGTTATTTTTGAGAATCTTCATAGAATCTCTTTCTGAGTCGATTTATGCATGTCAATTCGTCCGTCCATCCATGTATTCTTGTGTATTATCCGATTGATATGAAATTTCCCAAACAATATTTATTTGGCCCAAGGACGAACCCCATTGAAATTGGTGATAATCGGATCAGATTTAGATATAGCTTTAGATATTGTGCATCAAAGGGCCAATATAAGTACAAATGACCTGCATTTTAGCCCATCTAACCGAATTCGATCAAAGTACATCAATCGGTTCAGATATAACATATATATGGGAGCTATATATGTTTCATCCGATTTGGTCCCTCACATGCGTAATAAGTGCTTCACAACAATGATATTTGGTACCAGATATCAGATCAGATCTCAGCCAAATTGTATAAAGATCGGTTTAGATTTGGATATAGCTTCCAAACATATCTCCAATATCAGTCCAAAAGTCTTGAATTTTGGTAAATCCGACCAAATTCAGTCTAAAAGCTAATACATCGATTTCGAAGAAAATTGGTTCAGCTATAGCTTTAAGTCCCCCACATTCGTAATATGAACCCTACAACAATGATGTGATGAATAATATAGTAGTAGTAGACCAATATACCTCATCCTGAATCTAGATAAAGTTTTGGCAGAATTACTTGAATGTACATAGTACGTTAAGAATCGATAAATCAATTCACATTTTATAATAGTTATGACTATTGCTCTTTAAAATTTCGACACTTTTTCGGAGAGGTTCCACAAGGAGTGATCCTATCATCTTTACACCAGAAAGGTTCCAGCAGGATTTAGTAGAAATATTGGAATGTCTGAGATATGAAGAAAATTGTATGTTTGATTCGCATTTTATGATCAGTATCTATATTGAAAATGTTGACCCTTTGTGGTGGAGGTACCAGAGGGATTGGGCCGATATTTTCCATCTTCATAACAGATGTTGTATTGATATAAATAGTGAGATATGCCGAATTTAAAAAGAATCGAATTTAAGAAGAATGTTTGATATAATGGCGAAATTTTGAAACAAATCCGATAATGCGTGTACGGTATTAAAAAGTGTATCAAATTTGATGAAAATCGGTTAAGATATAAATATAGGCCCCATATATATGTTTCATCCGATTTTGTGTTTAAGACCCTCACCACGTAAAATGCTCTCCACAACAACCAATTTTATGGTTCAGATTTGGCATGTTTATTGTGTCGAAGAAGTGTAATATCAGCTCAATTAGAACGCATTTTGATGAAGATCAGTTCAGACACAAATGTCTCCGTCAAACTTAGCAGAAATCGATTCAAAGGATAATATACCTCCCATATATTAGTTCCTTTCGGTTTAAATTATAACTGATTTAAAGCCATAGTACGCATTAAAAAAACGATAATAGTTGGTATGATTTAATTTTCCTAAGATCACCATTAAAACGTTTATTTATTACGATTTTTAAACTCTATGTACTGGTAAATACATATTAAACATATTGCATAAATAGCAAACCGATGACCAGGTCTTTAATCAAAAAGAGCATAATCAAAAGTGTATATATGTATCCTTACCTTCTTCTGGGAACGGCATACAACCTCTATCTCCTTAAACAATACAAAAACCCTCAATTCGTAAATCTAACATTCTGCTCATTTATGCATAATTAAATATTAATTTTAGCGTAAAATTGCACTCCTTTTTCGCGTACCAGAATTTTGCAAATGATAGCTTTTAGTGGTAATAAACGTTTGTCTGAAACGAACAAGTCCTCTGTGTTCATATCATCGTCTCCCATCTAACATTCAACATAATATCGTGGAGGTTGATTTTCATTTTTTTTTTTTATATTTTTCTTTTTGTTCACTTTGTGTTTGCCTGATTTCTTTATCCTTACTTTAATCAGACTCCACACAATTTAACCTTTCATTATGAAATTCTTGAAGCAGCGGTTGGTTTCTTCTTTCATTTACAATCCCAAGTACTTGAGATGTTTTTTTTTTTCGACTTTCTAATTTATTAGCTACCGAACGAAGAAGATAGATCAAAGAAAAAGTGGAATAAGAAATGTTAACGAACATTCAGATACAGATAGAAATGCTTTCAAATAAACACTATTACGTGTATTTGTTTTTGTAATGCCGCTGAGAGCATGGAACTTGTTGTTAGTTTAGTCGGTCAATGATTTGCTAAGTAACAGTGAAAACAATTCATCTGTGGAAATAATGTCAGTTAGTTTGTTTGAAAGTAAAAGAGGTCATATTTTTACATATCGGGTGAAAATTTTAATAACACCTAGAAATATTTGTCCTATACCATTCTGCTATCTCCTCTAGCTGAGTTCATCTTGATATGTCTGTTCATGTTTATTTATAATCTCTTTACAGGACACAATTGTGGTCCAATTCTAACGAAATGGACCAAATAAGAGAATTTTCAAACTTTTCAGAAACTCTAGGGTCACTTTAGACTTTAGGATAGGGCAGAAGTCTACCATTTTTGATGGTTACGGGATTATATTTACCGTACAGCGAATATTTTAAACGCTGAAAGTGGATTGAAATCAACAAAAACCGAAAATTTAACAAAATGATTTTCATGTTTTGGAACAAATATTTTTAAACTAATATACAAGACAAAATTCTACTTCAGTACCTAAAATTTCAAAGGAAGGAAAAAAAGTTTTTGGTATTTTTGAAGTGTAATAAGTCATTTTTTTTTTTCTTATCGAAAATGATAACTTAAAAATTAAAACACCGAATACATATAGTTATATTATTATTAGATATTATTTGAGAATTATTTGTAAATGGGAACATAATTTCGCAATACCTGAAAAGTATATGGAGCTAAAAAAAATAATATTGAGAAGGACCTAAAATTTTAATTTTGTATTTTAGTATGGAATGCCATATTTCGTAATCAACAAAAAACTTGTGTCGTTTTTGTTTAGTTTAAGAAATGGTTAAGACAGCCAACTGTTTTTGCGGGGAAAGTACCTTGATCTAGTATTCCGTTTTGTTTGTACACCACATAGTGGTAAGGGTATTATGTCTTTGTGCATTTGTTTGTAATATGGAGAACGAAGCGAGCGGATCTTCATAGAATCACTGAATTCATCCTAGAAACAAGTACTTCATATTCGGTTCAGATATAGCTCCCATATACAGGGCAAGATAAAAAAACTGCAACAAAGTCAAACGCCATCATTTTTACTTTTTTTTCAAAAAGTGCTAGAAGGTACACCGTAACAAAAAGAAAATAGACTCAAAAGTGCTAAAGAATTGCTTCGCTTGGCCGAAAGTGGTGAACTGCCGATTTTGGTTTTCTCCGATAAGAAAACATTCGTTGTCCAGCCGTTTGTAAACAAATGAAATGATCGTGTTTACTTGCCAACGAGGTCAGTTGAAAATGTGCACCTTCGGTTGGCCACCAGAACTCAGGCGCCGACCTTGGTGATGGTGTGGGCCGCCATAACAGCCGATGGTCGCTCTCCGCTCGTATTAAGCGACCGTGGCATCAGAATAAATGCCGAATATTAACGAAAAAATATTCTGGAGGGTGTATTAAAGCCTTGGGTACGCAAACATTTTGGCCGCAGACCTTGCACGGAGACTCAAGAATGGTTACAAAATTTTATTTCCAGCGCACAATGGTCACGAAAATCTTCGGATACCAACCCGTTGGATTATTGTGTCTGGAGAATTTTGGAAAGCAAGGTTGGCACTAAAAATACCAAGCAAGCGCTTCGCCGGGAATGGGCCAAAATACCGCCGAGCAACATGCGGGCAGCGTGTGATGGTTTCATTGACCATTTGAAGGCCGTAATTCGTGCCAAAGGTGACCAATTCGAACAAATCTGAACTTATTCTAAAATTTGATGCTATTTCCGACATTATTTGCTTTCATTTAATAAAATTAAAACAAGTAAGCAAAGGCTATAGTCGTGCGGGCCGAATATGTGATACCCAATATGTTAGAAGCCCCTTTATGTCCAAATCCATTTTTAAATTATGTCCCGCAGCACTGCCAAGATATTATACTAAGCATTTTGACCAGGGACATTTGCTCAATATTTACGCACTCCGCCGTGATGTTAGTTGTTGAGGTCCTAAATATAATCCAATTGTCATCCAAAATGCTAGACTTCTTCCCTGTCCTTAACTCTCTTCTCATGAAAAATTCCGTGTCGATTGGTTTCAATTGTGTAATGAGGAATTTTTTTTTTCTCCATTTGGTTCATTTGAACCCCTAAATATTTGCGATCATCTCCAAAAACAAGAGGCCCCTCTGTATCTCTAAATTTAGACTGATATTTATGCTTTTAGCCAAATATCTTAGACAAGCAAATCATATAGATGAGTCTAAATTTGGAGATACGGAGGGGCTTCTGGCTTTTGGAGATGATCGCAAAATATTTAGATGTTCAAGTGAACCAACAGAAAAACTTCCTGATCACAAAATTGAAGCCAATCGACACGCCTGTGATGAGAGTTAAGGACAGGGAAGAATTCTAGCATATTGGATGACCATTGGATTATATTTAGCTGTAAAATGGATTACAACAACTAACAGTCCGACGGAGTGCAGAAATATTAAGAAAATGTGCCTAGTCAAAAACCTAATTTCAAAAGCAAAATCTTCCTTATGTCCATTTCAAAAGCGACATGGGCATAAGCCCCCTTATTATAACATATTGTAGTGTTGTAGGGTATAACATAGTCGGCCCCGCACGACTATAGCCTTTGCTTACTTGTTTAATATAATTCTTATCGGAGTCATATCATGCAGCAATGTTATTTGCTTCATAGGTGGTATGATCTACTTCTCATAAATTCCCAATATACTCTACTAAATACGCATAGTGGTGTAAGGCGTCATGTAGTCGGTCCCGCCCGACTTTTGATCTTTCCTTGCTGGTTTAGAATATAATTTAGTTCTTTGGTTCCTCTTCTATTGAGCTGACGATCTGGTCACTTGAGTAAAAACAGTTTTTTGCCACTACTAAGCAAACCATGTTTTATAAGATCAACAATAATGGGATTAAGCCTAACTATTTCGCAACAACAATATATAGACTTTTACCTTAAAAGTATACATCGCAATATAACTCAAAATATCGGCTGCGTATTCGTTCATGGGAGCATGAATATATATTATATATATTCTCCAAAGGCCTTTATTCCAAATGTCATATCTCCTCCCGTGTACAGTATAAAACTCATCATACCTCGTGCACGTGGATAAAATTACTTTAAAATATTTGATGCGAAATTTTGGAAATTGCATGCAAGATATATTACTTAATTAGTAAAATTAATGTGAAATACATAATTTATTTTACACACACAATCACCGCAATCTATTCGTATAAATGCCGAACATTTACTTGAGTTTGTTTTATATCTTTATTAGCCTATAACTGAAATTAAGTACATTAAATCCACTTATTTTCCGGTTAGAGTTTCTTGTCATGGCAAATGCTTGCGGCACCTGATATGGGCCAACATAAATAAACACACCCAATCACTTAACCTGAAATTCGTGTTGCCGCTATTGTTTTCATAGGATACGCTATCTCCCCCACACCCACTCTCGACAAAGTGAAGAGATGAACAACAGGTTTTTGCAAACGACAACAACAAAATAGAAATTAATAATCGTCTGAAAGAAAGCCACCGCCAACAAATGCCCGGGAACAAAGCAAGAAGTAAAAAAATCACACTTTCATTTTCTGCCGTTGCTTGGCGTCGTTTTTACTCTATTGCGTTTATTTACAGCTGCTCTAGCGCGAAACCCCAATTTGGAAACAGCGAAACAGTAGAAGGAAATACTTTTGTTCCTTGAGCTTTAGAACATAAATCTTATTCTGGTTTTATTTGGCTTAATGACCAGACGTGCTGGTCGTAGTAATTTAGTCGATATCTGTTGCCGTGTTCGTAAGGGGGTTGCTCTCCTCTTGTACAGTTACAGTGGCTTACATTTGGTAGGAATTTATTTCACACAATTAACCCTATAGAGAGTTTTTCAGTAATGAATTAGAACTTTTTTTCTATAAAGTAGTTAACGATACCATGGAGGCTGAGTGACATTACCGGCATCTCTTACACCAGAGTAGAAAAAAATTGGTAATCATATGTATTACTTTACACTATGCTTTTATAAAATCTACAGGTCAAAATAACTTTATTTTTATCGTAATCTAAGGTCGATATAACGAATTTCCGTGCCAGCAATCACTATTTCAACAAGGGTATGAAATACAGCTAACACTTCTGAGTAAAATTTTATTAAACTACTTCATTTCGTTCGGAAGCTAAAGTGATTTCCACAGACGGAGAGACAGAGACGGCCCGGAAGACAGACGGCGGACACCGCTAAATCGGAATACAATTTTATGCTGATCAAGGATATGTATATACAGGGTGAGATGAAAAAACTGCAAGCAACTTCAGACTACTGTCATTTCTAAACCACTCGTCCGACAGCTGCTAAAATTATTCCAGTGACAGCTTATTATATTCTTTACAAGTGTACAAAAGCATTTTGGTGAGAATTTTCCAGAAAAAAGTTATTCGTGATGGAATTCAAGTGCGATTCCTTTAT
Source organism: Musca domestica (assembly GCF_030504385.1). Classification (NCBI taxonomy): domain Eukaryota; kingdom Metazoa; phylum Arthropoda; class Insecta; order Diptera; family Muscidae; genus Musca; species Musca domestica. Next base: position 5,569,882 of record NW_026712296.1, on the reverse strand, counting down.
ATTTGGCTGGAAAACCACAAATGACTATAGTTTGAATACTCCAGCATTTAAATGTGAATAAATCTTTTGTGTCTCGCACCATCGCTCGTTACCGTGATACTGGAAGAAAACAACAGCATCAGCTGAAATGGTTCGAAAAGTCAAGAAGCGACTTGATCGAAACCCGCATCGCAGTGGCCAAAAATTGCTCGTGAGCTGAACATATCACAATATTCCGTTCGGCAAATATTAAAAAATGCGGTCGGGGTAAAGCCATTGTAATTCCAAAAAGTGCAAAAAAAAATAGGCTCAAAAGAGCTAGAGAGTTGCTTCGTTCGGCCGAAAGTGGTGAACTGCCGAATTTGGTTTTCTCCGATAAGAAAACATTCGTTGTTCAGCAGTTTGTAAACAAAGAAAATAATCATGATTACTTGCCAAAGAGTTCAGTTGAGCACCGACTTTGGTGATGGTGTGAGCCGCCATAACAGCCGATGGCCGCTCTCCACTAGTATTAATCGACCGTGGCATCAGAATAAATGCCGGATATTATCGGAAAAAAAAATATTCTGGAGGTTGTATTAAAGCCTTGGGCACGCAAACATTTTGGCCGCAGACCTTGGACATTCTAACAGGACTCAGCACCATCGCACTCAGCACCCGCCACCCAAGAATGGTTACAAAACGAGTTTCCTCGCTTCAATTCCAGCGCACAATGACCACTAAAATCTGCGGATACCAATCCAAAACTATTGTGTCTGTAGTGTTTTGGATAGCATGGTTGGCACTAAAAGATACCAAAATGTGTTGATCACATCAAGCAAGCGTTTCGCAGGGAATGGGCCAAAATACCGCATTCGAGCAGCGTGTGGCGTTGTTTAATTGGCCGTTTGAAGGCCATAATTCGTGCCAAAGGTAACCAATTCGAACAAATCTAAACTTATTCTAAAATTTTATGCTATTTCCGACATCTTTTGCTTTCATTCAATAAAATTAAAAAAACAAGTAAGCAAAGGCAACACTACAATATGTTCGAAGTCCCCTTATACCCAAATCCATTTTGGAGGATTTCGTTTTTGAAATAATGTCAAAGAGGCCCGCTAAGAGGTTACCCTTAGTTTTTTGACCCGGAGAATTTTGCCAATATTTACGCACTCCGTAGTGTTTTTAAGTATTTAAAATAATTTCACACGAAAGTTGTGGTCCATTTTACAGCTAAATATAATCCAATGGTCATCCAAAATGCTAGACTTCTTCCCTGTCCTTAACTCTCTTTTGATGCGAAATTCCGTGTCGATTAGTTTTCAATTATGGCCTATTGAGCGACTACAAAATTAGAAAAAAATATTTTTTTAGTCCATTTGCACCTCTAAATGTACATCTTAAGAACAATAGGCTTTAATTCTGACACTAACACTACCCCCATGCAAAATTTCGTGAGGATCGGACGATAACTGCGTGTTGGGGGTGTAAACATTTAGAAAAATTGCAATTCAAAATTGTAAGTCAAATTGAAAAAATCTTATCGCATGCGATAAAAAATAAGACAAAGATTGAAAAAATTCGACAAAAGATATTCACTTTTTTTGGTATATTTTTCTGCGATTTTCTCAGATTTTCTCGTTTTCTGGCAAGAAACTCTTCCGAATTGATGGGAATTGTGAAAAGCGGCCCAATGGTTCTTGATTAATAAACAGAATAAATAATATCGATTCTTTTACATATATATTGTACCTATTCTTCTATATATCCGATTTCTTGGCTATTAGCATCACTGTAATGGTCGGAAGTAATCTTTTAATTAATTTTTGATTTCGATGAGATTGAAAATATTCGCGGTTTAGTGGACATTTTTCTATTTTCTTACAAAAAAGTTAGGGTCTATTTTACCTGCTAATTATCGTCCGATGGCCGACCAAATTGGTAGGTTTCTGCCCTAAACTCTAACTCCATGTAAATTTTCGCGTCGATTGGTCCATAATTGTGGCCTATAGAGCAGCTGCAAAATCAGGAAATTTTTCTGTTTTTGGTCCATTTCAACCGCAAAATATCATGCGATCATCTCCAAAAACAATAGGGTTCTATTGGGACCATAACCCCACATCCACTTTCAATTTCGTGGATCGGTTCATAATTGCGACCTGTAGCTTGATTACAAATTAATATGGACAGACGCACGGACGGACTAGATCGACTCATCTCGGCGAGATAGGAAGATCCATATATACTTTCCTATGTGGGAAACCAATATTTCGAGGTGTTACATAATTTTTGGGCCAATCAAACTTATAATACCCCCAACACATAGTGTTGTAGGGTATAAAGATAAAAATTATGACGTTTGACTTTGTTGCAGTTTTTTATCTCACCCTTTACTCCGTGGGGTCTAAAAAATAAAAATTATTTTATCTCACCCTTTACTCTGTGGGGTCTAAAATGTGAATTTCGATTTCGGAATTACAAACTTAAAAAACACACAAATTTTTCTCTATTGTTCTAGAAATAGAAACACTGCATTCCTGTACTTACTTACATAGGTAATTAGTTCATATGGGGATTGTATGTTGTTTTGTAAGTAGTTGCTGGTGCTAAAATTTACCTAATAAATCCATTATTTGGTAATGAGATTTTCTGCTGGGAACATGTTTACTAAAATATACATCAAAAAATTTAAAATCGATTTTGTTTAAAGGCAAAGGATGAAAGTTCAGTATGATGGGATTAAGCCACAATTGCCAAATTCGGTCGATCTATTTTTGGTATACAATCCATATGTCGATACACCTGCCAAAAATTATGTAACACCTTGAAATATTGGTCCCCGACATAGGAAACTATATTTGGATCTTCCTATCTCGCCGAGCTGAGTCGACCTAGCTATGTTTGTCCGTCCGTCTGTCCATGTTAGTTTGTATTCACTCTACGGGTCGCAATTATGGCCCGATCCTCACGAAATTTAGCATGGAGGTTGTTCAAGGGTCCTGTTGCAGTTGCTCTACAGGTCGAAATTATATACTAATCAAAGGAGTATTTAGCATGAGGCTATAGGTTAGGGCTAGTCAGAAGCCTACTATTATAAAAATATGAAAAATTTCCAACAATCAGCGAATATGACACTTCTGACCGTTTCAGTGATCCTAGACATCGCATATTTTTCAAAATATATACAATCTCAAATATAAATGAAGAGCATGTTAGTTAGAGCTCTTATGACTCAAGAACGGTTGGACGGATTTTGACAATTCGGACGACCTCTTGCCATAAAATCTATGAAAATAGCATGAAAATGTTACTCAAATGTGTATTATGTCTGCAGGACTTTGGGTATTGAAAATAGGCCATGTAGGTCCACGTCTTCGTATAGCCCCCAAATAACGGTACTTTCCGATATGCAGTATTTTAATGATTTTAGCGACATTATTTACGGGAATTATTTCAAAATTGGTATTTAAAGTTCGTAATAGATACTACATCCTAAGACAGAAAATGAGCCATGTAGGTCCACGTCTTCGTATAGCCACCATAATTTTAATTCTGTTGCCATATTTTATGCTGTGAGACTTTTTCATATTTTACTTACAATATTGAATTTTACGTTTGGAAATATTTTTTCACCTTACACTACTATGTTTTGGGAGTGTTATATTCAAGTCTCAATTATCGTCCGATTCTCAAAAAAAAAAAAAAAAAAAAAAATTCCATGCGGATAGGGTTAAGGTCAGAATTGAAGCCTTTTGTTTTTTAAGATGTATATTTATCTGATCTTACAGTGGTTCTAGAGGTCACAAGTAAAAACCAACCGACGCGGAATTTTGCATGAGGTTAGGGTTAGGACAGCGCATAAGTGTAGCATTTTCTACTAAAATATCCTCGGTAAAACCCAACCGTAACATTTGACCTAATATATTATAGCATTGTAGGGTGCCACATCGTCGACACGACTATAGACTTTGCTTACTTGTTTATAAAACAGCTTGATTTATTTACGATTTCTTAGAAACATTTAAATTTAATTAGAAGTACTTTCGTGGTGTTGGTTACCCTTTATAAAAAAAGATCTGTATCAATATGTCGGCTAGATTTGCTATGGACGCAGAATATCAAATTACACCCTATTCAGTTGGAAAAACTGGCTGGGAGAATCAAAATACTAAAATTCAGCAGTATAGGTAATTTGTATTAATTTCTAAATAGAAGTAAATAATTGTTGTCATATGTTTATATTAGTTTTCTATTTAAAGTTTTTTTTTTTTAAATGTTCCGACCATATTTTCCAGCAATTTTGATTTATTTTGATACTTAGAAAGTAATAGGTTAATAACAGCCCCATTTTATAGCTCAGCTTACTTTGTCATTCAATTTGTAATAACAAAAAAATACATATTCTTATTCAGATTGTAATTCCATTGTCTATGTTTTAAAGCGTTTTCGAGGTTATAAATCCACAACATTTGCAATAAAAGTCCAATATTTGCTTTATTTCGCATTCAGCAATTTTGGGTCTGATTGAATGGAATATAACCATACGAAAGTAGTAGACTCACATTTCGATATATATCTAACTAGATATATACTACACCAATTCTTGGCCGAAATATATTCCACTGTGATTGTGTTGGACATTTTGAGTAGAGCAGCAGAACAACAACAACCAAAAAAGACCAACAACAGAAAACGAAAAACATGTCCTGCATATTTTTATGCCTTAAGCTTTCCGTGTTTATGGCGAGTATTAAACTGTATTTACCAGTAGACAAAAATGAAAACAACAACCGAATACACCCACCGTAGGATTTATACGTCTCTGTGCAACTCCATACATCCGCCTTATGTCCGTTGGCTGTCGTTTGTTCTACCTCTTTTACCTTCCGCTTCATAACGAGACGTTGATCAAAGTTGTTGCTTTATTTTTGTATCAACGTTTGCAGGTGTTGCCTTCCGCCAATGTTAACGTATTTTGTTTTTAATGTACATTAATCTTAAAAGAGCAACTAATAACATGCAAACTGAAGTTGAAATCAAGTAACAACAAAACGTGTATTTTACATTTTCTAAATTATTTATTTGAGTACTTACGGATTTTGAGTGAGAGTAATTCAAATTATTTTATCACTAAACGGAAATGCTGTGTTGGTAGAAGATTTCTTCTCGGGTCGTGGGGGGCTTGTAACCTTGGTAATAACATTTGTATTATAATGAATTAGCTGGTACATTGGTTGTACGGAGCATTGCTTTAAAATATGAGAGAATTAATGTATTTAATTGCTGTATTATAATGAGATTATTTCAAATTGAGCCAATAAGAAAAGGTCAAAAATCGGGCGGGCCGACTATGTGATACCCTGCACCAATATGCATATTTAGTAGAGCTCACGTAACCAAATAGTATATATTGGGAACTTATGTGAAGTAGATCATACCAACTATGAACCAAATAGCATTACTGTATAGTGCATGATATGACTTAGATAAGGAGTATATTAGAAAATATTTATTGGAGCAATATATATACCGGACCGAGTTTCACCAAATGTTAAAATTCGGTTGAATATGAAAAATCTAACCAATTTGGGCTGATATTTCAGATATGGTGGACCATAACAAAATAATCGAATTAAGATGTGTATCAAAGGTATATAAAAATCTGAACCGATCTCGATAAAATTTGGCAGAGGCATTTTCGAACAGTATCTGATGTCCGGTATCAAATATCATTGTTGTTAAGTGCATATTACGAATGTGAAGAACTTAAACACCAAATCAGATGAAACACATATAGGAGCTATAGCTATATCTGATCCGATTTTCACCAAAATTTGAAGCACTTGCGGAATTCCATCGGAAGTGCCAATATTCAGTTCATTTGGGCTGAAATTAGCCATTTGGTGCACAAAAAAACTTGACATCGGATATAGAGATATATGGAATCTGAACCGATCTGACAAAATTTTAGGCTAGACTTATATCTGAGCTGTATCTGATATCTAGTACCGAAGATCATTGTTGTGTAGTGTATATTACGTATGTGAGGGACTTAAAACCCCAATTCATATAAAACATACATATGGGAGCCAAAGCTATATCTGAACCAAATTTGATGTACTTGCTTCTAGACTGAATTTGATCGGATGTGCTAAAATTCAGGTCATTGGACTGATATTGGCCATTTGGTGTATAATTAACCCGAAATCAGTTGAAGATATATACGGGAGCTATGTCTAAGTTTGAACCGATTCTCATCAATTTCAAAAGGGTTCGTCCATGGACCAAACAAATATTGTTTGCAAAATTTCATCTCAATTGGAAAATAAATGCGACCCACATTCTGTTCACAAAAATACATGGACAGACGGACTGACATGCATAAATCGACTCAGAAAGTGATTCTATGAAGACCCTCAAAAACAACTATGGGTCTTTTCCGATTCCTTCTCCATGTTACAAACAAATGCACAAAGACATAATACCCTTACCACTATGTGGTGTGGGGCATATAAAAATGCACGAAACCGGTATGTCGAATGTTATATTTGGCCCTGTGATTCACACATACCCAGAGAAAATCAATTTCGTTAGGGAATTTGTCTGCCAAATGTATTATTAGACTTATTGAAATACAAATTTTAAATCAGTAAGGAGTGGCGGCCTATTTAACACACTATTTAAATATTAGCCGGAACGATACCTCAACATCGTATAGTCAGGGCTATCATAGTTTTCGAGTAAAACGACGAGACAACGCTAAATTTCTTGGCCAATGCTCCATATTTGCACCTTCTGCAGTTGAAATGAAAACTCAAAATAATAAATATTTAAAATAAAAGCTATATTTACAAAAAAAAGTAAGCAAAGGCTATAGTCCGGCAGGCAGACAGTTTGATACCCTACAACACTACAATTTGCGGTAATTCCCCTAAGAAACATGCCCGTATATACTACACAATAAAGGTCTTTTCGAATAATAATCATAGATCTGGAACCAATATTTTTCAAAAACATAGGATATCTAAACAAGTAAAAAACAAGTAAAAAAGCAGTAAGTTCGGCCGGGCCGAACTTTGAATACCCTCCACCATTTGGAACGAATTAGAAAATTTTCAAAAAAATAAAATCCACTAAAAATTCTTTTACAATTTTTAGAATATCTAATATACGAAGGTGCCGATATATGGGGGGATATACGATTTTGTGGACCTATAAAGACAAATCGATGTCTGCGTGTAAAGTACTTACAAGGAACTCCTTGTGTGGATTCTCAGATAATTACATTGGAAAAATTGGCTAAAATCATCAAAATACCGAATATCGGGGGGTTCAGTTATATGGGGGTTATATGATATCGTGGACCTATATAGACAATTCTTTTTCAGGGGTAGAATGCCCACAAGGGACTCCGTTTGTGGAATTTCAGACAATTCCATTGAAAAATGTGGATAAAATCGTCAAAATTCCAAATATCGGGGGTACCGTTATATGGTGGACCTATATAAATAATTCTCTGCCGAGGTATAAAGTATCCACAAGGAACTCCTTGTGTGGATTTTCAGACAATTCCGTTGAAAAATGTGGGTAAAATAATCAAAATACCGAATATCGGGGGTACCGTTATATGGGGGCTATACCAAAACGTGGACCTATAATTACAATGACCCGCCATACGAACTAGAACCCATTATGACCAACAAATACCAATTTTTAGACAAATCCGTGAAAAAATGTGACGAAAAAAATTAAAATACCGAATATCGGGAGGTACCTTTATATGGGGGCTATATCAAAACGTGGACCCATTCATGCAATGTTTTGTCACACGCACAGGGACCCATTATGACCTACAAGTACCAATTTTCAGACAAATCTGTTAAAAAGGTGGCATAAATAATCAAAATACCGAATATCGGGAGGTACCGTTATATGGGGACTATACCAGAATGTGGACGATATATCTCACGAAATCACGATACAGGCCACATTATTTGACGTAGAGCGTCACAATTGAGCAGAATAGGATGTCTAGGATGGTTGGTATTGAAAATGACATATATCGGTCTACGTTTTGGTATAGTCCCCATATAACAGTACCTCCTGTTATTCGGTATTTTGATGATTTTTGCCGCATTTTTTCATGGATTTGTCTAAAAATTAGTATTTGTTGGTCATAGTAGGTTCTAGCTCCTGTGGCGAAACATTGCATGTATAGATCCACGTTTTGGTATAGCCCCCATATAACGGTATCTCACGATATTCGGTATTTTGATGATTTTTGCCACATGTTCCCACGAATATGTCTAATATGTCATAATTGGTTCTAATGTTTCTATTACCATAAGGTGGAGGGTATTGCATGTTTTTAATTTTAATTTACATGTTTACTTAATGTTGTTTTACTTGTTCATTTTCATTTCATTTTTAAAATAATCCCACAGGGTCCTGCAAAAGTTTTATCTTAGCTTTTGACCGAAACCATGAGTTCATGCAAATCTTCATAGCATTTGCTTAATACATGTCCTCTTAATGAGTATTCAAAATTATATTTTATTCCTCTATATCAATTACTATATCTTCAGCATCAAGGTAAAGGTCACAGGTAACCCTTTTATATTTTTGTAATTTTTCACACGAGATTGTAGTCCATTTCACCAGGTATATATAACCTATATCTAAACCGATCTTTACCAAATTTGACATACTAGCTTCTAAACTCAATTCGGTCGTAAGTGCCAAATTTCATCCCATTTGGGCAAATATTAGACGTTTGGTGCACAATAAAAAGTAAATCGGACGAAGTTATATATGGGAGCTATATCCAAATCTGAACCGATCTCGATAAAATTTAGCAAATGTATTTCTGAGCTGTATTTGATATATTTCCCCAAATATTGTTGTTACAGAGTGCATATTACGGCTGCGGAGGACAAAAATAACAAATCGGATGAACAATATATATGGGAGCTTTAGCTATATCTCAACCAATTTCGATCAAATTTGGCATACTTATTTTTAGGCCTAATTTGGGTGTGTAAGCAAAATTCAATACTGTTTGGGCTGATATTACACGTTTGGTACACAATGAAAGGCAAATCGGACGAAGATATATAAGGGAGCTATATCTAAATGTTGACCGATTATCTCCAATTTCAATAGGGTTCGTCCTTGGGCCAAGCAAATGATCTGTGCCAATTTCAATCATCTGGATCGGGCAATAAATGCGACCTGTACTTTGTTTACAAAAATACATGGACAGACGGACGGACGGACATGAATAAATCGACTCAGAATATGATTCTATGCTGATCATCAAAAGGAACTATGGGTCTATCTCGTTTCCTTTTGCCTGTTACAAACAAATGCACAAAGACATAATACCCTGACCACCTTGTGGTGTAGGGTATAAAAAGTGGATTATATGGCTGCTATTTTTTACAGACATCTGCAATATATGTGTGTGTGACAATTTAAGTACAGCCCAACTGACTGGCAAAAATAATTCACAATATATATAATTACGAAGTGTTACGCGAAAATTTTGTAATAAATACATTTCACTGGAATATTTTAATGCAAAAAAATATATCACATTATATATGATTTGCACATACATATGTTTAATTCAGAAAAACTCCACACTAAACTCTTAGCATCCATAACATGAATATGTATGTAAGAGTAAAATGTGTAATTAGTGTCTTGTTGATTTTACTGCATTTTTCCATTTAATGCCAAAAAATGAAAAAGCTTTTGTAAATCCATTTACAAAACTTTTCAGATAACTGCATTATGGCATTATATGGCAAAGTTATTCTATAAATTTTAAAAATTAGACCTGCAACTAAAACCAAATTAAATTAATTTATTTAAAGTAAAAGTTCAAAGTTTCCAGATTTTATAACTATTCTTCCTTGTTGCTTTGTTTTTTTTGGTATTTCAAAGTAAATTTCAAATAAAATGTTTAATAATATATCTTTCACTTTATATCTTAAGTAAGTAATAAGTATAGATAAGCTATTGAAACATTTTTGCATGCGAGTTTTTTTGTATACCTCCATACATAGTATGGAGGGTATATCAAGTTCGTCATTCCGTTTGCAACTAATCGAAATAATTATTTTAGACCCAACAAAGTATATATATTCACATATTCGGTATTTTAGCCACATTTTCAACGGAATTGTTTGAAATACGGTTTTATTGCCGTTTGAAGGCCATAATTCATGCCAAAGGTGACCAATTCGAATAAATCTAAATTTATTCTAAAATTTGATGTTATTTCCGACAATTTTTGCTTTCATTCAATAAAATTAAAAAAAAAAACTAAAAGTTATGGCGTTTGACTTTGTTGCAGTTTTTTTTTATTTTACTTCCGGGTTCTTAATCTTAACTCCAAAAATCTTTAATCTTTCTTCATCTTAACGGAATTATTTCGAGTTTCGTATTTGTAGTTCGTAATGGGTACTACGACCTATGGCAGAAAATTGTCAGTGCAGGTCCACGTCATCGTATAGCCCCCATATAACGGTACCTTCCGATAGTCTGTATTTTGATGATTTCAGTAATATTATTCACTGGAATCGTTTCAAATTTCGTATTGGAAGATTTTAATGGGTACTACAATCTATGGCAAAAAAAGGATCGTATGCAGGTCCACGTCTTCGTATAGCCCCCATATGACGGTACCTTTCATGATTTTTGCGACATTATTCACCGTAATTGTAACAAATTTCATATTTAAAGTTCGTATTAGGTACTACAGCCTATGAAAAAAAATATAACGGTTTGCATTTAAGTGGTAGTTTTTGGATTTTTTTTAGAATTTTCAAGTTCCTTTCAAATGGTGGAGGGTATTAAAAGTTCGGCCCGGCCGAAATTAGCTGCTTTTTATACCCTACACCACAAGGTGGTCAGGGCATTATGTCTTTGTGCATTTGTTTGTAACAGGCAGAAGGAAACGAGATAGACCCATAGTTCCTTTCGATGATCTGCATAGAATCACATTCTGAGTCGATTTATGCATGTCCGTCCGTCCGTCTGTCCGTCCGTCCGTCCGTCTGTCCGTCCGTCCGTCCGTCCGTCTGTCCATGTATTTTTGTAAACAAAGTACAGGTCGCATTTATTGCCCGATCCAGATGAAATTTTGCAAAGGTCTTTTGTTTGGCCTAAGGACGAACCCTATTGAAATTGGAGATAATCGGTCAAAATTTGGATATAGCTCACATATATATCTTCGTCCGATTTGACTTTTATTGTGCACCAAACGTGTAATATCAGCCCGAATTGTATGGAATTTTGCACATACACCCATATTAGGCCTGAAAATATGTATGCCAAATTTGATCGAAATCGGTTCAGTTATAGCTATAGCTCCCATATATATTGTTCATCCGATTTGTTATTTTTGTCCACCGCCACCGTAATATGCACTATGCAACAACAATATTTGGGGAAATATATCAAATACAGCTCAGAAATGCATTTGCTAAATTTTATCGAGATCGGTTCAGATTTGGATATAGCTCCCATATATAACATCGTCCGATTTACCTTTTATTGTGCACCAAACGTCTAATATTTGTCCAAATTGGATGGAATTTGGCACTTACGACCGAATTGAGTCTAGTAGCTAGTATGTCAAATTTGGTGAAGATCGGTTCAGATATAGTTATAGCTTCCATATATATTATTCATCCGATTTGTTATATTTGGTACCCACAACCGTAATATGCACTCTGTAACAACGATATTCAGGGAAATATATCAAATACAGCTCAGAAATATCGTTGCCAAAGTTTATCGAGATCGGTTCAGATTTGGATATAACTCCCATATATATCTTTATCCGATTTCAAATTAATTGTGCACCAAATGGGCAATACAATTCCGAATTTAGTCCTTTGAACTTTAAATTATAATTATAATCATAGCGTGTATGATTGAATTCTCCCATAGAAACTTTTAATTGTTATGTGGAGCTCTACTTAATTAGCAAAGTGGTGTAGGGTATCATAAAGTCGGCGCCGCCCGACTTTAAGACTTTCTTTACTGGTTTACTTGTTGGGTTTTAATATATACTCGCCAAGGGTTATCATCCAAGGATTAGGGGCAGTTCTGAAAGATTGTCCGATATATTTTGAGAAAATCTCTTATTCCAGCAAAAAAGGTATACAGGGAATTTAAATTTTTAAATTTCTGAGAATCTTAAATCGAATGGAAATTGAGACTACACATACACAAAACAAAATTACCTATAGTCAAAATAAGACATTTGCAAAAACCAAACCACCAAACAGTTAATTGAAACCTTAAAAATACCTAAATACATATGATATAAATATTGCGACGTGCCAGGTTCGGAATATATCGACTACTTCCTTCACTTTATATGAAATGTGTTATAATTATACCCTCAGCCATATGGCTACAGAGGGTATATATCATTTGATACGGTCAAAACGTGCCTAGTCGAAATAACGGTTTTAGACCCTAGGTCTCTTTGGACCAAATCCGTTTCAGAACATTTGGAGTCGATCTAGCGATGTCCGTCCGTCCGTCCGTCCGTCTGTCTGTCTGTCTGGCTGGTGCGCACGATAACTCCCGAAGGGAGTATCCAATTTGGTCCAAACTTGGTACATCGTAATAGTTTTGTCAAACTTAGATCGAGTTCGGAGATGGGCAATATCGGTCCACTCCTTCTGGTACCTCCCCCACAAAAGTTCGAAATTTTCAAAAAATTTATTTTTTTCACAGAAAGAGAAATTATAGTCCGATTTTGCTCCAACTTTGCAAATCCTATTATTTGCGTCAGTGTGAGGTCGGGTGTGAAAATGGAAAATATCGATCCACTCCATCAAGTACCTCCCCCACAAATGGTAAAAATTTTGAATAATTACAACTCTCATAAAATGTGGTGTAAGAGTCCGATTGTCTTAAAATTTTACACATCCCAATATTTATATTAACCCAAGGTCTGGTGTTAAGATGGAATATATTGGTCCACTCCTTCTGGTACCTCCCCCACAAAAGGTCGAAATTTTCAAAAAATATATGTTTTTTTGGACAGAAAGAGAAAGAATAATCCGATTATGCTCCAACTTTGCAAATCCTAATATTTGCATCATTGCTAGGTCTGGTGCGAAAATGGACAATATCGGTCCACTACTTCTGGTACCTCCCCCTCAAAAGGTCGAAATTTTGAATAAAACGCGAAATTAACATCGGACTGCATTTAGACTTGGCACATCTGAAATTTTCTATCAACACAGGATCTGTTAAAAAAAAACGGTGGAGATCGGGCCATTCCTCTTGCTACCTCCCCCACAATGGGGCAAAGTTTTGAATAACCAAAACGTTTATAAAATCCGAAATAAGCATCAGGTTCTCTTTATATTTCACACATCCCATTATTTCCACTAACAAAAGATCCGTTGTGAAGATGGCATATATCGGTCCACTCCTTCTGGTACCTCCCCCACAAAGGCTCAAAATTTTGAATATCCATGAAGCTCATAAAAAGCGAAATTGACATCCGATTCTATTCAAGACTTGGAACATCCCAAAATTTCCATTAACACAACACAGTCCAAACCTAGCACGTTGCAATATTTATATCATATTTATTTAGGTCTGATGCGAAATGGCCAATATTGGCCATAAGGGGTTTAACATTTGAATAATTATAGCAGAAGTCAAAATATTTTTAAATAATCGAGCATTGGCTGAGGGTATACATCTCTCGGCAAAACCGACCGATACTTTTTTACTTATTTTTAGAAAATGTTGAAATGTATATGAGGTATCAAACGTAGTGGATCGAAGTATTCATCTAATACATATTACGAAATCATGAATTCCGATAAATTCCATATTCATATCTGATTTCTAGTTGAGATAGCAAATTGTAAAGAATTGCTGCCTTGTTTCGCAAGTTATGATAGATATAAGTATTGAAAAATGTGACTCTTTGTTTGTAAAGTACCAGAAGGCGTTGGCAGATGTCTAACATCTTCGCTACATATCTTGCGTTAGCAAAAATGTTTGGATGTGTGAAATCTGAAGAGGGATGGATGCTTATTTGAGCATTTTATTTTATTTTATTTTATTATTTTTTTTTGAAGAGAACTGGATGTTTATTTCAGATTTTATGATTGATTTATTTATTCAAAAATTTGAACCTTTGTGGATTAGGTACCAGAAGTGGTCCGATCTCCACCATCTTTATAACAGATCTTGTTTTGATAGAAAGATTGAGATGTGCCAATGGAGGAATGGAGTCGGATGTCAAATTCGCGTTTTATGAGCTTAATGTATGTTCAAAATTTTGATCCTTTGTGAGAGAAGTACCAAAAGAAGTGGATCTATATATCCGATCATTACACCAAATATTGAATTAATGATAATATTGTGATGTGTGTGATGAGAAAAGTGAAGACAATCGGAATCTTATGCCACATTTTACTAGAGTTATAAAGATTAAAAATTCTGACCTTTTGTGTTGAACCTTTGTGCATCTCGCATCTGACCTAGCACTGATGAAAATATTAGGATTTGCTAATTTCTGGCAAAATCGGATGATCCTTTCTCTTTCTGTGCCGTCAAATATTTTCTTTGAAAATGTTGACCTTTTGTGGACCAGAAGGAATAGACCAATATTGCTCATTTCCAAACTAAATCTGTGTATGACGATAATATTACGATTTTTAAAGTTCCGATCAAATCGGGTACGGGACGGACGCTCCTAGATTGACCCCAAATGTCCTGAAGCGGATTTAGTCCAAAGATACCTTGGGTGTAAAATTGTCATTTTGAAGAGGCATGTTGTTGCCGTATTAAATTATATACACCCTCTGTAGCCATATGGCTGAGGGTATAATAATGGACCATTTTATTGGTATTTTAATACGTACATTTGAGAGCCTAATAAATGGTACAAACAATCAAATGTACGTCTTAGGGGTATTGGAGGATCAACTTTTGTAGTTGTGCTATTGACTATTTACAAATTCAAAGTGGAAATTTTTAAACTGTCTTAAAATATCTTGAATTTTCATTTCTTTCTTTTTTACATTATTTATTCTTGTCCGGAATTGTATACATATCAGATATCACTCTAATACGCATTATACCTTGTCCGAAGGTTCTATCTCTTGAATTTATGAAAATCGCTATCACCACAACAATGTTGTTATTCGAGAATATCTTCTTACAGCGTATATGTACAATCTGTTACATGTTAAGTCTGAAGTTGCCGTTGGCCAAGGGTAGGAGTTGGTAGTCGTAATACATACGCATGGAAATGTACATATGCAATTTACATATGCAGTTTCGAACAATTTAAAAGCATCGCATCGCTGCACAAGGAGAGAAGTAGTGGGAGGAGGGAGGGAGAGACAGAGAGATAGAGAGAGAGGGAGAGGAATAAAAAGAGAGGCAGAGGAAGGAAGAGAGGGAGAAGGACGGATAAATAAGGAGGGAGAGAGAGAAAAGTGAGAGAGAAAGGTCAAGAGGTGATTGACCATATGTCAAAAGGTCATAGACCCCATATCAAGAGGTCATTAACCCCACGTCAAAAGGTCATTGACCCCATGTCAAAAGGTCATTGACCCCATGTCAAGAGGTCAATGACCCCATATCAAGAGGTCATTCACCCCATGTCAAGAGGACATTGACCCTTTGTCAAAACGTCATTGACCCCATGTCAAAAGGTCGTTGACCCCATGTCAAGAGGTCATTGACCCCATGTCAAACAGAGAGAGAAAGTCATTGACCCCATGTCAAGAGGTCATTCACCCCATGTCGAGAGGTCGTTGACCCTATGTCGAGAGGTTATTGACCCCACATCAAGAGGTCATTGACCCCATATCAAGAGGTCATTGACCACATGTCAAAAGATCATTGACCCCATGTCAAAAGGTCATTGACCCCATGTCAAGAGGTCATTGACCCTATGTCAAAACGTCATTGACACCATGTCAAGAGGTCAATGACCCCATATCAACAGGTCATTGACCCCATGTCAAAAGGTCATTGAGCCCATGTCAAGAGGTCATTGACCCCATGTCAAAAGGTCATTGACCCTATATCAAAAGATCCTTGACCCCTTGGCATTAGGTCATTGACCCCATGTCAAAACGTCATTGACCCCATGTCAGAAGGTCGTTTACCCCATGTCAAGAGGTCATTGACCTCATGTCGAGAGATCATTGACCCCATGTCAAGAGGTCAAAGAACCCATGTCAAAAGGTCATTGACCCCATGTCGAGAGATCATTGACCCCATGTCAAGAGGTCAAAGAACCCATGTCAATAGGTCAAAGACACCATGTCGAGAGTCATTTCAAGAGTTCAATGAACCTATGTCAATATTGAATCCACATAGTTTCATTTAAAAATGTTTTTATACCCTCCGCCTTAGTATGGAGGTTATATTAAGTTTGTCATCCCGATTGTAACACTTCCCTTGCCCTATATTTGGTATTTGATGATTTTAGCGACATTATTCATCGGAATTGCATAATATTTCGTATTTGAAGTTCCTAGTGGGTACTGCCATATCTGACTGAAAATTGCGTATGCAGGTTCATGTCTTCGTAGGCCTTAATGTGATGGTAATTTTCTATATTCGATATTTTTATGAATTAGCATTGTTTTCCAATGAAATTTTGTTGAAAATGAATGTCATGTTCCAAATGAAGGAGGGTATTAAAAGATCGGTCCAGCCGAATGATGTTTTTACTTGAAGAAAATATAGATTGGGTTTTCTATTTGTTTTTGTTTTGAGATTGCTACTTGAAGTAAAATACGAAAAAGGTATGACTATTATAAGAGCATCACTCATATATTTTGTTAAAAAATTGATTTGGCAACATTGATTTCTAAAAATATTTTAACCGAATTTTTAACAGATTTATTTTTTTTTTTTTTTTGAAAATTGCGAAATTCGTTCCAAGTGGTGGAGGGTATTCAAACCTTCAGCTTTTTTTATCTTATGATGGAGGGTATTGAACTTACTGGCCTTGCCGAACTCAATGTTTTTTACTTGGTGAAAATATACAAATAAGTAAATATAATTTAGGAGTAAGTAAATATTAGTTGGCTTGATACTTGAAGTAAAATACGTAAAAGATATGACCATAATAATAGCATCACTCATATATTTTGTTAAAAAAATCATTTTGGCAACATTGATTTATAAAAATATTTGTTACACTAGCACTGCAATTTTTATTTTATTTTATTTTTTTCTAGCTTAGTAGTTTGGTGGATACGTGTCAATACTACTTGCATTACATGGTAAGATAAATGCATTAGCCTCTGCATATTTGCCCACTGCATCATCACATATAAGAATAGTTTCAAGTTAAAAACTCATTGTTTTTTATTTGTTTACTTCATTTGTGTGGAACTAACTCTAACATTCCGCAGTAAAGTCGGGTACTTACACTCTGTGCCGTCGTTACTCATTACTTGGTAATGAGGATAATAAGTTATTTTGCAATGCGACGATGCTACTTTCTCTATGTGTCTCCACCTATAGAGTTTTGCTACTTAACAAATATAAATATGAATAAAAACAAAATAAATATTACTGCTGCTCTACATATGCGCATTATTGTATTTGAGTGGGTATAGTCAGTTGAGTTTGTTAATTATAACACATTACAGGGCCGAACAAACGATCTAAACGGTATATACGTTAGCAGTATAAAAACACCAACAATAGTACAAGGTGTATCTTTTAGTTACCCTGGCATGCAGTATATACCGCGCGTGTCTGCTTTATTGCAATCTTGTTCTGCTTTAATGTGGCAACAGGAGCAACAATTATTTTTCCCCTTTTTCGTTAACATCTTTGTTCGGCGTTTTCCTGCAAATGCTTGTGGTTGTGTTGTTTTTGTTGCAGTTGTTATTGTTATGGATACTTGCCGCAACAGTTCATTGTATTCATCATTGGAAAATAATACCATAGAGCTCTCATCACTCATGGAGGAAAAACATAAAAATTCAAGTAGACAATGAGACACCTGCGAGACGTAAATTTTTCTGTTGGTCCTGCCGCAATTGTTGTAGTTTATTTAACGAATGTACAACGCATTCATAGGCAGAGTTAAAAAAGCGGGACTTTTTTTAAATTAAATCCACTGTTGAATGAAAACTGTGAAAAGCTAATTGAAATATGTACGTGTAGTAAGTCATATGTCATATTAATATAAAACTGGCTTCATCGATTAGGGAAATTTTATATAAGGATTGTAAGGTATCCTTTGGTTCGACGAAATAGCTTTGATCTCCAGTTAACAAAAATTTACTTACGATTTTAAAAAATTATTACTAGAACTTTATTTCCGTACGCATAAAACATTTCAAACTTGAGGTAAAAATTTAAATAATTTAAGTACAACCAGGGTAATATTAGGTGAAATTTTCCACGAGAAAGGCTTTACGTTTAACATCTACGCAACTGAGTGTTAATATTAAGAGGCCTCAGGACTAATATATATTTCAGAATAAGGAAAGGAAGGACTTGTTTTTTTCTGGTATACCTCACTAACTGGCTTCTTCTTCTTCTATATCTATAAAAGAGGAAAATGTTAGTACGTTTGATTGTTTGTTTGTAATTTATAGACTAAAAAACTGCTAAACAGATTTTTCTGAAAAATGCCATATACAGGATGAGATGAAAAAACTGCAACCAACTTCAGACTGCTGTCATTTCAAAGCCACAGCTGTTAAAATTATTCCAGTGACAGCTCATTATATTCTTTACAAGCGCACAAAAGCATTTTGTTGAGAATTTTCCAGAAAAAAGTTATTCGTGATGGAATTCAAGCGTGATAGTGTAATTTCTTTATATTTGGCTGGAAAACAACTAGTGGCTATCGTTAGAGCACTCCAGCACTCTCGTACCATCGCTCGTTACCGTGACACTGGTAGCGTATTCATAACGCCTTAATATTAACATTTCGGGGTTTTTAGCTATTATTTGTGATCACTTTTTGAGGCATGAATTATTCAATATTTTAAAATGGCCACAACTCCTTTTTAGCTATTATTTGTGATAACTTTTTGAGGCATAAATTACCCAAAATTTTAAAATGGCCATATCTCCTTAAATATTTGCATTCGGGGTTTGAGCTATTATTTGTGATCAATTTTTGAGGAATGAATTATTCAATATTTTAAAATGGCCATAACTGCATAAATTTTAACATTTCGGGGTTTTTAACTATTATTTGTGATCATTTTTTGAGACATGAATTATTCAATATTTTAAAATGGCCATAACTCTATAAATTTTAACATTTCAGGGGTTTTAGCTATTATTTGCGATTAATTTTTGAGGTATGAATTATTCAATATTTAACTCTTTAAATATTAACATTTTGGGGTTTTCATCTATTATTTATGATCACTTTTTGAAGTATGAATTATGCAATATTTTAAAATGGCCATAACTCCTTAAATATTAACATTTCCGGGTTTTTAGCTATTATTTGTGATCACTTTTTGAGACATGAATTATTCAATATTTTAAAATGACAATAACTCTTTAAATATTAACATTTCGGGGCTTCTCGATTAGGGAAATTTTATATAAGGATTGTAAGGTATCCTTTGATTCGACGAAATAGCTTTGATCTCCAGTTAACAAAAATTTACTTACGATTTTAAAAAATTATTACTAGAACTTTATTTCCGTACGCATAAAACATTTCAAACTTGAGGTAAAAATTTAAATAATTTAAGTACAACCAGGGTAATATTAGGTGAAATTTTCCACGAGAAAGGCTTTACGTTTAACGTCTACGCAACTGAGTGTTAATATTAAGAGGCCTCAGGACTAATATATATTTCAGAATAAGGAAAGGAAGGACTTGTTTTTTTCTGGTATACCTCACTGACTGGCTTCTTCTTCTTCTATATCTATAAAAGAGGAAAATGTTAGTACGTTTGATTGTTTGTTTGTAATTTATAGACTAAAAAACTGCTAAACAGATTTTTCTGAAAAATGCCATATACAGGATGAGATGAAAAAACTGCAACCAACTTCAGACTGCTGTCATTTCAAAGCCACAGCTGTTAAAATTATTCCAGTGACAGCTCATTATATTCTTTACAAGCGCACAAAAGCATTTTGTTAAGAATTTTCCAGAAAAAAGTTATTCGTGATGGAATTCAAGCGTGATAGTGTAATTTCTTTATATTTGGCTGGAAAACAACTAGTGGCTATCGTTAGAGCACTCCAGCACTCTCGTACTCCACCACTCTCGTTACCGTGACACTGGTACCGTATTCATAACGCCTTAAATATTAACATTTCGGGGTTTTTAGCTATTATTTGTGATCACTTTTTGAGGCATGAATTATTCAATATTTTAAAATGGCCACAACTCCTTTTTAGCTATTATTTGTAATAACTTTTTGAGGCATAAATTACCCAAAATTTTAAAATGGCCATATCTCCTTAAATATTTGCATTCGGGGTTTGAGCTATTATTTGTGATCAATTTTTGAGGAATGAATTATTCAATATTTTAAAATGGTCATAACTGCATAAATTTTAACATTTCGGGGTTTTTAACTATTATTTGTGATCATTTTTTGAGACATGAATTATTCAATATTTTAAAATGGCCATAACTCTATAAATTTTAACATTTCAGGGGTTTTAGCTATTATTTGCGATTAATTTTTGAGGTATGAATTATTCAATATTTAACTCTTTAAATATTAACATTTTGGGGTTTTCATCTATTATTTATGATCACTTTTTGAAGTATGAATTATGCAATATTTTAAAATGGCCATAACTCCTTAAATATTAACATTTCCGGGTTTGTAGCTATTATTTGTGATCACTTTTTGAGACATGAATTATTCAATATTTTAAAATGACAATAACTCTTTCAATATTAACATTTCGGGGCTTTTGGCAATTATTTTTGATCACTTTTTGAAGTATGAATTATTCAATATTTTAAAATGGTCATAACTTGTTAAGTATTAACATTTCGGGGTGTTTAGATATTATTTGTGATCACTTTTTGAAGCATGAATTATTCAATATTTTAAAATGGCCATAAGTCCTTAAATATTAACATTTCAGGGTTTTTAGCTTTTATTTGTGATCACTTTTTGAGACATGAATTATTCAATATTTTAAAATGGCCATAACTCCTTAAATATTAACATTTCAGGGTTTTTAGCTTTTATTTGTGATCACTTTTTGAGGCATGAATTATTTAACATTTAACCTTAAGAATCATTTACCTTAAGAATCAACATTTCGGGGTTTTAAGCTATTATTTGTGACCACTTTTTAAGCACGAATTATTCAATATTTTAAAATGGCCATAACTGCATAAATTTTAACATTTCGGGGTTTTTAGCTATTATTTGTGATCACTTTTTGAGACATGAATTATTCAATATTTTAAAATGACAATAACTCTTTAAATATTAACATTTCGGGGCTTTTAGCTATTATTTTTGATCACTTTTTGAAGTATGAATTATTCAATATTTTAAAATGGCCATAACTTGTTAAGAATTATTCAATATTTTAAAATGGCCATAACTCCTTAAATATTAACATTTCAGGGTTTTTAGCTTTTATTTGTGATCACTTTTTGAGACATGAATTATTCAATATTTTAAATGACAATAACTCCTGAAATATTAACATTTCAGAGTTTTTAGCTATTATTTGTGATCACTTTTTGAGGCATGAATTATTCAATATTTTAGAATAGCCATAACTCCTTATATATTAACTTTTCGGGGTTTTTTGCTATTATTTGTGATCACTTTTTCAGGCATGAATCAATCAATATTTTAAAATGGCCGTAACTCCTGAAATATTAATATTTCAGGGTTTTTAGCTATTATTTGTGATCACATTTTGAAGCATAAATTACCCAATATTTTAAAATGGCCATAACTCCTTAAATATTTACATTTCGGGGTTTTTAGCTATTATTTGTGATCACTTTTTGAGGCATGAATTATTCAATATTTTAAAATGGCCATAATTCCTTAAATATTAACATTTCGGGGTTTTAAGCTATTATTTGTGATCACTTTTTGAGGCATAAATTACACAAAAATTTTAAAATAGCCATATCTCCTTTAATATTTACATTCGGGGTTTTGAGCTATTATTTATGATCAATTTTTGAAGCATGAATTATTCAATATTTAAAAATGGCCATAACTGCATAAACTTTAAAACTTCGGCGTTTTTAGCTTTTAGTTGTGATCATTTTTTGAGTCATTAATTATTCAATATTTTAGAATAGCCATAACTCCTTATATATTAACTTTTCGGGGTTTTTAGCTATTATTTGTGATCACTTTTTGAGGCTTGAATCATTCAATATTTTAAAATGGCCATAAGTCCTTAAATATTTACATTTCGGGGTTTTTAGCTATTATTTGTGATCAGTTTTTGAGGCTTGAATCATTCAATATTTTAAATTAGCCATATCTCCTTTAATATTTACATTCGGGGTTTTGAGCTATTATTTGTGATCAATTTTTGAGGCATGAATTATTCAATATTTAAAAATGGCCATAACTGCATAAACTTTAAAACTTCGGCGTTTTTAGCTTTTAGTTGTGATCATGTTTTGAGTCAATATTTTAGAATAGCCATAACTCCTTAAATATTAACATTTCGGGGTTTTAAGCTGTTATTTGTGATCAATGTTTGTGGTATGAATTATTCAATATTTAAATCCTTAAATATTAACATTTTGGGGTTTTTATCTATTATTTATGATCACTTTTTGAAGCATGAATTATTCAATATTTTAAAATGGCCATAACTCCTTAAATATTAACATTTCGGGGTTTTTAGCTATTATTTGTGATCACTTTTTGAGGCTTGAATCATTCAATATTTTAAAATGGCCATAACTCCTTAAATATTAACATTTCGGGGTTTTAAGCTATTATTTGTGATCACTTTTTGAGGCATAAATTATCCAAAATTTTAAAATGGCCATATCTCCTTTAATATTTACATTCTGGGGTTTAAGCTATTATTTGTGATCAATTTTTGAGGCATGAATTATTCAATATTTAAAAATGGCCATAACTGCATAAATTTTAACATTTCGGGGTTTTTAGTTATTATTTGTGTTCACTTTTTGAGGCATGAATCATTCAATATTTCAAAATGGCCACAAGCCCTTAAATATTTACATTTCGGGGTTTTTAGCTATTCAATATTTTAAAATGGCAATAAGACCT
Source organism: Musca domestica (assembly GCF_030504385.1). NCBI lineage: Eukaryota > Metazoa > Arthropoda > Insecta > Diptera > Muscidae > Musca > Musca domestica. The sequence continues at coordinate 5,546,663 of NW_026712296.1, read as the reverse complement.
TAAATATTAACATATCGGGGTCTTTAGCCATTATTTGCGATCACTTTTTGAGACATGAATTATTCAATATTTTAAAATGACAATAACTCCGTAAATAAACTCCGTTTGTGATCACTTTTTGAGGCATGAATCATTCAATATTTTTAAATGGCCATAAGTCCTTAAATATTTACATTTCGGGGTTTTTAGCTATTATTTGTGATCACTTTTTGAGGCATAAATTACCCAAAATTTTAAAATGGCAATATCTCTTTAAATATTTACATTCGGGGTTTTGAGCTATTATTTGTGATCAATTTTTGAGGCATGAATTATTCAATATTTAAAAATGGCCATAACTGCATAAATTTTAACACTTCGGGGTTTTTAGCTTTTAGTTGTGATCATTTTTTGAGTCATGAATTATTCAATATGTTAGAATAGCCATAACTCCTTATATATTAACTTTTCGGGGTTTTTAGATATTATTTGTGATCACTTTTTGAGGCTTGAATTATTCAATATTTTAAAATGCCCATAACTCCTTAAATATTAACATTTCGGGGTTTTAAGCTATTATTTGTGATCACTTTTTGAGGCATAAATTACCCAAAATTTTAAAATGGCCATATCTCCTTTAATATTTACATTCGGGGTTTTGAGCTATTATTTGTGATCAATTTTTGAGGCATGAATTATTCAATATTTAAAAATGGCCATAACTGCATAAATTTTAACATTTCGGTATTTTTAGCTATTATTTGCGATTACTTTTTGAGGTATGAATTATTCAATATTTTAAAATGGCCATAACTCCTTAAATATTAACATTTCGGGGATTTTTGCTATTATTTGTGATCAATGTTTGTGGTATGAATTATTCAATATTTAATTCCTTAAATATTAACATGTCGGGGTTTTTAGCTATTATTTGTGATCACTTTTTGAGGTATGAATCATTCAATATTTAACTCCTTGAATATTAACATTTCGGGGGTTTTGAGCTATTATTTGTGATCACTTTTTGAGGTATGATTTATTCAATATTTTAAAATGGCCATAACTCCTTAAATATTAACATTTCGGGTTATTTAGCTATTATTGGCGATCACCTTTTAAGGCATGAATTAATCAATATTTTAAAACGGCCATAACTCATTAAATAATAACATTTCGGGGTTTTAAGCTATTATTTGTGATCTCTTTTTGAGGCATCAATTATTCAATGTTTTAAAATGGCCATAACTTCTTATATATTAACATCTCACTTTTGAGGCATGAATTACTCATTATTTTAAAATGACAATAACTCCTTAAATATTAACATTTTCGGCTTTTTAGCTATTATTTGTGATCCCTTTTTAAGGCATAAATTACCCAAAATTTTAAAATGCCCATATCTCCTTAAATATTTACATTCTGGGGTTTGAGCTACTATTTGTTATCAATTTTTGAGGAATGAATTATTCAATATTTTAAAATGGCCATAACTGCATAAATTTTAACATTTCGGGGTTTTTAGCTATTATTTGTGATCAGTTTTTGAGGCATGAATTATTCAATATTTTGAAATGGCCATAACTCCTTAAATGTTCAAATTTCGGGGTTTTTAGCTATTATTTATGATCACTTTTTGAGACATGAATTATTTAATATTTTAAAATGACAATAACTCCTTAACTATTAAGATTTCGGGGTTTTTAGCTATTGTTTGTGATCACTTTTAGAGGCATGAATCATTCAATATTTTAAAATGGCCATAAGTCCTTAAATATTTACATTTCGGGATTTTTAGCTATTCTTTGTTATTAATATTAACATTTCAAGCTTTTGAGCTATTATTTGTGACCACTTTTTGAGGCATGAATTATTCAATATTTTAAATGGCCATAACTCTTTAAATAATAACATCTAGGGATTTTTAGCTTTTATTTGTGATCACGTTTTTAAGCAGGATATATTCCATATATTAAAATGGCCATAAATCCTTAAATATTAACATTTTGGGGGTTTTAGCTATTATTCATGACCACTTTTTGAGACATGAATTATTCAATATTTTAAAATTGCCATAACTCCTTAAATATTAACATTTCAAGGTTTTTAACTATTATTTCTTATCACTTTTTGAGACATGAATTATTCAATATTTTAAAATTGCCATAGCTCCTTAAATATTAACATTTCGGGATTTTTAGCTATTCTTTGTTATTAATATTAACATTTCAAGGTTTTTAACTATTATTTGTTATCACTTGTTGAGGCATGAATTATTTAACATTTTAAAATTGCCATAACTACTTAAGTATCAACACTTCGGGTTTTAAGCTATTATTTGTGACCACTTTTTAAGCACGAATTATTCAATATATTAAAATGGCAATTACTCCTTAAATATTAACATTTCGGGGTTTTTAGCTATTATCTGTGACCACTTTTTGAGGCATGGATTATTCAGTATTTTAAAATTGCCATAACTCCTTAAATATTAACATTTGGGGGTTTTAAGCTATTATTTGTTATCACTTTTTGAGGGGTTTTTCAATGTTTTAAAATGCCCATAACTCCTTAAATTCAAAATTGCCATAACTCCTTAAATATTAACATTTCAAGGTTTTTAACTATTATTTGTTATCACTTTTTGAGGCATGAATTATTCAATATATTAAAATGGCCTTAACTCTTTAAATATTAACATTTCGGGGTTTTTAACTATTATTTTAACTTTTCAGCGTTTTTAGCTATTATTTGTGGTCACAGTTGAGGCTGAATTATTCAATACTTTAAAATGGCCATAACACCTTAAATATTTACATTTCGGGGCTTGTAGCTATTAGTTGTGATCACTTTTTGAGGCATGAATTATTCAATATTTTAAAATTGCCATAACTCCTTAAATATTAATATTTCGGGGTTTTTAGCTATTATTTGTGACCACTTTTTGAGGCATGAATTATTCAATATTTTAAATGGCCATAACTCGTTAAATAATAAAATTTCGGGATTTTTAGCTATTATTTGTGATCACGTTTTTAAGCATGAATTATTCAATATATTAAAATGGACATAACTCCTTAAATATTAATATTTTGGGGGTTTTAGCTATTATTCATGATCACTTTTTGAGACCTGAATTATTCAATATTTTAAAATTGCCATAACTCCTTAAATATTAACATTTCAAGGTTTTTAACTATTATTTGTTATCACTTTTTGAGACATGAATTATTCAATATTTTAAAATTGCCATAGCTCCTTAAATATTAACATTTCGGGATTTTTAGCTATCTTTTGTTACTAATATTAACTTTTCAAGGTTTTTAACTATTATTTGTTATCACTTTTTGAGGCATGAATTATTTAACATTTTAAAATTGCCATAACTCCTTAAGAATCAACATTTCGGGGTTTTAAGCTATTATTTGTGACCACTTTTTAAGCACGAATTATTCAATATATTAAAATGGCAATTACTCCCTAAATATTAACAATTCGGGGTTTTTAGCTATTATCTGTGATCACTTTTTGAGGCATGAATTATTCAGTATTTTAAAATTGCCATAACTCCTTAAATATTAACATTTGGGGGTTTTTAGCTATTATTTGTTATCACTTTTTGAGGGGTTTTTCAATGTTTTAAAATGCCCATAACTCCTTAAATTTAAAATTGCCATAACTCCTTAAATATTAACATTTCAAGGTTTTGAACTATTATTTCTTATCACTTTTTGAGGCATGAATTATTAATATTTTAAAATTGCCAAAACTCCTTAAATATTACCATTTCAAGGTTGTTATCTATTATTTGTTATCACTTTTTGAGGCATGAATTATTCAATATATTAAAATGGCCTTAACTCTTTAAATATTAACATTTCGGGGTTTTTAACTATTATTTGTTATCACTTTTTGAGACATGAATTATTCAATATTTTAAAATGACAATAACTCCTTAAATATTAACATTTCGGGGTTTTTAACTATTATTAGTGATCACAGTTGAGGCTGAATTATTCAATACTTTAAAATGGCCATAACTCCTTAAAGATTTACATTTCGGAGTTTTTAGCTATTATTTGTGATCACTTTTTGAGGCATGAATTATTCAGTATTTTAAAATGACAATAACTCCTTAAATATTAACATTTCGGGGTTTTTAACTATTATTAGTGATCACAGTTGAGGCTGAATTATTCAATACTTTAAAATGGCCATAACTCCTTAAAGATTTACATTTCGGAGTTTTTAGCTATTATTTGTGATCACTTTTTGAGGCATGAATTATTCAATACTTTAAAATGGCCATAACTCCTTAAAGATTTACATTTCGGAGTTTTTAACTATTATTTGTTATCACTTTTTGAGGCATGAATTTTTCAATGTTTAACAAGTAAAAAAGCTGTAAGTTCGGCCGGGACGAACTTTTAATACCCTCCACCATTTGGTACAAATTTGGCATTTTCTAATAAATAAAATCCGTTAAAAATTCTGTTAAAATCTTAAGAATACCGAATGCTTATACGACGACGTGGGCCAGCATAGGCAACTTTTGTCATAAGTTATTACACTATTTAAATGCGAAACATGAAGAAAAATATGTTTATAATCTAGCTAATATCAGTAAAATACCGAATATGGGGGGTACCGTTATATGGGGGCTATACGAAGACATGGACCTGCACAGACAATTTTCTGGCATGGGCCGAAGTATCCATTCCGAAATTCACATGTGAAATTTGAAACAATCCCGGTAAATAATGTCGCTAAAATCATCAAAATACCGAATATCGGGGGGTACGGTATATGGGGGCTATATGAAGACGTGGACCTATATGGCCCATTTTCTGTTTTATGCTGTAGTATCTATTACGAACTGCAAACACCAAATTTGGAACGATTTCGCTGAATAATTTCGCTAAAATCATCAAAATACCGAATACCGGGGGGTACCGTTATATAGGGGCTATATGAAGAAGTGGACCTACATGGCTCATTTTTTGATTTAGGATGTAGTATCCATTACGAAGTTCAAATACCAAATTTGAAACGATTCCGGTAAACAATGTCGCAAAAATCATCAAAATACCGAATATCGGGGGTACCGTTATATGGGGGCTACACGAAGACATGGACCTGCACAGATAATTTTCTGTTTTAGGCTGTAGTATTCATTACGAACTTCAAATGCCAAATTTGAAACAATTCCGGCGAATAATGTCGCTAAAATCATAAAAATACTGAATATCGGGAGGTACAGTTATATGGGGGCTATATGATAACTTGGACCTACATGGCCCATTTACGAACTTAACCTACCTACTGGCAAAATATACATTTGTGCAAAATTTTAGCCTTCTATCTCAATTCGTTCGAAAGATAGCGTGATTACAACAGACAGACAGACAGACGGACAGACAGACAGACAGACACACAGACAGACAGACGGACATGGCTAAATCGTCTTAGAATTGTACGCTGATCAAGAATATATATACTTTGTTGGGTCTGACATGAGTATTTCGAGGAGTTACAAACGGAACGACAAAATTAATATACCCTCCATAGTATGGTGGAGGGTATAAAAACGGCGAAAACTCCTTAAATAGTAACATTTCGGGAGTTTTAGCTATTATTTGTGATCACTTTTTGAGGCATGAATTATTCAATATTTTAAAATTACCATAACTCCTTAAATATTAACATTTCGGTGTTTTTAGCTATTATTTGTGACCACTTTTTGAGGCATGAATTTTTCAATGTTTAACAAGTAAAAAAGCAGTAAGTTCGGCCGGGCCGAACATTTAATACCCTCCACCATTTGCAATGAATTTGGAAATTTTCAAAAAATAAAATCCTTAAAAAATTCTGTTAAAATTTTAAAAATACCGAATATAGCCGTTATTTTGGGGTCCATACGACGTGGACATACATAGGCATTGTTTGTCATAAGCCATTACCATATTCAAATTCGAAACTTGAAATAAACGGTGAATAATGTAGCTAAAATCATCAAAATACCGAATATAGGGAGGTACAGTTATATGGGGCTATACGAAGACCTGGACCCGCACAGACAATTTTCTGTCACAGACTGTAGTTCCCATAACGAACTTCAAATACCAATTTTAAAACAATTCCGGTGAATAATGTCGCTAAAATCATCAAAATACCGAATATAGGGAGGTACCGTTATATGGGGGCTATATGAAGACGTGGACCTGCATATACAATTTTCTGTCTTAGGGTGTAGTATCCATTTTGAACTTCAAATACCAAATTTGAAACAATTCCCGTGAATAATGTCGCTAAAATCATCAAAATACCGAATATCGAGAGGTACCGTTATATGGGGGCTATACGAAGACGTGGACCTGCACGGATAATTTTCCGTCTTAGGGTGTAGTATCTATTTTGAACTTCAAATACCAAATTTGAAACAATTCCCGTGAATAATGTCGCTAAAATCATCAAAATACCGAATATAGGGAGGTACCGTTATATGGGGTCTATATGAAAACGTGGACCTACATGGCCCATTTACGAACCTATCTCAATTTATTCGAAAGATAGCGTGATTACAACAGACAGACGGACAGACAGACAGACAGACAGACAGACAGACAGACGGACAGACAGACAGACAGACGGACATCGCTAAATCGACTTAGAATTTTACGCTGATCAAGAATATATATACTTTGTTGGGTCTGATATGAGTATTTCGAGGAGTTACAAACGGAATGACGAAGTTAATATACCCTCCATAGTATGGTGGAGGGTATAAAAACGGCGAAAACTCCTTAAATAGTAACATTTCGGGAGTTTTAGCTATTATTTGTGATCACTTTTTGAGGCATGAATTATTCAATATTTTAAAGTTACCATAACTCCTTAAATATTAACATTTCGGGGTTTTTAGCTATTATTTGTGACCACTTTTTGAGGCATGAATTATTATACCCTCCACCTTGGAAAGGAGGGTATATTAACTTTGTCATTCCGTTTGTAACATCCTTAAATATTCGTCGTAGACCCCATAAGCATAAAATTCTAAGTCGATTTAACGATGTCCGTCTGTCTGTCTGTCTGTCCGTCAGTCTGTCTGTCTGTTGAAATCACGATACAGCCCACATTATTTGACGTAGAGCGCCAAAATTTAGCAGAGCAATTGGTATTGTGTCTAGGATGGTTGGTATTGAAAATGAGATATATCGGTCCACGTTCTGGTATAGTCCCCATATAACGGTACCTCCCGATATTCGGTATTTTGATGATTTATGCCACATTATTTAACGGATTTGTCTGAAAATTGGTATTTGTAGGTCATAACAGGTCCCTGTATGTGTGGCAAAACATAGCATATATAGGTCCACGTTTTGGTATAGCCTTCATATAATGGTACCTCCCGATATTCGATATTTTGATTATTTTTGCCACAGTTTTTAACGGATTTGTCTAAAAATTGGTATTTGTTGGTCATAATGAGTTCCAGCTCCGGTGGCGAAACATTGCATGTATGGGTCCATGATTTGGTATAGCCCCCATATAACGGTACCTCCCGATATTCGGTATTTTGATGGTTTTTGCAACATTTTTTCACTGATTTGTGTAAAAATTGGTATTTGTGAGTCATAATGGGTCCTAGTTCGTGTGGCGAAACATTGTATGTATAGGTCCACGTTTTGGTATAGTCCCCATATAACGGTAGCTCCCAATATTCGGTATTTTGATGATTTTTGACTGATTTTTTCACGAATTTCACTGAAAATTTGGTAGTTGTAGATCATAATGGGTCCCAGTTCGTGTGGCGAGTCATTGTAATTATAGGTCCACGTTTTGGTATAGCCCCCATATAACGGTACCTCCCGATATTCGGTAATTTGATGATTTTTGCCACTTTTTTCACGTATTTGTCTGAAAATTGGTATTTGTAGGTCATAATGGGTTCTAGCTCCGTTGGCGGAACCTTGTATGTGTAGGTCCACGATTTGGTAGAGCCCCCATATAACGGTACCTCCCGATATTCGGCATTTTAATGGTTTTTGCCACATTTCTTCTAATGTTTCCTTTACCCTAAGGTGGAGGGTATTAAAAGTTTGGCCTGGCCGAACTTAATGTTTTTTTACTTGTTCAATATTTTAAAATTGCCATAACTCCTTAAATATTAACATTTCGGGGTTTTTAGCTTTTATTTGTGACAAACTTTTGAGGCATGAATTGTTCAATATTTTAAAATTGCCATAACTCCTTAAATATTAACATTTCGGGGGTTGTAGCTATTATTTGTGACCACTTTTTGAGACATGAATTATTCAATATTTTAAAATTGTCATAACTCCTTAAATATTAACATATCGGGGTTTTTGGCTATTATTTGTGATCACTTTTTAAGGCATGAATTATTCATTATGTTAATATGGTCATAACTCCTTAAATTTTAACATTTCAGCGTTTTAAGCTATTATTTGTGATCACAGTTGAGGCTGAATTATTCAATACTTTAAAATGCCCATAACACTTTAAATATTTACATTTCGGGGCTTGTAGCTATTATTTGTGATCACTTTTTGAGGCATGAATTGATCAATATTTTAAAATTGCCATAACTCTTTAATATTAATATTTCGGGGTTTTTAGCTATTATTTGTCACCACTTTTTGAGGCATGAATTATTCAATATTTTAAATGGCCATAACTCTTTAAATAATAACATCTCGGGATTTTTAGCTATTATCTGTGACCACTTTTTGAGGCATGAATTATTCAATATTTTAAAATGACAATAACTCCTTAAATATTAACATTTCAAGGTTTTTAACTATTATTCGTTATCACTCTTTGTGGCATGAGTTATTTAACATTTTAAAATTGCCATAACTCCTTAAGTGTCAACATTTCGGGGTTTTAAGCTATTATTTGTGACCACTTTTTAAGCACGAATTATTCAATATATTAAAATGGCAATTACTCCTTAAATATTAACATTTCGGGGTTTTTAGCTATTATCTGTGACCACTTTTTGAGGCATGAATTATTCAATATTTTAAAATTGCCATAACTTCTTAAATATTAATATTTGGGGTTTTTAGCTATTTTTTATTATCACTTTTTGAGGGGTTTTTCAATGTTTTAAAATGCCCATAACTCCTTAAATTTAAAATTGCCTCGTTAAATATTAACATTTCAAGGTTTTTAACTATTATTTGTTATCACTTTTTGAGGCATGAATTATTCAATATTTTGAAATGGTCATATCTCCTTAAATATTAGCATTTCGGAGTTTTTAGCTATTATTTGTGATCACTTTTTGAGGCATGAATTATTCAATATCTTGAGTGGCCATAACTCCTTAAATATTAATATTTCGAGGTTTTTGTTGTTATTTGTGATCACTTTTTGAGGCATGAATTATTCAATATAAAAATTATTTGGCATTATTTTCTACTCCTCGAAAGGAGAACAGGTAACAACGGCTATAGTCGTGTGGGGTCGACCATGTGATACCCTGCAACACTAAAATATCACTCCTAAGGGGAATCCAAATATATTCTGGTAGGTTTCGTTTTTGAAATAATAAGGTATTAAAATCAATTCCATAGAGACGTAGTGTGCCATTTTACGTGCTAAATATAAAACTATAACATCTTTCAAAATTCCGTGTGGATTAGTTTTTTAATTGTGACCTGTAGAGCAACGGCTATATGTAACCCTAAAAATATACATCTAAAACATCAGGCTTCAATTCTGACCCTAACCTATGTGAAAAAATCTTAATGTGAATAAATCTTTTGTGTCTCGTACCATCCCACATTACCGAGATACTGGTAGCGTAGCACGACTTCAAGGAAGTGGACTTAAGAAAATAGCAACATCAGCAGAAATGGTTAAAAAAGTAAAGAAGCGACTTGATAGAACATATCGCAATATTCCATTCGGCAAGTATTGGAAAATAAGCTCGGGGTAAAACCATTGAAATTCCAAAGAGTCCAAGAACTTACACCACAAGAAAATAAACTCAAAAGTGCTAAAGAGATGCTTAGCTTGTTCGAAAATGAACTGCCGAATTTGGTTTTCTCCGATGAAAAAACATTCGTTGTCCAGCAGTCTGTAGACAAACAAAATGATCGTGTTTACTTGCCAAAGAGGTCAGCTGAAAATTTTCACCTTCGATTGGCCACCTGGCCAAGTGCCGGCCATGGGGATGGTGTGGGCCGCCATAACAGCCGATGGTCAGTCTCCGCTTGTATTAATCGACTGTGGCATCAGAATAAATGCCGAATATTATCGCGAAAATATTCTGGAGGGTGTATTTAAGCCTTGGGTACACAAACATTTTGGCCGTAGACCTTGGACATTCCAACAGGACTCAGCGCCATCGCAAAATACCGCAGAGCAAAGTTCGGACAGCGTGTGATGGTTTCTTTGACTTCAGCGCCATCGCAAAATACCGGAGAGCAAAGTTCGGGCAGCGTGTGACGGTTTCATTGGCCGTAATTCGTGCCAAAAGTGACCAATTCGAACAAATCTAAACTTATTCTAAAATGTTATGCTATTTCCGACATTTTTTGCTTTCATTCAATAAATCCCTCTATAGAATAGTGGAGGGTATAAAAACTTAAGTTCGATCGGACCAAACTTTAAAAACATTTATAAATTAAAGTATCTGGATTCAATATTCAAACGTTTTCATTTTAAACTGCAAATGCAAAGTAAATCAGTTGGAGAATGCAGTAAAATAACATAAGTATCGTTATATATGAGGGCTATGGTAAAAGGTGGCCCAATTTAGACAATAGTCCGCCACCAGAGGTAGAACCCGTTACAAACTCCAAATACCATATGGAACTGTTGTGTGGCGAAGGTGTGTAAAAACATCAAAATAACGAATATCGTGTGGTACTGTTATATGGGGGTGGACCGATTAACGCGATACCAACCATCCTAGGCACAATACAAACTATTGCACTAAATTCCAAGGCTCAACGTCAAATAGTGTGGGCCTCCATTTCATGCAAGATGGTAGAAAAGGAAAAATACTGCAAGAGATATTTATTTAGCACAGCTACAAGTATATAATTGTAATGTTGCGAAAATGGGGTAACTACATTGCCACCTTATGCTTTTACTCATATACAGTTTGTTATTGATGTGGCTGTTGCTTCTGTGGGTACACCACCAGTTTGTTATCGTGTTAAACACGAGTCCAAAAACATCAACACAGTCTGCTTTCTGACGTACTAAATTGTTGGTGTCATTCTGGGCGATGGTCGCAGTGATGTTGCACCAAATTATCTTCATACTTTATAGATGCGGTTGTAGCTACGCAACTGTTGATATGGAGTTGGTTTCGAGCTTCCATATACATAAACGCATCCCTACATGGCATCAGTGGTCTTTGGCAAACACACACAGCAGTATCCACAATCACACATACACGACCATCTGCTGTGTTTTTATGTGTATAAATCAATTAATTAGACATTTTCGAGAGCCAACACACTTTGGATCAAAGTGAAATTAATTCGGAACAATCTACAACGACGAGGCACAGTGAGGTGAGATCCCCAAAAATGAAGATTATATTTTGCACAGACATTTAATTTACCCCTCGGTCATTTCTGTAAAGGCCCCATATAGCGTTACTTCCTGTCTTCCATTATTTTGAAAGTTTTGACCACAATTTTGAACCAAATCATGTGTAAATTGCCATTTGGAGTTCTGAGCTGACAAATCTCTCCATTTTGTGAAGATAAATCCGCTATTATGTGTTGACTATAATGTTCCTTCCCAATTTTAGGCATTTTGAGAATCTCTCCCTGCAAAATTTTGTAAAAGTAAGTCCTCTATTATGTATAATGGTACTTTCTTATTTTAGGTATATTGGTGGTGTCAGACAGAGTTTTTTACAAACTTATTATATATATTGCTTTTCAGTGGAAAAAAACTATAAGCATTGCCGACATAAAACCATCTATAACGTAGGTCTTAATGGGGTTGGATCTCCAAAATCAGATATAAATTCAATGGAAGCATTTCCTTGCTCCAACTCATGTTTTTATACCCTCCACCATACTATGGAGGGTATATTAACATTGCCATTCTGTTTCTAACTCATCGAAATACTCATGTCAAACCCCACGAAGTATATATATTCTTGATCAGCGGAAAATTCTAAGTCGATTTAGCGATGTCCATCCGTCCGTCTGTCTGTCTGTTGTAATCTATCGAACGAATTGAGATAGAAGGCCAACATTTTGCACACACGTTTATTTTGTCAGTAGAAAGGTCATGGCCATGTAGGTCCACGTTTTCATATAGCCCCCATATAACGGTACCTCCGGATATTCGGTATTTTGATGATTTTGGCGACATTATTCACCAGAAGTGTTTCAAATTTGGTATTTGAATTTCAAAATGGGTGTTACCGCCTAAGCCAGTAAATTGTCTGTGCAGGTCCATGTCTTCGTATAGCCCCCATATAAGGATATCTCCCGATATTCTGCATTTTGATGATATTAGCGACATTATTCACCGGAATTGTTTCAAATTTGGCATTTGCAGTTCGTAATGAATACTACAGCATATGGCAGAAAATTGTCTCCTGTAACATCCCAATATTCGGCACTTTGGTGATTTTAGCGTCATTATTTAACAGAATTGTTTCAAATTGCGCATTAAGAGTTCGTAATGGGAACTACAGTCTGTGACAGAAAATTGTCTATGCAGGTCCAGGTCTTCGTATAGGCCCCATATATCAGTACCTCCCTATATTCGGTATTTTGACGATTTTAGATACAATACTCACCGAAATTGTTTGAGATGTCGTATTTGAAGTTAGTAATAGAAGCTACAGTCTGTGACAGGAAATTATCTATGCATGGCCAGGTCTTTGTATAGCTCCGATATAACGGTACCTCCCTATATACGATATTTTGATGATTTTAGCTACATTATTCGAAATTTTTTTCAAGTTTCGAATTTGAATATTGAATGGCTTATGACAAACAATGCCTACGTAGGTTCACCTCGTAGAGACCCCAATATAACGGCCATATTCGGTATTTTTAAGATTTTAACAGAATTTTTAACGGTTTTAATTATCGGGGGTATTCAAAGTTCGGCCTGGCCGAACTTACTGCTTTTTAACTTTTTTGTTGTGTTTTTCATACCTTTATATGAAAAAAACGACTGCAAAAATCTATTTAGAATATGTACAATTCAAAAGTGTAAGTCGAATTGAAAAAAATTTCATGCGAGAAAAAATATGACAAAATTGAAGAAAAAATATAACAAAAAATATTCACTTTTTTATTGTCATATTTTTTGGTTTTATCCTTTTCTGGCAAGACCCCATTCCGAATTGATTAGAATTGTGAAAATCAGTCTGGCGGTTCCTGATTTATAAGCGGAATAACTAAGATCTGTTTCTTTTAAATATATATTGTACCTATTTTACTATATATCCGATATCTTGGTGTACAAAATACTTTGTACATACTTTTGAGTGCGGTTGAGGCGATGGGGAAATCTAGCAATAAACAATAAATATTCTAAAATTACATATTTCCCAGCCGCCACAAAACACCACATGTGAACAATTCGGTGATCTTGTGCGCTGGCGCATATGATAATGTGTGAGATAATAAAGGTTATGACCCACACGCACAGATATCGATGCGCTCAGTAGATGTTCAAGATCACTTGAATGAAATGACAAGCAGCCCTTCAATGTTCTCCATTCATATTATAATAGATAAGAATAATTGTGTGACTGCGATTAGGTTAAGTTAGATTAGTTTCAGTAGTACTTAAGGAACATATTTATACCCTACAACACTATGTGTTGGGGGTATTATAAGTTTGATTGGGCCAACAATTATGTAACACCTCGAAATATTGGTTTCCCACATAGGAAAGTATACATGGATCTTCCTATCTCGCCGAGCTGAGTTGATCTAGCTATGTATGTCCGTCCGTCCGTCTGTCCGTCTGTCCATGTTAATTTGTAATCACTCTACAGGTCGCAATTATGGCCCGATCCTCACGAAATTGAAAATGGAGGTGAGGTTAAGGTCAGAATAGAACCCTATTTCTTTTGGAGATGATCTCATAATATTTAGGGGTTGAAATGGACCAAAAAAAAAATTGAAAATTTTCTTGATTTTACAGTTGCTCTACAGGTCGCAATTATGGACCAATCGACGTGAAAGTTAGCATGGGGCTAGAGCTCAGGACTGGGCAGAAGTCTTGCAATTTTGTTGGTCATCGGGAAATATTTAGTCGGTGAAATAGGCCACAATATTTGAGTTAAATAAAAGTCAAATTTTCCATTAGAACGCGAATATTCGGGCTGTTAGTTGTTGTGGTCCATTTTACAGCTAAATATAATCCAATGGTCATCCAAAATGCTAGAATTCTTCCCTGTCCTTAATTCTCTTCACAGGCGTGTCGATTGGCTTCAATTGTATGATCGGAAAAACATTTCTATTTTTGGTTAATTTGAACCTCTAAATATTTTGCAATCATCTCCAAAAACAAGAAGCCCCTCTGTATATCCAAATTTAGACTCATCTATATGATTTGATTGTCTACGATATTTGACTATATTCGTCAACGAAATCAGCATTAAACCAGAAGTTAGCCTTTGGTGTAATTTAGATTTCGCCGGTAAGTAATGCTGGTATTTTTTCACACAAAATTAGTGGTCCATTCTACTCGCTATCCTAAACTCTAACTTTATGCGAGATTTCGTGTCCTTTGGTTTCTATTTGTGACCAAAATCAGGAAAATTTTTAGTTGTTGGTCCATTTCAACCCCTAATATATTGCAGACATCTTTGAAAACAATAGGCCTGGCCCTTCTGAGCCCAACCGTACCCTTGTGAAAATTTTCGTGGGGATCGGACGGTATTTGCAATACTTATATAATATTCCCAACCTGTGTTGTAGGGTGAAAAAATATTACAAAATATTATAAGTCAAATTGAAAAAATCGCATGCGATAAAAAATATGAAAAAAATAAAAAAATGTCACAAAATACTAAAAATCTATATTATCATCATTATTGGCATATTTTTCTGGCATTGTTTTAGATTTTATACTTTTGTTTCAAGAGGGCATTCTGAATTGGCAAAATTTGTCGAAATCCAGCCATTGTCCAGCCATTCTTGAGATATAAGCATTCTAACTAACATCCCCTTTCTTTGTATATAAACATCCTATATATTTCGCTATATATAACCGATATATTTACTATCGGCATCTACGTAACGGTCAGAATTGACCTGTTCGTCTATGTGTGATTTCGCCGGGATTAAAAATTTTCGCGGTCTAATGGAAAATTTGAATTTTATTTAACACAAATGTTGTGGCCCATTTCACCCACTAAATATTACCCGATGAAGGAATTGGAAGGCTTCTGCCCAGCCCCAAGCTCTAGCCCCATGCTAACTTTTGCTTTGATTGGTCTATAATTGCGACCTGTAGAGCAACTGCAAAATCAGGATTTTTTTCAGTTTTTGGTCCATTTCAACACCTAAATGTTATGCGATCATCTCCAAAAGAAATAGGGTTCTATTCTGACCTAAGTCCCACCTTCATTCTAAATTTCGTTTAGATCGGGCCATAATTGCGACCTGTACAGTGATTACAAATTAACATTGACAGACGGACGGACGGACATACATAGCTAGATCGACTCAGCTCGGCGAGATAGGAAGATCCATATATACTTTCCTATGTGGGAAACGAATATTTCGTGACGTTACATAATTATTGGCCCAATCAAGTGTTGTAGGGTATAAACACAAGAGTAACTATTAACAAGTAAGCTACAACACTACAATATGTTATGTCCAAATCCATTTTGGAAGATTTCGCTTTTGAAATTATGGCCCGGAGCACTGCCCACATTTTACCTTTAGCATTTTGACCAGGGATATTTGCCCAAAATTTACGCACTCCGTCTGGACTTCCAAAATACTAGACTTCTTCCCTGTCCTTAACTCTGTTTTTCATTCATTTGAACCCCTAAATACTTTGCCAAATGCAATAGGTTCCACTGTATTGCCAAATTTAGACTAATATTCTCAACGAAATCAGCATGACAAACCAGAAGTTCGCCTTTTGTGTATTTTCGATTTCGCTGTAAGTTATTTTCAGCGTTTAGGTAGAAAGGAAATGTTGGTATTTTTCACACAGAACTAGTGGTCCATTCAACCCGCTGTTCTAAACAACAACTTAATGCGAGATATCGTGTACTGTGTTCTTTGGTTTCTATTTGTGACCTTTATAACGGCTGCAAAATCAGGAAAATTTTTGGTTGTTGGTCCATTTCAACCCCTAAATATATTGCGGACATATTTAAAAACAATATTCCTAGCCCTTCTGAGCCTAACCCTTCCCCTATGAAAATACGAATACAAATTACGAATATGAAATACAAAAACGTGGACCTATACATACAGTGTTTCGCCACACGAACTAGGACCCATTATGACCTACAAATACCAGTTTTTAGGCAAATCAGAGAAAAAATGTGGCAAAAACTATCAAAATACCGAATATCGGAAGGTACTGTTATATAGAGGCTATACCAAAACGTGGACCCATACATGCAATGTTTCAGCACCGGAACGGGAACCCATTATGACCAAAAATACAAATTTTTAGAGAAATCCGTGAAAAAAATGTGGCAAAAATAATCAAAATACCGAATATCGGGAGGTGCCGTTATATGGGGACTATACCAAAACGTGGACTGATATATCATTTTCAATACCAACCATCCTAGACACAATACAAATTATTCTGCTAAATTTTGGCGCTCTACGTCAAGTAATGTTAACTGTATCGTGATTTCAACAATTTAAGGATGTTGACCGCAGAGGGAGGTACCAGAAGAAGTGAACAGATATGTTCTACCAACCGATCAGATCTCTGGTTGAGAGAAATATTTAGATTAACTAAGTTAGAAAAGAATATGTGACTTGTTTCGCATTTTATGATATACTAGCTGAACCCGGTGCGCTTCGCCGCCCCTTTTGATAATTTTACTTGGAGTTTATATGGCTTTCAATTATTTGTGTCAAATATGATTCAAAACATTTGAAATCAATAATCAATTCAATCATTTGTTACTACAATTACTACCTCTGCAAAATATCCAGTGTGTTAGGTTTCATTTAGTCGGCCCCTACAGTCGCCTACATATTCATACTACAATTAACTGCAAATAGATTCCCCGTCGGCTATCATTTTACCTTTAACTGTATTTCTATAACAGAACATATCCTTAAAGGCGGAAGATATACAAAGAGCCCACCACAATTTTCTGTCTTTATTTTCATTGAAACATGAACTTTGAGTAGACAGGTCTTGTTGTTTTTTCATTAAATGTACAATTGTGGTTTTCCTGTGTCGTTTCCGCTTCCTTTAAGAAAACGAAGTTTTCCTCCATGTTTGTACCTTAAAAAACATGTGGAAAAAGTAAACACAAATACCACACAAGTGCTGTCTTTCAAAAGGCTTCAGGCGCTTGGTTTTACCTCGGCCGGCAATCTTCACAGTGCCGTTTAACTGCGTATTTTACAAAATATTATTCGAAATGAAACCTTATTTTTTCAACATTTTTTGTTAAGCCCATATGACTTTAGATGCTTTAACCTTTTACTTAATTTAGCTTCAATACATATGCTGCTCTAAGGGCATAACTCTAAGGTAATACCATGGCAATGCAAATGATGATACGTTAAAACGTAATATCTAGTAGCACATGTTGTCAAAACACATGCATCTAAAAAAAGTTAGACATCTTTAAATATTTTTACCAATTAAAACACAATTGTTAACCATATTGGCTTCGGCATAAATATACTCTTTTTCAGAACAGTGTTGGAGTGTATATGTTGGAAATCTGTAGTTACTATGTTGTTTTAATAAAAAAATGTTGAGTTTTTGGTGGAGAACAATGCCAACGTTTACCTAGGGGTAAGGCAAAATAGACCTCGATTTCTAAAAGACGCACCAATTCTTTGATTTCTTTATTATTATCCACCATATATAGTATGGAGGGTATATTAAGTTCGTCATTCTATTTGTAACTCTTCTAAATAATAATTTTAGACCCAAAAAATATATATATTCTTGATCAGCGTAAAATACTGAGACGATTTAGCCCTGCCGTCACGATTGGACAGACATCGCTAGGGCGACTACAAATGTCCTGAAACGGATTTGTCCCAAAGAGACCTAGGATCTAAAACAGTTATTTCGACTAGGCAGGTTTTGACCGTATCAAATGATATATACCCTCTTTGCCCATATGGCTGAGGGTATAAAAAACACTTAAGCAAACTAGATTGTCAAATCTCTATGTCTGTAAATGGTAATTCATATAAAAGTATGTCTGTAAATGCCGAAATTCAACTTTTAGGGGTTATGCTTCACTTCTGCTATTATGCAAATTTCAATCAACTCTGTAAAAAGTTCTCTACACTCATCAAAATACCGAATATCGGAAGGATAGGGGCTATAGCAATACGCAGAAGACTTTTTCTGTCCAAAACCATGTCGACATCTCCATATGTAAACGCTATAGACTAACAGTGACCTCAATATCAAATTTCAGAATTTCAGCTCTATCTCATAACCCAAGACCAAACTTAGTAATATTTAGTACGCATATTCAAAACAATCTGCACTGATATAAAAAAGTACACAGTATTAGTACACATTTCCAAAATCACCCACATATCTCAATTCTGGATAGCAATAGAGACCTCAATATCACATTTGCTGATTTCAGCTCTATTTCTTCACTCAATACAAAATTTAGTACTATTCAGTACTTTTCGAACAACTATTGAACGTATTTCCAAATCCACCCCAAGTATCAAGCTAGGATCGAACGGTTATCTAAATATTACATATCAGAACAATTATAGTACGCATATGCAAAACCACAACCAAATACAAACCGCGACATCTATATCAAATTTCAGAATTTCAGCCCTATCCCTTCATTTGTATTTTGTACTATTTAGTATTTTTCGTAAAATTATGGTACACATTTCTAAAACCACCTCCATATCTCAAACCTAGATACTAAACATATACCTCAATATCAAATTTCGGGATTCCAGAATAACCAATTTAGTACCACTAATTACTTTTCGAACTATTATAGCCAACATGTCTATAACCACCTCTATATCTTAGCCGCGGACACCAACACTGACATCTATATAAACTGTCACACAGATCTGTCTTGCACAGATCTGTCTTTTGTCTGCAGGCAGGTCAAGTTCGAAGATATCGGACCACGATATCCCCCCATATAACGGCACCCCCCGATATTCGGTATTTAGATGATTTTAGCCACATTTTTGAATTGAATTGTCTGTAATTGTACACAAGGAGTTGTTTATGAGCACTTTACTCCCTGGCAGAGAATTGTCTATATCGGTCCACAATATCGTATATCCCCCATATAACGGCACCTACCGATATTCGGTATTTTGATGATTTTAGCCACATTTTTCAATGGAATTGTCTGAAATTGCACTCAAGGAGTTCCGTGTGAGTACTGTATCCCCTGAAATATAATTGTCTATATAGGTCCACAATATCGTATATCCTCCATATATAGGCACCTTCCGATATTCGATATTTTTAAGATTTTAACAGAATTTTTAATGATTTAATTTAATTGAAAATAATAATTCATCCCAAATAGTGGAGGGTATTCAAAGTTCGGCCCGGCCGAACTTACTGCTTTTTTACTTGTTTTTATACCCTACAACACTATGTGTTGGGGGTATTATAAGTTTGATTGGGCCAAAAATTATGTAACACCTCGAAATATTGGTTTCCCACATAGGAAAGTATATATGGATCTTCCTATCTCGTCGAACTGATTCGATTTAGCTATGTATGTCCGTCCGTCTGTCAATGTTAATTTGTAATCACTCTACAAGTCGCAATTATAGCCCGATTCTCACAAAATGTAGGTGGGGTTAGGGTCAGAATAGAAGCTTATTGCTTTGGAGATGATCGCATAATATTGATCGAAATTTGCAGGGAATACCTAGGTTTCGGAAAGAGCCACCAATCCTCATCAGTTCCCTTATTTTTTGTCTGGGATATTCTCCCCAGAAGTTATTTTAAAAATAACTTCTATGACAAAAAACTTTTTTTACCCAAGTAAAAAGCTCAATATAGAAGGAACAAAAGAATTAAATAAAACTAAAATTCTTTTAGAAAATCATCTAAATTTTACAACCGCACTTATAAACATTTTCATCATTCTCCATGCAACAGCATCAACAAATAACAAAACGCAAGTGTTCAGCCGCGCAGCAAAACAAAGTTTTCACCCCCCTTGTCATAACTTTTGCGTCTTGTGCTGCACTATACAAACAGCCCTTTGTTATAAAACGCGTGAGAGTGCTATTGTTACGCTCTGTATCACAACAATTTTCTCTCACCCCTTAAAAAATATGTTCCAACATATTAAATATGTTACAAAATGTTGCAAACACATATATACTTCGACCCAAGCATAATATGTTTGCATCCAAATATATATTTGATTGCAAGCAGCCCCAAATATATACATACTTGGATCCAAACATATTTCGAACGTGTATTTTTCTGCGTGTGGGAGCTATAGCTATATCTGAACCGAATTTCTCCAAAATTGATTTACTTGCTGCTGGCCTGAATTCGGTGGGATGTACCAAAGTACAGGTCATTTGGACTTATATTAGCCATTTGGGCAACAATTAACCCGACATGTTACAAAAATTGTCGAAACACCAAATATCGAAAGGTACAGTTATAGGGAAGTTATACGAAACTGTGGAAGAACATCACAATTAGTTCGACATATTTCGAAATATTACAATAGACAGACTGACATACCGACAGATATATGGACATCGATATAGATTTTACGCTGACGGTGTTCCCGCTACATTGGTTTCGATGACTTCAACGCATTTTCTACGGAATTATTTAAAATATGACATTTTGAGCTCATAATGGCTAATAACCCAAAAGTACCATCCCGCTGTACTTAGTTGCTGTTTTACTTGTGTTAATTGAGTTAGATTCTATTCTGTTATAATATGTCATGCCGCACATACGAATTTCTTCAAAATGAAAAGTACTTTTTCTTGTTTATATTCTTTAACTTTTATTAACTTCTGAAAATGTTGGCAAACGTACCTTTGATCTCTTTGTTTGTGTGTGCGTAATTTTATGAATGTGATGTTAAGGCATAATATTAGGGGAGAAACTTTTGAAAATAACCATTAAGCTGGCATGCCAGAATTTTTAGAAAGACACAACAATACGTTTTACGTACATTTAATTGACATCCCCTGTCATGGTAATACGAATTATACATGCGATTTTTTTGGATTCGGTTATTCAACAAAATTCAAACAAGAAGCCTATATGTAAATGATTAAATTATTAATATATATCTCTATGTCGTAATTATATCATTGATATGAATTATGTAGGTTGCACTTCAGCATACATTTGATGTTAAAACGTCAGTTTCGAAAAATTCATTTTGTGCTCTATTTCAGATGAATTGTATGTAAAATAAATAGTATGCAATTAAAAAAAAAATAACAAGTTAAAAAGTTTCAGTCGGTTCTGCCGGCAGTCGTATACCCTCAGACAATGTTCAATTATTTAAATGTATTTTGATTTCTGTTATTGTTATTCACACTCTTGACCCTCCATGGAGTGGGTTCTAAAGGAATGGGTCAATACTGTTCATTTCATATCGGACCTAAATAAATACGATGTAAAATCCATATTCATCCCAAGTGTCTGGCTGAGAGAAATATTTAGATATAGCAAATTGTAAAGAATTGCTGACTTGTTTCGTAGATAAAAGTATTGAAATTAGTGACCCTTTGTGGGTGAGGTACCAAAAGGGGTTCGCAGCTATATATCACCTTCACAACAGATCTTGCATTACCAAAAATATTTGTATGTGTGACATTTAAGGAGAGTTGAATGTTTATTTGGTTTACTTTGAGCGTTTGGTTTCCCAAAATCTTGCCAGAATTAGTGAACCGATTTATTTCATCCTAAAAGCAGACCTTGGGTTAATAAACTTATTGTGATGAGTGTTTCTCTTTCTGTGCAGAAAATACATTTTTTAAAAATTTCCACCTTTTGTGGGAACTCGATCTAAGTTTGATAAAAACTATTACGATGTACCAAGTTTGGACTAAATCGGATACTCCCTTCGAGAGTTATCGTGCGCATCTGCCAGACGGGTAGACGGACGGATGGACATCGCTAGATCGACTCCAAATGTTGTAAAACGGATTTGGTCCAAAGAGACCTAGGGTCTAAAACCGTTATTTCGACTAGGCACACTTTGAGCGAATCAAATTGTATATACCCTTTCTAGCCATATGGCTGATGGTATAAAAATATAAATCTTATAAAAGGTTATGTAATAGTCAGATTGTCTCCAAATTACACAGATCACAATATTTTAATTAACCCAAGGTCTGGTGTGAAGATAGAATATATCGATGCACTCCTTCTGGTACCTTCCCACAAAGGGCCAAAATTTTGAATACCCATGTAGCTCAAAAAACGTGAAATTAATATCCGGTTCTATTCAGACATGGCACATCTCAATATTTATATCAACACAAGATCTGTTACACAGAAGGTTGAGATCCATCTCCATAGATGGTCAACAGTTTTAATAATCATAACAGAAATAATAAAAAAGTCACAAAATACTACAAAATCTCTATCAACATCAGCATTGGCATCTTTTTGTGGGATTTTTCTAGATTTTATTCTTTTATACCAAGAGGGCATTCTGAATTGACAAAATTTGTCAAAATCGGTTCAGTCATTCTTGAGATATAAGCATTCTAGCTAACATCCCTTTCCTTTGTATATACCCATTATATTTCGCTATATATATCCGATATATTTACTATCGGCATTTACGTAACGGTCAGAATTGTCTTTTTTGTCTATTTTTGATTTCGTTGGGATTACAAATATTCACGGTTTAATGGAAAATTTGACTTTTATTTAACACAAATGTTATGGTCTATTTAACCCACTAAATATTACCCGATGACCATCCAAATCGGAAGACTTCTGTCCAGACCTAAGCTCTAGCCCCATGCTAACTTCGGCGTCGATTGGTCTATAATTGCGACCTGTATAGCTACTGCAAAATCAGGAAATTTTTCAGTTTTTGGTCCATTTTTGGTCCATTTGTACTTATTTTACTTAGATTTACTTTACCTTCATAGAATATTCTGTATTAAAAATGTGCCACCTTTTCGCTTAGCCCACATTTAAGCTTAAGCTAAATTGGCAGTATGTGTGAACAGTATGTTGGAATCGCCTTTTTTATAGTCCAAGGTGTGATATATTCCCAATGTCAGTCACTTATGTGATGTCAACCACATCCTTCTTCAATAATGAATGCATTATCAAAAACAACGCTTTGAATATATTCAAATATAATATCCATTCTCATATTTTAATAGATTAATTTCATACTTAAACGGTAGTAATTTCAGGTCATTGTAGCTCATATTTTACTATTGTGTTAATATTTCTAAGTTATTTAAAGAGAATAGATATGCTTTGTTTGTGAATTAAAACGGACATAGTTCAACCATGAGTTTTTTAGATACTTTTTCAAAAGCATGTTCGTTTGGGGTTCAGCATCGTAATAGCTGCGAGATGTACACAAATGTATTTATTTTTCTCAAGAATATGTAAGGTTCACAAATTCACAGCACATCTCATCTCTTTTTATCCGCTGGCTTGATTCTGTACTGTTGATGTGTTTTAAATGAAATAAAGTGGTAAACCAAAAACAGAATGAAAGAAGAAGGGTATGAAAGTAAAATTCGAAACCAAAACTGACATTAATTTACATGGCATAAACACGAACAGCTGGAAAAGGAAATCCACACACTTGGGAGAATTAACTGCGATATTGAATTTGTGCATTACTCGTACATACATACGTATGCACGCATAAATATGCTTGTGGCAATTGTATTATAGCTCATTCACATGAAACCCACTAAGCCGAGAATAAAAATCGAGGGTGGCCGATTATATGATACCGTACACAAGGTTAGTTAGTTAGCGGAGGTATCTCCTGTAACAAATTTATGTTAAAATCGAAGCATATGTATGCATATGAAAGCCACCCCGAAATTAAATTCTGATTTGGTATGAGATTCTGTGAAGGAAATTTATGCATGCGAAAGGGTATTTAGTGTTCTTAATGTAAACATTTCAAAAAGGTAATGCAGAAATCGAAATGATGAATTTAAAATACGAATACTTCTAACCCAGAATACGGCTAATTCTGTTTCTTTCATTGAAACTTATGTTGCCAAGAAATAAGGTCAACCTTTGTTTATACCCTACAACACTATGTGTTGGGGATATTGAAGGTTTGATTGGCCAAAAATTATGTAACACCTCGAATTGGTCCTGCATGGTATGTTACAGGATCTTACTATCTCCCCGAGCTGAGTCGATCTAGCTAATTGTGTACGCCTGTTCGTGTTAAATGGTAGTTACGCTACAGGTCGCAATTACGGCTCGATCCTTACGAAATTTTGAATGGACGTCAATGGATCTTCCTATCTCCCCCAGCTGAGTCGATATAGCTAATTGTGTACGCCTGTCTGTGTTAAATTGTAGTTACGCTACAGGTCGCAATTACGGCTCGATCCTTACGAAATTTTGAATGGACGTCAGAAAAGCAGCCTATTTTTGGGTAGATGATCGCAAAATATTTAGTGATTGAAATAGGCCAAAAACAGAAAAAAGACCTGAATTTGTAG
Source organism: Musca domestica (assembly GCF_030504385.1). Taxonomy (NCBI): domain Eukaryota; kingdom Metazoa; phylum Arthropoda; class Insecta; order Diptera; family Muscidae; genus Musca; species Musca domestica. Next base: position 5,521,809 of record NW_026712296.1, on the reverse strand, counting down.
TTGCTCTACTGTTCGCAATTTTAGCATGGAGCTAGAGTTTATAGCTGGAAAGAAGCTTATCATTATGTTTGGTCATCGCACAATTGTTAGCGTGTAAAATAGATCATAAATTTTTTGTAACAAAATACGAAAATTACCACTAAACCGCAAATATTTTTTTTATCCCGGCGATATTACAAATAAGGCACTTCTGACCGTAACAGTGATGCTGATATCCAAGATATCGCATGTATAGCAAACTATATGTTTACTCTTCTTCTATATGTTTGTACCTTTGTTTGTTTGTAATTTATAGACTAAAAAACTGCTAAACAGATTTTCCTGAAAATATATATTGTTCGTTTATAGATGCAGTCTCCAAATTTAGAATGTGTGACGGAAATCGGTACAAAAAATTTTGCCAGATTATATTGAAATCGGTTCAGATTTGTATATAGATCCCATATATATTTTCGGCCGATCTAACATTCTTGATGCACCAAACACGATATGTGTGTCCGATTCCAATGAAATTCGGAATGAGTGACGGAATTTTGTACAAAAATAAATTTGCCAAACTATATTGAAATCTGTTCAGATTTTGAAAAGCCCCCATATATATTTTCGATCGATTTCGTTTATTTGATGCACCGAGCACGATATTTATGTACGATTCCAATGAAATTCGGAATTAGTAACGAAATTTAGCACAAAAAAAAGTGCCATATTATATGGGAATCGGTTCAGATGTATTTTCGACCGCTTTCGTTGATTTGATGCACAAAACACGGTATATATGTTCGATTTCAATAAAATTTGTATTGTGAGAAGGGATTTGATCATATAAAAATATATTTGCCAAAAAATTATTTTCTGCACAGAAAGAGAAGCAGTAATCCGATTTTGCTTCATCTTTGCAAATCCTCATATTTGCCTCAGTTCTCGGAAGGTACAAAAATGGATAATATCGGTCCATTCCATAAAGTTCTTCCCTCACCAAGGGTCAAAATTTTGAATAATTATAACACATCCCAATATTTTTGAATATCCATTAAGTCATAAAACTCGCAATTAGCAACAGATTCCATTTAGACTTGGCACATCAGAATATTTCCATCAACACACGATCTGTCAAAATTTTGAACATCCATGAAGGTCACAAAATGCGAAATAAGCATCAGATTCTCTTTATATTTCACACATACCATTATTTCTACTAACACAAGTTCTATTGTGAAGATGGGATATATCGGTCCACTCCTTCTGATACCTCCCCCACAAAGGTTCAAAATTTTGAATAACCATGAAGCTCATAAAAAGCGAAATTAACATTTGATTCCATTCCAGACTTGGTACACCTCAATATTTCCATCAAATTTAGACTCATCTATGTGATTTGATTGTCTACGATATTCGGCTATATTTTTCAACGAAATCAGCATAAAAAGGCCAGAAGTTCGCCTTTTGTGTATTTCGGATATCGCCTGTAAGTAGTGTTGGTATTTTTTCACACGAAAGTAGTGGTCCATTCTACCCGCTGTCCTAAACTCTAATTTCTTGCGAAATTTCGTGTCTTTTGGTTTAAATTTGTAACCTTTATAACGGCTGCAAAATCTGGAACATTTTTAGTTGTTGGTCCCTCTCAACCCCTAAATATATTGCGGACATCTTTTTGAAAAACAATAGGCTTAGCCCTTCTGAGCCTAACCCTACCTTATGATTATTTTCGTGAGGTTCGGACGATAGTTTCAATTTCCATATAACCCCAAACTGTGTTGTAAGGTGAAAAAATATTAAGAAATATACACTTCAATATTATAAGCCAAATTGAAAAAATCGCATGCGATCAAAAATATGAAAAAATAAACAAGTTAAAAAGAAGTTGTACCTTACAGCAGATATATATCATCTACACAACATATGATACTTAGCAAAAATGATTGTATGTATGAATTTCGAGGAGAGTTGGGAGCTTATTTCGCTTTCTTTGAACGTTTTGTTTTTCAAAATCTTGAACCCTATGTGGGACAGGTAGCAAAAGATATGGTTCGATCTCTACTATCTTTATAACAGATCATGTGTTGATGGAAATATTGAGGTGTACCAAGTCTGGAATGGAATCAGATGTTAATTTCGCTTTTTATGAGCTTCATGGATATTCAAAATTTTGAACCTTTGTGGGGGAGGTACCAGAAGGAGTGGACCGATATATCCCATCTTCACAACAGAACTTAATGCTTATTTTTCCAGTAGACAGGTAAAGTTCGTAAATGGGCCATGTAGGTCCACGTTTTCATATAGCCCCCATATAACGGTACCTCTCGTTATTCGGCATTTTGATTATTTTAGCAACATTATTCACCGGAAATGTTTCAAATTTGGTATTTGAACTTCGAAATGGATACTACAGCCTAAGACAGAAAATTGCTTGTTCAAGTCAACGTCTTCGTATAGCCCCCATATAACGGTACCTCCCAATATTCGGTATTTTGGTGATTTTAGCGTCATTATTTAACAGAATTGTTTCAAATTACGTATTTAGAGTTCGTTATGGGAACTACAGTCTGTGACAGAAAATTGTCTATGCAGGTCCATGTCTTCGTATAGGCCCCATATATCAGTACCACCCTATATTCGGTATTTTGACGATTTTAGGCACAATACCCACCGAAATTGTTTGAGATGTCGTATTTGAAGTTCGTAATGGATGCTTTCGCACAGCTCCAATATAACGGTATTTTGATGATTTAAGCTACATTATTCACCGTTTATTTCATGTTTCGAATTTGAATATGGTAATGGCTTTTGACAAACAATGCCTATGTAGATCCACGTCTTATAGACCCCAATATAATGGCTATATTTGGTATATTTAAAATTTTAACAGAATTTTTTAAGGATTTTATTATTTGAAAATTTCGAAATTCTTTCCAAATAGTGGAGGGTACTCAAAATATTAGGAGGGTAATTAAATATTAAGTATACCTCACCACAAAAGGTCACAATTTTCAATACTTTTATCTGTCATAACTTGGGAAACAAGTCAGCGATTCTTTACAATTTGCTATATCTAAATATTTCTCTCAACCAGGAACCTGAGATGAATATGGAATTTATGATTTCCCAAAAACGGATATAAATGTTCGGTTTCTTGTAATTTTGCCAATAATAATATTTTTATATGTATTAGATGAAGCATGAAAATGGAATGCTTCGACCGACTACCTCACGCACATGTTAACATTTTCTAAAAATTATCTCATGTGTCATGTAAAGTGAAGGAAGTTATTAACCTGTTACCAAGTTACCCCATATTTATATCGAATATATTTAGGTGCGATACGAAATACCGAATATTTGCCCATTCCCTCAGAACTCACTCCTTAGAGGGTCTACAGTTTGAATAATCATAACAGAAGTCAAAATATATTTAATTTTGACAATTATAATCAATTCTGAATGACGTTTTGAAATAAAAGAATAAAATCTAAAAAAAATTGCATGGAATGAAGCAAATAAAAATGTAAATATATTTTTATAATATTTTCTGATATATTTTTTTATTGTTTGTCATGACATTTTTTTTAATATTTGATTAAAAGTCTTGAATTTTGTAAAATTTTTTCACTGTACAACACCATGTGTTGGATGTATTATATTGTGAATTTGTGGAGACAAGGACATATTGCATCCTCAACGTTATATATCTTTCGGCAGACTTATTTCAAAGTTTTTCTTTCGGTTATGATAAAGGGTATAATAAATTCGGAGTGGTCAACTTAACTCCTGTTTATTTGTTATTTGTACAGGATATTCATCTCGCACTCACATACTCGACCATAATGAAAATACAGAACCACAGCTTTACTCACAAAGACGATCTTCATATGAACTGCAAAAAAGGGGAAATGCGTTTATAGTGGTTTTTCATGGCTACATACTCAGATAGGCTCTAGGGATGTTGGCTCGTTCATCCCTCACTTATACGAATGTTATTTTTTTGTTAGTACAGTTGTTTTTGTTAATACTACATCTCAGGTTGTTGCAAAGAATTCAAGTGTTTATACCCTACGATAAGAGTTGATGAATTAATGGATGAACAAGTTTCGGTGTGACAATATTCAGATACAGATATTTTCTGCACATTTGCATCGAAAAGTTTATTGTTTGTCCCTTGAACACCCATTACAAATCGCTCAGTGGCATCATTGCTGATTCCATTGCATCAAAAATAATATTCGAAGATTACAAAACGAACCAAATCAGAGTCTTATGTTATGTTAAATGCCGACCCGGAGCTAAAAAAGTTTTGAGCGAGCCTTCTGGTATTAAGGTATTGATTTGTCGACAACACTGGCGATGCTACTTCCTCACATTGTTTTTATGTCTTGTTCGAAATTATATATGTCACCATACGTATTAACATGTCTGATGCTCGATGTTACTTTTTTCGGCTACATCCGCATACCCCACTTTCATCGGATGTTGATGCCGCACTTGCATACAGGGATCTGACAGCTCGTAAATAATTTTCAGCATCCCTGCGTGCATATGTCTGTTTTTTTTTTCTCTCTGTTTGTGTGGTCCTTAATTCATTGTGTGTTCGTACTCCGGAAAAGTGTTTGTTTTTCATTTTTATTTTTACTCGACATATTTTAATGTTCCTTAATAGTTAATGTGGCTTTTATGCACGTTTTCTTATCTGTCCTTTAAATTGTGCATATGAAATACGGTACACAAAACAAAAGCAGTAAGTTCGGCCGAGCCGAACTTTGAATACCCTCCACCATTTGGAACAAATTAGGAAATTTTCAAAAAAAAAAAAAAAAAAAAAAAATGAAATCCATTAAAAATTCTGTTAAAATCTTAAAAATACCGAATATCGTAATGTGCCGATAAATTGGGGTGATATACAATATTGTGGACCTATACAGACAAATCTACGTCTGGGGTTAAAGTACTCACAATGAACTTCTTGTGTGGAATTTCAAACAATTCCATTGAGAAATGTGGTTGAAATCATCAAAATACCACATAAACGGGGGTACCGTTAAATTGGGGCTATACGATATCGTGGACCTATATAGATAATTCTCATTCAGTGGGTGAAGTGCTCACAAGGGACTCCTTGTGTAGAATTTCAGACAATTCCGTTGAAATATGTGGCTAAAATTAAATACCGAATATCGAGAGGTACCGTTATATGGGAGCTATACGATATCGTGGACCGATATAGTCCATCTTCGAACTTGACCTGCCTGCAGAGAAAAGACACTACAATATGTTGGAGGCCCCTTATGTCCCTTATACCCACTAAATATTACCCGATGACCATCAAAATTGGAAGGCTTCTCGTCAGCCATAGGATCTAGCCCCATGCTAACTTCCGCTTCGTTTGGTCTATAATTGCGACCTGTAGAGCAACTGCAAAATCAGGAAATTTTTTACTATTAAGCTATAATTTGCAAAAGGCTTCTATTCTGGCTCTAGCCCCACCTACATTCAAAATTTCGTGAAGATTGCACAATAATTGCGACCTGTGGAGTGATTACAAATTAACATGGTCAGACGGACGAACGGACATACATACCTTGGTGGACACAGCTCGGCGAGATAGGAAGATCCATACATACTTTCCTATGTGAGAAACCAATATTTCGACACATAGTGTTGTAGGGTATAAGAAGTAAAACAGCAGCTAAGTTTAACAAGTAAGAAAGCAGCTAAGTGAAGAAACTTGAAAATTTTCAAAAAATAATCCTTCGAAAAATAGCGCTCATTATATGGGGGTGAATGAGAAGAGAAAACCAACCGAACGGTTAGGCTGTTGATTCAATTCTAATTTTATTTCTAAAATATGTTCCTTACGTACTACTGAAACTAATCTAACTTAACCTAGTCGCAGCCACACAATTGTTCTTATCTATTCTAATATTGAATGGAGAACATTGCAGGGCTGCTTGTAATTTCATTCAAGTGGTCTTGTGCATCTACTGAGCGCATCGATATCTGTGCCTGTGGGTCATAACCTTTATTATCTCACACATTATCGTATGCGTCAGCGCACAAGATCACTGAATTGTTGACTGTGGTGTTTTATGGCGGCTGGGAAATATGTAATTTTAGAATATTTATTGTTTATTGCTAGATTTTCCCAGCGCCTCAACCGCACTCAAAAGTATGTACAAAGTATTTTGTACATTCTCCCGGGCGGCTTAAATGTGTATATTAATAGTGGACTGTATTTTTATAAAGTTGAATAAATGTATACTATAAATATTTAAATATAAAAATATGAAAAGAAAACTAACTATATATGCTCAAACAATCTAAATATTCTATTAAGTAACTGCTTCCAGGAATCGACTCCATTTCTTTGTCCAGTCCTTCTTGCAATTGCCACCACCTTTATCTGCCGGCTTCATTCTCCACACCGCATTAATAGTCCATCGATGCAGACCGCCATCATTCACGCCGGAAAGGATTACCATTGGCTCCGTGGTACGCTCTGCTTTGTCGTCTACCGTTCTTAAGGTTATTGGTGGTTTGTAATTGAGTTCACTCTGGTTATATACTTCCGGAACCATAGACATTTCTTTGGCTTTTTCTACTTCATCGTTAAATTCACTTCCATACTCGTTGGAATACTCTTCAGGAACCGGAACTAGAGAATTTTGTTCGGCTTTACCCATTTCTTCGTTGTATTCTTTTTCATATTCGTTGGAAATGAAGGGGCCTTCTGTACGTAGAGGCTTTCTTTCTTTTTCCTCTTCTGCTATGTTTTCTTTTCCTATAGAATCGTTGTCGTAATCAACATCCCCGTATCCGCCGAACATGTTGGGGCCTTCTGTACGCGAATTCATTCGTTCTTCACCGAGTGCTTCATTGCTCAGGGCGGATTCTTCTTCTTTCCGTTCCTCAAAATGAGGACTTGCCGGCGGGAACAATTTCACAATATTTACTTCTAAGCAAGGAATCTGCTTTAGTTGAGCAGCATCATGTTTTATTCTTAAATTTTCCACTTGTTTAGACAGGTCATCTTTCTCAGCTTCCAAGACTTGCCGCGCTCTTTCCGAGCTAGCCAATTTTTCATTGACTTTCTCTAACTTCATTTTCAGATGTCGCACTTGATCTTTCTGAACACGATGTTTTTCTTCGAATTGTTCATCTTTGGTCCTCAGGTTTTCTTCATATTTGGCGAGCAGATATTTTTCGTGGGCCTTCGCATTTCTCAATATCATTTCACTTTTTTCCACTTCGATTATTAATTGAGAATGCAATTCGATTGCTTGTCCCTGCAGAGATTGAAAATTGTTTTCATAGGCTTGCATTTGTTCGTGCAAACCATCTTCTAATTCTCTGTCGTAATGTTCCTTTGTTTCGACATAGTTAAGTTGTCTGTTTTCTTCCACTTGCTCTTCCCAAGTTAAATAGTCACATTTCAGCGAGAGTGTCCATCGTAATGGGGGTTTCATAGAATCTTCGATTTCTTCATCGATGTCCAAGTCTGTGTTATTGCGACTCCGGGTTGCTAAAAGCTTCATTGCTGATAACATACACACATCTACATCACAGGGTAATGTCTTCATATGGGTTGGAAGATATTTTTGGTGTACCCTCAAGTACCGTCGTAACTGGTAATATGTATTTTCTACCAGTACCTTCCATGCCGCGACGTGTTTCACCTTTTCAAAGGCTGACGTCGACGTTAACAGCTGGAAATAGTCTGCCAAAATGTTGATAGCTTCTTCCATTTTTTTATACATTTTTAATTTAGATGGGTCCATTTGTCCTCTTTTCAAAACTTTTTTATATTGCCTTCTTGGCTTTTATCAATTTTTTGTTTTTTTTTTTTTCAGTTGGGACTTTGATGTCCTCCTTTAGTTATTTTTTTTTTTAATTTGCCCCGTGGGTCTTTTTTGTTTTTTTTTTTTTTTTTTTTTGCTCCTATGGCGTATTTTGTAATTTTTGCCCGTTGGGTCTTTTTTGTATTTTGAAATATGTATATATTTTTTTTTAAATTCTGCCTCTATGGGTTTTTTATTTTTACTCTATGGCTTTTTTATTTATTAATCCCTTCGGCTATCTTTTAAAATGCCCTACGGTCTTACATTTAAAATGTCTCAGCGGACTTTTTGGTAGCAGTTCTCCTCCTTTTTGAAGAACAGCTACTTCTTTTTTGGCTTTTCTGAGTTTCTTACCACTGGTGGGGGATAACTCAAACCAATTTTATTTTAGGTCGTCGATTCTTTATTTTTCGAAGGACCAATGATTGAGAAGAGAAAACCAACCGAATGGCAGCCACACAATTGTTCTTATCTATTCTAATATTGAATGGAGAACATTGCAGGGCTGCTTGTAATTTCATTCAAGTGGTCTTGTGCATCTACTGAGCGCATCGATATCTGTGCCTGTGGGTCATAACCTCAATCTCACACATTATCGTATGCGTCAGCGCACAAGATCACTGAATTGTTGACTGTGGTGTTTTATGGCGGCTGGGAAATATGTAATTTTAGAATATTTATTGTTTATTGCTAGATTTTCCCAGCGCCTCAACCGCACTCAAAAGTATGTACAAAGTATTTTGTACAGGGGGTTATACGAGTAAGTTATGGTGGAGCTAATAAAAAATATCATGCGATAAAAATATGACATGAAATAACAAGTAAAAACCAGTAAAGAAAGTCCTAAAGTCGGGCGGACTTTATGATACCCTACACAACTTTGCTAATTTAGTAGAGCTCCACATAACAATTAAAAGTTTTTATGGGAGAATTCAATCATACACGCTATGATCATAATTATAATTTAGATTTTAAATGACTAAATATGCCGAAGCATTTGAATCTTTTAAATTCGGAAATGCATTGTCCATTTGGTGCAAAATTAATTTGAAATCAGATAAAGATATATATTGGAGCTATATCCAAATCTGAACCGATCTCGATAAAATTTAGCAAAGGTATTTCTGAACTACATTTGATATATTTCCCCAAATATTATTGTTACAGAGTGCATATACTGCTGCGGAGGACAAACATAACAAATATAAATATATATGTGAGCTATAGCTATATCTGAACCGATTTCGATCCAATTTTTCATACTTATTTTCTGGCCTAATTTGGTTGTATGTGCAAAATTCCATACTATTCGGGCTGATATTACATGTTTGGTGCACAATAAAAGGCAAATCGGACGACGATATATATGGGAGCTATATCTAAATTTTTACCGATTATCTCCAATTTCAATAGGGTTCGTCCTTGGGCCAAACAAATGATTTGTGCAAAATTTCATCTCAATCGGATAATAAATGCGACCTGCATTTTGTTCACAAGAATACATACTTAACTAGATCCACTCAACTCGGCGGGATGGGAAGATCAATATATAACATGCAATGTGCATGACAATACTTTCGAGGTGCTGTATAATTTTTGACCCAATGAAACTTATAATACCCTTAAAACATAGAGTTGTAGGATATAACAATTTTCAACACTCTATTAAAATAGTTTCCCGCTGAGGTGCCTCCCGATTTCCTATATCCCACATTATTTACAATTTCGAGTTCCTGGAATTTAATTCTCAGCGGAAAAAATCCGCCCTACAAAAATGTATCGATACCGACCAACCTGTTTCAATAGAATAAATAAGCCCTCAATACTGATACTGATGAATTCAGCGTATTTTATTTTTTCCTTTTAATTTTACAGAATTGTATTACGCATTCATAATTGTCATGGAGTGGTTGTCCGACAATAAGTAAGATGGAATTCGAAGAACTTCCCCAACGAGTTAACATTGCCATGATTCTCCATATACATATAAGCAATTATGTCATGTTGCACATTAGCAGAAAAACATCACATTCATCTTTTTTCTGAAATATAAAATGAATCTTTTCGTTGACAAATACTTTTTTATCAGAATTTTCCGTATATTTAAATACATTTTTTTTTGCATAATATGGAAAAGTAATATTGACAATTTTTACTGTCGTTGACATCCTTGTGACATTTTATGCCATATCTTCTTGCATATCTATAAAATAGGATCATGTGTGTACGTTTGATTGTTTGTTTATAATTTATAGACTCATACATATGTACATATCTATTGATCGGTTATAAATACAGTTTTCAAATTTGGAATATATAATGGAATTTGGTACAAAAATATATGTACAAAATTATATTTAAATCGGTTTTGATATAGCTACAGCTCCCACATTTATGTTTCATCTGAGTTGGTGTTAAAGTCTCTCACATTTGGAATATGCATTCGACAACAATGGTATTTGGTACCAGATATCTTATAGAGCTCGGAAATACCTCTGCCATTTATGAAGATCCGTTCAGATGTGGATATAGGTCCCATATATATTCTTAATCCGATTTCAGGATTATTGTGCAAATAATGGCTACTATCAGCATAAATGGAATGAATTTCGGGATGTGCAAGATATCTCCCTCTCCAAATAATATCATGCAATCTATAGCAAACTATGACTGCTCTAAAGCTAAATGTTGATAGGCTGTATGATCCACTTGAAATAAATTCTTTTGTTACGGCAGCTCTACTAAATACGCGTAGTGGTGTAGGCTGTCATATAGTCGGCCCCGCCCGATTTTTGACTTTCCTTACGTTTTTTATGCCCTACAATACTATGTGTTGGGGGTATAATAGGTTTGATTGGACCAAAAATTATGTAACACCTCGAAATATTGGTCGCCGACATAGGAAACTATATATGGATCTTCCTTACTCGCCGAACTAAATTGATCTAGCTATTTATATCCGTCCGTCTGTCCATGTTAATTTGTGATCACACTAGAGGTCGCAATAATGGTCCGATCCTCACGAAATTGAAACTGGAAGTGGCGTTAGGGTCAGAATAGAAGCCTATTGGTTTTGGAGATGATCGCAAAATACGTAGGAGTTAAAAGGACCAAAAACAGAAAATTTTTCTGACTTTCTTGTTGCTCTACAGGCCACAATTATAAACCACTCGACATGGGTTTTGCATGGAGTTAGAATTTATTGCTGGGCAGAAGCATTCCAATTTGATCATCGGACAATATTAAGCGGGTAAAATAAACCATAACTTTTATGCCAAAAATACGAAAACTTCCAGTAAAGCATTTTTAATCCCGGCCAAATCAAAAATGCATTAAATGATCACTTCTGACCATTGCAGTGATGCTGTTAGCCAATATATGGGATATATAGCAAAATATGTCAAAATATATATCTTCTTTATTGTGCTTATAAGTCAAAACAGCTGAATTATAAATTATGTGTTGAAGGTATTATATACAGGTCGCAATTATCGTCCGCTCCTCACGAAATTTTGCATGGAGATTCAGAATTAAATTATGGTGATGTAAATTTAAGGGTTCAAATGGACAAAAAACAAGTAAGCAAAGGCTACAGTCGAGCGGGGCCGACCGTTGAATACCCTACAACACTTTAATAAACGATACAGTTTATATAGGCGAGATACTCGAAAGAATCCCACAAGATATTGTGACAAATAATAAAAGAAAACCATCAGGTTTCGTTCTCTAATTTTCGAATAATAGCAACTTAAACTAATTTGCTCATTTCCAATTTATTGGCAGATGTTGCACGTAAATGGTCTTCCTATATCTGGAACCAATATTTCCCAAAGAACTATAATCTCTCACAAGTGGCAAAAGATTAACATTGATTATAGTTTTTTGACTGAAACGCATCTATATGATTTGCGGTATCTCAGACATTTGACTATATTCTTCAACGAAATCAGCGTTAACGAAATAGTCAGAAGTGCGTCTTTCCTGTATTAGTGAATTCTACAAAAAGGTACTGTAATGGACATTTTCGTATTTTGTCTACAAAAGTTGGCAAACTATTTCACACATTGAATATTTTTGGATGGCCATCCAAAACTGCTTGGCTTTTGCAATGTCCGGTAACCCCCATATAAATGTGCGTGAGGATCGGGCGATAATTACGACCTGCAGACAATTTTGCAGTTTTTTGGTTCATTTCAACCCCTAAATATATGGCGATCATCTCCAAAAAGAGTAAGCTTCTATTCTGACCCTCATCTTATCCCTATGCAAAATTTCGTTAGGATCGGGCCATAAATGCGATCTGTATATGATATCCTGAAATCCTAACTACTTAGTTTGGTTAGCTGTAGAAATATTACCAAATGTTTAATTCAAAATGAAAATATGCCAAAAATATGACAAAATAGAAAAAATATGAGAAAATTTTACAAAATCAATATTTTCATCTTTACAGAGATATTTTTATGCGATTTTTTAAGACGTTTTTTCTTTCCTGCCAAGAGGCCATTCTGAATTAATGAGAACTGTCGAAATCAGTTCAGCCGTTCTCGACATATAAGAGATTTTTCAAGCATATCTTCTTTGATGAACATATATGTATCGCACATATCTTGCTATATATCCGATTTGTTGGATGTTAACATCAATGTAAAGATCAGAAGTAACCTTGTCATGGCTTCGTGATTTCGCCGGGATTTAAAATATTCGCGGTTTAATAAAAAATTTTGAATTTTTTCAACACAAAAGATATGGTCTATTTTACCCGCTAAATATTATCCGATGACCACCCAAATTGGTAGGCTTCTTCCCCTCCCTAAACTCCAGCTACATGCGAAATTCCGCGTCGATTGGTCTATAATTGCGACCTGTATAGCTACTGCAAAATCCGAAATTTTTTCAGTATTTGGTCCATTTCAACCCCTAAACATTTGGCGATCATCTCCAAAAGAAATAGGGTTCTATTCTGACCCTAGCCCCACCTCCATTCTAAATTTCGTGAAGATCGGGCCATAATTGCGACCTGTAGAGTGATTACAAATTAACATGGACAGACGGACGGACGGACATACATAGGTAGATCGACTCAGCTCTGCGAGATAGGAAGATCCATATATACTTTCCTATGTGGGAATTCAATATATCGTGGTGTTACATAATTTTTGGCCCAATCAAACTTATAATACCCCAACACATAGTGTTGTAGGGTATAATAATACAAATTTTCCTGATTTTGCAGTCGTTCTACAGGTCACAATATCAACTTCAAACAATCAAATTAGACAACACTTCTGTATGTACATATAGAACAACGTGAGCAATAAAGAACGGACTTAGCAATAATTCTTAAAGTAATACAAATATATATCTTAATATCCTAAATGATTCCTTCAAGTTTGTCAGAGGACGGTGCAGAGCTTTTGTTTACTTGCTTTTTTCTCTCATTTATAATTTTCATAAATTTACTGATTCGCTCACAACTATACATTGATCCGTTTTCAGTCATGCTATTTCTAATCTTTCAACTGGCTCGTTATTAATCGCAGCAAATTACTTTCTATACCGAAACAAACTATTATTTTCGCATTTAATATCAGTTTTTTCATTCCCCATCAATATGAAAAATGATGCGCTATGAACTGACGTGGTTCACATAAATAATATCTCATTTTGTGGAAAATGCAAAAAAATCTCCACCATAAAAAGTTAATGTTAAGTTGAAATGAAAAAGCGCACTATTTCGTTCTTCTTCCTTAACATCCCTATTTTCCTTTTCATTCATTATTCATTAATCAATTGTCACCATCAAGAAGTCTATGCATTTAAAATATCATAAAGAAATTATAAATGAGAATATTATATTGACATACCTCATTGCATGACCAAATAAGACGAGAAATAAGCGGAATAAACGATAAATTAAGTGGTTATGTTAAAGTCATGGTTTGCAGCATATATTCAATTTTTTCCACAAAGACCGTTCTCATACTTTCATTTATTGTCTGATTGAGATGATATTTTAAACAAATCATTTGTTTAGTCCAAGTATGAACTATATTGAAATTGGTAATAATCGGATCAGATATAGGTATAGCTCACGTATATAATGTTGTCCGATTTCATAAATATTGTGCACTAAATACGTAATCGAATGAATTTCAGCAATTACGGCTATGTTCTCTGTGACTGACAATTTTGGTAAATGCCTTTTCAGATTTAGAGATAGCTCCCATATATACTTCCGCCCGATTTCAATTTTATTGTACGTACATATGTGTAACATTCGTTCAAATGGAATAGATTTCAACATATCCGACAACTTGAAAATCGGCTCAGATATAGCTACATCTCCCATATGTATAATTCATCGGATTTGGGGTTTAAGTCTCTCATATTCGTAATATGCACTCCACGACAATGGTACCAGATCTAGGATCAGAAGTACCTCTGCCAAAATTTATCGGTTTGAATTTGGATATAGCTTCCATATATGTCCTCATCCGATTTGACGATTATTGTGTAGCAAATGGTTAGTTTGAGCTCAAATGGCCTGCGTTTTTTGCATATGACCGAATGAAGCCCAACTTCAAAGTTGATGAAAAACGGGTAATAGATGTAACTCCCATATATATATTTCATCCGTTTTGGGGTTCAAGTTTCTCGCATTCGTAATATGCACTCCATAACAACGATATTTGGTACCAGATATTAGATATAGCTCAGGAATACTTCTGCCAAATTTTATCGATATTGGTTCAGATTTTGATACAGCTTCCATACATATCTTCATTCCGATTATTGTGCACCAAATAATTACGGATATTATTAGCCCAAATTGGATCCCTTTTTGTAACCATTCTTGGGTTGCGCGTGCTGAGTACGATGGTGCTGAGTCCTGTTGAAATGTCCAAGGTTTGCGGCCAAAATGTTTGCGTGCCCAAGGCTTCCAGAATATTTTCGCCATAACATTCGGCATTAATTCTGATGCCACGGTCGATAACCGGCTCTTGAGTTTTGGGGGCCAACCGAAAGTGCACAATTTTAGCTGACCTCTTTGGCAAGTAAACACGATCATTTTGTTAGTGTACAAACTGCTGGACAACGAATGTTTTCTCATCGGAGAAAACCAAATTCGGCTGTTCACCACTTTCGGCCGAGCGAAGCAACTCTTTAGCTCTTTTGAGTCTATTTTCTTTCTGTTGCGGTGTAAGTTCTTGCATTTTTTGGGAATTTCAATGGCTTTACCTCGAGCTCATTTTTCAATATTTGCCGAATGGAATATTGCAATATGTTCAGCTCAAGAGCCATTTTTCGGCTACTGCGACGCGGATTGCGGTCAAGTCGCTTCTTTACTTTTCGAACCATTTCTGCTGATGTTGCTGTTTTCTTCCGTCCACTTCCTTGACGTCGGGCTACGCTACCAATATCACGGCAACAAGCGATTGCACGAGACACGAAAGACTCACTTGTGGTTTTCCAGCCAAATATAAAGAAATCACACTATCACTCTTGAATTCCATCAGGAATAACATTTTTCTCGAAATGTAGTTGAAATCATTCCGCAGTTGGAATCGAATTTTAAACAGCTGCGTTAGAAAATTCGTATAGTTCCCATATAACGGTTTTCATTTTAGCAGTATTTTTAAACGGATTTTTTTCTTTTTGAAAATTTTTAAGTTTCTTCCAAATGGAGGGGGGTACAAAAAGTTCGGCCCGGCCATACTTAACTGTTGCTTTACTTGTTAGCTTTGAAATATGCTGACAAAGTCTATTATTTGCGATATATAAAACTAATACCGCTTCTAAATTATGTTCATTTTTTCTTCAAAAATAGAAAACTTGAAGTTAAAGACATGAATAGGTGGTGTTCTTCAACCTCTTCTTTGCCTGCTCTCAAACTAACAATATCCACAATACATAGACAATATAATATATTTGTAGTGTTGAAAAAAATGTCGCAGGGCTTCTAAGACATCATGCACAATTGCAAGGCAATAAATTAATATAAAAATTTCTTTCCGCCCCACCAATGAAATACCACTTAAAATGAATCAAGCACGGAAAAGAAAAATAGAGCAAAAACGGAAAAATATTTTTATGGAAGCAGACAAAAGCAAAAATGGAGGAAGATATATGTACACAAGAAAATATGAGAAAATAATATTTTCGCAACTTGTCTAAAGATGACAAATATCTTAGAATTTGAAATAAGGCCATACAGTTTTTAACCTTAAGTTTTAAACATAATGCTTGAAATATGCAAGGTAAAAATTGTCGACCGAAAAATTTCGTCAGAAAACATATCAATTTCTGTAATAAATCAAAATACATTTCGAATTCGAATTAAGTAGATTTAACTCTGTGTATTTGGCAGAGTTCCATGTAACAAATATGCGTGTATATAGGCAATTTATGTTAAACAAATCTTACCAAATGTAATCGTTATTAAATTAAATCTGGTACCATCGCTCGTTACCGTGATACTGGTAGAGTTGCCCGACGACAAGGAAGTGGACGGAAGAAAACAGCAACATCAGGAGAAATGGATCGAAAAGTAAAGAAGAGACTTGATCGAAACCCGCGTCGCAGTGGGCGAAAATGGCTCGTGATCTTAACATATCGCAATATTCCATTCGGCAAATATTGAAAAATGAGCTCAGGGTAAAGCCATTGAAATTGGAAAACTTACATCACAACAGAAAGAAAATAGACTTAAAAGGGCTAAGAGTTGCTTCGCTTGGCCGAAAGTGGGGAACTGTCGAATTTGATTTTCTCCGATGAGAAAACATTCGTTGTCCAGTAGTCTGTAAACAAACTAAATGATCGTGTTTACTTGCCAAAAAGGTCAGTTGAAAATATGCATCTTCGGTTGGCCACCAGCACTCAAGCGTCGGCCATGGTGATGGTGTGGGTCACCATAACAGCCGATAGTCGCTCTTCGCTCGTATTAATCGACCGTGGCATCAAAATAAATGCCGAATATTATCGCGAAAAAATATTTTGGAGAAAAAATATTTTGGCCGTAGACCTTGGACATTCTAACAGGTACCATCGCACTCAGCACGGTCCACCCATGAAGGGTTACAAAATGATTTTCCTCGCTTCATTTCCAAATTTGATTTCCGACATTTTGTTGCTTTCATTCAATAAAATTTAAAAACAATGTAAAAATTATGGTGTTTGATTTCGTTGCAGTTTTTTTTTTTTTTGTGGGGGTGTTTGCAGGCCATAATTCGTGCCAAAGGTGCTAATTCAGACATTTTTTGCTTTCTTTAAATAAAATTAAAAAAAATGTAAAAGTTATGGTGTTTGACTTTTTTGCAGTTTTTATACCCTCCGCCATACTACAGAGGGTATATTAACTTTGTCATTGCGTGTGTAACTCCTCGAAACACTCATGTCAGACCCAACAAAGTATATATATTCTTGACCAGCGTAAAATTCTATGTCGATTTAGCGATGTCTGTCTGCCTGTCCGTCTGTCTGTTGTAATCACGCTATCTTTCGAACGAATTGAGATAGAAGGCTAAAATTTTGCACATGTGTTTATTTTTCCTGTATGCAGCTTAAGTTCGTAAATGGGTCATGTAGGTCCACGTCTTCGTATAGCCCCCATATAACGGTACCTTCCTATATTCGGTATATTGATGATTTTAGAGACATTATTAACCGGAATTGCTTCAAATTTGGTATTTGAACTTCGTAATGGATACTACAGCCTATGACTGTATGGACGGACGCATGGACATACGTTGCCAGATCGGCTCAGCTCTTGGTCGACCATTATTGCAGTGTTACAAATGTTTCAGGGTATTTTATTTTCGCTGATAGAAGAACAGATTTCCCCTGATATGAGAACAATGGGCCGAACATAGTTTTAAAAGAACATCTAAAAAGATTGGAAAAAACTGAATCACTAAAAATTTTTCTTGATATTTCGAAATTTATAGTTTGAAATTCATGTATGTATTGGATACGGTGCTTTAAGTAATTGTCGTTATCAATTTCAATCAATACATCTGCCAATCAGTTTGACTTCAAGATAATACCAGCGTTGTTTTGTCATATGAAACTAACTTCATCTGAGGCAACATGTTCACAATGACAGGTTCTACAGACATATCGTCTGTCATGTCGTCAGACCATCATTGTCGCCGCACAACTGTACTTACGTTCCGTTTCGAAAAGAAATAGCATCCGAGTGGTTCGCTTTCGTCAAAGTAAGAGTACAGCCAATCTACAAGGGAATTGATGAAAGACATCGCATAGAATCGTTAAATGACAACAAAAGTAAAATTGCGGACTTGTGTTGGTCTGGCGCAGTACTTGATGTCAACGTGGGTAGATTATCGATGGACATTGCGAAGAAGATAGCAACCAATTAAAAACAATGCACGCCAATTGAAATGGTTGAGATGCAATTGTGACTAGGATGAGAAACATAAACTAGAAGCATGAGATTTCGTTGCAATGATATTTTGAAAAAATTGCAATATTTGCAAGTCTCAAGCTGTTCAGGCATTTGTGCATAAACAAAAATTCTGTAACGCAAATTAAAATACCAACGATCAGTGCATTGTAGGAAATGTTACCTATTTTTGTATCAAAAATTCATAACGGCTGACTTAAACGATTTTTTAACTTTTTAACTGATATTTTTAACAGGCTACAACACAGATATTTACAGTAGAACTCGAATATGACGAACAACTCTTAAAGAAAAATATGTATATAACTACTTCTATTAGAGCGAAAAATTGATCCCGCTAGTAAATTTTAGCACAAGCTTTTAAAAGTTACCGCACGAATATGTTTATTACTAAGACCGGCATTTTGACGGTTTTGGTCTTAGTTTCTAGCGGAATATCTTTTAGAGTTCAAAATATATTCTATCTTCTGCAGCAGAACTTTATCTCAGAGATCGACTTTTTCGCATAGCCCCATACAATTATACCTCCCGATATTCTGGATTTTGACGATTTTAGCCACACTTTCTGACGGAATATTTTAAATTCAGTATTTTGAATTTTTTTATGGCCTCTAACTCATGTTGCAGAATATTGTCTATACAGGTTTACGTTTTCCCATAGTTCCCATATAAAAGTATTTACCGATATTCGGTATTTTGGTGATTGAAATATTTGTTTTTTCGTTCGTCCGCTGTCCATGTTAATTTGCAATCACCCGACGTGTCCCATTTATAATGAAATTTTCCTAGGAGGCGGGGTTATTTTCAAAATAGAAGCTAATTGCTTTTGGAGATAATCGCAAAATATTTAGGGGTTAAAATGGGAAACAACAGAAAATTTTCCTGATTTTGCAGTTGCTCTATAGGGTTAGAGTTTAGGTCTGGGTAGAAGCCTACCATTTTATTTGACCATCGGATACTATTTAGCAGATAAAATAAACCATAAGTTTTATCTAAAAAAATCCGAAAATTTCTAATATTTGTAGTCCGCGTAATAAAAATGTTACTTATAACCAAGATTTCGAATATATTGGGAAATAGATACAATCTATATGTAAAAGAAATTGATGTTAGTTTCTACACTTATAACTAGATTGTTTTTCAGAATTTTCACCAATTCGGAATTATCTCTTGCCAGAAAAGGATAAAATCTAAAAAAATCGCTCAAATATATGGCAGTAAAAAGGTGATTTTTTCAATATTCTTTTATTTCTTGTCATATTTTTATCGCATGCGTTTTTTTCAATTTGACTTCCCATCGACGCCAAACCAATCTACACAGAGTTTTGCATGAGGTTGGGGTTTAGGACAGGGCAGAAGTCAGCATTTTGGACGACAACTGGATTGTAAATAGCGGGTAAAATAGACCACAACTTTTGTATGAAATTGCTTAATAGACCTACCAGCACGAGAGATGACGTTAATATAGAGCAAATACGACGGGTCAAAACCAAAAGGTAACATTTGTGCAGTTCTGTATTACATTATTTCAATAAATCAACTAAAATGGATTTGGACATAAGTGGCTTCTAGCATATTATAGTGCTGTAGGGTATCACATGGTCTATACACGACTATAGCCTATATACCGTCAGACATATGGCTACCGAGGGTATACAGGGCGAGATAAAAAACTGCAACAAAGTCAAACGCAATACTTTTTACGTTTTTTTTAATTTTATTGAAGGAAAGCAAAAAAATGTCGGAAATAGCATCAAATTTTAGAATAAGTTTAGATTTGTTCGAATTGGTCACCTTTGGAACGAATTATGGCCTTCAAACGGCCAATGAAACCATCACACGCTGCCCGAATGTTGCTCTGCTGTATTTTGACCCATTCCCGGCGAAGCGCCCATTCCCAGTTTTTTCTCCTCACCCTGTATATCATTTGATACCGCTAAAACGTGCCTCAGTGAAATAACGGTTTTCGACCCAAGTTTCTTTGGACCAAATCCGTTACGGAACTTTAGGAGTCGATCTAGGGGTGTCATCCGTTCGTCTGAATGGCTGGTGCTAACGATAACTCTCAAAGGGAGTATACAATTTGATTCAAACTTGGTACATCGTAAAATTATTGTCAAACTAAGATCGAGTACCTAGATGGTGGGCAACATCCCCCACAAAAGGTCAATATTTTCAAAAAAGTATTTGATTGCACAGAAAGAGAAAGGATCATTCGATTTTGCTCCAACTTTTCAAATCCTAATATTTACATCAGTGCTAGGTCGGATGCGAAAATGGACAATATCAGTTCACTCCATCAAGTACCTTACACACAAGGGTCAAAATTTTGAATAATCAGAAATGTGATATGTGAAATAAAAGTCCAATTCAAATTTCACACATCCCTATATTTCTAGTAATACAAAATCTGGTGTGAAGGTAGGATATATCAGTCCACTCCTTTTGGCACCAATCCCACAGCGAATCGACATTTTGAGTAGCCATGACACGAAATGAAAACCGATTTGTTTCAAACACGGCGCATTCCAATGTTTTAATATTGAATATGCTGGACCATTCCTTCTGGTACCTCTTCCACGCGGGTCAAAATTTTGAAAATTTTAGCTCTCGTAAAATGCAAATTAAGCACCAGATTGTCTTCAAATCTCACACATTCCAAAAGTTTTTGATAACACAAAGTCTGCAGTGAAAATGGTAGATATCGGCCCATCCCTTGTGATACCTTTCCCACAAAAGGGCCAAATTTTAAATATTTATATCTCTCAGAACTTGCGAAACAAATTAGCGATTCTATTCAAACTTGATATATTTAAATATTTCTCTTGACTAGAGATCTGACGTTAATATTGAATTTACCGGCTCACTCCTTTTTAACCGCCCCCCAAAATGCTAAATTTTTATTTAACAATTATTCCCATTAAATTCGTTTTAAATGTCTGATATTCTTTAAATTTTGATATTCTTTAATTTATCAATACATCTTGTCCACCATATCATCCAAATCGGGCACGTTATATATTCATATCAGAGTTATTTCAGTTTATAAGTGGGTAATATTAGTTCACTCCTACGGTGTTTCCTCCATAGAGGGTCAACGTTTTGATTAAAATAATAATAGGCTGAGGGTATACATCTGTCGGCAAAAACGGCTTAGACTGTTTAAATGTATTTTTTTTATTTTAAAGAAATTACCATGTTTCAAAATAGAAGCAAAAAATTAAATAACTCATTCTTATTGACAAACATTTATAAAACTATAACCTCTTAACCATCCTCCCGCTTAGACTGTCAGCCAATTTTCGATGAACAACCAACAACGTCAATACTTCAATTTAAGTTTGTTGGTTCTTCAATGTTTGAAGATATTTCTTAAATCTTTGTTATTCATGGCTTTAAGAACACATTTCTCACATTCGATGGCTTCAATATCTGTGTTCGTATGCGAACGGAAAATTTTATAAATATACATCATGTATATTCCAAAATACAATATGCAAGTGTACCGAATAACATGTCTCACAGCGTACGGTATGTCTACCCCATTTCTTGAACAACTTTATAAGTGTTTGTTTGTCAGAACTGCCTTCGAGGGCCTTAACTTGCAAATTGATATTCATAAAGTTGGTTGAATATGTTTGCCGAAACTAGAAAGTAAACTCCACTCCAACAGTCAAATATTTACTTAAATGGTTTAACTAGTTCAACGAAAATCTTGGGAAAATTATTATGAAAAAATTGAAATATTTAAGGATAGTAAGTAATGTGTGAAAGTTGAAGCCATGTAAAGAAAATTGAGCAAGTTAGAAAATATTGTTGACGAAGTAATTTTTGAACTGAAGATGTCGTGATTTCAATCACTGGACAGGCATGGTTCAATAGGCGTTTGGAACTTTAAGTTCATCTAATATAAAATTATGCAAAAGACACACATCTTCTAAATTTAATAGCTGTTTTCCAACTCCACACAACAGAATTTTAAATATGATCTTTATGAAGAGTTAAACAACAAAAAAAGCAATAAGCTCGGTCAGGCCGATCTTTGAAAACCCTCAACCATTTGGAACGCATTTGAAAATTTTCAAAAAAATAAAATTCGTTAAAAATTCTGTTAACATCTTAAAAATACCGAATAAAGGAAGTCGCCGTTATACTGGGGTCTATAGGAAGCTGTGGACCAGCAAAGGCAAATTTTGTCATAGTTCATTACAATATTCATACACGAAACTTAAAAAAAAAGCTGATGTAGCGAAAATCATCATGGAGACTATACGAAAACGTGGACCTGCACAGACAATTTTCTGCCTTAGGCTGAAGTACCCATTACGAACTTCAAATACCAATTTTGAAACAATTCCGGTGAATAATGTCACTAACATCAAAATACCGAATATCTGGAGGTACCCTTATATGGGGGCTATATGAAGAAGTGGACCTGTATAGCCAATTTTCTGTCAAGTGGCCATTAGGAACTTCAAATACGAAATTAGAAACAGTTCCAGTGAATAATGTCGCTAAAATCATCAAAGTACGGAATATAGGGAGGTACCGATATATAGACAATATTTTCAGGGTGTAAAGTACTCAGAAGTAACTCCCTGCGTGGATTTTTAGATAATTCCATTGAAAAATTTGGAACTCCTTGTGTAGAATTTCAGACAATTCCGTTGAAAAAATTTGGCTAAAATCATGAAAATACCGAATATCGAGGGCTATACGATATCATGGACCGATATAGCCCATCTTCGAACTTGACTTACCTGCAAACAAAAGACTCGCCAGTGCAAAATTTTAGCTTCCCATCTTAATTCGTTTTGATTATAACAGACGGACAGACGGACTTTGTAGGGTCTTAAATTATTATTTCAATGAGTTGCATACGGTATGACGTATGGTTGGGGGTATACAGATTTTTTCAGGAGTTACAAACTGAAACGGAAAACTAAAAATATACTTCATATTGTGGTTGAGGGTATCAAAGCGTTATAGTTTTAAGTGAATCGACTGAAGGTTGTTTTGGACAACTAGTCCTTTAATGTTTATGGCCATATCCATTCATATTTTCATTGTTTCACACCAAGAAGTTTGTACTCACGCCTCGGTTGAATACATTTCTAAAGTAAAATGTATCTGATTGTGTACCATTTCCATTTTAAATGATAGTAAATACCATGAAATAAAGATCTAAATGAAATGCCTTTATTTGCCTTTGCAGGAAATTTTTTAACGAGTCCTGGGAGTTCCATTGCTAAAAATTGAATTTCAAATTATTTTCAAATCCCAAAATCATTCCAGAGAAGACAGTCAATGGCTGGAAGAAACCTTTTTTGAAGGAGGCATATGGCAGTCTCATTTAAAAAAGTTAAAGTAAATAAAGAAGCAATAAAAGCCAAAGCAAACATGTTTTCCTCGAAACCGAAAGGAAGTAGTCGGAGCATTGAACCTTCATACAGACAAATGGTGGTATGTGGTAACCCAACAAGTGAAATATACATACATACATACAAATGAAGGGATGCTATGTTATTTCTAATTGTGGCTATAGGGTGGTGGTTTTATGCTTTCTAATCGTTGCTTTATTAATTTTTTATTACTTGGGAATTACACTGTTGCTTCTTTTTTCTTTGGATTAGACAGCGCTCATGAATTTTGATGCTACTCCGGGAAGGGAGATACCATCTTCAACACTTGGTATAAAAGTCAGCCACTGAACATTACTAAATTATTTATGGTTAGGCAAACAAAAGAACACAAAATATACAGAAACTGAAATTAAAATGTGAATAAACTCAATGCTACACAAGTTCAAATATTCGGCTGTACACTCACAGTCACGTATTACCAGTTTATTAGGTGTTAATGTTGTTGCAAGTCTACCAGCAACAGCAACAAATATATTTAATTTTATTATCTTAGAACAGATTTCTCTTTTGTTAATTTTAAAATACGCCATAAACACAAATCAAGTTTTGTTTGCAATGTTTTGGTTAATTAAAAGCTTGTTAGATTGGAAAGAAATGCTTTCGAAGTTGTATTTTTTATAGGTCTTTAATTTCGAAACGCCAATAAACAATGTGTAAATTAAAATTCACTTTCAGAAAATGTAACTATTTTCATACCAGACGTATGGCCTAGAAGGCAAATTTCTTCGTCTGTTAAATAGTATATGGAGCCGCAAACACAACAGAGAGTAATTTTTATAACCAACAACACTATGCGCTGGGGGTATTGCAACTTTGATAGGACCAAAAAATATGTAACACCTCGAAATATTGGTCATGCACATAGGATGTTACATTTGGATCTTCCTATCTCGCCGAGCTGAATCGAGCTATAAGTGTCCATGTTAATTTGTAATCACGTTACGCAATTATGGTCCGAAACGTAATAGAAGCCTACTGCTTCTGTAGATGATGGGAAAATACTTAGGGGTTGAAATGGGCAATGGAACAGGGCTGCAATTTTTGCTGATTTATCAGCATTTTGAAGATTTTTGTACCCTCCACCATACATAGTATGGAAATAATAATTTTAGACCTAACAAGGTATACAGGGTGAGATGAAAAAACTGCAACCAACTTCAGACTACTGTCATTTCTAAGCAACTCGTTTGTTTCATTTTGGTGAGAACTTTCCAGAAAAAAGTTATTCGTGATGGAATTCAAGCGTGATAGTGTGATTTCTTTATATTTGGCTGGAAAACCATAAGTGGCTATCGTTAGAGCACTCCAGCTTTAAAATGTAAATAACTTATTGTGTCTCGTATCATTGGTCGTTACCGTGATACTAGTAGCGTAGCCCGACGTCAAAGTAGTGGACGGAAGAAAACAGCAACATCAGCAGTAAAAAAACGACTTGGTCGAAAACCGCGTCGCGGTATACGAAAAATGGCTCGAGAGCTGAACATATTGCAATATTCCATTCGGCAAATATGGAAAAATGAGATCGGGGTAAAGACATTGAAATTTCAAAAAGCGCAAGAACGTACACCGCAACGGGAAGAAAATAGACTCAAAAGAGCTAAAGAATTGCTTCGCTTGGCCGAAAGTTGTGAACTGCCAAATTTGGTTTTCTCCGATGAGAAAACATTCGTTGTCCAGCAGTTTGTAAACGAACAAAATGATCGTGTTAACTTGCCAAAGAGGTCAGCTGAAAATGTGCAACTTCGGTTGGCCACCAGAACTCAAGTGCCGGCAATGGTGATGGTGTGCTCCGCCATAGCAGCTGATCGTTGCTCTCCGCTCGTATTAATCGACCGTGTCATCATAAAAACAAGTAAGCAAAGGCTACAGTCGAGCGGGGCCGACCGTTCAATACCCTACAACACTATAATAAACGATACAGTTTATATAGGCGAGGTACTCGAAAGAATTCCAGAAGATATTGTGACAAATTATAAAAGAAAACCATCAGGTTTCGTTCTCTAATTTTCGAATAATAGCAACTTAAACTAATTTGCTCATTTCCAATTTATTGGTAGATGTTGCACGTAAATGGTCTTCCTAGATCTGGAACAAATATTTCCCAAAGACCTATAATCTCTCAGAAGTGGCAAAGATTAACAGTTATTATTCGTTTTTGACTGAAACGCATCTATATGAGATACAGACATTTGACTATATTCTTCAACGAAATCAGCGTTAACGAAGTAGTCAGAAGTGCGTCTTTCCTGTATTTGTGAATTCTCCAAAAAGTCACTGGAATGGACATTTTCGTATTTAGTCTACAAAAGTTAGCAAACTATTTCACACATTGAATATTTTTGGATGGCCATCCAAAACTGCTTGGCCTTTGCAATGTCCGGTAACCCCCCGGGAGGATCGGGCGATAATTACGACCGGCTGACAATTTTGCAGTTTTTTGGTCCATTTCAAACCCTAAGTATATGGCGATCATCTCCAAAAAGAGTAGGCTTCTATTCTGACCCTCATCTTATCCCCATGCAAAAATTCGTAAGGATCGGGCCATAAATGCGATCTGTATATGATATCCTGATATCCTAACAACTTAGTTTTGTTAGCTGTAGAAATATTAACAAATGTTTAATTCAAAATGAAAATATGCCAAAAATATGACAAAATTGAAAAAAATATGAGAAAATGTTACAAAATCAATATTTTCGTCTTTAGAGAGATATTTTTATGCGATTTTTTTAGACGTTTTTTCTTTCCTGCCAAGAGGCCATTCTGAATTAATGAGAACTGTCGAAATCAGTTCAGCCGTTCTCGACATATAAGAGATCTTTCAAACATATCCTCTTCGATAGACATATATATCGCACATATTTTGCTATGTATCCGATTTGTTGGATGCTAACATCAATGTAAAGGTCAGAAGTAACCTTGTCATGGCTTTGTGATTTCGCCGGGATTTAAAATATTCGCGGTTTAATGAAAAATTTTGCATTTTTTCAACACAAAATATATGGTCTGTTTTACCCGCTAAATATTATCCGATGACCACCCAAATTGGTATGGTTGTTCCCTGCCCTGAACTCTGACTACATGCGAAATTCCGCGTCGATTGGTCTATAATTGCGACCTGTATAGCTACTGCAAAATCCGACATTTTTTTAGTATTTGGTCCATTTCAACCCCTAAACATTTGGCGATCTTCTCTAAAAGAAATAGGCTTCTATTCTGACCCTATCCCCACCTCCATTCTAAATTTCGTGAAGATCGGGCCATAATTGCGACCTGTAGAGTGATTACAAATTAACATGGACAGACGGACAGACGGACAGACGGACGGACGGACATACATAGCTAGATCGACTCAGCTCGGCGAGCTAGGAAGATCCATATATACTTTTCTATATGGGAAACCAATATTTCGAGGTGTTACATAAATTCTGGCCCAATCAAACTTATAATACCCCCAACACATAGTGTTGTAGGGTATAAATACCGAATATTTTGGCGAAAATATTCTGCAGGGCAGAACAGAATATGGGCATGGCCGTAGACCTTGGACATTCCTACAGGACCCAGCACCATCACACTCAGCACGCGCCACCCAAGATTTGGAGTTAGCAATAAACCTTTTTCGTAGATTATTGGCAAAACAGACTTACGTTATCATATGGCCCCATTTAATTTTAGGGAATTTTTTTCAAGGAATTTTTTTTACATTTTGCAAACAGCGAAGGGTACTAAAAATTCGATTCAGCAGAACTTAGCAGCTTTTTATACCCTACAACACTATGTGTTGGGGGTATTATAAGTTTGATTGGGCCAAAAATTATGTAACACCACGAAATATTGGTTTCCCATATAGGAAAGTATATATGGATCTTCCTATCTCGCCGAGCTGAGTCGATCTAGCTATGTATGTCCGTCCGTCCGTCTGTCCGTCTGTCCATGTTAATTTGTAATCACTCTACAGGTCGCAATTATGGTCCGATCTTCACGAAATTTAGAATGGAGGTGAGGCTAGGGTCAGAATAGAACCCTATTTCTTTTGGAGATGATCGCATAATATTTAGGGGTTGAAATGGACCAAAAACTGAAAAAAATCCTGATTTTGCAGTTGCTCTACAGGTCGCAATTATAGACCAATCAAAGCGGAAGTTAGCATGGGGCTAGAGTATAGGGCGGGGAAGAAGCCTACCAATTTGGGTGATCATCGGATAATATTTAGCGGGTAAAATAGACCATATTTTTTTGTTGAAAAAATTCTAAATTTTTCATTAAACCGCGAATATTTTAAATCCCGGCGAAATCACAAAGCCATGACAAGGTTACTTCTGATCTTTACATTGATGTTAAGATCCAACAAATTGGATATATAGCAAAATATGTGCGATATATATGCCTATCAAAGAAGATATGCTTGAAAGATCTCATATATGTCGAGAACGGCTGAACAGATTTCGACAGTTCTCATTAATTCAGAATGGCCTCTTGGCAGGAAAGAAAAAACGTCTAAAAAATCGCATAAAAATATCTCTCTAAAGATGAACATATTGATTTTGTAATATTTTCTCATATTTTTTCAATTTTGTCATATTTTTGGCATATTTTCATTTTGAATTAAACATTTGGTAATATTTCTACAGCTAACAAAAGTAAGTAGTTAGGATATCAGAATATCATATACAGATCGCATTTATGGCCCGATCCTTACGAAATTTTGCATGGGGATAAGTTGAGGGTCAGAATTGAAGCCTAATCTTTTTGGAGATGATCGCCATATATTTAGGGGTTAAAATGGACCAAAAACTGCAAAATTGTCAGCAGGTCGTAATTATCGCCCGATCCTCACGCACATTTGAATGGGGGTTACCGGACATTGCAAAAGCCAAGCAGTTTTGGATGGCCATCCAAAAATATTCAATGTGTGAAATAGTTTGCCAACTTTTGTAGACAAAATACGAAAATGTCCATTCCAGTGACTTTTTGGAGAATTCACAAATACAGGAAAGACGCACTTCTGACTATTTCGTTAACGCTGATTTCGTTGAAGAATATAGTCAAATGTGTGTCTCATATAGATGCGTTTCAGTAAAAAACCAATAATAAATGTTAATCTTTTGCCACTTCTAGAGAACGAAACCTGATGGTTTTCTTTTATTGTTTGTCACAATATCTTGTGGAAGTCTTTCGAGTATCTCGCCTATATAAACTGTATCGTTTATTATAGTGTTGTAGGGTATTCAACGGTCGGCCCCGCTCGACTGTAGCCTTTGCTTACTTGTTTGTTTGTAACAATTTAGCAAAGCATTTTTAATGAAGGAAACATTTGTTTTCTCTTAAATTTTCTACACGTCTAAACATTTTGCATATTCTTTATATATGGCTTTTGTCTACTATTTGACAGCACCACATTTCGACTCTACTACTCTTCAAAAAGCAGTCCTTGCCATAAAACTACTAAGTCAAACGCATAGTTTTTCAGTTCATAATGAAACCAAATGATATATCCCAAAATAATCATTATTTTCACTAATCTGTGGAAATTAATTATTTGCCATTAAATACACAAATAACCGGCGGTATGCTTAAGCGGATTATGATGGTCCTTTAATGAATGACTGCTATCGAAATTATGTGGAAGGGAGAAAATTAAGCCAGAAACAAAGGTAAAATAAATATTTATTTATTGACGTGACTGTCACAACAAAATAAATTACACTGCACAGGGTCAAGGGTGACCATCTGACAACATAAACAAAAGTCACAATAAAATAGGAAGAGTGGTTCGCTCATAAAATCATTAAACCACATGCACCCTCAGCCATATGCAACAATTGAATGATACACATTCGCCTTTTTGTTGTTGCGAAACAAAAGACCTTGGGGTTGCTCTGGTAACAAGAACTGCAAACAAATCAGGCAACATAATCTTATATCAAGCAGCAGACAAAAGTTTTACTCTCACCCTGATCCACGCATGCAGTGTTAAAGTCACGGCTCTGTGCCCAGTAGTTGCCTGGTCAGGTTGTTATTACGAGGTTCACGAGGTTTCCCTTATTTAACCGTCTAAATGCAAAGAACATAACTCTGACACAATTCCTAACAAAAAAAAAAAAAAAACAAAAAACTTAAATAATTGCACTTTACTTCCATTACAGTGGCCCGTGCCGCAGTAACAAATAATAGGAACGTAAACCCAACTTTTGGACAAAGTGTATGTAGCATCTCCAGCTAATGTTTTTTGATTTGCCTTCCGAGTTTCAAGGTGGCGGGGAACTTATAGACAGGAAACATTTTAAGTTGTTTCTCCGTTAACACACATAATTATAAAAGTCGACGTTATTAAAAATAACAACTCAAAAAGCAGTAAGTTCGGCCGGCCCGAACTTTGAATACCCTCCACCATTTGGAAAGAACTTGGCAATTTTCAAAAACATGAAATCCGTGAAATTTCTGTAAATCTTAAAAATACCAAATGTGGTCGTTATATTAGGGTCCATACGACGTGGACCTGCATAAGCAACTTTTGTCATAAGCCATTACAATATTCAAATGCGAAACTTGAAAACAAGTAAAAAAGCTGTAAGTTCAGCCGGGCCGAACTTTAAATGCCCTCCACCATTTGGAACGAATTTGGCAATTTTCAAAAACATTAATATCCATTAAAATTCTGTTAAAATCTTAAAAATACTGAATGTAGCTGTTATATTAGGGTCTAAACGTGGACCTGCACAGACAACTTCTGCCATAGGCTGTAGTATCCATTACGAACTTCAAATATAAAATTTAAAACAACTCCGGTGAATAATGTCGGTAAAATCATCAAAATATCGAATATTGGGAAGTACCGTTATATTGGGGCTATACCTAAACGTGAACCTAAATGGCCCATTTTCATTACTAAAAGTCCTGCAGATATAATATACATTTGAGAAAAATTTTATCAATCTACTTCGTTTCGTTCGGAAGCTAGAGTGATTTCCATAGACGGATAGATGGACAGACCGACGGTCATCGCTAAATCGATATCGACTTTTATGCTGATCCAGAAAATATATACATTGTGAAGTCTAAAATGTATATTTCGAGGTGCTACAGACGGAATGACAAACTTAGTTTACCCTCCATACTATGGTGGAGGGTATAAAAATAGGTGAAGTAAAGGTATGAAATAAAGCTGAGGTATATTTAAAAACTTCTATAAAATCTTAAACAGCAGCACTTTGAGTTTTTGTTTGTTAAATAAAGAAGGAGACGAGGTAGACACACAGATACTTTCGATGTTTTTTCCGTCCATGTGTTTTTTATACCCTAGGCCATACTGTGTTACACGGTATTATGTCGTGATGCATTTGCTTGTAACATAGAGAACGGATGAAATATATCCATAGCTCCCTTTGATGATCGTCATAGAATCATATTCAGAGACGATTTTTCCAGTTTCATCTGTCTGTCTATGTATTTTTCAATTGATATACAATTTTCCCCAAATCATTGTTTGGTCCATGAACGAACCCTATTGAAATTGTTGAGAATCGCACCAAATTTGGATATAGCTCCCATATATATTATCGTTCGATTTCCATTTTAGTGTGCGTCCTTTGTGTAATATTCATTCCAATAGGATGTATTTCGGTACATTGGAGAGCATTTAGCCATATAGGTTAAAGTACCCATTACGAACTTCAAATAGGAAAATTTAAGCAATTCCGGTGAATACTGTCACTGAAATCATTACCGAATATCCGAGGTACCGTTAAAACGTGGACCTATATAGGAAATTATCTTTTACTTCGAAGGAACTCTTGTGCGTATTTTCGGATAATCCTATTGACAAATTTGGCTGCAATCATGATAATAACGAGTATCGGGCGATAACGTTGAATGGGCCACATTTTCTAGCGGATTCCGTAATTCCACATTTTCTAACGGATTCCGTTTGGATTCAGTAATGGGTTCTTTGTTACCAACGGTAAAAATGCCTCCGTTAATTTTTGTGGAAGTCGATTCAGAGTTGGATATACCTCCCATACATTAGTTTCCTCTGATGCCAAATTATAAATGCTCTATGGCCATAATACGCATTCAAAATGGTTCATAGTTCGTGTGGACTACTTCATATAAATTAACAATATAAACGTTTATTTATTACGGGTAGCTCTATTAAATATGAGTTATTGAATTAAAGTGAATTTTCTATCATGCGATCAAATTCAGATATTATTAAACTAGTAAGAAAAGGTGAAAAGTCTGTAGGGGTTGACTATATAATGCCCTAAACCACCATGCTTATTTAGCAGTTCTACCCATTAAATATACACGTTTTATTGGGAATTTGTAGGCGCAATAAATAAATGTAGAAACCAGTGAAGAAAAGTCAAAAGTCGGGCAGTGCCGACTATATGACACCCTACACCACTATGCATACTTAGTAGAGCTCCCGTAACAAAATAATTTATTTCATGTAGATTCTACCACCTATCATTTGGCTTTAGAACAATTATAGTTTGCTATAGAGTGCATGATATTACTTGGAGAAGCATTATATTAAAATAATATATACAAAACGGAAACGTACGTTCCGAAATCCACTCCAATAAACTTTAAATCGGATTAAGCATATATATGTGAGGGACATAAACACCAAATCGGATGAAACATATATATGGGAGCTATAGCTATATCTGAACCAATTTTCTCCAAATTTTATGTACTTGCTTCTACACAGAATTCGGTCGTATGTACAAATTAACCCAAAATCGGTTGAAGATATGTGGGGACCTATATCCAAATCTGAACCGATCTTGGTAACATTTAGCAGAGATATTTCCGAGCTCTAAAAGATATCTGGTACCAAATATCTTTGTTGTCGAATGCATATTACGAATTTGGGGGAACCGATTTTCTCTGAATTCAATGTACTTGCTTCTATCTTCGGATGTGCCGAAATTCAGTCCATTTGGTCTGATATTAGCCATCTGGTGCACAATAAACTTTATATCCGATAAACATATTTATGGGAGTTATATCTTAATCTGAACTGATCTCGATAAATTTTGACAGGAGTATTTTCGAGCAGTATCGGTGTCGGGTACCAAATAGCATTCTTCTGGACAGCATATTACGCATGTGAGGGTCTTAACACCCCAAATCGGATGAAACGTATATACATATATATCTTAACCGATTTTCTCCAAATTTGATTTACTTGGTTCTAGGCTGAATTCGGTGGGATGTGCCAAAATACAGGTAATTTGGACTGATATTAGCCATTTGGTGCACAATTAACCCGAAATCAGTTGAAAATATATGGGAGCTATATCTAAATCTGATCCGATTATCACTAATTTCAATAGCTTTCGTCCTTCGGCCAAACAAATATTGTTTTCAAAATATCATCTCAATCGAATAATAAATGCGACCTGCATTTTGTTAACAAAAATACATGGACGGACGGACGGACGGACGGATTGGCATGCATAAATCGACCCAGAAAGTGATTTTATGAATATCCTCAGAAGTAACTGTGGGTTTATCTCGCTTCCTTCTCTCTGTTACAAGCAAATGCCCAAAGTCTTAATACCCTTACCACTATGTGTTGTAGGGTATAAAAATCATATTAAAATATTATAATATAAATAAAAAGTTAATCTTAACACGGTATTTTTTCTATTTATCAAACAACAAATGCTAATAGGATTTGCCCAAGTATTTTGCATACAAACTACATTTACATTTATTATGGGATTATTTCATATTGAAAACGAATATGTACAAATGTATGTATGTATGTATGCATGCATATTTACAAATAACTTTATTGGCTTTTAGTTGCTCTAATTACACCATACAATATCTAATGCAAAAAATGTGTTAACAGAATTGATTCCATGCACATATCCCGAAATTTCGTTTACAATAATTATATTTGGACTAAAGTAGTATGGCCAAGCAGACGAATAGAGCTGTCATTGTGTTTCATGCCGTTGGAAGGGACTGCAGTGGCGTGATGAATAGCTGTAGTGTAGTAATTGTAGTAATTAAAAGTTGATTGTGAAAAATTTCATCTTAATCAGACAGATATGTCATACCAGATATCTCATAGAGCTCAAAAAATACATTTGCCAAATTGTATCGAGATCTGTTCAGATTTGCATATAGCGTCCATATATATCTTAATCAGGTTTCACATTTATTGTGCACCAAATGGTGGATCTGAGTACCTTCGTAACAATTTTCGTGCCTTTAATTCCCAACTAATGTTGAGAATTGTTTTCGACTTTGAATACCCTCCACCATTTAAAATGAATTTGACAATTTTCAAAAAAATAATATCCGTTAATAATTCTTTTAAAAACTTAAAAGTATCCAATGTAGCCATTATATTTGTGACAACATGGACCTGCATAGGCAAATTTTTTCATAAGCCATTACAATATTCAAATACGAAACTGGAAAAAATTCGGTGATTAATGTAGCTAAAATCATCAAAATACCAAACATAGGGAGGTAAGCTGGAAATATATAAAGAGCATTTTTGGCTGGCTTAAGTCATCGGCTGGATTCTTCGGAAATTAATAAAGGGGCCTACGGCCAAAATCGAACTAAGTCAACCTACAACTCCTTTGGTCATCTACGAAGAAGCCAGCCGATGACTTAAGCCAGCCAAATATGCTCTTTATGTATTTCCAGCCGTACCGTTACATTGGGGCTATACGAATACGTGGACCTGCACAGATAATTTTCTGTCTTTGGCTGTACTATCCATTACGAACCTCAAATACCAAATTTGAAACAATTCCGGTGAATAATGTCGCTAAAATGATCAAAATACCGAATATCGGGAGGTACGGTGTATGGGGACTTTACGAAGACGTGGACCTGCACAGACAATTTTCTGTCTTAGGCTGTACCATCCATTATGAACTTCTAATACCAAATTTGAAACATTTCCGGTGAATAAAGTCGCTTGAATCACCAAAATACCGAAAAAGGGAGGTACCATTATGTAGGGGCTATACCAAAACGTGGACCTACATGATCAATTTTCAATACCAAAAGTCCTGCAGACATAATACACCTTTCAGTAAAATTTTATCAACCTACTTCATGTCGTTCGGAAGCTATAGTGATTTCTAAAGATAGACAGACGGACGGACATCGCTAAATCGACATCGAATTTTATGCTGATCAAGAATACTTTGTGGGGTCTAAAATGTTTATGTCGAGGTGTTACAGACAGAGTGACATACTTAATATACCCCCCATACTGTGGTGGAGGGTAAAAAATAGCTATAACAAGTAAAAGAACATTAAGTTCGGCCGGGCCAAACTTTTAATACCCTCCACCTTAGGGTAAAGGAAACATTAGAAGAAATGTGGCAAAAACCATCAAAATACCGAATATCGGAGGGTACCGTTATATGGGGACTATACCAAATCATGGACCTACACATGCAAGGTTTCGCCAACGAAACTAGAACACATTATGACCTACAAATACCAATTTTCAGATAAATCCGTGAAAAAATGTGGTATAAATCATCAAAATACCGAATATCGGGAGGTACCGTTATATGGGGACTATACCAGAACGTGGACCGATATATCTCATTTTCAATACCAACCATCCTAGATACAATACCAATTGCTCTGCTAAATTTTGGCGCTATACGTCAAATAATGTGGGCTGTATCGTGATTACAACAGACAGACAGATAAACGGACATCGTTAAATCGACTTAGAATTTTATGCTGATTATGAATATATATACTTTATGGGGTCTACGACGAATATTTAAGGATGTTACAAACGGAATGACAAAGTTAATATACCCTCCTTTCCAAGGTGGAGGGTATAAAAATAGCTTCTTATTATAAGCGACATGCCCTTGTTATACCCTCCACCAAAAAAGGTATGGAGGGTATATTAAGTTCGTCATTACGTTTGTAACTCATCGAAGTAATCATTTTAGACCCAACAAAGTATATATATTCTTGATCAGCGTAAAATTCTAAGACGATTTAGCCCTGTCCGTCCGTCTGTCCGTCTGTTGTAATCACGCTACAGTCTAAACGAATTAAGATAGGAAGCTAAAATTTTGCACAGATCTCTCTTTTGTCTGCAGGCAGGTCAAGTTCGAAGATGGGCTATATCGGTCCACGATATCGTATAGCCCCCATATAACGGTACCCCCCGATATTCGGTATTTTGATGATTTTACCCACATTTTTCAACGGAATTGTCTGAAAATCCACACAAGGAGTTCCTTGTGGGTACTTTATACCTCGGCAGAGAATTGTTCATATAGGTCCACGATATCGTATAGCCCCCATGAAACGGTACCCCCCGATATTCGGTATTTTGATGATTTTACCCACATTTTTAAACGGAATTGTCTGAAAATCCACACAAGGAGTTCCTTGTGGGTACTTTATACCTCGGCAGAGAATTATCTATATAGGACCACAATATCGTATAGCACCCATATAACGGTACCCCCCGATATTCGGTATTTTGATGATTTTAACCACATTTTTCAACGGAATTGTCTGAAAATCCACACAAGGAGTTCCTTGTGGGTACTTTTGCCTCGGCAGAGAATTGTCCATATAGGTCCACGATATCGTATAGCCCCCATGTAACGGTACCCCACGATATTCGGTATTTTGATGATTTTACCCACATTTTTCAACGGAATTGTCTGAAAATCCACACAAGGAGTTCCTTGTAGGTACTTTATACCTCGGCAGAGAATTATCTATATAGGTCCACAATATCGTATAGGCCCCATATAACGGTACCCCCCGATATTCGGTATTTTGATGATTTTTCCCACATTTTTCAACGGAATTGTCTGAAAATCCTCACAAGGAGTTCCTTGTGGGTACTTTATACCTCGGCAGAGAATTATCTATATAGGTCCACAATATCGTATAGCCCCCATATAACGGTACCCCCGATATTTGGTATTTTGATGATTTTACCCACATTTTTCAACGGAATTGTCTGAAATTCCACACAAAGAGTACCTTGTGGGTACTTTATAGCTCGGCAGAGAATTATCTATATAGGTCCACAATATCGTATAGCCCCCATGTAACGGTACCCCCTATATTCGGTATTTTGATGATTTTACCCACATTTTTCAATGGAATTGTCTCACAATTCCACAAAAGGAGTCCCTCGTGGGCATTTTACCTCCTCAAAAAGAGTTGTCTATATAGGTCCACGATATCGTATATCCCCCATATAACTGTAACCCCCGATATTCGGTATTTTGATGATGTTAGCCACGCTTTTCAATGGAATTGTCTTAAAATCAACACAAGTAGTTCCTTGAGTGTACTTCACCCCCTGAGAGAGAATTGTCTATACAGGTCCACGATATCGTATATCCCCCATATAACGGTACCTCCCGATATTCGGTATTTTATGATTTGACCCATATTTTTCATCGGAATTGTCTGAAAATCCACACAAGGAGTTCCTTGTGGGTACTTTATACCTAGGCAGAGAATTATCTATATAGGTCCACAATATCGTATAGCCTCCATATAACGGTACCCCCCGATATTCGGTATTTTGATGTTTTTAGCCATATTTTTCAACGGAATGGTCACAAGGGGTTCTTTGTACACAAGGGGTTCTTTGTGAGCACTTTACCCCCCGACAGAGAATTCTCTATATAGGTTAACGATAACGTATAGCTCCCATATAACGGTACCCCGCGATATTCGGTATTTTGATGATTTTAGCCACATTTTCCAATCGTATTGTCTGAAAATCCACACACGGAGTTCTTTGTGAGTACTTTACACGCAGACATAGATTTGTCTTTATAGGTCCACAATATCGTATATCCCCCCATATATCGGCACCTTCCTATATTAGATATTTAAAGATTTTAAAAGAATTTTTATTGGATTTTATTTTTTTGAAAATTGTCTAATTCGTTCCAAATGGTGGAGGGTATTCAAAGTTCGGCCCGGCCGAACTTACTGCTTTTTTACTTGTTAAAATAAAACGTTACTAGTCCGTTCTGCAATGAGGTTAAGATATTTTTAAACCCTCCACCAAAAAAGATATGGAGGGTATATTAAATTCGTCATTCCGTTTGTAACTCATCGAAATAATCATTTTAGACCCAACAAAGTATATATATTCTTGATCAGCGTAAAATTCTAAGACGATTTAGCCCTGTCCGTCCGTCTGTCCGTCTGTTGTAATCACGCTACAGTCTAAACGAATTAAGATAGGAAGCTAAAACTTTGCACAGATCTCTCTTTTGTCTGCAGGCAGGTCAAGTTCGAAGATGGGCTATATCGGTCCACGATATCGTATAGCCCCCATATAACGGTACCCCCGATATTCTGTATTTTGATGATGTTAGCCACATTTTTCAATGGAATTGTCTGAAAATCCACACAAGTAGTTCCTTGTGGGTACTTTATACCTCGGCAGAGAATTGTTCATATAGGTCCACGATATCGTATAGCCCCCATGTAACGGTACCCCCCGATATTCGGTATTTTGATGATTTTACCCACATTTTTCAACGGAATTGTCTAAAAATCCACACAAGGAGTTCCTTGTGAGTACTTTATACCTCGGCAGAGAATCATCTATATAGGTCCACAATATCGTATAGCCCCCATATAACGGTACTCCCCTATATTCGGTATTTTGATGATTTTAGCCACTTTTTCCAATGGAATTATCTGAAAATCCATACAAGGAGTTCCTTGAGAGTACTTTACACGCAGACATAGATTTGTCTTTATAGGTCCACAATATCGTATATCCCCCCATATATCGGCACCTTCCTATATTAGATATTTTAAAGATTTTAAAAGAATTTTTATTGGATTTAATTTTTTTGAAAATTTTCTAATTCGTTCCAAATGGTGGAGGGTATTCAAAGTTCGGCCCGGCCGAACTTACTGCTTTTTTACTTGTTTTTGTTTCCAATGCGACCAGGTATACAAGATAATTGTGGTTCTAAAAGTGGCACATGTGCCTAGATGTATTGCTAAAGACTAACCAAATAATATACCTATCATTTTATTGAAACACCCTTTGAAAAATAATTGGTAGGCTATTACACTTGGTAGTGGTAATGATGGCGGATATTGGAATTGCATGGTTAGCGCATGGTACGACTTTAGTATTAGTCACGTTTTAATATAAGAGGGATTCCGATTTTTATTCTGTTGCTTTTGATGTGTTAGCATTTTCCGCAGCGAAAATACTTTATCTTTCACAGAGACAAAATACTACCACGGAATAAGGACAAGTATAACAAGTAAAAAAGCAGTAAGTTCGGCCGGACCGAACTTTGAATACCCTCCACTTTTTGGAACGAATTTGGCAATTTTCAAAAAAAAAAAAAAATAAAATAAATAAATAAAATCCGTTAAAAAAATCAGTTAAAATCTTAAAAATACCGAATGTAGCCATTTTATTAGGGTCTATGCGACGACGTGGACCTGCATAGGTAACTTTTGTCTTAAGCCATTAAAATATTAAAATGAAAAACTTCAAAAAAAAAATCAGTGAATAATGTAGCTAATATCAAAATCAAAATATCGAATATAGGGAGGTACCATGGGGGCTTTACCAAAACGTGGAACTACACAGACAATTTTCTGTCAGAGGTTGTAGTATCCATTACGAACTTCAAACACCAAATTTGAAACAATTTCGGTGAATAATGTCGCTAAAATCATCAAAATACCGAATATCGGGGGGTACCGTTATATGGGGGCTATACGAAGATGTGGAACTGCACAGATAATTTTCTGTCTTAGGCTGTAGTATCCATTACGAACTTAAAACACCAAATTTGAAACAATTCCGGTGAATAATATCGCTAAAACCATCAAAATACCGAAATACTTTGAAACAAAGAGCTATACGAAGACGTGGACCTGCACAGACAATTTTCTGTCATAGTCTGTAGTACTATTACGAATTTCAAATACTAAATTTGAAACAATTCCGGTGAATAATGTCGTTAAAATCATCAAAGTACCGAATATTGGGAAGTACCGTTATATGGGGGCTATACGAAGACGTGGACCTGCACAGAACATTTTCTGTCTTAGGCTGTACTTGCCATTTCGAACTTCAAATACCAAATTTAAAACATTTCCGTTGAAAAACGTCGCTTAAATCACCAAAATACCGAAAAAAGGGAGGTAGGTTATATGGGGGCTATGCCAAAACGTTGACCTATGTTGATCAAGAATATATATACTTTGTGGGGTCTAAAATGTATATTTCGAGGTATTACAAACGGAATGACACACTTAATATACCCTCCATACTATGGTGGAGGGTATAAAAAGTCTTTAAATTGTGAGTAGGTCCTTGATCCGATACCCAGTGAAAAATATTGTCAACTTTATTATTTACTGTCGTATCCATGGGTAACTATCTACAGGAGTAAACTGCATTAAGTGTAAGCTGCCCTGTTAATAGTGTAGATTTATATCGGGAAGTTCATATGAAATTTTACCGTTACTTTGCTTCAATATATCTGAATAGCGTTCAATTTCATCGTTGTACTTCCAAATACCTCACTCAATGTGAAATAGAATTTTGTTTAAAATTTGACATCCCTAAAAGCATATAAATGCATACATTCATACGTATGTAAAATATATGACTTTTCACATTAAAAATTGTATTAAATGTTAGTTTTAATGGTAGGATGAATTAAAAAGTATTGCAAACTTTAAAAGCTAATGAAAAGAAAATACTATTTACAGAATGTATAACGTAATGGACGAACCTTAACGAAGGAAAATGGGAAATACAATGAATGAGAATAGTTGCATTTTTTTTTGACAAGACTATTGAGAGTCTACTGTATATGCACAAACACACTCTAATACACATATGCATAGTATGTGAGGGCACACTAACATAGAAAAATTTTGTTAAACTAATGCAATTATTTTAATAACTATGGAAGGCAACTTTGAAACAAATGTTTTGCAAAAACTACCAAAAAAAAAAAAAAAAAAAAATTGTTACTTCCACAACTCTGAACGAAGCAAAATGTCTAATGGTGTATAATGACTGGCTTCTAGCCGACTAATAACTTTGAGTTTGACCCCTTTTTATTTGGTATAATTTACATTCAATGCAGCTAAGCTACTCAGTATAATTTAATTGTGAAATATTTTTGTGTGCTAGCCGGTGTCACTGACGAAATTTAACAAATAATAAATTTGAAATATAATATACATATTTTCTGTTAGTGTACAGCTGTCGTGAATGTCATTATTTAAAATTAGCTAAAATTGATGATTTGTTCAGTGCGCTTGAAATGGCCCACAAAACATACACAAATTCAATGATGATGAACCTTTAATATTGAATTTTTAGGTATTATTTATGATCACTTTTTATACACTACGGCACATAGTGAGAAGGAAGCGAGATAGACCAATAGTTACTTCTGAGGATATTCATAGAATGACTTTCTGAGTCGATTTATGCATTTCAGTCCCTCCACGTATTCTTGTGAACAAAATACAGGTCACATTTATTATCCGATTAAGATTAAATTTTGCAAATAATATTTTTTTGGCCAAGGATGAATCCTATTGAAATTGGTGATAATCGGTTAAGATTTGGAATTAGCTCCCATATATATCTTCAACCGACTTCAGGTTAATTGTGCGCCAAATGCCCAATATAAGTCCTAATGACCTGAATTTTGATACATCTGACTGAATTCAGTCCAGAAGCAAGTACATCAAACTTGGAGAAAATCGATTCAGATATAGCTTTAGCTTCCATATATATATATATATATATATATATATATATATATATATATATATATATATATATATATATATATGTTTCATCCGATTTGGGGTTTTAAGTCCCTCACATTCGTAATACAATGATATTGATATATTTAATAAGTAAGCAAAGGCTATAGTCGTGCGAGGCGATCATATGACACCCTACAACACTACAAAATGTTAGAAGCTCCTTTATGTCCAAATCCATTTTGGAAGATTTCGCATTTGAAATTATGTCACGGAACACTGCCCAGATATTACCCTTAGCATTTTGACAAGGGACATTTGCCTAATATTTACGCACTCCATCATTCTGTTATTTGTTGTGGTCCATTTTACAGCAAAGTATAACCCAATGGTCATCCAAAATGCTAGAACTTTTCCCTGTCCTTAACTCTCTTCTCAAGCATGTCGATTGGCTTCAATTGAATGATCAGGATTTTTTTCTGTTTTAATGTCATTTGAGCCCCTAAATATTTTGCGATCATCTCCAAAAACAAGAGGCCCCTCTGTATCTCTAAATTTAGACTCATCTATATGATTTGCTTTTTACGATATTTGGCTAAATTCGTCAATGAAATTAGCATAAAAACACAGAAGTTCGCATTTTATGTATTTTAGATATTGCCTATAAGTTATTTTCGGCGTTTCGGTAGAATGGAAATGTTGTTTTTTTTTCACACAAAAGTAGTGGTCCATTCTAACCGCTGTCCTAAACCCTAACTCCATGCGACAGTTCGTGTCCTATTTGTGACCTTTATAACGGGAACAGGAATATTTTTAGTTGTTGGTCCATTTAAACACCTAAATATGTTGCGGACATCTTTGCAAACAATAGGCCTAGCCCTTCTGAGCCTAACCCTGCCATTGT
Source organism: Musca domestica (assembly GCF_030504385.1). NCBI lineage: Eukaryota > Metazoa > Arthropoda > Insecta > Diptera > Muscidae > Musca > Musca domestica. The sequence continues at coordinate 5,479,449 of NW_026712296.1, read as the reverse complement.
GAAAATTTTCGTGAGGATCGAACGATAATTGTAATCTGTATATAATAACCCCAATCTGTGTTGTAAGGTGAAAAAATATTACAAAACAAACACTTCAATATTATAATTCAATTTGAAAAAATCGCATGCGATAAAAAAATATGAAAACATAAAAAAAAATCAAAAAATACTACGAAATCTACCATCATTACTGGAATCTTTTTATGCGATTTTTCTAGATTTTATACTTTTATGCCAAGAGTGCATTCTAAATTGACCAAATTTGTCAAAATCTGTCCAGCCATTCATGAGATATATGTATTCTAGCTAACATCCCCTCTTTGCATATACATATTGTGTATATTTCGCTATATAAATCCGATATATTTACTATCGGCATCTACGTAACGGTCAGGATTGACCTGTTCGTCTATTTTTGATTTCTCCGGGATTGCAAATATTCGCGGTTTAATGGAAAATTTGACTTTAATTTAACACAAATGCTATGGTCCATATCACCCACTAAGTATTATCCGATGACCAAAATTGGAAGGCTCCTGTACAGCCCTAAGCTCTAGCCCCATGCTAACTTCGGCGTCGATTGGTCTATAATTGCGACCAAGAAATAATAGACATGAAAATACAAAACAATAAACATATTGTTTTTGTTTAAACGAATTTGTTACAAACTTGTTTCTGGTTTAAGTTTGGTTTGTTCCCGTTTGCCTTGATTCCACTTCTTAAATTTATTGCGTAAATATTTTATTTATCGAAGAAACAATTAACACTGAATGACCAACCCCTCTCAAGAAAGTACGCTCGTCAAGGCCATATCACAATAACACTTAAACCTTAACAACAATGGCATCGAAAAGTTTGGGCTTATCTTTTGTTAAGTGTTAGTTATTTCGTGATTTAATTTCAACTTTTGCTTGTGTTAGCTAATCACTTTGATTTTGTTTGCATTCAACAGCTAATTACAATTTGATTGTTGAGTTAATTTTTGTTTGAGCTTTTTTTTTTGAAGTTTTTCCAAGTTTATCACTAAAATGTCATTTATATAAAGATTACAACAACACTTAACAATCTCGACAAATGAAATTTAATAAGCTTACCAATTAACAATTTTTTACAACTTGGCAGGGTAGGAAGTTAATTTACAATATTGCTTTTTTTAGATATCGCACAGTCCAGAACAAATTAAGAAATTGTTGATGAAAATTGTCCAAGATCAACGCAAGTTTTTATTAAAACGTTATTAATACGTAGTCAAGATCGATTATAAGGAGAACCAGTAAGGAAAAGTCAAAAGTCGGGCGGGGCCGACTATATGATACCCTACTCAACTATGCATATTTAGTAGAGCTCCCGTAACAAAATAATTTATTTAAGTATATCATACCACCTATCAACATTTGGCTTTAGAGCAGTTATAATTTGGTTTCAGAGGGGACTAATGTATGGGAGGCATATCCAATTCTGAATCGCTTTTAACTGAATCAGACGAAGATATTTTTATCCGCTACAAATTCTGTTTAAATCTTAAAAATACCGAATATATATTGGGGTCCTCACGAAGACCCAACTTTTGTCATAATCCACTACAAAAGTCAAATATGAATATTGAACAAAAAAAAAAAAAAAAAAAAAAAAAAATCCGGTGAATAAAGTAACTAAAATCATCAAAATACCGAATATAGTGGGGTACTGATATATGGGGCCAATACGAAGGCCTGGATCTAGATAATTTTCTGTCATAGACTGTAGCTCCCATTACGAACTCCAAATACAGTGAATCATTTCGCTAAAATCATCAAAATTCCGAATATTGAGATGTACCGTTATATGGAGACTATACGAAGACATGGACCTGTGTACGCAATTTTATGTCATAGGCTATAGTATCCATAACGAATTCCTGGTACGAAATTTTAAATAACTCTGACGAAAAATGTCCCTAAAATGGCCACCGTTGCATATGGGATATACGATATCGTGAACCTAGTTACGGATAGACGGACGAACGGGGCTAAATCGTTTTAGAATTTTACGCTGATCAAGAATATATATATATATACTTTGTTATGTCTAAAATAATTATTTCGATGAGTTGCAACGTGTGGTAAAGGGTATAAAAATATATATGTATTGGAGCCGAGATCAAAAAATGGAAACGTACGTCTCGAAATTCACTCCACTTGGGCTGATATTAGCCATTATTTGCGCAACAAATCTGAAATCGGATTAAGGATATATACGTCAGCCAATATCCAAATCTTAGTCTTTCTTGATAAAATTTGACAACGATATTTCCGAGCTCTATAAGATATATCGTAACAAATATCTTTGTTTTCGAATGCATATTGGGAGTGTGAGGGACTTAAACATCAAATCGGATGAAACATATATATGGGAGCTTTAGCTATATCTGAACCGATTTATCCCAAATTATATGTACTTACTTGAATTCGGTCGGATGTCCTATAATTCAGATCATTTGGACTGACATTAGCTATTTGGTGTACAATTAACCCGAAATCGGTTGAAGATATATATGGGAGCTATATCCAAATCTCAACCGATCTTGATGAGATTTGGCAGAGGTATTTCTGGACTGTATCTGATATCTGATACAGAATATAATTTTTAGAGGGTGCATATTACGATACATGGGAGCTATAGCTATATCTGAACCGATTTTCTCCGAATTCGATGTACTTGCTTCTAAACTGAATTCGGTTGTAATTGCCAAAATTCAGTCTATTTGGACTGGTATTAGCCATTTAGTGCACAATAAACCTGATATCGGATAAAGATGTATATGGAAACTATATCCTAATCTGAACCGATCTCAACATAATTTGACAGAGGTATTTTCGAGCAGTATCTGATGTCCGGAACCAAATATCATTCTTGTGGAGTGTATATTACGCATGTGAAGGACTTAAAATCCCAAATCGGAAGAAACATTTATATGGGAGGTATAGCTATATCTGAACCAATTGATGAACTATATGGGAGCTATATCTAAATGGGAGCTAATTTTAATACTGTCCGTTTTAGTAAATGTGAGTTTTTGTAGTCATATTTCGTAGAAGTATTAGCTGTGTTTATTATTTAAAGTTCAAAATAGAATAGTTCCTCTACTAGTTCCTAGAATAGTTCCCCTCCACCATAGTATGGAGGGTATATTAAGTTTGTCATTCCGATTATAACACCTCAAAATATACATTTTAGACCTCACATAGAATATATATTCTTGATCAGCTTAAAATTCTATGACTTTTGGTATTTAAAATGTACCATGTAGGTGCACGTTTTGGTATAGCCCCCATATAACGCTACCTCCCGATATTAGGTATTTTGATGATCTTAGCGACAATATTCATCGGAATTCTTTCAAATTTGGTATTTGATGTTCGTAATGGATGCTACAGCCTAGGACAGAAAATTTTCTGCGCAGGTCCTCGTCTTCTTAAAGCCCCCATATGACGGTACATCCCAATATTCGGTATTTTGATGATTTTAGACCTTAATATAACAGCTACATTTGGTATTTTTAAGATTTTTACACAATTTTTACCGGATTTTATTGTTTTTGATATTTGCCAAATTAGTTCCAAATGGTGGAAGGTATTCAAAGTGCAGCCCGGCCGAACTTATAGCTTTTTTACTTGTTTTTCTTTTCGATTTCAATTATTTTTCCTTCAGTTCACAGGTAATAGTAGAAAAAATTAATAATTTAATAAACGCGTCTTCCTAAAACCCCTGTAATTTCCAAATGATGAGGGTATTGGATATTAGGCCCGGCCGAACGTACTGTTTTTTTACTCGTTTCTTTAGCAAAATCTGAACAGATTTCGACAAAAGTTGGCTTAGATATTTGTAGACTATACATATTATCTTGTATAAAATAAAATGTGGAGTGCATATTTTGGCTTTGGGCGACTTAAATATACAATAGAATGAGACATAAAAATTAGAGCTATAGCTATGTGGAAACTGAATTCTAGTTATTTTGATAGACTTGCTTCTACTGTAATGACTACCATTCCACCTGGTAGCTATTTGTCTTTGAAGCTCTAGGTTTTCATGAAGCCCTTATATAATGGTACCATCGGATATTCGTTAATTTGTTGATTTTAGCCACATTGGCAACGGATTTTTATACCCTACACTACACTGCGTTACCAAATTTACAACAATTCTATTGACAAACTTGGCAAAACTCGTCATTTCATTACGAAGAAGTGTTTATTTCCTTATAAACTGAATTGGATTGAATTAATAAGAAAAGCACTATCTTTTGCATTGAAAAAGTCATAATTCTATCAATGTCTTCTTCATTCAGTCATAAGAGAGGATCGAGAGACAAACGTTAATATAAAGTTACTTACATTTTACGTTGATTGAAGCACTTTGTTAAAAATGTTCTATTGCTTGCGGCATTATTTCTTAAAACTATTAAACTTTTTTTCTTGAATAAAAATGTCTTTTAGTTAATGCTAGCCACATTCACTTTGTACGTAAAAAATTTGATTATGTCATCCCAGCGAGTCAGCTAAAATAAGTTCTTTGTTCATTTCTTTAGAAAACTGATAATGCTTCTTAAGGTCATATCTTGAAAACTTGTAACTTTCGCGCTTTTTCTATTTTATGTCAAGTAAAATGTTACATAAATCTAATCAGAATAATCATTTGATACAACAGTATCTCAGTATATATATGAGGATATACATACATTTGTATCACAGAGCATTTTTTTCTTTCTTGTTTTTGCTTTATCGACTATAAATCAAGTAAAGAATGAAGAGGCGAGAAAAGTTATGGGGCAAAATTTTTAATATTACATATGAGTTTTACTAGGGGATTGAAATAGCTAATTTTTATACCCTTCACCATACTATATTAACTTTGTCATTCCGTTTGTATCTCCTCGAAATACTCATGTCAGACCTAACAAAGTATATATATTCTTGATCAGCGTCAAATTCTAAGTCGATTTAGCGATGTCCGTCTGTCTGTCCGTCTGTTTGTTGTAATCACGCTATCTTTCGAACGAATAGAGATAGAAAGCTAAAATTTTGCACACATGTTTATTTTTCCAGTAGGCAGGTTAAGTTTGTAAATGGACCATGTAGGTCCACGCCTTCGTATAGCCCCCATATAACGGTACCTCCCGATATTCGGTATTTTGACGATTTTAGCGACATTATTCACGGGAATTGTTTCAAATTTGGTATTTGAAGTTCGAAAGGGATACTACAGCCTAAGATAGAAAATTGTCTGTACAGGTCTACGTCTTCATATATCCCCCATATAACGGTACCTCCAGATGTTCGGAATTTTGATGATTTTAGCGAAATTATTAACCGGAATCGTTTCAAGTTTGATATTTGAAGTTCCAAAGGGATATTACAGCCTAAGAAAGAAAATTTACTGTGCAGGTCCACGTCTTCGTATAGCCCCTATATAACGGTACCTTCCCATATTCGGTATTTTGATGATTTTAGCGACATTGTTCACCGGATTTGTTTCAAATCGTAATAGATCGTAACGGCTTATGACAAACAATGCCCATGTAGACCCCGGTATAACGGCTATATTCGGTATTTTTAAGAGTTTAACAGAATTTTTAACACATTATATTTTTTGAAAATTGCCAAATTCGTTCCAAATGGTGGAGGGTATTCAATGTTCGGCCCGGCCGAACTTACAGTGTTTTTTTTTTTTGCTAATTCCTTGCAAATGGAAGGACGTAGTCGCGACCATGCTTTTTAGTGGGTAAAGTTTAAATCGCATTAATTGTTCGTGTTGTTTTGGCCGATTTACATTTTAAGCTATAGCAAAGAACTTATATGCTCCCTAAATTAATGACATTTGACATGATACAGGCGAAAACAGTTCGATTGCAATTTTATTGGAATCGGCAAATGCCTAGAATGAAGTATGCATTTTAAGACAGTGTACCGAAATCGAAAGAGCCCACATTCCTAGATTGCCTAGTTGTAATACTATTCATATGCTTCTTTGGAAGTGTTACTTTAGCACCTTCTCTCAATACAAGTTTTATGAGTGTGGCAACGAAATTTAAACTAAATGGTGTTCTGTGTAACTTATTTGGCCAACTGTGAAATATAGAATCATTTAATGATAGTGCACATTTTTAGGCGATTCTCATTTTATACCCATCTTTGTTTTAATATAAATATAAGTTCATTGAAATATTCTACTCACGATTTTCATTTTCATCTGAATTCAGGTTCTACGAGAAATGTTTATACATTTCCTATTAAAATATCTTGTTATTTTTGGAATTTGATTGACATTAAATTGTCATGGAAATCTTATGGTACGGTGTATCTGTATGTATACCTGAGGTCAACAGTTACAGCAATTGTCCCATTTTTTAAAGCACAATAACCTGATTTCAATATTCGAAGAAAAGTGCAGACATGCTGATAAAACACCTAACAAAATACCAAGTTTTTTCAACAAGAATACTCCTGCACCAACCTTTAGTATTCACCGAAAGTTCAGTACTATTGGGGTACAGTTTTATCATTTCTGTGGCGTAGAAAAATAAATAATAAAACATTAACGACTTTAAATGCCATTGTATTCCTTCCTTTTTTCAATTTGAGACACAGGGCAAAAAGCAAAACACATTCATGGACGTGTCTCGTCGCACTTGGGCTTGAGAATGAGGACAATAATGACAGTGTCGGTCGAGGAGGGATCAAGAAAAATTTAAATAAGTGTTTTGGCAGTAAATGTCTATGGGTGTCACAATAAAAAAACCAAACAGACAATTTACTGACCAGTTGCCAAATGATGAAGTATAATGATAGTGTGGTATACCCAAAGTACAATCTGTGGCCCCTCAAAGAAAAAGTATTTACAAGTAAAAAAGCAGTAAGTTCGGCCGGGCCGAACTTTAAATACCCTCCACCATTCGGAACGAATTAGAAAATTTTCAAAAAATAAAATCCATTAAAAATTCTGTTAAAATATTTAAAATATCTAACATCGGAAAGTGCCGATATATGGGGAAATATACCATATTGTGGACCTTTATAGACAATTACCTTTCGGGGGTTAAAGTGCTCACAAAGAACTCCTTGTGTGGATTTTCAGACAATACCATAGGAAAATATGGCTAAAATCATCAAAATACCCAATATGGGGGATACCGTTATATACGATATCGTTAACCTATATTGAGAATTCTCTGTCAAGGGGTAAAGTGCTCACAAAGAACCTCTTGTGTACAATTTCAGACAGTTCCGTTGAAAAATGTAACTAAAATCATCAAAATACCGAATATCGGGGGGTACCGTTATATGGGGGCTATACGATATCGTGGACCTATATAGATAGTGCTCTCCCAAGGGATAAAGTACTCACAAGGATCTCCTTGTGTGGATTATCAGAAAATTCCGTTGAAAAATGTGGCTAAAATCATCAAAATACCGAATATCGGGGAGTACCGTTATATGGGGGCTATACGATACCGTGGACCTATATAAATAATTCTCTTCCGAGGTATAAAGTACCTACAAGGTACTCCTTGTGTGGATTTTCAGACAATTCCGTTGAAAAATGTGGGTAAAATCATCAAAATACCGAATATCGGGGGGTACCGTTATATGGGGGGCTATACGATATCGTGGACGTATATAGATAATTCTCTACCGAGGTATAAAGTACTCACTAGGGACTCATTGTGTGGAATTTCAGACGATTCCATAGAAAAATGTGACTAACATAATCAAAATACCAAATATGGGGGGGTACCGTTATTGGGGGCCATACGATATCGTGGAGCGAAATAGCCCATCTTCGAACTTGACCTGCCTGCAGACAAAAGAGGGATCTGTGCAAAATTTTAGCTTTAGCTTTTTAGCTTATATCGTCTTAGAATTTTACGCTGATCAAGAATATATATACTTTTTTGGGTCTAAAATGATTATTTCGATGAGTAACAAACGGAATGACGAACTTAATATACCCTCCATACTGTGTATGGTGGAGGGTATACAAAAAATAAAAAAATGTATTTGTCTTAGTTTGTATTTGAAATTAATACATTGGATGTACAGTTATAAAAACCTCAAATTTGTCGGTGCAGTTATATAGGGGCTACTCCAAACGTGAATATACATATATATTTCGTTGTATCTTTTAACCTTCAAGCTATTCAACTAAGGTTACCCATTCCCTTTTAACGGGATCGTAGAAAGTCAAAATATTCTACAAAATTAGGGAATATCTTTATACAAGGTTTGTACCAAAAGTTGGACCATCATTGAATATTTTCTTAAATAGCTTTCCTATATAATAAGTAAGTTCGGCCAGACAGAACTTTGAATACCCTCCACCATTTGAAACGAAATTGACAATTTAAAAAAAAAAATCAGTTAAAAATTCCGTTAAAATCTTAAAAATACAGAATGTAGCCTTTATATTAGGTTCTATACCTGGACTGTATAGACAACTTTTGTATAAGCCATTACAACATCCAAATGTGAAACTGGAAAAAAATTGGTGAATAATTTAGATCAAAACATCAAAATGCCGAATATAGGGAGTTACCGTTAAATGGGGACTATACCTAAACGTGAACCTGAACAGACAATTTTATATTAGGCTCAGGCTGTAGTATTCATTACAAACTTCAAATACCAAATTTGAAACAATTCTGGTGAATAATGTCGCTAAAATCATCAAAATACCGAATATAGGGAGGTACCATTATATGGAGGCTATACGAATACGTGGACCTGCACATAAACTTTTCTCTCTTAGGCTGATATATCCATTACAAACTTCAAATATCAAATTTGAAACAATTCCGTTGAATAATTTAGCTAAAATCATCAAAATACAGAATATAGGGTAGTACCGTTATATGGGGGCTATACCAAGGCCCCATATAACGGTACCTCCCGATATTCGGTATTTTGATGATTTAAGGCACATTTTTCAACGGAATTGTCTGAAATTCTACACCTAGAGTTCTTTGTGAGCACTTTACCCCCTGAAAAAGAATTGCTCATTAATTCTACGATATCGTATATCCCCCATATAACGATACCCCCTGATATTCGGTATTTTGATGATTTCAGCCACAATTTTCAATGGAATTTTCTGACATTCCATACAAGCAGTTCATTGTGAGCACTTTATCCCTTGGAAGAAAATTATCTACATAGGTCTACGATATCGTATATCCCCCATATAACGGTACCCTCGATCCACAATATCGTTTATCCCACTATAAAAGAGATAAAGATATCCCACTATAAAAGAGATAAAGAGAGATAAAGATTTTTACAGAATTTTTAATGGATTTTATTTTTATTTTTTGAAAATGTCCTAATTCGTTCTAAATGGTGGAGGATCGGCCCTGCCGAACTTACTGTTTTTTTTTTACTTGTTTATGCTGATTTCGTTGACGAATATAGCAAATAAATCATATAGATGAATCCAAAGTTAGAGATGCAGATGGGCCTCTTGCTTCTGGAGATGGTCGCAAAATGTTTAGGGGTTCAAATGAATCAAAAACAGAAAAATTTTCCTGATAAAACAATTGAAACCAATCGACACGAAATTTCGCATCAGAAGAGAGTTAAGGACAGGGAAGAAGTCTTCCAAAATGGATTTCGACATAAAGGGGCTTCTAAAATATTGTAGTGTTGTAGTGTATCACATAGTTGGCCCCGCACGACTGTAGCCTTTGCTTACTTCTTTTTTTGTTTTTGTTTTTCTTTTTTTTTTGTGAAACTTTGATGCAAATATATTTCGACATGCAATAGAAATAGAGTTTTCTTTGGTTACTTAAAGTGAAATTTGATGAAAAATATTTTTGTATTATATATTTTTGTATCTGTTGGATATTTTTGCAAAAATTCATAAAAAGTACGGCTTTATTCCTAAAATGTGTTTTAAATATAAATGAATTCCTGGTGTTAGGTAAGATTTATAGCCTGTTCACAGGAAACCAAAAATTCTATTTGTCTGCCATTTGCCTTACAATTGGAAGAAAAATAAGTTTTGTGAACAGGCTATTAGACTCTTGATGGCTTCTAGGGCCAATAGTAGAAATTTATGACACAAAATTTTGTATTTTGACTTGCACGATACCGTTTAAAGGGAGTTTCTGCTATATTTAAACAAAAAATACCCCATTGATGACACGATTGAGGGTTAACATTTTCATATTTTTATACCCGACACCACACTGTGGTACAGGGTATCATGTATTTATGCATTTGTTTGTAACATTGAGAAGGAAGCGAGACAGACACATTCTGAATTGATTCATGCATGTCCGTCCGTCCATGCCGCATTTATTGTCTGATTGAGATGAAATTTTCCACAAATCATTTGTTTGACCCGAGGACGAAGACTATTGAAATTGGTGGTAATCGAATCAGATTTGGATATATCTGCCTTATATAGTGTCGTCTGATCTTATTTCGATATAGCTCCTATATATATTTTCGTCCGATTCAAAAAATAACAAATTTTTGAAGCACAAATAACAGGTCATACGTATTACCAGAATGTGATAAACTTTCCATTTGGTAAGTGTTTTAAAGTAGTAAAATATAAAAAAATTCAAAGTAAAAGATTCCCCATTTCTGTCACCTACTTAATCGGTAACGAAAATAACCATCATTTAACTGAAATAAATGAGTGTCATAGAGTTTTTGTATTTAACATCTTTTTCATGCTCCATGCACAAGGGACCTCAACTTTGTGTAGAACACACGCACACAAGAACACCACAAAAAGTCACTGAAATAATACATATTTTAGAGGACGAATTTAAATATTTCAAGGCAACATTTTATGGGACATGGAAAACACAAACGTCTACCGAAAACCGACCGACACAGTTCAACCAAACCATGTTATGCAAAACAAACACGTACTCAAAGTTCATTAGTTGGCAGCTACATAAAAACAATGACGTCCTTACATTGACATAACTCAACCAGCAGACAGACATACAGACAGTCTGACTGATAGACCCGATCCAGTTCTTGTTATACAATAAACGTTTAAATATTCAACATAACTGTCAAATAAGAGCTCAAGTTGGGGGAAAAACAAGAACCAGATAAAGCGTATAAGTCTCCCAAGCCAAAAACTGGTAATGGGATGAAGATGGAAATTATTGTATTTGAAGCCCTGCGTATCAAATGACAACAAACAACATTAAGACCATCAACAACATTCAATTGAACAAAATATGGAGCAACGTTAGTCATGCCCATTTATTTTAAATACAATTCTAAAGCAAGCACAGATACTGAAAAAGAAAATACATTTCTTTAAATAAAAACCAGTAAAGAAAGTCCTAAAGTCGGGCGGGGCCGATTTTATGATACCCTACACCACTTTGCTAATTTAGTTGAGCTCCACTTAATAATTAAAAGTTTTTATGGGAGAATTCAATCATACACGCTATGATTATAATTATAATATAAAATTCAAAGGACTAAATTTGCCAAAGCATTTGTATCTTTTAAATTCGGACTTGTATTGTCCATTTGGTGCAAAATTAATTTGAAATCAGATAAAGATATATATGGGAACTATATCCAAATCTGAACCGATCTCGATAAAATTTGGCAAAGATATTTTTGAGCTGTATTTGATATATTTCCCTGAATATCGTTGTTACGGAGTGCATATTACGGCTGTGGGTAACAAATACAACAAATCGGATGAACAATATATATGGGAGCTATAGCTATATCTGCACCGATCTTCACCAAATTTGGCATACTACCTTCTAGACTAAATTCGGTCGTATGTGCCAAATTCCATCCCATTTGGGCAAATATTAGACGTTTGGTGCACAATAAAAGGTAAATCGGACGAAGTTATATATGGGAGCTATATCCAAATCTGAACCGATCTCGATAAAATTTATCAAAGGTATTTCTGAGCTGTATTTGATATATTTCCCCAAATATTGTTATTACAGAGTGCATATTACGGCTGCGGAGGACAAAAATAACAAATCGGATAAACAATATATATGCGAGCTATAGCTATATCTGAACCGATCTTCACCAAATTTGGCATACTACCTTCTAGACTAAATTCGGTCGTATGTGCCAAATTCCATCCCATTTGGGGACGTTTTATTAGACGTTTGGTGCACAATAAAAGGTAAATCGGACGAAGTTATATATGGGAGCTATATCCAAATCTGAACCGATTTCAAATTTGGCATACTTATTTTCAGGCCTAATTTGGTTGTATGTACAAAATTTCATAATATTCGAGCTGATATTACACGTTTGGTGCGCAATAAAAGGTAAATCGGACGAAGATATATATGGGAGCTATATCTAAATTTTTACCGATTATCTTCAATTTCAATAGGGTTCGTCCTTGGGCCAAACAAATGTTGTTTGCAAAATTTCATCTCAATCGGATAATAAATGCGACCTGCATTTTGTTCACAAGGATACATGGACAGACGGACGGACGGACAGACGGACTGACATGCATAAATCAACTCAGAAAGTGATTCTGTGCAGATCATCAATCATCATCATCAGATCATCATCCTTTTGCCTGTTACAAACAAATGCACAAAGACATAATACCCTGACCACCTTGTGGTGTAGGGTATAAAAAAAAAACAATTAAGAAAGGTCAAAAGTCGGGCTGGGCCGACTATATGTTAACCTACTCCACTATGCAATTTAGTAGGGCTACCTGTAAAAAATATAGTGCGAATTTATGTGAAGTATTGTGAATTTATGCGAATACAAACTATAATTATATTTTTTGGATGGGTGTTATGACATTAGAGTAGTTATAACTTGGAATCAGAGGGAACTAATATATCGTCACCTGTAATGCCCAAACAACCATAACTTTACAGGAGAAGCAAAAAAATACATCATAAGCTAAACACTGATTTATGAAATAGCATGAATTTTAAGTATCATATTTTAAGACAGATAAAAAATATATTCTGTTTTTTTTTCAGAATCTTATGGTATTGTGTGTATATTAAGTTCGTCATTCCGTTTGTATCTCATTGAAATAATAACTATAGACCCAACAAAGTATATACATTCTTGATCAGCGTAAAATTCTAAGACGATTTAGCCCTGTCCGTTCATCCGTCTGCCCGTCTTTTGTAATCGAAAGGAATAAAGATAGGAAGAAAAAAGTCATGTTCGAAGATGAGCTACATATATCAGTCCACGATATCGTATAGCCCTTAATATAACTATACCCCCGATATTCGATATTTTGATCATATTAGCCACATTTTTCAAATAATAATAATTTTAGACCCAACAAAGTAGATATATTCTTGATCAGCGTAAAAATCAAAGACGATTTATACATGTCCGTGTGTTGTAATCACGCTAGAGTCAACAGGAATAAAGATATGAAACTTTGCACCGATCTCTCTTTTGTCTGCAGTCAGGTCAAGTTCGAAGATGGACTAAATCGGTTCACGATATCGTATAGCCCCAATATGACGGTACTCCCGATATTCGGCATTTTGATGATTTAAGCCACATTTTTCAATGGAATTGTCTAAAATTCTACACAAGAGTTCTTCGTGACCACTTTACCCCCTGAAAGTGAATTGTCTATATAGGTCCACAGTATCATATACCCCCGCCCCTGATTATCTACACCACGAGTTTCTTGTGGGTACTTCTCCCCACCTGGAAGAGAATTGCTTATATAGGTCCACGATATCGTATCTCCCTTACATAACGGTTCCTCACGATTTTCGGTATTTTCATAATTGTAGCCAATTTTTTAAGGTGTTCCCTCTGTGCACTTTACCCCCTGAAAGAGAATTCGCTATATTGGTCTACGTTTTAGTATAGCACTCCTATAACGGTACCCCCGATATTCGGTATTTCCATGATTTTAGCGACATTATTCACCGGAATTGTTTAACATTTCGTATTTGAAGTTCGGAATCGTCCCTACAACCTATGACAACCTATTACTTATGCAGCACCACGTCTTCGTATAGGACCCCATATAAAGGTTTTCTTTTGAGAGATATTTTTCGAAGATTTTTTTTTTAAATATTTGCTATTAAAAATTTGATTTTATTATGTAACACCTCGAAATATTGGTTTCTCACATAGGAAAGTATATATCTCGGTGAGCTGAGTCGATCTACTTATTTAGTAATCACTCTACAGGTCGCAATTATGGTCTGATCCTCACCAAATTGAAAATGGAGGTGGGGTTATGGTCAGAATTGAAGCCTATTACTTTTGGGGATGATCGCATAATATTTAGGGTGCGACAATTGTACACGGAGTTTGCTTCTTTCAGAGCGCGGTTAGCCTTGTATGTAGACATGCAAACTTGTCGAATTTTGGGCACCGAAACCCGTCACGTATACATTGATAAGTCGATGTACCCAAAACGAGTTACCGTTTGAAGCGAATTTTAGACCGGAGTCATAGTTGGGCCATTTTTTTTTCGAAAATGGGCAAGAAGTGACCTTTATGTTATTGGGCCCTGCTGAACGAGTTCTTCTTCACAAAAATTGAAAAGGAGGATATTGGCAATATTTGGCTTCAAAAGGATGATGTTACGTGCCACACATCCGAGGCTACGTTCGATTAAAAAAAGAAAGAAAATCATTCAACAAACCGTTTTTGGAACACCTACATATAAACCTGCACATCATTCATGTAATGGTTGTAATTTTCTAGAATTTAACATATTTTCCATATGGTCAATGGTTGTTTCAAAAAAATGTTTTTGTAACTGAAATTATTCTACTATCTGGTAAATGGTGTTCCCAGGAGCTTTTCGTTATGTTAAACATTAACCAGAAATGTTACTATTTTCCCTAAATTACATTAGCCACTAACAAAAGTTTTGGGACCAAATACACACAAATGTATTGCAGGACACTAAAATGAGTACGACATAAATGCCAAAAAAAGGAAAACTAACACAAAACAGATTTTGCTTAGTTAACTTCTTGTTTCACAATTAGCATGAACCAAACGGCAGCGGTATGGCATTGCTAGCAAAATGTTAATGGAAATGTAACACACATGACCGTGTCAACTATTCGCAACCACCAAAATGTTAAAATAGCATATACACAGACACACGCTGGAAAATGGTCCACACTCCAGCAGACTCACCACAGTACTTTTTTTTGTAAATTTTGTAGCTTGTTACTTACTAAAAAAATTGTTGGCTTGAAACTTTTTTGTGTCGCTAATGAATGGTATTCATAATAAAAGTTTTACTAAATGTAGTTAGAAACAGTATCTTTTTGGTTGATGCCTCGTTAGATCGAATATCGTTGCTACGAAAATACAGTATTTTTGTTAGGAAAAAGAAGTCGACGAAAAAGGGCAGACAAAAAAACCAAATGCAAAAAAAAAGGAACAAATAAAAAAACTGTTAGATCGGTCAAGCCGAACTTTGAATACCCTCCACCATTTGAAACGAATTTGAAAATTTTCAAAAAAAAAAAAAAATAAATTAATAGATCAAATAAAACAATAAAACAAGTAAGCAAAGGCTACAGGCGTGCGGGTCCGACTATTGGGAAGCCCTATTAGATTCAAGTCCATTTTGGTATATTGCGTTTTTGAAAAAAATGCCATACAACCCTGTACAAATATTACTTTTGGTTTCTGGGTGGGGTTTTTGTCCTTGCTCTACTCTTACGCTTTCTGTCGGGCTGATAAGTATTGGAAACAATTTCACACCAAAATTGTGGTCTATTTGACCAGCTAGACCTCTGCTTATCCCAAACCCTCTTTTCATTCAATATTCCGTGTCATTTGGTTTTTAATTGTGACCTGTAGGGCGGCAGCATAATCAAGAAAATTGTAATTTTTGTTCCTTTCGAAAACCTAAATGTACATCTTCAAAAACAATATGCTTTAATTCTGACACTAACCCTACCCCATGCAAAAATTTCGTGATAATCGGACGATTCCTAATTTGCTATATATCCGATATTTTGGTTATCAGCATCAATACAGGGTGAGATGCAACCAACTTCAGACTGCTGTCATTTCTAAGCCTAACAGAAAGAGGTTATTCGTGATGGAATTCAAGCGTGATAGTGTGTTATTTTTATATTTGGCTGGAAAACCAAGTGGTTCTCGTTAGAGCACTCCAGCATTTAAATGTGAATAAATCTTCTGTGTCTCGTACCATCGCTCGTTACAGTGATACTGGTAGCGAGCCCGACGTCAAGGAAGTGGACGGAAAAATTAGTAGAAATGGTTCGAAAAATAAAAAAGCGACTCGAAAAATGTGCTCGGGGTAAATCCAAAATTATCGTGTTTACTTGACAAATGGGTCAGCTGAAAATGTGCACCTTCGGTTGGCCACCAGAACTCAAGTGCCGACCATGGTGGTATTAAAGCCTTGGGCACGAAAACATTTTGGCCGCAGATCTTGGACATTCCAACAAGACTTAGCACTCGCCACCCAAGAATGGTTAAAATAAGGTTCCTCGCTTCATTTCCAGCGTACAATGGCCACCAAAATCTCCGGATACCAATCCGTTGGACTATTGTGCAAGCGCTTCTTGTTAGGACACCCTTTACTTAATTCCTGCTGTTTTGGTCATTTTCTAATTTTTCTAGATGAACTCACTTTGCACGATCTACTGTGGGTAGAATGCCACCCAGTATGGTATCAAAACCCATTAACCGAATACATTGCGACAAATACAAGTTCGTAGAAGTTTTAAGCACTTGTATCTGACTGGTTGGAAGTTGGAAATAATTTATTTTCATTTAAATATATGCAGTCAGTTTTCCCTTTTTATTGCCTATAAAAGTAGAAGTTGTGCTTAATAAAGTTGTTGGTTTTCGTTGGTTTTTTTTCCAGTTTAGCTTAATTTAGGCCAAGAGTTTTGACTTTGGAACATAGAGACCACAGATGATAAAGAGGAATAGCCGTAATGTAAAATATTGTGGGGAGAGCATTATTTTTTATGTACAAAAAAAGGAAACTCAGAGGTCATTAGAGGCTTGACATTATTCATTTTATTTAATTGTTATATTATTTAATGAATGCCTTTTTTACAAATAGTTTTTTATTTCCAGTTGCTGGAATCTTTAATTAAGGGATGTGAGCCAGACACGTATGTTTTAATTGAAGGAATTTATTTAAATTTTGAAATAACATTTTGCAATTTAAAAGACGGTTTTCTAATTTATAATAGGTATTAAGCAAGTTGGCTCAAGAGATAGTTATACAGGAAGGAGTTTTATATAATGGTAACTATGTTTTGGTAAGTCATATACAGTAAGGTGATGATTCTAATGAAAAAAATGTATTTATGCCCTCCCCCATTCTATGGAGGGTATATTAACTTTGTCATTCCGTTTGTAACTCCTCGTAATACTCGTGTGATACCCAACAAAGTATAGTATATTCTTGATCATCGTAAAATTCTAAGTCGATTTAGATCCGTCTGTCTGTTACGCTGTCACGCTATATTGTGAATTAAGCCATTACATAGGTTAAGTTCGTAAATGGACCATGTCGATCAACGTTTTCATATATCCCCCATATAACGGTACCTCCCAATGTTTGATATATTGATGATTTTAGCGATGTTTTTTTACCGAAATTATTTCAAATTTCGTATTTCAAGTTCGTAAAAAAAATCGCGTATGCAGATCAAAGTCTTCGTATGGCCCCTATATAACGATATCTAACTATATTCGGCATTTTGATGATTTTGGTGACAATATTAACCGAAATTGTTTAACATTTCATAGATGAAGCTCGTAATGGGTACTACAATGTATGACAAAATGGTGTCTATGCAGGTCCATGTCTAGCTATATATAAAGGTACCTTCCAATATTTGGTACTTTCTTGATTTAGCTACATTTTGTACCGAAATTGTTCCAACTTTCGCATTTAGAGTTCGTAAAAGGTACAAGCCTACGACCAAAAATTGCGAATGCTGGTCCCCGTCTTCGTAAACCTCCATATAATAATATCTCCCTATATCGGTATTTTCATGATTTTAGTGACATTATTCACCGGAATTCTTTTAAATTTCATATTTGAAGCTTGGAATCGGTACTATATATATATCTATACAAGAGGAAAATGTTTGTTTATAATTTATGGACTCGAAACCCGCTGAACAGATTTTCCTGAAAATTTCCAAGTATACTACAACATCGCCTGAAAGTAACATAGGCTATATAAATTTTTGAAATTCCTCTTGGAACTGGAGATATAGCATCAGCATCGGGAGTACCTCCCATAGGCTATATACATTTTCGAAATTCCCCTTGGAACTGGAGATGTAGCATCAGCATCGGAAGCACCTCCCAAAAATATAGATTTTATATGCACATATCTGCTGATCTATTACAGATATAGTGTCCAAATTTGGAATGCGTAACGGAATTTGAATCAAAAATAAATTTGCCAAATTATTTTGAAATCGGTATAGATTGGGATGAAGCTCTCATATAAATTTTCAACCGATTTCGTTTATTTGATGCAGCAAACACGATATGTATTTTCGATTTTAATAAAATTTGGAATGTTTGACAGGATTTTGATCAGAAAATAAATTTGTCAAATTATATTCAAATCGGTTCAGATTTGGATATAGCTCCCATATATATTTTCGCCGATTTCATATATTTGATACACCAAACACGATACGTAATCCGATTCCAATGAAATTCGGCATGAGTGACTAAATTGATGATACGATTATTACGGGGAAATATGTCTCTACCTCGAATTCTCTAATTGCAACAGAAATGCCACTCAACTTCTGGCATGTTCCTGCTTTTCTCATAGTTCCTGTCATGTTCACGAGTGGTAGACCGAGCTATTTGTTTATTTACGCATTAAAGTATTACAACAATTTTTTTTTTAAATTGTGATTTTATTTTATTTTTTTTACGTCAACATATATTTTGAATGAATGTAAAATCAAAAGGGGTAGCGAAGCGCACCGGGTTCAGCTAGTAGCCTATAAAGTTGGAGCTGTATTTTTCTACGGTTCTTCTTTATGAAATATCTCAATTTCTTTGAACTTATTTTTATTTTTAAGTTTTTTACCCTACACCACATACTGGTAAGGGTTTTATGCCTTTGCGCGTTTGTGTGTAACATGGATGAGGAAACGAGATATACACATAGTAACTTTTTAAGATGCTCATAAAATCACTTTCTCCATTCGATTTATGCATATCAGCCCGTCCGTCCGTCCCTTTGTCCATGTATTTTTGTGAACAAAACGCAGGTCGCATTTATTATCCGATTGAGATTAAATTTTCCAAACAGCATTTTTGTCGCCCAAGGACAAACCCTGTTGAAATTGGTAAGAGTCGCTATAAATTTGGATATAGCTCCCATACATATCTTCGAGCAATTTCAGGTTTATTGTGCACCAGATGTTTAATATCAATCCAAATGGAGTGAATCTCGGCACTTTCGAGCAAATTCAGCACATGCTGTTAGGCTTAAAATTTAGTGAAAATCAGTTCAGATATAGCTATATCTCCCATATATACGTTTCATCCGACTTAGTGTTTAAGATACTCACATTCGTAATATGCACTCCACAACAAGGATATATGGTCCTAGATGTCAGATACACCGCAGCAATACCTGTTTCTAATTTTATCAATATCGGTCCAGATTTGGATATAGCTTCTATATACATTTTTATCCGATTTCAGGTTTAAGGGTGAGATAAAAAAAACTGCAGCAAAGTCAAAGACCGTAATTTTTACTTTTTTTTCAATTTTATTGACTGAAAGCAAAAAATGCCGGAAATAGCATCGAATTATACCCTACAACACTATGTGTTGGGGGTATTATAAGTTTGATTGGGCCAAAAATTATGTAACACCTCGAAATATTGGTTTCCCACATAGGAAAGTATATATGGATCTTCCTAGCTCGCCGAGCTGAGTCGATCTAGCTATGTATGTCCGTCCGTCCGTCTGTCCGTCTGTCCATGTTAATTTGTAATCACTCTACAGGTCGCAATTATGGCCCGATCGTCACGAAATTTAGAATGGAGGTGGGGCTAGGGTCAGAATAGAACCCAATTTCTTTTGGAGATGGTCGCATAACATTTAGGGGTCCAAATGGACCAAAAACTGAAAAAATGTCGGATTTTGCAGTAGCTATACAGGTCGCAATTATAGACCAATCGACGCGGAACTTCGCATGTTGCTAGAGTTTAGGGCGGGGAAGAAGCCTATCAATTTGGGTGGTCATCGGATAACATTTAGCGGGTAAAATAAACCATATCTTTTGTGTTGAAAAAATTCAAAATTTTTCATTAAACCGCGAATATTTTAAATCCCGGCGAAATCACAAAGCCATGACAAGGTTACTTCTGATCTTACATTGATGTTGACATCCAATAAATCGGATATATAGCAAAATATGTGCGATATATATGTCTATCAAATAAGATATGCTTGAAAGATCTCTTATATGTCGAGAACAGCTGAACTGATTTCGACAGTTCTCATTAATTCAGAATGGCCTCTTGGCAGGAAAGAAAAAACGTCTGAAAAAATCGCATAAAAATATCTCTCTAAAGATGAAAATATTGATTTTGTAAAATTTTCTCATATTTTTTCAATTTTGTCATATTTTGGCATATTTTCATTTTGAATTAAACATTTGGTAATATTTCTACAGCTAACAAAACTAAGTAGTTAGGATATCAGGATATCATATACAGATCGCATTTATGGCCCGATCCTTACGAAATTTTGCATGGGAATAAGATGAGGGTCAGAATAGAAGCCTACTCTTTTTGGAGATGATCGCCATATATTTAGGGGTTGAAATGAACCAAAAAGTGCAAAATTGTCAGCAGGTCGTAATTATCGCCCGATCCTCACGCACATTTGAATAGCCGCACATTGCAAAAGACAAGCAGTTTCGGATGGCCATCCAAAAATATTCAATGTGTGAAATAGTTTGCCAACTTTTGTAGACAAAATAGGAAAATGTCCATTCCAGTGACTCTTTGTAGAATTCACAAATACAGGAAAGACGCACTTCTGAATATTTCGTTAATGCTGATTTCGTTGAAGAATATAGTCAAATTTCTGTATCTCATATAGATGCGTTTCAGTCAAAAACCAATAATAAATGTTAATCTTTTGCCACATTATTATAGAGATTATAGGTCTTTGGGAAATAATGGTTCCAGATCTAGGAAGACCATTTACGTGCATTTTAAGTTGCTATTATTCGAAAATTAGAGAACGAAACCTGATGGTTTTCTTTTATTATTTGTCACAATATCTTGTAAAATTCATTCGAGTATCTCGCCTATATAAACTGTATCACTTATTATAGTGTTGTAGGGTATTCAATGGTCGGCCCCGCTCGACTGTAGCCTTTGCTTACTTGTTTTAGAATAAGTTTTGATTTGTTATAATTGGTCACCTTTGGCACGAATTAGGGCCTTCAAACGCCCAATGAAACCGTCACACGCTGCACGAATGTTGCTCTGCGATATTTTGGTGATCGACACTTTGTATTTTTTAGTGCCTACCTTGCTTTCCAAAATACTCCAGACACAATAGTCCAACGGATTGGTATCCGGATTGGCCATTGTGCGCTGGAAATGAAGCGAGGAACCTCAATTTGTAACCCTTCTTGGGTGGCGCGTGCTGAGTGCGTTGGTGCTGAGTCCTGTTGGAATTTCCAAGTTCTGCGGCCAAAATGTTTGCGTGCTCAAGGCTTCAATTCACCCTCCACAATATATTCGCGATAATATTCAGCATTTATTCTGATGCCACGACCATCGGCTGTTATGGCGGCCCAAACCATCACCATGGCCGGCGCTTGAGTTCTGGCCGCCAACCGAAGGTGCACATTTTCAGCTGACCTCTTTGGCAAGTAAACATGTTGTTTGTTATCTATTGTTTTCTCATCGGAAAAACCCAAATTCGACAGCTCACAACTTTCGGCCAAACCAGCAACTCTTTAGCTCTTTTGAGTCTATTTTCTTTTGGGTGCGGTGTAAGTTCTTGCACTTTTTGGAATATCAATGGCTTTACTCCGAGCTCATTTTTCAATACTTGTCGAGTGGAATATTGCAATATGTTTAGCTCACGAGCCCGTTTTCGCCCACTGCGCCGCGTGTTTCGAAAAATTCTCAACAAAATGCTTTTGTACGCTTGTAAACAATATAATGAGCTGTCACTGGAATAATTTTAACAGCTTTCGGACGAGTTGCTTAGAAATGACAGCAGTCTGAAGTTGGTTGCAGTTTTTTCATCTCACCTTGTATATACCATACACTAGTTCCCTCTGAAAGCAAATTATAACATGCTCTAAAGTCATGATAACCATTCAAATAAAATGCATATTTGGTATGATCTACTTCACATAAATTCCCAATATAAACTTTTGTTTTGTTATGAGATCTTGACTAAATATGAATAAATATGCATACGTATCCTATAGTCTGCCCCGCCCGAGTTTTGACCTTTTCCTACTGGTTTTGATTTGTTTAATATTGAATAAGTTCTTCTGTAAATTGTTATTTGCGTACTTTTGGTAAACTGTAGACTCAAAAGTAACATATGAGACATTATCAAGGGGTGACAATATATCGACATTTCTTAGTTTAAATATTCAGTCAAATATTCATCGGCAACGTTAAGTCCGTTTTTTTTGCCTCTAATTATTATATGAGCTCCTTGATGTTAGATATAAGAACAATGGAATATTTTTTTGTGGAAATTGCTCCAGTTTTAAATATCACACAATTCGAGGCATGACCTTAGAAACCAATATTGTTATTAGACTTCAATTAACAGATTTTTAATATTATAACAAAATTAATTTATTTCTTGTAATAATAACAAATCCTAACATTGAAGGGCATACTTCAACTGTTTCTAGACATTTTCTTGATTTTCAGAACTTTCCTTGTACTTTCCATCAAAGGTCATTGGAAACTGTTCCGTTTAAAGATGATTCAAATTAATGCCTAATTAAAAACTAAGTACATTTTAATGCTGAAATGTATTTTTAATGATGGCCTTCATTGCTTTTGTTGATTTTTTTCCTTTTCCCCCATTCGGTAATAGCTTTGCATGTCATCAAGTTATTTAAGAGGGCTGAATAGGAAGAAAAAAACGAAAACCTGAGTATAATAATCCAATTCTTTTCGAAATGGTTTGGAAAGGTAGTTTTACCATAAAGTTTTGTAATTGTAATCTCATGTGTGTGTGCATATATTTATGAATGTTTGCTTGAATGCATTGCATGGGCTAAAAAGAAGTGAAACTAATTTAAGTTTTAATTGATGTGCAAAACAAAAAAAAACGTTATTTTTTAGTAGAATAAAACAATTCTAAATGAGTTTTAATAAGGTACAGTTTTGAGTTGGGTTGGATATTTAAAATTTTTAATAAGTAAATGTCTTTGTTCGTACTACAAAACTGCGGAAGAATTTATTTTGAATGCTTTGTAAACTTTTTATTGTGGTGTAGAAAAATTGTTTTGTAATCAGTCGATGATTTTTTTTTTAAGTTTTAATAATTTTTATGTAGCAACAACGTTTGTTGGATATGTACTCAAAACAAGAAGCAATGTTATGGCACTTTAAATGAAATCTGGCAGTGTTATATAATCTAATCGATATTATACTCTCGACCATTTTCAAGGAAATTGGAAAATTTCAAAAAAAAAAAAAAAAATCCGTTGAAGAATGCAGCTCAACAATTATAGGCTATAGTACCGATTCCGCGCTTCAAATAAGAAATTTAAAACAATTCCGGTGAATAACACCGCTAAAATCATGATGATACCGATATTGGGAGATATCATATATGGAGGCTATACAAAGACGTGGACCTGAATAGACACTTTTTTGTCATACATTGTAGTACCCATTACGAATTTCAACTACGAAACTTGAAACAATTCCTGTTAATATTGTCGCTAAAATCATGAAAATACAGAATATCGGGAGATATCGTTATATGGGAGCTATACGAAGACGTGAACTTGCATAAGTAATTTTCTGTCATGGGCTCTCGTACCCATAACGAACTTAAAATAAGAAATTAGAAACAATTCCGGTGGATAATGTTGCTAAAATCATGAAAATACCGATTATCAGAAGGTATCGTTATATGGGAACTATACGAAGACATTGACCTGCATACGCAATTTGTTTTAACTTCTACGAACATTAAATACAAAATTTGAAACAATTTTGCAAAAAATATCTCTAAAACAAATAAGTAAAGCCTACAGTCGCGCGGGGCCGACCATTTGATAACTTACAACACTATAATATGTTGGAAAACCTCCTTAGGTCCAAACACATTTTAGTCGATCATGTGAAATAATGCCGTACTTTCCTGCACAAATGCTAACTTTAGTTTTTTACCGGGGATATTTTCCTTATATTTACACTTTATGTCGTCCTGTTAGGTATCCAAAATAATGCAAACAAAAGTTGTTGTCCATTTTACCCGCTAAATATAATTCAAGGTTCGTCCAACATGCTATACTTCTGCACTGTCCGTAACCCTAACCTCCTACAAAATTCCGTGTCGATTGGTTTTTAATTGTGACCTGTAGGGCCACTGCAAGATATATATCATGAAAAACAATAGACTTTAATTCTGACCCTAACTCTATCCTCACGTAAGATTTCTTAAGAATCGGACGATAATCCGACCAACCCTAAACTCTAGCACCATGCTAAATTTCGCTTCAATTGGTCTATAATTGTGGCCTGGAGAGCAATAACGAAATCAAGAATTGTTTCTGTTTTTGGTCCACTACAACTCCTTAATGTTTTGCGATCATCTCCAAAAGCAATAGACTTCTATTCTGACCATAACCCCACCTTCATTTTCATTTTCGTGAGGATCGGGCCATAATTGCGACCTGTAGGGTGATTACAAATTAACATGAACAGGCGGACAAACGGACGGACATGCCAAGATCGACTCAGCTCGGTGAGATATGAAGATATATAGGTTCCTATGTGGGGGACCAATATTTCGAGGTGTTACATAATTTTTGGCCCAATCAAACTTATAATACCCCAACACCCCAGTGTTGTAGGGTATAGAAAACATTATTGATTGAGTATTAGGTTTTGGTGGTTTAAATTAAATCTGGTAGAACTGTTATAATTTAAATCGATGTTTACTGTATACCAAATGGTGGAGGATATACAAAGTTCACCTCAGTCGAACTTACTGTTGTTTCACTTGTAATTTATAAAAAATGTATTATTAAATCTAATTTTTGTTCAATCTATTTATATTAAAATTTTTCTAACAGCTAAGTCACAGAGAAGTTCAACTACTCTCGGAACCTAATAACAAAAACTCTTCAGTGTCATTTCACGTTGTAAACAAACATGAGCAATACACACTTGGTTTTTATGCTAATATTGGAAAATTTATTTTGTTTTGTCACGAATGTAAACGTAGGAAAAGTCACCCAACAAAACAGTAGACATAACATTATATTACATCCACTCCCTCAAAACTCATTTGGAAATATCAAAAAACTTTGGCGGCGTACAAATGTAGGAACATACTTAGCGAACAAAAGTGTCGGACAGACCGAATTCGATTAATACTCCGTAAGCGACGAAGAGTATATACAAAAATTCTACGCATCGCGCCAATTTCAATCGAAATACCAAAAGAAAATCCTTCTAGAATAATTACAAGGGAAATCCTTTGGAAACTGAAAACGATAAAAAATTAAAAAATCACTTATATAAAAAATGTTTAAATTTAATGGAGGTATTTGTATGATATATGTGCCATCGCCTATCAGATTTCATTGGCATAGAGTACATATGAAGACTTTAAGAAGACTGAATAAAAATCGGGTGTGACATATATATCGAAGCCATAAAAAGCAATTTTCACTAAATTTGATGTATTTGCTTCTAGGTTTAATTGGGTCGTATGTGCCAAAATTCATCAGTTTGGGCTGATATGTTTAAAACGAACTTCAAATCGGGTGAAGAGGTATGTGTGAGTTTTATATTAATTTGTAGGGATTATCACCAATTTCTTTAACCTTTGTCCTTGGGCCTTAAAACGGTTTTTATACACTCCACCATACATAGTATGGAGGGTACATTAAGATCGTCATTCCGTTTGTAACTCATCGAAATAATCATTTTAGACCCAACAAAGTATATATATTCTTGATCAGCGTAAAATTCTAAGACGATTTAGCACTTTCCCTCCGTCTGTCCGTCTGTCCGTCCGTCCGTCTGTCCGCCTGTTGTAATCACGCTACAGTCTAAACGAATTAAGATAGGAAGCTAAAATTTTGCACAGATCTCTCTCTCTCTCTCTTTGTCTGCAGGCAGGTCAAGTTTGAAGATGGGCTATATCGGACCACGATATCGTATATCCCCCATATAACGGTACCCCCGATATTCGGTATTTTGATAACTTTACCCACATTTTTCAACGGAATTGTTTGAAAATCCACACAAGGAGTTCCTTGTGGGTACTTTATACCTCGGCAGAGAATTATCTATATAAGTCCACGATATCGTACATACCCCATATAACTGTACCCCCCGATATTCGGTATTTTGATGATGTTAGCCACATTTCTCAATGGAATTGTCTTAAAATCCACACAAGTAGTTCCTTGTGAGTACTTTACCCCCTGAGAGAGAATTGTCTATATAGGTCCACAATATCGAATATCCCCCATATAACGGTACCCCCCGATATTTGCTATTTTGATGATTTTACCCCCATTTTTCAACGGAAAATCCACACAAGGAGTTCCTTGTGGTTACTTTATACCTCAGCAGAGAATTATTTATATAAATCCACGATATCGTATAGCCCCCATATAACGGTACCCCCGATATTCGGTATTTTGATGATTTTAGCCACATTTTTCAACGGAATGGTCCGAAATTGTACACAAGGGGTTCTTGTGAATGTGAGGGGGTTAAGTGAGCACTTTACCCGCCGACAGAGAATTTTTTACATAAGTTAACGGTATCGTATATCACCCATATAACGGTACCCCGTTTTGATGATTTTACCCACATTTTTCAACAGAATTATCTGAAAATCCACACAAGGAGTTCCTTGTGAGTACTTTACACCCAGACATTGATTTGTCTTAATAGATCCACAATATCATATATCCCCCCCCCCATATATCGGGGGGATAGATATTTTAAAGATATATTAGATATTTTAAAGATTTTAAAAGAATTTTTAATGGATTGGAGGATATTCAAAGTTCGGCCCGGACAAACTTACTGCTCTTTTATTTGTTACTTGTTTTTTTTACAAAAATTACATGGACAGTCGGACGGACGGACATTAAATGAGGACCATCAAAAGGAACTATGGGTCTAACTCGTTTCCTTCTGCATGTTACAAACAAACGCACAAAGATACAATGCCCAGTATGACAGCGTGGCGTAGGGTACTCGGACTTAGCATCTGACATTTAATTGGTTGTGTATGGACATATGTATAGTCGTAAAACAATGTTAATATATTTGCCAATAATTGAAATGACGTTTCTTCAGTTGCCATTCTCTTGTCATTATTTTCTTGCTGCCAATGTAGGCAAAATTTGAATGTTTTGATTCATGGCTACATATGTATGTGAATTTCAACATCGAACATTGCAAAAGCGGAGAACAATATTAACATACAGATGTTCCTACATAAATAAGTATAAGCAAAAGCAGTGTCTAACGAATTAAAGAAATCGAATTTAAAGGCCCTTTTGGCAGAGACTCCCACAATCTTCAGCAGCAAAAAATCGCGAAAAAAATATCCCAATAGAAATCGGATCATTAAATCTAAAAAATCGCCAAAAAAGTATCCTAATAGAAATGTGAATAAAAATTTTGTTACATTTTTATACCCTACAACACTATGTGTTGGGGGTATTATAGTTTGATTGGGCCAGAATTTATGTAACACCTCGAAATATTGGTTTCCCATATAGGAAAGTATATATGGATCTTCCTAGCTCGCCGAGCTGAGTCGATCTAGCTATGTATGTCCGTCCGTCCGTATGTCCATGTTAATTTGTAATCACGCTACAAGTCGCAATTATGGCCCGATCCTTACGAAATATTTCTTTTGGAGATGATCGCCAAATGTTTAGGGGTTGAAATGGACCAAATACTGAAAAAATGTCGGATTTTGCAGTAGCTATACAGGTCGCAATTATAGACCAATCGACGGAATTTCGCATGTAGCTAGAGTTTAGGGCGGGTAAGAAGCCTACCCATTTGGGTGGTCATCGGATAATATTTAGCGGGTAAAATAGACCATATATTTTGTGTTGAAAAAATTCAAAATTTTTCATTAAACCGCGAATATTTTAAATCCCGTCGAAATCGCAAAGCCATAAAAAGGTTACTTCTGATCTTTACATTGATATTAACATCCATCAAATCGGATATATAGCAAAATATGTGCGATATATATGTCTATCAAAGAAGATATACTTGAAAGATCTCTTATATATCGAGAACGGCTGAACTGATTTAGACAGTTCTCATTAATTCAAAATGGCGTCTTGGCAGGAAAGAAAAAACGTCTAAAAAATTGCATAAAAATATCTCTCTAAAGATGAAAATATTGATTTTGCAATATTTTCTCATATTTTTTTCAATTTTGTCATATTTTTGGCATTTTGAATTAAACATTTGGTAATATTTCTACAGCTAACAAAACTAAGTAGTTAGGATATAGGATATCATATACAGATCGCATTTATGGCCCGATCCTTATGAAATTTTGCATGGGGATAAGATGAGGGTCAGAATTGAAGCCTACTCTTTTTGGAGATAATCGCCATATATTTAGGGGTTGAAATGGACAAAAAAAAAACTGCAAAATTGTCAGCGGGTCGTAATTATCGCCCGGTCCTCACGCGCATTTGAATGGAGATTACTGGACATTGCAAAAGTCAAATAGTTTTGGATGGCCATCCAAAAATATTCAATGTGTGAAATAGTTTGCCAACTTTTGTAGACAAAATACGAAAATATCCATTCCAGTGACTTTTTGGAGAATTCACAAATACAGGAAAGACGCACTTCTGACTATTTCGTTAAGACTGATTTCGTTGAAGAATATAGTCAAATGTCTGTATCTCATATAGATGCGTTTTAGTCAAAAACCAATAACATATGTTAATCTTTTGCCACTTCTAAGAGATTATAGGTGTTTGGAAAATATTGGTTCCAGATCTAGGAAGACCATTTAAGTGCAACATCAATCAATAAATTGGAAATGAGCAAATTAGTTGAAGTTGCTATTATTCGAAAATTAGAGAACGAAACCTGATGGTTTTCTTTTATTATTTGTCACAATATCTTGTGGAATTCTTTCGAGTATCTCGCCTATATAAACTGTATCATTTATTATAGTGTTGTAGGGTATTCAACGGTCGGCCAGGCTCGACTGTAGCCTTTGCTTACATTTTTTTTTTAATTTCATGTCATATTTATACCCTACAAC
The DNA here is from genome assembly GCF_030504385.1 of Musca domestica. NCBI lineage: Eukaryota > Metazoa > Arthropoda > Insecta > Diptera > Muscidae > Musca > Musca domestica. Next base: position 5,449,924 of record NW_026712296.1, on the reverse strand, counting down.
ACTATGTGTTGGGGGTATTATAAGTTTGATTGGGCCAGAATTTATGTAACACCTCGAAATATTGGTTTCCCATATAGGAAAGTATATATGGATCTTCCTAGCTCGCCGAGCTGAGTCGATCTAGCTATGTATGTCCGTCCGTCCGTCTGTCCGTCTGTCCGTCTGTCCATGTTAATTTGTAATCACTCTACAGGTCGCAATTATGGCCCGATCCTTACGAAATTTTGCACGAAGGTGGGGTTAGGGTCAGAATAGAACCCTATTTCTTTTGGAGATGATCGCCAAATGTTTAGGGGTTGAAATGGACCAAATACTGAAAAAATGTCGAATTTTGCAGTAACTATACAGGTCGCAATTATAGACCAATCGACGCGGAATTTCGCATGTAGCTAGAGTTTAGGGCGGGGAAGAAGCCTACCAATTTGGGAGGTCATCGGATAATATTTAGCGGGTAAAATAGACCATATATTTTGTGTTGAAAAAATTCAAAATTTTTCATTAAACCGTGAATATTTTAAATCCCGGCGAAATCACAAAGCCATCACAAGGCTACTTCTGACCTTTACATTGATGTTAACATCCAACAAAACGGATATATAGCAAAATATGTGCGACATATATGTGTATTAAAGAAGATATGCTTGAAAAATCTCTTATGTGTCGAGAACGGCTGAACTAATTTCGACAGTTCTCATTAATTCAGAATGGCCTCTTGGCAAGAAAGAAAAAACGTCTGAAAAAATCGCATAAAAATATCTCTCTAAGATGAAAATATTGATTTTGTAAAATTTTCTCATATTTTTTCAATTTTGTCATATTTTTGGCATATTTTCATTTTGAATTAAACATTTGGTAATATTTCTACAGCTAACAAAACTAAGTAGTAGGATTTCATATACAGATCGCATTTATGGCCCGATCCTTACGAAATTTTGCATGGAGATAAGATGAGGGTCAGAATAGAAGCCTACTCTTTTTGGAGATGATCGCTAAATATTTAGGGGTTGAAATGGACCAAAAAACTGCCAAATTGCCAGCAGGTCGTAATTATCGCCCGATCCTCACGCACATTTGAATGGGTGTTACCTCACATTGGAAAGGCCAAGTAGTTTCGGATGGCCATCCAAAAATATTCAATGTGTGCAATAGTTTGCCAACTTTTGTAGACTAAATACGAAAATGTCTATTCCAGCGACATCTACCAATAAATTGGAAATGAGCAAATTAGCTTAAGTTGCTATTATTCGAAAATTAGAGAACGAAACCCGATGTTTTTCTTTTATTATTTGTCACAATATCTTGTGGAATTCATTCGAGTATCTCGCCTATATAAACTGTATCACTTATTATAGTGTTGTAGGGTATTCAACGGTCGGCCCCGCTCGACTGTAGCCTTTGCTTACTTGTTTTATATTGAATTGTATATTTTTAAGTTTTTCCACACAACTCTCGTGTGAAACATTTTTGAATTCCTGCCCCTGTTTTAGGGTATCATATAGTCGGCTCCGCACGACTATAGCCTTTGCTTACTTGTTTGTCACATTTTTCACCGCATGAGATTTTTATACCCTACAACGATATGTGTTGGGGGTATTATAAGTTTGATTGGGACAAAAATTATGTAACACCTCGAAATATTCCCTCATAGGAAAGTATATATGGATCTTCTTATCTCGCCGAGATGAGTCGATCTAGCTATGTATGTCCGTCTGTCAATATGAACCGATCCTCACGAATCTGACAATAATTTGCGGGTAAAATATACCCTATCGTTTATATAAGAAAATAGGAAATTTTCCATCAAACCGCGAATATTTTCAATCCCAGCCAAAACACAAATACATTAAACGAAGTCGGATATATAGCAAAATAATTACAATATATATGTAAAAGAATTGATCTTATTTACGATTTAATCACGATCACAATTCCAATCAATTTGGAATGGTCTCTTGCCAGAAAACGATAAAATCTAAGAAAAAAGATAAAAATATACCAATAAACAAGAGAGTCTTTTATCGATTTTTTTAATTTTTTGTCATATTTTTTATCGCATGCGATTTTTTCAATTTGACTTACAATTTTGAATTGTAAATTTTCTAAATTTTTACACCGCCCAACACTACGTTTTGAGGGTATTATATACAGGTCGCAATTATCGTTCGATCCTCACGAAATTTTGCATGGTTAGGGTCAGATTTAAAGCCTATTGTTCTTAAGATGTACATTTAGAGATGCAAATGGACTAAAACAAATTAAAAATTAATTGTTTTTGAATGCTTAACAACACTACTGAGAACGTAAATATTGGCCAAATTCTCCGGGTCAAAAAACTAAGGGTAACATCTGGGCAGAGCTCTTTGACATTATTTCAAAAACGAAATCTTCCGAAATGGATTTGGAGATAATTGGACTTCGAACATATTGTAGTGTTGTAGGGTATCACATGGTCGGCTCGCACGACTATAGCATTTGCTTACTTGTTTCATTTTGACTTACAATAGTTAATTGTATATTTTGTTTTTTTTTTTTCACATTAAAAACATTGGTTTGTGGGTATTTGTGTTGATTTTCAAAAAATATTTCATGGAGGTAAAGTTAGAAACAGAATAAAATCCTATTGTTTCGAAAGATGTTCGCAAATTATATTAGATTCAGGGTTGGGCATATTGCACTAAATTTTTAGTGCACTAAGAATTAAATAATTAGTGGTAGTGCAATTTTTAATTCCACTACCACTAAAGGGTTAGTGGTAGTGAAAAATAAATTGCACTACCACTAACCCTTTAGTGATATTTAAAAAATAATTGCACTACCACTAAATTTTAGTGGTAGTGAAATTTTAATAGCACTACCAATAAATTTAGTGATTTTTCAAAAAAAAAAAAATTGCACTACCACTAAATTTTAGCGGAGCCAAAAAAAAGCGCTATGTATATAAGTATTATACCAGCTGTAATGAAGTTTATTGAAGTGAGTAGGGAACAACAATCCAGAATATATAGTACATATTCATAAAATTTGATTACTTTTCTAAATAGCACTAATTTAGTGCTATTTTGTATGAAATACCACTAATTTAGTGCAAGTTTTTTTAAATACCACTAAATTTAGTGGTAGTGCTATTGAAATTTCACTACCACTAAAATTTAGTGGTAGTGCAATTTTTTTTTTTTAAATATCACTAAAGGGTTAGTGGTAGTGCAATTTATTTTTCACTACCACTAACCCTTTAGAGGTAGTGGAATTAAAAATTGCACTACCACTAAATGAACAGTGATAGTGAAATTATTAGTGCACTAAAAATACAGTGCATTATGCCCATCTCTGATTAGATTTAATAGATATGGAATTTTTAATGAGGTTAGAGTTTCGGAGCTGTGTTTGATATCTGTTGCGGAATGTATATTACGGCTCTGAAAGACAAAAATTACAAATTTTATGCAAAATAAATATTTAAATTATCGCATGTATTCCGCACATGCTATTTGAGCTAATAATACGCATTTTATGTCCAATAAGGAACATATATATGAAGTTGATTTTTTTACGATATTAATATATACCAAGAAATAGCTTAAAATAAGTAAAAAAACAGCCAAAAGAACTTTAAAACACTTCACCATTTCGAACGCATTTGAAAAATATTTAAAAAATTCCGTCGAAAATATTCTCAAATGACCCCTTATGTAGAGGCTGTAAGACTAAGACTATTTCCTTCGTAAGTAATTTTCTGTCATAGGCTGTAGTACCGATTCCGAAGTTCAAATATATTACACTGTTATATTGCTGCTATACGATATCGTGGATTCGAATTTGTCCTGACTACAGACAAAATACTGATCTGTGCAATATTTTAGCTTTCTATCTTAATTCGTTTTGACTCTAGGGTAATTTCAACAGACAGACGGACGGGTCTAAATCATCTCAGAATTTTACGCTGATCAAGAATATTTATACTAGGTCTAAAATTATTATTTCGATGAGTTACAAACGGAATGACGAACATAATGTACTCTCCATACTATGCATGGTGGAAGGTATAAAAATATCAAAAATGTTTATACAATTGCGAACATAAGTTATATCCGAAATTTACTTGATTAAAAAGGGTACCACTCAAGTTCATTTACACCCATATTGGCAGATTTGGATAAATAGGTACTTAATATAATTAATATGCGTTAGAATTCTCATTAACGTAATCAAAATCAATAGTCAACATTTTGCAAGGACTCGTAGCTTAGGCAGAAACCAATATAATACCAATATTTTGGATGCTTTCTCACCTCTAACAAAGATTTTCGGAGGCATTTTTTGTGACGTACATATATAAAGTTTTTTTTTCATTATTCCAATTCTCCAATAATTCTCCCGAAATGGCTTTAACGATTTTGATAAAAGTTGGTTTAAAGATACTTCAGGTCTGCGAATAGGTCATATGCTATTTATAAATCATTAGTAAGAAGATTGACATCTTTTTTCAAAGAAGACGTATCAACATATGACATAAAGATTTTTAACAGAATGTGGCACAAACGTAGTCACGCCAAATGTTAATTACTCTCCTTTTAATGGGCCTTTTTAAAACGTATTGATTATTATGTACAACACCGAAAATCCATTCCTGTTACTTAAAAAGTACATCTCAATTAGACCCTCCGTTTCGCAACGACATAATAATTTTGCCGTGAAACTCCAATTCCATTCTCCATACATATACCCACACTCGGCTTTCTGTTCTTCACCTCCTACCTTCATAAACTTTTAAATAGCTTTAATAGATAAGTTTGTTTTTCTTCGGCTGACAACGTCATTGCCAGCAACGCTGTTGGCGGCACCAACATGGAAATTTTTTCGTAAATTATGTCTCTATTACCCAGACAATGGCACACAAATAACATGTTGCCAACGTCGGTGCCAACAACAAGGCACACGATATACTGGGCAAAAGCCGTCGTCGTTTATGCCTTCAATAATGACAGCATGAAAGCCATTTAACCCAAAACTTCCAAAAAACAAAGTCTAACTATTCGTAATGGCGGTGGAAATATAGCAGCAACAGAAACATACATATATGACCTCGCCAAATTTTTGCTGTGTTGGTAAGGACTCTTTTGTTTTTGCTTTGCGGCATTCTGAATGAAACTCTCGCCGAAAACCATGTCTGGAAATCTAGCCAAAAATTGTAGATAAAATGCGAAAAGGACACAAAAAAAGCCAGTCAAATAACGACAACTTTCTAAACCTATAAATACCTTGTTCTGTCAAATGATATGGTCTGCATGTTTATTTTACCAGACACACAGAATGTAATACCACCAACACATACAGGGTGAGATAACCAAACTGCAACAAAGTCAAACGCCATAATTTTTACATTTGTATACCCTCCACCATAGTATGGAGGGTATATTAAGTTTGTCATTCCATTTGTAACACGTCGAAATATACATTCTAGACCCCACAAAGTATATATATTCTTGATCAGCATAAAATTCTATGTCGATTAGCGATGTCCGTCTGTCTATCCCTCTGTGGAAATCATTCTAGCTTTCGAATATTGATAAAATTTTACTTAAATATATATTATGTCTGCAGGACTTTTGGTATTGAAAATGGGCCGTGTAGGTCCACGTTTTGGTACAGCCCCCATATAACGGTACCTCCCGACATTATTCACCGAAATTGTTTTAAATTTGGTATTTAAGTACAGCCTAAGACAGAATATGGTCTGTGCAGGTCAACGTCTTCCTATAGCCCCCATATAACGGTACCTTCCGATATTCTGCATTTTGATGATTTTAGCTACATTATACACTGACTTTTTTTAAGTTTCGCATTTGAATATTGTATTGGCTTATGACAAAAGTTATCTATGCAGGTGCATGTCATCGTATAGACCCTAATTTGAGGAATTTTATTGATTTTGAGAATTGCCAAATTCGTTTCAAAACCACAGTCATCTGAATATATCTCTGTTACGGCTAGGAAAAGGAGTAACTTGAAAAATTAGTCTGTCAGGCTATTTCAATTGTTGCCACATTTGTTTATTTTCCTATCAAGCCATACGTTTGCTTGTGTATGGTCGTTTGTTTGTTTGATGATTGGGCATTATCCTTCAAGCAATTTGAAACATAAAAAGAAACATCAGCAACAGAGCAAATAGACGGGAGTGCCAGATGAAAATGAACAACAGCAACAACTTCAAAAAGAATGAAGACTTGAGCAGAAAGAATTTGGCAAAGTGGTTGCCTTTAAAGAAAAAGACGTGCAAAAATGTAAGACACATGTTTGAAATTTTACCATGAATGTCGAACATAGACATAATTGTCACCTTTAATTGTAAACCCGTTGAAGAAAATGTCGCATGATTGAAGTTAGGAATTGTGGCTTGAGGGAAAAAAGTCCTCAAACTTTTGTTAATATGTTTTAAGATCAAATTTTTATTTATTTATTATTTTTGTGAAAATTGTTATACTAACACGTGAAATCTATATTCATAAAAGAATATATATATTAGTTACTGTGCTTATTACACTAGAACGTCTGGACTGATTTTGTCAATTAACACCGCTTCGATATGGTATCTTGGCAGGAAAGCACAAAAAATTAAAAAAATTACATAAAATTAAAACCAGTAAGGAAAAGTCAAAAGTCGGGCGGGGAAGACTATATTATAGCCTAGTAGAGCTCCCGTAACAAAATAATTTATTTTAAGTAGTAGTAGTATTTATAGTTTGCTATGGAGTGCATGATATCACTTCAAGAAGGATTATTATGTTAAAACAAGTTAAAACGCAGTAAATTCGGCCGGGCCGAACTTTGAATACCCTCCACCATTTGGAACGAATTTGGAGATAAAATCCTTAAAAAATTTATCATTACCATTTCAAATTCGAAACTTGAATTAAATGGTGAATTATGTAGCAAAAATCATCATAATCATTCTACCATAGGATGTAGCATTCATTACGAACTTTAAATACGCGTCTCAAATAATTTCGGTGGGTATTGTACCTAAACTCGTCAAAATACCGAATATAGGGAGGTACTGGTATGTTATGATTACACGAACCTGCATACACAATTTTCTGTCACAGACTGTAGTTCCCATTACTAACTCTAAATATGTAATTTGAAACAATTCCGGTGAATAATGATTTTAAAATCATCAAAATACTGAATATGGGGAGGTACCGTTATATGGGGGCTATACGAAGACGTGGACCTGCACAGACAGTTTTCTGTCTTAGGCTGTAGTATCCATTTCGAACTTCAAATACCAAATTTGAAACAAATCCCCTTAATAATGTCGCCAAAATCATCAAAATACTGAATATTGGGAGGTACCGTTATATGGGGGCTATACGAAGACGTGGACCTACACAGACAATTTTCTGTCTTAGGCTGTAGTATCCATTATGAACTTCAAACACCAAATTTTAAACAGCGTGATTACAACAGACAGACAGACGGACATGGCTAAATCGACTTAGAATTTTACGCTGATCAAGAATATATATACTTTGTTGGGTCTGATATGAGTATTTCGAGGAGTTACAAACGGAATGACAAACTTAATATACCCTCCATAGTATGGTGGAGGGTATAAAAATATATATCGTAGCCGAGTTTCACACAATGGAAACTTATGTCCCGAAATTCACTCCATTTGGGCTGATATTAGCCATTATATTCACAATAAACCTGAAATCGGATTAATGATATATATGGGAGCTATATCCAAAAATTAGCCGTTCTCGATAAAATATGGCAGAGGGATTTCCGAGCTTTATAAGATATCTGGTACCAAATATCACTGTTGTCGAATACATATTCCGAATTTGAGGGACTTAAACACCAAATCGAATGAAACATATATATGGTAGCCATAGCTATATCTAAAACGATTTTTGTACTTGCTTCTAGGCATAATTCGGTAGGATATGCCAAAACGAACCCTATTGAAATTTGAGATAATCGGTTAAAATTTAGATATAGCTCCCATATAAGTCTTTGTCCGTTTTGCCTTTTATTGTGCACCAAACGAGTAATATGTTATGGAATTTTGCAAATAAGAAAAAAATAGGACTGGAAATAAGTATGCCAAATTTGATCGGAATCGGGTTAGATATAGTTATAGCTCCGATATATACAGGGTTCGATAAAAAAACTGCAACAAAGTCAATCACCATAATTTTTACTTTTTATACCCTACAACACTTTGTGTTGGGGGTATTATAAGTTTGATTGGGCCAAAAATTATGTAACACCACGAAATATTGATTTAACACATAGGAAAGTATATATGGATCTTCCTATCTCGCCGAGCTGTGTCGATCTAGCTATGCATGTCCGTCCGTCCGTCTGTCCATGTTAATTTGTAATCACTCTACAGGTCGCAATTACGGCCCGATCTTCACGAAATTTAAAATGTAGGTGGGGTTAAGGTCAGAATAGAACCCTATTTCTTTTGGAGATGATCGCACAATATTAAGGGTTTGAAATGAACCAAAAACTGAAAAATTTCCTGATTTGCAGTTGCTCTACAGGTCACAATTATAGACCAATCGAAGCGAAAGTTAGCATGACCATAGCATTTGTGATAAATAAAAGTCAAATTTTCCATTAAACCGCTAATATTTTTAATGCCGGCGAAATCATAAATAGACGAACAGGTCAATTCTGACCGTTATTATGCCGATATTAAAAATATCAGATATATGTAGCGAAATATATACAATGTATATATACAAAGGAAGGGGATGTTAGCTAGAATGCTTATATCTTCAGAATGGCTGGAGAGATTTTGACAAATTTTGTAAAATTAGAATGCCCTTTTGGCATAAAAGTATAAAATCTAAAAAAATTGCATAAAAAGATACCAATAATTATGTTAATATAGATTTTGTTGTATTATGTGACATTTTTTTTTTATTTTTTCATATTTTTTATCGCATGCGATTTTTTCAATTTGACTTATAATATTGAAGTGTATATTTCGTAATATTTTTGCACTTTACAACACAGGTTGGAGTTATTATTTATATACAGATTGCAATTATCGTTCGATCCTCACGAAATTTTTCACAAAGGTGGAGTTAGGCTCAGAAGGGCTAGGCCTATTGTTTTCAAAGATGTCCGCAATATATTTAGGGTTGAAATGAAGCAACAGCTAAAAATGTTCCTGATTTTGCAGCCGAAATAGAAACCATAGGACACTAAATCTCGCATGAAGTTAGAGTTTAGGACAGCGGGTAGAATGGACCACTAATTTTGTGTGAAAAAATACCAAATGAACCAAAAACAGAAAAATATTCCTGATCACACAATTGAAGCCAATCGACACGCCAGAGAAGAGAGTTAAGGACAGGAAAGAAGTCTAGCATTTTAGATGACAATTAGATTATATTTAGCTGTAAATTGACTACAACAATTAACAGCACGACGGAGTGCCCAAATGTTGGGCATATGTCCCTTATCAAAAAGCTAAGGGTAATATCTTGGCAGTGTTCTATAATATAATTTCAAAAGCGAAATCTTCCAAAATAGATTTGGACATAAGAGGGCTTCTAATATATTTTAGTGTTGTAGGGTATCATATGGTCGGCCCCGCACGACTATAGCCTTTGCTTACTTGTTTTTATACCCTACACTACAAGGTGGTCAGGGTATTATGTCTTTGTGCATTTGTTTGTAACAGGCAAAAGGAAACGAGATAGACCCATAGTTCCTTTTGATGATCTGCATAGAATCACATTCTGAGTCGATTTATGCATGTCCGTCCGTCCGTCTGTCCGTCCGTCCGTCTGTCCGTCCATCCGTCCGTCTGTCCGTCTGTCCATGTATTTTTGTAAACAAAGTACTGGTCGCATTTATTGCCCTATCTAGATGAAATTTTGCACAAATCATTTGTTTGGCCCAAGGACGAACCCTATTGAAATTGGAGATAATCGGTCAAAATTTAGATATAGCTCCCATATATATCTTCGTCCGATTTGCCTTTTATTGTGCACCAAACGTGTAATATCAGTCCGAATAGTATGGAATATTGCACGTACGATCAGATTGGACCTGAAAATAAGTATACCAAATTTGATCGAAATCGGTTCAGATATAGCTATAGCTCCCATATATATTGTTCATTCGATTTGTTATTTTTGTCCTCCGCAGCCGTAATATGCACTCCGTAACAACAATATTTGGGGAAATGTATCAAATACAGCTCAGGAATACATTTCCTAAATTTTATCGAGATCGGTTCAGATTTGGATATAGCTCCCATACATAACTTCGTCCGATTTACCCTTTATTGTACACCAAACTTCTAATATTTGCCCAAATGGGATGAAATTTGGCACTTACGACCGAATTGAGTCTAGAAGCTAGTATGTCAAATTTGGTGAAGATCGGTTCAGATATAGCTATAGCTCCCATATATACTGTTCATCCGATTTGTCATATTTCTTACCCACAGCCGTAATATGCACTCCGTAACAACGATATTCAATGAAATATATCAAATATAGCTCAGAAATATCTTTTCCAAATTTTATCGAGATCGGTTCCGATTTGGATATAGCTCCCATATATATCTTTATCCGATTTCAAATTAATTGTGCACCAAATGGGTAATACAAGTCCGAATTTAAAAGACACAAAGACGGCATATTTAGCTCTTTGAATTTTAAATTATAATCATAGCGTGTATGATTGAATTCTCCCATAAAAACTTTTAATTGTTATGCGCAGCTCTACTAAATTAGCAAAGTGGTGTAGGGTATCATAAAGTCTGCCCCGACCGACTTTAAGACTTTCTTTACTGGTTTTATTATTATTTTATTATTTTATCATAGGGGCATGTTTAATCCAGAAGTATGTTTCGCAGGTTTTTGTGTATATCGGTTCAGATTTTAAATAAAGCTCCCATTTACATTTTCGTCCGATTTCAATTTATTGTGCGTCTTATTTGTAAAGGAATGGAGTGCGGCACATAAGATCGAATTCTGCCCAGAAGCAAGTGCTTCAAATTTGATGAAAATCACCCACATATGTTTCATCCGATTTAGAGACTAAGTCCATCACATTTGTAATAAACACTCCACAACAATGGTGTTTGGTACCAGATATCAGCCCTAGTGACGGAACATTGGACATCTAGGTCCACATTTTCGAATAGACCCCGGATAACAGTACTTCCCGACATTCGGTATTTTGATAATTTTTGCCACATTTTCCCACGGATTTGTCTAAAAATTTTGTATTTGTAGTTCGTTATGGGTTCTAGATCCGGTGACAAATCATTAAATACTTAGGTCAACGTTTTCCTATAGCGCACATATAACGGTTCCATCGAATATTCGGCCTTTTTGAAAGTTGGTATTTGTACTTTATAATAAGTTCAGCAACAGGCGTCGACAATGTTTATTGTCCGTATTGGTCCTTGTTATCCTAGTTACATTTATCCACGAAATTATATTAAATTTGGTATTTATGACTCGCAATAGATTATAATGGTTGGAATATGAAATTGTCGATATAGGCTCCCGTTTTAGTATGGACACATATGACGGCTCCAACCATTCTCCTACCGATGTTACTGGAGTTTGTAGTTTAAAGTGGAACAAGTTTGAATCCAAATACTTTGGTATAACCAGTAAGGAAAGCTCAAAAGTCGGGCGGGGCCGACTATATGATACCCTACACCACTATGCATATTTAGTAGAGCTCTCGTAAAAAGGTTTATTCAGGGCATTTCAAAGCTCTATGATATTTGGTACAAAATCAAAATCTATCTAATTTTATCGTGCATTTTACGAACTATAGCTATCTCTGAACCGGGTTTCTCCAAATTTTACGTATTCTTCTTCTTCTAGACTGGTGATTTGGGCTGATATTGACCATTTTGTGCACATTTAACCCGAAATCGGATGAAGATATATATGGGAGCTATATCCAAATCTAAACCGATTTCGATAAAATTTAAAACAGCTATTCCTGTGCTCCATCTAATACCTGGTACCAAATATCACGGTAGTGGAGTGAATATCACGAATGTATGGGACTAAAACACCAAATCGGATGAAACATATATATGGTTGCTATATCTATATCTGAACCGATTTTCACTAAATTTGATATACTTGCTTCTAGCCTGAATTTGGTCCGATGTACTAAAATTCAGTCCATTTGGATTTATATCGGCCATTTGGTGCACAATTAACCCGAAATCAGATGAAGATATATATGGGAGCTATATCCAAATCTGAACCGATTTCGATAAAATTACAAACAGCTATTTCTGGGCTGTATCTTATATCTGGTACCAAATATCATTCTTGTGGAGTGCATATTACGAATGTGAGAGGCTTAAACACCAAATCGGATAAAACATATATATGGGAGCTATAGCTGTTTCTGAACCGATTTTCTCCAAATTTGTTGTATTTTCTTTAAGGCTAATCTCGGTCACATGTGCCAAAATTCGGGCCATTTGGGCTGATATTGGCCATTTGGTGGTCAATTAACCCGAAATCGGATGAAGATATATATGGGAGCTATATCCAAATCTGAACCGATTTCGATAAAATTTAAAACAGCTATTTCTGTGTTTCATCTAATACCTGGTACCAAATATCACGGTTGTGGAGTGCATAGTAGGAATATGAGGGACTTAAAGATCAAATCGGATGAAAGATATATATGGGAGCTATAGCTATATCTGAACCGATTTTCTCCAAATTTGATATACTTGCTTCTAGGCCGAACTCGGTTGGGTGTGCCAAAATTCAGGTGATTTGGACTGATAGTGGACATTTGGTGCACATTTAACCCGAAATCGGATGAAGATATATATGGGAGCTATATCCAAATCTGAACCGATTTCGATAAAATTTAAAACAACTATTTCTGTGCCCCATCTAATACCTGGTACCAAATATCACGGTTGTGGAGTGCATAGTAAGAATGTGAGGGGCTTAAAGATCAAATCGGATGAAAGATATATATGGGAGCTATAGCTATACCTGAACCGATTTTCTCCAAATTTGATATACTTGCTTCTAGGCCGAACTCGGTTGGGTGTGCCAAAATTCAGGTGATTTGGACTGATAGTGGACATTTGGTGCACATTTAGCTCGAAATCGAATGAAAGATATATATGGGAGCTATAGCTATATCTGAACCGATTTTCTCCAAATTTGATATACTTGCTTCTAGGCCGAACTCGGTTGGGTGTGCCAAAATTCAGCTGATTTGGACTGATAGTGGACATTTGGTGCACATTTAACCCGAAATCGGATGAAGATATATATGGGAGCTATATCTAAATTTGATCCGATTCTCACCAATTTCAATAGGGTTCGTCCTTGGGCCAAAAAAATATTGTTTGGAAAATTTCATCTCAATCGGATAATAAATGCGACCTGCATTTTGTTCACAAGAATACATGGACAGACGGACGGACGGACGGACGGACGGACGGACGGACGGACGGACAGACGGACTGACATGCATAAATCGACTCAGAAAGTGATTCTATGAAGGTTCTCAAAAGTAACTATGGGTCTATCTCGTTTCCTTCTCCATGTTACAAACAAATGCACAAAGACATAATACCCTTACCACTATGTGGTGTAGGGTATAAAAATGCTTTCTTTATCCAATGGTGAAAAGTATTAGAATTTCGGCCTGGCCGAAATTTATGTCTTTTTACTTGTTGAATTTAAATCAATCTAGGACCACTTTGTCTTCTCTAAACGAAAACTGCTCTTCTTAAGTCCAATATTTTAACCAAAATAAAAAATTTTATTGGAAAAATGATTTTTTTTTTTGTGTGACATTAAATTTTATAGCAACAATTAACCTCAGCATTGTCTACAAGAGGTCTTTGCCAATCATATGTCAATTATACAGCTTATTCCAGGAACACATTTATATGTCTTTCTGCTGTCTGCCAGTCCATTTGAATGTAAAAATCTGTCCATTTGTCTATTTGAGGCCATCTTAATCATACCAACAATTACATTCAAAACCATTTGTTTTTTTTTTTTTTTTTTTTTTTTTTTTGTATAAAATGATTTATACGTTGTGTTTATGTGTGTGTGTGTGTTTTGTGTCAGAGCACAAACATGAGTGTATAAAGGGAAGAGTTATACACAAATTACAAACTATAGTAGTTTTACATTATTGTTCATGTCATTGATTCGTTGAGGTTTTATCGATCTCGAATATAAAAGTTTTTTGTTTTTAAATACAGGGTTATTAAGTAGGGAAGTTTGTTTTCAAAAATCAACAAGCTTAATTATTTTGGACCAGTTTATATTGATAAAATCCTTCACGTTTCAATTTTTTTTAATTACGTCCACGTTTCAAGTGTCATAATCGGCACCAGCCACTAAAGGTTATAAAGCAAACAGGATTTGTAGACATAAAGATTTATAAACAAAATTAAATCCGGCCAAGGGTGGCGGATGGCTGATAAAAAAAAAGAAAAAAGCAGTAAGTTCAGCTGTTCCTAACTTTAAATACCATCCACAACTTAAAACAATTAAAAAAACATAAAAACCAGTAAAGAAAGTCTTAAAGCCTTTGCTAATTTAGAAGAGTTCCGCATAACAATTAAACGTTTTAATGGGAGAAGCATTTGTATCTTTTAAATTCGGGCTTGTATTGCCCATTTGGTGCACAATTAATTTGAAAATTTGGCAAAGATATTTCTGAGCTGTATTTGATATATTTCCCTGAATATCGTTGTTACGGAGTGCATATTACGGCTGTAGGTAACAAATATAACAAATCGGATGAACAATATATATGGGAGCTAAAGCTATATCTGAACCGATCTTCACCAAATTTGACATACTAGGTTCAAGACTCAATTCGGTCTTAAGTGCCAAATTTCATCCCATTTGGGCAAATATTAGACGTTTGGTGCACAATCAAAGGTAAATCGGACGAAGTTATATATGGGAGCTATATCCAAATCTGAACCGATCTCGATAAAATTTAGCAAATGTATTTCTGAGCTGTATTTGATATATTGTCCCAAATATTGTTGTTACAGAGTGCATATTACTGCTGCGGAGAACAAAAATAACAAATCGGATGAACAATATATATGGGAGCTATGGCTATGTCTGAACCGATTTCGATCAAATTTGGCGTACTCATTTTCAGGTCCAATCCGATCGACTCAGAATGTGATTCTATGCAGATCATCAAAAGGAACTATGGGTCTATCTCGTTTCCTTTTGCCTGTTACAAACAAATGCACAAAGACATAATAGCCTGTATTTTTGTCCAAACAACATTTCTTGGCCCAAGGACAAATCCTATTGAAATTGATGAGAATCGGTTCAAATTCAGATATAGCTTCAACATATATATCTTCAACCGATTTCGGGTTAATTGTGCACCAAATATCAGCCCAAATGGACTGAATTTTGGCAATTTAGACTGATTTAATGAGCTCGGGGTAAAGCTAGTGAAATTCCAAAAAGTGGAAGAACTTACACCGCAACAGAAACAAAATAGACTCAAAAGAGCTAAACTGTTGAACTGCCGAATTTAGTTTTCTCCGATGAGAAAACAATTGTTGTCCAGCAGTGTGTAAACAAACAAAATGATCGTGTTTACTTGCCAAAGAGGTCAGCTGACCTCTGACTGCCGCCATAACAGCCGATGGTCGCCCTTCGCTCGTATTTATCGTCCGTGGCATCAGAATAAATGCCGAATATTATAGGGCACGCAAACATTTTGGAGGATATTGGACATTCCAACAGGACTCAGCACCATCGCACTTAGCACGCGCCATCCAAGAATGGTTACAAAATGAGACTCCTCGCTTCATTTCCATCGCACAATGGCCACAAAAATCTCCGGATACCAATCCGTTGGACTATTGTGTCTGGAGTATAAAAAATACCAAAGTGTCGAACACCCAATCAGAAGGGGCCAAAGTTTGAAGGCCATAATTCGAACAAATCTTAACTTACTTAAACTTACGAACAGATCTAATGTCAGCACAAGTGGAATGAATTTTGGCAATTCTGTCTTAATTCATCCTAGAAACAAGTACTTCAAGTTTGGCGAAAATCGGTTCAGATAGACCTACAGCTAGCATATATATGTTCCATCCGATTTGGGGTTTCAAGTCCTTTACGTGGGTAATATGCACTCCACAACAATTATATTAGATACCGGTCATCAGATAATGCTCGAAAATACATCTGTCAAATTTCATAGAGGTCGGTTCAGATTTTTATGTAGCTTCGATATACATCTTCATCCAATTTTACTGATATATTTATATCAGAGCGAATTGAAAAGATTTTTTTCATATTCAGCCGAATTTTATCCATAAATATTTTTTTGATCCAATAAATATTTTTTAATATAAACCTTATCGAAGTCATATCATACTATAGTACTATACTATAACAAACATGTTCTTTGGCTCATTGTTGGTATAATCTACTTCATATAAATTCGCAATATAAACTCTTACCAGACTAAAACATTATTACAATATTCAAATTTTAAAACCCTTTTATAGCATATACATACATATGCCAAAAAAGAAAACTACTAATGGCTTAATTAATGTTATTGTTCATTTGATATTATCGGCATTCATTCGGTTAATTTTGCCCAGAATCAATGTTATTTTCAAGTTCCTTTTTTTGCTACTGTATTCGGTAGAGCTATTTTGTATTTGTGTAACTCTATTGTGTATAATGTTTATTGTGTGGTTTTTGTTCTTTTCTCTCTGTTTACACAAGCGTACATATATTGTTTTTTTATGTAATTTCCTTAATGTATTTTTACATATTTTTTGTAGTAAACAAATAAAAAATCTATTGTAATGTTCTACGTCACTATTCGTTGCTTAAAAACCAAACAACAAAATAAAAAAAAGTGATATGTGGCACTTGAAGTAAAATAAACATTGAATGTGTATATAAGATTATTAAATTTTTCTTAAAAAATCCAAAAGGAGCAATTTTCTTTGCTCACATCAAGGGTTTAGAGAACATAGTTTAAGAAAGCATTATAATGTTAAATTGGTTTAATATGGGAGAGAGTTGTATTTGGGAGATTGTGCCGAATGACATTGTTGTAGTGTGCAAATTATGGTTTTGGGAATGCTTAAATATAAAATCGGATAAAATTCATATATGGGTGTCATCGCTATTTGGTGCACATCTTTGCCTATATGAATCTAGGGTGAAAATGTAATGTATAGGTCTTTCTAGTAGATCCTACACAAAGGTAAAAAAAAAATCAAGGAAATTCGGTTCTGCCCACAGATGTTCACCCCCTGCCAATGTTCGATTATTTAAATATATTTTGACTTGTGTTATGATGATTAAAATTGCCAATATTGCCCGTATCTTATCGGATCTAAATAAATATGATATACATATTTCGACGTGCCAGCTTTGGTCTATATTGGTTACTTTCTTCACTTTATATGAAATAAGTTATAATTTTAAGAAAATGTTAAAAGGTGCGTGATGTACCGATATAGTCGACCGAATTATTCCATTTTCATACTTCATCTAATGCCGATAAAAATATTAATATCGGCAAAATTACAAAAATAATCGAAAGTTAATATTTAATTTTATGCGAATTCTACATTCAGCTCAGGTTTTTTACTGAGAGAAATATTTAGATATAGCAAGTTGTAAAAAATCACTGACTTCTTTTGCAAGTTATGACAGATAAAAGTATTGACAATTGTAACCCTCTGTTGGTGAGGTAACAGAAAGGGTTCGGAGATATATATCATCTTCACAACAGACCCTATGTTAGTAAAAACTTTATGTTTGTGAAATTTAAAGAGGGTCGGATACTTATTTCACCTTCTCTGAGAGTTTTGTTTCTTAAATTGTTGAACCTCCTGTGGGAGGGGTACCAGAAGAAATGGTCTGATCTCTAAAATCTTTTGATGGTGCGTTGATGGAAATATAGGGATGTAGAAATTCTGAATGGAGGATAATTTCGCGCTTTTTGAGCCCATGTATATTCAAAATTTTGACCCTTTGTGGCCCGATATATCCCATCTTCACAGCAGATCTTGTGTTAATAGAAATAATAGGATGTGTGAAATAAAAACTTAAAACGTTGGCCTTTTGTGGGGGAGGTACCAGAAGGAATGGTCCGATTTCTACCACCTTTACTACAGATCTTGTGTTGAGGGAAATATTAAGATTAAGTCTAAATAGAATCGGATATTGACATCGCGTTTCTTGAGCTTTATGGACATTCAAAATTTATACCCGTTGTGGGGGCCGTACCAGAAGGAGTGGACCGATATATTCCATCTTAACACCAGACTATGGGTTAATATTAATAATGTTATGTGTGTAATTTGAAGACCATAGGACTCTTTTTTCACAATTTGTGAGAGTTATAATTATTCCAAATTATGACCCTTTGTGGTGGAAGGTACCCCAACATACCAAAATGGCTTGAGAATAATATTACAATAAGCTTATGAACATAAGCCTTAAGCTTGAGAAAATCTTGAGAAAACATTGAAAAATGTTTGTGTAACAAGTATAGAATAATCGAAACGGAACCCTTATTTATAAGCTTATACTTGAAATTGTAGAATAAGCTTACAAAAATAATATTATATTAAGCTTATTTTTGTAATAGTATAAAATATTATTTTTTTAATTTTTAATAATTTTCCACATTTTTTTTCTTGATGGAAAAAAATTTTTCCACTGCCTCATGTGGCCTTGATACCCTGACGCTTTCTTCTCCCTTATTTGAACTTCTGCATCTCTTCCACTAAGACTACACATCTATTGAATTCCTGCAACTTTTTTGATGCTTCCAATCTGAAATGGGATTGGAATAATTTATTTGAAAGATTCCCGGATTTATTATTCATCCATACCTTAAGGGTTCGGTCCAGAAATGGGTCCTAAATTCGCGTGATTTTGTTTTTTTGCCAAAGAAAATAATTTCTTGCTGACAATTTTCACAAAAAATCAAAACTAATTTGTCAACAAGGGACAGATTTGAGAAATGTTTGTGGAACATAAGTGTTTCTCAAGCATTGTTGAAAAATTATATTTTTATAATATTGTTCTCAAGCTGTATTGTATTTTTGGTATATTGGGTACTTGATAGAGTAGACCGATATAGTCCATTTTCGCACATGACCTATGATGCAAATACTAGGATGTGCAAAGTTGGTGCAAAATCTGATTATCCATTCTCTTTCTGTGTAGTAAAATATTTTGTTTTGCTGCGTTTTTTTTTTTTTTTTTTTTTTTTTGTTTTTGAAAATTTCGTCCTTTTTTGGTGGAGATACTTGATCAAGTGGAGCGATATTGCCCATCTCCGATCTCAGGCTAAGTTTGATATAATATTACAATGTACCAAGTTTAGACCAAATCGACTACCCCCTTCGAGTGTTATCGTGCGCAAGACAGACGGAGGGACGGACCGACATTGCTAGATCGACTCCAAATTTTCTGAAACGTATTTGGTCCAAAGAGACCTAGAGTCTTAAACCGTTATTTCGACTCTAGCCACATTGTGACTAAAATCGACAGAATACCGAAAATCGGTAGGTATCATTATGTCGGAGGTTACATAAAACTGTGGATCTATATAAACGATGTTCTGACGAAGGACGTAGAAACCATTACAATCTCTAAATACCGAAGTTGTAATACTTCCGTTTGAAAATTAGTGTAAAATCGCCAAACCGAATTTTAAACAATTAGCTTATAAAAATTGGAATAAATCCTTAAAATATCGAATATCGGGAGCATTATTGTATGGGGCTATATGCAGACAAAGATCTGCTACAGGAGGTATAACTTATTACAAACTGTATGTGAAGGATTTGAAAGAATTTTGTTAGAAAATATGACTTAAACAGTTCAAATACGAAAACATGGACCGACTTGTGTCCAAAATTCTACCCCAGGAGATAGAACCCGTTATGAACTCTAAATACCCAATTTTGAATTATTCCATTATAAAACGTTGGTAATATCGTCAAAATGTGGACCTTTATAGACACTATTCAGTTACAGGGGGTGGAAGCCGTTAATAAATCTAAATAACAGATTTTGAACAATTGCGTTAGAAAGTGTGCCTAAAATCGTCGAAATACCGAATATTGTGAAGTATCGTTATTTGGGGCTGCATAAACACGCTGACTGATATAGTTCATCTTCAAACAAGACTTGTCTGCACAAAACAGACAACTCTATGCTAAATCCTAGCTTTCTGTCACTTGCCGCTTAGACTCTAGCGTGATTACAATATACGGATAAGGTTTAATCGACTTAGAATCTTATGCTGAATAAAAATATTTATACTTTGTTCGATCTATATTATAATTTCGATGAATTAAAAACGGAATGACAAAATTAATGTAGAGCGTATAAAAACTAAAACATCTCAGCAGATGAAATCAATGGTGACAATTTTGTTACATGTTCGCTAAACACTTTCAACGCAAAATGTCATCCAAATCGTATGAAGCGTAGAAAGGAAAGTATATGTTTATACCTTTTATTGAACTACCTAAATCGATTCAAAACATCTCGCTTATATGTATACTTGATTCTGTGTGTGCCCAATATATTTCCTTTCCATTCCACAGCGGAGGGTTGTATTACATTTTAATTGTTTGTCTTTTTTCAATCTTTGTTTTTGTAAACGCCTAATTAAGTTGCTTTGAAATAAAAAATTATTGCGAAAGTTTTCCCCCAGAGAGAGTTTATTCAAACAAAAATAATGTTTTCTAATTAAATTATATGAGATCTGTAATTATCATTGAAATAAACAATTTCACTGATGATTGCCGTCATTCTAACTTAATCAGGAAAAAAAGAAAGTAAAAAATTCGCCGAAATGTAATTTAGAAAAAAATCTATTTTGATTAAATAAATAACAGTAGGAGAATTGGTTGTTTTGATAATTTCATTATTGTTCTTGCAGATAAAAAAAAACAATCGGATAAGACATATCAAACGAAACCATTTGTTCGCTATTAGTCGATATCATGCTTAAGTGACTGAAAATTATGTTTATATTTATGACTTGTTTAGTTAGGAATAATATTTGATCTAACAGTGAAAACAATTTTGTCACTGATCTATTGGATTTTTTTTCAATATGATTTTTCTCAATTTGCCCCATATCAACACTTTGGACACGAAAAAAAGCATAAACAAGGTTTGGCTGGGCGAACTTTTATTTCCCTGCAAAATTTGGAAAGATACACTTTGTAAGAGCCGTGATCAGTAATAAAACGCTGTATAATATTTCAAGTGTAAGGATTGTAAGGAACAATACCAAATTTAATAAAAAAAAACAGTAAAAAGGCCCTAAAGTCGGACGGGACCATCTTAATGATACCCTACACCAATTTGTGTAGGGTATCATTAATAGGAGTATTACAACTCTAAAGCAGATATAATTTAAAGCCGAAAGGAACAACAGATTGCAGTATATGCTCCTCTTTATCGATTTCTACTAAATTTGACGGACTGAACCGATATTCATCAAAATCCATCTTATTTCAGCTGATATTACACTTTTTATAAGCAATATAGAATCGGAATCAAATCTGAACCGACATATATAAAAGCATAATACAATAATGAGGTAGAACAGCTTCGCAAAACTACATAAATACAGCCCTGAGGCTATGCCTGCTTCCTGTCAGAATTATTTAAAATTATATCCAACAAGTTGTTTTGATTTATTTGATATTTTTTGTTCTATTTTAAAATGAGTCAAATAGCGCGAAAGATGAATGAAATGCCTGAATGTTCTCTCAAAAATATGATCCTAAGTGTTCAATCTTTCAATTTCGCGGCAAATCTGGTTAATATGATTAATGCGCGCCCCCAATTTAAGTTTCTTTCAATCTTTGATTTCGAAAATATTTTGTTTTCATTTTTCAAAACAATAAATACATACACAAATTTTGAAGAAGTCGGGCACACTTAGAAAAAAAATTGTAATCAGCTGGTAGCTTAAATAGAACTTTAAAAGAAAATCGGATGAAACATATATATGTGACCTATAGCTATATAAGGTGAGATGAAAAAACTGCAACCAACTTCAGACTGCTGTCATTTCTAAGCCACTCGTCCGACAGCTGTTAAAATTTTTCCAGTGACAGTTCATTATATTGTTTACAAGTGTCCAAAAGCATTTTGGTGAGAATTTTCCAGAAAAAAGTTGTTCGTGATGGAATTCAAGCGTGATAGTGTGATTTCTTTATATTTGGCTGCAAAACCACAAGTGGCTATCGTTAGAGCACTCCAGCATTTAAATGTGAATAGATTTTTGTGTCTCGTACCATCACTCGTTACCGTGATACTGGTATCGTAACTCGACACCAAGGAAGTGGACGGAAGACAATAACAACATCAGCAGAAATGGTTCGAAAAGTAAAGATGCGACTTCATCGAAACCCGCGTCACAGTTGCCGAAAAATGGCGCATCACAAAATTAATATACCCTCCATAGTATGGTGGAGGGTATCAAAAATGCTAAAAAATGTGTTTACCCTCCACCATACTATGGAGGGTATATTAATTTTGTCATTCCGTTTGTAACTCCTCGAAATACTCATGTCAGACCCAACAAGGTATATATATTCTTGATCAGCGTAAAATTCTAAGACGATTTAGCCATGTCCGTCTGCCTGTCTGTCTATCTGTTGTAATCACGCTATCTCTCGAACAAATTGAGATAGAAGGCTAAATTTTTGCAGACATGTATATTTTGCCAGTAGGCAGGTTAAGTTCTTAAATGGGCCATGTAGGTCCAAGTTATCATGTAGCCCCCATATAACGGTACCTCCCGATATTCGGTATTTTGATGATTTTAGCGACATTATTTACCGGAATTGTTTCAAATTTGGCATTTGAATTTCGTAATGGATACTACATCCTAAGTCAAAAAATTAGCCATGTAGGTCCACGTCTTCGTATAGCCCCCACATAACGGTACCCCCTATTTTCGGTATTTTGATGATTTTAGCGACATTGTTTGACGGAATCATTCCAAATTTGGTACTTGAAGTTCGTAATAGATACTGCAGCATAAAACAGAAAATGGGCTATGTAGATCTACGTCTTCGTATAGCCCCCATAAACCGTACCCCCGATATTCGGTATTTTGATGATTTTAGCGACATTATTTATCGAGATTGTTTCAAATTTCGCATGTGAAGTTCGTAATGGATACTTCAGCCCATGCCAGAAAATTGTCTGTGCAGGTTCACGTCTTCGTATAGCCCCCATATAACGGTACCCCCTATTTTCGGTATTTTGATGATTTTAGCTACATTATAAACAGATTTTTCTTCAAGTTTGGCATTTAAATATTGTGATAACTTATGACAAAAATTGCCTATGCAGGTCCACGTCGTCGTATAGGCATTCGGTATTTTTAATATTTTAACAGAATTTTTAACGGATTTTATTTTTTTGGAAATTGCCAAATTTGTACCAAATGGTGGAGGTTATTAAAAGTTCGGCCTGGCCGAACTTACAGCTTTTTTACTTGTTTAATTTGGTATTTGATAGTAGCATTAGATATGCAAAACATCGGTACCATCGGCTTAACGGCATTAAAACTTTCATTTGCAAAAAAGGGATTTGACCCCAGTATTCATCCTCTATTCTTTTATTTATGAAGGTTTACTTTACCTCATGGTAGAGTGAATTAAAAGTTAGGCCCGACCAAAACTAACACATTTTTACTTGTTTTCCAATTACATACATTAAGTATCACGCATGTACTATAAGTTTTTAAATTGATCAACTATTGTATCTCCTTGGTTCTTATGAAGTTTAAATACTAAATTTTACTAAAAACACTTAATTTCGTATTCAACAAAGAAAAACAATGTTTGCCTAACTCCCTCTGAGTAAAAAACAAAATAACAAAGTGTAACACGAAAAATTTACAGTTTATTAGAAAACTTTTAAAAAATTGGTAAACATGTCCAGCGCAGACAGGATAACATGGCCTAAATTGTTTCAATATAAAAAGTAAAGAATAAAAGTGCAAACAAAATGGGAATATGTTTACTAAAAAGAGTGAAAGTACATCCAACTTTAATACAAAAACAAAGAAGTTTAATTAGAAAAGCAAACTAACAACAAAATACATTTTTAAACAGCTTACATTTTAAGTAAAGCATATTTTAAATTTTGCTCAAATGATGGAAACGATGTTTAGGTCATTTTGATTTCCATATAAATCTACATTTATTTATGTGTACCACATAAAATTCATGAAAATATTAGAATCGTCTGAGAGATTCTAATATTTTCCAAGAATATTTTAAAAAACATTATTCAAGGGACTCGCAAAATCGTAATTGGATGAACTAACAACAGGTTTACGCGTACGATATCAGCCAACATTCAGAGACGTGTAAAATAATCTCAAAACTGATTAAATATTTGAAATTAAGATATATAGTTTTCAATTCAGATATATTATTTGAAATTCGAAACTTGTCAAAGGGAATGCAGGAATTTTTTTTTGAAAAAGAATTAAATTGATATTCGAAATTTTAATTTCAAATTCAGAAAATCAAAATTGAACTCCATAAATTCCAATTCAGAACACGTCGATTGGAATTCCTGATTGAAGTTCGCAATATTTCAGTAATAGCTGAGAATATTAAGCAAGCAAAAAAAAAGCAGCCCGGGCAGAAATTTGAATACCATCCATCATTTGGGTCTAAAATTATTACTTCTATGAGTTACAAATGGAATGACGAACTTAATATACCCTCCATACTATGTATGTTAGAGGATATAAAAATTCATTGAGAAATAGTGTTTAAATAATTACAAGTAAAAAAGCCGTAAGTTCGCCCAGGACGAACTTTGAATACCCTCCACCATTTGGAAAGAATTAGGAAATTTTCAATAAAATAAAATCCATTACAAAATCTGTTAAAATATTAAAAATGCAGAATATTGGAAGGTGCCGGTATATGGAGGATATACGATATTGTGGACCTATAAAAACAATTCTATTACAGGGGGAAAAAGTACTCACAAAGTACTCGTGTATCTATATAAGCAATTCTCTTCTAGGGGATGAAGTACTCACACGGAACTCTTTGTGTGAATTTTCAGACAATTCCGTTGAAAAATGTGGCTACAATCATCAAAATACTGAATATCGGGGGTACCGTTATATGGGGGGCTATACGATAACGTGGATCTATATAGACAATTCTCTGTCAGGTGGTAAAGTACTCCTTGTGTACAATTTCCGACAATTCCATTGAAAATGTGGCTAAAATCATCAAAATATCTAATATCGGGGGTACCGTTGTACGGGAGCTGTACGATATCGTTTACCGATATAGCCCATCTTCGAACTTGACCTGCCTGCTGACAAAAGACAGAGCTGTGCAAAATTTTAGCTTCCTATCTTAATTCGTTTTGACTACAGCGTGATAATAACAGACGGACGGACATGGCTAAATCGTCTTAGAATTTTACGCTGATCAAGAATATATATACTTTGTTGCGTCTAAAATTATTATTTCTATGAGTTACAAACGGAATGACGAACTTAACATACCCTCCATACTATGTATGGTGGAGGGTATAAAAATAAGGATTTGTAAGACCATTAGAATCTTCAAATAAAATATTCAGACAACTCCGTTGAAAAAAAATGGGAAAAAGGCCATCAGAATACCGAATATGAGGTTGTACCGTAACGGTACTACCTTTATCTGGGAGATATGCCACAATGTGGCATAATTTTTTTAACTTCTTTTGCAAGGTGGGAACCCATAAAAATCTTCAAAAGCCAAATTTAAGACAATTCCGTCGAAGTGCTTAAAGTGAGGGGGCTCTGTTATATGGGGGCTTTACGAAAAAGTTGGCCGATACAAAAGTAATAAATGGTACTATAAATAGGCTATAAAGTACCACGTTATCGTATTGGCCCCATATTTTTTAACCCGAATTTGCTGTAAATTGACAGCTGTGTTCCAATTATGTAAGAAACATCCCGACCCCATATGCCGGTACCTCAAGATATTCAGTATTTTGACGATTTGTGTCATACATTTCTCCAGGAATGTTTCAAATGCGAAAATTGAAGTTCGCAATGGATACTATGACAGAAAATTATTCATACAGGTTCACGTCTTCATATGACCCCCCATTTACGGCATCTCGCTATATTCGGTATTTTGATAGTTTTAGCTACATTATCACCGGATAGCTTAAGGCCATTGTAGCCATAGCTAGTTATATTATACTTGTATTGCCTATTTGTAAGTATAATTGAAAAATAAAAAAAAAATAAAAAAAATCACCGGAATTGTTTAAAGCTTCGTATTTGAATACCGTAACGGCCGATGACAAAAAATTGCATGTACCTGTCCACGTCTTCGTGTAGATACCAACAAAACGGTATTTGAAGATTTGCGTCACATTTATGACGGAAATTGTTTTAACTATTATATTTAGAGTTTTTAACGGGTACCAGGGATGTCATCCCTCCATAAGCGATACATCCCTATATTCGATAGTGTCATGATTCAAGCCACAATGTTCAATGAAATTATTTCAAAGTTGGTATTAGGTGTTGACACATAAAAAAAATTATGTACGCAGATCGAGAGCCTCTATATGGAAAATAGTATTTCGAGGTGTTACAAACTTTTAAGCCAAAACTTACTTATAATACCCCCTCCATCTTCCTATTAAGCGTATAAAAGTCAACAAGAATGTTAAATATTTTTTCATAGATAAAATTTCAATAAAGACATTATTCAGTTAAATCTGTAAGATATTGATATATGGACATACAAAAGAGAGAGAAAAAAACATATCCAAGCGTTTCCATGTGCCTTCTTATAGTGTGTATTGGCAATAACCTACATCCAGTGAACATTGTGGAAGGAGAGAAACATATAAAAGAAAAAAGGTATGTAGCGAGTATTAAATGAAAATGTCATTTATTTGATTTATTGCAAAAGTTTGAAGCCAGTGATACCCACTGGTAATCATGTTCGAGTAACACAGTTCCTGTTTTTTGGCGTCATAGCCATGCAAACTGACGGGGGCAATAGTACAGCGTATTTATACATATACAGATTTTAAAGGACTCATGGATGCAGCCAACCGATCGTAGGGAGCGAAATAAAGGCCATAGAAAACGAGTAAAAATATCATATCCGTTAGCATAGGCCAAGCAATACATGTCACTACACCACAACGGCGAAGCTAGAATTATCCTCCAGCAAAATTCATTCTTGATATAAAATATAATTCAAATAACTGGTTTTATGTTGCTTTTATATGTCAAATTTACATTTTCTTTAAAAGTTATTCTTTAACTCACCCAGAATAAAAAATATCGTCTGCTACGCTTTCAATTCGTATTTCTTTCGAATACTTATTTTTGGACTTAACAAGCGCAAATGTATTTGGAACTGAAAAGTGAAACGGGTGTATCTACAGGGAGAGATAAAAAACTGCAACAAAGTCAAACAGCATAATTTTCCCTATTTTAATTTTAGCATCAAATTCTGTTGTTGTTGTTGTTGCTCTGCGGTATTTTGGCCAATTCCCGGTGAAGCACTTGCTCGAGGTGTTCACACTTTGGTATTTTTTAGTGCCAACCTTGTTTTCCAAAATACTCCAGACACAGCGGATTGGCGCTGTGCCGTTGTGCGCTGGAAATGAACCGAGAAACCTCATTCTGTAACCATTCCTGGGTGGTGTGTGCTGAGTGCCATGGTTCTGAGTCCTGTTGGAATGTCCAAGGTCTGCGGCCAAAATGTTTGCGTGCCCAAGGCATTAGTGCACTCACCAGAAAATGTTCGCGATAATATTCGGCATTTATTCTGATTCCGCGGTCGATTAATACAAGCGGAGAGCGACCATCGGCTTTTATGGCGGCCCACACCAGCACCATAGCTGGCGCTTGAGTTCTGGTGCACATTTTCAGCTAACCTCTTTGGCAAGTAAACGCGATAATTTTCTTCGTTTACAAACGAATGTTTTCTCATCGGAGAAAACCAAATTCGGCAGTTCACCACTTTCGGCCAAGCGAAGCAACTCTCTAGCTCTTTTGAGTCTATTTTCTTTTTGTTGCGGTGTAAGTTCTTGCACTTTTGAAATTTCTATGGCTTCACTGCAAGCTCATTTTTCAACATTTGCCGAATGGAATATTGCCACTGCGCCGCGGGTTTCGATCAATTTGCTCCTATTTTCTTCCGTCCACTTCCTTTACGTCGGGCTATTTTCCGAATGGAATATTGCGATATGTTTTGCTCATTAGCCATTTTTCGGCCACTGCGCCGCGGGTTTCGATCAATTCGCTTCTGTTTTCTTCCGTCCACTTCCTTTACGTCGGGCTACGCTACCAGTATTACGGTAACGAGCGATGGTACGAGACACAAAAGATTTATTCACATTTGAATGCTGGAGTGCTCTAACGATAGCCACCTGTGGTTTTCCACCCAAATATAAAGAAATAACACTATCACGCTTAAATTCCATCACGGTGGTGGAAAATTCTCACCAAAATGCTTTTGTACGCTTGTAAACAATATAATGAGCTGTCACTGGAATAATTTGGAAGCTATCGGTGGCTTAGAAATGACAGCAGTCTGAAGTTGGTTGCAGTTTTTTCATCTCACCCTGTATAAAGGACAATAAAAATTGTACTTAATGAAAACAAAAACCCTTGAAAGTGGTATGAAACACCCAATTAATAGAATTTCCAAACTAAAGTCCTAAATCCTCAAATGGCTACTCGGTGTTATCTTTTGTAGCTTTCCAAAAAGTCACTTCTACACAGAAAAAGTAAAAATCATTAAGTTTGGTTGGGCCCATTCCTTAATACACTCCAAGTATCTAAATTCAAACGTGTTCAAGTTTAAAGTACAAATACCAGACCAAATTTGGAACAATTTCGAGGGTAAATGTGACTTGGATTATCCAAATACCGAATATGGGTGGGTACATTATATGTTCGCTAAAGGAAAACGAGGACCTAAAGATTCACAGATCTGCTACTGGAGCTAGAACCCATTGTGAACTACAAATACCAATTTTTAGACCAATCCATGGAAAAATGTTGCACAAATCATCAAAACACCGAATATCGGTGAAAAATGTAGCAAAAATCATCAAAATACCGAATATCGGAAGGTACCATTGTATGGGGGCTATACAACAACGTGGACGTATACATATAATGTTTCGCCATTGGAGCTCGTACCCATTATGGCCAACAAATGCCAATTTTTAGACAAATCCGTAAAAAATGTGTTTAAAATCATCAAAATACCGAATATCGGAAGGTACCATTATATGGGGACCATATCAAAGGTGGACCGATATTTCTCATTTTCAATACCAACCATCCTAGACACAATACAAATTTTTCTGCTAAATTTTGAAGCTCTACGTCAAATAATGTTAGCTGTATCGTGATTTCAACAGACAGACGGATAGATAGACAGATAGGCGGACAGACAGATGGACATCGTTAAATCGACTTGAACTTTATGCTGATTATGAATAAATATTCTTTATGGGGTCTACGACGAATATTTAGGGATGTTACAAAGTGAATGACAAAGTTAATGTACCCTCTTTTACAAAGGCGTAGGGTATGAAAATAATGTACATATTCATATAATATCCATATTATGAAAGTATGAATACACATTTCTCGTTTTATACTTCAATGTTATAGCACACATTTGAAATATTACTTTTGCCTTTCAATATTTTCTGTCTTGTTTTCCAACAAAACCTGTCATGCGAGCGAGCAACATGCCTCAAAAAAAAAAAAAAAAAGATAACCATCAATACTTTTTACGCTGTTTGAAGTTAAAGTGACTCCTTCAATCTGCAAATTTATTCAAGATGATAAACGAAGTATAGGCAAAATGTTTTCAAGCAGTTTTATAAGTAACCAAAAATATTGGTCTTAAAACTTTTCCCAAAAAATGGAAACCAGAGATTATTTATCATGTATTAGTGGAAGAGGAGACAGAATATGAAATATTTAGGTCAAATGAGAAATCTGATTCCTTATCAATTCTAACGGGCCATGCTTTATGGTTATTGAATTTTTATAAAAACACATTTGTGAAAAAAGTTTATGACTGTGTTATGTTAAAGCAACAGCAAAACAGAAGGCATATTATGAAAGGACAATTGGTCTTGTCATTCCGCGTACAAAACCTCAATATATAATTAGCCCATCACACAAATGGTACAAAGTATGATGTTATAAAAATTGATAACTTATAAGATACCTATATTTTCTTAAAATTCCGATAAAAGTTTTAATATTTTTAATAGATCTCTGGTATATATGTTACGATTACCGTCTTTGATTTTAAGGTTTGTCGGTCAGTTTTTGAAATCGTGTTCTAATTTCCGATTAATTACAATATTAATTTATCTTATGTACCATTTGTTCTTATACATCAAATATTGTGACGTGTAAATTTTGAAGACAATCGGACACCTACATCACTTTTGATTCGAGCCTTTGTGGGGGAGGTACTTGACTAAAGGTATAATAAGAGCATGAGATGATATCTTCGCAACAACAACTGACTAATAACAATACATTTAATAATAAATCACATATTTTAAAAGAACAAATAGAAGAGAAGAACTGAAATCGCATTTATCATTTTCGTATTTATTAGAACTAACAAATACAAAAATTCATGAGCATTAAATTTTTGATGCATACCTAAATAAAATAAAAACATTTAAAAACAATGCTGCATATTTATGTTTAATTTGCAGAAACTCGGAGAATATCGTGTACGGCAAGTATATGCGTGGGTGTGTGTGTATGATATAAAGTGAATACAAATTACCACAAATTACTATAAAAAGACTACAATTATACCCCACACCACATAGGGATAAGGGTACACCAAATGGTCAATATCAATGCAACTGACATGCATTTAAGCACATCCGACCGAATTCAGTCTAGAAGCAAGTGCATAAAATTTGGAGAAAATCGGTTCAGATATAGATATAGCTCCCATATATACGTTTCACTCAATTTGGGGTTTAAATCCCTCACATACGTCAATACACTCCATAAGAGTGTTAAAGTTTCTCATATGCGTAATATGCACTCCACAACAATGACATTTGATACCGGGCATCAGATACTGCTCGAAAATAAATCAGAGAAATTTTATCGAGATATTTTAAAATTTTTATACAGCTTTCATACACATCTTCATCAGATTCGATGGTTATTATGTAATATCAGCCTATCTTGAATACAGTTTTTGATATTCAACCGAATTTTACCATTTGGTGAAACTCGGCCCATTTGGTGAAACTCGGCCCTGAAACTCGGAAACACAATGTGTTGACAATTCTCTTTCAGGGGATAAAGTAAACCCAAAGAACTCCTTGTGTAGAATTTCAGACAATTCCATTAAAAAGTGTGGCTAAAATCATCAAAATACCAAATATCGGGGGTTACCGTTATGTGATCAAGAATATATATACTTTGTTGGGTCTAAAATAATTAATTCGATGAGTTACAAATGGAATGACGATCTAAATATACCCTCCTTACCATGTATGGTGGAAGGTATAAAAATTCGGACTGAATTAGGATATAATGCTAACTTTGATGTTATTCGAATAACTTGCAACACTTACTAGAATAAAATTATCATTTGATATAAATTAATGCCTGTAAACTTCAGGTACATCAGGAAAATATACTTTCAGTTTCAGGATACTTAACCCGAGAGGGTTAATTTAATTGATGAGTGTACAGGATGAGATAAAAAAAATTGCAGCAAAGTCAAGCGACATAATTTTTATTTATTTTTTTTTTTAATTTTATTGAATGAAAGCAAAAAATGTCGGAAATAACATAAAGTTTTAGAATAAGTTTAGATTTGTTCGAATTGTTCACCTTTGGCACGAATTATGACCTTCAAACGGCAATTGAAACCGTCACACGCTGCCCGAATTTTACTCCAGACAAAATAGTCCAACGAATATCCGGAGATTTGATGGCTATTGTGCGCTGGAAATGAAGCGAGGAACATCATTTTGTAACCATTCTTGGGTGGCGCGTGCTGAGTGCGATGGTGCTGAGTCCTGTTGGAATGTCCAAGGTCTGCGGCCAAAATGTTTGCGTGGCCATGGCTTTAATACACCCTCCAGAATATTTTCTCGATAATATTCGGCATTTATTCTAATACCACGGTCGATTAATATGAGCGGAGAGCGACCATCGGCTGTTTTTGTGCGCTTGTAAACAATATAATGAGCTGTCACTGGAATTATTTTAACAGCTGTCAGACGAGTGGCTTAGAAATGACAGCATTCTGAAGTTGGTTGCAGTTTTATCATCTCACCCTATATATTTGACCTTTCCTTACAGGATTTGATCCTCAGATTTTGTGAAGATTGACGAAATAATTTTGAAGTTTTTCTATTTTCTATTCGAAAGTAAATACATTTTCTGCAGAATAGTCATGCGAAAGGAAATTCTAATTCCATATGACCACACAACTGTTGTACAGAAATTCGAACTGAATTTGGAAACAATGATTCCTATGGGTTGCGTCCAAAGTTAACATTACGACTCCTGTATATCTGCCTTATATTCCCTTTGTGTGCAATGTTCTAGTTACTGCAAAGTCCTGTTACTTAATACTTCGCCGTAAAAATAATTCATTGCTGTGACAATGTTACTTTGCAAACGCCCCCATATCCAACTATCACAGAGCGCTTCGAAAGAAAAGCATTATTGTTTTAAATTAATTGCCTTCACGTCGAGAACATTATTTTAAATTGTGTGCCTTTATGTAAATTACTTTAAACTTGTTGGTTGGTTTTTGCTAGGCGACAAAGTATAATACAGATCAAAATTGGACTTGTGACTTTAATGGTTATTCCTGTAAAGGTTAAGAATGCTATTAAACAAAATGAACAACAAAAGGTTAATATTTTTTAAGAAAAAAACCAGTAAAGATAGTCTTAAAGTTGGGCGGGGCCGACTTAATGATACCCTACACCACTTTGCATATTTAGTAGAGCTTCACATGACAAATAAAATTGTTTATGGAGAATTTGTGAGAATTAAATCATACTAATTATAATTATAGTTATAATTTAAAGTCCAAAGGAACTAATATATGTGAGAGTATCCTCCTCTGAATCGATTTCGACTAAATTTGCCGAGGGATTTGTGCCTTTTCGATTCGGACTTGTTTTACCCATTTGATGCACAATTAGCTTGAAATCGGATAAAAAATCTGGGAGCTATATCCAAATCTAAACCTATCTCGATATAATTTGGCGAATGTATTTTTGAGCTGTATTTGATATGTTTCCCCGAATGTCGTTGTAACGGAGTGCATATTACGGCTGTGGAGGAGACATATAACAAATCGAATGAACATTATATATAGGAGCTTAAACTATATCTGAACCGATTTTACCAAATTTGACATACTTATTTCTAGACTCAATTCGGTCGTAAGTGCCTAATTCCATACCATTTTGGTTAATATTACATGTTTGGTGCACAATAAAAGGCAAATCGGACGAGGATATATATGGGAGCTATATCTAAATCTGAACTCGATACAATTTGGGAAAGATATTTCTGTGCTGTATCTGATATATTTCCCCAAATATTGTAGTTACAGAGTGAATATTACTGCTGCGGAGGACAAAAATAACAAATCGGATGAACAGTATATATAGGAGCTATATCTATATTTTGAGCGATTATCTCCAATTTCAATAGGGTTCGTCCTTGGGTCAAACAAATGATTTGTGCAAAATTTCATTAGGATCCGACAATAAATGCGACCTGTACTTTGTTTACAAAAATACATTGACAGACGGACAGAAAGACGGTCGATCGGACAGACCGACGGACATGCAGAAATCCACTCAGAATGTGATTCCATGCAGATCATCAAAAGGAATTATGGGTCTATCTCGTTTCCTTTTGCCTGTTACAAACAAATGCACAAACACATAATACCCTGACCACCTTGTGGTGTAGGGTAGAAAAAACAAGTAATGAAAGGTTGAAAGTCGGGCGGGCCGGCTATATGATACCCTACAACACTATAATAAGCTGGAAGTCCCTTTAGGTCCAAATCCATTTTGGTAGATTTCGTTTTTGAAATTATGTCATTCTGCCCTGCACAAATGTTACCTTTGTTTTTTAACAAATTTCACACAAAAGTTGTGGTTCACTTTACCCGCTAAATGTAATCCAATGGTCATACAAAATGTTAAACTTCTTTTCTGTCCTAAACTCCAACCTCATGCAAAATTCGGTGTCGATGGGTGAGATATGAAGATTCATATATAACATCTTATGTGCAGGAGCAATATGTCGAGGTTTTACATAATTTTTCGCCGATATATACTTGGAATACCTTCAACTCATAGTGTTGTAGGATATAAAAGCACATAAAATTTAGAAAAATGTATGAACTCGTTATTTTAATTTATAGTACGGTCCATATTATTTGTAGATTATAATGCAGATGTTTACCGCGACTCAGGTGTGTGTTAGGCCTGTAGGTATTGAAAAAGGTAGAGTCCCCATGTAACTGTACCGATAGATTTAAGGATTTTTGGTCGTTTTATTAAGAATTTTAACAGGAATTTGCTGTAAATTGGCAGTTTATGTTCACATCATGTGGGCAACATCCTTGCTTAGAACTGCATTAATAGGTCCAAGGTTTGGTATAGTCACCATATGGCTGTACATCCAGATATTCGTTATTTGGATGATTTGTGTCATATTTTGCACCGGAAAATCAAATTTGGAATTTAAAGTTCCCAATGTGCAGGTCTACGTCTTCGTATAGTCCCCATGTAACGGTACCTCCCGATATTCGGCATTTTGATGATTTTAGCGACATTATTCCCCGTAATTGTATCAAATTTCGTATTTGAGGTTCGTAATGAGTGTACTATCATCTGTGGCAGCAAATGCCTAAACAGGTCTACGTCTTCATATAGGACACATATAACGGTAAAATGTTTGGGGCTATGGTATTTTGATGATTTTAGAGATATTATTCACCGGAATTGTTTCAAATTTCGTATATGCTCTTCGTAATGGGTACTACAGCCTGTGACAGAAAATTGTCTATGCAATTGCAGGTCAATACAGCAGTTACTTCCTATATTTTATATTTTTATGATTTTAGCGGTTTTTCAACGATTTTTTCAGACCCAACAAAGTAAGTCGATTTAGCGATGTCCGTCTGTCTGTCTGTTGTAATCACGCTATCTTTCGAATTGAAATAGAAGGCTAAAATTTGGCACACATGTTTATTTTGCCAGTAGTCACGTTATGTTCGTAAATGGGCCATGTAGGTCCACCTTTTCATATCGCCCCCATATAACGATACCTCCGGATATTCGGTATTTTGATGATTTTGGCGACATTATTCACCGGAAGTGTTTCAAATTACGTACTTAGAGTTCGTAATGGGAACTACAGTCTATGACAGAAAATTGTGTATGCAGGTCTAGGTCTTTGTATAGGCCCCGTATATCAGTACCTCCCTATATTCGGTATTTTGACGAATTTATGTACAATGCTCATCGAAATTGTTTGAGATGTCGTAGTTGAAGTTAGATAGTCTGTGACAGAAAATTGTGTATGCAGGTCCAGGTCTTCGTATAGCTCTGATATTACGGTACCTCCCTATATACGGTATTTTCATGATTTTAGCTACATTATTCACCGTTTACTTCAAGTTTCGAATTTTAATATGGCAATGGCTTATGACATATAAAGCCTATGTAGGTTCACGTCGTAGAGACCACAATATAACGGTTATATTCCGTACGTTTAAGATTTTAACAGAATTTTTAACGGATTTTATTTTTTGAAAATTTCCAAATTCGTTACAAATGGTGGAGGGTATTCAAAGTTCGGCCAGACTGTACTTACTGCTCTTTAACTTGTTTTTTCCCACGGTCTAGGCGGCCATTGAAAGCATTTGCAATGCTTGTGTATATTCTTCACCCTAAAATCGACTCCATCGCAATTATGGGGATTATGTCCATTTTTGTCATAACCCCAAGAACGTGGGTCACTACCATGGGGAGTTCTGACCGTTTGCTGTGGGGATTTCGAAAATTTTCGTACATAATCCCCAGAAAGAAAATAAGGCTTAAGTTTAAGGGATTAGGGGCTCGGATTTACCTGAAGTTTTAATCACATGCCGGAATTTTTAACATGATAACGGCAAAGTAATTGTTTCGTGGGGGAAATAACCTGTTTCCAGATTATTCGACCTGAAAGTTTGAATACGAAATAGGTTTTATCCGGCTACTTACAAAAGTTATAAAATTTAGAAAAGCCATGGATCGCGTAGCCGGTGTTGGACATACTTCAGAGAAGAAAATTTATAGCCCCGGCCGGAGGAAGTCTACTTACAAACTATATACGACTTAGAAAAAGTAGGGATCACGAAGCCTATGTTGGAAATATTCCAGAGGAGAAAATATCAAGCCCCGCCCGAACGCCGGCTATTTAAAAAGTTATAAAGGTTAAAAACATATTAGTGGAGAAAATCTTAATTTCATTATTTTTATCACTAATATCTTCGGAACTACAGGAGATATCAGCACATTTGGCACCACATTTGGAAATGCAAGAGCGTAGGTTATAATGTAGTATGTAGATTTCAATACTTCATAAGGGGATCATTTTCAACTTTTTAGGGGTTTTCAAAAATTGTTGCTACAAAAATACCAAATTCTTGTGTTGCTCCAAAATGCATATGACCACTTGTTGGATAGGTATTTCTATAGACTTTCAAATTTTCGGAAATCCGGATTTTGAATCCCACATTTCGGCTAATAACCGGGAAACATGGCATTTTCCCCACGAAAAATTACTTTGCCCTAATCAGGTTATAACCAGTTAGGAAATATCAACAGTCGGGCCGACTTTGTGATACCCTACAGCCGATATCAATAAATTTTGGCATATGTACTTTCGAGCTCAATAAGAAATCTGGTACCGAGTTGTTGTCGAGTGCATATTACGAATGTGAGGGACCTAAACACCACATCGGATGAAACATATATATGGGAGCTATAGCCATATCTGAACCGATTTTTCACAAATTTCATTTACTTCTAGTTGGAATTCGGTCGGAATTCAGGTCAGTTGGACTGGTATTGGCCTTTAGGTGCATAATTAACACGAAATCGATTGGAGCTATATCTAAATCTAAATAGCTCACATACTATATCCAAATCTGAACTGATTTCGATCAAATTTGGCAAAGGTATTTGTGAGATGTATTTGACATATTTCCCTGAATATCGTTGTTACGAAGTACACATTACGGCTGTGAAGGGCAAATTAACAAATTGAATGAACAATATATATGGGAGCTATAGCTTATCTGAACTGAACTGTTCGCCAAATTCCATCCTATTGGGAATAATATTACACATTTTGTACACAATAAAAAGCAAACATCATCTCTTATTCCAATAGGGTTTGTCCTTTGGCCAAACAGATGATTTGTCCAAAATTTCATCTCAATCGCGCAATAGATGTGACCTGTACTTTGTTTACATGGACTGGCGAACGGACGGACGAGCATGCATAAATCGACTCAGAATGTGATTCTATGCAGATCATTAAAAGTGAGCTATAGGTCTATCTTGCTTCCTTCTCTATGTTACAGACAAATGCACAAAGAGATATTGCCCTGACCACAGTGTGGTGTAGGGTATATGTACCTACCTCATAATGAGGGTTATGTTTGGTTATGCTCCATAATAATTTCGATCATGTCCGCTACTATCTGGGTATTATGACCGATTTTTGTTTTGGACATTGGATTGTGACATGGAATTGCCAAAAAGAAAAAGAAGAACTGAAAAATCAACATTCGTATTAAATCATGTTTTGTTTATAACTTCAACATTTCAAGTTTAGTCTCCTCGGATAGAAAATGTTTCCAGTGCATTTAAAAACTTATAATTGGGTGATATAGTTACATGAGAGCTCCGTCAGAAACCGATGTCCTTTAAAGCATTATTTGCGAGAAAACAAAAATATATTACAATATATTATGCATGGTGATGGAGATAATAAATACTCGGTACCAATGTCATTTACATGTATAAAACTATTATAAATATAGACAATGTTAAATTGTGTCCACATACGTTTATATTTGTGCACTCATGAAGTGTTTATGTCTAGAAAAGATTTTGGCAGTTAAATTTTGTCTAAAACGCTACTAAAAGTCAAAAGCAAAACTACAACAAAACTATTTTTGAGAGGTCTTTAATGCCATATTTCGTTCAGATATTGTAGGGCGTTGCTTGTATTTCATCACCCAGTTACCAAAAGAGTTTTCATATACCCTAAAGTTGAGAGATCCAATATAAATACATGTACACAATACATATGTTGGTGTGTATGTCTAGAACACAAAAATAGTCGCAGAAAACTTTATCCGCATATAAAATGCTGTGGCTGTTGGTGTTAGTGCGGTTGTCGCCACCCCAATCCCATACTCATAGCGGGCAAGGAGCATATGCTCTAGTGTTGAAATAATTTGGCGTTTTTCAGCTTTAAGTAAAGAACTCATAAATTATGTTTACATTTTAGTTGTTTAGTCTCTTTATATCCCACACATCATGAGCATGAGTAGTGAATGTAGTTTAATATGTTTATTATGTGGGTAGAAAGGAAGGCAGATACATACATATTAAAAATTGTATTTTTTTTTTTTTTTTTTGAAAATAGCTATGTTCTCGAAAAACTAGACTAGAAACAATTTTATATTTTTGAATAAATTTTAATATAGAATTGCTGTGGAGTAACTAAATAAGTAAAGTAAAGAAAACAAGTTAAACCAGTAAGGAAAGTCCTAAAGTCGGGCGGGGCCGATTTTATGATACCCTACACCACTTTGCTAATTTAGTTGAGCTCCACTTAATAATTAAAAGTTTTTATGGGAGAATTCAATCATACACGCTATGATTATAATTATAATTTAATAATTATAATGGAAAAGGACTAAATATGCCGAAGCATTTGTATCTTTTAAATTCGGACTTGTATTGCCCATTTGGTGCGAACTTAATTTGAAATCGGATAAAAATATATATGGGAACTATATCCAAATCTGACCTGATCTCGATAAAATTTGGCAAAGATATTTCTGAGCTGTATTTGATATATTTCCCTGAATATCGTTGTTACGGAGTGCATATTACGGCTGTGGGTAACAAATACAATAAATCGGATGAACAATATATATGGGAGCTATAACTATATCTGAACCGATCTTCACCAAATTTGGCATACTACCTTCTAGACTAAATTCGGTCGTATGTGCCAAATTCCATCCCATTTGGACAAATATTAGATGTTTGGTGCACAATAAATGGTAAATCGGACGAAGTTATATATGGGAGCTATATCCAAATCTGAACCGATCTCGATAAAATTTAGCAAAGGTATTTCTGAGCTGCATTTGATATATTTCCCCAAATATTGTTGTTACAGAGTGCATATTACGGTTGCGGAGGACAAAAATAACAAATCAAATATAGCTATAGCTATATCTGAACCGATTTTGATAAAATTTGGCATACTTATTTTCAGGCCTAATTTGGTTGTACGTGCAAAATTCCATACTATTCGGTCTGATATTTCACGTTTGGTGCACAATAAAAGGCAAATCGGACGAAGATATATATGGGAGCTATATCTAAATTTTGACCGATTATCTCGAATTTCAATAGGGTTCGTCCTTGGGCCAAACAAATGTTGTTTGCAAAATTTCATCTCAATCGGATAATAAATGCGACCTGCATTTTGTTCACAAGAATACATGGACAGACGGACGGACGGACAGACGGACTGACATGCATAAATCAACTCAGAAAGTGATTCTATGCAGATCATCAAAAGGAACTATGGGTCTATCTCGTTTCCTTTTGCCTGTTACAAACAAATGCACAAAGACATAATACCCTGACCACCTTGTGGTGTAGGGTATAAAAATATCTGTCGGTTTTGCCGACAGATTTATACCCTCAGTCAATGCACCATTATTATTTTGACTTCTGTTATGATTATTCAAATGGTTAACCCCTTATGCAGTAGGTTCCGAAGGAATGGGCCAATATTGGCCTTTTCGTATCGGACTTAAATAAATATGATATAAATATTGTGAACTAGGTTTGGACTACTACTACTTCCTTGACTTTACATGACATATAAGATAATTTTTAGAAAATGTCAACATTCCATTCCACGCTTCATCTAATGCGTATTAAAATATTGGTATGGGCAAAATGACAAGAAAATCGAACATTTATATTCAATTTATGGCAATTCATAAATTCCATATTCACCTCAGGTTTCTGGCAAAGAGAGATATATTTAGATATAGCAAGTTGTAAAGAATCGCTGACTTTTCGCAATATATTACAGATAAAATTATGGAAAATTGAGACCCTTTGTGAGTGAGGTATCAGAAAGGGCTCACAGATATATATCATCTGCACAACAAATATTGTATTAGCAAAAATGTTTTTATGTAACAGATCTTGTGTTGATGGTAATATTGGGATGTATCAAGTCTTGAGTGGAATCGGATGTCAATTTCGCTTTTTATGATATTCAAAATTTTGTGCCTTTGTGGGGGAGGTACCAGAAGGAGTGGACCAATACATCCCATCTTCACAACCGATCTTTTGTTAGTAGAAATAATAGGATGTATGAAATATAAAGAGAACCTGATGCTTATTTCGGATTTTAGAAACATTTTTGTTATTCAAAACGTTGTCGCTTTGTGGGGAAGGTACCAGAAGGAATGGTCCGATCTCAACCGTTTTTTAAACAGATCCTGTATTGATAGAAATATTCAGATGCGTCATGGATGTGTAAATGGAATCGGATGCTAATTTCGCGTTTTATGAGCTCAATGGATGTTCAAAATGTTTACCCTTTGTGGGGGAGGCACTTGATGGAGTGGACCGATATTATCCATTTTTGCACCTGACCTAGAACTGAATATTAGGATTTGCAAGATTGGAGCAAAATAGGAGCATTATCGTTTCTCTTTCTGTGCAAAAAATATATTTTTTTGAAAATTTCGACATTTGTGGAGGAGGTACCAGAAGGCGTGGACCGATATATTCCAACATAACACCAGACCTTGGGTTAATATAAATATTCGGATATCTGAAAT
The DNA here is from genome assembly GCF_030504385.1 of Musca domestica. Lineage (NCBI taxonomy): Eukaryota > Metazoa > Arthropoda > Insecta > Diptera > Muscidae > Musca > Musca domestica. The sequence goes on along the minus strand of NW_026712296.1, from coordinate 5,408,628 downwards.
TTGAAGACAATCGGGCTCTTATATTACATTACATTTGTGGGGGAGGTATCAGAAGGACTAGACCGATATTATCCATTTTCGCACCAGACCTAACGCTGACGTAAATATTAGGATTTGCAAAGTTGAAGTCAAATCGGATTATGGTTTCTCTTTCTATGCAAAAAAATATATTTGTTTAAAATTTCGACCATTTGTGGGGGATGTACCAGAAGGAGTGGACCGATATATTCCATCTTAACACCAGACCTTGGGTTAATATAAATATTGGGATATCTGAAATTTTGAAGACAATCGAACTCTTACATCACATTTTATGAGAGTTGTAATTATTCACAATTTTGACCATTTGTGGGGGAGGTACTTGATGGAGTGGACAGATATTGTCCATTTTCACACCTGACCTAGCACTGAAGGAAATATTAGGATATGCAAAGTTGGAGCAAAATCGGATTATCGTTTCTCTTTCTGTGCAAAAAACAAAATAATTTTTTTGAAAATATCGACATTTGTGGGGCGTGGACCGATATTGCCCATCTCCGAACTCGATCTAAGTTTGACAAAAATATTACGATGTCCCAGGTTTGGACCAAATCGGATACTCCCTTCGAGAGTTATCGTGCGCACCAGCCAGCCAGCCAGACAGACAGACGGACGGACGGACATCGCTAGATCGACTCTAAATGTTCTGAAACGGATTTGGTCCAAAGAGACCTAAGGTCTAAATTTTGGAATTTTACAAAACATGGGATATTGATGTCCATATGGCAGGCAAGTCCATTTGCGTTTGTGTTTAAAATAAATATCTACTATGTTTTGATGATCAAAACTGTGAACAAATGTAGTTAGAGCACTCCAGCATTTAAATGTGAATAAATCTTTTGTGTCTCGTACCATCGCTTGTTTACCGTGATATTGGTAGCGTAGCTCGACGTCAAGGAAGTGGACGGAAGAAAACAGCAACAAATATTGAAAAATGAGCTCAAATTTTCAAAAAGTGCAAGAACTTTCACCGCAACAGAAAGAAAATAGACCCAAAGGAGCCATAGAGTTGCTTCGCTTGGCCGAAAGTGGGGAACTGGCGAATTTGGTTTTCCCCGATGAGAAAACATTCGTTGTCCAACAGTTTGTAAACAAACAAAATGATCGTGTTTACTTGCCAAAGAGGTCAGCTAAAAATGTGCACCTTCGGTTGGCCCCCAGAACTCAAGCGCCGGCCATGGTGATGGTGTTGGCCGCCATAACAGCCGATTGTCGCTCTCCGCTCGTATTAATGGACCGTGAAATCAGAATAAATGCCGATTATTATGGCGAAAATATTCTGGAGATTGTATTACAGCCTTGGGCACTCAAACATTTTGGCCGCATATCGCACTCAACACGTGCCACCCAAGAATGGTTACAAAATGAGGTACCTCGCTTCATTTAAAGCGCACAATGGCCACCAAAATCTTCGGATACCAATCCGATGGACTATTGTGTCTGGTGTGTTTTGGAAAACAAGTTTGGCACTAAAATACACCAAAGTGTCGATCACCTCAGGCAAGCGCTTCGCCGATAATGGGCCAAAATACCTCAGAGCAACATTCGAGCAGCGTGTGACGGTTTCATTGGCCGTTTGAAAGTCATAATTCGAACAAATCTAAACTTAATCTAAAATTTGATGCTATTTCCGAAATTTTTTGCTTTCATTCAATAAAATTAAAAAAAAATGTAAAAATGTAATGGAAATGTATATATTCAAGACGAAGGCTATGTGAGTTCGGTTGAATCCTGTGAATGTGTGTTGTAATACCATCACATATGGTACGGTATTCCATTTAATGTCTTCTTGAATTACACATCTTGCCTTTGTATGACGTGTCGAAATCACTTGCATTTCTCATGCATCACACATACATATTGGTGCTAGCACACGTACAATCTTACTCAAACAGCATTGAAATCAGGCTAAGCTATGAAGAACAGCATTGAAATCAGGCTAAGCTATGAAGAAGATTTGGTAAGTGCTGTAGTTTTGGAGGGCACAAAATTGGAATTTGAAGTTCAGCTTGCTTTCAGTTGAAGTAAATGGGAGAGACAACGTTCTTAAAATAAATGCTTCTGTCAGTTTCTGTTAATTTTAACAATTATTATTAGGGTTGTGTTAAATATCAAATTATGTGCCACATACCAGAAATCAAGAGAAGAAGATTTAGAACGGACCATATGATATGGTACATTAATATATAAGCCAATGAAAAGCTATATTAATAAGTAACTGCTGTAATATGTTTTTGACTAGACAGAACATTTACAAGTATTGTGGATGAAATCTTTACAAACATTGTCTAAATAAATGAAATTTCGTACTCCGAATTAGTTGTAATTATATCCTACAACACTCCGTGTTTGTGTTATGTTTAATTGGGACAAAAATTATATAACACCTCGAAATATTCATCCACGACATAGGAAACTGTATATGGATCTTCCTATCTCGCCGAGCTGAGCCGATCTAGCTATGCATTATTACGTCCGTCCATCTGTCCATGTTTAATTGTAATCAAGCTACGGATCGCAATTATGGCCCGAACCTCACGACATTAAAAATTGAAGTGGTATTAGGGTCAGAATAGTATTAGGGTCGAAATATTTAGTGGTTTATAAAAAAAAAAAACAAAAATAAAAAAAAAAACAAGTTAATAAAGGCTGTTACTTGTTGTGGGCCATTTTACAGATAAATATAATCCAATGGTCATCCAAAATGCTAGAATTCTTCCTGTCCTCATCTCTCTTCTCAGGCGTGTTGATTAGCTTCAATTGTGTGATCAGCATTTTTTTCTGTTTTTGGTTCATTTGCACTCCTAAATATTTTGCGACTAAAAGCAAGATGCGCCTCTGTATCTCCAATTTTAGACTCACCTATATGATTTGTTTTCTACGAGATTTGGTTATAGTCGTCAACGAAATCAGCATAAAAAGCCAGAAGTTCGCCTTTGGTATATTTCGGATATCGCCTGTAAGTAATGTTGGTATTTTTTCAAACAAAAGTAGTGGTCCATTCTACCCGCGGTCCTAAACTCTAACTAATTGCGACATTTCGTGTCCTTTATAACGGCTGCAAAATCAGGAACATTTTTAATTGTTGGACCATTTCAGCCCCTAAATATATTGCGGACATCTTTAAAACCAATAGGTCTAGTACTTTTGAGCCTAACCTTAACCTTGTGAAAATTTTCGTGAGGATCGGACGATAATTAAAATCTCTATATAATAACCCCAACCTGTGTTGTAAGGTAAACAAATTAGAAAATGTACACTTCAATATTATAAATCAAATTCAAAACAAGTAAGCAAAGGCTACAGTCGAGCGGGGCCGACCGTTGAATACCCTACAACACTATAATAAACGATACAGTTTATATAGGCGAGATACTCGAAAGAATTCCACAAGATATTGTGACAAATAATAAAAGAAAACCATCAGGTTTCGTTCTCTAATTTTCGAATAATAGCAACTTAAACTAATTTGCTCATTTCCAATTTATTGGCAGATGTTGCACGTAAATGGTCTTCCTAGATCTGGAACCAATATTTCCCAAAGACCTATAATCTCTCAGAAGTGGCAAAAGATTAACATTTATTATTGGTTTTTGACTGAATCGCATCTATATGAGATACAGACATTTGACTATATTCTTCAATTAAATCAGCGTTAACGAAATAGTCAGAAGTGCGTCTTTCCTGTATTTGTGAATTCTCCAAGAAGTCACTGTAATGGACATTTTCATATTTTGTCTACAAAAGTTGGCAAACTATTTCACACATTGAATATTTTTGGATGGCCATCCAAAACTGCTTGGCTTTTGCAATGTCCGGTAACCCACATTCAAATGTGCCTGAGGATCGGGCGATAATTACGACCTGCTGACAAATTTGCAGTTTTTTGGTCCATTCAAATATATGGCGATCATATCCAAAAAGAGTAGGCTTCTATTCTGACCCTTATGTTATACCCATGCAAAATTTCGTAAGGATCGGGCCATAAATGCGATCTCTGTATGATATCCTGATATCCTAACTACTTAGTTTTGTTAGCTGTAGAAATATTACCAAATGTTTAATTCAAAATGAAAATATGCCAAAAATATGACAAAATTAAAAAAAATATGAGAAAATGTTAGAAAATCAATATTTTCATCTTTAGAGAGATATTTTTATGCGATTTTTTTAGACGTTTTATCTTTCCTGTCAAGAAGCCAATCTGAATTAATGAGAACTGTCGAAATCAGTTCAGCCGTTCTCGACATATAAGAGATCTTTCAAGCATATCCTCTTTGATAAACATATATATCGCACATATTTTGCTATATATGAGAAGTGACCTTGTCATGGCTTTGTGATTTCGCCGGGATTTAAAATATTCGCGGTTTAATGAAAAATTTTGAATTTTTAAAACACAAAAGATATGGTCTATTTTACCCGCTAAATATTATCCGATGATCACCCAAATTGGTAGGCTTCTTCCCCGCCCTAAACTCTAGCTACATGCGAAGTTCCGCGTCGATTGGTCTATAATTGCGACCTGTATAGCTACTGCAAAATCCGACATTTTTTCAGTTTTTGGTCCATTTCGACCCCTAAATATTATGCGATCATCTCCAAAAGAAATAGGGTTCTATTCTGACCCTAGCCCCACCTCCATTCTAAATTTCGTGAAGATCGGGCCATAATTGCGACCTGTATAGTGATTACAAATTAACATGGACAGACGGACAGACGGACGGACGGACATACATAGCTAGATCGACTCAGCTCGGCGAGCTAGGAAGATCCATATATACTTTCCTATGTGGGAAACCAATATTTCGTGGTGTTACATAATTTTTGGCCCAATCAAACTTATAATACCCCCAACACATAGTGTTGTAGGGTATAACAATCGCATGCGCTAAAAATATGAAAAAATTAAAAATGTCACAAAATATACAAAATCTATATTAACATCTTTATTGGCATCTTTTTATGTGTTTTTGGCAACATTTGTCCAAATCGGTCCAGCTATTCTTGAGATATAAGCATTCTAGCTAACATCCCCTTCCTTTGTATATATATAGTATATATATATATATATAGTTTATATCTCGCTATATATATTTACTATCGGCATCTACGTAACAATCGGAATTTACCTGTTCGTCTATTACTGATTTCACCGGGATTAAAAATATTCGCGGTTTAATGGAAAATTTGACTTTTATTTAACACAAATATTACGGTCTATTTCACCCCCTCATTATTATCCTTTGATCATCAAAATTTTAAGGAATTTACCTGTTCGTCTATTACTGATTTCACCGGGATTAAAAATATTCGCGGTTTAATGGAAAATTTGACTTTTATTTAACACAAATATTACGGTCTATTTCACCCCCTCATTATTATCCTTTGATCATCAAAATTTTAAGGCTTTTGGTCAGCCTTAAGCTCTAGCGCCATGTCAACTTCCGCTTTGATTGGTCTATAAATGCGACCTGTAGAGCAACTGCAAAATCAGAAATTTTTTCAGTTTTTGGTCCATTTTAACCTCAAAAGAAATAGAGTTCTATTCTGACCCTAGCCCAACCTCCATTCTAAATTTCGTGAAGATTGGTACATAGTTGCGACCTGTAGAGTGATTTCAAATTAACATGGACAGACGGACGGATGGACATACATAGCTAGATCGACTCAGCTCGGCGAGATAGGATGATCCATATATACTTTACTATGTGGGAAACCAATATTTCGAGGTGTTACACAATTTTGGCCCAATCAAACTTATAATAAAGTTTGCTTCCAACTTCGAATATAAACTTTGTATCCACCCTAATATAATAAGTATTAAGCTCACATTCTATGTCATAAAGACATACTACAAAAATTATGAAATATGATTACGACAATCCACTATAAGTGATTTGGAGTGTTGACACATAAAATCTATGTTACCAAGAAATCTGAGACTTAGATATTAATATGAAACTTACAATGTATGCATATAATGCATTAAAGTAATGGTGCTAACAATATATGCAATAGTAGGGACAAGCGAATATTTCTCGCCATTACTCAAATACAGTAATTGAAAATCGAGAGAAACTCCGTCTGATGGTGGAAATATAAAAAATAAAATAAATAGTCCCCATTTTAATATACCACCCGATATTCCGTATTTTGATGATTTGTGACCAATTTTGTAACTGAATTAATTCAAATTTTATATTTAAAATTCGTACTGGGCACCGCTTGTACTGGCAAAAAATTGTTTATACATACAGTATACGTATAGCCCCAAATAATGGTACCTCTCGATTTTCGCTTTTATACCCTACACCACATAGTGGTAAGGGTATTATGCCTTTTTGCATTTGATTGTAACATGGAGAAGGAAGCGAGATAGACCCATAATTATTTTAGAGAATCTTCATAGCATTACTTTCTGAGTCGATTTATGCATGTAAGTCCGTCTGTCCATGTGTTTTTGTGAACAAAATGCAGGTTGCATTTATTATCCGATTGAGATGAAATTTTCCAAACAATATTTGTTTAGCCCAAGGGCGAACCCTATTGAAATTAGTGGGAATCGGTTAAAATTTAGATATAGCTCCCATATATATTGTCAACTGATTTTGGGTTAATTGTACACTAACTGGCCAATATCAGTCCAATTGACCTGAATTTTGGCACATCCGAACGAATTCAGTCTAGAAGCAACTACATCAAATTTAGTGAAAATCGGTACAGATATAGCTTTAGTCCATATATATTTTTCATCCAATTTGGTCTTTAAGTCCCTCCCGTTCGTAACATATATTCGATAACAATGATGTTTGGTACCAAATATGTTATAGAACTCGGAAATACTTTTGCCAAACTTTAACGAGATCGGCTAAGATTTGGATATAGCTCTCATATATATCCCTAATTTCAGGATTATTGTGCAAACAATGGCTATATTAGTCCAAATGGAGTGAATTTCGGGACGTACGTCTCCATTCGGTGGAACTCGGTTCAGATATATTTTTATACTCTACAACATTATGTGTTGGGGGTATTATAAGTTTTATTGAGACAAAAATTATGCAGCACCTCGAAATATTGGTTTCCCACATAGGAAAGTATATATGGATCTTCCTATCTCGTAGAGCGTAGTCGACTAGCTATGTATGTCCGTCCGTCCGTCTGTCCATGTTAATTTGTAATCACGCTACAGGTCGCAACTATGGCCCGATCCCCACGAAATTTTGCATGGAGGTGAGATTATGGTCAGAGTAGGAGCTTATTGCAAATGGTCAGAGTAGGAGCTTATTGAAAAATTTCCTGATTTTGCAGTAGCCCTACAGGTCGTAATTATGGACCAATCGACGCGGAAGTTAACATGGGGCTAGAGTTTATGGTTGGTCGTAAGCCTTCCAATTTGGATGGTCATCGAGTAATATTTAGTGGGTGAAATAGACCATTACATTTTTGATAAATAAAAGTGTATACACAAAGGAAAGGGATGTTAGCTAGAATGCTTATATCTCAAGAATGGCAGAATGGCCTTTTGGCATAAAAGAATAAAATCTAAAAAATTGCATAAAAAGATGCCAATAATGATGTTAATATAAATTATTAAGTATTTTGGGTTTTTTATATTTTTTACCGCATGCGATTTTTTTTTCAATTTTACTTATAATATTTTTGTAAAATTTTTTCACATGCGGAGGCTAGGCCTATTGTTTTCAAAGATGTCCGCAATATATTTTGGGGTTGAAATGGACCAACATCTAAAAATGTTCCTGATTTTGCAGCCGTTAAAAAGTTTACAAATAGAAACCAAAAGAAACGAAATTTCGCATGAAGTTAGAGTTTAGAACAGCGGGTGGAATGGATCTCTACTTTTGTGTGAAAAAATACAAACATTTCCATTCTACCGAAACGCTGAAAATAACTTACAGGCGAAATGCAAGATACACAATAGTCGAACTTTTCGCTTTTTATACAGATTTCATTGACGAATATAGCCAAATATGGTAGACAAACAAATCCTGGAAAATGGACCACAACAACTAACAACAAGACGAAGTGCGTAAATATTGGGTGCCCCTGGTCAAAAAGCTAAGCGAAATTTCTTGACAGTGCTCTTTGACATAATTTCAAAAGCGAAATCTTCCAAAATGGATTTCGACATAAGATGGCTTCCAAAATATTGTAGTTTTGTGGGGTATCAAATGGTAGGCCCCGCACATAACTCATAAAAAGTGGACAGTATTGGCACATTCCTGCGGAACCCACAACATAGAGGGTCAACAATTTGAATAATCACAACAGAAGTCAAAATATATTTAAATAAGAACATTGGCTGAGGGTATACATCTATCGGCAAAACCGACTGATACTTCGTAACTTTTTTTATTTCCATTTCATTTGATGAATTTAGCCTAATTTTTAACTGAATTTCGGAAACTTGGAATGCAAACTCTTTTTGTAACAAATAGATCTCATCACTTTCCTTTACAATTTGTGAAGTTGAGTCTGGCCGAATTTGTTGATGAAATCTTTAAAAAAATGTTCAATGTAGATGTTAGCTTAAAAATGACTGAATGGGATTCAATGTTGGCATATTTGGTTATTAATAGACCTTTCTTATCGCTTTCCCAAATGTTAATGCAATTCATTAAAATCAGAAAACAAACAATTGTATAGGTGGAATTAAAATGTTCAACTACAAAGCACTATACTGTATTTCTCTTTGTATAAATATAAAGACTTTAATTGTTAATGTTTTCAACACAACTTACCTCACCACATTAAATTATTAAGTTCTTTGACTTATTCTACCAAATACATTTGGAAATCAAGAAAGTAAACTTGAAGTATTCTAGTTTAGTGTTTCTGCAGAAGATCTATTGCTATGACACAATAATTTGGTGCCATCGATGTCTAACTGAAGTCCCATCCTGGGACCAGTGTGCGTTGTGTGCGTATAGTGTTCATTGAAATCCCTAACATCACAAAATGCTGTCCATCGAATTTAGTCTCCAGCAGAATTACATTACGGTGTATTTAACATTATGTCTATCACAAAGACAGACACTTACAATGTTTATAGACCATTGATTAACCACATTTTGACAACTAATGGAACTAATTGCGTGTTTAGAATTTAAATTGTTTCTATTGTGATGCATCGTACAAATTTTGCCATCGACCAGCATGCTTTTGCTAATTAAGTGTTTGGCAATTAAAACAATAGAAAAAATATGGAAATTATGCAACGGTTTTATCGGTTTCCGATTATACATGCTTCTATGTTTCTTTTAATCAAACTGTATTTCGAATCGAGGTAGATTCAATATTTTATAGAATTAAGTCCTTCGCAAATAGAAAAATTATTCCTGACAATCGCACATGAAATCGTTGTAACTAATTTGTTTATATTTTGCGTCCTGCAATCTGAAATTTGCAGTTCTTAGATGAAAGGTAATCTTTTCCTTTTCAGTTCATGTATAAAGAAACAATAGCTTGGTGTGTATTTTTAAATAATTTGTTAGTTGTTGCGATATATCGGCAGCATCCACATAAACAGTAAAACTTTACCAACGCCGCAATGATACGATTTTTTAGTGTTTTATAGCCACATCTTCCAGCATATGTGGCTGTACTTTAATGTTTTGAAATCTTGCCAAAAATATAGACATTATGTTGCCACAATCAATAAGTGAATAGTTACTTAACCAAAACTTAATGGTCAAACGCTAGGCTTTAGCTCAGCCCTAATCTATAACCTCATAAAAATGCCTTGCCTACTGGTCCTATTGAGAACTGTAGGGCGACTGCAAAATCTAGAAAATGTTTAGGTTTGTGATCCATTTTGCCAACATTTTTCTGTTTCTGTTCTGATGCTATTCTTATCATCATGCAAATGTGTGAAAATGTGTGAAGATTCCCACTCCTGAGGTCATAAAATACTACCAAATAAATAAATTGAAAAAAATTAATAAGATGAAATATGAAATAAAACCAGTAGTAGTAATAAAACCCTACACCACTATGCTTATTTAGTAGAGCTCCCGTAAAAAAAAATATTTATTTGAAGTAGATCATACCACCTATCAACATTTGGCTTTAGAGCAGTTATAGTTTCGTTTCAGAGGGAACTAATATATGGGAGGCATATCCAATTCTGAATTGATTTTCATTAAATTTGAAGGAGACATCGTAATCTTTTATTCCAAATAACATTGCTATAGAGTGCATGATATCATTGCGAGAAGGATTATATTAAACAAGTAAGCAAATGATATAGTCGTGCGGGGTCGACCATATGATACCCTACCACCCTACAATATTGTAGAAGCCCCCTTATGTCCAGATCCATTTTGGAAGATTTCACTTTTGAAATTATGTCACAGAGCACTGCCCACATATTACCCTTAGATTTTTGACCAGGGACATTTGCCCAATATTTACGCACTCCGTTGTACTGTTACTTGTTGTGGTCCATTTTACAGCTAAATTTAATCCAATGGCCATCCAAGTTCTCAAGAGTTCTTCCCTGTCCATAACTCTCTTGTCATGCAAAATTCCATGTCGATTGGTCTCAATTGTGTGATCAGAAAGATTCTTCTGTTTTTGGTTCGTTTTAACCCCCAAATATTTTGCGATCATCTCCAAACGTAAGAGTCCCTCTGCATCTCCAAATTTAGACTCATCTATTTGATTTGCTTGTCTACGATATTTGGCTATATTCGTCATAGAAATAAGCATAAAAAAGCCAGAAGTTCGCTTTTTGTGTATTTCGAATATCGCCTGTAAGTAATCTTAGTATTTTTTCACACAAAAGTAGTGGTCCATTCTACTCGCGGTCCTAAACTCACACTCATGCGAGATTTCGTGTCCTTTTGTTTCTATTTGTGGCCTTTATAACGGCTACAAAATCAGGAACATTTTTAGTTGTTGGTCCATCTCAACCCCTAAATATTTTGCGGACATCTTTGAAGACAATAGACGTAGTCCTTCTGAGCCTAAGCGTACCCCTGTGAAATTTTCGTGAGGATCCTGAGGAACCTGTGTTGTAAGGTGAAAAAATATTACGAAATATACACTTCAATATTAAATCAAATTGAAAAATCACATGCGATAAAAAATGAGAAAAAATAAAAATATGTTCCAAAATACTAAAAATCTATATTTAAATCATTATTGGCATATTTTTACACGATTTTTTTAGATTTTATTCTGTTATGCCAACAGGTCATTCTGAATTGACAAAATTTGTTAAAATCGGTCAGCCATTCATGAGATATAAGCATTCTAGCTAACATCTCCTTCTTTGTATATACACATTGTATATATTTCGCTATATTCATCCGATATATTTGCTATCGGCATCTTCGTAACGGTCAGAGTTGGCCTTTTCGTCTCTTTATGATTTCGCCGGGATTAAAAATATTCGCGGTTTAATGCAAAATTTGACTTTTATTTAACACAAATGTTATGGTCTATTTCACCCACTAAATATTACCCGATGACCATCAAAATTAGAATTGGAATATTGGCATGATAACTTCCGCATCGACTGGTCCATAATTGCGACCTGTAGAACGACTGTAAAATCATGTTAAATGTTATGCGATCCAAAAGCAATAGGCTTTTATTCTGGCTCTAGCCCCACCTCCATTCTAAATTTCGACTCAGCTCGGCGAGATAGGAAGATCTATATACTTTCCTATGTGGGAAACCAATATTTCAATGTATTTTTGACCCAATCAAACTTATAATACCCCCAACACATAGTGTTGTAGGGTATAATGAACAATTCAAAATGGTAAGTCAAATTCAAACAAATCGCACGCGATAAAAAATGAAAAAAATTAACAAAAAATGTTCACTTCTTTAAATTCACATTTCAGTCCAGACTTATAGATGGAATAACTCAGGTCTATTTCTTTTGCATATATATTGTCTCTATTTTGTCTCTCTAATGGAAAAAGTGAGAAGTATTTGTGATTTGGCCGCTATCAAAAATACTCGCGGTTTAGTGGAAATTTTCGATTTTTTGACACTAAAATTATGTATATTTTACCCGCTTAATATTGTCCGATCACCATTCATATTGAAAGGCTTCGGTCCAGCCCTAAACTCGATCGACTCAGCTCGGCGAGATAGGAAGATCTATATATAGTTTCCTATGTCGGGGACAAATAATCCGAATTTATAATAGTATTTGCTACGAGAAATAGTAAATCACAGGGACAAACTCTTCGTGTATGAGGACTAAATTTGAAATGTTCCTGTTTTTCTCGTGGTCATCCGTACCTGACATGTTCACGCCTTGGTAGACTGAGCGATTTGTTTTTACGCTCCTGAAGGAAAAACAAAAAGAAACGTTTTAAAGCATTACAATAAAATGTTTTTTTTTTTAAATTTTTGAATTTGTTTTATTTTTATTTAAAAACTGCAATATGTTCGTATATAAAGTTTTGAATGCATATGAACTTGACTTGCAAAAATATTGGATTCTTTCATTTCAAAAATTAAGTGTTACATTCAAAAATATGCCATGTAAAGACAATTGAATTCATGATAAATATTAGCCTTTTCTCCTATTATGTTAAAACATTAAATGTCCCCTTTCGCAAACCAGTATACAGGTTCTTGAAAATATTTATCTATGCGTGTATTCCAAACTTGGGCAATGTCTACTATGTGACATAAATAACAATACAAGACCACTGAATAACTAATGATATCCTTATCCGTTTTATGTCAACACTTAACTAAGATTCTGTTTGTTCAAACAGGAAGAAAATGAAAACAGATACCTATTTGTTTGAATTGAAACAGTAAAGCCAACAGGTGTCTATCTGACAAATAAACATTTGTTAATTTGTTGACACAACATCAAGATGAATAAACATGGCCGACACACACACACACAGGGGACCCAAACACAACACTTACATGCTAAACACCCTGCTATCTGCAGCAAAAGAAATCCAATTTGTGTGTCAAATTCTTATACGAGTATGTACACATGTATATGGGTTTGTGTCGCTGAACTGAAGACAAACAAATGAAGTAGAGTGTTCTGACAGGTACGGTAGGTAGGTAGGTAGGTTGGTACGACTACATGGATAAAGTTTTGCAACTAATGCGGTTGTCTTTGAAATCATTTATCATGAAAATCCTAGTTTATACGTCGGTCGTGTGGTGTTGTGATTGAGTGACTAGGAATAGATTCCAATGGCAATCTAAGTAGATTTTTATCTTCAATTTCTATTTCCATTATTTATTCAGGAAATGTCAATGAAGACTATTAGTTTATTTTGTGTGGACATTAATCTCTTTTGTTATTATTAGTTGGAATGGAATAGGTATAGACTTTATTTTTAGTTATTCCTCTAATGGAAAGTAAATTTAATTTCGTTCGTCTGTTTGTTACTAATTAATTTTATTCACTCGAATATAAATCTTCCTGTTGACGCTTGATTTTTTTATAATATTATTTTTGTTTTCGATTTATTTTAAGGATGTAAAGCTTATTAAATATTTGATTGGTAGAATAATTATGTAACACTTGAAATATTGGTCCTGGATATAGAATATTATGTATGGATCTTCCGTCCGTATGTCCATGTTAACTTGTAATCACGCTGCAGGTCGTGAATACAATACGACATTTATCCTGGCGAAATCTCAAATGCACAAAAAGTTCACTTTAGATCGCTACTTCAATGCTGATAGCCAACATATCGTATATATATCACACCAGTAAAGGAAAAGTCAAAAATCGGACAGGGCCGACTATATGATACCTTCACCACTATGCATATTTAATAGAGCTCCCGTAACAAGAGAAATTATTTGAAGTATATCATACCAGCTTTTAACATTTGGCTTTAGAGCACGTATAGTTTGGGAACGAATATATGGGAGGCATCTCCAATTCTGAATCTATTTTTACTAAATTTGACGGAGACATTTTAATCTTTTATACCAACACGGAGGGGAAAAATTGTCTCTCTAATATACGTCATATTTTAGTTTGCTACAGTCTCAAACATATAATATGTTTGGGTACTACAAGTAAATATATGCTTAGATATATATATATATATATATATATATATATATATATATATATATATATATATATGGATGTAAGCATATATATACTTCAATACAAATACGTATATGATTGATCCAACCATATACATGCTTAGTAGCAAGAAAATATATTTAATTTAATTTAATCTATATCTATAAAAGAGGAAAATGTTTGTATGTTTGTTTGTTTGTTTGTAATTTATGGACTCGAAAACCGCTGAAAGATTTTCCTGCAAATTTCCATATATACTGCAACATCGCCTGAAAATAACATAGACTATATAAATTTTTGAATTTCCACTTGGAACTGGAGATATAGCATCAGAATCGGAGGTACCTCCCAAAAATTTAGATTTTATATGCACATATCTATTGATTGGTTGAAGATACAGTCTCCAAATTTGGAATACGTAACGGAATTTGGAACAAAAATAAGTTTGCCAAATTATATTGTAATCGGTTCAGATTTGGATATAGCTCCCATATATATTTTCGACCGATTTCGTTCATTTGATGCCTCAAACACAATATGAATGTTCGATTCCAATGAAATTTGGAATGTGTGACGGGATATAATCCGAAAATAAATTTGTTTCCAATGAAATTCAGCATGAGTGGCTAAATTTGGTACAAAAATAAATTTGACAAATTATATTCAAATACGCTCAGATTTGATTATAGCTCCCATATATATACTCAGCCGATTTCACATATCTGATGCACCCAAAGCGAGAGAGACAAAATCTAGCACCAGAAAAAAATTGCCAAATTATATTGAAATCAGTTGAGGTTTGGGTATAACTAACATATATATTTCGGCCGATTTCATACGTGTTATGCACCAAACATGATATATATGACCGATACCAATGAAATTCAGAATGTGTGGCTGAATTTGGTTACAATAATAAATGTGACAAATTAATTGGAAATTAGTTAAGATTTGGATATAGCTCCCATATATATATTATCGGCCGATTTCACATATTTGACGCACCAATTTCAATGAAATATGAAAGGTGTGGCGGAGTTTGGTGTAAAAGTATTTTTTTTTTAAATTATATTTAAACCGGATTAGATTGGGATATGATTGTAATAAGAACCATTGACCCACAACGCCTTAGGCTAACACTAAAAAACAACACAACAATTGATTTGAAATACGCTTATTACGGCGAAGTATGTTGCTATCTCGAATTCACTAATTGCAATAGAAATGCCACTCAACTTCAAAAGATTGCAGTTTACTGCACGCTTGGTATTTGCTATGAAATAAATAAATCCGAAGGACAAACCCTTCGTGTATGTATGTCATGTTACTGCTTTTCTAATGGTTTTGGTTATTTAGGCATTAAAGTAGTGCAATAATTTTTTTTTTAATTTTTAAATTTGTTTTTTTTTTTAACCAACATATATTCGTAAATAAAATTTTGAATGCATATAACATCAAAAGGGGTAGCGAAGCGCACCGGGTTCAGCTAGTTTAATATATATGGAACAGTGTTGGCTTGCTTGTTCGGGATACCATAGTATTTTATTGTTGAAAAATGGTCAGGCTTAATCCCTTTATTGTTGTTTTTATAAAAACAACGTTTGTTTATTAGTGGAGAAGGATGGTAAATGTTTACTATGGGGCAAGGCAGGGAATACCTAGGTTTCGGAAAGAGCCACCAATCCTCATCAGTTCCCTTGTTTTTTGTCTGGGATATTCCCCCGAAATTTATTTTAAAAATAACTTCTATGACAAAAAAAAATTTACCCAAGTGACGAGATAGTAAGCTCAATAGAAAAGGAACCAAAGAATTAAATAAAACCAAAATCCTTTTAGATAATCTTCTAAATCTTACAACCGCACTTATAAACATTTTCATCATTCTCCACGCAACAGCATCAGCAAATAACAAAACACAAGTGTTTAGCCGCGCAGCAAAAACAAAGTTTTCACCCCCCTTGTAGTCGCTTTTGCATCTTCTGCTGCACTACACAAACAGCCTTTCTCTCAACCGTTAAAAAATATGTTCTAACATAAAAGCAAGTAAGGAAATTCTATAGTCGTGCGGGCCCGACCATGTGATACCCTACAACACTACAATATGTTAGAAGTCTCCTGCATTTCGGATATCGCCTGTAAATAATGCTGTTTTCTACACAAAAGAAGTGGTCCATTTTACCGGCTGTCCTAAATTATAACTTCATGCGAGATTTCGTGTCCTTTGGTATATATTTGTGACCTTTATAACGGCTGCAAAATCAGGAACATTTTTAGTTGTTGTACGTCTTTGCGGACATCTTTGAAAACAATAGACCTAGCCCTTCTGAGCCTAAACCTGCCCTTGTGAAAAATTTCGTGAGGATCGGGCTGTAATTGCAATCTGTAAATAACAACCCCAACCTGTGTTGTAAGGTGAAAAAGAATATTACAAAATATAAACTAAAATATTATAAGTCAAATTGAAAAAATCGCATGCGATAAAAAATATGAAAAAATAAAAAATGTCACAAAATACTACAAAATCTATATTAACATCATTATTGACATATTTTTATGCGATTTTTATTTTTTTTATTTATTACTTTTATTTCAAAAGGGCATTCTGATTTGATAAAATTTGTCAAAATCGGTCCAGCCATTCTTGAGATACAAGCATTCTAGCTAACATCCCTTTCCTTTGTAAATACACATTGTATATATTTCGCTATATATTCGATATATTTACTATCGGCATCTACGTAACGGTCAGAATAGACCTCTTCGTCTATTTGTGATTTCGCCGGAATTAAAAATATTCGCGGTTTAATGGAAAATTTGACTTTTATTTAACACAAATGTTATGGTCTATTTTACCCACTAAATATTACCCGATGACCATAAAAATTGGAAGGCATCTGACCAGCCCTAAGCTCTAGCGTCATGCTAACTTCCGCGTCGATTGGTCTATAATTGCGACCTGTAGAGCAACTGCAAAATCTGGATTCATTTCAGTTTTTGGTCCATTTCAACCCCTAAATATTATGTGATCATCTCTAAAAGCAATAGGGTTCTATTCTGGCCCTAGCCCCATCTCTATTCTAAATTTCGTGAATATCGGGCAATATTTGCGACCTGTAGAGTGATTACAAATTAAAATGGACAGACGGTCGGACATACATAGCTAGATCGACTCAGCTCGGCTATATATTTATATATTTCGAACGTGCATTTTTCTGTGTGAACTTAAAATGCTATAGAATGCATGATATCACTTCGAGAAGAATTATATTAACAAATATTTATCGAAGCCGAGTTCCACAAAATGGAAGCGTACAACCCGAATTTCACCTCATTTGGGCTGATATTTGCCATTATTTGCACAATAAATCTAAAATCGGATTAAGGATATATATGAGAGCTATATCCAAATCTGATCCGATCTTGATACAATTTGGCAGAGGTATTTCTGGGCGGTATCTGATATATGGTACCAAAAATCACTGTTGTGGGGTGCATATTACGAATATGGGGGACTTAAACACCAAATCGGATGAAACATATATGGGAGCTACAGCTACATCTAAATCAATTTTCACCAAATTTAATGTACTTGCTTCCAGACTCAATTCGGTTGGATATGCCAAAATTCAGGTCATTTGGACTGATATTGGCTATTTGATGCACAATTAACCCGAAATCGGTTGAAGATATATATGGGAGCTATATCCAAATCTGAACCGATCTTGACAAAGATCATTGTTGTGGAATGCATATTACGCGTGTGAGGGACTTTAAACCCCCAATCGAGTTTAATCGGGTCCATATACATAGCAGCTATAGCTATATCTGAACCGATTTACATCAAATTCGAAGTAATGGTTTCTAGGATGAATTGAGTAGTAATTGCCAAAATTCCGTCCATTTGGGCTGGTATTAGTCATTTGGTGCACAATAAACCTGATATCGGGTAAAGATATATATGGGAGCTATTTCCTAATCTGAACCGATCTCGATACAATTTGACATAGGTATCTTTGAACAGTATAATTTCTTTTATTTTTATGTACTTGATTCTAGATTGAATTTGGTTGAATATGCCAAAATTCAGGTCATTTGAACCGATATTGTCCATTAGGTGCACAATTAATCTCAAATCGGTTGAAGATATATGAGAGCTATATCTAAATCTGATCGTCCTTGGCCCAAACAAATATTGTTCGGAAAATGTCATCTCAATCGGATAACATATGCGACCTGCATTTTGTTCACAAGAATATATGAACAGACGGACGTTCGGATCAACTCAGAAAGTAACTCTATGAAGACCCTAAACAGTCACTATGGGGCTATGTCGCTTCCTTCTCCATGTTACAAACAAATGCACATAGACATAATACCCTTACCACTATGTGGTGTAGGGTATAATTAATGGGCTTGGACGTAAGGGAACTTTACAATATACAGGGTGAGATAAAAAAACTACAACAAAGTCAAACACCATAATTTTTACTTAATTTTAATTAACTTTTAATTTAATTGAATGAGACCAAAAAATAGCATCAAATTTTAGATAATACACAGCATTTATTCTGATGCCACGGTCAATCAATACGAGCGGAGAGCGACCATCGGCTCTTATGGCGGCGCTTGAGTTCTGGTGGCCAACCGAAGGTGCACATTTTCAGCTGACCTCTTTGGCAAGTAAACACGATCATTTTGTTTGTTTAAAAACTGCTGGACAACGAATGTTTTCTCATCGGAGAAAACCAGACATTTTTTCGGCCACTGCGATGCGGGTTTCGATCAAGTCGCTTCTTTACTTTTCGAACCATTTCTGCTGACGTCGGACTACGCTACCAGAATCACGGTAACGAGCGATGGTACGAAACACAAAAGATTTATTCACATTTAAATGGTGGAGTGCTTTAACGATAGGCACTTATGGTTTTGCAGCCAAATATAAAGAAATCACACTATCACCCTTGAATTCCATCAAGAATAACTTTTTTTGTGGAATATTCTCACCAAAATGCTTTTGTACGCTTGTAAACAATACAATGAGCTGTCACTGGAATAACTTTAACATCTGTCGGACAAGTGGCTTAGAAATGACAGCAGTCTGAAGTTGGTTGCAGTTTTTTCATCTCACCCTGTATTATAGGATATTATGGTATCACATGATCGGTCCCGTACGGTTGCAGTAGATTTTGCTTAGTAGATACCTATATTAATTTATTGCAAAATATATTCCTTGTAGCACTCCAAAGCTATCTATACAATTTCGAAGCTCTTTATTTAATGTTGCGAAAAGTATAGTTCAAAATATAAAACGATTTTAATTCGTATTATTTACTTCAGATCAATTCAGTATTAAGTAAACTTTGGATTAAGCCTTACTTTGCAACAAAAAAAACCTCTGTATCGCAAGGAAAATACCAACACTGTTCTCATATCTCTATCAAAAATTTATTCATTCTAACGAAATATACAATTATTACGAAATATGCTCCTGAATCTCCGAAATTGATTTTAACCCCATACAATTATCATTTATTAACCCAAATTGTTGCATTCAATGAAATTTATTACCGAGTTTCACTGTACACCTTATCTTCCGGCATTTGCTTGGTTAAGAAGTCTCTGTGTAAACCGTGGAAGACAATATCTGTGTCAACCTAATGACGCCATATTTCCTATGGCACAAAGTGTCAGTGGTTGGATGTTGCAGCATAATAGCTAACATTAGTTGGCAATTTATATGTCTACTGCTACAAACTTGTCTTGCTTAATTTATGTGCAACTCTATATTAAATTTCCCACATTGTTGCTCTCATTTCAGACCGTTGTGTGGGTGTATGTGTGAGTGTATCATTGTAACAACACACATATCCTTATATGTATATTTGTAAGCATTGAAGCATAGTAAATGATGTTGGTGAACATGGTCATTATGATTTTATAGGCAATACATTAATGGTGCAACTCTCTTCCATTCTGTGGGAATCATAATTATACATATGCTGTAATTAGTGCAACAATATGAAGAGAATTATAATCAAGTGGCGCAAGAAGACTTATGAAATATGGAATGTGATACTTTCCTTTTAACACAAACTAAAAAAGGTGAATTTAGTATATTTAATAATAATCTATATCTATAAAAGAGGGAAATGTTTGTATGTTTGTTTGTTTGTAATTTATGGACTCGAAAACCGCTGAATAGATTTTCCTGAAAATTTCCATATATATTGCAACATCGCCTGAAAGTAACATAGGCTATATACATTTTTGAATTTCCACTTGGAACTGGAGATATAGCATCAGAATCGGAGGTACCTCCCAAAAATTTAGATTTTATATGCACATATCTATTGATTGGTTGAAGATACAGTCTCCAAATTTGGAATACGTAACGGAATTTGGAACAAAAATAAGTTTGTCAAATTATATTGTAATCGGTTCAGATTTGGATATAGCTCCCATATATATTTTCGACCGATTTCGTTCATTTGATGCCTCAAACACAATGTGAATGTTCGATTCCAATGAAATTTGGAATGTGTGACGGGATTTAATCCGAAAATAAATTTGTCAAATTATATTGAAATGGGTTCAGATTTGGATATAGCTCCCATATATATTTTCGACCGATTTCATGTATTTGATGCACCAAACACGCTATGTATCTCTAATTTCAATGAAATTTGGAATGTGTAGCGGAAATTAAAACAAATATACATTTGTCAAATTATATTAAAATCGGTTCAGATTTGGATATAGCTCTCATATATATTTTCGACCGATTTCATGTATTTTATGCACCATACACGATATCTATGTTCGATTCCAAAGAAATTTGGAATATGTAAAGGGAATTTGGTTTAGAAAATAAATTAGTCCAATTATATTAAAATCGGTTCAGATTTGATTATAGCTCCCATATATATACTCAGCCGATTTCACATATTTGATGCACCCAAAGCGAGAGAGACAAAATCTAGCACCAGAAAAAAATTGCCAAATTATATTGAAATCAGTTGAGGTTTGGGTATAGCTAACATATATATTTCGGCCGATTTCATACATGTTATGCACCAAACATGATATATATGACCGATACCAATGAAATTCAGAATGTGTTGCGGAATTTGGTTAAAACAATAAATGTGACAAATTAATTGGAAATTAGTTAAGATTTGGATATAGCTCCCATATATATATTATCGGCCGATTTCACATATTTGACGCACCAATTTCAATGAAATATGAAAGGTGTGGCGGAGTTTGGTGTAAAAATAATTTTTTTTTAAATTATATTTAAACCGGATTAGATTGAGATATGATTGTAATAAGAACCATTGACCCACAACGCCTTAGGCTAACACTAAAAAACAACACAACAATTGATTTGAAATACGCTTATTACGCCGAAGTATGTTGCTATCTCGAATTCACTAATTGCAATAGAAATGCCACTCAACTTCAAAAGATTGCAGTTTACTGCACGCTTGGCATTTGCTATGAAATAAATAAATCCGAAAGACAAACCCTTCGTTTATGTATGTCATGTTATTCCTTTTCAAATGGTTTTGGTTATTTACGCAATATAGTAGTGCAATAATTTTTTTTTTACTTTTTAAATTTGTTTTTTTTAACCAACATATATTCGTAAATAAAATTTTGATTGCATATAAAATCAAAAGGGGTAGCGAAGCGCACCGGGTTCATCTAGTAATATATATTTTTTAAGTGGGCACTTATTTCAAATTGATGCAATCATACCAATTATTAATAGGTTTTCTATAGAATGTCTGGACGCAAATACCAAGGTTTTTATACCCTACACCACATAGTGGTAAGGGTATTATGTCTTTGTGCATTTTTTTGTAACAAGGAGATGGAAGCAAGATAGACCAATAGTTACTTCGGAGGATCTTCTGAGTCGATTTATGCATGTCCGTCCTTGCGTCAGTCCATGTATTTTGTAAACAATTTACAGGTCGCATTTTTTAACCGATTGAGACGAAATTTTTCAAACAGTAATTATTTGGCCCAAGGACGAAACCTATTGAAATTTGTCAACCGATCAGGTTCAGGTTAATTTTGCACTAAATGGCCAATATAAGTCCAAATAACCTGAATTTTGGCATATCCGACCGTATGTTTCGTCCGATTTGGTGTTTAAGTCCCTCAAATTCGTTATATGCATTCGACAATAATGATATTTGGTACCATATATCTTATGGAGCTCGGAAATACCTTTGCAAATTTTATCGAGAGCGGCTAAGATTTGGATGTAGCTCCCATATATAGCTTCTACCGATTTCGGGTTAATTGTGCACCAAAGGGCCAATATCAGACCAAAAGTCCTGAATTTTGGCACATCAGAACGAATTCAATCTAGAAGCAAGTACATCAAATTCGAAGAAAATCGGTTCAGATAAAGCTATATAAAGGTTCATTAGATTTGGAGTTTAGGTCCCCACATTCGTAATATGCACTCTATAACAATGATCTTTGGTATCAGATATCAGATACAGCCCAGAAATACCTCTACTAAATTATATCAAGATCGGTTCTGATTTGGATATAACCCACATATATATCTTCAACCGATTTCGGGTTGATTGTGCACCAAATGGCTAATATCAGTCCAAATGACCTGAATTTTGGCACATCCGACCAAATTCAGTCTAGAAGGTGGTCATCAAATTTGGAGAAAATCGATTCAGATATAGCTATAGCTCTCATATATATTTTTATCCGATATCAGTTTCATTGTGCACCATTTAGTCGGTTTAAAGTATTTTCTATAGTCTCCGTATTTAAAGAAAGTGGACTTGAAAATGTTCACAATTTATTTGTTGTTGTCTACTTTCCCACTGAATATTTTTTTCTTACATATACACATTATACGGACAATAATACGGAACAAGTTGCATTTATCTCGGTTTAAAGAAGAACAAACAAAGAAAGAAAACACCAACAAAAAATACAAAAACTTAAGTTTCTTTGTCATGTAAATGATCTACAAAAGCCGGAGTACATCGTGAGCACCTAAATAACCCTAAAATAAGACAGAAAATATTGTGTCCCATCATTTTCAGTGCCTTATTGCGGGTTTAGATGGTATTCTTGTTTTTATTACGCGTTTCACCACAAATGTGTCTGTGTGTTGAAGCAACTTGTTGTCGGTACTACGTGCACCTATATAAGTTTGTGGTTGATAACCCTTCTTGCTAAGCACACACAAGGAGTGCTTTTGGCCTACAACTTTTGAAAATAACACAGTGTTTCGATTTTCAGTCTTTTTTCAGCGTTGTAGGAATTCAAGTGTTTAAAAAAAGTATAAATAGCATGTCATAACTATATTTCTAGTTGTGAATATAGCCTTCTATATGTTGTCCTATAGGCCTTACAGGCCTTAAAGTTTTATATTTTTATTATATAAAAAATTAGCTGGTCTAGTACTTTTAGTCTTCAATGTATATTTTTTAAAGCATAATAAATCACAGATCTGACTTATGTAAACGGCACAATTTTTATTATAAGTAAAGACCCCATAGTAATTTCTAAATAGAGATAAATATTTATGGCAAAAATTATAAAAGATGTTACCCTATCACCGGTTTAAGATATTTGGATTAGCCTAATCTAATTTTTCAGCTATATGTTTTTATTTGAGTGTTAAAAACCTATATGATATAGAATATCTATAATAGCCCCATGTGGAAAATCAGTTCAATCTTTCGAATTGTAAAGAGCTTAGCCACATTTTCCATTCAAATGAGCTGTAATTTGGATTTTTTATTTCCAACGTTTAGAATAATGTGCTGCGTGGTATTTAGTTTTGTTCAACTCATAATTGAGGGCAGAATGATTTCAGAATAGTCAAAGATAATTAATAACTCTTTTACACCCATTACAGTAAGATTTGAATTCATTTTTTGGTCATTTAATTTGTGCTATTGAGACCTCATAAAGTCCATATTTTTTCATCATATTAAATGACGATTAAACAAATGTTCGGTTCCGTGCTACTTTCTACACGTACATCCTCTTTTCTGGCAACACATTGGATAGGAAAGTGAACTTGGAGTACACCAACTATAAGGTGGTTCTCTACCACAGGGTAGCCTAAATGGAATTTTTAGCCAAATCAATTGGTAAATGTGGTCAAGGCCAAGATGGGCCCTATTCCGAGAATTGAAAATTTTATGCGAAGAGGTTTTCTACCCCTATAGAAACGAAGATGCCACATAAGGGCCTGAAAATGAAACAAAGTGCCCAAGACCCAGAAAATACCTGAAATCTTATGATGGTTATTAGGTATGTGATCATTTTTTGACAGGATGCTTTCTTCTCAAATTACTGACATTAAAGTCCAAATCCATTTTGGAAGATTTCGCTTTTGAAATTATTTCACGGAGAACTGCCAAGATATTACCCTTAGCATTTTGACCAGGGATATTTGCCCAATATTTACGCGCTCTGTCGTGTTATTGTGGTCCATTTTTCATGTTTTCTGTTTTGGTTCATTTGAACCTCTAAATATTTTGCGATAATCTCCAAAAGCAAGAGGCCCCTCTGTATCACCAAATTTAGACTCATCTATATGATTTGCTTGTCTACGATATTTGACTATATTCGCCAACGAAATCAACATATTTTGGGTTTCACCTGTAAATTATTTTCATCGTTTCGGCAAAATGGAAATGTTGGTATTTTTTCACACAAAAGTAGTGGTCCATTCTACTCGCTGTCCTAAACTCTAACTTCATACGAGATTTCGTGTCCTTTGGTTTCTATTTGTGACCTTTATAACGGCTGCAAAATCAGGAACATTTTTAGTTGTTGGTCCATTTCAAACCATAAATATATTGCGGACATCTTTTAAAAAAAATAGGCCTAGGCCTTCTGAGCCTAACCCTACCCTTGCGAAAATTTCCCTGAAAATAGGACGATAATTGCAATCTGTATATAATAAACACAACCTGTGTTGTAATGTGAAAAAAAAATATTACAAAATATGAACTTCAATAATATAAGTCAAATTGAAAAAATCACATGCGATAAAAAATGTCACAAAATACTACAAAATCTATATTAACATCATTATTGACTTTTTTAAGCGATTTTTTTACATTTTATTCTTTTATGCCAAGAGGGCATTCTGAATTTATCAAAATCGGTCCATGCATTCTTGAGATATAAGCATTCTAGCTAACATCCCCTTCCTTTCTATATACACAGTATATACACTATCGGCATCTACGTAACGGCCAGAATTGACCTCTTCGTGTATTTGTGATTTCGCCGGGATTAAAAATATTCTCGGTTTAAGGGAAAGTTTGGCTTTTATTTAATACAAATTCTATGGTCTATTTCACCCACAAAATTGGAAGGCTACTGCCAAGACCTAAGCTCTAGCCCCATGCTGACTTTGATTTGTCGATTGGTCTTTAATTGCGACCTGTAGAGCAACTGCAAAATCTGGATTCAATTCAGTTTTGAATCCATTTCAACCTCTAAATATTATGCAATCATCACCAAAAGCAATAGGCTTCTATTCTGGCCCTAGCCCCACCTTCATTCTAAATTTTGTGATTGGGCCATAATTGCGACCTGTAGAGTGATTAAAAATTAACATGGACAGACGGAAGGACGGACATACATAGCTAGATAGACTCAGCTCGGCGAGATAGAAAGATCCATATATACTTTCCAATGTGGGAAACCAATATTTCGAGGTGTTACATAATTTTTGGCCCAATCAAACTTGTAATATCCCCACCATGGTATGGTTGAATAGTAAAATATACATGAAATCGGTCTGTACCCTTATCCGCGGGTTATGACCTATATCATGGCCTGCAAAAGCGATTTAAGGTATCTTGAAAGTTTAGGAAGATTTTCTGGAAGGATATAAATACTTTTCTTACTAAGTGTCCAATTAGCTCTGCTATTTTGCATCCCTGCATTACTTTTGCATTTTGAGTTCTCATTGTCATATTGAAATAAGCCCTATAACGGGTTGTCGCTCATTTTTGTTTGTTTAAATGTGTTCGCATCTTCCAGCTGAAGCTCGATATAGGACCTGGTGTTGAAAGCTAGATGCCAATTTTATACATGAAAGATCTTCATTTAACATCGTATTGTGCACTTATTTCATTTTTATCATTCTTCATTCAGAATTCAAAACAATAAAAAATGTACACCTCAATGTAGTATGTCAAACTGAAAAAATAGGCAAAATATTGTTTTTATTTTCTTTTCACTCGTGTTTTTTTTTTTTTTTTTTTTGCCAAGATACCATTCTGATATGGTATGAAATGTCAAAATACGTCAAGCCGTTCTTGAGTTATAAGCGTAGTAGCTATCATAACTTTCTTTTATATGGTGAAAATGATTCTTTATTTTGTTTCCTTTTCTGGCATATAAACATTTTTTTTATGCTTTTCTGCTAGGAGACAATTCCGATTTTGTCTGATTCGTTAAAATCAGACCAGTGGCTCTTGAGTTATAAGCGTAGTAACTAACACAACTTTCTTTTATATATATACTAGCTGGCCCGGTCCGCGTTGCCGGCCCGTAATTTTAGTCTTTAATGCTTATTATATCCCCCACCTTGGAAAGGAGGGTATATTAACTTTTTCATTCCGTTTGTAACATCCCTAAATGTTCGTCATAGACTCCGTCTGTATGTCTGTTTATTTAAATTACGATACAGCCCACATTATTTGACGTAGAGCTTCAAAATTTAACAGAACAATTTGTACTGTGTATAGGATGGTTGGTATTGAAAATGGTCCACGTTTTGGTATAGTCCCCATATAACGGTACCTCTCGAAATTCGTTATTTTGACGATTTTTGTCACATTTCTCCTCGGATTTGTCCGCGTTGCCGGCCCGTAGTTTTAGTCTTTAATGCAAATTTAGCATAGCATAATATTTCACAAATCTAGCTCATAAAGGTGAACAAATTTTAATATAAATATTGATTCGACTAATCAAAATAATTTCTGAATAGTCAAAGTTAATTACGCTTTTACACCCATTACCATAGCACCTCAAATTGCGCATTAGAGTCCCCAAAAAGTCTATGTTCTTGTTCATAGTAAAATTCAATGACGATTAAACAATACCCGCGTTGTTGTCCGCCAATCGGTAAACATCACTATAGATCGGCGGGCCTGGGGACTATATGGGGACTGTACCAAAATATTTACGTATGTTGACATTTTTCTGTAAGACGGTTCTCTACTCACAAAGTAGCCTAAATACAGCAAATAATGGCCAAATCAGTTGAAAAACGTGGCCAAGACCACGGTCACAGCTGAAATCAGGGATACATTTATATAAGGGTTATAACAAAACGTGGCCCAACCAATATTCTCTTGGGGGTTACAAATTCAATAAAAAACAAAATTTTCTTTTCTGACCACCAATTAGATGTGAAAGTGGACTTGGAGATACTCCAATGTAGGGACTTTACTTAAATAAATTCCTGTGTGGCAATTATCTGTATGATGGTTCCCTACCCCAGGGTAGCATAAATACAATTTTTAGCCAAATCAATTAATGAATATGGTCAAAACCAAAATGGGCCCTACTCTGAAAATTTCAAACTTTATGCGAAGAGGTTTTCTACCTCCTTAGAAACAAAATGCCAAATAATGTCCAAAATATTAAAAAAGTGACCAAGACACCAAAAAAACTTAAATCATACGATGGTTATATAAATATGAAATCGGGTTGTACCCTTATCCGTGAGTTATGATCGATATCATGACCTGCAAAAGCGATTAAAGGTATCTCGAATGTTTGGGAAGAATTTCTGGAAGGATAGAAATTCTTTTCTTACTAAGAGTCCCATTCGCTCTACTATTTTCCACCCTTTATATTTGGTATTTTTCTGATTGTACATTGGACGGATTATTGAGACAGGAAAGAAGTAGTTCCACGCTTTGAAATGAGCCCCATTAGGGTTTTTCGGTAATTTTCGTTTGTTCAAATGTGTTCGCATCTTCCAGCTGAACCACGATGTCGGCCCTGGAGTTGAAAGGTAGATGTCAGTTAACATCGTATTTCCCACTTATTTAATTTTTTGGTGAAAATTTGTATATAGTGAAAAATTATTCTTTATTTTGTTCACAAAATATTTACTGAATTCAATTAGATAATACAAATTGAAAAAAAAAAATTGACAAAAGAAGAATAACACATTGAAAAAATCTTCAACTTGTTCGCTGATTTTTTACAGAAAATGTTTAAAGATCCTTATATAGTTGTCAATAGAATGTACTTCTATTTTAAAATTCGATTCCATTAAATTATTTCGACATCATCTATTCCGTTTCGCCACCACATAATTCGGTACTACACTTCCATGTAACTCGACATCAATTTCATTTCTCAAGAAATCAAGTCAATTAAATAAATTGGTATTAATATTTGAATTCAAAAAAAAAAAAAATAAAAAAGTAAAAAAAACACTACAAATGTACATTAGAAAAAAGTAAGTCAAAATGGAAAAAAATTATGCAAAATAAAACATTACTATTGTACATTTCAAAAGTCAAAATGAAAATGTTAATATAACACATTTTTACGCGATTTTTTTGGATATTATCCTTTTCGGAGAGGAGACAATTCCGAATTTGTATGAATCGTTAAAATTAGTCCAGCGGTTCTTAAGTTATAAGCGTAGTAACTAACACAACTTTCTTTTATATATATAGATATATATACAGATTGTGAAAATCTCGATTTCTATAGAAAATATTTTTCGAAAATTATCTTATGAAATTTTAGAAGCTGAAACGCTAAATTGGTTGGGGGTACGTCTGAAATCTCTCTTTTTTCTTTCGATGTAATAAGACAGACAACATTTTTCACAAATCACTGTGCTTTTCGCTGAGGTATAAAAATGTGTATGTGTGTGTACACATAGTTAACATTTTATGCCTTATGTACTATTTTTCGTGGCATTTTTTAACCGTCTGCATGACAAACTAGTTGTGGCTGTTGCTCTCCTCTTAGATCTATCCAGCTCTTGTTCAAGCGCCAGGTAGGTTTGCCTGAAAAAGACATCTGAAGGAGATGTACTAAATTCATGTCGCAGATGCTAGTTTCATTGTTTATTTTAGACAGGTTTGTTTTTGCTTCTCTCGATATAAGTATATATGCACATACCTATGAGGTCTTTGTTTATATAGCGGCATGCTTATACAAGTCTGAAGTTGCTGTTGGCTGCATGAAAAATAGGATGTACATATATTTGCATTATCACAAGGTTAGTTGACTTTAAAATGCCATAGCAGTATTCTAAGAGGTTAATGGAAACGAAAACAATAGTTGTTAACGGAACTAACACTTGGCGTACTAAATGGAGTATTGGGCCAAATTTAATCCAGGTTTAAAAAACACTATCTTGGATACAGAATTGGGTTCATAGTATAATGACTTTGTGGATTTATTTGCAATATGTAACCAAAGCCCACATCTCCCCATAATATACCAATAAAGAAAGGATAATATACCGGCCGGGCGACTTTATATGCACTACTGTGCATATTTTGTAGAGCTACCTGGAACAAACGTTCGTTTGCATTGGGGATTTGTAAATTGTACCAAATATATTTGTATGCCTTCCCCATTCTATGGAATGGCCATTACGTTTGAAACTCCTCGAAATACTCATGTCAGACCCTACAAAGTACATATATTCTTGATCAGGGTAAAATTCTAAGATTTATCGATGTCTCTTTGTCTGTCGGTCTTTTGCCATCACGATATCTTTCGAACGAATTGAGAGAGAAAGCTTCAAATTGCACACGAATGTATTCTGCCAGTAGGCATGTTAAGATCGTAAATGGACCATGCCGGCCACGTTTTTGAATAGCCCCCATGTAACAGTACCTCAAAATATTCGGTATTTTGATGATTTTAGCGGAAGTATTTCAAATGTTGTATTTAAAATTCATAATGTGTACTTCAACCCATGACAGAAAATTTTCTATGCAGGTCCAAGTCTTCGTATAACCCATATATAACGGTGCCTCCCTTTATTCGGTATTTTGAAGATTTGACCGACAATATTCACCGGAATTGTTTTAAATTTCTTTTTTGAACTTCGTAATGGGTACCACAGCCTATGACAGAAAAATTGTGTATGCATGTCCACGTTTTGGTATAGTCCCCATATAACGATACCGGTATTTTGATGATTTTAGCGACACAAACTACCGGAAGTGTTTCAAATGTTGTATTTAAAGTTCATAATGAATACTACAACCTATGACATTAAATTGTCTATACAGGTCCACGTTTTCGTATAGCCAACAGATAACGGTACATCCGGAATCGGTACAACAGGCTATGGGAGAAAATTACTTATGCCGGTCCACGTCTTAGTATAGCTCCCATATAACGGTTTTACCTAAGCGGTATTTTTCGACGGTTTTTTTAAGTTTTTTTTCCAAATGGTGGAGGGTATAAAAAGTTCGGCCTGGGCGAACTTAGCTTCTTTTTTACTTGTTATAAATTTGAATGTTTATATTAGAAATTCTTAAATTTGGTTTACATTGGTCTTGAGAGAAAATAAATTTGACTTTGTGCGAAAAATTTATAGACCAAACGAAGCGAATTTGGCATGACTTTCGTTTTATATTGTCATCAGATAAAAATAATGAAAAATGTCAAAATTTCCATTCAAAACCACATTTTTATAACGCTCTCTTAATGTCATCATTTAGAAACAATTTATTTCATCAAGCAAGGGTCATGAATAATATTCCTGGAATTCATTAAACCTTATTCTAGTAAACATTGTTTTCTAGAATATATTTATATCGGCAGCATCCAAAAATCGGCTCCGACCGTTTATATTTAAGTTGGACCCGAAAATACTCTTTTGATAAGAGAAGGTGAAAATTCACTTCGTTAGCTACTTTATTAGAGAAAAATCCACCATAAAAGTTTAAAATACTGAAAATTCACATCAAGAAAGCTTCATACATGTACTAAATTTTTAGACTTTCAAGGCTATATATACTATTCAAGTTTTTCTTCTTACAGAAAAAATAATAGTCCTTCACTTAACACCAAATTTAGTACGCATATTCAAAACAATTTACATCTCTCCATCCCAGACACTAACAGTGATCCCAAAATTACTTCCATTGAGTACTTTTGGAACAGATATAGTAAGCATATGCAAAACCACCACCTGCTACCAACAGAGAACCCCAAATCAATTTTTGGCATTCTAGTCCCATCCCTTCACTCAATACCAAATTTAGCACTATTTAGTACTTTTCGTATAATTTTAATAGCCGCTTGAATCGTTCCATATCTCAATCCTTTACACCAACAGTAATCGCAAAGAAAAATTTCACGGTTTAAGCTCTATCCTCTTACCTAATACCTCAATCCACAAGTGGCTATCATTAAAGCATTCCGGCATTTAAATGTGAATAAATATTCTGTGTCTCGTATCATCGCTGGTTACCGTGATACTGGTAGCATAGCCCGACGTCAAGGAAGTGGACGAAAGAAAACAGCAACTTCGCAGAAATGGTTCGAAAAGTAAGGAAGCGACTTGGCCATTGTCATAGTGTGCGCCGCCATAACAGCCGATGGTCGCTCTCCGCTCGTATTATCGACCGTGGCATCAGAATAAATGCCGAATATTATCGCGAAAACATTCTGAAGGGTGTATTAAAGTTTTGGTCACGCAAACATTTTGGCCGCAAACCTTGGACATTCCAACTGGACTCAACACCATCGCACACAGCACGCGCCACCCAAAAATGGTTACAAAACGAGGTTCCTCGCTTCATTTCCAGCTCACAATGGCCACCATTATCTACGGATATCAATCCGTTGGACTATTGTGTCTGGAGTATTTTGGAAAGCTAGGTTGGCACTAAAAAATACGAAAATGTCGATCACCTCAAGCAAGCGCTTCGCCGGGAATGAGCCAAAATACCGCAGAGCAACATTTGGGCAGCGTGTGACGGTTTCATTGGCATTCTAAAATTTAATGCTATTTCCGAAATGTTTTGCTTTCATTCAAGAAATATAAAAATTATGGCGTTTGACTTTGTTGTAGTTTTTTATTTCTCCCTGCATAGGATGCATTTTCAAACCCACCTCCACACCTCGATCCCATATATAAACAGCTCTATAATTTCACCCAATTCCAAATTTAGTAGCATTTAGTTATTTTCGTCCAAAATAGGACGCATTTCCAAAACCACGTCCATATGTCAACTCCCAGACAACTCAATATCAAATTTCGGGATTCAAGCTCTGTACATTGTACCCAATACCAAATTTAGTATGTAATAATTATTCCATTACCGCTCAAACCTATACCATAATAGAGAGGTTTCCTAATCAATTTCTATTTTCTACAATTTTTTTCAATAGCTGATTGTTTGTTTCTTTTTTGTATACCTAAAAAAACCTAACGCAACCTTTGGAATATTCTCAAAATACGTTTCCTTCACTCCTTGGTCACAAAAAAAAACCGGCAAGTGATTGCAGGTAAACATTGGTAATGTTTTGCTTCGTTGAACACATTCTCGTAGTAATAGATTGACATTTGAAATGGAAACAACTGATTGCCAGGTAATGAAAACAATTTGTCTCGAAGTGAAAATTGCATACCTAGGCAAAGGAATGACAGATATAAAAGTAAATTCAACACAAACACACCATTATGTCGGATATACAGGATTCGCCCAATATTATAACCTTTTTAAATTATATGTTTTAATAACAATTATATCGAAGCTAAATTGGAGTAAAAGAGTCTGAAACGGAGCTTCCAAGAAAATTCTATTATTTGGATATTGGCAATATAACGGATACTGGCATTAAAATTGCATCCACGAGCTTTAAGAAATATTGATACTCTTAATATTTCTTTCCAAGTTTTACGCATTAACACCACCCAGCAAAAATACTCATAACAAATCATGTTTCCCACCCATTATTTAAGCAACGTCTCACATTAGCTATAAAATTCATTTAAATGTGTACTTATTTATCGACTTTGGCACCTAAAGCTCTTATATAGCGTCTTTTAGTGGCTAAAACATAACTAATAATTTCGTACGAAATGTCGTTGCTAAAATAACCCGATTTGTAATGTCTATGGTTTCCTGGGCACTTGTCAGATATTATAAACCCTCACAATCGACCCACCCTGTTGATATATGTGTATGCATGTTTATTGCATAAAATGTGCTTTCTTTCACAAATGGTAGATATCATAGTTTTGATGGAAACGAGAAAAATTCCAAGTAACCAAGTAATTGACACATTTGTTCTCAACGGTAGAGTTTTTGTTTCCCTTCAGTCTTAATAACTTAAAATGCAACATTACAGAAAATTGTTTTTGTTGAGAAAAAAGAGTTATACCTAAACCAGTAAAGAAAGTCTTAAAGTCGGCCCTACACCACTTTGCTAATTTAGTATGATTATAATTATAATTTAATGTTCAAAGGACTAAATATGCCGAATGTATCTTTTAAATTGGGATTGTATTGACCATTTTGTGCACAATTAATTTGAAATCGGATAAAGATATATATATATGGGAGGTATATCCAAATCTGAACCGATCTCGATAAAATTTGGCAAAGATATTTCTGAGCTGTATTTGATATATTTCCCTGAATATCGTTGTTACGGAGTGCATATTACGGCTGTGGGTAACAAATACAGGGTTGTCCATATTCGACGGACCCATCTGGCAACGCCATAACTTTTGACAGAGATGTCACATCGCTTAATGACATACTGCGTTTGAAGCGTCAGTCCAAGCAGATTTTTACCATGAACCAATACACGCCACGCGAGCGCTCTGAAATAAGTGAAATTTACATTCAACAGAGGAAGTCAATTGTGAAACTCAACGTGCTTTTAAAACATTAAAAAATGTGAGAAGTGCCCCTTCTAAGAACACCATTAAGCGTTTATACGAAAAATTTTACTGGTAAGGCTCTTTCTAATCCGAAGAGGCCATATAAAAGTCGACCAAGGCGATCGGCCGAGAATATCGCTGCCGTACGAGCCAGTGTTGAGAGGTTCCCAAGAACATCCCAAAAACGCCGTTCTCAGCAGTTGGGCATGGCTCGGTCCACTTTACAACGGATTATTCGCATTGATTTGCATTTGTTCCCTGCGGACAAGCCTCGTCGATTGGAATGGGCCCAAAGAGTCATCGAAATTGGCCGAAAAAAAATGGGTCCGTCGAATATGGGCAACCCTGTATAACAAATCGGATGAGCAATATATATGGAAGCTATAGTTATATCTGAACCGATCTTTACCATATTTGACGTACCAGCTTCTAGATTCAATTCGGTCGTAAGTGCCAAATTCCATCCCATTTGGACAAATATTAGACGTTTGATGCACAATATAATGTAAATCGGACGAAGTTATATATGGGAGCTATATCCAAATCTAAACCGATCTCGATAAAATTTAGCAAATGTATTTCAGGGCTGTATTTGATATATTTCCCCAAATATTGTTATTACAGAGTGCATATTCCGGTTGCGGAGGACAAAAATAACAAATCGGATGAACAATATATATGGGAGCTATAGCTATATCTGAACCGATTTCGATCAAATTTGGCATACTTATTTTCAGGCCTAATTTGGTTGTATGTGCAAAATTCCATACTATTCGGGCTGATATTACACGTTTAGAGCATAATAAAAGGCAAATCGGACGAAGATATATATGGGAGCTATATCTAAAATTTGACCGATTATCTCCAATTTCAATAGGGTTCGTCCTTGGGCCAAACAAATGATTTGTGCAAAATTTCATCTGGATAGAGCAATAATTGCGAACTGTACTTTGTTTACAAAAATACATGGACAGACGGACGGACATGCATAAATCGACTCAGAATGTGATTCTATGCAGATCATTAAAAGGAACTATGGGTCTATCTCGTTTCCTTTTGCCTGTTACAGACAAATGCACAAAGACATAATGCCCGGACCACCTTGTGGTGTAGGGTATAAAAAGCAGAAAGTTCGGCCGGGCCGATCTTTGAAAACCCTCCAACATTTAGAACGATTTTGGCAATTTTCATAGGCTGTAGTATGCATTAAGAACTTCAACTACCAAATTTGAAACATTTTCGGTGAATAATGTCATTTAAATCACTAAAATACCGAAAAAAGGGAGTTACCATTATATCGAGGCTATAACAAAACGTGGACCTACACCGCCCATTTTCAATGCCAAAAGTCCTGCAGACATAATATACATTTGAGTAAAATTTCATAAACCTACTTCATTTCGTTCGGAAGCTAGAGTGATTTTCACAGACTGATCAAAAATATATATATAATTTTTCGGGTCTAAAATGTATATTTCGAGGTGTTACAATCGGAATGACAAACTTAGTATACTTTCCATACTATGGTGGAGGGTATAACAAATTTGTGAATAATGTAGCTAAAATCATCAAAATATCGAATATAGGGAGGTACCGTTACATTAGGGCTATACGAAGACATGGACCTACACAGACAATTTTCTGCCATAGGCTGTGGTATCCATTACGAACTTCAAATACCAAATTTGAAACAATTCCGATGAAAAATGTGGCTAAAAACATCAAAGTACAGAATATCGGGATGTACGGTAATATGGGGGCTATATGAAGACGTGGACGTGCACAGACAATTTTCTGTCATAGGCCCATTACGAACTTCAAATACAAAATTTGAAACAATTCTGGTGAAAAATTTCGTTAAAATCATCATAGTATCAAATATCGGGAGGTACCGTTATATGGGGGCTATACCAAAACTTGGACCTACATTATCCATTTTCAATACCAATCCGAACAAAGATATGTATACTTTGTAAGGTCTAAAATGTATATTTCGAGGTATTACAAAGGGAATGACAAGCTTAGTATACTTTCCATACTAAGGTGGAGGGTATAAAACGGGAATTTTGCAAAACAATCTTTCGAAATATGTTATAGATGTCTACACATATCAAATAGATTCCAAGGTACGAACACAAAATGTAGGCACTATTTGTTGTAGAATATGGACTTTAATTATATAGTCATATGTATAGGTTACTTAACAAATATTCTATTTGAGCTACAATGAGCGATATATTAACTTTTAGAAATTACACAAATTGAAATCTGAAATGTAAGTGAGCAGTTATAATCCCATTCCAGTCTCTATTATTATTTCAAATTCCGCTTGAAAACCACATCACTAGAGACCACTGTGTCAATCCAGTTCATAGCTCATTACAGCAGTTCCCAAACGTATGAGTGATTTCATATATTTCGTAACACCCATACGCAGATAAAGGAACTAGTTCCTTCGATAGAAGAAGATTGACGTAACTCTACACCCCACTTTTGGGTGCAGATCTCAAAATATTTTAAGAAAATATATGGAAAAAAGGTTTGCTTGCATATTTCATTTAAGAATACAGTTTGCGATAAAAAAAAAAAAAAAAACAAGTAAAAATCAGTAAGTTTTGGCCGGGCCGAACTTTGAATACCCTCCACCATTTCGAACGAATTTAAATATTTTCAAATAAATAAGATCCTTTAAAAATTATATTAAAATGTTGTACCTTTATATCGGGGCTATACGAAA
Organism: Musca domestica; assembly: GCF_030504385.1. Taxonomy (NCBI): domain Eukaryota; kingdom Metazoa; phylum Arthropoda; class Insecta; order Diptera; family Muscidae; genus Musca; species Musca domestica. Next base: position 5,371,869 of record NW_026712296.1, on the reverse strand, counting down.
ACCTGGATCTACATAGACAATTTTTTGTCACAGGCTATAGTACCTATTAGGAACTTCATATATTAAATTTCAAACAATTTCGGTGAATATTGTAAAATCATCAAAATACCGAATATTGGGAAGTTCAGTTATATGTAAAAATTAGGCAACAACTATCAAAATACCGAATATCGGGGGGTACCGTTATATGGGGGAATGTATTTTTTTTGTAAAAATATGAAATTTTCTATGAATCATTTGGTGATAATCGGTCCAAAGTTTGATGTAGCTCCCGCATATATATTCGTCCGATTATAATTTTATTGTGCGCCAGATGTAAATTATTCTTGTAAATAGATTGCATTTCGGCACATCCGATCGAATTCAGCCTAAAATCAAGTACTTTAAATTAGGTGAACATTGGTTTAGATATAGTTATAGCCCCCATATATATCTTCATTGGATTTGGTGTTTAGGCCCCTCACATTTGTAACGTGTCGAGATTTGGATATAGATTTGGATATAGATTTGGATATAGATCCCACAAAGATCTTTATCCGATATCATGTTATTGTGCATAAGATGGCTAATATAAGCCCAAATGGAGTAAATTTTGGCACTTCCGACCGTATTCAGCTAGAAGCTAGTACTTTAAATTTAATGAAAATCGGTTCAGATATAGCTATAACTCGAAAATCTCTAAATCGACACAAAATTTTATGCTGATCTAGAATATTTATACACTGTGGGGTCTAAAATGTACATTACAGTGTTAGAAACGCAATTACAATTTAATATACCCTCCATCCTATGGTGGGGGTATAAAATCTCACCTGATAAAGATCAGTAATGGTGTACGATATCATATATTGGGGTTCTTCCGAGTTTTTTCCCTTTCATTAAAATTTCTTTTTGGCTTCCCTAAAGCCGTTGAGAATTTTTTTCCCAATTTGCTTAAGACCATTTTGCCTCCTTTAAGAACCATCTCATATCGTTGTTGATCTCATATCTGTGGCGTGTATAAATCTGTCGTTCATATGAACATTCTTGTTCAACTCTGCCTGATACTCTAGGAATTTTGGGACGTGGCATTCCATGTTGCCCAATCAATCTCTGATCATCTGAGACTTTATCCCTTGGTTATGTAGTTTACTGTTCGAACAATTCACATTGAAATGACAATGCTATAAAATGCCTCAATTTATCGTATTATTCATCATTTTGTGTCCGATGCTATTAACAGTTTGTTGAATTTTAAACCAAAAAATTTAAAAGGTCACCGTTTAGGAAAACATCGTTGCCAGTTTTACCAACATATATTACGAGTAAATTTAACAATCAACCAACATGTGTGGTTTCGAACTTGAGATCAAGTATAGTTCATACTTCAACGACTTGGGAATGTTTCTACTTCACCAAAGATATGGTGCACTTGAAGGAATTGCAGGGAAATATCTGAAGAGCTCTATTAGCATCCTTTACTGTAGTTTCTTAAGTTTGTCTTAAAGCCTCCCCTTCGTTTCCCCCAACTAAAAAAACCGCCATACATCAAAAGTTGTTCAACCGCCAAGAAAGCAAACGTTGAACGGTAATAATATCGCATGTGGGTGTGTGTGTGTGAAATTCCCTTTCAATCTTTGTTTCGATTTTTCTAAATTCTTTGGTTTGAACCAAATAGCAAATGTTTCAATGTGTCTGCACTTTATGTTTGCCTTAGTGTCTAACATGAACACGAAGAACACTTTTCGAAAAGTTTCCATTGTTGTAATGGAACATGTGTTGCACATATCCAAATATACGTAAGTCGGCAGATTTGAAAGTGACTTGCAATCTAAAGTCAAATATATGCTAGTACATATGTATTCTCTATTCTTGTTTGCCGCTCTCTTTTTATACCCTCCACCATAGTATGGAGGGTATATTAAGTTTGTCATTCCGTTTGTAACACCAATATATAAAATTCTATGTCGATTTAGTAATGTCCGTTCGTCTGTCTGTGGAAATCACTCCAGCTTCCGAACGAATTGAAGCAAATTGATAAAATTTTACTCAACTGTATGTTATGTCTGCAGAACTTATGTTATTGAAAATGGGCCATGTAGATCCACGTTTTGGTATAGAACCCATTTAACGGTACCTCCCGATATCCGGTATTTTGATGATACTACAGCCTAAGACAGAAAATTGTCTGTGCAGGTCCACGTCTTAGCATAGCACCCATATTACGGTACCTCTTGATATTCTGTACTTTGGTCTTTTTAGCGACATCATTCACCGGAATTGTTTCAAATTTGGTATTTGATGTTCGTAATGGATTCTACAGCCTAAGACAGAAAATTGTATGTGCAGGTCCACGTCTTCGTAAAGCCCCCATATAACGGTATCTCCCGATATTAGGTATTTTGATGATTTTAGCGACATTATTCACCGGAATTTTTTCAAATTTTGCATTTAAAGTTGGTAATGAATACTACAGCCTAAGACAGAAAATTGTTTGTGCAGGTCCATGTCCTCGAATAGCCTCCTTATAACGGTACCTCCCGATATTCGGTATTTTGATGATGTTATCTTTTTTTTTTTTTAAATTCCGGATTTGAATATTGTAATGGCTTTTAACTTTGTTGGTTCTGACATGACTATTTCGAGGAGTTACAAACGGAATGACAAAGTTAACAAATGTTACCTATGCAGGTCCATATCGTCGTACAGCTACATTTGGTATTTTTATCGACTTAGAATTTTACGCTGATTAAGAATATATACACTTTGTTGGTTCTGACATGACTATTTCGAGGAGTTACAAACGGAATGACAAAGTTAAAAAATGTTACCTATGCAGGTCCATATCGTCGTACAGCTACATTTGGTATTTTTATATCCTCCATAGAATGGTGGAGGGTATAAAAATACCAAATGTAGCTGTTATATTAGGGTCTATACGATGATGTGGACCTGCGTATGTAACATTTTTTAACTTTGTCATTCCGTTTGTAACTCCTCGAAATAGTCATGTCAGAACCAACAAAGTGTATATATTCTTAATCAGCGTAAAATTCTAAGTCGATTTAGCGATGTTTGTCTGTCTGCTGTTGTAATCACGCTATCTTTCGAACGAATTGAGATAGAAGGCTAAAATTTGCTCACATGTTTATTTTTCCAGTAAGCTGGTTAAGTTCGTAAGTGGGCCATGTAGGTCCACGTTTTCATATAGCTCCCATATAACGGCACCTCCCTATGTTTGGTATTTTGACGATTTTAGGGTCATTATTCACCGGAATTGTTTCATATTACGTATTTGGAGTTCGTAATGGGAACTACAGTATTTGACAGGAAATTGTCTATGCTGGCCCATGTGTTCGTATAGGCTTCTTATACCAGTACCTCCCTATATTCGGTATTTTGACGAGTTTAGGTACAATATCGCCGAAATTGTTTGAGATGTCGTATTTGAAGTTCATAATGGATGCTACAGCCTATGACGGAAAATTGTATATGCTGGTCCAGGACTCCGCGCAGCTCCGATATAACGGTACCTCCCTATACACGATATGTTGATGATATTAGCTACATTATTCACCGTTTATTTCAAGCTTTGAATTTGAATTTGGTAATGACTTATGACAAACAATGCTTATGTAGGTCCACGTCGTATAGACACTAATTAACAGCTATGTTCGGTATTTTTAAAATTTTAGCAGAATTTTTTAAGGATTTTATTTACAAATTCGTTCCAAATGGTGGAGGGTATTCAAAGTTCGGCCCGGCCGAATTTACTGCTTCTTAACTTGCTAGGATTTTAACAGAATTTTTAACGGATTTTATTGTTCTGTGAAGGTGCAGGGTATTCAAAGTTCGACCCGGCAGAACTTACAGCTTTTTTACTTGTTTTCTTTAGTTTGAAAATTGCACAGATTCATGACGTTTACTATGCATATTCCCCAGTCCTTGCTGAAAAGGGAAATTATTTGCGGAATACATTTGATAGCAAAAGAAATGTAATACAAACTTTAAGATAAATGCACAAACCTATTGCAAAATACAGTTTAACATTGTTTTGTGTGATGTTATTAAATTAAAGATTTGCAATTGTGTAGATGTTATTTGGCAGAACTAGTTCAAATTGTTAAATTACATGACTTGAAAAAGTTGTGTATTTCTGTAGAAATGTATTGCTAAATACCCATACGCATGTTTGGTAAATACCAGTCAGATAGACATTTTGTTAGATTGGCAAAACTTCTTGAGAACTGCATTTTAAAAATAAGTAACAAATAAGCAAAGTTGTACTAAATCACTTATATGCTCTACCATATGACAAACAACAAGTAATTATGGTTTTTTCTTAGTGCAGGCCATGCGAAAAACTTGCAAATACCACAACAACAAGTGGCGGAAATGATTGGAAAATTGGCGTAAAGGGACTTAGACACCGAAAATATCTCCCCAGAATTTTATGTGAAGCTGTATCAGATATTATATACCGATTATCATTATTATTGAGTATTACGGCTTTAAAAGTCTTAAATATCAAATCGTATGAAAAATACGAGTGGAAGCTATATCTGAACAAATTGTCATTAAATTCGGCATACTTTTTTCTAGACTTAAGTCAGTTGATGCTGTGCATTTCAAGCGCAATGAACATTAATTTCGGCGAAGATAAATATGGCAGCATTACGCAAATCTTTAGTGGGATTAATTATCTCATTTTTTGGGTTTCCGACAAAAATCGGCAAAAAAATTCTTTTGGTAAGTCAGATTTTGTACTAGGCAAGTTTTCTGAAGGCAAGAATATAGGGAGTTGCCACGAAGACTTGGACCTGCATAGGCAACTTTTGTCATAGGACATAGCAAAATTCAAATATGACACTTGAGAAAATTCCAGTGAATAATGTAGTTATAATCATCAAAATACCGAATATAGGTAGGCATTGTTATATGAGTGCTATACGAAGACCTGGATATACGTAGACTATTTTCTGTCGCAGGCTGTAGTACCCATTAGTAACTTCAAATACGAATATGAAACAATTTCGGTGAATATTTTATATAAAATCGTCAAAATTGGGAATATAGAATATGGCATAGACAATTTTGTGTCAAAGAATGTAGTACCCATTAGCAACTTCAAATAAGAAATTTGAAACAATTCGGATAAATAATTTCGCTAAATTCATCAAAATACCGAATATAGGAACGTACTGTTATATGGGGGCTACACGAAGACAGACTGTATAATCTACTAGGAACATCCAATAGGAAATTTGAAACAATTCGGAATAATAATGTCACAATTTATTGTCACAGGCCTGCAAGTAACTTCAAATACGAAATTTTAAACAATTCCTGAGAATAACGTCATTAAAATTATCAAAATATCGAATATAATGAAGTACCGATATATGGGTGGGGTGGATCTAGGCAATTTTCTGCCATAGACTGTAGTAATCAATAATAACTTCAAATACGAAATATATAGTAGTAATACTAAAATACTAAGACCTTAACCTGCAATCGCAATTTATTGTCACAGGCTGTAGTACCTGTTAGGAACTTAAAATTCGAAATTTGAAACAATTCCGGTGAATAACGTCGCTAAAATCGTCAAAACATCGAATATAGGGAGTTACTGTTATATGGGGGCTATAAGAAGACCCGGACCTGCATAAACCATTTTCTTTCACAGGCTGTAGTACCTATTAGCAGATTTAAATACGAAATTTGAAACAATTCCGGTGAATATTGTACCCAAAATCCTCAAAATACTGAATATGGTGGGGTATCGTGATATGGGTGCTATACAAAGACCTGGACCTACATAGGCAATTTACTGTCACAGGATGTAGTACCCTTTAGGAACTTCGCATGCGCAATTTAAAACAATTCCGGTGAATAATGTCGCTAAAATCATCAAAACACCTAATAAAGGGAGGTAGTGTTATATGAGGGATATACGAAGAGGCAATTTCATCAAACTACCGAATACTGTTATATGGGTGCTATACCAAGACCTGGACCTGCATACACAATTTATTGTCACTTTAATATATTTTTCTCTTATTTTATTGAATGATAGCAGAAAATACCGGAAATAGAATCAAATTTTAGAATAAGTTTAGATTTGTTCGAATTATGACTTTCAAACGGCCAATGAAACCGTCACACGCTGCCCGAATGTTGCTCTGCGGTATTTTGGGCCTTTCCCGGCGAAGCGCTTGCTTGAGGCGATCGAGTGCCAACCTTGCTTTTCAAAATACTCCAAACACAATAGTTCAACGGATTGGTATCCGGAGATTTTGGTGGCCATTGTGCGCGGGAAATGAAGCGAGGCCAAGCGAAGCAACTCTTTAGCTCTTTTGAGTCTATTTTTTTCTCTTGCGGTGTAAGTTCTTGCACTATTTGAAATTTCGATGGCTTTACCACCAGCTCATTTTTCAACATTTGCCGAATGGAATATTGTGATATGTTCAGCTCACTAGCCATTTTTTCGGCCACTGCGACACGGGTTCCGATCGAGTCGCTTCTTTACTTTTCGAACCATTTCTGCTGATGTTGCTGTTTTACTCCGTCCACTTCCTTGACGTCAGTATCACGGTAACGAGCGATGGTACGAGACACAAAAGATTTATTCATATTTAAATGATGGAGTGCTCCAACCAGAGCCACTTATGATTTTCCAGCCAAATATAAAGAAATCACACTATCACGCTTGAATTCCATCACGAATAACTTTTCTTCTGGAAAATACTAACCAAAATGCTTTGCACGCTTGTAAACAATATGAGCTGTCACTGGAATAATTTTAGCAGCTGTCGGACGATTGGCTAGAGAGGTTATATATTATTTGATAAGGCTAAAACGTACCTTATCGAGATAACGGCTTAAACCCTAGGTCTCTTTGGACCAAATCCGTTTCAGAACATTTGGAGTCGATCCGTTCGCCCGCACGTCTGTCAGTATGTCTGGCTGGTGTGCACGATAACTCTGGAAGGGAGTATTCGATTAGGTCCAAACTTGATGCATTGTAATTTTATTATCAAATTTGGATCGAGTTCGGAGATGAGCAATATCGGTCCACTTCTTCTGGTACCTCCCCCGCTAATTTTTAAAAAATATTTTACTACACAAGAAAAGAATAGATAATCCGATTTTGTTCAATTTTAAGAGATCGGTTGCCTTCAAATTACGCACATTGCAACATTTTTTTATGCCAAGGTCTGGGAGGTATATTCCGGTAATACCTGCCCCAAAGAGGGTCAAAATTTTGAATATCCATGAAGCTCATAAAACGTGAAACTAACAGCCGATTCCATTCAGACTCAGTACATCTCAATGTTTCTATCAAAACAAAAGGCCTTATAATTATGGTAGAGATCGAACCATTTCTAAATATCTAAACAGGAACCTGAGATGAATGTGGAATTTATGATTTCGTATAAAATTGGATATTAATGTTGAATTTTCTTGAAATTATTTTTTTTTTTACTCCATTTAAAGTCAACAAGCATAAAACCTTAAAATGGTTTTGCATTGCTCTGATCCTGATAATGACATATCCCTCATCATCACATATTTTTAGCAATATTCTAAAAAATTTATATTGAAATCGATTTTTTAATGAGTTCGGAAGATCACACACTATCTGTACAAAATATATATATTTTAAAAGAAACCATGTTATTCAACAATGAATTACGAAATATAAAAATTCTTTATTTCAGTTATGCTTGACAAAGTACCAAGTCAAAGTCATCTGCACGTATGCACATACCTTTAATTATTCCTTGGAATTTATGCTTCATTAAGCATCGACACAAAAACCTACATACATATGCAATTTAATTTTTAATTTCAATTATAATTTTAAAAAGTATAATTGAGAGTTCTTAGCTTCACGGTTAATTTAAGTTTATGCAAACGTGTATAAGGGTGGAACAAAAAATTAACAATAATTTAATTTAATTTCATTATCTTCCAAAAAATTATATCGCTTAATAGGAGTTATTTTAAAATAACTCCTGTGGAGAGTATCGCAAAGGGAACTGATGAGGATTGGTGGCTCTTTCCGAAACCTAGGTATTCTCTGCCTTATCCCATGGTAAATATTACAATCTTTCTCCACTAATAAACAAACGTTGTTTTTATAAAAAAAACAACAATAATAGGATTAAGCCTATTTTTTTTTTGTTCATAAAACAAATAAGAACCATTTGAAACCCTACAACACTAAAATTTATGGTAAAGTTTCTGCAGATCTGAAACAGTTTTGACTAGAATGAAGGCTAAACTAAGAAACATACCCATATCTACTACATAATAAAAGCAAATGTTGAACATAATTGCTCCTCTTTTGGAATAATCATAAATCTGGAACCAATATATACCAAAAACAAGTAAAAAAAAAAAACTTTTAATACCCCCACCATTTGGAACGATTTTGGCAATATTCAAAAAAAAAAAAAAAAAATAGAAAAAAAAAGAAAATTCTGTTAAAATCTTCAAAATACCGAATGTAGCCGTTATATTAGGGTCCACACGACTACGTGGATCTGCATAGGCAACTTTTGTCATAACAATACTGAAATGCGAAACTTAAAAAAAATCGGTGAATAACGTAGCTGAAATCATCAAAATACCGAATATCGGAAGGTACCGTTATATGGGGACTATACGAAGACGTGGAAGTGCACAGACAATTTGTTGTCTTAGGCTGTAGTATTCATTATCAACTTCAAATATCATATTTGATCATAGGCTGTAGCATCCATTACGAACATTAAATACCAAATTTGAAACAATTTCGGTGAATAATGTCCCTAAAATCAACAAAATACCGAATATCGGGAGGTACCGTTATATGGGAGCTATACCAAAACGTGTATAAACATGGCCCATTTTCAATATCAAAAGTCCTGCAGACATAATTTGAGTAAAATTTTATTAATCTACTTCAATTTGTTCGAAGAGTGATTTCCACAGACGGACATTGCTAATTCGACATAGAATTTTATGCCGATCAAGAATATATATACTTTGTGGGGTTTAAAATGTGTATTTCGAGTTGTTACAAACGGAATGACAAACTTAATAGACCCTTCATACAATCCTAGAGGGTATAATATACGATCCCTAGAAGAACATATGTATTAGAAGAAGCAGATGTTTCTACTACGTCAAATACTTTATTCTCTCCTTTGGAAAGAACAGAAGATTTATATTCAAACCATGCACAATGAACATTTTATTTTCATTTCATTCTTGAAATAATTTCACTTAGTTCTGCAAAAATGTTATCCTAGCTTTTAAACTAAAACCAAGAGTTCATGCAAATCTTCACAGCATTTGTCCAATATTTACTCCATGTGTCGTGTTAATGGGTACTAAAATAAGATTTGAAAATTTAGATTCCTCTATGTGATATCCTCTTTTTCCGATGTTTGGCTATATTCGTCAACGGTCAGAGGTGGGTCTTTCATGTATTTGTATTTTCGGTCATTTTGGTAATTTTTAACACAAAATTGTCCATTTCAACAGCTAAGTATTATCCGATGACAACCCAAAATGCTAGTCTGCAGCGCTATCCTAAACTGTTACCTCATAAAAAGAAAATAATTGCAGGACGACTGCAAAATCTTGACATTTTTTAGGTTTTTGGTTTATTTTAAACCCTAAATATTTTGCCATTATCTCCCAAAACAATAAGCTTTTTTTGTACCAAAACAAAACCATATTAACCAAATCATATCGAAATCGGTTCAAATTTGAATATAGCTCCCATATATATTTTCGAACGATTTCACATATTTGATGCACCAACACGATATGTTTGTCCGATTCCAATAAAATTCGGAATGAGTGACGAAATATAACACGAAAATAAATTTGTCAAATTATATTGAAATCGGTTCAGATTTGGATATAGCTCCCATATATTTTTCCACCAATTTCATATACACGATATTTATGTTAGATTCCAATGAAAATCGGACCAAGCAAAAAAATAAATTTCACATTTCATATTAAAATCGGTTCAGGTTCCCATACCTTTTTTCGGGCGATTTTATGCATTTGATGCACCAAAACACGATATTTATCTGAAATTTTAATGAAATTTTTAAATGGAATTTTGCACAAAAATATATTTTATAAGTTACATTGATATCGGTTCAGATTAGGATATAATACCTAAATATATTTTCGGTCCATTCCATTGTCAAATTCTATCGAGATCGAATTAGATAAGGATATAGCTCCCATATTTATATATTTATCCGATATCAGATTAATTGTGCACCAAAATGCAAATATCACCCCAAACGAACTGAATTCATCCTGGAAACAAGTATTTAAAATTTGGTGAAAATCGGTTCAAATATAGCGATAGCTCCCACTATCACGCTATCACTCTTGAATTCCGTCACGAATAACTTTTTTTCTGGAAAATTCTCACCAAAAATGGTTTTTTATGCATGTAAACAATATAATGAGCTGTCGCTGGAATAATTTTAACAACTGTCGGACGAGTGGCTTAGAAATGACCGCAGTCTGAAGTTGGTGGCAAAGTATTGAGTAAAATTTTATTAATCTACTTCAATTTGTTCGAAGAGTGATTTCCACAGACGGACATTGCTAATTCGACATAGAATTTTATGCCGATCAAGAATATATATACTTTGTGGGGTTTAAAATGTGTATTTCTAGGTGTTACAAACGGAATGACAAACTTAATATACCCTTCATACAATCGTGGAGGGTATAATATACGATCCCTAGAAGAACATTTGTATTAGAAGAAGCAGATGTTTCTACTACGTCAAATACTTTATTCTCTCCTTTGGAAAGAACAGAAGATTTATATTCAAGCCATGTATATTGAACTTTTTATTTTCATTTCATTCTTGAAATAATTTCACTTAATTCTGCAAAAGTTTTATCTTAGCTTTTAAACTAAAACCAAGAGTTCATGCAAATCTTCATAGCATTTGTCCAATATTTACTCCATGTGTCGTGTTAATGGGTACTAAAATAAGATTTGAAAATTTAGATTCCTCTATGTGATATCCTCTTTTTCCGATGTTTGGCTATATTCGTCAACGGTCAGAGGTTATGTTAGATTCCAATGAAAATCGGACCAAGCGACCGCATTTGTCAAAAAAAAAAATTTCACATTTCATATTAAAATCGGTTCAGGTAGAATATAGTTCCCATATATATTTTCGGGCGACTTTATGCATTTGATGCACCAAACACGATATTTATCTGAAATTATATATAATATATAAAAATAAAATATATTTGATAAGTTACATTGATATCAGTTCAGATTTGGATATAATACCTAAATATATTATTGAATTAGATAAGGATATAGCTCCCATGTTTATAACTTTATCCGATATCAGATTTATTGTGCACCAAAATGCAAATATCACCCCAAACGAACTGAATTCATCCTGGAAACAAGTATTTAAAATTTGGTGAAAATCTGTTCAAATATAGCGATAGCTCCCACTATCACGCTATCACATTTGAATTCCGTCACGAATAACTTTTTTCTGGAAAATTCTCACCAAAAATGGCTTTTTATGCATGTAAACAATATAATGAGCTGTCACTGGAATAATTTTAACAACTGTCGGACGAGTGGCTCAGAAATGACCGCAGTCTGAAGTTGGTGGCAAAATACATCAGCCAAATTTTGTTAGTATCGGTTCAGAATATTATACACACCATATATGTAATATCAGCCCAAATTAGATAGATTTTTTCATATTCAACCAAATTTTTCCATTCATACAAAAAATCAAAGATATAGCGAAGCGCACCGTGTTCAGCTAGTATGGTATACAAATTACTCGGAATCGATTGACTCAGATACATTTTTAAATCTTTATTCCTTATTTTCAGTCAAATCAACGAAATTTAAAACCAATAGACATTTCAAACCAATTTTATTTTGATCGCCTCCTAATTTTTCGAAAATCCATTATCATCTTTATTTATTTGTTTTTTTTTTTTAAGCTCAAAAGAGATTCCTTTGAACTTTGTACGGCAAATTAAATGCTCAATTATTGATGGCATTACCGTTTGAGTAATTTTCACTAGAAATCAAAGACTCTTAGCAGCATCGCATCACTTTGACATTTAAAGATGAGATTCGTCTTCCATTCAATATTATGCTTTTCTGTATTTGTCTTTACTTTCACGCTCAACATATTTTTAATGTCTTGCGAACGCTTTAGGCTCAATACTTTGTCTAGCCTCTGGCTTTCAGTATTTTGTTCTTTGCCATTTCCGCACTTTAGCCTTTGTCGTGGATTTTCTCGTTCAATAATAATTACGATTAGGCATTCAAGTATGAAATTTAAAAGAAAATGGAAAATAAGAAGAGGAAGAAAATATTTATTCAATTTATAAGCAATCGAAACAGTAAAAGAGAAAAAGAAGGAACAAACAAATTAATGTTATATAGGATAGTATAAACATAACATGCAAATTTTACTGTAAACCAATGATTTAGTGCCCAGCTTAACCCCATATTATTGAAAATAATTAAATATAAGATGTCCAATGGCGAAATTAAAAACAGATACCTTATGAATGGAGAAAAGAATTTAATGGAACAAAAATGTACATTACTAAATACATAATCACATATACATTATTTAATTTATTCTAAAGGATTCAACGACTAATACCAATTTCATTATACAGCTAATCCTACAGAATGCATTGTTACTTTTACCATAAAATGGGGGTATATTAATTTTTCAACCTTACACCGTGCTATGCTAAGATTCTCCTTAGATTGTAATATTTCAAAATAAGCATTTTAGATCCCACAAAGTATGCATACTTTCGATCAGCATAAGATTTAATATCCGTCTGTGGTAATAAATCTAGCTTCAGGTCGAAATAAGACAGTTTGAAGAAATGTTAATTAAATGTGTTACTGGTTCATAGAATTTATTGAATTCAAGATGAACGAGTTTTTGCCACATTTTTCAAGCAAATGTACATTCCTTCCTAATGGGCAGAAAGCGTCATTGCAGCGAACTGTCCATATAGATCAAAATTGTGATATAGAAGCCATATATCTATGTACACCCCGATATTTGGTATTTGGATAATTTCAGCTACATTACAAACAGAGTATTCTCAAAGAAAGCGTTTGGAGTTCGCAATAGATACCACCTTCTCTGGCAGATATTGTTCTATCTGCCAGTCAATGCAATAATTTGAAAGTTTCAAATATCAAACCTACGGGTAGCAAATTATCTAAATTGTTGTAATTTTTTGTATAGCTTTCGATACGTTCCGACATTCGGTATTTTGTCTAAATACATGGACCTTTGTCGATAATGTTCCACAAGAATTACAAAATATATTATGGGGACAAGTAAAAACAAGTAAGCAAATGCTATAGACGTGCGGGGCCGACCATGTGATACCCTACAACACTACAATATGTTAGAAGCACCCTTATGCCCAAATCCATTTTGGAAGATTTCGCTATTGAAATTATGTCATAGAGCACTGCCCAGCTATTAGCTTTAGCTTTTTGACCAGATAATTACGCACGGCCTCGTGCTGTTAGTTGTTGTGGTCCATTTTACAACTAACAATTTAATCCACTGGTCATACAAAATGATAGACTTCTTCCCTGTCCATAACTCTCATCTCAGGTGTGTCGATTGGCTTCAATTGTGTGATCAGGAATTTTTTTCTGTTTTTTTTTTTTTTTTTTTGGTTCATTGAACCCCTAAATATTTTGCGATCATCTCCAAAAGCAAGGGGCCCTGGGTATCTCCAAATTTAGATTCATCTATATGATTTGCTTGTCTACGATATTTGGCTATATTCGTTAACGAAATCATCATAAAAAAGCCAGAAGTTCGCCATTTGTGTATTTCGGATATCGCCTGTAAGTAGTATTCCATTCTACCCGCTGTCATAAACCCTAACTTCATGTGAGATTTCGTGTCCTTTGGTTTCTTTTTGTGACCTTTATAACGGCTGCAAAATCAGAAATATATTTTTAGTTGTTAGTCCATTTCAAACCCTAAATATATTCCGGACATCTTTGAAAACAATAGGTCTAGCCCTTCTGAACCTAACCCTACCCTTATGTAAATTATCGTTAGGATCGGACGATAATTGCAACCCGTATATAATAACCCCAATCTGTGTTGTAAGGTGAAAAAATATTACAAAATATACACTTCAATATTATAAGTCTTCAATTTGACTTAAAAAAAATCGCATGCGATAAAAAAAATATGAAAAAAAAAATTTCACAAAATACTACAAAATCTATATTAACATCATTATTGGCATATTTTTATGTGATTTTATACCTTTATGCCAAGTGGGCATTCTGAATTGAAAAAATTTGTCAAAATCGGTCCAGCCATTCTTGATATATAAGTATTATAGCTAACATTCCCTTTCTTTGCATATACAAATGGTATAAATTTCGCTATTTATATCCGATATAGTTACTATCAGCATCTACGTAACAGTCAGAATTGACCTTTTCGTCTATGTGTGTTTTTGCCTGGATTAAAAATTGGAAGGCTTCTGCCGAGCCCTAAGCCCTAGCCCCACGCCCCATGATTGGTCTATAATTGCGACTGTAGAGCAACTGCAAAATCAGGAAATTTTTCAATTTTTAGTCCATTTCAACCCCTAAATATTATGCGATCATCTCCAAAAGCAAAAACCTCCACCTTCACTCTAAATTTCCCGAAGATCGGGCCATAATTGCGACCTGTAGTGTGATTACAAATTAACATGGATAAACGGACTCTCCACCACCAGGTAATGAATAACATTGTTAAATAAAAGTAAATGGATTCAAAATTAAAAAATATACAGTTTAAAGAAAGTCTCAATCCACGGCCGAAGGCCTTCTACTTACAAAAGCTATAAAATATAGAAAAACTATGGATCGAGTAGCCGGTATTTGACAGAAAATCTCAAAATCTTAAAGTCCATTATCGACTTGTTAGAGGTTTTTTCAAAAAGTTCCGGTACAATAATACAATATTTTTGTCCCAATCCGGAACCGGTTCAAACAACCCCATCATATGACCATATGTAAGATAGGTATTTACATTTGCTTTTAAATGATATCCATTTTGTAGAACAAGATGGAACCCGGATTTTGAATTCGAACTTTCGATCAAGAAATAATTACTTTGCCGTAATCAGGTTAAAACCAGTCAAAAGATAAAAAGTCGGGCGAGGCCGACTATATCATACCCTATACCACTATGCGTATTTAAAAAAAAAAAGTTATGCAGGGAATTTATCTGAAGCAGATCTTACCAACTATGAACCTTATTTGAATGCATATCATGTTTAGAGAAGTCACAATTTAGGAACAATATCCAACTCTGAATCGATTTTCAACAAATTTGACGTTGCCTTAGCTATATAGCTATATCTGAACCGCTTGCTTTTAGGCTGAATTCTGTCGGAAGTGCAAAAGTTCAGTCTATTTAGACTAGTATTAAACATTTGCTGTACAAAAAACCTGAAATCAAATAAATATATATGGGAACTATTCTCAAATCTGAACCGATCTCGAAAAAATGTTAAACACTTATTTCTGAGGGACTTTAATTTTCACCAAGTTTGAAGTACTTATTTCTAGGATGAATTTAGTCGGTCAGTTCATTTGTTTTGATATTAGCCATTTGGTGCACAATTAACCTGATATCGGATATAGATATATCTCGATAAAATTTGAAAGATATGTTTTCGAGATCCATAAATTATCTAGTACCAAATATTATTCTTGTGGAATGCATATTACGCGTGCGAGGGACTTTAAACTCCAAATCGAATGAAACATATATATGGCAGCTTTAGCTATATCTTAACCGATTTCTACCCAATTTAATGTACTTGCTTCTAGACTGAATTCAGTTGGATATGCCAATAAATGCGAGCTGCATTTTGTTCACAAGAATACATGGGCAGACGGACGGACGTTGTGTATTTCAGTCCGTCCGTATGTCGACTCAGAAAGTGATTCTATGAAGATCCTCAAAAGTAACTATGGGTCTATCTCGGTTCCTTCTTCACGTTACAAACAAATGCACAAATATATAATACCCTTACTACTATGTGGTAGGGTATAAGTACCTAAGCCATAATGGAGTTTATGTAGTAATCGTCTCGGAAATAATCCCCATAATTACAAGAATAGTTCCCTGTACTTTTTGGGGACTATGACCGATTTTGTTATACCCTACACCACATAGTGGTAAGGGTATTATGTCTTTGTGCATTTGTTTGTAACATGAAGAAGGAAGCGAGATAGACCCAAATTTACTTTTGAGGATCTCCATAGAATCACTTGTCCGTCCGTCAATCTGTCAAAATGCAGGTCGCATTTATTATCCGATTGAGATGAAATTTTGCACAAATCATTTGTTTGGCCCAAGGACGAACCCTATTGAAATTGGGGGTAAACGGTCAAAATTAGATATAGCTCCCATATATAACTTCGCCCGATTTGCATTTTATTGTGCACCAAACGTGTAATATCAGCCCGAATTGTATGAAATTTTGCACATACAACCACATTGAGTCCAGAGCTTGTCCAGAGCTAGTCCAGAAGCTAGTACGTCAAATTTGGAGAAGATCGGTTCAGATATAGCTATAGCTCCCATACATATTGTTCATCCGATTTCTAGTATTTCTTACCCACAGCCGTAATATGCACTCCTTAACAATGATATTCAGGGAAATAAATCAAATTCAGCTAAGAAATATCTTTGCCAAATTTTATCGAGATCGGTTCAGATTTGGATATAGTTCCCATATACATCTTTATCTGATTTCAAATTAATTTTGCACCAAACGGGCAATACAAGTCCGAATTTGAAAGATACAAATTCTTCGGTATATTTAGTCCTTTGAACTTTAAATTATAATTATAATCATAGCGTGTATGATTGAATTCTCCCATAAAAACTCTTAATTGTTACGTGGAGCTCTACTAAATAAGGAAAGTGGTGTAGGGTATCAAAAAGTCCAAAAATAAC
Organism: Musca domestica; assembly: GCF_030504385.1. NCBI lineage: Eukaryota > Metazoa > Arthropoda > Insecta > Diptera > Muscidae > Musca > Musca domestica. The sequence goes on along the minus strand of NW_026712296.1, from coordinate 5,354,833 downwards.
AGCGATTTTTCTTAAAAATACTGTTCTTTTTTTAATTGCCATATCTCGAAAACGGTTAAAGATTTTCAGAAAAAGTAAAGGGCACAAGTTAACACAATTCAAGCATAATTGCAATTCTGGCGTACTTTCGAAATTAACTTTTTTTTTCAATTTTTGAAGAGATATTGAAGAAATTTAACGACACATATGCACAAACCAAGTACATTGGACTGAGTAATCCCAATGGGTTTGATAAATAGAGTAATCGACCTCGCTCACATTTTAAAATCCCTATAAAAACAATGTCTTATTTAGCATAAAAAAATTAACAAATATTAAGTGACACATTAATGTGGTACGAATTGTAGACCGGATTGCAGTCCGTTATGTTCTACTTTAAGCGTTCGACGTTTAATTTATATTACATTTTACATTTCAACACCGTTCACTTAATTTCGCATTTATGTACCAAAAGTACATGAATCCTCGCAAAGGTTTTTTGCTGCACAGATATGTATGTATTTTTAATTATTTGTTCATGAATTGAGGATATAGGGTATGCGAAGATCAATGCATAACATGCACTGCAATTTTTCAGTTCATCGTTTGCCTCCATTAAACGCGTATCCGACGAGTAAATTTATGTGCAGGCATCACCTGCCTCCTCAATATCTGTTATGGCATAAGTAAATCAACATTTTTTCGCTTTCGCTTTTTAATGGCAGCTCGGCTTTTAAGAAAACTGTCACATAAAGGAGAAAGAGGTTTTTAATAAAATGGAAAAGCAGCACAATTAATTCAAGAGAAACCAGCAAGGAAAGGTCAAAAGGCGGGCGGGGCGACTATGTGATTCCCTGTACCACTGTGCGTATTTAGTAGAGCTCTCGTAAAATATGTATATATTGCACTCCTTTTCAATTTATTTTACATTTGGAGGCCGTTTTAGAGGTATATCATTCATAAAACATACTCATGCTCAAATAAGGGAACAGCGCCAAAAAACTAAGTTTAATTTGTAAAAAAAACAAGTAAAAATGGTGTAAGTTCGGCCGGGTCGAACCATTTGGAACGAATTTGTCAATTCTCAAAAACAATAAATTCCGTTAAAATTTCTGTTAAAATCTTAAAAATACCGAATGTAGCTGTTACATTAGGATCTATACGACGACATGGACCAGCATAGGTAACTTTTGTCATAAGCCATTACAATACTCAAATGCAAAACTTAACACAGAAATCGGTGAAAAATGTAGCTAAAATCATCAAAATACCGAAAATCGGGGGTACCTTTATATAGGGGCTATACGAAGACGTGAACCTGCACAGACAATTTTCTGTCTTTGTCTGTAGTATCCATTACGAACTTCGAATACCAAATTTGAAACAGTTCCGGTGAATAATGTCGTTAAAATCATCAAAATACCAAATATCGGAGGTACCGTTGTATGGGGGCTATACGTGGACTTGGACCTACATGGCCCATTTTCAATACCAAGTCCTGCAGACATAATATACGTTTGAGTTAAATTTTATCAATCTACTTGAATTTATTCGGAAGCTACACAGACGGATAGACGGACAGAGATGGACGGACATCGCTAAATCGACATAGAATTTTATACTGATCAAAAAAAAAAAAAAAAAAAAAAAAAAAATATATATATATATATATATATATATATATATTTCGAGGTGTTACAAATGGAATGACAAACTTAATATACCCTCCATAGTATGGTGGAGGGTATAAATATATTTACATGGATGGAGTGCAAGCAAACAAATTCTTAAACCATTATTGATTTGTAAATATTCGTAATAAATAAACAACCAAAAATCCAATGAAAACAAACACACCCTGCTGTTGTTACTGCTACTGTTATAGATTATGCAAGCCCAATTTGATGTTAAAACCAATAACAAGGCAGTTCAAGTGGATGTATACAAAAAAAAAAACAAAGATTGAATATATTTATAAAAACTATCAAATTGTGTGTGGCCAGCGGTCACTTCACTATCAGATTTGTGTTCAACAATGTTTCCCGTAAATTTGGCAAATTGCAGAACTTGAGACTTTTTGGACGGCTACCAAAAATGGGTAAAAACGGTGTAGGGTCCACCGGATCGAACGACACCATGATGAAACTTTAATATTTGCACATAGGTTGTCTTTAAAAACACAAAAAAAAAATAGGAATGTCGTTACGAAGTTCATGTGTATTTGATAGTATTTTAGCTGTTGCTAACCCAAATGCGAATAGTTGGGAGAGCATAGGTTATATTTATTAAGATTCCAAAATAAATTCCTAGAATCAGTCCTGCTTATGTTAAAATTATAATATATGATTTTTTTGTGGGTCGAAGTTTCTTTCAATAAGAGCCGGAATTACGTCCAAGTCTGTTGAAAATTGGAATGTTCAAAATAACGAATAAATTATCTAAATCGTTAAATAAACTAAATCTAGAGGTCACAAGGATTTAAATTTTCAATCATTGTTTTGAGGACGTTGATATAGGCCAACTGCAACGAAATTTTTCAGGGCTCGTGGCACCGACCAAAAGCACAGTTAAAACCTAAGCATAACATTATTTTAAAAATAAAATTGACTTGGAAGTGTTGTCTTTTGTCTGCAGTCATGTCAAGTTCGACAATAAACTATATCAGTCAATCTCTTCGTATAGCCCCAATATAGTTCGGTATTTTGACGGATTTAGCCACAGTTTCTAGCCGAATGGGTTCAGATTCGGTATTTGGAGTTTAAAATGGGTTCTACCTACTGTGGTCGAACATAGTCTATATGGATACAAAGGATAGATTATATATCCTGCAACAGAAAATGGTCTTTATAGGGCCATGTTTTCCAACAGCTCTTATATAAAAGTACATTCCCATTTTTATTGATTTTAGCCTCAGTTTCTAATATAATGAATAAAATTCGGTAATCACAGCTCATAATGGCTCTACATACGTTGGCAGACCATTGTCCACGTAGGTACAAGTTTCCTTATATCCTCCATATAACGAAATTTCCCTTTATTTGGTAATTTCCCTATTCTAGCCAAAATTTAAAAGAAATACTTAAAATATGGTATTTAAATTTTGTAGAAAACAGAACATTTCGTATAGAATTATTTGATGGTATGTTCCTATGACAGAAGTGACGCATACCCCGCGAATAGTGGAGTTTTGATATTAACAGACAAGGAAAATGTTTACATTCAGCATCTTTTTATGCGATTTTTATCTGCCAAAAAGTCATTCTGATTTGTTGAGAATTGCCAAAATACATTTAGTCATTAATGAGTTATAAGCGATATAATAGATTAGATTGTACAGGGTGAGATAAAATCTGCAATAAAGTCAAAAGCGATAATTTTTATTTTTTTTTTTTTTAATTTTAAAAGGTGTAAAAATGCAGGAAATTGCATCAAATTTTAGACTATATTTAGATTTGTTCGAATTGATCACCTTTTGCACGAATTGTGGCCTCTTCTTGTGACACTCTTTCCGATATTTTGGTATTTTGGCCCATTCCCGACGAAGCGCTTGCTTCACGTGATCGACACTTTGGTATTTTTTAGTGCCAACCTTGCTTTCCAAAATGCTCCAGACACAATAGTACAACGGATTGGTATCCAGTGATTTGGTAGCCATTGTGCGCTAGAAATGAAGTGAGGAACCTCATTCTGTAACCATTCTTGGGTGGCGCATGCTTTGTCCTGTTGGAATGTCCAATGTCTGAATGCAGAATATTTTCCTGATAATATTCGGCATTTATTCTGATGCCACTGTCGATTAATACGAGCGGAGAGCGACCATAGGCTGTTATGACGGCCCACACTATCACCATGGCCGGCACTTGGGCTCTGGTGGCCTACCGAAGGTGCACATTTTCAGCTGACCCCTTTGGCAAGTAAACACGATCATTTTGTTTGTTTACAAACTGCTGGACAACGAATGTTTTCTCATCGGAGAAAAACCAAATTCGGGAGTTCACCACTTTCGGCCAAGCGAAGCAACTGTTTAGCTTTTTTGAGTCTATTTTCTTTCTGTTGCATTATAAGTTCTTGCACTTTTCGGAATTTCAATGGCTTTACCACGAGCTCATTTTTCAACGCGGGTTTCGATCAAGTCGCTTCTTTACTTTTCGAACCATTTCTGCTGACGTCGCTGACTTGTGGTTTTCCACACAAATATAAAGAAATCTCACTACCACGCTTGAATTCCATCACGAATAACTTTTTTTCTGGAAAATTCTCTCCAAAATGCTTTTGTACGCTTGTAAACAATATAATGAACTGTCACTGGAATAATCTAAACAGCTGTCGGACGATTGGCTTAGAAATGACAGCAGTCTGAAGTTGGCTGCAGTTTTTTCATCCTACGCTGTATATGATGGTGTAGGGTATCATATAGTTGTCCCGCCCGACTGTTGTTCTTTCTTTACTGTTTTCTTTCCTTTTTTCAGTTTGATAACATGAAAAACTTTTCAATAATGAAAGGCAAGGATTGTAACCCTAAGCTAAAAAGCAAACATAGAAATAACTGAATAATGATTGGGGGCAAACTGCGGTGTACTTGATGCCTAAGTTTTGTGGTTTGTTTTTTTTTTTTTAACACAAACAAATAAATATAAAACGTATTCGACCCAACTAACCGCCATTGTTCTTTTGATGTTGTCTACAATCAATGTTTTCGATAACTGACCTCAAGTTATGTAAGCCGACAACAAAAAAAAGGAAAATTGCTGATTAAAACTTTTCGTTTTTATAAAAGTTTAAACTGTTGTTTGCCCCGGCCACAGCATCAGTTTCCACTTCGTTTAACACAGCAATGTGGCTGCTTAGTTATACCCTACAACACTATGTGTTGGGGGTATTATAAGTTTGATTGGGCCAGAATTTATGTAACACCTCGAAATATTGGTTTCCCATATAGGAAAGTATATATGGATCTTCCTAGCTCGCCGAGCTGAGTCGATCTAGCTATGTATGTCCGTCCGTCCGTCTGTCCGTCTGTCCGTCTGTCCATGTTAATTTGTAATCACTCTACAGGTCGCAATTATGGCCCGATCCTTACGAAATTTTGCACGAAGGTGGGGTTAGGGTCAGAATAGAACCCTATTTCTTTTGGAGATGATCGCCAAATGTTTAGGGGTTGAAATGGACCAAATACTGAAAAAATGTCGAATTTTGCAGTAACTATACAGGTCGCAATTATAGACCAATCGACGCGGAATTTCGCATGTAGCTAGAGTTTAGGGCGGGGAAGAAGCCTACCAATTTGGGTGGTCATCGGATAATATTTAGCGGGTAAAATAGACCATATATTTTGTGTTGAAAAAATTCAAAATTTTTCATTAAACCGTGAATATTTTAAATCCCGGCGAAATCACAAAGCCATCACAAGGCTACTTCTGACCTTTACATTGATGTTAACATCCAACAAAACGGATATATAGCAAAATATGTGCGACATATATGTGTATTAAAGAAGATATGCTTGAAAAATCTCTTATGTGTCGAGAACGGCTGAACTAATTTCGACAGTTCTCATTAATTCAGAATGGCCTCTTGGCAAGAAAGAAAAAACGTCTGAAAAAATCGCATAAATATATCTCTCTAAGATGAAAATATTGATTTTGTAAAATTTTCTCATATTTTTTCAATTTTGTCATATTTTTGGCATATTTTCATTTTGAATTAAACATTTGGTAATATTTCTACAGCTAACAAAACTAAGTAGTAGGATATCATATACAGATCGCATTTATGGCCCGATCCTTACGAAATTTTGCATGGAGATAAGATGAGGGTCAGAATAGAAGCCTACTCTTTTTGGAGATGATCGCTAAATATTTAGGGGTTGAAATGGACCAAAAAACTGCCAAATTGCCAGCAGGTCGTAATTATCGCCCGATCCTCACGCACATTTGAATGGAGGTTACCTCACATTGGAAAGGCCAAGCAGTTTCGGATGGCCATCCAAAAATATTCAATGTGTGCAATAGTTTGCCAACTTTTGTAGACTAAATACGAAAATGTCTATTCCAGCGACATCTACCAATAAATTGGAAATGAGCAAATTAGCTTAAGTTGCTATTATTCGAAAATTAGAGAACGAAACCCGATGGTTTTCTTTTATTATTTGTCACAATATCTTGTGGAATTCATTCGAGTATCTCGCCTATATAAACTGTATCACTTATTATAGTGTTGTAGGGTATTCAACGGTCGGCCCCGCTCGACTGTAGCCTTTGCTTACTTGTTTTAATATTGTTTTTGCTTCCTAAAATATTTCATTGTTAGTGGTGAATTTTTAGAACTTCATAATATGCTGCTTCAAATAGGGCAACACCAAATAATAGTTTGAAGTGCCTGCTTTTATGCGGCTCAATGGAATCAACAAAACGATAATTAAAGTGAAAAGGGCGATTAGGCCAAGCGCAATATTTTTCCCATTTAACAAATGATTTGTTTTCGTATCATAACTGATTTATCATTGCAATCAAGGACACAAAAAAAATCCTCAATATCATAACTTCATAACTGATTGGCCGACCAATTGTGCTAATTACAAATTAAAATAAAGATGAAAGCAAAACAAATTCAATGCGGAAAAAAGGGGGAGAGTTGTATAGTATCCTTGCCATATCTCAATTAATAGTTTGTAAACAGTCTATTGATATATAGTTGTTGTATTTCCGTCTGCAATTTATATCAGTCCGTATTCTAAATTAATATCACCTAATGCAATGAATTAAGAATAGTGCGAAAAATAAGTTTTATTTCCTTAATTTGCCTTTTGCGTTTCCACGAACTTTTCAATAGTACTAGGGATAACTCAATTGAAAACTCTCCCCAATATACTATCACTGTCAGTATAAAAAATGACGAAGCACAAAACGATTATTTTTTCCACTTAAAAGTTGGAACGAACACTATAGAGATCTGTAATGACACCTAAGGCCAATTGAAATGCTTTAGTAATTGGCAAGACTCCAAATTAAAGGAAAAAGTTATTATTGCTATGACAGTATTTGGAAAATTATGGGAAAATATTATATAATGTTTTCATGCAGTTATAAATTAAAAAAAATTGGGTAATGAAATTATTGTAAAATTATGTGATTTTACTGTATGATTAGAGTATTTAAAATTATTATTTTCATTATGATGGTGCAGAAAAAAAAAAAACAAAGAAGTAAAAACTAAGAACTCCACCATTTTGAAGGAACTTGAACAATTTCCAAAAAATTCCATCGAAAAAATACCGCTCCAAGGAAAACCGTTAGATGGGGGATTTATGAATATGTGGTCCTGCAATTTTTTGACTGAGGTTGTAGTACTCATTACGAACTTTAAATACGGGATATGAAACAATTCCGCACTGATATAAAAAGCTTCATACCATAAATGAAATTCTACGTTCCGTCAATGAAATTTGTTATTGATTTTGAACCAACGTAGAGGCTCATTGAATAAATGAAAGAAGTTTCATTAATGTAAAATTAAAGAAATTGTTCATTAATATAATGAAAATTCTTCCTTGATTCAGTGAAATGAAAATGGTGGAGGGTATTAAAAGTTCGGACCGGCCGAACTTTGTTGTTTTTTACTTCTTAATACCTACACCACACTGTGGTAGAGGTTGCGTATTTGTTTGTATAAGACAGCGTTATCACATTTCTATATTCAAATTTTTTACTGAATTTTGTAAAAATAAGTAGTTTCGTAACATTAATGAAATCCGTTTCATATTTTCAATGAAACCAAATATCATTGAATTTAAAAGCAACGAAAGTTTTATTGCATGAACAAAACATTTATTATAATTATGTAGCTTTTCATTGCATCTATGAAAAGAGGTCATTGATACAACGAATAATTTTTCTTTCAGTGCGGCAAAAAAATGTCGCTAAAATCATCCAATTAGCGAATATTGGAAGGTACTATTGTATGGGGGCTATAGGATATCGTGGACCTATATAGACAAAGCAATTTTATAGGTGAGTATTTTCAAAGACATACTTTTCCTTAAAATATAGATTGTACCATTACTTTACTATAAATCCGATATCTTTTCTATCAGCACCGTTGTAATGGTCAGAGGGGAAATTTTCGTTTTTTACATAAAAGTTATTGCTATTTCAACCGCCAAATATTATCCCATGACCAAACACATTTGTAGGCTTCTGAACAGTCCTAAACTATAGCACCGTGCTAAATTCCTCTCTGTCTTAAAATTGTTAGTTGTAGGTCACTTTTAGTTCTAGCTCCGGTGGCGAAACATTATATATATAGGTCTACGTTTTTGTATAGCCCTCATATAACGGTACCTTCCAAAATTCCGTATTTTGATGCTTTTCTTCAAAATTTTCCACGGATTTGTTCAAAAATTGGTATTTTGGTAATTACCAATTAATTAATAATTTAATTACCAATTACAATGGGTTCTAGCTCTGGTGGCAGAATATTGAATATTTAGGTCCACGTTTTCCTATAGCGCACCGATATTCAGTATTTTGATAATCCTAGCCACATTTACCCATGAAATTGTTTAAAAATTTGGTATTGAAGAAGATTTGGTAGATGACAATCTTCGAAAAATTTTCTATATGGGATCCCGTTTTGGTATGGGCCCCCACATAACGGCCTCACCAACTTATTGGTTTTAGAAAAGTTTAACAGCATGATCCAAACGGAAAATGTTTTCGTTTTACCCAAAGGTGGAGGACATTAAAAATTCAGCCCAGCCCGACTTTTGAACTTTCCTTACTGATTTTGTTAAATCGACTGTTCGTCTGTCTATTATAAATGTTAACAATAGTCGGCCTTTTGAATGGATATCGTTTTAGCACAATAACGACATCCAAATAATTTTTCCTGACATTGTAGTCGTTCCGCAGGTTAAAGTTTTGAAGGGCTTCAAGTTTATAAAAGAGTAGAGGTGGATTGTTTATAGTTAACTAGCTGGCCCGGTCCGCGTTGCCGGCCCCTACTTTTAGTCTATAATGCATATTTTTTTAAGCATTATAGAATTATGAAAGCGGCACAATTTTTATTATAAGTAAAATAACTCCATAGTAATTTCTAAATAGAAATAAACATTCATGGGAAAAATTATAATAGATAATAATCTACCGTCGGTTTTAGATATTTTGAATAGCCTGATCTTATTTTTCAGCCTAAGGCTATAATTGAGTGTTAAAAACCTGTATGATATAGAACTTCTATAATAGCCCCATGTGAAAACTCAGCTAAATTTTTGGTATTGAATTTCCAATGTTAAGAATACCGTGATGCGTGGTATTTAGTTTTGTCCACCTCATAATTGAGGGCGGAATGATTTCAAAATAGTCAAAGATAATTGCTTTTTTACACCCATTACCGTGAAATATTAATTAATTTATTTTTGTCATTTAAATTGTGAGTTGGAGAACCCATAAAGTCCATATTTTTCATCATAGTATAATTCAATAACGAACAAAAAAATTAATATTCGTGATTTTTTAATGTTTCTGCCACAATTTGATATTTCGGAGTTTATTTAGGGTACACTAATGTGAGAACTATATTCGAATAAATGCCTATGTGGACAATTATCTGAGGGACGATTCTCTACCCCAGAGTTGCCTAAATACAATTTTTTAGCCAAATCAATTGATGAATGTGGTCAAGACCAAGATGGACTCTACTCCGAAAATTGAAAATATTATGAGAAGAGGTTTTTACACCCTTAGAAACAAAGATGCCAAATAAAGGCCTAAAGATGAAAAAAATGTCGAAGACCCCGAACATGGCTTAAATTATATGATGGTTATACCAAAACATGATCATATTTTGCGAGGATGGTTTCTTATCAAATTAAAATGAGTGTAAGAAAAATGTGGTTAAAATGTAAACAATACTTGAAATAGGGTTGTACCCTTATCCGGGGGTCATATATCATGACCTGCAAAAGCGATTTAAGACATCTTGAAAGTTTAGGAAGAATTTCTTTCTTTTTTCCTAAATGTCCAATTCGCTCTACCATTTTGCACCCTTTATATTCTTATATATTATATTTCACTGACTGCAGTTCCAATGAATTGCATTTTGAGTTCTCATTGGGCGGATTATTGCCATATGAAAGATGTAGGTCCACGTAGGTCACTCATTTTATTTTAAATATTATTCATTCAGATTTAAAGGCAATAAAAAATGTTCACTTCAATATAGTATGTCAAATTGAAAAAAATCACACCAAAAAGAAATTTATTATTAATATTTTTATTGGATACCATTCCAAAATTGTATGAATTGTCAAGCCGTTCTTTAGTTATACCTTATGTAATTTTTCCCCGATTTGAGAATTTTTGCAATGAGATCTCTTTTTTCAAGATTTTTAGAAATTTTGACTTAAATTTGGTGTGACCGCGTTAAATTATTTCGATAACATCTATTTCGTTTCGCCACCACATAATTTGGTACTACACTTCAATGTAACCCGGCTTCTATTTCAGTTCTCAAGAAATCGAGTCAAAATAAATTGGTATTAATATTCGAATCAAAAAGAAAAAAAAAATATTATAAAAAACACTACAACTGTACATTCGAAAAAAGTAAGTCAAAATGGAAAAAAAACATACAAAATAAAACATTACGATTGTACATTTCAGAAGTCAAAATGAAAATGTTAATATATCACATTTTTACGCGATTTTTTTGAATATTATCCTTTTCGGAAAAGAGACAATTCAGAATTTGTATGAATCGTTAAAATCAGATCTGCGGTTCTTGAGTTATAAGCGTAGTAACTAACACAACTTACATTTATATATATAGATAGTTAACTTATGAAAATACGAATAACTTTTGTATGGAAAACACCAAAATTTCCATTTAATAGATATTTATTTTATTCTATAAATAATACTCCTGACCTTACGCTTGTGAAAATTTCATTGGAGTATGTGGAAGGATATCGGAGAAACATTCAACCGTCAAAATTTTCTTATATTGTTTTTAATTCCGATTTGCACGATAGGCGTATATATATTATCACAAAATGCTTGCATAGTGTCGTGGTTCCGCACAAAAACCTGGAAAACGGCTATCTATCACTAGTTCGTTTGTCAACCTGAGCATCGAGGTTGATATTTATAAATTTTCATGATGTTTCACTTATGAAAATATTCACTATTCAAATAAATTTGTTGCACAAAACATGTCAAAAATGAGAATTACAAAAACAAATGCTGTTAACAAAACATTCCTTAAAAAAGGAAAAACTTTGTGTAAAGAAGGTAAATACCAAATGAGCACACCGAAAAGTTATAAAAGTTTTGTATGAAAAGCGTTCTTCATTAATGTCCCCTTAAAATCTCTGCAACTACCAAAGTTCTTTGGACACTTCGGCATAGTAAACCAGTAAGGAAAGCTCAAAAGTCGGGCGGGGCCGACTATATGATACCCTACACCACTATGCATATTTAGTAGAGCTCTCGTAAAAAGGTTTATACAGGGCATTTCAGAGCTCTATGAGATATTTGGTACAAAATCAAAATGTATCTAATTCTATCGTGCATTTTACGAACTATAGCTATCTCTGAACCGGGTTTCTCCAAATTTTACGTATTATCTTCTAGACTGGTGATTTGGGCTGATATTGACCATTTAGTGCACATTTAACCCGAAATCGGATGAAGATATATATGAGAGCTATATCCAAATCTGAACCGATTTCGATAAAATTTAAAACAGCTATTCTTGTGCTCCATCTAATACCTGGTACCAAATATCACGATTGTGGAGTGAATATTACGAATGTATGGGACTAAAACTCTAAATCGGATGAAACATATATATGGTTGCTATATCTATATCTGAACCGATTTTCACTAAATTTGATATACTTGCTTCTAAGCTGAATTTGGTCCGATGTACTAAAATTCAGTCCATTTGGACTTATATCGGCCATTTGGTGCACAATTAACCCGAAATCGGATGAAGATATATATGGGAGCTATATCCAAATCTGAACCGATTTCGATAAAATTACAAACAGCTATTTCTGGGCTGTATCTAATACCTGGTACCAAATATCACGGTTGTGGAGTGCATATTACGAATGTGAGAGGCTTAAACACCAAATCGGATGAAAGATATATATGGGAGCTATAGCTAGATCTGAACCGATTTTCTCCAAATTTGATATACTTGCTTCTAGGCCGAACTCGGTTGGGTGTGCCAAAATTTAGGTAATTTGGACTGATAGTGGACATTTGGTGCTCATTTAACCCGAAATCGGATGAAGATATATATGGGAGCTATATCTAAATTTGATCCGATTCTCACCAATTTCAATAGGGTTCGTCCTTGGGCCAAAAAAAGATTGTTTGGAAAATTTCATCTCAATCGGATAATAAATGCGACCTGCATTTTGTTCACAAGAATACATGGACAGACGGACGGACGGACGGACGGACGGACAGACGGACGGACATGCATAAATCGACTCAGAAAGTGATTCTATGAAGGTTCTCAAAAGTAACTATGGGTCTATCTCGTTTCCTTCTCCATGTTACAAACAAATGCACAAAGACATAATACCCTTACCACTATGTGGTGTAGGGTATAAAAAGCAAAAAAAAAAAAAAAAACATTGACATTTTCATTAAATTTTAAATAGTTTTTTTTCTTATTTTGTTTCGTTCTGGTATTGAAGGCATGTAGCAGATGAAGTTTGCATTAGATAACCGCAAACACAGCCAGACTTTGCTGTTTGGCCTTTTTGTGTTAGTCTGCAATGTTTCGATATTGTTGGTGTTGTTCTTGCTGCTGCTTTTCATTTAACCTCAAAAAGTTTAGACAAATATTATGGCATTAAAAACGAGTTCAAAAACAACAATTTTTGTTAACAAAAAGAGTAAAATAAAGCTCCATATGAATATAGAACCTAAAATACTCTATGAACTTTTTTTTAATAAAAACAGCTACAGTCAGGATAAGTCGCCCATAAAATACCATCCACTAAATCCTGTTTCAAGATTACTATAAAACATTTTTTCTTCAGTAAAACCTATATAGGATATTCGTGAAAGAAGAAAATTAAATTAATAACTCAAAACCAGTTGATTTGGTTCTAACGATTCAGACCACTTCGAAATGGTGTTTTGGCAGAAAAGGATAATATCCAAAACCAAAAAAAGTGTGGAAAAGTCAACAGTCGGGCGGGGCTGACTATATGATACCCACACCATTATGCATATTTAGTAGAGCTCCCGTAACAAAATAATTTATTTGAAGTATATCATACCACCTATCAACATTTGGCTTTAGAGCAGTTATAGTTTGGTTTCAGAAGGAACATAATATACAGTGTGAGATAAAAAAAACTGCAACAAAGTCAAAAGCTATATTTTTTACATTTTTTTTTTTTTTAATTTCATTGAAGGAAAGCAAAAAATGTCGGAAACAGCATCAAATTTTAAAATAAGTTTAGATTTGTTCGAATGGTTACCTTTGGCACGAATTATGGCCTTCAAACGGCCAATGAAACCGTCACACGCTGCCCGAATGTTGCTCTGCGGTATTTTGGTCCATTCCCGGCGAAGCGCTTGCTTTCCAAAATACTCCAGGCACAATAATCCAACGGATTGGTATCCGGAGATTTTGGTTGCTATTGTGCGAGGTACCTCATTTTGTAACCATTCCTGGGTGGCGCGTGCTATTGGAATGTCCAAGGTCAGCGGCTAAAATGTTTGTGTGCCCAAGTTTATAATATACCCTCCAGAATATTTTCGTGATAATATTCGGATGCCACTGTCGATTAATACGAGCGGATAGCGACCATCGGCTATTATGGCGGCCCAGACCATCACCATGGCCGACGCTTGAGATCTGGTGGCACATAGAATGTGTACATTTTCAGCTGACCTCTTTGACAAGTAAACACGATAATTTTGTTTGTTTACAAACTGCTGGACAACGAATGTTTTCTCATCGGAGAAAACCAAATTCGGCAGTTCACCACTTTCGGCCAAGCGAAGCAACTCTTTAGCTTTTTTAAGTCTATTTTCTTTCTGTTGCGGTGTAAGTTCTTGCACTTTTTGGAATTTCAATGGCTTTAGACATGACAGGAATCTAAAGTTGGTTGTAGTTTTCATCACACCCTGTATATCGGAACCGAGCTCCACAAAATGGAAACTTACGTCCCGAAATTCACTCCATTAGCCATTATTATTAGCCATTATTTGCACAATAAACCTGAAATCGGATTAAGTATATATATGGGATTTATATCCAAATCTTAGCCAATTTGCGATCTCTAAAAGATATCTGGTACCAAACATCATTGTTATCGAATGCATATTGCGAATGTGAGTTCAAGACCAAATCGGATAAGACATATATATGGGAGCTCAAGTTCTAAACCGATTTTCACCAAATTTGATGTACAGGTCATTTAGACTGATATTGGCCATTTAGTGCACAATTAACCCGAAATCGGTTGAAGACATATATGGGAGTTATATCCAAATCTGAACCTATCTTGAAAAAATTTTTGTGTGTCTGATATCTGGCACCAAATATCATTCTTGTGGGGCGCATATTACGAATTTGGGGGGGGGGGGGGATTTAAGTACCAAATCGGATGAAACACAAGTATGGGAGCTACAACTATACTGAACCGAATTTCACAAAATTCCAAGTTTTTGTTTGTTTCGACTTAGAAAGTGATTCCATGAGGATTCTCAAAAGTAACTATAAATCAAGCTCCATCCGCTTAGTCTTTCCAACATTTCTTCCGGTATCACAAGAATAAATGCTGCAATGTTATCTTCCAATGTACCAATTAAAGCTTCAGCGACGAAGCTCATATTTGGCTCTGATGTATTTGGTCTGCAAAGCTTTTGGTATTTAAATGGGCAATATAGGTCCACGTTTTGGTATAGCGCCTATATAACTGTACCTCCAGATATTCTGTATTTTGATGATTATAGCAACATTATTGATCGAAAATGTTTCAATTTGTAATTTGTTCCTAATGGGTAAAACATCCTATGATCGAAAATTGTTCACACAGGTCCACGTCTTCATAAAGCCCCCATATAACGGTACTTTCCTATATTCGGTATTTCGATGATTATAGCGACATCACTCACCAGTTTCAGGACATTCGGAGTCAATCTAGCGATGTCCGTCCGTCTGTCTGTCTAGCTGGTACGCACGATAACTCTCGAAGGGAGTGTCAAACTTAAATCGAGTTCGAAGATGGGCAATATCTGTCCTGTCATTCTGGTTCCTCCCCAAAAAAAATGTCAAAATTTTCAAAGAAAATAATTTACTGCTCAGAAAAGGAAAGAATAATCCGATTTTGATTCAACTTTGCATATCCTAATATTTGTATCAGTGCTAGGTCATGTGGGAAAATGGGCTATATCGGTCCACTCCATTAAGTACATACCCCACAAAGGG
Organism: Musca domestica; assembly: GCF_030504385.1. Taxonomy (NCBI): domain Eukaryota; kingdom Metazoa; phylum Arthropoda; class Insecta; order Diptera; family Muscidae; genus Musca; species Musca domestica. Next base: position 5,339,392 of record NW_026712296.1, on the reverse strand, counting down.
GTATAAAATTTGATATAAGAGTCCGATTATCTTCAAATTACTCACATCCCAATTTTTTTTATTGACCCAAGGTGTTGTGTAAAGATGGAATATATCGGACCACTCCTTCTGGTACCTCCCCCACAAAGGGTCGAAATTTTGAAAATTCATAAAACTCATAAAACACGAAATTATCATCCGATTCCACACAGATTTGGCACATCTAAAAATTTCCATCAACAAAAGATCTGCTGTAAAGATGGTAGAGGTCGGTCTATTTCTTCTGGTACTTCCGCCACAATGGGTCAACATTTTGAATAACCCAAACGGTCATAAAATCCGAAATAAGCATCCGGTTTTCTTCAAATTACACACATCACAATATTTTTATTAACCCATGGTCTGGTGTTAAAATAGTATATATCGGTCTACTTTTTCAAGTACCTCTCCCACAAAGGGTCAACATTTTGAAGCTGATAAAACGCGAAAATAAAGTCCAATTCCATTCAGACTTGATACATCTCAATGTTTGCATCATCACAAGATATGTTATAAAGATGGTATAGATCGCACCATTTCTTCTGGCACCACCCCCACATAGGGTTCAAGAATTAAAAAAAGCTCAAATAAAGCGAAATAAGCATCCAAATCTCTTCAAATTTCACATATCAAAAATATTTTTGCTAATGCAATGTCTGTTGTGAAGATGATATACATCTGGCAACCTCTTCTAGTTACTCACCCACAAAGGGTCACAATTTCCAATATTTATATCTGGTTGAACTTACAACTTTTTACTTGTTTTAAATAAAATGTGAAATAAATTGTGCCACTTTCTGTGCCACCATTTAAAGTGATATGTGCCACTTTTTTTAAGAAATGATACTTTTTGTGATACTTTTTGAAAATTTCCAGCGGTCACACTGGTCGCGACGTATACCTTGGGAAATACTAGAGCAAGCAATGCAGGCTGGGTCAGCTAGTTTGTTATGAAACTGCTAAGAAAGTCTTCAAATATTGTAAGGATTCAGATATAAATTTAAAAATAAAAGTACCTTATTTATTTTGCCATCGGCATTAACATATTCTGAAAGACATTTACAATTAATAATTATTTCTAAGTTTAAAAAATTTAAATGGCTGAAACATACATTCATCCAAAAAATTTAATTCCATGCCAGGAAAATATGGATAAACATAATTTGCCATTATGTAGTTGTTCTATAATCCTACAAAATGTAAATGTAGTCATTCTGATACATGTATGCATAGATATGTATTTATGAGTAGCTGTTGTTGAAGGATGTTTTCATTGTGATTTGGTTCGAAATCCTTAGTTTCCAGCTTTCTGTTGGCAAAGGTACAACTTGCTTGTTTTGAAAACAGGACAAGTTAGCATCCTTTCTCTGTTTGCAAAACGTAGATAACTAGTTGAGAACGAGTGTTTAAATAAAAAAGGAATGTTTACATATCGTTAAACGTTGTATGATTACTATTTCTGTTTTGTGTGTGTCTTATGCTCGTCCTTTCTTCATAAAAGGATACATGTTAGCCTACGTTGCATGCACTTGAAATGCTAGAAGTATAAAAGACAACTTCAACATTACCGAAATTGAGGACACATGAGGATGCCGGTGAGTCAACCAGAGAAGAGGTGTTATGTTCGTCCAGGATGAACTTTTTATACACTATAAGAAAAATAGACTAACGACATAAATACAGCTGATTCGATGTTAAAAATAAAGTGCACAAAGCTATAAAAAAGGCACAACAATTAAGAATTTAATTTGTTGGGAGAAAACAACGTTAATCATATGAAAAAAAAAAACAAGCAAGCAAAGGCTATAGTCGTGCGGGGCCGACTATGTTATACCATACAACACTACAATATGTTAGAAGCCCCCTTATGTCCAAATCCATATTGAAAGATTTCGCTTTTGAAATTAGGATTTTGACTAGGGACATTTGCCCAATATTTCTGTATTCCGTCGGGCTGTTAGTTGTTGTAGTCCATTTTACAGCTAAATATAATCCAATGATCATCCAAAGAATTCTTCCCTGTCCTTAACTCTCTTCACAGGCGTGTCGATTGGCTCCAATTGTGTGATCGGAAAAACATTTATGTTTTTGGTTAATTTGAACCCCTAAATATTTTGCAATCATCTCCAAAAGCAAAAAGTCCCTCTTAATCTCCAAATTTAGACTCATCTATATGATTTGCTTGTCTACGATATTTGGCTATATTCGTCAACGAAATCAGCATAAAAAGCCAGAAGTTCGCATGTAAGTAATGCTGGTATTTTTCCACACAAAATTAGTGGTCCATTGTATCCGCTGTCCTAAACTCTAACTTCATGCGAGATTTCGTGTCCTTTGGTTTCTATTTATGACCTTTATAACGGCTGCAAAATCACAAAAATTTTTAGTTGTTGGTCCATTTCAACCCCTAATATATTGCGGACATCTTTGGAAACAATAGGCCTAGCGCTTCCGAGCCCAACCCTACCCTTGTGAAAATTTTCGTGAGGATCGGACGATATTTGCAATACTTATATAATATCCTCATCCTGTGTTGTAAGGTGAAGAAATATTACAGAATGTATACTTCAATATTATAAGTCAAATTGAAAAATACATGCAATAAAAAATATGAAAAAATAAAAAAGTGTCACAAGATACTACAAAACCTATATTAACGTAATTATTCGCATCTTTTTTATGATTTTATGCCAAGAGGACATTCATTCAATTGACAAAATTTGTCAAAATCGGTCCAGCCATTCATGAGATATATGCATTTTACCTAACATCCCTTACTTATGTATATCCACTACTTTTGTGTGAAAAAATACCAACATTTCCATTCTACCGAAACGCTGATAATAACTTACAGTCGATATCAAAAATACACAAAAATCGAAATTTTGGCATTTTATGCTGATTTCGTTGACGAGTATAGCCAAATATCGTAGACAAGCAAATCATATAGATGAGTCTAAATTTAGAGATACGGAGGGGCCTCTTACTTTTGAGCATGATCACAAAATATTTAGGGATTCAAATGAACCAAAAACAGAAAAAATCCTGATTACACAATTGAAGCCAATCGACACGCCCGAGAAGAGAGTTAAGGACACGGAAGAATTCTAGCATTTTGGATAACCATTGGATTATATTTAGCTGTTAAATGGACCACAAAAAATAATACCAGGACGGAGTACATAAATATTGGGCAAATGGGATTTGGACATAAAGGGGCTTCTAACATATTGTAGTGTATTACATGGTCGGCCTTGCACGACTATAGACTGTGCTACTTGTTTTTGTTATATATGGTTAATAACTTCATCTAAATGGTATCGCAGAATTCACAATATTCCTCAAAACTAAACATTTAAAGTCAAAATCTTACTTAATCGCCAGTAATTGATAAATATCAAATCCACCATCACAATCTACTGAGTTTTTTTGTATTAATTTTTTATTGCACTGTGTAATTAAAAATATTTCAAGGGGCAGAAGATAAGATATATCGGTCTATTCGGTCTGGTAACTCTCCGTCACAAGTCAAACGATTTTATCAACATTTTTCACATCACAATATTAGAAAACTGTCAAAGCATACCCTGGTTAAGGGTGGAATAAATCCGCCTGCAAAGAGAATAATACAATCTAGGCGGTTTCGAAGTTCCTATGTGTTTTTGGTTATTATTGACTCGAATTATTTTCAACAAAACCCCTAACCACAATAGATGAAGGTGGTATTCAAGATCAATGCATACAATTTTCAATGTGTTTCCACAAACTTTCCATTAATAATACGTCGACATGTGTATATATATGTGTGTGTGTGCATATTTTTTTCATAATTATGGTATATTTCTAAGGAAATAACAGTGCATACATGTGAATTATAACATACAAACTCCTCTGATTTCAGTTCTGCAAAACATTAGTCAATATTATCTTACTTTTTGGCCAAGATAAACTATAGAGGCATGTATCTTTGAAGATTTTAACCTATGGTGGTGGTGCACCAGAAGGTGTGGTCCGATGTTGCCATCTCCGAACTCGATCTAAGTTTCAGAGTGATATGTGCCAAATCTGATACTACCTTCGAGAGTTATTGTGCGCACCAACCAGCCAGATAGACACACGGACGGAAGGACAACCCTCGATCGACTCCAAATATCCTGAAACGGATTTGGTCGAAAAGTCCTTGGGTTTTGGCCGTAACAAATTGTATATACTCTCTGTAGCCATGTGGCTGGGGGTATAAAAATATAGTAATGTGATAGTTTAAAGAAAAACGGTCACATATATTATCTTTCATTTGAGCCATTGTCATTAAACATTTTGGCATTTTGTGGAGTAGGTAACGGAAGGAGTGGACCAACCTATTCACATTAGATAAAAGGGTGGTGAAAATATTGAGATTTAAGAGGAGTAAAGAAACCAGCTGGCATGTTTCGCTTTTTATAAGAATTTTAAATATTCAAACTTTTTCCAGACCTAACCTAAGGCTGAAGTGCAATATTTCAACAAACTCGGATTCCAGCTTTGCTTGTTATAGGGTAAACTATTTTCTTTCAATATTTTCTGCTTTTTGCGGCAGTTATCAGAAGTAGTGGGTCGATTTTGCCCATTTCCGAACATGATCCAAATTAGACAAAAATATTGCGAAGTTCCAAAATTAGACAAAATCAAATACTACCTTCCAGAGTTATCATGCGCACAGAAAGACTGACAGGCGAACAGATATCGCCAAATCCACCTCAAATGCCCAAAACGGACTATGTACAAAGAAGATACCCTAAAATTCGTTTAGTTGAAAACAAGTAAAAAAACATTAAGTTCGGCCGGGCCAAACTTTTAATACCCTCCACCCTAGGGTAAAAGAACATTAGAAAAAATGTGGCAAAAAACATTAAAATGCGAATATCGGGAGGTACCGTTAAAAAGGGGGCTACACCAACACGTGCACCTATAATTACAATGTTTCGCCACACGACCTAGGACCCATTATGACCCACAAATACCAACTTTTACACAAATCAGTGAAAAAATATGGCATAAATCATCAAAATACCGAATATCGGGAGGTACCGTTATATGGGGACTATACCAGAACGTGGACCTATACATGCAATGTTTTGCTACACGCTCAGGGACCCGTTGTGACCTACAAATACCAATTTTCAGACAAATCCGTGAAAAAATGTGGCATAAATCATCAAAATACCGAATATCGGTAGGTACCATTATATGGGGGCTATACCAAAACGTGGACCTATACATGCAATGTTTTGCCACACGCTCAGGGACCCGTCGTGACCTACAAATACCAATTTTCAGACAAATCCGTGAAAAAATGTGGCATAAATCATCAAAATACCGAATATCGGTAGGTACCGTTACATGGGGGCTATACCAAAACGTGGACCTATACATGCAATGTTTTGCCACACGCTCAGGGACCCGTCATGACCTACAAATACCAATTTTCAGGTAAATCCGTGAAAAAATGTGGCATAAATCATCAAAATACCGAATATCGGGAGGTACCGTTATATGGGGACTACACCAGAACGTGGACCGATATATCTCATTTTCAATACCAACCATCCTAGGGACAATACACGCACTTGTGCCAAATTTCAAAGGTCTACGTCAAATAATGTGTGCTCTATCGTGATTTCAACAGACAGACAGACGGACAGACAGACAGACGGACAGACAGACAGACAGACGGACATCGCTAAATCGTCTTAGAATTTTATGCTGATTATGAATATATATACTTTATGGGGTCTACGACGAATATTTAGAGGTGTTACAAACGGAATGACAAAGTTAATATACCCTCCTACCCATGGTGGAGGGTATAAAAATATTGGTATTGGTATTCTATTTTGGCTAGGATGATAAAAAATAAGGGAACGACTAATATTTCGAGGGAAAGGGTAGTATTTCTTTGTGCATTTGTTTATAACATGGAGAAGGAATCGAGATAGAACCATAGATACTTTTGAGTCAATGCTTTTTTGCGAACAAAGTACAGGTCACATTTATATTATATAAAATTTTATATTTTGTTTGGCCCAAAACGAAATTGAAGATAATCGGTCAGTATTTGGATATAGCAAATTTTGGTATTTAAAGTTCGGTCCGTCCGAACTTAATGCTTTTTTAGAAGTTTTTATATGAAAATAAAAACCCAAAATTATTAAAAAACAAGTAAAAAAACATTAAGTTCGGCCGGGCCAAACTTTTAATACCCTCCACCCTAGGGTAAAAGAACATTAGAAAAAATGTGGCAAAAAACATTAAAATGCGAATATCGGGAGGTACCGTTAAAAAGGGGGCTACACCAACACGTGCACCTATAATTACAATGTTTCGCCACACGACCTAGGACCCATTATGACCCACAAATACCAACTTTTACACAAATCAGTGAAAAAATATGGCATAAATCATCAAAATACCGAATATCTGGAGGTACCGTTATATGGGGACTATACCAGAACGTGGACCTATACATGCAATGTTTTGCTACACGCTCAGGGACCCGTTGTGACCTACAAATACCAATTTTCAGACAAATCCGTGAAAAAATGTGGCATAAATCATCAAAATACCGAATATCGGTAGGTACCATTATATGGGGGCTATACCAAAACGTGGACCTATACATGCAATGTTTTGCCACACGCTCAGGGACCCGTCGTGACCTACAAATACCAATTTTCAGACAAATCCGTGAAAAAATGTGGCATAAATCATCAAAATACCGAATATCGGTAGGTACCGTTACATGGGGGCTATACCAAAACGTGGACCTATACATGCAATGTTTTGCCACACGCTCAGGGACCCGTCATGACCTACAAATACCAATTTTCAGGTAAATCCGTGAAAAAATGTGGCATAAATCATCAAAATACCGAATATCGGGAGGTACCGTTATATGGGGACTATATCAGAACGTGGACCGATATATCTCATTTTCAATACCAACCATCCTAGGGACAATACACGCACTTGTGCCAAATTTCAAAGGTCTACGTCAAATAATGTGTGCTCTATCGTGATTTCAACAGACAGACAGACAGACGGACAGACAGACAGACGGACAGACAGACAGACGGACAGACAGACAGACAGACGGACATCGCTAAATCGTCTTAGAATTTTATGCTGATTATGAATATATATACTTTATGGGGTCTACGACGAATATTTAGAGGTGTTACAAACGGAATGACAAAGTTAATATACCCTCCTACCCATGGTGGAGGGTATAATTAAATAACCAACATTAAATTAATCAGGAAACTATCAATACGAGCAATTTTTTTTTTGCGTTTTCATTCCTTACTTCTCTCCCAAAAATAGAGACTTGCAGCAAGAAAACTTGCCTTATATAAATTTGGATTAATTGTATCTGCTTATTAAACAGAGCAAATTTTTTTATCAGAAAAAATATATATAAACTAGCTGAACCCGGCGCGCTTCGCTATTTTATATATGAATATTTGTTGGTTAAAAAATATAAATAAAACAAATTCAAAAATTTTAAAAACGTTATTATTGTAATACTTTAAACAAACAAATACCTCGGTCTTCCAACGCGTACCATACCACCATAATATGGATGGTAAATTAAGTTTGTCATTCCGTTTGTAGCACCTCGAAATCTAACTTTTTAGACCCCACAAAGTACATGCATTCTTGATCAGCATAAACTTCTATGTCGATTTAGCGATGTCCGTCCGTCTATCCGTCTGTTAATCTGTGAAAATCACTTTAGTTTCCGAACGAAATAAAGTAGGTTGATAAAATTTTACTCAAATGTATATTATGTCTGCAGGACTTTTGGTATTGAAAATGGACCATGTAGATTCAGGTTTTGGTACAGCCCCCATAAAACGGTACCTCCCGATATTCGATTCTTTGATGATTTTAGAGATCATTATTCGCCGGAATTGGTTCAAATTTGGTATTTGAAATTCGTAATGCATACTACAGCCTACGACAGAAGATTGTCTGTGCAGGTTCGGCCAAACTTACAGCTTTCTTTACTTGTTTACTGTTAGCCTTATACCATTGCAAAGGCGTCGTGGGTCAATGCTTCTTAATAAAATCATATTCCAATCTGAAACGATTTCAATATAATGTAAAATATAAAATTTACATTTACACCAAATTCCGTCACACCTTCCATATTTCATTGAAATGGGAGGTACATACCGTGTTTGGTGCATAAAATATGTGAAATCGGCCGAGAATATATATGGGATCTATATCCAAATTTTAACCGATTTCTCATTAATTTGTCAAATTTATTATAGTATCAAAATTCCGCCACACGTTCTGAATTTCATTGGAATAGGACATACATATGGTGTTTGGTAGATAACATTCATGAGATCGGCCGAAAAATATATATGGGAGATGTACCCAAACCTCAACCGCTTTGAATATAATTTGGCAAATTTATTTTTGTACCAAATTTAGCCACTCTTAGAGCTATATCCAAATCTGAACCGATTTCCATATAAAATGGCAAATATTTTTTCTAATCAAATCCCGCCATTTATACCAAATTTGGAGAATGTATCTGTAATCGATCAATAGATATGTGCATATAAAATCCAAATTTTTGGGAAGTACCTCCGATTCTGATGCTATATCTCCAGTTCCGATTGGAATTTCAAAAATATATATAGCCTATGTTACTTTCAGGCAATGTTATAGTATACTTGAAAATTTTCAGGAAAATCTGGACTTATGGACTCGAAAACCGCTGAATTTCGAGTCCATAAATTACAAGCAAACAAACGTACAAACATTTTCCTCTTTTATATATATAGAATAAATTCTTAGTAAAAAGTGTCACTTACTGAACTTTTGGAAAAAATGCTTTTTGAATGCTAGACCAACACCAGCAACAATTCGTCGTCATCGTTTAACTTCTAATGGCGAAAATGTCAATGCCGTATATTTCTTTCTTTTCACAAAAATACAATTTGAAGAAGGGGTCAATGTTAAATTTTAACGTAACTTGGATGCATATGCATCTTCTTATTTCAGCCCCCAAACAGATTCGAATGATCATCATCATTAGTTCTGTAAAAATCCCATTCCATTACGAAAATGAATATCCTTCCACTGCAATGTTGGTAATCACTCGCAACAGTCATAATTTGAGGCTCATTAGGATTGCAACCCATATAGATGTATCCAAAAAGGAGAAATTCCAGCCCTCATGTATGTGGGCCAGGAAAACAATCATTCCCCTTAGCACGTAAACGGTAGTTGGATGGCAAAATGTTTGCTAAGAATTTTTCGTTTACGTTTCGAATGTGTGTTTGTTTGCCAACAAGAGTTTACGACGGACTACTACGTATTTGCATGTTTTCAAGTTTAAAATTGCATTCAACGATTACTACCCGTTTAGGCTATATACATATGAATGCTTTATGGACTGGGTCATTTATTAGGGTTGAGTATGATAAAACCATTATCCCCATAATTGGGGAGCTACAGTTACATGGGGGCTACATAGAATAGTTTTTATGCCCTCCACCATACATAGTATGGAGGGTATATTAAGTTCGTCATTCCGTTTGTAACTCATCGAAATAATAATTTTAGACCCAACAAAGTACACATATTCTTGATCAGCGTAAAATTCTAAGACGACTTAGCCCCGTCCGTCCGTCTGTTGTAATCACGAAAGAGTCAAAACGAATATAGATAGGAAGTTAAAATTTGCACAGATCAGCCTTTTGTCTGCAGGCAGGTCAAGTTCGCTATGGGCTCGAGATGGGCGATATCGGTTCACGATATCGAATGGCCCCCATATAACGGTAACCCCTGATATTCGTCATTTGATGATCTTAGGGACATTTTTCAATGCAATTGTCTGAAATTTTACACAAGGAGTTCTTTGTTGGTACTTTACTCCCTAGAAGAGGATTGTCTATATAGGTCCACGATATCGTATATATATCCCCATATAACGTTAGCCCCGATATTGGGTATTTTGATTATTTTAACCAAATTTTTCTATGAATTGTCTGAAATTTTACACAAGGAGTTCCTCGTAACTACTTTAAACCTTGAGTTCTCTGAGAATACTTTACCTCCTGAAAGGGAATTTTCTATATAGGCGTACGATATCGTATAGTTCCCATACAATGGTACACAATCCCCACCCCCAATTCCCTATTTTGATGATTCTTGCCAAATTGTTCAATGGAATAGTCTGAAAAATCACACAAGGAATTCTCTCTGAGTACTTTAACCCCTGGAAGAGAACTGTCTATATAAGTCTACGTTTTAGTATAACAATCGTATTACGCTACCCCGAGATATTCTGTATTTCTAGGATTTTCGCAACATTATCCACCGGAATTACTTCAAATGTCGTATTTTAAGTTCGTAATGGGTACTACAACCTATGACGGAAAATTGTCTGCGGTGTAGGGTATCATATAGTCGGCCCGCCCGACTTTTGACCTTTCCTTACTGGTTTGTAACATGAGAAGGAAGCGAGATTGGCCCATAGTTAATTTTGATGATCTTCACAGAATCACTTTCTGAGTCGATGTACGAATGTCAGTCTGTTCATGTATTTTTGTGAACAAAATGCAGGTCGCATTAAGTGAAATTCGATTCAGAATTAGATATGCCCCACATATGTATATTAGTTCCATGTGAAACCAAATTATACCTGTTCTAAAGCCAAATGTTGATAGGTGATATGATCTACTTCAAAAAAATTATTTTGTTACGCGGGCTCTACTAAATATGCATAGTGATGTAGGGTATCATATAGTCGGGTCCACCAGATTTTGGACTCTCGTTACTAGATTTTATTTAGCAATTTTTTAAGGCAATATTAAATAATACTTTATGTATTTTAGTATTGACCACCTTAATTCGGTCATTACTTTACGCAATTAAGTAGGTCGGCTTAGAAATGTTTCTACAATTGCCATTGGAATCACAATTTCACTTCGCGTTTGCTTTGGTAAAAGATTCACCCTAATGTATGAGAATATACATTTTGCTTACAAACTTAAGTTTGCATTTACAGTTCTGATTAAAACACACAACACAGGCAAGTCAAACTATTCGAAATGTTTCTGCGGAATCACATGTGGGTTTTGGAACGAAAATGCTGAAATTTTCTATGTGGTCTTCTGGTTTTCTCTGGTATTCTCATTTCACCAAAGAATTAATGACAGAATAAGCAGTGATTGCAAAAAATTCCAAAGACTCCCTATGATCTTTAATGTTGCAATACTTTTCGTCGGAATTGTGGGAAAAACACATAAGAACATTTGTTGACAATTGTTAACAAATGCCGTTTCGAATGCTCTTATGTGTTACAATGATGATCCACCTTTAAAAAGGCAAATTGGAATTGGTTGTACTTGAAAACCCACACACACTTAGACAGAATGTATTTAGGTCGTTTTAATGTTAGTGGAATAAAAGTAAGATCCAAAAAAAGACATTATTAAGAACTGTACAAATACTCGGCCATTTAATGCCTGCCTTAAAATTGTTGTAGGTGTGATTTGTGTAGCTAGGGAAAAGATATGTGGATTTATGGTTTCTATCGAATAATGTAATAAAATGTTATTAAAATCATAAAAATTGCACTTCTTAAAAATGACATTCGATCTCTAACTTTCGAATATTAGTTGTAGTAAGTAATTTAATTATTTCCGATTTAAAAACAGATAGTATGGTTATCATATCCTGTCACTATTCTCATTGTCCGGCAACAAATATTCTTCCAAATACCTAGGATTTTTAAAAAATTAGTAATTTCTAAAATTAGTGGATTCTTCTATAGGTATACAGCCTCAGCATTTATGTATGCTTTTTGGGGGACGTACCGAAATTCAAGCGTGATAGTGTGATTTCTTTATATTTGGCTGGAAAACCACAAGTGTATATCGTTAGAGCACTTCAGCATTTAAATGTGAATAAATCGTTTGTGTCTCGTACCATCGCTCGTTACCGTGATACTGGTAGCGTAGCCCGACGTCAAGGAAGTGGACAGCAACATCAGCAGAAATGGTTCGAAAAGTAAAGAAGCGACTTGATCGAAAACTGCGTCGCAGTGGCTGAAAAATGGCTCGTGAGCTGAACATATCGCAATATTCCCGAAAGTGGTGAACTGTCAAATTTGGTTTTCTCCGATGAGAAAACATTCGTTGTCCAGCAGTTTGTAAACAAACAAAATGATCGTGTTTACTTGCCAAAGAGGTCAGCTGAAAATGTGCACCTTCGGTTGGCCACTAAAATTCAAGCGCCGGCCATGGTGAGGGTATGTGCCGCCATAACAGCCGATGGTCAGTCTCCGCTCGTATTAATCGACTGTGTCATCAGAATAAATGCCGAATATTATCGCAAAAATATTCTGGAGGGTGTATTTAAGCCTTGGGCACGCAAACATTTTGGCCGCAGACCTTGGACAATCCAACAGCCACCCCAGAATGGTTACAAAATGAGGCTCCTCGCTTCATTTCCAGCGCACAATGACCATCAAAATTTCCGGATACCAATCCGTTGTACCATTATGTCTGAAGTATTTTGGAAAGCTAGGTTGGTACTAAAAATACCAAAGTGTCGGTCACCTCAAGCAAGCGCTTCGCCGGGAATGGGCCAAAATACCGCAGAGCAACATTTGGGCAGCGTGTGACGGTTTCATTGGCCGTTTGAAGGCTGTAAGGCCTTGGACAATCCAACAGCCACCCAAGAATGATTACAAAATGAGCCTCCTCGCTTCATTTCCAGCGCACAATGACCATCAAAATTTCCGGATACCAATCCGTTGTACTATTATGTCTGAAGTATTTATACCCTACACCATATAGTGGTAAGGGTATTATGTCTTTGTGCATTTGTTTGTAACATGGAGAAGGAAACGAGATAGACCCATAGTTACTTTTGAGAACCTTCATAGAATCACTTTCTGAGTCGATTTATGCATGTCAGTCCGTCTGTCCGTCCGTCCGTCCATCCGTCTGTCCATGTATTCTTGTGAACAAAATGCAGGTCGCATTTATTATCCGATTGAGATGAAATTTTCCAAACAATATTTTTTTGGCCCAAGGACGAACCCTATTGAAATTGGTGAGAATCGGATCAAATTTAGATATAGCTCCCATATATATCTTCATCCGATTTCGGGTTAAATGTGCACCAAATATTCACTATCAGTCCAAATTACCTGAATTTTGGCACACCCAACTGAGTTCGGCCAAGAAGCAAGTATATAAAATTTGGTTCAGAAAAATCGGTTCAGATATAGCTATAGCTCCCATATATATCTTTCATCCGATTTGGTGTTTAAGCCTCGCACATTCGTAATATGCACTCCACAAGAATGATATTTGGTACCAGATATAAGATACAGCCCAGAAATAGCTGTTTGTAATTTTATCGAAATCGGTTCAGATTTGGATATAGCTCCCATATATATCTTCATCCGATTTCGGGTTAATTGTGCACCAAATGGCCGATATAAGTCCAAATGGACTGAATTTTAGTACATCGGACCAAATTCAGCCTAGAAGCAAGTATATCAAATTTGGTGAAAATCGGTTCAGATATAGATATAGCAACCATATATATGTTTCATCCGATTTAGAGTTTCAGTCCCATACATTCGTAATATTCACTCCACAACCGTGATATTTGGTACCAGGTATTAGATGGAGCACAGGAATAGCTGTTTTAAATTTTATCGAAATCGGTTCAGATTTGGATATAGCTCTCATATATATCTTCATCCGATTTCGGGTTAAATGTGCACTAAATGGTCAATATCAGCCCAAAGCACCAGTCTAGAAGCTAATACGTAAAATTTGGAGAAACCCGGTTCAGAGATAGCTATAGTTCGTAAAATGCACGATAGAAATGATAGATTTTGATTTTGTACCAAATATCTCATAGAGCTCTGAGATGCCCTGTATAAACCTTTTTACGAGAGCTCTACTAAATATGCATAGTGGTGTAGGGTATCATATAGTCGGCCCCGCCCGACTTTTGAGCTTTCCTTACTGGTTTTATTTTTCATTTTTTCATTTTCAGGTTTCATTGGCCGTTTGAAGGCCATAATTCGTACCAAAGGTGACCAATTCGAACAAATCTAAATTTATTCTAAAATTTGATGCTATTTCCGACATTTTTTGCTTTCATTCAATAAAATTTAAAAAAAAAAATGTAAAAATTATGGCTTTTGAGTTGCAGTTTTTTTTTGTCTCGCCCTGTAGTCCCGTATTTGAGGTCCACTAAGGTCCAGCCTATATGCAGGACCACGTCTTCCTATATCGCGGATATAACGGTTTCCCTTTGAGCGGTATTTTTCGACGTATTTTTTTCAAGTTCCTTCAAAATAATGGAACTTAAAAGTTCGTCCCGGCTAAACTTAGCTGCTTTTTTACTTGTTAGCACTAAAAAAGTTGGCCAATTTATAAAACATATAAATTTATATTATAACTATATTATTTTGCAGAAATTTTTATATAAGCACAATTTGTAAATAAATTATATTTATAGGAAAATTGCGTTTCTTATCTAAAATCCATTTAATTTTCTATAGCTTGGCCGATTTGTCCGATAACAAATTTCGTTTACAAAAGGTTTCATTTCAATTGCAAAAAGTTTCATTTATTATGGAAATGCTATGCTAAAGATGTTGCGTTTCTCATTGTTGATTACTTGCAATACTAGACAACATCGATTTTGCTACACACATATGTCTACTGGCCATGTTAATAAACTATTCATATATGTACAGTCACTCTGTATGGGCAAAGCTATAAATATTCACCATTGTTATATGGAAAAATATCCTCCCAGTACTTTATCAATGTCTCAGGGTTTATTATGATTTTCTCACAGAACTTTCTTAATGCCTCTCATGATGATGAAAGTATCCAGACTAAAAAGTTTCTACCAGAAATTACATAATGTCTCACACATTCATACTAGAGATATTTACCTGCATTTTCTTTCGAATATTGCAATATATTTTCCATTTTTTGTGGCTTTGGATGTTTGCGACCATACTTGAGAATTTTCTCATAGATAAAATGTCAATACTGCCACATTCTTCTTTGATAGTTGGGTAGCGACGTAACGCAATAACACGAGGTCATATTGACTCGGATGTGCACTCCACATAATTGAGTGGTTTCTATGTTTCCTGCCATGGCATGACGGAACACATTAAAAAGTTGTTTAATATTTAAAGAACTGTAAAATTTTTTCCTGATTGAGAATTTTTTTTTTCTCAGGCAACTTTAATAAAATCGTTAATATACAAATATAACGCCCTTTATACATGCTTCAACCACATTCCTAAGTCAGATTGCCGACATACAGACCTCCCAGAATACCACACTGTAATTCATCAGTTTCATATCTTACACCTGATTTTGTTACAACAAATCGATTTTCATTTGATTGTCTCAAAGTGTTACAAATGTTATGTTAGCACAGGAACAATGTTCATTCTATTGTACAGTTCATAAAATTGGAATGTCACAGTAACGTTACACACTTGGTATCAACTACTTCAACTAAGAGTGTATATATGTACATGTTTCCATAAAACAGTAACAGCGATGATCGAAAACAAGTAGAAAAGCAGCAAAGTTAGGTCGAGCCGAACATTTTATAACCTTAACCATTCGTAAGGAACTTGAAAATTTTAAAAAAAATTCCGTTGAAAAATACCGTTCAAATGAAAACCTTTATATGGGGGCTATACGAAGTCGTGGTGCTGTATAAGTAATTTTTTGTCATAGGCTGTAGTAACGATTCCGAACTTTAAATACGAAATTCGAACAATTCCAATAAATAATGTCGCTAATATCGTCAAAATACCGAATAAAGGGAGATATCGTTGTATGAGGGCTATAAGACGTGGACCTGCTTAGACAAATTTTCCGTCATAGGTTGTAGTATCCATTATAAACTTTAAATACAAAATTTCACGCAATTATTGTGAACAATGTCGCGAAAATCCTGGAAATACATATTATCTTGGGGTAGTGTTAGATGGGTGCTATACTAAAACGTAGAGCCATATAGACAATTCCCTTCCAGGGGCTAAAGTGAACTCCTAGAGTTTAGAGTGAACTCCTTGTGTAGATTTCAGGCTATTCCATTGACAAATGTGGCTAAAATCATCAATTGTATGCGGGCTATACGATATCGTAAAGCTAAATAGAACATTTCACTTTCAGGGGGTAAAGTACTCGCAGAGAACTCCTTGCGTAGAATTTCAGACAATTCCATTAAATATTTGGCTAAAATCATCAAAATTCCGAGTATCGGGAGGTGCAGTTATATGGGGGATATACGATATCGTGTACCTGTATAGAAAAATCTTTTTCAGGGGGTAAATTAGCTCGAAGAAATGCTTGTGAAATTTTGGCTGCGGCCATTTTATGGGGGCCTTACCAAAACGGGAATCTCCATAGACAATTTTATACTTCAAGGATTGTCATCTACCAAGTCTTCTTTGATACCAAATTTGAAACAATTGGTGGAGAAGTGGTGATTATCGTTATATGTGCGCTATTGCAAAACGTGGAACTACATTTTCAATGTTCTGCCGCCAGAACAAGAAGCCGTTACTGTTGTGTTGGGGCTATTGGCAAATGTGGGACTTCGCTCAATTCCAATTATCAATGCTATTCCTAAGGTTATTATAAGCTCAACTCGAAAGAGAAAAGTAAAAGTAATAGCGCAAAAATTTCAAATTAAACCAGTAAGAAAAGCTAAAAAGTCGGGCGGGGCCTACTATATATTACCCTACACCACTATGCATATTTAGTAGAGCTCTCGCAAAACAAAGGTTTACATTGGGTTTTTCTGAGCTCTATGAGATATCAGGTACAAAATATGATTATGGTAGAGTGCATATTCCGAAAGTTGGAGATTTACACACCAAATCGGATGAAACATATATATGGAGCTAGAACTATATCTAAACCGATTTTCACCAGGTTTTAAATGTTAACTTCTAGAATGAATTCGCTCGGGAGTGCAACTTTTCACTCACTTTGGGCTGAAATTAGCAATTTGGTGCACAAGATACCTAAAATCGGATGAAGATATATATGGGAGCTATATCCAAATCTGGACCGAATTTGTTAAAATTTGATCTATGAATTGCTATGCTGTATCTGATATCTGGTGCTAAATATCAGTCTTGTGGAGTGCATATAACGAATGTAAGGAAGTTAAACACCAAAATCGGATGAAAAAGCTATAGCTATATCTGAACCGATTTTCACCAAATTTGAAACACATGCTTGTAGGCTGAATTCGGTCGGATGTAGCAAAATTCTCACCATTTCGACTGTTATTAGCCATTTGGTGCACAAGAAACCTAAAATCGGATGAAGATATATATGGGAGCTATATATAAATATGAACCGATTTTCACCAATTTAAATAGGGTTCGTCCTTGAGCCAAACAAATGTTATTTAGAGAATTTCATCTCAATCGATTAATAAATACGACCTGAATTTTGTTTACAAAAATACATGGACAGACAGACAGGCAGACGGACGGACATGCATAAATCGACTCAAAAATGTGATTCTATGCTGATCTCCAAAAGGAACTATGGGTCTATTTCGTTTCGTTCTCCATGTTACGAACAAATGCACAAAGACATAATACCCTTACCACTATGTGGTGTAGGGTATAAAAATTCCGTTTAAAAATGTTGTCAATAGACGAACGGACAGACATGGCTAAATCAACTTAAAATTTAATGATGTTACAAACGAAATGACAAACTTAATATTTGCTCCATAGTATTGTGGACAGAATAAAAACTTTCCAAAATGCATATACCTAGTTCGTAACCAGCAATGTGAACGGGGGAATCGGGATGTATATATAAACATATGTGTATCGTATGCCAGTGTGTTATATTAAAATATATTTTGTCATAATTTGTCAAACTTTTGCTGGTACTATAATCAATGTCTGTTTAACAGTTGAAAGCTCAACTGGATGCGGGTGCTGATTATGGGAGCTATTGAGTGCTTACTGTGTCAATACGAATATTTTTCAAGCACAGTGAAATTTCAACATGAATATATTGACAATAAAATAAATAAGAACAAAAAAATAAAAATAAATATTAAATAAAATAAGATATATGAAAAAACATTTTGAAACGCCGTTAATTAGTACCAAAAGAGTATAAAACAAGTTCGAGTCACGAGCTGTATAAGTTCAGCCTACGGCATTCAATATATAATCAAAGCATTTATTTAATTAATTTTATTTATTGATGTTAGCAATTTCGGGGTTGAAAAAAATATGTGAAAAATAACAATTAATTAGAGTTATAATTGTTAAAATTGTTGGTCCTTTGTAGGAAAGGACAAACAGGATTTTTTCAATAGTATCCATTTACGCTAAATACTGATTCACGGGTTTAGATTTCGGGTTAAATGTGCACCAAATGGCCAATATCAGCCCAAATGGACTGCATTTTGGCACTTCCCACGAAATTCACCTAACAGAAAGTGCTTCAAATTTTGGTGGAAATCGGTTCAGATATAGTTATAGCTCCCATATATATGTTCAATCTGATTTGGTGATAAAGTTCCTTACACGCGTAAAATGCACTCCACAGCAATGATATTTGATACCGAGCATCTGATACTGTTCGAAAATACCTCAGCCAAATTTTATCAAGATCGGTACAGATTTTATTATAGCTGCCATATACATTCATCGAATTTTACATTTATTGCTCACCATATATGTAATATAAAAATTGAATAGATTTTTTCATAATCAACAGAATTTTGTCATTCGATGAAACTCTGAAATTATTTAGCCATATTGTGAAAAATGGCCAAAAACCGCGTGTAAAAATGTTCAAGCTAGATAATCCTTGTACTGTTATCAGTAATATTGCCGAAGACAATAAATACCTAAAGTGAACGGATTCCAAGGAATAGTAACCTGAAAATTTCTAAAATATGGAAGAAAGGGGAACTTGTTTCATTATTTCATTTACTTTGCTATGTACATTTTCAAATCGCCTATACAGATGGATGTCTTCTATTTTAATTAATTTAATTTCATAATTTTCAGAGTTTTTCCTGTAATTATTTTTTGTACTGCACAGTATCCGCCCACTGTATTTACTTCAGAGATATGATAGAAACAAGTTAATCGAAAATAAGTTATAAAAAATATGTGTTTGTGCTGCCATGGAGTCAACACACCTTCTAAGATTATCCTTGTGGTAGGAATAAGCAACATCCTAGAGAAGGAGGTGTGTATCAGCACATTACTTGTGCTACGATATCTTTATAAAATACCCAAGGACTTTCAAGGATATTCTTTTTATCTTCATTCGTTTCTGTTCGAAAAAAAAAAACGTGATCAGAATAGAACATAATCCAAAATGAAAACAAAAATCAGGAAAATACCAAAAGTGAGAAAAACGTCGCCACAATTTGTGGCATAGAAGGTTGAAGATGCCATCCAAGGATGAAGTTTACCACAGACATATTATTTAATAGCAAAATAATTAATTATGTTCTTCAGACAAAATGGAAAAACTTTCATAAAAATGATAACATTGATATGTTTTGAGGTGGGGAGTGAATGTGTTCATATCGATTGTAATCGAATTTGTTAACAGGGCCGTATTCATGAATAAAATATTGAAGTTTCCACACAAAGTGTCATGAAAGTTTTTGTGGATATTAACGATGGAAGGAAATGTTTAATATTGCCATGAGATGTTAAATTACGTGAAGAGTAACATAAATCAGAAAATGTTCGTAAAACGGAGAATATATATTAATGATCAGTTTAAAATTCTAGGCCGATTTAGCGATGTTCGTCTGTTTGTTCCAATCACGCTATCTTTCAAACGAATTGAGATAGAAGACGCAAATTTGGCACACATGTGTATTTTATAGTAGACAGGATAGTAAATGGGTCATGTCGGTCCACGCTTTCGTATTGCCCCCATAAAACAATACCTCTCTATATTTGGTACTCGGACGATTTAAGACACTATTTCTACATGAAATGTTTTACATTCAGCAGAAATGGTTTTCTCCGATGAGAAAACATTCGTTGTCCCGCAGTTTGTAAACAAACAAAATGATCGTGTTTACTTGCCAAAGAGGTCAGCTGAAAATGTGCAACTTTTCATTGGCCACCAGAACTAAAGCGCCGGTCATGGTGCACACCATCATCATGACCATGGCCGCCATAACAGCCGATGCCGAATATTATCGCGAAAATATTCTGGAGGGTGTATTAAAGCCTTGGGCACACAGACATTTTGGCCAAAGATCTTGGACATTCCAACAGGACTAAGCACCATCGCCCTCAGCACGATAATGGTTACAAAATGAGGTTCCTCGCTTCATTTCCAGCGCACAATGGCCACCAAAATCTCCGGATATCAATCCGGAGGACTATTGTGTCTGGAGTATTTTGGAAAGCAATGTTGGTACTAAAAAAATCCCAAAGCGTCGATCATCTCAAGCAAGTGCTTCGCCGGGAATGGGTCCAAATACCGCAGAGCAACATTCGGGCAGCGTGTGACGGTTTCATTCGCCGTTTGAAGGGCATAATTCGTGCCAAAGACGACTAATTCGAACAAATCTAAACTTATTCAAAAATTTGATGCTATTTCCGACATTTTTTTCTTCATTTAATAAAATTAAAAAAATAGTAAAAATTATGGCGTTAGACTTTGTTGCAGTTTTTTTTATCTCACTCTGTATACATATTCTTGATCAGGATATAATTCTATGTCGATTTATTTAGTAAAGATTTACTGTCGTCGAATATTCGATTTGTATTCCATTGTAGCTACATTTCTTTGTAGTTCTGCAAATTTTTAAGCGATTTCATTGTAGTCATAATAAACAACGGCACGTATCAAGTTATTATGTAAATATTTTTTCACTCTACATTTTTTATTTTATTTGTAAGAAGGCAATTTTATACGAAGCATACGTTTATATTTTAATTTACTAAAATGTGCTTAAATATTTAATGCATTCCAATTTATATAAAAGTTTTGTTTTTAGTGCACATTTTATGCCATAAAGAATTTATATGCACATGCACATATCTACACATGTACATGTACAATAATGTGTTACATTGCAACCCAGTAGGAAGCCATTAGCATAACTTCTACAAATACGATTTCCTCGATTACGATAAACTCTCTTCTACCTAACAAAAATAAGTAAATGCGGTGAAATGTGATATGTATCGCTGTGCCTGTCCACAAACCTGAAATTATTAACTTTTTGGATAAATATGAATGTGTACGATATTTATATAACAAAACAAAAAATCCATGATAAGAAACGATGCATTCAGTCATCAGAAGCTAAAAATTGTAAATGTTTATAAGACCGGCATGATTATGCGGATGAAACCTTTAGAATAAAAACCCAGTAAAAAAAACAATAAGGAAAAGTCATATGTCAGGCGGGGCCGACAATATGATTCCCTACACCACCATACATATGTACTAGAGCTCAAGTAAAAAAATAATTTATTTGAAGTAGATCATACCTATGGCTTTAGAGCAGTTATAGTTCGGTTTCAGAGGAAACTAATATGTGGGAGGCATATCCAATTCTGAATCGATTTTCACTAAATTTGACGAAGACGTATTCATCCTGTATACCAAATAATATTGCTATACAGTGTAGGTAGGATTACTATAGACACAATAGTCCAATGGATTAGTTCCGGAGATTTTGGTGACCATTGTGAAGCGAGGAACCTCATTTTGTAACTATTCTTGGGTGGCGCCTGCTCAGTCCTGATGGAATGTCCAAGGTCTGCGGCAAACTGTTTGCGTGCCCAATGTTTTAATACACCCTCCAGAATATTTTCGTGATAATATTCGACATTTATTCTGATGCCAGGGTCGATTAAAACGAGCGGAGAGCCACCATCAGCTGTTATGGCGGTCCACACCATCACTTGGCAAGTAAACACGATCATTTTGTTTGTTTAAAATCTGCTGCACAACGAATGTTTTCTCATCGGAGAAAACCAAATTCAGCAGTTCACCACTTTCGGCCACGCGAAGCAACCCTCTTTAGCTCTCTTGAGTCTATTACCTTTCTGTTGCGGTGTAAGTTCTTGCATTTTTTTTATTTTAATGGCTTTACCCCGAGCTCATTTTTCAATATTTGCCGAATGAAACATTGCGATATATTCAGCTCACCAGCCATGTTTTGACCACTGCGACGCGGGTTTCGATCAAGTCGCTTCTTTAATTTTCGAACCATTTCTGCTGATGTTGCTGTTTTCTTCCGTCCACGTCTTCACCTTGACGTCGGGCTACGCTACCAGTATCACGACAACGAGCGATGGTACGAGGCACAAAAAATGTATTCACATTTCACATTGGATAGCTCTAACGATAACCACTTGTGGAAAATTCTCAACAATATGTTTTTGTACGCTTGTAAACAATATAATGAGCTGTCACTGGAATAATTTATTTGGTGAAACTCGGTTCGGCTTTTGTGCATTTGTTTGTAACATGGAGAAGGAATCGAGATAGACACATAGTTACTTTTGAGAATCCTCATAGAATCACTTTCTGCACTAAAAAATACCAAAGTCTCGATCACCTCAAGCAAGCGCTTCGCCGGGAATGGGCCAAAAACCGCAGAACAACATTCGAGCAGCGTGTGGCGGTTTCATTTGCCGTTTGAAGGCCATAATTCGCACCAAAGGTGACCAATTCGATAAAATCTAAGTTAATTTTAAGATTTTATGCTATTTCCGACATTTTTTGCTTTCATTCAATAAAATTAAAAAAGTAAAGATTACGGCGTTTGACTTTCTTGCAGTTTTTTATTTCACCCTGTATGTAATATTCTTCCAGATGGTATATATCTCAACACATCGGACAGAATTCAGCCTAGAAGCTAGTATATGCTATTTGGTGAAAATAGCTAAGATATATGGTATTTGGATATTTGGTACCATGTACCAGGCTCAGATTTGGATTTAGCTCCTATATATATGTTATTCGGGTTTCAGGTTTATTGTGCACCAAATGTCTAATATCATCCCGAATGGAATGAATTTTGGCACATCCGACTGAATTTAGAATTGAAGTAAGTGCTTTAAATTAGGTGAAAATCCGTTCAGATATAGCTATATCTCGTATATACATGTTTCATCCGATTTTGTATTTAAGTCCTTCACACTCCTATAGTGCACTCCACATCTACGATGTTTGGTGATAGCTTTCAGAAACAGAATATGAACACTTCATAAATTTTATGGACATCAGTTCCGATTTATCTTCATCCGATTGGATTGATTTTGGTGAAAATCGGTTTAGTCACAAATTTCCAATCTACACTGCTCCTAAGTCATAATATGTATGTATGATATACTCTATGCGTGAATAAATTATTTTAAATGTGTATTTTTAATAAAAACCTGCTTGCGTTGTTGTTTATATATGTTTAGGTTTTTATACCCTACAACACTATGTGTTGGGGGTATTATAAGTTTGATTGGGCCAGAATTTATGTAACACCTCGAAATATTGGTTTCCCATATAGGAAAGTATATATGGATATTCCTAGCTCGCCGAGCTGAGTCGATCTAGCTATGTATGTCCGTCCGTCCGTCTGTCCGTCTGTCCGTCTGTCCATGTTAATTTGTAATCACGCTACAGGTCGCAATTATGGTCCGATCCTTACGAAATTTTGCACGAAGGTGGGGTTAGGGTCAGAATAGAAGCCTATTTCTTTTGGAGATGATCGCCAAATGTTTAGGGGTTGAAATGGACCAAATACTGAAAAAATGTCGGATTTTGCAGTAGCTATACAGGTCGCAATTATAGACCAATCGACGCGGTATTTCGCATGTAGCTAGAGTTTAGGGCGGGGAAGAAGCCTACCAATTTTGGTGGTCATCGGATAATATTTAGCGGGTAAAATAGACCCTATCTTTTGTGTTGAAAAAAATCAAAATTTTTCATTAAACCGCGAATATTTTAAATCCCGGCGAAATCACAAAGCCATGACAAGGTTACTTCTGACCTTTACATTGATGTTAACATCCAACAAATCGGATATATAGCAAAATATGTGCGATATATATGTCTATCAAAGAAGATATGCTTGAAAGAACTCTTATATCTCGAGAACGGCTGAACTGATTTCGACAGTTCTCATTAATTCAGAATGGCCTCTTCGCAGGAAAGAAAAAACCTCTAAAAAAATATCATAAAAATATCTCTCTAAAGATGAAAATATTGGTTTTGTAATATTTTCTCATATTTTTTTAATTTTGTCATATTTTTGGCATATTTTCATTTTGAATTAAACATTTGGTAATATTTCTACAGCTAACAAAACTAAGTAGTTAGGATATTAGGATATCATATACAGATCGCATTTATGGCCCGATCCTTACGAAATTTTGCATGGGTATAAGATAAGGGTCAGAATAGAAGCCTACTCTTTTTGGAAATGATCGCCACATATTTAGGGGTTGAAATGGACCAAAAAACTGCAAAATTGTCAGCAGATCTTAATTATCACCCGATCCTCATGCACATTTGAATGGGGGTTACCGGACATTGCAAAAGCCAAGCAGTTTCTAATGGCCATCCAAAAATATTCAATGTGTGAAATAGTTTGCCAACTTTTGTAGACAAAATACGAAAATGTCCGTTCCAGTGACTTTTTGGAGAATTCACAAACACCGGAAAGACGCACTTCTGACTATTTCGTTAACGCTAATTTCGTTGAAGAATATAGTCAAATGTCTGTATCTCAAATAGATGCGTTTCAGTCAAAAAACAATAATAAATGTTAATCTTTTGCCACATCTGAGGGATTATAGGTGTTTGGGAAATATTGGTTCCAGATCTAGGAAGACCATTTAAGTGGAACATCTACCAATAAATTGGAAATGAGCAAATTAGTTTAAGTTGCTATTATTCGAAAATTAGAGAACGAAACCTGATGGCTTTCTTTTATTATTTGTCACAATATCTTGTGGAATTTATTCGAGTATCTCGCCTATATAAACTGTATCGTTTATTATAGTGTTGTAGGGTATTCAACGGTCGGCCCCGCTCGACTGTAGCCTTTGCTTACTTGTTTTTTTATTCATTTTGTTCCAGTAACATGACAAAAGCAGACAAATTACAACTGTAATTATAAAAAAATACAACGAAGAAAGTTGAAAACACATCTACATATACAAGAGAAGAAAAGTAAACAGGATAAAGCGTTTTCTTCAGGGCAGTGAAAGAAGAATAACTAAAGAAAAATACAAAAAGGTTGAAAAACCTTGAGGCAATGCAACTTCCGAACGAAATAAAGTGGATTATTAAAATTTTACTCAGCTGTATTGGTATTGAAAATGGGCTTTATAGGTCCACGTCTTGGCATAGCCGATAAATTATAGGTTTTCTGGGTGTTTTAGTCTCAATTTTGACCTGCATTTGCCGTAAATTGACAGGTTTTGGTATTCGGTATTCAGTATTTTAATGATTTGTGTCACACTTTTCATCAGAAATCCTATGACAGAAAATTGCATATGCAGATCCACATATTTATATAGCCCCATATAACAGAACCAGCCTATCTTCGGTATTATGATGATTTTAGTGACATTATTCACCGGAATTTTTTCACACTTCGTATTTGAAGTTGCCAGGGAGTGTTTCAGCCAATCGCCGAAAATTGTATACGCAGGTCCAGGTCTTCCCCATATAACGGTATCTCTCTATATTCGGTATTTTGATGATTTTAGCGATATTATTGACCGCAATTGTTTCTAAATTCATATTTGCAGTTCCCAATAGGTACCTGTGACAATAAATTGCCTATGCAGATCCAGGCCTTCGTATAGCCCCTATATATTGGTACCTCCCGATATTCGGTATTTTGATGATATTAACTACATTAATCACCGGCATTGTTTTAAATTACGCATTTGCACTTCGTAATATGTACAACAGCCTGAGACAAAATTGACTATGCAGGCCCAGGTCTTCGTATAGCCCTCGTATAACGGTATCTCCCTATATTCGGTATTTTTAAGATTTTAGCGACATTATTGGCCGCAATTGTTTCAAATTTCGTATTTTTAGTTCCTAATATGTACTATAGCCTGTGACAATAAATTGCTTATGCAGATCCAGGGCCTTCATTCTTGTTTTATGAAAATGTGAAATGAAATTTTTTGTAAAGGAAAGAAATATCAAATGAAAAATTTTATAAAGGAAATTTTTTTTATTTCATATTTTCATAGAACAAGAATCAACTCCATGGTCTATAGCCCCTATATATCGCTACCTCCTTTTATTCGGTATTTTGATGATATTAGCTACATTATTCACCGGAATTCTTTCACATTTCGTGTTTGAAGTTCCTAATGAGCGCTTCAGCCTATCACCGAAAATTATCTATACAGGTCCGGGTCTTCGTATAGCCTCCATATAATTGTACCTCCCTATATTCGTTATTTTGCTGATTTCAGCGACACTATTCACCGGAATAATTTCAATTTTCGTATTTAAATATTGTAACTGCCTATGAAAAAATGCAGATCTACGTCTTCGTATAGACCCCATACAACGATAACTCCCTATATTCGGTATTTTTAAGATTTTGACAGAATTTATTTATAATTATTTGCTAAAATTTTTTATTTTTTTTTTTTTGGAAAATTTCCATTTTGTTAGTTTGCCCCAAGGACGAACCCTATTAGACAAAATTTAGATATAGCTCCCATGTATATCAACGTTCGGTTTGTCTTTTATTGTGCACCAAATGTGTAAAATGCATCCAAATTGGATCGAAGTTGACGGTCCACATGAGGCTTGATCAAAAATTTGGAATTTGTTAAAAATCGATTAGGGTATAGCTCTCATATATATGCCCATCTTAGACCCTCGCAGCCTTAATATGCTCTCTAAAACCACGACATATATTCGGAAAAATATATAAAATATATTTCATAAATAACTTTGCCAAATTTGATAGAGGTCGGTTCAGATTTGGATATAGCTCCCATATATATACTTATCCGATTTCAAGTTTATTGTGCACATAATGGTTAATATAAGACCTAATTGAATGGATTTTGGCACGTACGACCGTTTTTAGCCTAGAAGCAAGTACTTAACATTTTCGGAAAATCGGTTCAGATATATCAGATAGCATTCTTATATACATTTAATCCGATTTGTTGTTTAAGTCCCTCACATTCACAATATTAGATACAACAGATATTAGATATAACTCAGAAATACCTTTGCCAGATTTTATCGTGATCGGTTTAGATTCGGATATAGCTCTCATATATGTTGGCTATAATAATCAAGTTTATTGGGCACCAAATTGTTAATAAAAGCCCGAATTGAATGGATTTTTGGACATACGACCGAATTCCGCCTTGAAGGAAGTACTTCAAATTGCATCTGATTTTGTATTTAAGTCCCTCGCACTCCTAAAATGCACTGCATAACAAGGATATTTATAGCATAACAATTCGCCTTCTAAATTTTATAGAGATCGTATTTGAATTGAGCTTTCTTTACTGGCTTCAAATGTTGGAATTCCGAAGAACAGGTATACAGGTCCCGGTTAATGTGATATATATATATATATATATATCGTACACCAAAACGTATACACCAAAATTAATATATCGAAGATCTCATATCTTGTGGCAATTTCTTCAACGAGGAAGCATAGTAGTTTTGGTGATAATCGGAGAATTTTTAAGGGTTATTAAAGTTTCTATCCATTCAATATTGCGCTAATATACAATTAATAACGACCTTAGTTGGCATGATTTACTTCACGTACATTTACAGTATAAACGTGTAGGTCTCCTAACTATGTATAATTGCGTGTTCTATCCCATAGTCGACCTCTCTCGATATTCATCCCTTTCCTTTTGCCAACTTCTAGACCACAGCACAGACTCCGACTGGCTATGATATGAATAAAAACTAGAACAACAAATAAATGTTGTTTTTATCTAAAAATAAAAACACAAACTGATAAGCAGATTTACTCTTGTATATTTAAAAACCAAAAAAGATAAATAACACGGAATTCCGGAGTGCCAAAACAAAACCAAATAAAAACATTTCATAAATTCGACTAGTATTAATTAATAAAATCAATTCAATAGATATAAACTGGATTTCGAATATAAAATTGTGTTGTCGCTGTTCAGCACAGCTGTCAAGCATCAGTGGACACGACTTAATGCCTAACAGGCATACATCGGTTCACTGACAACTAAATATTATTAAATAAAATTCATATATGATTTGTACAAACAAATATAAACAATTTACTATATAATAATACGATACACAATCAAAAGTATACAAGTATGAGCCGATAAAAACTAATAAGTGCCTAATCATATGGCAAGTTCTTTCCATTAATGCTGGCATTACTAATTTTGAATACTGATTATATAAAATACTAGCTGAATATTTGTTATAAAGGAATATTTGTTGGTTAAAATTCAAAAATGTCAAAATCCTAATTATTGTAATACTTAAATGGATAGACAAATAAGTAGCTCGGTATACCAACGCGTGAACATGCCAACAACAGCTGACAATGAAAAAAGCAGGAACATGCCAACTTTAGTCCGCATACATGAAGGTTCGAATTTATTAATTCCATAGCAAGTGCCAAGCGTGCAGGAGACGGCAATCTTTTAGAGTTAAGTTGCATTTCTGTTGCAATTAGAGAATTCGAGGTAACAACATACTTCCGCGTAATAATCGTATCCTCAATTAAATCGTTGTGTAGTTTTTTACTGTTAGCTTAACCCCATTGCAAAGGCGTTGTGGGTCAATGCTTCTTTATAAACTCATATCCCAATTTGAACCGATTTCAATATAATTTGACAAAATTTACTTTTACACCAAATTCCGTCACACCTCCCATATTTCATTGAAATTAGAGGTACATACCGTGTTTGGTGCATCAAATATGTGAAATCGGTCGAGTATCTATACGTGGGAGCTATATCCAAATCTTAACCGATTTCTTATTAATTTGTCAAATTTATTATTGACACCAAATTCCGTCACACATTCTGAATTTCATTGGAATCGGATATACATATCGGGTTTGGTGCATAACATACATGGAATCGGAAAATATATATGAGAGCTATATCCAAATCTGTGCCGATTTCAATATAATTTGACAAATTTATTTTTGTACAAAATTCAGCCTCTCATGCCGAATTTTATTGAAATTAGAGATACATACCGTGTTTGGTGCATCAAATCGGGCGAGTATCTATACATGGGAGCTATATCCAAATCTGAACCGATTTCAATATAATTCGACAAATTTATTTTTTGATCAAAATCCCGTTACACATTCCAAATTTCATTGGAATTAGAGATATATAACGTGTTTGATGTACCAAATACATGAAATTGGCGCAAAATATATATGGGAGCTATATTCAAATCTGAACCGATTGGCAAATTTATTTTTGTTCCAAGACTGTTTGTTTTGAGACGGTATCTGTAAGCAATCAACAGATATGTGCATATAAAATCTAAATTTTTGGGAGGTACTTCCGACTTGGATGCTTATCTCCAGTTCCAAGTGTAATTTCAAAAATTTAAAAGCTTATGTTAGTTTCAGGCGATGTTGTGGTATACTTGGAAATTTTTCAGAACATTTTTAGCAGTTTTGGAGTCCATAAATTACAAACATACAAACATTTTCCTTTTTTGTTTAAATAGATAATCATTCCAAATTTTAACCCTTTGTGGGGAAGGTACATTACAAAGTGGACAAATATTGTGAGTTTTCGTACCTGACATACACCTAATACAAATATTGGGATTTTTTAAAGTTTGAACAAAATCGAATGATCAGTTCGATTTCTACGAGGTAAATTATTTGCTTTGACAATTTTGACCTTTTGTGTGGGGTAGAACCAGAAGGAGTGAACCAATGTTGTTCATCTCCGAACTCGATCTAAGTGCTTCAATAATATTACGATGTAACAAGTTTGAATCAAATCGGATACACCCTTCCAGAGTTATCGAGCGCAACACCTCTCCATATGTCCTTAAACGGATTTGTTCGAAAGAAACCTAGGATCTAAAACCGTTTGGTGCGCTTTAGCCGTATCAATTGATATATACCCTCTGTAGCCAAATTGCTGAAGATATAAAAAAGCACCATCTCTTCTTAGTTTAATTTTGGTTGATACCGATCAGAAGCTATAGTGATTTCCACGGAGGGACATACAAAAGGCGGACGTGTGAGATCTGAAATGCTTATTTCTTGGAGTTAAAACGGAATAACTATGATGGAGGGTATAAAAAACATTTTGTGTGCATTTAACAAGTTAACAATCAGTAAATTCAGCCGGACCAAACTTTGAATACCCTCCACCAATACCGAATATAGCCGATATATTGTGGTCTCTACGACGTGAACCTACGTAGGCTTCGTTTGTCATAAGCCATTACCATATTCAAATTCGAAACTTGAAATAAACGGTGAATAATGTAGCTAAAATCATCGAAATACCGTACATAGGGAGGTACCGTTACATCAGAGCTATACGAAGACCTGGACCTGGGGGCTATTTGAAAACGAGGACCTACATGGCCCATTTACGAACTTAACCTGCCTACTGGTAAAATAAACATGTCTGCAAAATTGTTGATCTCATAGTTACCCCTGCAGCTTCCCAGAATTAATTCTTAAATATAATATTGTCTGTATTTGGACACAAACAACTTAATTCATTTCGGTCAATTTTTTTTTTTAATATTTATTTTTTTTGTCGTGTTCGTTTGTTTTTAATGGACCTCGCATATTTTTTTGTAATATAGCTATACAAAAACCGAAAAAATTACAGAATTCCAGAAGTGGAATTCTTCACCTATTTTCGGTTTCGCAATCAGCACCAAAAACTATAAGTGTTTTTTGTGGGAACCGAATTCTATGGAAAATATCGTGGTGATAGGATCATAGCTGCAATGGCAATCACGACTTAAATCATTGAAAATTATTTTTGAAAAATTTCTGCTCTTCAGTCGAATGACACAAATACACACATTTAAAGCTATTGGAATGCCATCAATGCAAACATACATACGTTTATCAATAACAGTACATTTAATAATAAATCACATATTTTGAAAGAACAAATAGAAGAGAAGAACTGAAATCGCATTTATCATTTTCGTATTTATTAGAACTAACAAATACAAAAATTCATGAGCAATAAATTTTTGATGCATACGTAAATAAAATAAAAATATTTAAAAACAATGCTGCATATTTATGTTTAATTTGCAGAAACTCGGAGAATATCGTGTACGGCTAGTATATGTGTGGGTGTGTGTGTATGATATATAGTGAATACAAATTACCACAAATTTCTATAAAAAGACTACAATTATACCCCACACCACATAGGGATAATGGTACACCAAATGGTCAATATCAATGCAACTGACATGCATCTTAGCACATCCGACCGAATTCAGTCTAGAAGTAAGTGCATAGAATTTGGAGAAAATCGGTTCAGATATAGATTTAGCTCCCGTACATATGTTTCACTCAATTTGGTGTTTAAATCCCTCACATACGTCAATACACTCCATAAGAGTGTTAAAGTTTCTCATATGCGTAATATGCACTCCACAACAATGACATTTGATACCGGGCATCAGATACTGCTCGAAAATAAATCAGAGAAATTTTATAGAGATATTTTAAGATTTTTATACAGCTTTGATACACACCTTCATCAGATTCGATGGTTATTGGTCACCATATGTGTAATATCAGCCTATTTTGAATAGCGTTTTTGATATTCAACCGAATTTTACCATTTGGTGAAACTTGGTCCTGTATATCCATTGCTCCAAAAAATAATTATACATACAACACAATGTGTTGACAATTCTCTTTCAGGGGATAAAGTAAACCCAAAGAACTCCTTGTGTAGAATTTCAGACAATTCCATTAAAAAGTGTAGGTAAAATCATTAAAATACCAAATATCGGGGGGTACCGTTATATGGGGGCTATACGATACCGTGAACCGATCCTCGAACTTGACCTGCCTGCAGACAAAAGACAGATCTTTGCAAAATTTCAGCTGCCAATCTTAATTCGCTTTGACTGTAGTGTGATTACAACAGACGGACGGACGGGCAGGGCTAAATCGTCTTACGCTGATCAAGAATATATATACTTTGTTGGGTCTAAAATTATTAATTCGATGAGTTACAAACGGAATGACGATCTAATATACCCTCCATACCATGTATGGTGGAAGGTATAAATATTCGGACTGAATTAGGATATAATGCAAAATTGGATGTTATTCGAATAACTTGCAACAATTACTAAAATGGTCATTTTATATAAATTAATTCCTGTAAACTTCAGGTACATCAGGAAAATATACTTTCAGTTGCAGGATACTTAACCCGAGAGGGTAAATTTAATTGATGATTGTAAAAAAATTGCAACAAAGTCAAACGACATAATTTTTATTTTTTTTTTTTTTAATTTTATTGAATGAAAGCAAAAAATGTCGGAAATAACATCAAATTTTAGAATAAGTTTAGATTTGTTCGAATTGTTCACCTTTGGCACGAATAATGGCCTTCAAACGGCCAATGAAACCGTCACACGCTGCCCGAATGTTGCTCTGCGGTATTCTGGCCCATTCCCAGCGAAGCGCTTGATTGAGGTGATCGACACTTTGGTATTTTTTAGTGCCAACCTTGCATTCCAAAATACCCCAGACACAATAGTCCAACGGATTGGTATCCGGAGATTTGATGGCTATTGTGCGCTGGAAATGAAGCGAGGAACATCATTTTGTAACCATTCTTGGGTGACGTGTGCTGAGTTCGATGGTGCTGAGTCCTGTTGGAATGTCCAAGGTCTGCGGCCAAAATGTTTGCGTGGCCATGGCTTTAATACACCCTCCAGAATATTTTCGCGATAATATTCGGCATTTATTCTGATACCTCGGTCGGTTAATATGAGCGGAGAGCGACCATTGGCTGTTATGGCGGCCCACACCATCACCATAGCCGGAGCTTGAGTTTTGGGGGCCAACCGTAGGTGCACATTTTCAGCTGACCTCTTTGGCAAGTAAACACGATCATTTTGTTTGTTTACAAACTGGTGGGCAACGAATGTCGGAGAAAACCAAAACTTTCGGTCAAACGAAACAATTCTTTAGCTCTTTTGAGTCTATTTTCCTTCTGTTGCGATGTAAGTTCTTGCACTTTTTTGGAATTTCAATGGCTCCACCCCGAGCTCATTTTTTCAATATTTGCCAAATGGAATATTGCGATATGTTCAGCTCCCGGGCCATTTTGCGGCCACTGCGATGCGGGTTTCGATAAATTCGCTTCTTTAATTTTGGAACCATTTCCAATTTCCATTGTGGTTTTTCAGCAAAATATAAAAAGCACACTATCACGCTTGAATTCCATCACGAATAACTTTTTTCCTGAAAATTCTCACCAAAATATTTTTGTACGCTTGTAAAAAACATAATGAGCTGTCACTGGAATTATTTTAACAGCTGTCAGACGAGTGACTTAGAAATACAGCAGTCTGAAGTTGGTTGCAGTTTTATCATCTCACCCTATATATTTAACCTTTCCTTACAGGATTTGATCCTCAGATTTTGTGAAGATTGACGAAATAATTTTGAAGTTTTTCTATTTTCTATTCGAAAGTAAATACATTTTCTGCAGAAAATCCATGCGAAAGGAAACTCTAATTCCATATGACCACACAACTGTTGTACAGAAATTCGAACTGAATTTGGAAACAATGTTGGCTTGGATGTAATTCAGATAATTTGTAACAATTACCAGAATAAAATCGTCATTTGATACAAATTAATGCCTGTCTGCTTTGCATATAAACTTTAGATATATCAAGAACATATATTTTCAGTTTCAGGATACTTAACCCAAAAGGGTTAATGTAATTGATGAGTGTGTTATAATTTTGTACTCCAATTGGAACATTTCGAATTTTATATAATAATTGCAAAATATGTTGAAATACTTCAGAATAATTCAAGACTTTTTGTGAATTAAATAAAAATCGTTTAACAAAAATACTTCTCAAGTGCAAAAAATTAAAGATGACAGCTTAATGTTTATCCAAAACAGTAGATTACCTTGAACGCAATCAGTCGGAACGTGTCTGATGTGTACCATAAATGCCTATGTGAATATGGAGATTGGCGCGTGTATATTGGAGTAGTGTGTGCGGGCGTATGGAAATGTTACAGTAGCACAAAATGCATACAGTTGCCAGCTGAAACACTCATAAATCATTTCATAATCAATTTTCAGTTGACATGTTTACCGGAGTGTGGATGTGTGTGTGTGTCAGTTCAACCGTACGAATGAAACTTGTACTAGGGCAATGGCATTTATATACACTTCACATGTCAATCTACCTACTACACAGGGGCGGCGGATTGAGGAATACGAAACTTACATTTTAAAAATATTAATAAACCTTAAAGGATAAAATTTTGAAATGCACAAATGTTTGTAAATGAAATATACATTGGCAAAAATTCTTAAATATAGGGCAAAGTTAACTTATGAGGTGACACGATAAGGCTAGCTGCTGTCTTCTTTTGCTATTAAAACTCATGTTTTGAATAGAAATTAAAAAAATATATATTTCTATTGTTTCTATTATTTCCCATTTTCTTCCTATTGGATGCATTTTACACAGAAAAACTTTTGCCAGCAAAGAGAACTCTCTCCCTGTGTGACCCTATGAAACTGGCCTTGACCTACAGTTTCCATAGGAATAACCTATAATACCCAAAACCTATCTGTATAGACTGACGTGCTTCCCGCAACAAATATATGTTTACAATTCATAAAAAATAATTTTCGATTAATTATTACGACTTTAGTGCAATTAATATTTGAAATTGGAAAGGAAATATGTATATATGGGAGCTAGAAGAAATTACTATTAATCGATTTCCAATAATTTTCACAGAGTTTTCTAGATTCGCTCCAAATAGTATTGCTGTAGGGTAAATTTTTCTATTTTGGAAAGATTTAAATTTCATATCGGGTGAAGTGGGAATTGTAGCCATATTTAGTCCAATCTTGAAAAACCTTAAAATTTGAGCTTAAAAAAAACAGCTAAGTTCTGCCGGGCCGAACTTTTAACACCCTCCACCATTTAGAAGGAACTTGCAAAATGTTCAGCAAATTTCGTCGAAAAATTCCGTGTAAACGGAAACCGTTATATGGGGCTATACGAATACGAGGACCTGCATACGCAGTTTTTAATCATAAGCTGTAGTATCCATTAGGACCTTCAAATACGAAATTTACAAAAATTCCGGTGGATAATGTGGCTAATATCATCAAAATACCGAATAAAGTGAGGTAAATACAGGGTGAGATGAAAAAACTGCAACCAAATTCAGACTGCTGCCATTTCTAAGCCACTTGTCCGACAGATGTTAAAATTATTCCAGTGACAGCTCATTATATTGTTTACAAGCTTACAAAAACATTTTGGTGAGAATTTTCCAGAAAAGAAGTTATTCGAGACGAAATTCCAGCGTGATAGTGTTATTTCTATATATTTGGCTGGAAAACCACAAGTGGCTATCGTTAAAGCACTCCAGCATTTAAATGTGAATAAATCTTTTGTGTCTCGTGCCATCGCTCGTTACAGTGATACAGGTAGCGTAGCCCGACGTCAAGGATGTGGACGGAAGAAAACTGCAACATCAGCAGAAATGGTTCGAAAAGTAAAGAAACGACTTAATCGAAACCTGCGTAGCAGTGGCCGAAAAATGGTTCGTGAGTTGAACATATAAAAATATTCCATTAGGCAAATATTGAAAAATAAGGTTGGGTAAAGCCATTGAAATTCCAAAAGCGCAAAAATTTAAACCGCAACAGAAAGAACATAGATTCAAAATGCTAAAGAGTAGCTTCGCTTGGCTGGAAGTGGCGAACTGCCGAATTTGGTTTTCTCCGATGAGGATGCATTCGTTGTCCAGGAGTTTGTAAACGAACAAAATAATCGTATTTACTTGCCAAAGAGGTCAGCTGAAAATGTGCACCTTCGGTTGGCCACCAGAACTCAAGCGCCGGCCATGCTGATGATATGGGCCGCCATAACAGCCGATGGTTGCTCTCCGCTCGTATTAATCGACCGTGGCATCAGAATAAATGCCGAATATTATCGCAAAAATATTCTGGAGGGTGTATTAAAGCCATGGCCACGCAAACATTTTGGCCGCAGACCTTGGACATTCCAATAGGACTCAGCACCAACGCACTCAGTACGAACCACCCAAGAATGGTTACAAAATGAAGTTCCTCGCTTCATTTCCAGCGCACAATGGAATCTCCGGATACCAATCCGTTAATCTATTGTATCTGGAGTATTTTGGATAGCAAGGTTGGCACTAAAACAAGCGCTTCGCCAGGAATGGGCCAAAATACCGCAGAGCAACATTCGGGCAGCGTGTGACGATTTCATTGGCCATTTGAAGGCCATAATTCGTGCCAAAGGAGACCAATTCAAACAAATCTAAACTTCTTCTAAAATTTGATGCTATTTCCGACATTTTTTGCTTTCATTCAATAAAATTTAAAAAAAAATGTAAAAATTATGGCATTTGATTTTGTTAAAATTATTTTTATCTCACCCTGTATATGTATAGCTTATACGAAGACTTGGACCTGCATAGACAAGTTCCTGTCATAGTTTGTAGTACTAATTACGAACTCAAATATGAAATTTGAAATTGTTAAATAGACTCAGAATTTTACGCTGATCAGAAATATATAGCTTTATTTGATCTGACATAAGTATTTCGAGGATTTTCAAACGGAATGACAATGTTAAAATACCCTCCATAGTATGGTGGAGGGTATAACTAGTAGCCAAAGACTATAGTCGGCGGGGCCGGCCATTTGGCACATTTCGGATATTATTCACAAATCTGAAACCAATATTTTCCAAAAACATACTCTTACCCCGTGCAAAATTCCGTGTAGATTGATCTATAATTTTCTGTTTATTTCAACACCCAAATAATTTGCGACATCATCTGACCCTGACATCTGACCTCCATAATAAATTTCATGAGGATCGGGCCATTAATGCGACCTATAGCCCGATTACCAGTTAACTTGACAGACGGACGGACATTTTTTGCTTTCATTCAATAAGATTTTAAAAAAGTGTAAAAATTATGGCGTTTGGCTTTGTTACAGTTTTTTATCTCATCCTGTATATGTATAGCTTATAAGAAGACTTGGACCTGCATAGACAAGTTCCTGTCATAGTTTGTAGTACTAATTACGAACTCAAATATGAAATTTGAAATTGTTAAATAGACTCAGAATTTTACGCTGATCAGAAATATATAGCTTTATTTGATCTGACATAAGTATTTCGAGGATTTTCAAACGGAATGACAATGTTAAAATACCCTCCATAGTATGGTGGAGGGTATAACTAGTAGCCAAAGACTATAGTCGGCGGGGCCGGCCATTTGGCACATTTCGGATATTATTCACAAATCTGAAACCAATATTTTCCAAAAACATACTCTTACCCCGTGCAAAATTCCGTGTAGATTGATCTATAATTTTCTGTTTATTTCAACACCCAAATAATTTGCGACATCATCTGACCCTGACATCTGAGAATCGGGCCATTAATGCGACCTATAGCCCGATTACCAGTTAACTTGACAGACGTACGGATGTACATAGTTAGATTTGTGACAAAATGAAGGTCGCCTTTATTATCCGTTTGAGATGAAATTTTCCAAACAATATTTATTTAGTCGAAGGACGCGCCCTATTGAAATTGGTGAGAATCAGTTCAAATTTAGATGTAGCTCTCATATATATCTTCAACCGATTTCGTGTTAATTGTGCACTACATGGCCAATATCAGTCCAAATGACCTGCATTTTCCACCGAATTTAGTCTAGAAGTAAGCACATCAAATTTGGTGAAAATCGGCTCAGATATAGTTATAGCTCCCTCATATGCGTAATATGCACTCTAGAAGAATGATATTTGGTACAGATAACTTATTAAGCTCTAAAATACCTCTGTTAAATTTTATCGTGATATCGGATTTCGATAGCTTCCATAAATATTTTTATGCCATAAAAGGTTTTGCGCACCAAATGGCTAATATCAGCCTAAATGGAGTGAATTGCGGCACTTCCGACCGAACTCAGCCTAGAAGCATGTACTTCAAATTTAGTGAAAATCGGTATAAATAAAGCTATAGCTCCCATATATGTTTCATCTTGTTTGATGTAATCATGCGTAATAAAAAATAACCCTGCCAAATGTTATATGTATCGTTTTAAATATTATAAAATGTTTTTTTTACCTTAAATAACTTCCACCATAATTCCGCCCCTGCACAGTAACCATGCCAATTGATTGGTGTCACTGCATTGGTCATCTTTCATAATTTCGACGTTAGTTTGTATTGCAACCGTCTGTTGAAGTTGGAATTGGCTGATGATGTTGTTTCTGCGTTGCACTACTACCCGCAGAATCGTTTTCAAAGTGTTAATAAAAGAAGAACCAACATCACTGCATTTGAATGTTTGCAACCCACGAAAAAAAGAAACAGAAAAAGAATTCGGTTATAAATAATGAACCCATCGTACTACTACTACTACAGCTGACGGTGGTGAAGTCGATGTTTTTGGTAGCGCTTAAAACAAAAACGAAGGAACAAAGTAAAATGTTTTTGCATGTTAAACAAAAACGAAAACACGGAAAGAAAGAAGTGAACAGTGAAGGAAAAAAGCGTCGGTGTAACAACAAATGCATGCATTCAAGGGAATTGCATTGCAAATGTGTGGCAGGCAGGTCACTCGATTCCTTCAATGCCGTGTGTACGGGCATGTAGGCAAAAAGCAACACTTTGGTTCACTTACACTAGATCACGTTTTTGTGAAAGAACGGAAATTGGTAAAATGTTTTTTTTTTTTTGGGCTATTGCTTTTGCATACAATCTGCATTTGTTTACTAGGGGGTGGTTGTTGTTATTTGTAGGTGACATTTACTGATGATGACAGCAGAGATATAAAAAATAGCATGCAACAATTTTTATACCCTCCACCATACTATGGAGGGTATATTAACTTTGTCATTCCGTTTGTAACTCCTCGAAATACTCATATCAGACCCAACAAATTATATATATTCTTGATCAGCGTAAAATTCTAAGTCCATTTAGCGATGTCCGTCTGTCTGTCTGTCCGTCTGTCTGTCTGTCTGTCTGTCTGTCCGTCTGTCTGTCTGTTGTAATCACGCTATCTTTCGAATGAATTGAGATAGGTGGCTAAAATTTTGCACACATGTTTATTTTTCAGTAGGCAGGTTAAGTTCGTAAATGGGCCATGTAGGTCCACGTTATCATACAGCCCCCATATAACTGTACCTCCCGATATTCAGTATTTTGATGATTTTAGCGACATTATTCCCGGGAATTGTTTCAAATTTGGTATTTGAAGTTCAAAATGGATACTACACCCTAAGACGGAAAATTATCCGTGCAGGTGCACGTCTTCGTATAGCCCCCATATAACGGTACCTCCCTATATTGGGTATTTTGATGATTTTAGCGTCATTATTCACCGGAATTGTTTTAAAATTGGTATTTGAAGTTCGTTATGGGAACTACAGTCTGTGACAGAAAATTGTCTGTGCGGGTCCAGGTCTTCGTATAGCCCCCATATAACGGTACCTCCCTATATTCGGTATTTTGATGATTTTAGCTACATTATTCACCGTTTATTTCAAGTTTCGAATTTGAATATGGTAATGGCTTATGACAAACAATGCCTATGTATGTCCACGTCTTATAGACCCCAAAATAACGGCTATATTCGGTATTTTTAAAATTTTAACAGAATTTTTTAAGGATTTTATTTTTTGAAAATTTCCAAATTCGTTGCAAATGGTGGAGGGTATTAAAAGTTCGGCCCGGCCGAACATACTGCTTTTTAACTTGTTGTTATTAATTTTTAACCTACCCTTGAAGACGCAATCTTATTTTTGACGAACTTCTGAGAATGGTTAATATCAAAACCTATTTTGAGCAGCTATAAATTTATAGAAATGAGCAAATCTTCTCAAAATTTTTTGATGATATTCTCTATATAGAACCGCGCATAAATATTCTTTAAAAACATACACGTTGCAGGGATGCGTTGTTAATTCGTAAACAACTAGCAACAATGCACGAAGGAAGAAGTAGTCAATTGTGAGCTCTTGTAACTACAGGTGAGTAAAGTGAAACAAAAACTTTTGGAAACTCGGAGGAAGTCTAGGACAACATCAGGATACCTGAGTGAGTTCTTGAAAGCCACCAGGAAGAGAAAAGAGCGAGTTGACAAAAGCCGCTCAAGACGACCCGGATCAAGTCCAGTGAGGTGCCGATGCAATTGGGGTTAGGGACAAGGAATCTGGTGGGAGTCCACTCAAAGCCTGACGAATCCATCCAGAGACTTCGTCGATATCCCGATTGTAGTATATCAAGAGAAAAATAATAAACCGGGTTGGCCCCATTTTAACAGAGTGACTCCCGTCGCTGACCGGAATACATTTCTGTGACGAACTCTGGCCACAGTGAGATAACCACACAAAACGGAGGAATCCGTGAAGTTACAGTCTGTCTGGCTGTATTTCCGTCCGTTGTAATCATGCTATCTTTCGAACGAAGGCAAACATTTATGCCTGTAGGCATATTTTAAGTTCGTAATGGGTTCTACAAACTGTGACCAAAAATTTCATGTTTTGGTCCAGGTCTTCGTATAGTCCCCATATAACTGAAATTCCAGATGGTCGGTATGTTGATGATTTTAGCGGTATAATTCACCGGCCCGATCCTTACGAAATTTTGCATGGGGATAAGATCTAGGAAGACCATTTATGTGCAAAATCTACCAATAAATTGGAAATGAGCAAATTCATTTAAGTTGCTATTATTCGAAAATTTGAGAACGAAACATGATGGGTTTCTTTTATTATTTGTCACAATATCTTGTGGAATTCTTTCGAGTATCTAGCCTATATAAACTGTAGCCTTTGCTTACTTGTTTTTTTTTCTTTTTTTTTTTTTTTTTGTTTTGAAAAGTTTTAAACCGTCTTACTGGTATTTGTAGTTTAAAGTAAAACACCTTTGAATTCAGATACATTCATATAAAAATGCTGTCTTTACCCAAAGGTGGAGGGAGTTAAAAGTTCGGACCGGCCGAACTTAATGTCTTTATATTTGTTATGACTTTAGTAGTATTTTTCAAACGGTTTTTATGTCCTCCATCATATTGTTTGGAGGGTATATTAAATTTGTCATTCCGATTGTAACACATTTTTTATTTAATTTTAGACCCTACAAATTCCATGTCAATGTCCGTCCGTCTTTCTGTCTGTCTGTTTAAATCACTCTAGCTTCCGAACGAATTGAAGAAGGTTGATTTTACCCAGACTTTTGTATTGCATTGAAAGTGAGGTATATGTAACTGTTCCTCTCTATATTTGGGTTTTTATCAATATTTACTTCGTATTTGCAGTTCGTAACGGATACTTCAGCCTGTGACAGAAAATTTCCATTGCTGGTCTAGGTCTTCGCATTCGGTACTGTTATGGCTTTTATAGTACTCATTTTTTAAAGTGTTTTTTTTTTATTTTTATTTATTTATTTATTTTTT
This sequence comes from Musca domestica, assembly GCF_030504385.1. Classification (NCBI taxonomy): domain Eukaryota; kingdom Metazoa; phylum Arthropoda; class Insecta; order Diptera; family Muscidae; genus Musca; species Musca domestica. The sequence goes on along the minus strand of NW_026712296.1, from coordinate 5,297,542 downwards.
TTTTTTTTAAATTACTATATTTCTTCTAAATGGTGTAGGGTATTCAAAGTTCGACCCGGCCGAACTTACTGCTTTTTAACTTGTAGATACTTTGATTGCCTTAGTTGCATCTGCCAACTGAAGTGACCACAAAATTATATTCTAGGTCCAGTTTCTGGAATACTAGATTACTATATAAATTCACTCTTACCTTCATATTATGCATTAATTTGATTTCTAAATTGGTGGTAACTGTCAAACTCCGTCCAGCCATTCCTGAGTTATTACCGTAGTAACTAAAATAACCTATAAAGTAACTAACATAACCTACAACACTATGTGTTGGGGGTATTATAAGTTTGATTGGGCCAAAAATCATGTAACACTTTGAAATATTGGTGATCCTCTTAGGAAAGTATATATGGATCTTCCTATATCGCCGAGCTGAGTCGATCTAGCTATGTATGTCCATCCGTCCGTCTGTCCGTCTGTTCATGTTAATTTGTAATCACTCTACAGGACGCAATTGTGGCCCAATCTTCACGAAATTTAGAATGGAGGTGGGACTAGGGTCAGAATAGAACCATATTTCTTTTGGAAATGATCGCATAATATTTAGGGGTTGAAATGGACCAAAACAGAAAAATTTTTCTGATTCTACAATTGCTAATTTTTACGGCTAATATTTAGTGGGTGAAATAAAAGTCAAATTTTCCATTAAACCGCGAATATTTTTAATCCGGACGAAATCACAAATGGACGAATACGTCAATTCTGACCGTTACGTTGATGCCGATAGAAAATATATCGGATATATATAGCGAAATATATACAATGTGTATGTACAAAGGAAAGGAATGTTATCTAGAATGCTTATATCTCAAGAATGGCTGGACCGATTTTAACAAATTTTGTCAATTAAGAATTCCATCTTTGCATAAAAGTATAAAATCTAAAGAAATTGCGTAAAAAATTGCGTAAAAAAGATGCCAATAATGAAGTTAGTATAGATTTTGTAGTATTTTGTGATATTTCTTATTTTTTCATATTTTTCATCGCATGCGATTTCTTCAATTTGACGTATAATATTGAAGTGTATATTTTGTAATATTTTTTCACCTAACAACACAGTTTGGGTTTATTATATACAGATTGCAATTATCGTCCGATCCCCACGAAAATTTGCATAAGGGTAGGGTAAGGCTCAGTTTTCAAAGATGTCCGCAATATATTTATGGGTTGAAATGGGCCAACAGCTAAAACTGTCCCTGATTTTGCAACCCTTATATAGGTCACAAGAAGAATCCAAAAGACATGAAAAATCGCGAATGAAGTTAGAGTTAGGACAGCGGGTTGAATGAACCACTTCTTTTGTGTGAAAAAATACCAACATTACTCACAGGCTATATCCGAAATGCACAAAAGACAAGACAATCATATGGATGAGTCTAAGACTCTCCAAAGACCTCTTTCTTTTGGGGATGATCGCAAAATATGAAATGAATCAAAAAGAGAAAAAAATTTCCTGATCACACAAAAGAAGCCAATCGACACGCATGGGAAGAGAGTTAAAGACAGGAAAGAATACTAGCATTTTGGATGACCATTGGATTATATAGTTGTAAAATGGACCACAATAACTAACATCATGACGGAGTGCTTTAATATTGGGCAATTGTCCCTTGTCAAAATGCTAAGAGTAATATCTGGACAGTGCTCCGTGACATAATCTCAAAAGCGAAATCTTTCAAAATGGATTTGGACATAAGGGGCTTTTAACATATTGTAGTGTTGTAGGGTATCACATGGTCAGCCCCGCACGACTATAGACTTTGCTTACTTGCTTATATATCAATAAAGGTTTTCATATCTAATTGTACCAAAAATTTGTTTAAAAATTGTTAGTTTTATTGCACACTTTTCGCTTGTGTGTTATATTTAATAAAATAAAAGCTTTTAATTAATGAATAAACAAATTTGTTACAAAAATTACTCACAAATATTCTTCTATTTACTGAAACAAATTATGGAAAATATTGAAGTGATTTACAACGAAATTTACAAAATGCAAACGCAGAAGAAAATGAAAAACATGTATAAAAAAAACGAATTGAATATTGCGATATGTTCAACTCACGAGCCATTTTTCGCCAACTACGACGCGGGTTTCGATCAAGTCGCTTCTTTACTTTTCCAACCATTTCTGCTAATGTTGCTGTTTTCTTCCGTCCACTTCCTTGACGTCGAGCTACGCTACCAGTATCACGGTAACGAACGATGGTACGAGACACAAAAGATTTATTCACATTTAAATGCTGGAGTGCTCTAACGATAGCCACTTGTGGTTTTCCAGCCAAATATAAAGAAAACACGCTATCACGCTTGAATTTCATCACGAATAATTTTTTTTCTGGAAAATTCTCACCAAAATGCTTCTGTACGCTTGTAAACAATATAATGGGCTGTAACTGGAATAATTTTAACAGCTGTCGGACGAGTGGCTTAGAAATGACAACAGTCTGAAGTTTGTTGCAGTTTTTTAATCTCAACCTGTAGAAACTCCTAACGTATAGTGTTTTAGAGCATAAATATTTATTTTAAGTGTACTCTTTTATTAACCCTTCATTACCGTTTTCAAGTGTTTATGTTATCTACTCCCACTTAAAGATCCACACCTGCTGGTACTTCCCCGACCAAAATTAAACACTTCGAATAAGGATAATTATTCTCTTTAAACTCTTTGCATTACATATAGTGTGAGAATAGTATATAACGGTCCAAGTTTACTGTTACCTCCTCCATACCTGATAGAAGACAAAGAGAGTACGCGAAGTTGTTGGAGCATTGTCCATTGAAATATTTAAACTTAAATCAAGACAAACTCGAGTTCTAGGGCGTCCATGAAATTGGGTCAAGATATTTACCATTTAAGTATGGGTGAGTTTTGAATATTGAAATTTTAATCCTTTGAAATATAAAATTAAAATAAGTTAAAAAAGTTTTGAATCTAATGTTCAAACAAAGCATATGTAAATATGTTAAACACATTTACAGATTTAAGTTGGTCGAAATATTTTTTAGTTCATAAAACTATTCGAAAGTTAAAGAACTTTTTTATATCTGAATCAGACTTTTTTATATGTGTCAGCATGTGTCAGGGATTATTTGTTTAAATTATGAATTAAAAATTTATTCATATAAGAAGTATTGTTTGACTTACTTTATGTACTTTCTCGTTGATGGAAAACAAACTGGCATTCAGAATTAAACTTAAACGCCGGTTTAAAATCTGCAAGCAATTCATTTTAAAAGCCTGATGTTACCTTAGCATACATACATCGCATTATTACAATAGAGTTTAAAATTCCTGTGGATGTAAAGCATTTTCAATTTTACTGAGAATATTACATTTAATAAATTAAATGAAATTTTTCGTAATGAAATGAAATCATAGCAAGTTTTTTTTTTAATTAAAATTTAAACTTTAATGAAATTTCATGAAAACTCTCCTTAGGGGATGTTTTTCAGCAAAAAAAATATATATATATGAATACACTCAACATCACCCTTTTACTCACGTAAAAAATGAATATATTTTCTTCAGTATTTGTCTGTGCTTTATATCCACTCTATTCTTTACACATAAATTCCCAGTTTACCTGTGTTTTTTTGACCATGGAAAAAAATTGAAGCGCAAGGTGAGGAGAAACGAAGTAATGATTTTAAATCTCTAGAAAAAGATAGAGAACAGTCAGATCGGAGTGACCCCGTTAGATATATGAATTCTAATTATAAAAGATCTTAGGCGAAATGCATCAAATTGTTATTATGAATTGTGAGTAATAAAAAAATTTAAAAAATTTTAAAAAGTGTTGGAATGGTTGCATTTGGTGAGATAAAAAAAACTCCAACAAAGTCAAACGCCATAATTTTTACAATTTTTTAGTTTTACTGAATGAACGCAAAAAAATTTGATAATTGCATCAAATTTTAGAATAAGTTTAGATTTGTTCGAATTGGTCACCTTTGGCACAAATTATGGCCTTCAAACGGCCAATGAAACCGTCTCACGATGTGCGAAAGTTGCTCTGTGGTATTTTGACCCATTCCCGGAGAAGCGCTTGCTTGAGGTGATCGACGTTTTTGTATATTTTAGTGCCAACCTTGCTTTCCAAAATACTTCAGACACATTGTGTGCTGGAAATGAAGCGAGGAACCTCATTTTGTAACCATTCTTGGGTGGCGCGTGCTGAGTCCTGTTGGAATGTCCAAGGTCTGCGTGCCCAAGCCTTTAATACACCCTCCAGAATATTTTCGCGATAATAATCGGCATTTGCAAATAAACACGATCATTTTGTTTGTTTACAAATTGCTGGACAACGAATGTTTTCTCATCGGAGAAAACCAAATTCGGCAGTTCACCATTTTCGGCCAAACGAAGCAACTCTTTAGCTCTTTTGAGTCTATTTTCTTTCTGTTGCGGAGTAAGTTCTCACACTTTTTATTTGCCGAATGGAATATTGCGATATGTTCTGCTCACGAGCCATTTTTCGGCGACGCGGGTTTCGATCAAGTCGCTTCATTAAATTCTGGAGAACTCTAACGATAGCCACTTGTGGTTTTCAGCCAAATATAAAGAAATCACACTGGCACGATTGAATTCCATCACTAATAACTTTTTTTCTGGAAAATTTTCGCCGAAATGCTTTTGCACTCTTGTAAACAATATAATGAGCTGTCACTGGAATAATTTTAATATCTATCGGATGAGTTGTTTAGAAATTATGGCAGTCTGAAGTTGGTTGCAGTTTTTTCATCTCACCCTTTACTGTATTTAAAATCATAACAATACCGAATATTGGGAGGAATCGTTATATAGGGGCTATACGAAGACCTGGACCTGCATAGACAATGTTTTGCCATAGGTTTTAGTACTCATTAGGATCTTCAAATCCGAAATTTGAAAGAATTCCGGTAAATAATGTCGCCGAAAACTTTAAAATACCGAATATTGGGATTTCCTTTATTTGTGGGCTATACGAAAACATGGACCGACATGGTCTATTTACGAACTTAACCTGCATACGCAAAATACACATGTGTGAAAAATGTTAACTTTCTATCTTAATTCGTTCCAAAGATAGCGTGATTACAAGAGACAGACAGATGGGCATCACTCGAGGAGTTACAAACGGAATGACAAAGTTAATTGTTGTGAAGGGTATTAAAAAATGTAGATCAAATGAAGTGGTGAATATATATATATATATATATATATATATATATATATATATATATCTATATATACATTATGGGACCTACGATGAATCTTTAGAGGTGCTACAAACAAGCTGGGTTATAAAAATGTGATAATCTGATATATGTGGGAGTTATACAAAAACGTGGACCTAGATACACAGGGATCTACCACAAAAGGTGGGACTAATTGCGAACTCCAAATATCAACAACCAAAAAACAAAAATCCGTTAAATATTGTGTGGTGGGAAGATAGTGGCATACTTAATTTGCCATATTTCCAACATCCACATTCGATAAAATTGGATAAGCCTCTTCATATGAAATTGTGTGATATAACTCGTTCTGCAAATGATTTTTATTATTATTTTTATTTTTATTATTATTATTATTATTATTATTATTATTATTATTATTATTATTATTATTATTATTATTATTATTATTATTATTATTATTATTATTATTATTATTATTATTATTATTATTATTATTATTATTATTATTATTATTATTATTATTATTATTATTATTATTATTATTATTATTATTTTTTTTTTTTTTTTGAAAATAAATGTTACGAACAATCCAATGATACATACTTTCTTGTCTATAGTTATATTTATGAGTCAATTTCTGTTAAAAAATATTAATGATTTATACTGCAAGTTTGTGTTACTGCGCCGTTTAAGAAATTGGAAACAAATCGACCCGGAAATGCAATTAACATAAAACAAATTTCTGTGAAATGGTGGTGGCACTAAACAAGTTTCGAAACTCTTAGAAAAGTTCTTCAAAGAAACTGTAACGTTAAACAAAAAATATATACATATATTTTTCGAATTAATTAGTCAACACTTAAAGTTTTAACGCAACACAAATATCCTGCTTCTTGATTCTTTATTTTCAGTTGAAAGTATCTGATATCAAGCAAAGCAAGAACAAGTACCAAGATTTCGTTCGTTTATACCCTACACCAATATGAGCAGCTGCAAAGTTTGTTGCAACGCATGATGTATTGAGTGTGGAAAATTTCGCATTTGATGGCATAAGATAAATAAATAATATTATGCTCCGAAAACATTATTGAGATCGTATGGGGAATTGCATCTGATTCCCTGCAAACTTCAGCTACCAAATGCATCATGAAACTTGTGAGAACGAATTAATAATATTCATTAAAAATTTGACGTGATCCGACGTGAAAATAAATGAGAAAAAAAATATGTTGATCAAACTATTCTATGGTCGCTTGCTTATTTAGCCTTTGCAATATTTTAATCAGATCTCAAAATTTTTCAGATACACCATTAGATTCCTTATTCATTATTGACTAGTAAGGAAAGGTCAAAAGTCAGGCGGTGCCGACTATATGATACCCTACACCACAATGCGTATTTAGCAGAGCTACACTATCAAAAAAAGGTTAATTTAGGAATTTATGTAAGTAGATCGTACCAACTATGATCCTTATTTGATGTGTATCATTGCTTTAGAGTAGTCACAATTTTGGATCTATATCCAACTCTGAATCGATTTTCAACAAAGTTTGGTTGACTATGAAAAAATCTATCTAATTTGCAGTTTGTAAAAAAAAAAAAAACAAAATGATCGTGTTCACTTGTCAAAGAGGTCAGCTGAAAATGTACACCTTCGGTTGGGCACCAGAACTCAAGCGTCGGCCATAGTGATGATGTGGGCCGCCATATCAGCCGATGGTCGCTCTCCGCTCGTATCAATCGACCGTGGCATTAGAATAAATGACGAATATTATCGCTAAAATATTCTGGAGGCTGGGGTGTATTAAAGCCTTGCGCACGCAAACATTTTACCCGAAGACCTTGGAAATTCAAACAGGACTCAGCACCATCGCACTCAGCACGCGCCACCAAAGAATCATTACAAAATGAGGTTCCTCGCTCCAATCCGTTGGACTAGTGTGTCTGGAGTATTTTGAAAAGTAAGGTTGGCACTAGAAAATACCAAAGTGTCGATCACCTGAAGCAAGTGCTTCACCGGGAATGGACCAAAATACCGCAGAGCAACATTCGGGTAGCGTGTGACTGTTTCATTGGCCGTTTGAAGGCCATAATTCGTTCCAAAGGTGACCAATTCGAACATATCTAAACTTATTCTAAAATTTAATTCTATTTTCGATATTTTTTTCCTTCATTCAATAAAATTTAAAAAAAAGGTATATAAAAAAATTTTGTCGTTTTACTTTGTTGTATTTCTTTTTTATCTCACCCTGTATATGGGAGTAATATTCAAATATGAACCGATCTTGACTTATTTCTGAGCTGTATCTGATTTAAGGTATCAACTATTATTCTTGTGAAGTGCATATTACGCATGTGAGGAACTTTAACACCAAATCCGGTGAAACATATAAATGGGAGCTATAACTATATCTGAACCGATTGTCACCATAATGATGTACTTGCTTTTAGACTTAATTCGGTCGGATTTACGAAAATTCAGGTCTGTTGGACTTATATTGGCCATTTGATGCACAATTAACCCGTAATCGGTTGAAGATATATGGGAGCTATATCTAAATTTGAACCGATTCTCACCAATTTCAATAAGGTTTGTCCTTGGGCCAAAGAAATGTTGTTCTGAAAATTTCATTTCAATCGGATAAAACAAAGTAAAAGTGAGTTATATCACTCCACGTTTTAGGGTTTTATCTGGCATAGATTTTATTATTCATCAGGAACTTCAAATACGAAAATTGAAACAAATCCGGTGAATAATGTACCTAAAATTATCAAAATACCAAATACAGAGAGGTACTATTATATGGGCGCTGTACGAAGACCTGCATACCCAAATTTTTGTCACAAGCTGTAGCACCCATTATGAACATTAAATGCGAAATGTGAAAATTTTCCGGTGGTTAAAGTAGCATAACCATCAAAATACCGAATATAGGGAGGTACCATTAAGTGGGGGCGATGCGTAGACGTGGACCTGCATGGGCAACTTTTTGTCATAAGCTGTAGTATCCATTACAAACTTAAAATACGACATTTAAAACAAATACCTATAACATGCCCCTAACAACAGATGTAATATTTATTTTAAAACGCTTAATCTTCCAAATATTGGAGCGTATTGAAAATTCGACCAGGTCGAACGTAACACATTTTCACTTGTTTTTTCTCCATTTTCGCTCTGTTTTGGTTTCTTAATAGAACTATACCATTGCAAATGGTTTGAAAGTCAGTTGCCATGCAGTTGAAAAAATGTTCGAAAACAAAAAAGTCGTCACGGTTGCCTGCCAGACGCTATGCATTGGAGAATCAAGAATTCTTAAGGAACATTTTAAACAATCACAACAAAGAAAGCGCAAAATTCAATTAAAATGTTTAAGCACAATCGCTGTACTTAGCAGCCAGTCGAGTAATGGTATTAAATAGTATAACAGGTAAAGAATTAACTCGAAGAACAAACTTGCTTCAAGTTTTTATTCAGAGATTGTTTTTTCTTTTCCCCAAAAGTTTTCCATAAGACAGCTTCAAAAAGTGCAATGACAATCACTGAGGGGTGTTAATCTTGGGAAAGTACTCTGATTGAATCACTCTTGTTATCAAATGCATTTCGGAAGCGAAATAGTAAACAAAAGAGAAAGTAGAACTACCGTTTTTTTTTTTTTGTTGCTTGAAATACGTCAAAGATACTTGATATTTTTGGTACAAAGAAAAACAAACACTAATTGAATTGAGAAGTCGATAGTTATTTGTAAAATTACAAGAGGTTTGCCATTTATATAATTAACTTGTGCTTTTTACCATGTAAAATATATATAAATGAAATTGGAACTTTGATTTGTTACCCTCCACATTTTTATACCCTCCACTATAGTAGGGAAAGTATATTAAGTATGTTATTCTGTTTGTAACACCTTGAAATATACATCTTAGAGCTCACAAACTATATATATTCTTGGTCAGCATTCTATGTCGATTTAGCTATGTCCGTCCGTCTGTCTGTCCGTCCGTCCAACTGTGAAAATCACTCTAGGTTCCAAACGAATTGAAGCAGGTGAAATATAATTTTGTGTTTGTTCTGCAGGACTTTTGGTAATGAAAATGGGCTAAATAGGTCAACGTCTTCGTATAGCTAAATATAATCCTAACCCTACCCTTTCGTGAGGATCGGACGATAATTGCAATCTGTATATAATAAACCCAAACTGTGTTGTAAGGTGAACAAATTTTAAAAAATATACACTTCAATATTAAGTCAAAATCTATATTAACATCATTATTGGCATCTTGTTGCAATTTTCTAGATTTAATTCTTTTATGCTAAGAAGGCATTCTAAATTGTTTTGTCAAAATCGGTCAAGCCATTGCAGCCAGCCAGATGGACGGACGGATAAACATAGCTAGATCGACTCAACTCGTCGCGATAGGAAGATCCATAAATACTTTCCTATGTGGGAAACCAATATTTCGATGTGTTACATAATTTTTGACCCAATCAAACGTATAATACCCCCAACACATAGTGTTGTAAGATATGAAAACTACTTGAAGTAATTTTGGTATACGATTACAAGTGGATGAAAAGTACTAAATAATACTATACAGGGTGAGATATAAACACAGCAACATAGTAAAACGCCATAATTTTACATTTTTTTTAAATTTTATTGAATGAAAGCAAAAAATGTCGGAAATGGCATCAAATGTTAGAATAAGTTTAGATTTAATCGAATTGGTCAGCTTTGGCACGAATTATGCTGCCCGAATGTTGCCCAGCGGTATTTTGGGTCATTCTCGGTGAAGCGCTTGCTTGGGGTAATCGACACTTTGGTATTTTTTAGTACCAACCTTGCTATCCATAATACTCCAGACACAATAGTCCAACTGATTGGTATCCGGAGATTTTGGTGGCAATTTTGTGCTGGAAATGAAGCGAGAAACCTCATTTTGTACCATCTTGGGTGGAGCGTGCTGAGTACGATGGTGCTGAGTCTTGTTGGAATGGCTTTAATACACCCCAGCGTCCAGAATATTTTCGCGATAATATTCGGTATTTATTCCGATGCCACAGTCGATTAATACAAGCGGAGAACGTCCATCGGCTGTTATGGCCCACACAATCACCATGGCCAACGCTTGAATTTTGGTGGCCAACCGAAGGTGCACATTTTCAGCTGACCTCTTTGGCAAGTAACCAAGATCATTTTGTTTTTTACAAACTGCTGGACAACAAATGATTTCTCATCGGAGAAAACCAAATTCGGCAGTTCACAACTTTCGGCCAAGCGAAGCAACTCTTTGGGAATTTCAATGTCTTTACCCCGAGCTCATTTTTCAATATTTGCCGAATGGAATATTGCGATGTTTTCAGCTCATGAGCAATTTTTCGGCCACTTCGAAGCGGGTTTCGATCAAGTCGCTTCTTTACTTTTCGAACCATTTCTGCTGATCTTGCTGTTTTTTTTTTTTTCCATCCACGTCTTCACCTTGACGTCGGGCTACGCTACCAGTATCACGGTAACGAGCGATGGTACGAAACACAAAAGATTTATTCACATTTAAATGCTGGAGTGCCCTAACGATAGCCACTTGTAGTTTTCCAGCCAAATATAAAAAATCACACTATCAGGGCTTGAATTCCATCACGAATAATTTTTTTTCTGGATAATTCTCAACAAAATACTTTTGTACGCTTGTAAACAATGTCACTGGAATAATTTTAACAGCTATCGCACGAGTGGCTTAGAAATGACAGCAGTCTGAAGTTGGTTGCAGTTTTCTCATTTCACCCTGTATACCCCTCTTCTATTTTTGTGAACAAAGATTCGTTCAAGATGACCCTATATCGTAATGGCTACAACTTATTATCGAATAAAATGGCCAAGTTATGCTTCTGTTCAAAAAAGTTCTAAATTCGCACTAAACTTCTAAAAAGGGTATGAAGTAAGTAAGTATAAAGTAACTTTGGCATACGACTACAAGTATATTTGTACAAGTGTAAAGTATTATGTGTACTATGATTGTAGGAAAAGTACTGAATGGCACTATATTTGGTAAAATAGAGATAAAATCCTTAAATTTGGTATATATTTCACTGTTGGTGAGTTTGGATATGTTTCCTATATTTGTACGAAAAGTACTAAATGGTACTAATTTTGATATTGGGTGATGGGATAGGACTGGAATCCTCAAATTTGATATTAAGGTCGGTCTTGGTATCTGGAGTTGAGATCTAATTGTGTTTTTGCAAATGTGTACTATAATTGTACAAAAAGTAGTATGTTGGGAATTGGGTGAAGTGATGGGTTTGGAATCCTCAAATTTAATATTGACGTATCTCTTGGTATCTGGGATTGAGATATGTTGGTGTTTTGGAGCTGTATATTATAATTGTAGGAAAAGTACTAATTGGTACTAAATTTGATCTTGGTTGAAAGGATGGAGATGAAATTCTAAAATTTTAAAATTTGTTGGTATTTAAGGTTATATATATATATATATATATATATATATATATATATATATATATATATATATATATATAAATTTCGGGTATCAGAGTTTGCAATACCAAAACTTTTAACATTCCGTTAAAAAGTGTAGCTAAAATGAATATGGGAATTTATGGGTATTTAGATAATTTTAGATTTTAGGCTATACCAAAACGACCTACCCGACCCCAACCTTCCGTTTTCGGTATTTTGCTCATATTGGGCAATCTTTTCAATGGAAAAAATACTGTACCACCTCATATTCGGTATATTATTAATTTAAATGACATTTTATCAGTTGAATTTTTTGAAATTTTTTTACCTTGTACCTTCCAAATGATGTAGGACATTAACCTGACCGAACTTAGCTACTTTATTACTTGTTTATTCGTCGACGTTTCTAAGTACTTGGCAATGAGAAAAATAAGTTATTTTTCTTTGCAAATTTTTAAGAAATAGGATTTTGTTTTCAACCCTCTGGTAATGCAGAAGATGGTTGCCTTTTACTGGCTTCTCGGTTCATAGAGCTTCCAAATATTTGCTTGGATTTTAAAAAACCCAAAAAAATAATTGTTGGTCAACAAACACAAATCTGGAGACAATTTCAATTTGTGGCCACATATCCATAAACATTTAAAAAAAACAGAATATGTAGACGTGTCTATGTCAAATGACCTGGAATTGTTTATTCAGATCACGTTGAATAGCCCACATGACAATGGTCGAATTTATGGTACAGAAGCGTATGTAAATTTCGTCCCGCATTTCCGCTCGCTGGGTTCTTTTCTCCTTTTGCCCATTCGGCATGTCAGATGCCATAGCATGAAATTCAAAATAGAATATTGTACTAACCATTTTATCAACATTTTTGTTTTCACTCCGTGGCCAAAAAACACGCATTGCACAACTGAACAACGTTTCTTTTGAATTTAGGCAAACAACTTCACTAAGCCAAAACCATTACTGAGAAATATTAGGGTTTTATTGGGTATTTGGACAGTTTTATTTGTTTCTCTTCAAGTGGGCGCTGTCAACGGCTTATTCATTCGACACAAACTTTTACATTTTTTATTAAAAGTAAGAGTTTTCGTATTATCCAACCCCTATTGAAGAGGTCATGTATGGAAATTGAAAAACTACGATTGTGATTGAGAAACCGTAACAACATTTATTTTTACATTTTAATAAATATTTGGCGTTTGATAGTCACCGATTTTTCGTCGGTATTGTCAAAAAAGTTAGAGAATACCGCTTCGGATTGCAAACGTAACAATGTTATACCAAATTTGAATTTTAACTCCATTGCCGATTTCAAAATTTCGAACACGACAAGATTTATAATCCCTTTTTCATACCCTCCACATACATAGTATGGAGGGTATATTAAGTTCGTCATTCCGTTTGCAACTCATTGAAATAATAATTTTAGACTCAACAATGTATATATATTCTCGATCAGCGTAAAATTCTAAGACGATTTAACCCTATCCGCCCGTTTGTCCGTCTATTGTAATCACGCTAGAGTCAAAACGATTAAAGATAGGAAGCTAACATTTTGCATCTATTAGTCTGCAGGCAGGTGAAGTTTGAAGATGTTCTATATGTTGTATATCTCCCATATAAAGGTACTTCCCTGTATTCGGCATTTTGATGATTTTAGCAACATTTTTCAATGGAATTGTCTAAAAATCCATACTAGAAGTGGTTGCGAAGCACTTTACTCCCTGGAAGAGTCCACGATATCGTATAGCCCACGATACCCCCGATATTCGATATTTTGACGGTTTTGTGGACATTATTCACCGGAGTTGTTTCAAATTTCAGTCTATAACAGAAAATTGTCTATGCAGGACTAGGTCTTCGTATAGGCCCCATTTATCAGTACATCCCTATATTCGGCATTTTGATGGTTTTAGGTACAATATTCACCGAAATTGTTTGAAATTTCGTATTTGTATATATTTTCGTACTACAGCCTGAGTCAGAAACTTGTCTATGCAGGTCCAGGCCTTCGTATAGCCCCATATAATGGTACTTCCCTATAATCGTTGTTTTGATGATTTTAGCTACATTGCTTTTTTACTTGTTAATCTACTTGGGGTTCCTTGTATTTTTTTTTTTTTTTGCCTCATTCTTATTTTATATGTCCACACTATCATCGCTTCAAAATGAACACCCTCCGTCACACACCCATCCTGAATCATAATACTTTGAAGTTATACGAGAAATGACACACAGAATATTCCTCAACCACATTGTGGAGTACATAAAAAAAGTAAAGTTCACCCCAATTTAATTTAATGACACAATTTTCACTTCAGATCTAGATGCATAAATAGATGAGTTCCATTTAAATTCGTGTTATTTCCATCGCAAATTTAAGGTTATTTCCATTGGCCTACTGCCAGCCATCTCATCATAGCCTTCTACAGAAATTCAAATAAATTTCTAATTCTGTCAATGTCTTATAATGAAAACAAAAGCATCACACACACAAACTCACAACAACAATAACACATAATTTCATGTCCTCAAATCATGTGTGTGGACATGTACATAAAAAGTGAATGACATATTTCAAAATGTCGTATGCAGTATTTCATTAATGCCCATATGTTAGTTTTGGACGTTGAAGATGTTGATGATGGATAAATTCTATATCAAGTACATTAGTTAGTTTCATGCGAAAATAAGCAACGAAAAAAGGCAGCAAACAGATGAGGATGAAACTTTACTTGCCTGCCAACACTCAATTAAAATTATGTATAAAAAATATTCCTCTAAGTGTCACCTAAATAATCTGACAACAAAGGTTTCAGTCATCCTCATATATATATTTCTTCCAATGGACTGAAATGCAAAATCTCAGTTTCTGGTAATATGTACTTTGGAATGACCCACTAAAAATTATCTATCAAAAGTCATGTTCACCCAATTTGTATACCCTCCACCATACATTGTACGAAGGGTATACTAAATTTGTTATTCATCGAAATAATAATATTAGATATAACAAAGTACATACAGGGTGAGATAAAAAAACTGCAATCAACTTCAGACTGCTGTCATTTCTAAGCCTCTAGTCCGACAGCTGTTAAAATTCTTTCAGAGGCAGCTCATTATATTGTTTACAAGCGTACAAAAGCATTTTGGTGAGAATTTTCAGAAAAAATGTTATTCGTGATGAAATTCAAGCGTGATGTGTGATATCTTTATATTTGGCTGGAAAACCACAAGTGGCTATCGTTAGACCACTCCAGCATTTAAATGTGAATAAATCTTTTGTGTTTCGTATCATCCCTCGTTACCGTGATACTGGTAGCATAGCCCAACGTCAAGGTGAAGACGTGGACGGAAGAAAACAGCAACATCAGCAGGAATGGTTCGAAAAGTAAAGAAGCGACTTGATCGAAACCCGCGTCGCAGTGGTCGAAAAATGGCTCTTGAGCTGAACATATCGCAATATACCATTCGGCAAATATTGAAAAACGAGCTCGGGGGAAAGCCACTGAAACTTCAAAAGGTGCAAGACCTAACACCGCAACAGAAAGAAAATAGACTCAAAAGAGCTAAAGAGTTGCTTCGCTTGACCGAAAGTGGTGAACTGCCGAATTTGGTTTTCTCCGATGAGAAAACATTCAACTCAAGCAAGCGCTTCGCCGGGAATGGGCCAAAATACCGCAAAGCAACATTCGGGCCGCTTGTGACGGTTTCATTGGCCGTTTTTTGAAGGCCATAATTCATGGCAAAGGTGACCAATTCGAACAAATCTAAACTTATTCTAAAATTTGATGCTATTTCCGACATTTAAAATTAAAAAAAAAATATGGCGTTTGACTTTCACGCTAGAGTCAAAACCTTTATAAGAAGCAGACATTTTGCACAGATCAGTCTTGTGTCTGTAGGCAGGTCAAGTTCGAAGATGGGCTATATCGGTCCACGATATCGTATAGCCCCCATGTAACGGTACCCCCCGATAATCTGTATTTTGATGATTGTAGCCAAATTTTTCAATGAAATTGTCTGAAAATCCACAAAAGGAGTTCCTTCTATGTACTTTAAATCTGGAAGACTATTGTCTATATAGGTCCACGATATCGCAATCCCCCATAAACTGTACCTCCCTATATTCGGTATTTTGATGAATGGAATTGTCTAAAAATCCATACTACAAGTTATTTCTAGGGACTTTAGCCCCTGGTAGAGAACTGTTTATATAGGTCTACAATACCGTATACCCCACATACCACGGTACCCCCCGATATTCGACATTTTGACGATTTTATGGGCATTATTCACCGGGGTTGTTTCCACTTTCGTATTTATAATTCGTAATTGGTACTATAGCCTATGAAAAAAAATTGCGTATGCAGGCCCACATCTTCGTATTGGCTCTATATAACGGTATCTCCCAATATTCGGTATTTTAATGATTTTATCGACATTATGCACCGGATTTGTTTTAAATTTCGTATTTAGAGTTCGTAATGGGTACTACAGCCTGGGACAGAAAATAGTGTATACAGGTCCAGGTCTTCGTGTAGCACTCATATAACGGTACCTCCCTAATATTCGGTATTTTTACGATGTAAGCTACAATTTTCACTGAACTTGTTTTAAATTTCGTATTTGAAGTTTCGAATAGGTAGTACAGCCTATGACAGAAATATGTCTAAGCTGGTCTTCGTATAGCCGTAAATATCGGTACCTCCCTATATTTGGTATTTTGATAATTTTAGCTACATTATTCATTGGAATTATTAAATTATCGTATTTGCACTTCGTAATGGGTACTACAGCCTATGGCAAAAAATTTCAGATCCACGTCTTCGTATGAACCCCAAAACAACGGTAACTCCCTATATAAGAAATTTTTAAGGTTTTAAAAGGAAGGATTTTTTATATCGGTCCACTCCATCAAAAACCTTCCCCCTTTCACACATCCCAATATTTTTTTTAACAGATGAAGACGGGATGTATAAGTCCACTCGTTCTGGTACCTCCCCCACAACGGGTGAAAATTTTGAATAAGCATGAAGCTCATAAAATGAATCACAATATTCTTATTAACGCAAGATCTGATATTAAAATGGCATGTATCATACCTCCCCCACAAAGGTTCTAAATTTTGAATAGCCAAAACGCTCATAGAATGCGAAATAAGCTTCCAACTTTCCTCAAACAGCAAAACCGACAGATACTTTGTAAATTTTTGCCCTGGTTAGTGATTCTGCATTCTTATAACCTACAACACATAGTGGTAAGGGTATTATGTCTTTGTGGATTTGTTTGTAACATGAAGAAGGAAGCGAGTTAGACCCATAGTTACTTTTGAGGATCTCCATAAAATCACTTTCTGAGTTGATTTATGCATGTCAGTCCGTCCGTCCGTCCGTCCGTCTGTCTGTCCATGTATTCTTGTGAACAAAATGCAGGTCGCATTTATTATCCGATTGAGATGAAATTTTGCACAAATCAAGGACGAACCCTATTGAAATTGGAGATAATCGGATCAAATTTAGATATAGCTCCCATATATATCTTCGTCCGATTTGCCTTTTATTGTGCACCAAACGTGTAATATCAGCCCGAATAGTATCGATTTTTTCACATACAACCAAATTAAGCCTGAAAATACGCCAAATTTGATCGAAATCGGTTCAGATATAGCTATAGCTCCCATATATATTTTTCATCCGATTTGTTATTTTGGTCCTCCGCAGCCGTAATATGCACTCTGTAACAATAATATTTGGGGAAATATATCAAATGCAGCTCAGAAATACCTTTGCTAAATTTTATCGAGACCTGTTCAGATTTGGATATAGCTCCCATATATAACTTCGTCCGATTTGCCTTTTATTGTGCACCAAATATACAACCATATTGAGTCCAGAAGCTAGAATGTCAAATTTGGTGAAGATCGGTTCAGATATAGCTATAGCTCCCATAAATATTGTTCATCCGATTTCTAGTATTTCTTACCCACAGCCATAATATGCACTCCGTAACAATGATATTCAGGGAAATATATTAAATACAGCTCAGAAATATCTTTGCCAAATTTTATCGAGATCGGTTCAGATTTGGATATAGCTCCCATATATATCTTTATCTGATTTCAAATTAATTTTGCCCCAAATGGGCAATACAAGTCCGAATTTAAAAGATACAAATGCTTCGGCATATTTAGTCCTTTGAATTTTAAATTATAATTAAAATCATAGCGTGTATGATTGACTTTTCCCATAAAAACTTTTAATTTTTATGTGGCGCTCAACTAAATAAGCAATGTGGTGTAGGGTATCAAAAAGTCGGCCCTGCTCGACTGTAGGACTTTCTTTACTGGTTTTTACTTGTTTTCTTTATTATAAGAAGTATGAAAATTGAATAGTTCGGTCGTCTATATGAAGCACATTTAAACATTTTCTAAAAATTATCACATATCTCATGTAAAGTGAAGAAAGTAACCAATATAGTCCAAACCTGGCACGTGACAATATTTATATCATATATATTTAGGTCCGATACGAAATTGATAATATTGGCCAATTCCTGCAGAACCTAGTCCCTAGAGCGTCAAAAATTTGAATTATCATAACAGAAGTGAAAATATATTTAAATAATCGGCTGAGGGTATACACCTGGATTTAATTTCACTTTCACTTGGAATTACTATATGGCAAGGCTTTTTTTCGTTTTTTTTTTTTTTTTTTTTTTTTTTTTGTTATACTAATTTATGATGCTAATGAACAATAGCCAAAGCGAAATAATCGCTAATCACATGAATCCGTTCATAAACAATTAATAATAATAGTCATTATATCTGATAAATAGTATTATTAGTATTACTATTGTGTAAAACAAAACAACCATAAAGAAAGGATCAAAATAAAACAAAGCTTTTCAATGCTCGCTTTATTTACGCCAACTCGCATTCATCCGTATTATCCCACAACCGACACTGGATGCTGCCTTTCTAATGACATAATAGGAAAATGGTCGTTGAATCATTTTTATATTCTAGTTTTTTTTTTTTATTTTTTTTATTTCACTGCCTGAATGCAGATTGAACGCCACATTGAAATCGAATGAAATTGAAGTTCAGTTTTATTTTTTATTTTTTGCTGAATTCCAATTATAAAATACCAATCTATGGCCATGGCACAAAAAAGTCAAACCGAACCAAAAATACCAAACAGTGCAGCCGTACAATGGAATTGTTTTGGTATAGAATAAAGGAACCAAACAAAATGCAGCACAACAAAGACAAAAAATTGACAATAGAAACACTTAACACTATTAATTAATTCATTCTTTTGAATTTAGAATATACCAACTGGTATGTCAGCTGAGGTCGGTATTGATGACGGGTACAATGCTGCCGACATGCAACTCTAACCACGCACTGTGGACACTTTCGCACCGCATAGCTGTCACAAATCTATAACTTTTTTGTATGGCAATCTAGCCATCAATTTTTGATACAAAGCATAAACTCGATAGAGAACAGTTAAATTAATAGTGGCTTAAAACCATTTTCGGTTTTAAATTGAATTCAATATTAAATTAGTTTACAAACTACTATACTCACATAGGGTATACCTATGTATACCACAACATGGGGGCGGTGGAGCATAAAAAAATACTTTGTTTTGGCACAATGACCTTTATTATGACTTTAAATTTGATTGTGATTGGTAAAAATTTAAAAATATTCAGAAATCAAATGGTTAAAGTTAGCAGAAAACCCTTTTGTCACCCTCCACCACGAGGGAGGGAAAACACTTTACAATATACCTGAATGTGGCCGTTCCGATTTAAATGTACAAGATAAGATAAAACGAAAAAAAATTAATTTCAACTATGTGTTTGATCTGCAGGTCATCTTATAGTGGTCCCTATATTACTGTACGTCCCGATATTCGGTATTTTGATACTTTTGCGACATTATTCACCGGAATTGATTCAAGTTTCGTATTTGAATATTGTAAAGGCCTATGACAAAAATTGCCCATGCAGGTCCACGACATCGTATAGAACCCAATATAACGGTAACTCCTTATATTCGGTACTTTTAAGATTTCCACAGAATTTTGAACAGATTTTATTTATTTTCTTTTTATAGCCTACAACACTGTTTGTTGGGGTATTATAAGTTTGATTGGGCCAAAAATTATGTAACACCTCGAAATATTGGTCCCAGGAACCTATATGAGGATCTTCCTATCACGCCGAGCTGAGCTATGTCTAGCTATGTATGTTCGTCTGTCCATGTTAATTTGTAATCACTCTAAAGGTCTCAAATATGGCGCGATCCTCAGGAAATTGAAATGGAGATGGGTCAGAATAGAAGCCTATTGTTCTTGGCGAAGATCGTAAAATATTTATAGGTTAAAATGGACCAAAAACAGAAAAAATTCATGATTTTGCTGTGGCTTTATAGGCCACAATTATAAACTTATCAACGAAATGTATCGAAATTTTGCATTAAGTTAGAATTTAGGGCTGGGCAGAAACCTACCATATTCTACGGTCAAATACGAATATTTCCACTAGAACTCGAATATTTTTAATCCCGGCCGAATCACAAACACATTTAAAGTTCACTTTTGACCATTACATTACAAGATATGGGATATATTGCAAAATTGGTACAATATATATGTAAACAAGTAAAAAAGCTGTAAGTTCGGCCTGGCCGAACTTTGAATACCCTCCACCATTTGAAACGAATTTAACAATTCTCAAAAATAATAAAATCCATTAAAATTCTGTTAAAATCCTAAAAATAAGGGATGTAGCTGTTATATTATGGTCTATACGACGAGATGGACCTGCATAGGTAACTTTTCATCAAAATACCGAATATCGGAAGGTACCATTATATGGGGGCTATACGAAGACGTGGACCTGCACAGACAATTTTCTGCCTTAGGCTGTAGCATCCATTCCATGTGAAAAATCTCGCTAAAATCGTCAAAATACCGAATATCGGGAGGTACCGTTAAGTACCGTTAAATAGGGGCTATACGAAGACGTGGGGCTACATGGCCCATTTTCAATACCAAACAGACAGACATACACATTTGAGTAAAATTTTATCAATCTACTTTATTTCGTTCGCAAGCTAGAGTGATTTCCACAGACGGACAAACATACGGACATCGCTATAGAATTATATGCAGATCAAGAATATATATCAAGGTGTTACAAACGGGATGATAAACTTTATATACCCTCCATAGTATGGTGGAGGGTATAAAAACACAAGGTGGCACAAAAGTATCCGAAATGCTATAAATTTTGCGATTGGTCCCTAATGTCTTTATTACAGGCAAAGAACAAATGAAACCCGTTATATTGGGACCATCCGAAAACGTGATCCTGCATTTACAATTTTATTGTCTTAGGCTGTAATATCCATTACGAACTTTAAATACCAAATTTAAAACAATTCCGGTAGATAACGTCGCTAAAATCATTTTAATACCGAATATCGGGAGATGCCTTTATATGGGGGCTACACCAAAACGTTTACCTACATGGTCATTTTCCTACAAGTCCTACAGACGGACAGACAGACGGACATCGCTAACTCGACATAGAATTTTATGCTGATTAAGAACATATATACATTGTGGGGTCTTAAATGTATATTTCGAGGTGTTACAAATGGAATGACAAACTTAATATAACCTCCGTACTATGGTGGAGAATATAAAAAACTTTCGCCTCCTCTGGGACTTAATTAAATTAACCTCAATCTGCTCTATATGAACTATTTCTGATTCTATTTAAACACAGATATTAACTTTGTCGAGGCTGCTTATAATTATATTGTGACAATTAGAACGACAATAGAAAAATGCATTTTACGAAGGGGAAATTTTAAACAATATCCACAAACACATTGACAAATGTTGAAAACACAAATATAATGGAAAGAGATAAAATCGTTCGTGAACGATGTTGCTGTTGGTGAGCAAATTGAATCTTAAAAGCCAACTATTGATAAAATACCCGAAACAAAATATATAAGCCGGCCAGCAGGAAACAGTTAAGTTAACTTGAACCCTTCTGCCGTTTAATTCTTAACAGAAAATTAAACATTTTTCACATAGTAAATGTTTTGATTAAACTGATTCTAACGGGGTTGTTCCTACCCTGTTAATTTAATCATAGCAAACACATCTTCAAAATAAATTTCATATCACTTTTAATATTCAAGAGGGATTAGTTTCATAAAACGAATATGAAAAAAAGAGGATTTAAACTTTTAAACATCATAGGCTGAATACAAAATTTTAAAAAATTCCGGAAAAAATATCGCTAAAATCATAAAAATATTGAATATTGAGGAAATATGAAAACGTGGACCAACATGGCCCATTTACGGACTTAACCTGCCTATTGGTAAAATACACATGTGTGAAGAATTTTAGGCTTCTATCTCAAATCGTTTCCAAGATAGCGTAATTACAACAGATAGACAGACCGACACACAGAAAGATAGACGGACATGGCTAAATCGTCTTAGAATTTTACTCTGATCCAGAATATATATATTTTTTAAATTCGTAAATGTGCCATGTCAGTCCACGTTTTCGTATATCCCCCAAATAACAATAACTCCCGATATTCGGTATTTTGATGATTTTAGCGACATCATTTATCCGAATTGTTTCAAATTTCGTATTCGAAATTTGTAATGGAAACTACAGCTGATGCCTAAAAATTTGGTATGCAGGTCCTCGTCTTCGTATAGACCCCATATAAAGGTATTCGGTATTTTGATGATTTAATCGACATCATTCAACCAAATTGTTTCAAATTTCGTATTCAAAGTTCGTAACGGGTACTACATTATATGGCAAAAAGTTGCGTACGAAGTTTAACGTCTTCGTTTAGCCCCCATATAACGATCCATCCCTTTATTCCGTATTTTGTTGATTTTAGCTACATTATTCGCGGGAATTGTTTCAAAATTCGTATTTGAAGTACGTAATGGATGTCTGTGCAGATCCACGTCTTCATATAGCCCATATCACGGCACCTCCCGATATCCGATATTTTGATGATTTTAGCGACATTATTCACCGAATTGGAGGGCATTCAAATTTCGGCGCGGCCGAACTTAGCTGCTTTTTTACTTGTTCTTCTATTAAATATGCATATTGGTGTAGAGTATCATAAAGTCGTCCAACTCTAGGCCTTTCTTTACTGATTTCAATTTGACTTACAATATTGAATTGTACATTTTGTTTTTTTTTTTCATCATGAAACACCACGTAATTTTGCGTGGGGGTAGGGTTAGGATCAGAATAGAAGAATATTGTATTGGAAGCATTTCGCAAAATATTTAGTTTTCAAATGGATGAAAAACTAAAAATTGTCTAGATGTTGCTGTCGCCCTAAAATTCCCAACTAAGGATCAAAAGACGTGGCATTTTTATAAGGTTAGTGTTTAGGTCAGCGCTGAAGCCTTGCATTTTCTGTTCTTTCCCAAAGAGAGAATAAGGTATTTAAGTAGTAGGAAATCTAAAACTGACTATTAAAAAAATATCTGCAGGCCACCTCCAACATGCAAATTTTCAAAATAAGGATCCATGTGCCATTTTAACCTCATTTTCCAACCATTGCTCTTTTCCATCGAACTTTTTTTTTATATTCCTTAGTATTATGCAATCATTAATTATGCGAAGATGGAGGTTACGGTAACTGAACTAAGTATTCAGTTTAGACGAGTTTATTCAAATACCAAAATTTACACCTATTTTTCCTTAAAAAGAAAATGGTCTTGCAGACAATTTTCAGGTAATTTTAAGTAGAGCCAACACACAAAGCCGCCTCACACACAGACATTCACAGTACCATTTTCTAAGAGCTGGAAAAACAACGTCCTTTTAGCGTATTATATAAATTTGAATTCCCATAAAACGTTTTAAAATTTAATTAAAATTCATATAGCCACACCAAGTTAATTCACAAGGACATGGAAATCAGTATAAGAGGAAGAAATGGAAAAACCAACGCCTGCCATAGCATATTTAAATGAGCATTGCCAATGTAGTCGCATGAAAGCTAGTTACTGTGCGCTATAACCACAGGTTGTTGTCAGAACCAGAATTTCAATCAAGAATGGACCAAAATATATTAAACAAAGATTTTGCATTAGCCACAAAAACTAGATTGTAATTACAAGTAATGAAGTCAATATTTATTTAATATCGTAAATCAGCAAAGTCAACTGTGCGCTGGTTTTTATAAAAGTATTATGTAATTGTTCGAAAAACCATATTCTAAATAAAGATTAAATGAACATATTCCGCATAATTAAAATAAAATTAAATGGACATAATAATTTTGCCGACAGATGTATACCCTCACCCAATGTTCGATTATTTAAACATATTTCGACTTGTGTTATGATTATTCAAACTGTTGGCCCTCTATGGAATGAGTTCCGAAGAAATATACTTATCTTGTCCATTTCGTATCGGACCTAAATAAATTTGATGTAAATATTGTGTCAGGTTTGAACTACATTTATCGACGACTTCCTTTACTTTATATTAGGTATGTGCTAATTTTTAGAAAATGTTGAAATCTATGTTCGTGAGGTACCAGATATGGTGCACCGAAGTATTCAGTTTTCATACTTCATCTTATACAGATAAAACATTTTAATGAGCAAAATTACAAGAATATCGGACATTTTAATCCAATTTTAAGCGAAATCATAAATTCTATATTCATCTCAGGTTGAGAAGCAAGTTGTAAAGAATCGCTGACTTGTTTTGCATGTTATGACAGATAAAAGTATTGAAAATTGTGACCCTTTTAGGTCTCAGGAGTGGTTCGTAGGAGTATATCATCTTTACAACAGATCTAGTGTTAGCAAAACTGTTTCTACGAATAAATGTGAAAATTCTTTCCGATTTCTCTGAGCGTTTTTTTATCTTGAACCCTATGTGTGGGAGGTACCAAAAGAAATGGTCTTATCTCTACCAACTTTATAACAGATATTGTGTTGATGGAAATATTGAGATGTACAAAGTCTGAATGAAATCCGATGTTAATTTCGCGATTTATGAGCTTTATGGATATTCACAATTCTGAGTCTTTGTGGGGGAAGTACTAAAAAGTGTGGACCGATGTATCCATCATCACACCAGACCTTGGGTAGATAAAAA
The DNA here is from genome assembly GCF_030504385.1 of Musca domestica. Taxonomy (NCBI): domain Eukaryota; kingdom Metazoa; phylum Arthropoda; class Insecta; order Diptera; family Muscidae; genus Musca; species Musca domestica. The sequence continues at coordinate 5,272,626 of NW_026712296.1, read as the reverse complement.
TATTGCGATGTATGCAATTTGAAGACAATCGGACTCTTACATTACATTTTATAAGATTTATACTCATTCAAAATATTGGGCCTTTTAGGGGAGGTACTTGATGGAGTGGACCGATATTTTTTTCTTTTTTCGCACCTGACTTATCACTGATGCTTATATACAGGGTGAGATTAAAAAACTGCAACCAACTTCAGACTGATGTCATTTCTATGCCACTCGTCCGACAGCTTTTAAAATTCTTCCAGTGACAGCTCATTATATTGTTTACAACAGTGCAAAAGCATTTTAGTGAGATATTTCCAGAAAAAAAGTTATTCGTGATGGAATTTAAGCGTGATAGTGTGATTTCTTTATATTTGGCTGGGAAACCACAAGTGGCTATCGATAGAGCACTCCAGCATTTAAATGTGAATAAATATTTAGTATCTCGTACCATCGCTCGTTGCCGTGATACTGGTAGCATAGCCGACGTCAAGGAAGTGGACGGAAGAAAACAGCAACATCAGCAGAAAAGGTTCGAAAAGTACTTGATCGAAAACTGCGTCGCAGTGGCTGAAAAATGGCTCGTGAGCTGAACATATCGCAATATTCCCGAAAGTGGTGAACTGTCAAATTTGGTTTTCTCCGATGAGAAAACCTTCGTTGTCCAGCAGTTTTAAACAAACAAAATGATCGTGTTTACTAGCTTAAGACGTCAGCTGAAAATGTGCACCTTCGGTTGGCCACCAAAATTCAAGCGCCGGCCATGGTGATGGTATGTGCCGCCATAACAGCCGATGGTCAGTCTCCGCTCGTATTAATCGACTGTGCCATCAGAATAAATGCCGAATATTATCGCGAAAATATTCTGGAGGGTGTATTTAAGCCTTGGGCACGCAAACATTTTGGCCACAGACCTTGGACAATCCAACAGCCACCCAAGAATGGTTACAAAATGAGGCTCCTCGCTTCATTTCCAGCGCACAATGACCATCAAAATTTCCGGATACCCATCCGTTGTACTATTATGTCTGAAGTATTTTCGAAAGCTAGGTTGTCGGTCACCTCAAGCAAGCGCTTCGCCGGGAATGGGCCAAAATACCGCAGAGCAACATATGTACAGCGTGTGACGGTTTCATTGACCGTTTGAAGGCCATAAGGCCTTGGACAATCCAACAGCCAACCAAGAATGGTTACAAAATGAGGACCCTCGCTTCATTTCCAGCGCACAATGACCATCAACATTTCCGGATACCCATCCGTTGTACTATTATGTCTGAAGTATTTTCGAAAGCTAGGTTGGTACTAAAATATACCAAAGTGTCGGTCACCTCAAGCAAGCGCTTCGCCGGGAATGGGCCAAAATACCGCAGAGCAACATTTGGGCAGCGTGTGATGGTTTCATTGGCGTCTGAAGGCCATAATTCATGCCAAAGGTGACTAATTCGAACAAATCTAAACTTATTCTAAAATGTTATGCTATTTCCATCATTTTTTGCTTCCATTCAATAAAATTTAAAAAAAAAATGTAAAAATTATGGCGTTTGACTTTATTGCAGTTTTTTTATCTCATCCTGTATTTCAGTTGAAATATATTTTTGTTCATTTTTGTATATTTTGGATTTGTCAGTGCAATACACTTTCAAATTGGGAGAATATCGTATGGTCGATATGAAGCTGTGACTTTAGAGAAAACCAACTTATTTAGCCTTGGTTTTGTTTTCATTGTCGATCGCCTTAGAAAAACTTGGCATTAAAGTTTTTACTGGATGTTGTATTTTAAGAGTTGTCCAACTCTATCGAAAAAATTACAATGTTAATATTATTGGAGAAGCTTTTATTGTCCTAAAAATTGTTTTCAAAACAATAGATACATACATATACACTGACAGAATGCGGTCACAATTAGGAATGCCGTCACAACGAAGCAGCTCTGAAATCAATAACTTTTATTGTCTATTTGTATACTATTTGTAGCATTCTGTTATAAAGACTGAAAGCAGTCTTTTCTTTTCTTTATATAAGGCCAAAGAAAGGAAACCTTTGTTCCTCATAAAAGTTCTACATTGCAAAGAAACACTTTAAGAATTTTTTATTTGTACTCAGACAGCAAATTAAAAATTTTAATATCAAGTCATGGTATTAATAAATAAGGTGGCATAGTTTTTTTCACACGATATACACGATGCTAATATCAAAAATATCCTCTAGTAACATTAAATGACTAAGTAAAACCACAGAATAATTGTCGATGATTTTATATATTTCATTTCATATCAGTAAACAACTGAATATATTAAAGCATATTCTTCACAAAAGACAATAATATTGAGATAGAACAAAGGTTAACTATTTGAAAAGAAGAAGTTTTTTGTAATGATACGTCATGATAGCTGTACGTTGTTTCAGACAAAGTTTCGTAAATCCATTTAGAATATAACGCAACAGACAATGAGTTTACCCACCAAGCGTTGGTACATAACTGAGCTTGCCTGGATGCCACTCTATCGCTTTAAATGGCAAATTTCAATCTGGGACCTGCTACATTGAGAGCGCAGCGTTAAAACATGTTCGAATCGAACAAAGAGGGTAAACATGACACTATCAAACTTCCTATCATGTGTTTTGGTTCCAACGGAGCAAAGCAAATTTAATAAGGACAATGAACCAAAAAGAGCACAGCAAAAGCAGCAACAGTTCCTCTCATCATGGTGAACAATGTAAACACCCAAACACGCCAACATAATTTAAGGATAACAAGGGGCCAGCCACATTGCAAAAGAGAACAGTCAGCCACAACAGGCATTTAATGTTAACCTGCCTGTAGAATTCTCAATTTTACTTTCAGTTGCCCAGCTGTTCTTTCCGAAAAAGGCACTGTTGCACATCCGTTGTGAATAGCGTAAAATGTATACATTCTCAGTACAGTCCCAGAGAGATATGTATATCTCCGAAAAACTAAGTAATTTCATTCCATTTTGTTTCCTGCGCAGTAAAGAGAAAGAGAAAAGTAATGCTCTTAAAATTGTTATCTCTTAAACGTAATTTTTTTGCTTTGCTCTTTTTTATACGAGCTATTTTAGGGAAATGGTCTCTCTCTCCCCTCACTGCATGAATGTTATAAAAAACATGTTTTTTTCGTTCCTTCTTTAAATGTTTGTTTACCCTGTGACACACTTTTTGTTTTATAATATTACCCACATCTTTATATACTGGGCACTAACGGACATACACATGCACAAATAGTTTACTTAATTTATTACTAATACGTACGTATGTTCTACATACTGGAAACAAGGAAAAAAGAGTAATAGTTGGACGGGGCAGAATATGTGATACCCTAAACCAGTTTGCCAAAAACTGTCTTATGTTGCACCCTAAAGGATAGTAACGGAATTTTAAACACAATTTCAAGTCTAATAGCAAAATAACATTATGGCTAGTCTCTGAAATCTGACCACACATATAAAGAAAACAATTAAGAAAAGGCGGGCGGGGCCAACCATTTGATACCCTACAACCCTACACTTTCCGGTTAAGTTTCAGCAGATCTGAAAACCTTTTTTCAATAATTAAGAAGGATACCCATATCTACTTCAAAATAAAATCAAATTTTTCTCTTTTCGAATAATCATCATAGATCTGGAACCAATATTTTCCAAAAACACATTATATCTAAAAAAGCAAAAATTCTACATTCAAATGTGTATACCCTCCACCATAGTATGGAGGGTATATTAAGTTCGTCATTCCGTTTGTAACTGATCGAAATAATAATTTTAGACCTAACAAGTACATATATTCTTGATCTGCCTAAAATGCTAAGACAGCTTAGCTCTGTCTGTCCGTGTGGTCCGACCCGGTATTCGATATTTTGATGATTGAAGCCAAAGTTTTTAATGGAATTTTCGGAAAATCCACGCACGGAGTTTGGAATTGTTTTAGATTTCGTACTTCAGCCTATGACCAAAAAGCAGGTCTGACTTCTTCGTAAATCCCTCATATAACGATACCTCCCGATATTCGGTATTTTAGGGACATTATTCACCGGAATTGCTTCAAATTTCGTACTTGCAGTTCGGAATCGGCACTGCAGCCTTTCATTTAATTGCAAATTTTCGGAATTTTTCGCAAATTTTCGAGTTTCTCCCAAAGGAAGTTCGATCCGGCCGAACTTAGCTTCTTGTTTGCTTATATTATTTTTAGATGAATAATTCTGAATAATAATTGATCGATTACAGATACAGTCTCCAAATTCGAAATGAGTGACGGGATTTGATCAAAAAATATATTTTTGCCTAATTATGTTATTTGAAGCATTAAACATACTGTGTACGCCACATTTCAATAAAATTTGGAATGAGTGACGGAATTTGTCAATTGTCAATTGTCAATTAAATTCGGCATGAGTGACCAAATTTGGTACAGAAATATATTTTGCCAAATTATATTGAGATTTGGATGTATCTCCCATATATATATATATATATATATATATATATATATATATATATATATATATATATATAAATATATATATATATATATATATATATATCTATATATATATATATATATATATATATATATATATATATATATATATATAAATAAATAAATATATATATATATTTTTTTTTTGTTTTATTATTATTCTCGTCGAAGTGGTATCGTGCCCTCTAAAGCACTGTTATTTGGTATTAGAGGTAAAAATACCTCAGCTAATTTGGTGAAAATCGATTCAGAATTGTATATAAAGCCATGATACGCATTCAAATAAAGTTTATAATTGGTATGATCATATAAATTTACCATATAAAATATTTCTTACGGGGGCTCTACTAATCAAAGAGTCGGCCCCGCCTTTAGACTTTTCCTTACTGGTTTCTGTTGTATATGATCATTAGAAATTGTTTTCAAAGATTTGGCCCATTCCCGGCGAAGCGCTTGATCTAGGTGATCGACACTTCCTTTCCAAAATACACCAGACACAATAGTCCAACGGATTGGTATCCGGAGATATTGGTGGCCATTATGCGCTGGAAATGAAGCGAGGAACCTCAGTTTGTAACCATTTTTGGGTAGCGCGTGCTGAGCGCGATAGTGCTGAGTCCTGTTGAAATGTCCAAAGTCTCCGGCCAAAAGGTTTTAATACACCCACCAGAATATTTTTTTGGTCGATTAATATGAGCGGAGAGCGACCATCTGCTGTTATGGTGGCCCATACAATCACCATGGCCGGCGCATGAGTTTTGATGGCCAACCGAAGGTGCACATTTTCAGCTGACCTCTTTGGCAAGTAAACCGGACAACGAATGGTTTCTCCTTGGAGAGAACCAAATTCGGCAGTTCACCACTTTCGGCCAAGCGAAGCAACTCTTTAGCTCTTTTGAGTCTATTTTCTTTCTGTTGCGGTGTAAGTTTTTGCTCTTTTTGGAATGTCAATGGCTTTACCCCGAGTTCATTTTTCAATATTTGCGAATGAAATATTGCGATATGTTCAGCTCACGAGCCATTTTTCGGCCACTGCGACGCGTGTATCCCTCAAGTCGCTTCTTTACTTTTCGAACCATATCTGCTGATGTTGCTGTTTCCTTCCATCCACGTTCTTGAATACACTATGACGATTGAATTCCATCACGAATGACTTTTTTCTGGAAAATTCTTACCAAAATGTTTTTGTACGCTTGTAAACAATATAATGAGCTGTCTCTGGAATAATTTTAACAGCTGTCGGACGAGTGGCTTGGAAATGACAGCAGTCTGAAGTTGGTTGCAGTTCTTTTCATCTCACCCTGTAGTTATAACGCAGTACAGCGTGGTGTGTACATTTGGTGTATCATTTCCATCAAATTATGGGGAAATATATATGCAGTTATATTTAAAACTGAATCGATTTCGGCAACATTTGTAAAACATTATCCGATATCACCGTGCATATTACAGCTCGGGGCCTTTAATCACAATGAACTGTTTCAATCGGACAATAAGTGCGAGATGTACCTTATTATTTTTTCCTACTTATTTCGGAAGGACATATCTTTGTAAACATAATAACTTAATAGTCTGTATTGTCAAATAAATCGTTAGGAAATTCATTATTATTTAAAAATGGAATTTATACATGTAGGTTGTGAAAATACATTGTCAACATTATTTCGGATGCCAGAATCTTTATTCATCAATTCACCGATGCATTTCCAATAAATAGTAAAATGACACTGTAAAGTAAATTAACCAAATCAAAGACTCTACTCAACGATCTGTTTTCCGGTGTATACATTCCTTTAAGTGATCAATTAGCTGATAAAGTGCCATCGTTGATGAACATGAAAAATTGCATTGATTTCATAGTCATTTAAGTGAATTCTGCACGACTACCATGTCACCCATAATTATCATTTTTCTGGAGAGAACCGCCTTACGACGTTAACACACATATGAGACCACACATCCAAGCATGCAGCATGCATTCATACTACATAGGCTAAGGGCAATGTTTCGCCAACATCTACATACGCACTTTTACACACACACAGAAGCACACTCGCTCTGTTAAAGCCAATTATTTTCAATTTGTATGATGAAGACGTCGTACCGTTAAGTGAGTGGAATGAAGAACAACCCATGAAACATTTATAGTGGATGCACTTTAACAATTAACTCAGTAAATTCATCCTTTTAATTTGATACAATTCCCGCATCTGAGATATTTCTTTACTTAAATACCTGATGACGAACGAAGGACGTCCATATGGAATATGACGACATATGCATTTAGGGGCCTACAACAAATACCTCTTTGTGCATACAAAGCAAGCGAAATGGAAAAAATCGTGATGTCTACGAAGCACAATGACATGATATGTTAAGCTTATTCAGGGCAAAGATTTAAACTTAATATGGTAGTTTTGAAACCAACATTGAATTGATGATGCTGTACACATGTACATTTATTGTGCTACGAATCTATAACTCAGCCCTTAGAGCCCTATGGCTTATAATGCACAAATAACATTTTTTTTTTTGTTGATATTTTACTCAAAAAAAAAAAAAAAAAAAAAAAAAAAAAAAACAATTTAAAGAGCAATAATTATACTTAGAATACCCTATATCGTGCTGTGGTACAGGGTATAAGGTGATCTGCACATAATAACATTCTGAGTCGATTTATGTATTTTTTTGCAAACAAATTACAGGCTGCAATTATTGTCCCATTGCACAGTGGTCGAAAAAAGGCGAATAATCATTGTCAAGAAATGTCGTTCAATTGCCTCTCAACATAATAAATTTCGGTACTTCAGTTTTTTTTATTTTCATACCCTCCACCATGCATAGTATGGAGTGTATATTAAGTTTGTCTCCGTTTGTAACTCATCGAAATAATAATTTTAGACCCACAAAGTATATATATTCTTGATCAGCGTAAAATTCTAAGACGATTTAGCCCTATCCGTCCGCCCGTCTGTTGTAATCACGCTTCAGTCAAAACGAATGAAGATAGGAAGTTAAAATTTTGTACAGATTTGTCTTTTGTATGTAGGAGGGTTCAGTTCGAAGATGGGCTACATCGGTCGACTATATCGTATAGCCCCCATATAACAGTACCCCCGATATTCGGTATTTTGTTGATTTTAGTCACATTATTCAATGGAATTTTCTGAAATTCTACACGAGGAATTGTCTATATCCCCATATAACGACACCTTCCGATATTCGGTATTTTGATTATTGTAGCCAAATTTTTCAATGGAATTGTCTAAAAATGAATACAAGAAGTTCCTTCTGAGTATTTTACCCTCTGGCAGAGAATTGTCTATATTGGTTTACGATTTCGTATAGCCCCAATTACAATGGTAGACCCAATATTGGGTATTTTTATGATTTTAGCAGAATTGCTTCAAATTTCATATTAAAAATTCTTGATAGGTACTACAGCCTATAGCAAAAAATTACTTAAATTCTATTAAAATCTTAAAAAACCAAATATAGGGAGCTACCGTTATTTTGGGGTCTATATGAAGATGTGGACCTGCATAGGCAATTTTCTCCGCAAATACAAAATTTAAACAAGTCCAAAGAAAACAAGTGAGCAAAGGCTATAGTCGTGCGGGGCCGACCATGTGATACCCTACAATATGTTAGAAGCACCCTTATGCCCAAATCTATTTTGGAAGACTCCGCTTTTGAGATTATGTCATAGAGCATTGCCCAGATATTACCCTTATCTTTCTGTCCAGGGGCATTTGCCTAATATTTACGCACTCCGTCTGTTGTTATTTGTTGTGGTCCATTTTACAGCTAAGTATAAACCAATACTAGACTTTTTCCTTGTCCTTAACCCTCTTCTCAGGCAAAATTACTGTCGATTGGTTTCAATTTTCGTGTACATTGCTTTCTATTTGTGACCTTCATAACGGCTGCAAAATTAGTAACATTTTTAGTTGTTGGTGCATTTCAACCCCTAAACATATTGCGTATATCTTTAAAAACAATAGGCCTAGCTCTACTGAACCTAACTCTACCCTTGTGAAAATTTCCGTGAGGATCGGACGATAATTGCAATCTGTATATAATAACCCCATCCTGTGTTGTAAGCTGAAAAAATATTACAAAATAAACACTTCAATATTATAAGTTAAATTGAAAAAATCGCATGCGATAAAAAATATGAAAAAATGAAAAAAGTGTCGCAAAATACTACAATATCTATATTAACATCATTATTGGCATCTTTTTATCCTATTTTATTATTTTAAGCCAAGAGGGCATTCTGAATTGTCAAAATCGGTCCAGCCATTCTCGAGATATAAGCATTTTAGCTAACATTCCCTTCCTTTGTATGTATACATCTTCTTCTATATCTATAAAAGAGGAAAATGTTTGTATGTTTGTTTGTTTGTAATTTATGGACTCCAAAACCGCTGAATAGATTTCCCTGAAAATTTCCATATATATTGCAACATCGCCTGAAAGTAACATAGGCTATATACATTTTTGAATTTCCACTTGGAACTGGAGATATAGCATCAGAATCGGAGGTACCTCCCAAAAATTTAGATTTTATATGCACGTATCTATTGATTGGTTGAAGATACAGTCTCCAAATTTGGAATACGTACCGGAATTTGTAACAAAAATAAGTTTGCAAATTATATTGTAATCGGTTCAGATTTGGATATAGCTCCCATATATATTTTCGACCGATTTCGTTCATTTGATGCCTCAAACACAATATGAATGTTCGATTCCTATGAAATTTGGAATGTTGAAACGTGTGATAGATTTTATCTAAAAAATTGATTTCCCAAATTATATAGAAATCGGTTCAGATTTGGATATAGCTCCCATATACATTTTCGGCCGATTTCATGTATTTGGTAGACCAAACAGGATATGTATTTCCAATTGTAATGAAATTTAAAATAAATAACGGAATTGGGAGCCGAAATGAATTCGTCAAATTAAATTGAAATCGGTTCAGATTTGGATATAGATCCCATATATATTTTCGACCGATTTCATGTATTTGATGCACCAAACACGCTATGTATCTCTAATTTCAATGAAATTTGGAATGTGTAGCGGAAATGAAAACAAATATACATTTGTCAAATTATATTAAAATCGGTTCAGATTTGGATATAGCTCTCATATATATTTTCGACCGATTTCATGTATTTTATGCACCAAACACGATATGTATGTTCGATTCCAAAGAAATTTGGAATATGTAACGGGATTTTGATTAGAAAATAAATTAGTCAAATTATATTAAAATCGGTACAGATTTGGATATAGCTCCCATATATATTTACCGCCGATTTCACATATTTGATGCACAAAACACGATACGTATTTTCGATTCCAATGAAATTCGGCATGAGTGGCTAAATTTGGTACAAAAACAAATTTGACAAATTATATTCAAATACGCTCAGATTTGATCATAGCCCCCATATATATACTCAGCCGATATCACATATTTGATGCACCCAAAGCGAGAGAGACAAAATCTGGCACCAGAAAAAATTGCCAAATTATATTGAAATCAGTTGAGGTTTGGATAAAGCAAACATATATATTTCGGCCGATTTCATATATGTTATGCACCAAACATGATATATATGACCGATACCAATGAAATTCAGAATGTGTGGCGGAATTTGGTTACAATAATAAAAGTGACAAATTAATTGGAAATTAGTTAAGATTTGGATATAGCTCCCATATATATTATCGGCCGATTTCACATATTTGATGCACCAATTTCAATGAAATATGAAAGGTGTGGCGGAGTTTGGTGTAAAAGTATTTTTTTTTAAATTATATTTAAATCGGATCAGATTGGGATATGATTTTAATAAGAACCATTGACCCACAACGCCATAGGCTAACACTAAAAAACAACACAACAATTGATTTGAAATACGCTTATTACGGCGAAGTATGTTGCTATCTCGAATTCACTAATTGCAATAGAAATGCCACTCAACTTCAAAAGATTGCAGTTTACTGCACGCTTGGTATTTGCTATGAAATAAATAAATCCGAAGGAAAAAACCCTTCGTGTATGTATGCCATGTTACTGCTTTTCTAATGGTTTTGGTTATTTACGCATTAAAGTAGTGCAATAATTTTTTTTTTTACTTTTAAATTTGTTTTTTTTTTTAACCAACATATATTCGTAAATAAAATTTTGAATGCATATAAAATCAAAAGGGGTAGCGAAGCGCACCGGGTTCAGCTAGTTGTATATATTTCGCTATATATATATATGATATATTTACTATCGGCATCTACGTAACGGTCAGGATTGACCTGTTCGTCTATTTGTAATATACCCTACATACTATGGTAGAGCTTATAAAGACTCAAATTTTGTAGGTTATCGCTAATTCATGAGTTATATCCATAAAAGTGAATACAATGCATTCTGAAAATATTTCAGTGGCTGAGTAACGCCCAAATGAGGCTAGAGTCTTGACATTTTGCAGGTCGGCCAATGTTGGTGTGAATGGTGTGAACTATAAGCATACCAAAACAAGTAAGCAAAGGCTATAGTCGTGCGGGGTCGACCATGTGATACCCTACAACACTACAATATGTTAGAAACCCCCTTTTGTCCAAATCCTCTTTGAAAGATTTGGCTTTAAAAATTATGTCACGGAGCACTACCATGTCGTGCTCTTGTGAAAATTTTCATGAATATCGGACGATAATTGCAGACTGTATATAATACCCCAATCTGTGTTGTAAGGTGAAAAAAATTATAAAATGTACACTTCAATATTAAGTCGAATTGAAAAAATCGCATGCGATAAAAAATATAAAAAAATAAAAAAATGTCACAAAATAATACAAAACCTATTTTAACATCATTATTGGCATCTTTCTATGCGATTTTTTTAGATTTTATTCTTTTACGCTAAGAGCGCATTCTGAATTGACAAAATTTGTCAAAATTGGTCCAGCCATTCTTGAGATATAAGCATTCTAGCTAACATCCCCTTCATTTGTATATACATATTGCATATATTTCGCTATATATATATCCGATATATTAACTATCGGCATCTACGTAACGGTCAGAATTGACCTGTTCGTCTATTTGTGATTTCGCCGGTATTAAAAATATTCGCGGTTTAATGGAAAATTTGACTTTTATTTAACACAAATGTTATGGTCTATTTCACCTTCTAAATATTTCCCGATGACCATCAAAATTGGAAGGCTTCTGCCCAGCCCTAAGCTATAGCGTCATGCTAACTTCCGCGTCGATTGGTCTATAATTGCGATCTGTAGATCAAATCCAAAATCAGGAAAGTTTTCAGTTTTTGTCCATTTCAACCCCTAACTCCAAAAGCTATAGGGTTCTATTCTGGTCCAAGCCCCACCTACATTCTAAATTGTGTGAAGATCGGGCCATAATTGCGATCTGTAGAGTGCGACAAATTAACATGGACAGATGGACAGACGAACGGACGGACATACATAGCTAGATCGACTCAGCTCGGCGAGCTAGGAAGATCCATATATACTTTCCTATGTGGGAAACGAATATTTCGATGTGTTACATAATTTTTGGCCCATTCAAACTTATAATACCCCTAACACATAGTGTTGTAGGGTATAAAAAGCTTTGTACCATTTGGTATTATATGAACGGATTGATCGAAAATCTGGACATTTGGTATAAAAATAAAGTTTGGAAAGTAGGGTTAATGTGAGGAGGTGGTTTTTGAAATGTTTTCCAAGTGTAAGAATTGTATAAAATGATAATAAAATTAATACAATTTGGTTTTAGGTGAACTGATGGATGGAGGTATTCGGATCATTCCTGCTGCATAAGTTTAAAATAAAAAGGCGGCTTCGCTGTTACACACTGCAAGTATACAAAAGTACAAAATAGCATCAAATTTTGTATTGGGTGAATGGATATTGTTGAAGTTTAGAATTAGGGTCTCTGTTAGAGTGTAAATTTGAGATTTGGAAAAGGTTTTGAGAAGGTATGGAGTTGTATAAGATTAGAATGACTTTTTTATACACCTGGTCAAAATTCGATAAAAAAAAGCTACATTCGACCATCATTTAGAAGGAAATTGCAAAATGTAAAAATAAATCCAGTTAAATTGTGCTGGTATAATTTTAAAATTTTCAATTATCTGCCAGAGAAGTTGGTGCCGATAACGAACACCAAACGCCAAGTTTAAGACAATTCTGTTGAAAATATGACTAAAATCATCAAAATACCAAATATTAGGAACTACCGTTATATAGGGGCTACACGAAGACGTGAATTTGCGTGGGCAATATTCTGTTATATGAATAATTCTGGGGAAAAGTTTGCCAAACATCGTCAAAATGCCGCATATAAAGAGGTACAGTTATATAGGAGCTATACGAAGATGTGGACCTGTATAAGCAATTTTCTGTCATATGAGGTGGCATCCATTGCGAACTCTAACTACCAATTTAGAAACAATTCAAGTAAAAATTGTGACACAAATTGTCAAAATATCGAATATTTGGAGGTACAGTTTTATGGGTGCTATACAACAACTTGGACCTTTATAGTCAATTATCTTCCAGAGAAGACGGCGCCTATCACGAACTGCAAATATAAAGTTTTAGATAATTCTGTTGAAAAATGTAGCTAAAATCAAGAAAAAAAATTGGGATATCTGGAGGTACGTATGGGGTTTATACCAAAACTTGGACCTTTATAGACAGTTCTATGCAATATGATGGTAATACAAATTGCAAATTTACAGAACATCGAGTTAAAATTGTGACTAAAACACCAAAAAAAACCTTAAATCTGGCCGTACAGTTCGAATCGAAATAGAAGCTGAGTACAACAAATATTTTTTTAATGATTTTGCAAATATAAAATATTTGTCCATAACCTGCGCAATAAAAATATTTTCAACAGCAAATGCAATTTATACAATTCGGACAAACTGTTTTCTATGGATGTGCTGAAACACCGAGGGGGCATTCAGTTCATTACTACTTTTGTTATGTTATTTCATTTATTCCCCCTCGCTACATAGCCGGAGTTTGGAGGACCCATGAGCTTTTCTCAAATTGTGTCTGTGCACTCTTAATTTAAAATGCACAACGTCAACTTTCTATGGTTGCAGCCATATTCCAACCCATTGGCCTACCAAGACCCATTCAAATTACGGCATTTTGAGATGTATTTCCCCCTAGGGCTTGTGTTATGTTTGCATTCGTTCATTTGTGCAAATCGTATGTAATTATGATGGTGTATAGCCCTTTTCTTTGTTCTCAACACATTCCGAATTAACTTTTTTTCAAATTCCCTCGTAAATGCAAAAAAAAATAATAAAATAATGTATAAATGCGTAATAGGAAATTAATGTGACATTTTTGTTGAAGTTTTTCACAGTGGCGTGCATATTGTGGATTACTCAAACATATATAAAAATAGACTATATACTGAAAAATAAATTTTTCATATTTTTTATTGGAAAAATGTATTAAAGCTGACCATTTAGTCCCAAAGTGAGTTTCAGAAGTAACACTTACTTTGAGAGGTACAACGACAAAGAAAGTTCCTGCATCAAGTCCCATTAGAGTTGTGTATAAAATTGCAATACAATATTAGCACTGGGAGGAGTTGGTTTGGCGAAATTGTATTGTTATGTAGACTTGTGGCGGAGTCTGGTCCTAAATTAATGATTTTTAGAGAAAGTAATAAATTAACAGGCTGGAAAACACACACAATCGGCGGGTAACGTATATCGGGCTATAGTTGAAACTTAAGGCTATTTTGTAAAGTTTTTGTGGGTAAACTGTGAATCGATTAAACTCTGTTTGGACTTATATGGGACCTACTTACGAATGTGGACCACAAAATATTAAAAAATCTAAAACAATTACCAACAACGGACCTCCAAAATTAAACTAGTGCAGTTTTTGTAACTTAAACGTTAAAAAAACTTTAAAATTTAGCGAAATAGTTACAAAGGGCAACATAGGCCAATGCCATATGCAAATCACTTAAATGCAGCCTGAAGATTGAAAATATTTCCAGTTTCAAAAATTGTGTTATTAATGAAATACAGGGTGAGATAAAAAAAACCGCAACAAAGTCAAACGCCATACTTTTTAATTTTTTTTTAATTTTATTGAAAGAATGCAAAAAATGTCGGAAATAGAATCAAATTTTAGAATAAGTTTAGATTTATTCGAATTGGTTACCTTTGGCACGAATTATGGTCTTCAAACGGCCAATGAAACCGTCACACGCTGCCCGAATTTTGCTCTGCGGTATTTTGGTCCATACCCGGCGAAGCGCTTGATCTAGGTGATCGAAAGTTTAGTATTTTTTAGTGCCAACCTTGCTTTCCAAAATACTCCAGACACAATAAGGTCAGAATAGAACCCTATTTCTTTTGGAGATGATCGCATAATATTTAGGGGTTGAAATGGACCAAAAACTGAAAAAATTCCTGATTTTGCAGTTGCTCTACAGGTCGCAATTATACACCAATCGACGCGGAATTGCGCATGTAGCTAGAGTCTAGGGCGGGGAAGAAGCCTACCAATTCGGGTGGTCATCGGATAATATTTAGCGGGTAAAATAGACCATATCTTTTGTGTTGAAAAAATTCAAAATTTTTCATTAAACCACTTATATTTTAAATCCCGGCGAAATCTTTACATTGATTTTAACATCCATCAAATCGGATATATAGCAAAATATGTGCGATATATATGTCCATCAAAGAGGATATACTTGAAAGATCTCTTATATGTCGAGAACGGCTGAACTGATTTCGACAGTTCTCATTAATTCAAAATGGCCTCTTGGCAGGAAAGAAAAAACGTCTAAAAATTTGCATAAAAATATCTCTCTAAAGATGAAAATATTGATTTTGTAATATTTTCTCATATTTTTAAAATTTTGTCATATTTTTGGCATATTTTCATTTTGAATTAAACATTTGGTAATATTTCTACAGCTAACAAAACTAAGTAGTTAGGATATCAGGATATCATATACAGATTGCATTTATGGCCCGATCTTCACGAAATTTTGCATGGGGATAAGATGTGAGTCAGAATAGAAGCCTACTCTTTTTGGAGATGATCGTTATATATTTAGGGGTTGAAATGGACCAAAAAACTGCAAAATTGTCAGCAGGTCGTAATTATCGCCCGATCCTCACGCATATTTGAATGGGGGTTACCGCACATTGCAAAAGCCAAGCAGTTTCGGATGGCCATCCAAAAATATTCAATGTGTGAAATAGTTTGCCAACTTTTGTAGACAAAATACGAAAATATCCATTCCAGTGTCTTTTTGGAGAATTCATCAATACAGGAAAGACGCACTTCTGTCTATTTCGTTAACGCTGATTTCGTTGAAAAATATAGTCAAATGTCTGTATCTCATATAGATGCGTTTCAGTCAAAACCCAATAATAAATGTTAATCTTTTGCCACTTCTGAGAGATTATAGGTCTTTGGGAAATATTGGTTCCAGATCTAAGAAGACCATTTACGTGCAACATCTACCTATAAATTGGAAATGAGCAAATTAGTTCAAGTTTCTATTATTCGAAAATTAGAACGAAATCTGATGGTTTTCTTTTATTATTTGTCACAATATCTTGTGGAATTCTTTCGAGTATATGGCCTATATAAACTGTATCATTTATTATAGTGTTGTAGGGTATTCAAAGGTCGGCCAGCTCGACTGTAGCCTTTGCTTACTTGTTTTGTAATCATTCTTGGGTGGCGCATGCTGAATGCGATGGTTCTGAGTCCTGTTGGAATGTCCAAGGTCTGCGGCCAAAATGTTTGAGTGCCCAAGGCTTTAATGCACCCTCCAGAATATTTTCGCGATAATATTCGGAATTTATTCTGATGCCACGAGCGACGATTAATACAAGGTCGATTAATACGACCATCGGCTGTTATGGCGCCCACACCATCACCATGGCCGGCGCTTGAGTTCTGGGGGCCAACCGACCATCTCTTTGGCAAGTAAACACGATCATTTTGTTTGTTTACAGACTGCTGGACAACGAGTGTTTTCTCATCGGAGAAAACCAAATTCGGCAGTTCACCACTTTCGACCAAGCTAAGCAACGCTTTAGCTCTTTTGAGTCTATTTCCTTTGTCTTGCGGTGTAAGTTCTTGCACTTCTTGGAATTTACATGACTTTACCCTGAGCTCATTTTCCAATATTTGCTGAATGGAATATTGGGATATGTTCAGCTCATGAGCCATTTTTCAGCCACTGCGATGCGGGTTTCGATCAAGTCGCTTATTAACTTTTCGAACCATTTCTGCTGATGTTGCTGTTTTCTTACGTCCACTTCCTTGACGTCGGGCTACGCTACCAGTATCACGGTAACGAGTACGAGACACAAAATATTTATTCACATTTAAATACTGGAGTGCCCTAACGATAGCCACAGGCAAATATAAAGAAATCACACTATCACGCATTAATTCCATCACGAATAACTTTTTTTCTGGAAAACTCTAACCAAAAAGATTTTGTACGCTTCTAAACAATATAATGAACTGTCACTAGAATAATTTTAACAGCTGTCAGACGAGTGGCTTAGAAATGACAGCAGTTTGAAGTTGGTTGCAGTTTTTTCATCTCGTCCTGTATTTTTTGCCTGAATAAAAAAACGAATATATATACAGACTATATTACACCCTACACCATGCTTATTTACGTACCCCCTAAGATGGAAATGGGTCTCATCACTCATGACTATTTGTTATGAAAAACCATCTTGGCGGTCAGCAGCTAATAGCTGATGCACCATCTGGACTTTGTACGGGAACATCTTCAAATCTTGTACCATAATTCGTTGTAAAGAACGTCGTGGCTCGTCGATGTGGAGTCGCTTCAATGACAGCAGCAATATTCCGGGGTCTGCCACGCCTAGCAGCATATTTTGTTGTACCAGTCTCTTCGAGGCGAGCGGCTAAACGTCGCAGTGTTTCACCAGTAGGCGTTGGACGGGCAGGAAATCTGAGACGAAATTCACGTTGTGTCAAAGTCGCCGACCGATTATTGCTGCAAATTGGCAGCATGTGCATAGAACTGTCAATGTAGGTCTATGTTTTGGTATAGACCCAATATAACGGTACCTTCCTAAATTCGGTATTTTTATGATTTCAGCGACTTTATTCACCGGAATGATTTCAATTTTGGACGTGTAAGTTTGTCGTGGATACTACAGTCTGTGACTGAAAATTACCTATTCAGATCCACTTCCCCATATTCGGTGGTTTGGTAATTTTAGCCACATTATTCACCGAAATTGTATCAAACTTGGTTTTGAAGTTCGTAATGGGTACTACAGCCTGTGGTTGCCTATGCAGGTCTATGTCTTCATATAGCCCCCACATAAAAGTATCTCCCTATAATTTTGATGATTTTGGCGACATTATTGTTTCAAGTTTCGTATTTGAATATCATTATGGCCTAAGTCAAAAATTGCATATACAAGTACGTGTCTTCGTATAGACCGCAATATAACGGCAACTCTCTCTCAATTTGACTTATAATATTGAAGTATACATTTTGTAATATTTTCACCTTACAACACAGGTTGGGGTTATTATATACAGATTGCAATTATCGTCCGATCCTCCGAAATACCAGCATTACTGACAGGCGATATCCGAAATATACAAAAGGCGAACTTCTGGCTTCTTTATGCTGATTTCTTTGACGAATATAGCCAAATATCGTAGACAAGCAAATAATATAGATGAGTCTAAATTTGAAGATACAGGGGAGCCTCTGCTTTTGATGATCACAAAATATTTAGGGGTTGAATTGAACCAAAAACAGAAAAAATTTCCTGGTCACACAATTGAAGCCAATCGAAACGCCTGAGAAGAGAGTTAAGGACAGGGAGGAATTCTAGCATTTTGCATGATCTTTAGATTATATTTAGCTGTAAAATGGCTAATATCTGGGCAGTGCTCCGTGAAATAATTTCAAAAGCGAAATCTTCTAAAATGGATTTGGACATGAGGGGGCTTCTAACATATTGTAGTGTTGTAGGGTATCACATGATCGGCCCTGCACGACTATAGCCTTTGCTTACTTGTTTTAAATTTGCAAATTCCTTCCACATGGTGAAGCGTATTCAAAGTTCGGACCGGCTGAACTTACCGCTTTTTATACCATAGTATGAAGGGTATATTAAGTTTGTCATTCCGTTTGTAACACCCCGAGATGTACATTTTAGACTCCACAATGTATATATATTCTTGATCAGCATGTTGATATAACGATGACCGTCTCTCTCTCTCTGTCCGTCTTTCCGTCTGAGGAAATCACTCTAGCTTCCGAACGAATTGAAGTAGGTTAATAATAATTTAATTAAAATATTTGTTTGGTTTGCACGACTTTTGGTATTGCAAATGGGCTATATAGATCCACGTTTAGGTGCCTTCCTATATTCGGTATTTTGAAGTTTTTGGCGACATTATTCACCTGAATTATTACAAATTTCGTTATGATAGTTCGTAATAGGTGCTGCAGCCTGTGACAGAAATTAGGCCCAATATACCGGTACCCCCCTATATTCGGTATTTTGATGATTTTAGCGACATTATTCAACGGAATAGTTTCATATTTTGTGTTTGAAGTTCCTAATTGGTACTATAGTATATGACAGAAAATTGTCTATACAGGTACAGGTCTTCGTATAGCCCCTACATATCGGTATCTCCCGATGTTCCGTATTTTGATGATTTTAGCAACTTTATTCACGGGAATTGTTTAAAATTTTGTATTTGAAGTTCCTAATGAGAACTACAGCTTGTGACAGAAAATTATCTAAGCAGGTCTTCGTATTGCCCCCTAAATATCGGTACCTCGCTACGTTCGGTATTTCGATGGTTTTATCTACAGTATTCACCAGAATTGCTAAAACTTCGTATTTACACTTCGTAATGGGTACTAAAGCCTGTGACAGAAAATTGCAGGTCCACGTCTTGGTATAGACCACAAAATAACGGAAGCTCCGGCCGAACTTACTGTTTTTTCATCTGTTATTTATTTATTCTTTTATTTTTAAGTTTTTTGTTTATTTATTTATTTATATATTTATTTATTTATTTATTTATTTATTTATTTATTTATTTATATATTTATTTATTTATTTTACCAAATCGTCTAAAAAATACTTTGCTCCCAGCAATTTTGTAATTACCGCCTTTTAACCCCATTTACCCACTTGCCATCACTAAACATATGCATATGTTTTGGTGGCGCGTGGATATTTATATGCGAATCACTGTCATCGGTTTATTCTGTTAATTATTTGTAGAGTAGGGAAAGTGCATTAACACCGTCAAACTCGCGTACGCCAATCCCACCCTTTATTTGTAATTTTTGTAACCATGCATGCTTTCGAATGTTTAGCCGCTGGATATTGCGTGATGTTAACTATTTCATTGTTTCAAATTTCCAAACCATATGATTACCAGCCAATTAGTCATTTCGACATTTAGGAAATGAATGTTGATGGAAGGCTGTAGAGTAAAATTAACGAATCCGTACAGTTTGTGAACATATGGCATATGGCAAAATCTAAAATTTTTTGATAGTAAAATTAAAATTTGACAAAAAATAATTGTATTCGATTACACTTTATTTCCTTCACATGAATGTTTATAAAATAAAACAATATTCCATTGTATAATTATTAGAAGGCAAAACTAAGATTATATCATATGTAATTCAACTACAACCACATACAATTCTTTGTTGTAATGAATATAAATGTCTTTCAATTTACATCTATAAATCCTATAAAACGCCAATCAATTTATAGAACGAGTAGAAAAGCAGCTAAGTTCGGCCGGGCCGAACTTTTAATATCCTCCACCCTTTTGAAAGATCTTGATAAATTTCATAAAAAAAAAAAAACAAGTAAAATAGTATCAGTCAGTTATGCCGACAGATGTATACCCCCAGCCTTGAGTTATGATTATTCAAACGTTGACCCTTCCGAAGCAGCTGGTCAATATAGACTAATTCGTGCCTGAACTAAAACTAATAAAAATATTACAACGTGCCAAATTTGAACTATATCGTCTACTTCCTATACTTTATGTGAGATATGTGTAAATTTTGTGGAAAATGTGGAAATAGTCGTGTGGTAACAGATATAGCGGACCGAATTGTTCCATTTTCATACTTCATTCAATACAGATAAAAACATTGGTGTGTGCAAAATTTGAAGGCAGTCGAACATTTATATCTAATTTTATCCGAAATAATTCCGATAAGCAACATATTCATATCCGATTTCTGGTTGAGAGAAACATTTAGATACAGCAAATTGTAAAGAATCGCTGACTTGTTTCGTAAACTATGACAGAAAGAAGTATTAAAAATTGTGACCCTATGTTGGTAAGGTACCAGAAGGGGTTCGCAGATATCATCTTCACAACAGATCTTGTGTTATCAAAAATGTTTGTATGCGTGAAATTTGAAGAGAGTTGAATGCTTATTTGGCTTGCTTTGTGCGTTTGGTTTCTCAAAATCTTGAACCCTATGTGGGGGAGGTACCAGAAGAAATGATCCAATCTCTACCATCTTTATAACAGATCTTGTGTGATGGAAATATTGAAATATGCCACGTCTGAATGGAATAGGATGTTAATTTTGCGTTATATAAGCTCCATGGATATTCAAAATTTTGACCCTTAGTGGGGGAGGTACCAGAAACACTGGACCGATATATCCCACCTTCACAACAGATCTTTTCTAAGTATAAATAATGGAATGTGTCAAATATAAAGAGATCTTGATGCTTATTTCGGATTTTATTAACGTTTTGGTTATTCAAAACATTGACCCTTTGTGCGGGAGGTGACAGATCCTAGATATAGCAGACCCTGTGTTGATGGAAACATTCAGATGTGCCAAGTGTAAATGGAATCGGATGTTAATTTCGCGATTTATGAGCATGATGGGTATTCAAAATGTCGACCTTTTTGGGGGGGGAGGTACCAGAAGGAATTGACCAATATTCCATCTTAACTTGAGTTATTTATGCATGTCCGTCCGTCCGTCTGTCCATGTATTTTTGTAAACAAAGTACAGTTCGCATTTATTGCCCTATCCAGATGAAATTTTGTACAAATCATTTGTTTGGCCCAAGGACGAACCCTATTGAAATTGGAGATAATCGGTCAAAATTTAGATATAGCTCCCATATATATCTTCGTCCGATTTGCCTTTTATTAGCCACCAAACGTGTAATATCAGCCCGAATACAACCAAATTAGGCCTGAAAATAAGTATGTCAAATTTGATCGAAATCGGTTCAGATATAGGTATAGCTCCCATATATATTGTTCATCCGATTTGTTATTTTTGTCCCCCCGCAGCCGTAATATGCACTCTGTAACAACAATATTTGGGAAAATATATTAAATACAGCTCAGAAATACATTTGCTTAATTTTATCGAGATCGGTTCAGATTTGGATATAGCTCCCATATATAACTTCGTCCGATTTACCTTTTATTGTGCACCAAACGTCTAATATTTGTCCAAATGGGATGGAATTTGGCACTTACGACCGAATTGAAAGTAGAACCTAGTGTGTCAAATTTGGTGAAGATCGGTTCAGATATAGCTATAGCTCCCACATATACTGTTCATCCGATTTGTCATATTTGTTACCCACAGCCGTAATATGCACTCCGTAATAACGATATTCAGGGAAATATATCAAATACAGATCAGAAATATATTTGCCAAATTTCATGGAGATCGGTTCAGATTTGGATATAGCTCCCATATATATCTTTATCCGATTTCAAATTAATTGTGCACCAAATGGGCAATACAAGTCCGAATTTAAAAGATACAAATGCTGCTCTCATAAAAACTTTTAATTGTTATGCGCAGCTCTACTAAATTAGCAAAGTGGTGTAGGGTATCATAAAGTCGGCCCCGCCCGACTTTAAGACCTTCTTTACTGTTTTTTTTTTTTTTTTTTTGTGGCGGATGTACCAGAAGGAGTTGACCAATATATTCCATCTTCACATCAGACCTTGAGTTAATAAAAAAATTGTAGTTTGAAGACAATCGGACACTTACATCACATTTTATAAAATTTATAAATATTCAAATTTTTGGCCCTTTGTGAGGGAGGTACCTGATGGAGTGGGCTGATATTTTCCATTTTCGCACCTGACGTACAACAACGCAAATATTAGGATTTGCAAAATTGGAGCAAAATCGGATTATCTTTTCTCTTTCTGTGCAATAAAATACTTTCTTTGAAAATTTTGACATTTTGTGTGAGAGGTACCAGAAGGAGTGGACCGATATTGCCCATCTTCGAACTCGATCTAAGTTTGACAATAATATTACAAGGTACCAAGTATGGACCAAATAGGATAATCCCTTCGAGAGTTATCGTGAACACCATCCAACCAGCCATACAGTCGGACGGACGGACATCGCTAAATCGACCCCAAATGTCCTGAAACGGATTTGGTCCAAAGAGACCTAATGTCTAAAACCGTTATTTCAATGGGGCGCTTTTTGGCCGTATCAAATGATATATACCCTCTGTAGCCATATGGCTGAGGGTATAACAAATCCGTCAAAAAAATCGTTTAAACGAAAACCATTATATGGGGGCTATACAAAGACGTTGAACTGCGTAAGAAACGAAATTTTGGAAAAAAAATTGAAACAATTTCGTTTCTTACGCAGGTCGACGTTTTTGTATAGCCCCTATATAACGGTTCTCGTTTAACCGATATTTTTTGACAGATTTTTTATACCCTCAGTCATATAGCTACAGAGGGTATATATCATTTGATACGGCCAAAAAGTCGCTAATAAATTTGAAACAATTCCGGTGAATAATGTTCCTAATATCATCAAAATACCAAATAAAGCAAAGTACTGTTATATGTGAGCTATACGAAGACGTGGACCTGCATAGACAATTCTCTTCCAGGAGGGTAAAGTCCTCAGAAGGAAATCTTTGTGTGGATTTTGAAACAATTTCATTGAAAAATGTGGCTAAAATCATCACCATTATGGGGGGGGGCTACACGATATCGTGAACCGATATAGTCCGTCTTCAAACTTGACCTGTCTGCACACATAACACTGATCTGTGCAAAAATTTTGCTTCCTGTCTTAATTCATTTTGCCTCTAGCGTGATTACAACTGTCGGACAAACGGACGGGCGGAAAGGGGCTAAATCGTCTTAGAATTTTACGCTTTCCCAAAAAACGTGTATACTATCGTACCAGCAAATTTTATTATTTGCTGAAATTCTAAGCAATTGAAAAAATGCTGCTATTAATAACTGTCGTTATTATATAGTTAACAAGTTAGATAACCGCACTATTAAACTTGACAATTTTTGGTATAATGTCCAATTAACACCCATCGAAATATTAAAATGCAATTTGCCCATCTACCCTCTCTACGTTAATGGAACTACAACATACCTAAGTTTTGTTATTCGCAGCCCTGAATTGAATATAAGTAAATATTTTAAATGTGATCATTTTTTATTTCTCTTAATCCGTTGTTAACAAGCATTACGAACGTTCCAACATCAAATGAACATACCAAACAAACTGTTGCATATAAATGTTATCCGAAATATTAGTGTATTTGCCGTTCATTGAACTTTAACCAAAAAACTGCGGAAAAAATGGACAAAGAATTACAAAAAAAAATGTTTTTTAATCTTTACCTCTACCACCCAAATCAGATTTGAATTTTGCTTCCAGATAAATATACTGCTGTTCATTTGAATATGTTGAATATGTTTCAATACTCTTACACATAAATTCGTATGAATTACTTTGGACGACTTTCATTGTTGGCGCTCTACGGGTGTGGAGAGAGCACAACACATGGGTCAAGTGCAATTAATTAATTAAATGCATTATTTAAGAAACTACCAATTTAACAAATAACCACTAAGAAAAAGTCAAAAGTCGGGCGGGGTCGAATATGATGACACTATACATATTTAGTAGAGCTCCTATAACAAGAGAATTTATTTAAAGTAGATCATATCTCTTATCAACCTTTGACTTTAGAGCAGTTATAATTTGATTTCAGAGGGAACTAATATCTGGGAGGCATATCCAATTCTGAATCGATTTTCACTAAATTTGATGGAGACATTTTAATATTTTATACCAAATAACATTGCTATCGATTATATTAATATATGATTTGCGCAATTAATCTGAAATTGGATAAGGAATATATATAGGACCTATAGCCAAATATGAGTCGATCTTGACAAGATTTGTCGAAGGTATTTCCAGGCTCTATAAAATATCTGGTATCAAATATCATTATTGTGGAGTACATATTACGCATGTGAGGGACTTAGAACATATATATAAATATATATACGGGGTGAGATGAAAAAACTGCAACCAACTTCAGGCTGTCACTCGTCCGACAGCTGTTAAAATTATTCTAGTGGAAGCTCATTATATTGTTTACAAGCGTACAAACGCAATTTGGTGAGGATTTTTCAGAAAAAAAGTTATTCGTGATGGAATTCAAGCGTGATAGTATGATTTCTATATATTTGGCTAGAAAACCACAAGTGGCTATCGTTAGAGCACTCCAGCATTTAAATGTGAATAAATATTCTGTGTGATAACAGCAACATCAGCAGAAATGGTTCGGAAAGTAAAGAAGTCATTTTATTGAAACCGACGTCGCATTGGCCGAAAAATGGCTCGTAAGCTGAACATATCGCAATATTCCATTCGGCAAATATTGAAAAATGAGCTCGGGGTAAAGTCACTGAAATGAGAAAACATTCGTTGTCCAGCAGTTTGTAAACAAAGAAAATTATCGTCTTTACTTGCCAAAGAGGTCAGCTGAAAATGTGCACTCTCGGCTGGACACCACAACTCAAGCTCCGGTCATGGTGCACACCATCACCATAATCGACCGTGGCATTAAAATAAATGCAGAATATTATCGCGAAAATATTATGGAGGGTGTATTAAAGCCTTGGGCACGCAAACATTTTGTCCGCAGACCTTGAACATTGCAATAGGACTCAGCACGCGCCACCCTAGAATTGTTACAAAATGAGGTTCTTCACTTTCCAGCGCACAATGGCCACCAAAATATCTGGATACCAATCGGACTAAAATCGACTAAATTCGGCCGGGCCAATCTTTTTATACCCTCCACAATTTGGAAGAAATTAAAAAAATTTCAAAATAAAATTCCGTCGGAAAATACCGCTCAAATGAAAACCGTTACATGAGGACTATACGAAGACGTGGCTAGATGTGGGCTATACGATATCGTAGACCGATATATTATTTCGATGAGTTACAAACGGAATGACGAACTTAATATACCTGCCATACTAAGTAGGGTGTGGGTACAAAAAATGTTTCCCTTAATCAAATGACCGGAGTGTACATGAAATATATGTGTGGGTGCATATGCAATGTGTTAGCAATATTAAGCCTTCGATTCCATGTGCCAGTGCATCTGAATGCTGGAACACTATTTTTCGTTCACAAGCTGGAATACGGCAACGGATTTAGTTTTGTTTGTTAAAACTTTAAATACCTCCTCTATGCTGGGCCAGTTTAATTCTATATTTGGGTCATCTAAGTGCTTTTGTGTGATGGCTAGCTAGTGTTGGGTTTGTTTTCTGTTTATTTGTTACAGAGCTGCACAAAAAGGAGCATTAAGCATTCAGTTTTCGAAAACCGCACGCTTGCACACATATGTATACATTTGGCAATAAATGAATGTACACGAAGCCATAAATTATTATGTGGATATAGTTAAAAGGTTTTGAATATTACATACCTCAAACATAAATTGATACACTGGTTAAAAAAAAAGAAACACCAAAGCAATGACAATTGTTGTCTGTGTATCTTCTTTATACCCTACACCACATAGTGGTAAGGGTATTATGTCTTTGTGCATTTGTTTGTAACATGGAGAAGGAAACGAGATAGACCCATAGTTACTTTTGCGAACCTTCATAGAATCACTTTCTGAGTCGATTTATGCATGTCAGTCCGTCTGTCCGTCCGTCCGTCCGTCTGTCCATGTATTCTTGTGAACAAAATGCAGGTCGCATTTATTATCCGATTAAGATGAAATTTTCCAAACAATATTTTTTTGGTCCAAGGACGAACCCTATTGAAATTGGTGAGAATCGGATTAAATTTAGATATAGCTCCCATATATATCTTCATCCGATTTCGGGTTAAATGTGCACCAAATATCCACTATCAGTATAATTTACCTGAATTTTGGCACACCCAACCGAGTTCGGCCTAGAAGCAAGTATATCAAATTTGGAGAAAATCGGTTCAGATATAGCTATAGCTCCCATATATATCTTTCATCCGATTTGATCTTTAAGTCCCTCACATTCCTACTATGCACTCCACAACCGTGATATTTGGTACCAGGTATTAGATGGAGCACAGAAATAGCTGTTTTAAATTTTATCGAAATCGGTTCAGATTTGGATATAGCTCCCATATATATCTTCATCCGATTTCGGGTTAATTGACCACCAAATGGCCAATATCAGCCCAAATGGCCCGAATTTTGGCACATGTGACCGAGATTAGCCTTAAAGCTAATACAACAAATTTTTTGGATAAAATCGGTTCAGAAACAGCTATAGCTCCCATATATATCTTCATCCGATTTCGGGTTAAATGTGCACCAAATGTCCACTATCAGTCCAAATTACCTGAATTTTGGCACACCCAACCGAGTTCGGCCTAGAAGCAAGTGTATCAAATTTGGAGAAAATCGGTTCAGATATAGCTATAGCTCCCATATATATCTTTCATCCGATTTGGTGTTTAAGCCTCTCACATTCGTAATATGCACTCCACAAGAATGATATTTGGTACCAGATATAAGATGGAGCACAGGAATAGCTGTTTTAAATTTTATCGAAATCGGTTCAGATTTTGGATATAGCTCTCATATATATCTTCATCCGATTTCGGGTTAATTGTGCACCAAATGGCCGATATAAGTCCAAATGGACTGAATTTTAGTACATCGGACCAAATTCAGCCTAGAAGCAAGTATATCAAATTTAGTGAAAATCGGTTCAGATATAGATATAGCAACCATATATATGTTTCATCCGATTTAGAGTTTCAGTCCCATACATTCGTAATATTCACTCCACAACCGTGATATTTGGTACCAGGTATTAGATGGAGCACAGGGATAGCTGTTTTAAATTTTATCGAAATCGGTTCAGATTTGGATATAGCACTAAATGGTCAATATCAGCCCAAATCACCAGTCTAGAAGCTAATACGTAAAATTTGGAGAAACCCGGTTCAGAGATAGCTATAGTTCGTAAAATGCACGATAGAATTAGATAGATTTTGATTTTGTACCAAATATCTCATAGAGCTCTGAAATGCCCTGTATAAACCTTTTTACGAGAGCTCTACTAAATATGCATAGTGGTGTAGGGTATCATATAGTCGGCCCCGCCCGACTTTTGAGCTTTCCTTACTGGTTTTTTATCAAGTTTATGTGAAGTTGTATTAGTTCTAATGATAACACCCCTTGATAATAGGTTTACATAATAAGATTTTAAATATAATACCACAAACTTTAAGAAAAACAAGTTAAATAGTATCAGTCGGTATTGCCGATAGATGTATACCCCCAGTCTTGAGTAATAATTATTCTAACTGTTGACCCTCTATGACCTAAGACGGATATAAATATTTGGACTATATCGTCTACTTTATATGAGAGATGTGCAAATTTTGGAAAAATGTATGAGGTACCAGATATAGCGGACCGAATATTCCACTTCATCTAGCACAGATAAAAATATTGGTACGTGCAAAATTTTATAGAAAGTTGTAAATTCCGTTTAATTACATATTCATATTAGATTTCTGAAATATGCCACCTCATCTAGTATAGATAAAAATATAAAAAAAAATAACGTGCAAAATTTTATGGAAAGTCATAAATTCCGTTTAATTACATATTCATATTAGATTTCTGGCTAAGGGAAATATTTAGATATAGCAAATTGTATAGAATCGCAGACTTGTTTCGCAAGTTATGACAGATATAAGTATTGAAAATTTTGACCCTTTGTTGTTGAGGTACCAGAATGGATTGACAGATATCTATCATTTCACAACAGATTTTGCGGTAGCAACAACGTTTGATGTGTGAAATTTTAAGACGGTTGGATGCTTATTTCGCATTTTATGAGCGTTTGGTTTTTCAAAATTTTGAACCCTTTATGGGGAAAGTACCACATATGTGGAGTGCGCCGATATATCCCATTTCACAGTAGATCTTGTGTTAGTAAAAATATGTCATGTTTGAATTTGAAAAGAACAGGTTATAAAAAATTTTGACCTTTGTTCGAAGGTAACAGAAGAAATGGCACGATCTCTACCATCTCTATAATATATATTGTGCTGATAGAAATTATTAATTTCGCGTTTTAGGAGCTTCATGGGTATTCATAATTTGGACCCAGAAGGATACCAGAAGGAGTGGACCGATATAGTCCATTTTCGCACCTGACCTAGAACCGATGCAAATATTATGATTTGCACAGTTGGAGCAAAATCGGTTTATCCTTTCTCTATGTGTAGTAAAATATATTCTTTGAAAATTTCGACCTTTTGTGGGGGAGGTACCAGAAGGTGTTGACCGATATTACCTATCTTCGAACTCGATCTAAGTTTGTCAATAATAATCCCTTCGAGAGTTATAGTGCGCACCAGCCGAAAGACAAATAGACGGACGGCCGGACATCGCTATATCGGCTCCAAATGTCCTGAAACGGATTTGGTCCAAAGATACCTAGGTTCTAAAACTGTTATTTCGATGAGGCACGTTTTGTATCAAATGAAATATATCCTCTCTAGCCACAAATAAAGAATAATCCAAAGCATATTGATGTCGTTTTAGAACATGCTTACGAATTATATATTAACATCATTTTATTCATGCAATAGCATACGATATAGTGGACCTATGTAAATAATTATCTTCCAGAGGGTACAGTAGTCAGAAGGTACTCCTTGTGTGGATTTTCAGACAATTCCTTTGAAAAATGTTGCTAAAATCATAAAAATACTGAATATCGGAAGGTACCTTTATATGGGGTATACGCGGTATTGTATACCTATATAGATAACTAGCTGAACCTGGTGCGCTTCGCTACCCCTTTTGATTTTATATGATTTACGAATATATTTTGGATAAAAAAAAAACAAATTTAAAATTTAAAAAAAAAAAAATAACAAAACCAATAGAAAAGCAGAATATATATATGGGATCTATATCCAAATCTTAACTAATTTCCAATTAATTTATCACATTTATTATTGTAACCAAATTCCACATATTCTGAATTTCATTGGAATCGGTCATATATATCGTGTTTCGTACATAACATGTATTAAATCGGCCGCAATATATATGTTAGCTATACCAAAACCTCAACCGATTTCAATTTAATTTGGAAATTTTTTTCTGGTGCCAGATTTCGTCTCTCTCGCTTTAGGTGCATTAAATATGTGAAATCGGCGGAGAATATATATGGAAGCTATAACCAAATCTGAGCGAATTTGAATATAATTCGTCAAATTTATTTTTGTAGCAAATTTAGTCACTCATGGCGAATTTCATTGGAATCGGAAATACGTATCGTGTTTTGTGAATCAAATATGTGAAATCGGCGGAAAATATATATGTGAGCTGTATCCAAATCTGAACCGATTTTAAAATAATTTGACTAATTTATTTTCTAATCAAAATCCCGTCACATATTCCAAATTTCTTTGGAATCGAACATACATATCGTGTATGGTGCATAAAACACATGAAATCGGTCGAAAATATATATGAGAGCTATATCCAAATCTGTTTGGTGCATCAAATAAACGAAATCGGTTGAAGATATATATGGGAGCTATATCCAAATCTGAACCGATTTCAATATAATTTGGTAAATGTATAATCGTTTTAATTTCCGCTACACATTCCAAATTTCATTGAAATTAGAAATACATAGCGTGTTTGGTGCAATCGGTCGAAAATGTATATGGGAGCTATATCCAAATCTGAACCGATTTCAATATAATTTGACAAATTCATTTTTGCTCCCGATTTCGTTACTTATTTTAAATTTCATTAAAATTGGACATACATATCGTGTTTGGTGCACCATATACATGAGATCGGCCGAAAATGTATATGGGAGCTATATCCAAATCTGAACCGATTTCAATATAATTTGATAAATTTATTTTCGGATCAAATCCCGTTAAACATTCAAAATTTCATTGGAATCGAACATTCATATCGTGTTTGAGGCATCAAATGAACGAAATCGGTCGAAAATATATATGGGAGCTATATCCAAATCTGAACCGATTTCAATATAAATTGAGAAATCAATTTTTTAGATAAAATCCATAACACGTTTCAACTTTCATTGAAATTTGGGATACATAGCGTGTATGGTGCATCATATGCTTGAAATCGGCCGAAAATATATATGGGAGCTATATCCAAATCTTAACCGATTTCAATATAATTTGACAAATTTATTTTTGTTCCAAATTCCGTTACGCATTCCAAATTTGGAGACTGTATCTGTGATCGATCAATAGATATGTGCATACAAAATCTAAATTTTTGGGAGGTACCTCCGATTCTGATGCTATATCTCCACGTCCAAGTGAAATTTGAAAAATGTATATAGCCTATGTTACTTTCAGGCGATGTTGCAGTATACATGTAAATTTTCAGGAAAATCTGTTCAGCGGTTTTCGAGTCCATAAATTACAAACAAACAAACAAACAAACATACAAACATTTTCCTCTTTTATAGATATAGAAGATTATCTTCCAAGGGATAAAGTACTCAGAAGAAACTTATTTTGTGGATTTTCAGACAATTACATTGAAAATGTGGCTAAAACCATAAAAATTGCGAATATCGTGGACCTATATAGACAATTCTTCTCCAGGGGGTAGAGTACTCAGAAAGAACTCCATCTGTGGATTTTTAGATAATTTGATTTAAAAATATAGCTAAAATCATCAAAATACCGGATATAGGGAGGTACCGTTATATGGGGTATATACGATATAGTTTACCTATATAAACAATTCTCTTCCAGGGGCAAAGTACCCACAATGTAATCCTTTATAGAATTTCAGACAATTCCATTGAAAAATTTGTCTAAAATCATCAAAATACCGAATACCGTTTGGGTACCGTTATAGTGAACCGATATAGCCCATCTTCGAGCTTGATCTGTCTACAAACAATAGACTGATCTCTGCAAAATGTTAGCTTCCTATCTTAATTCGCTTTGACTCTACACTGATTACAACAGACGGAAAGACGGACGCACGGACAGCGCTAAATCGTCTTAGAATTTTCGCTGATCAAGAATATGTATACTTTTTTAGGTCTAAAATTATTATTTCGATGATCTACAAACGGAATGACGAACTTAATATAACCTCCATACTATGTACTGTGGGGGCTATGAAATATATATCGGAATCAAGTTCCACCAAATGGAAAACGTCTGCTGATTTTGAAAAAAATCTATCAAATATGTAGGGTGATCAATAACCGCGTAATCGAATGAAGATATATATAAAAGCCAAATCTAAATCTGAACCGAAGCATTTCTGAGCTGTATCTGGTACCAAAAATAATTCTTGTTGAGTGCCTATTGCGAATCCAATTCGGATGAAACATATATATCGGATCTATAGATATATCTAAACCGATTTCCATTTAACAGAAAAGTTTTAAGTTCAGTATTTAGAATTCAAAATAGTTTTACCTCCTGGGACACAACATTGCATATAAAAGTCCACGTTTTTCTAGGGCCCCCATATAAAGGTACTTCCCAATATTCGATATTTTGACGTGGCTAAATTTTCTAACGTAATTACTAAAAATTCAGCAAAGGTAAAATTTTTTCAGGACGGTGTGGTGTTATTTTACCTATAGCAATATGTACCTTCTGGGGTTTTCCAGTATATTATCGTGTTGTAGGTTATCACATTGTTGGCCAAGCAGTGCTATAGCCTTACTTGCTTTTATACGAAACCACGAAATACTGATTTCCCACATAGGAAAGTATATATGGATCTTCCTATCTCGTCCAGCTGAGTCGATCTAGCTATGTATGTCCGTCCGTCCGTCTGTCCATGTTAATTTGTAATCACTCTACAGGTCGCAATAATGGCCCGATCTTCACGAAATTTGAAATGTAGGTGGCGTTAAGGTCAGAATAGAACCCTATTTCTTTTGAAGATCATCGCATAAAATTTAGGGGTTGAAATGTACCAAAAACTGAAAAAAATCCTGATTTTGCAGTTGCTCTACAGGTCACAATTATAGACCAATCGAGGCGAAAGTTAGCATGGGGCTAGAGATTTGGGCTGGGCAGAAGCCTTCCAATTTTGATGATCATCGGTAATATTTAGTGGTTGAAATTGACCATAGCATTTGTGATAAATAAAAGTCAAATTTTCCATTAAACCGCGAATATTTTTAATGCCGGCGAAATCTCAAATGGACGAACAGGTCAATTCTGACCGTTACGTAGATGCCGATAGTAAAAATATCGGATATATATAGCGAAATATATACAATGTATATACAAAGGAAGGGGTTGTTAGCTAGAATGCTTATATCTCCAGAATGGCTGGAGCGATTTTGACAAATTTTGTAAATTTGGAGTGCCCTTTTTGGCATAAAAGTATAAAATCTAAAAAAATCGCATAAAAAGATGCCAATAACGATGTTAATATAGATTTTGTAGTTTTTTGTGACATTTTTTTTTATTTTTTCCTATTTTTTATCGCATGCGATTTTTTCAATTTGACTTATAATATTAAAGTGTATATTTTGTAATATTTTTGCACTTTACATCACAGGTTGGGGTTATTATATACATATTGCAATTATCGTCCGATCCTCACGAAAATTTTCACAAGGGTAGGATTAGGCTCAGAAGGGCTAGGTCTATCGTTTTCAAAGATGTCCGCAATATATTTAGAGGTTGAAATGGACCAACAATTAAAAATATTCTTGATTTTGCAGCCGTTATAAATGTCACAAATACAAACCAAAAGACACGAAATCTCGCATGAAGTTAGAGTTAGGACTGAGGATAGAATGGACCACTACTTTTGTGTGAAAAAATACCAACACTACTTACAGGCGATATTCGAAATACACAAAAGGCGAACTTCTGGCTTTTTTATGCTGATATCGTGGACGAATATTGCCAAATATCGTAGACAAGAAAATCATATAGATTAGTCTAGATTTGGAGATACAGAGAAGCCTCTTGCTTTTGGAGATGATCGCAAAATATTTATGAACCAAAAACAGAAAAATGTTCCTGATCACACAATTGAAGCCAATCGACACGTCTGAGAAGAGAGTTAAGGACAGGAAAAAAGTCTAACATTTTGGATGACCATTGGATTATATTCAGCTGTAAATGGACGACAACAACTAACAGCATAATTTCAAAAACGAAATCTCTCAAAATGGATTTGGACATAAGGGGGCTTCTATCATATTGTGGTGTTGTAGGGTATCATCGGCCCCGCAAGACGATAGCCTTTGCTTACTTGTTAAAATTACAAACATCAATGATTATAAACTTTCCTAAAACACTGTATGTCCCTCGAATTAAAACATTTCGTTTCATACCAACAATATTCAGTTTTAAATAAAAAAAAAAAAAACAATGTTAAAAAAAGGAAACAATCCTCCTAACTGCAACAACCACTACACTGCCCTTGGCTAACAAATTGCATAAGCGATGCCATTTGCGTAAGCTAACAGTTTTTAACGCTACAACATGTATGGTAGGTAAATCTAGTCATTCCGTTTGCATCAACTCGCACATATTATATCGTCAAATACCATACTTTCGAATTGGTAGGTTAGTATGGCCTGTTTATCCCCATGTTTTCTTGTAATTTGGTATTTAATGATTTCTTCCATGCCGGTATTGTTATTTGGACTGTAGTAAAACATTTATTAACGAATTTTAATAGATTTAATTCATTCCATTTGTTAGAGAGGACATTCATGTTTCATACTACATTCGTTCTCAAGCTCTTTGTTGTTCATTACATTATGCGGAACCTGTAAACCGGGATTTCCTAAGGCTTCATAAAATCGACGAGAAGCTAAAAAAAAAGTTATGATCTCCATTATATGACAAATACAAATCATTTGATTTACAAAGCTCTATGTATGTGTTCCGACCCAGGGTCTCCTAAAAACCTTCCGAATATTCTCTTCTTAACCCATAAATCCTGATGTGATATTATTTCATAATTTTACATATTCCTCACGGCATAGGGTATGATAATCCCGATCACACTAACTGTTACTGCTTGTTTTAGTTATCAAAGCGAAGTTCGTTGACAACATTTGTTGCTGCAATTTTTTATTTTTCAGTTTTACATTCCCATAGGTATAAACGAGGCACCGTGTGGCGGTGTGAGAGGCTGGAAGTTAATTTTCCCGGATATATGCACAAACCTTTTTGTTGTTGTTGTTGTTGTCCGCTTTAAGCATAGCCCTATGGAATATTTTGTTGTGGTTTTCATTAAATACAAATTGCAAAACCAAATGGGCAAAAGGCAATGAGTTCACAAAAGGAATACTCTGACAACCAGTAACACAACATATATGACGTCGAGAATGGGCAGTGAGGTCATTGTGCTGGACTTTTGATAATAATACTGGTTGTTTCAAATGACCAAACGAAAGTTGGCAGATTAAAAACCAGAAAGTTTATTTCGTACGAAGGGACAATTTCGTAAAACACCTAAAGGAAATTAAAAATAATGGAGAACAAGTCAAGCCAGATTCACATACGAAGGCGACATTTTAAATCAGTATTTATTGCAATATTTCTAAAAACAACATTCGTTTAGTAAATGGTAAATGAATAATAAAGAAAAATGGGAAAATGTACAAGTCAAGGTGAAGATATACCCTCTCGAAATTTTTACCAAACGAATTAAGATGGGAAGTTAAAATTTTGCAAAGATCAGTTTTTTGTCCGCAGGCTGCTTAAGTTCGAATCCCCCATATAACTATACCTCCAGATATTCGGTAGTTTGATGATTGTAGTCAAATTTTTCAATGGATTTGGCTGAAAATCTATATAGATACTCATCTTTGTATAACCCGCCATATAACGATACCTTCCGATATTCTGTATTTTTATTGATGCATGTCTGAACGTCCATGTAACTTTTTACATCCTACAATTTAATCAAACTCATATAAGACGACGAAATGAAACATTAAGTTCGTCCGGGACGAACTTTTAAAACCCTACACCGTTGCATAAAGAAAACATATTTAAATAAAAGTATCTGAATTCAAACTTGTTCCACTTTAAACTACAAATACCAGTAAGACCGATTGGATAATGCTGATAAACTTTTCAAAAAAAACCCTAAAGTGGGCGAGGTCGCTGTATGGGGGCTATACCAAAACGGTAACCTCCATAGACAAATTTATACTTCAAGAATTGGCATCTACCCAATCTTCTTAAATACCAAATTTGAAACAATTTCGTTGGTATAGGATTATCAAAATAACGAGTATTGGTAGGTAATGTTACATGTGCGCGCTAGAAAAACGTGGACCTAAATTTTAAATGATCTGCCGCCGGAGCTAGAACCCATTATGAACTACAAACACCAATGTCTAGACAAATCAGTGAAAAAATGTGGCAAAAATCATCAAAATATCGAATATTGGGAGGTACCGTTATGTGGGGGCTATACCAAAACGTGTACCTATATACAGATTGCGATAAAAAACTGCAACAAAGTCAAACGCCATAATTTTTACATTTTTTATACCCTACAACACTATGTGTTGGGGGTATTATAAGTTCGATTGGGCCAGAATTTATGTAACACCTCGAAATATTGGTTTCCCATATAGGAAAGTATATATGGATCTTCCTAGCTCGCCGAGCTGAGTCGATCTAGCTATGTAGGTCCGTCCGTCCATCTGTCCGTCTGTCCATGTTAATTTGTAATCACGCTACAGGTCGCAATTATGGCCCG
This sequence comes from Musca domestica, assembly GCF_030504385.1. Lineage (NCBI taxonomy): Eukaryota > Metazoa > Arthropoda > Insecta > Diptera > Muscidae > Musca > Musca domestica. The sequence goes on along the minus strand of NW_026712296.1, from coordinate 5,235,952 downwards.
ATCCTTACGAAATTTTGCACGAAGGTGGGGTTAGGGTCAGAATAGAAGCCTTTTTTTTGGAAATGATCGCCAAATGTTTAGGGGTTGAAATGGACCAAATACTGAAAAAATGTCGGATTTTGCAGTAGTTATATAGGTCGCAATTATAGACCAATCGGAATTTCGCATGTAGCTAGAGTTTAGGGCGGGGAAGAAGCCTACCAATTTGGGTGGTCATCGGACAATATTTAGCGGGTAAAATATACCATATCTTTTGTGTTGAAAAAATTCAAAATATTTCATTAAACCGTGAATTTTTTAAATCCCGGCGAAATCACAAAGTCATGACAGGGTTACTTCTGACCTTTACATTGCTGTTAACATCCAACAAATCGGATATATAGCAAAATATGTGCGATATATATGTCTATCAAAGAAGATATGCTTGAAAGATCTCTTATATGTCGAGAACGGCTGAACTGATTTCGACAGTTCTCATTAATTCAGAATGGCCTCTTGTTAGGAAAGAAAAAACGTCTAAAAAATCGCATAAAAATATCTCTCTAAAGATGAAAATATTGGATTTGTAGCATTTTCTCATATTTTTTCAATTTTGTCATATTTTTGGCATATTTTCATTTTGAATTAAACATTTGGTAATATTTCTACAGCTAACAAAACTAAGTAGTTAGGATACCAGGATATCATATACATATCGCATTTATGGCCCGATCCTTACGAAATTTTGCATGGGGATAAGATGAGGGTCAGAATAGATGCCTACTCTTTTTGGAGATGATCGTTATATATTTAGGGGTTGAAATGGACCAAAAAACTGCAAAATTGTCAGCAGGTCGTAATTATCGCCCGATCCTCACGCATATTTGAATGGGGGTTACCGCACATTGCAAAAGCCAAGCAGTTTCGGATGGCCATCCAAAAATATTCAATGTGTGAAATAGTTTACCAACTTTTGTAGACTAAATACGAAAATTTCCATTCCAGCGGCTTTTTGGAGAATTTACAAATGCAGGAAAGACGCACTTCTGACTATTTCGTAAACGCTAATTTCGTTGAAGAATATATTCAAATGTCTGTATCTCATATAGATGCGTTTCAGTCAAAAACCAATAATAAATGTTAATCTTTTGCCACTTCTGAGAGATTATAGGTCTTTGGGAAATATTGGTTCCAGATCTAGGAAGACCATTTACTTGCAACATCTACCAATAAATTGGAAATGAGCAAATTAGTTTAAGTTGCTATTATTCGAAAATTAGAGAACGATATATGATGGTTTTCTTTTATTATTTGTCACAATATCTTGTGGAGTTCTTTCGAGTATCTCGCCTATATAAACTGTATGGTTTATTATAGTGTTGTAGGGTATTCAACGGTCGGCCCCGCTCGACTGTAGCCTTTGCTTACATGTTTTTTCATAAATTCTATGAAAGCCAAAAATGTCGGAAACAACATCAAATTTTAGAATAAGTTTAGATTTGTTCCAATTAGTCACTTTTGACACGAATCATGGCCTTCAAACGGCCAATGAAACCGTCACATGCTGCCGAATTTTGCTGTGTGTATTTTGGTCCAGTGGAGAGAGACCATCGGTTGTTATGGCGGCCAACACCATCACCATGGCCAGCGCTTGAGTTCTTGTGGCCAACAGAAAGTGCACATTTTCAGCTGACCTCCTTGGCAAGTAAACACGATCATTTTGTTTGTTTACGAACTGCTGGACAACGAATGTTTTCTCATCGGAGAATACCAAATTTGGCAGTTCACCACTTTCGGCCAAGCGAAGCATCTCTTTAGCCCTTTTGAGTCTATTTTTTTCTGTTGCGGTGTAAGTTCTTACACTTTTTGGAATTTCAATGGCTTTACCCCGAGCTTCTTTACTTTTCGAATCATTTCTGCTGCCTTGACGTCGGGCTACGCTGGCAGTATCGCGGTAACGAGCGATAGTATGAGACACAAATGATTTATTCATACTTAAATGCTGGAGTGCTCTAACTTCCAGCTTAATATAAAGAAATCACACTATCACGCTTAAATTCCATCACGAATAATTTTTTTTCTGAAAAATTCCCACCAAAATGTTTCTGTACGCTTGTTAACAAGATAATGAGCTTCACTGGAATACTTTTCTCACTTCGAATAGATTATATTAAACCAGTAAAAAAGTCGTAAGTTCGGCCGGGCCGAACTTTGAATACCCTCGACCATTTGGGACGAATTAGAGACTTTTCAAAAAAATAAAATCCATTAAAAATTCTGTTTAAATCTGAAAAATACCGAATATCGGGTGTATCGTTGTATGGGGGATATACAATATCGTGGAACTATATGAACAATTCTCCGCCAAGGGGTAAAGTGCTCATAAAGAACTCCTTGTGTACAATTTCAGACAATTCCTTTGAAAAATGTGGCTAAAATCATCAAAATACCGAATATCAGGAGTATATATGAGCTATACGATATGGTGGTCCGATATAGCCTATCTTCGAACTTGACATGCCTGCAAACATAAGACAGATCTGTGCAAAAAAAGATTCCTATCTTAATTCGTTTTAACTTTAGCGTGATATAGCGTACAACAGACGGATGGGGCTAAATCGTCTTAGAATTTTATGCTGATCAAGAATATATATATACTTTCTGGGGTCTAAAATTATTATTTCGTTGAATTACTTAACTCACGAACTCGATGACGAACTTAATATACCCTCCATACTATGTATGATAGAGGGTATAAAAATGTATGTCGGAGCGGAGTTCCGCCAAATGGATACGTACGTCACGAAATTCTCTCCATTTGGGCTGATATTATTTGAGCAATAAACCTGAAATCGGATTAAGGATAAATATGGGAGCTATATCCAAATCTAAGCCGATCTCAATAAAATTTGGCAAAGGTATTTCCAAGATCTATGAAATATTTGATACCAAATATTATTGTTGTCGAATGCATATTACGAATGTGACCAAATCGGATGAAATATATATTTGGGAGTTATTCTTATTCTAGAGTTAGTATATATCTGAACCGATTTTCACCAAATTTGATGTACTTGTTTCTAGACTGAATTCGGTCGGATGTTTCTAAATTCAGGTCATTTGGACAATTAACCCGAAATCGTTTGAAGATATGTATGGGAGCTATATCTAAATTTCATTCATTCTTACCAAACAAATATTGTATGGAAAATTTCATCTCAATCGGATAATAAATGCGACCTGAATTTTGTTCACAAGAATACATGGACAGACGGACGGACGGACTGACATGCATAAATCGACTCAGAAAGTGATTCTATTAAGGTTCTCAAAAGTAACTATGGGTCTATCTCGTTTTCTTCTCCATGTTACAAACAAATGCACGAAGACACTATGTGGTGTAGGGTATAAAAACCGATTGAAATATATTGCTCAAATCATAAAAAACCGAAGGTAGGGAGTTACCGTTACATTGGGCTTATACGAAGACGAGGACATGTATACCCAATTCAAATACGACACTTGAAACAATTTCGTTGAATAAAGTCGCTGAAATCATCAAAATACCGAATTTGGTGGCTAAGGCCACGAATAAGGTTGACAACTCTATATTTTAAGTATTTTCAATTGTTCCACATACTTTTCGTATGGAATATGCTATAATTTAATTTTTCCTCATAGTCTATGTTATAAACATTATGGCCAAGACGAACTTAACGGAGTTATTACGTGGGGTAATCATTGCGCAAGTAATGATGTATACGATTAACATTTCGTACAAAAAATATCTGTACAATGTGATTGAATTAAAATTTCTCTGCAGCCATTTCAAAGAAGAAATCATGTTGGAAAAATCCCTTATACCTAAATATATAAGTGTATTGCACACGAAAAAAAACAATGGTAAATTTCATAAGAATTTGTGCATTCATATCCACAAAAGCTCGTTTAAGTAATTCAATTTACTATCATTCTTAGCCACACAGAAAACATCATCTAACCATAGATGAAAGTGCAAATGGTGCTCTAGTAACTAATTCCGCAAAAATATGCAGAAACTGCCTAACACCATGAATGAACGTTTTGCACAAATGGAAAAGGGATTCGTGCCGTGTCATTGAATAAAACTTTCTACTCTTTCCTGTGTGTTGTTGGGCAATCGTGGTGGCCAGTCCAATGCTGTTTCTCATTCTAGAATTTATTCTCAATCATGATTTCATATCGGTGAAGCTATTACTGAAAGCTTCCGTGGAAGTATTACCCCACAGTTAATATTTTCCTCTGTTCTCCATAATAGTGCTGCGGAATTCGAATAGTTTTCTTTAATGCATTTTAATATTTGCAATGTTAATACTTGCATTTCAAATATGCTGGGCCTCGCGTCTGTGTGTATCTGCAATGTACACACAATGTGAATACACAACAGCATTGTGCGGTGGACGTATCGAGGGACGAGCTTTCTGGCATTGCCTGAATAATGATGTTGAACGGGAGCCTCTCACAGCACCACTCTTACGGCTCACGGTCTCTGTTTCATTTTGGGCCGACATGCACAGCCGTTAAGTGAATAATGATGTTGTGGTCATTGGTATCGGCGATATCATCAGTTCTATGACCACTCACTGCCTTCAGAAACAACCACAAAAACAACAATAAAATTGCTCACGCATTTTATATGGCATTTCATCATTATTGCCAATTTGGTTTATAATGCAAGAGCGTGTGAAAATTGTTGTTTAAAAGGGAACGAGGCCTTTTTGAACGAAACTCGTTGATGCAATTTCGAAATTGATTCAATGCAACGCAATCGCCAAAAATGATTAAAAATACCAAATTTAGATTGGTTTTGACAATACAGGGTGAGATGAAAAACTGCAACCAACTTCAGACTGCTGTCATTTCGACAGCTCATTATGTTGTTCCAGTGACAGCTAATTATATTGTTTAGAAGCGTACAAAAGCATTTAGGTGAAAATTCTCCAAAAAAAGAAGTTATTTTTGATTGAACTCAAGCGTGATAGTGTGGTTTCCCTATAGGGTGTTTTTTTAAGCGCGATAGAACTTGAAATTGTAAAAAATAACACAAAAAATTAAATTTTATTCAATTTTTTTTTATTCGAAATATCAATACGTTACATTAACATTTGAAAATGATGTCGGGCATGTGGCATAATCGAGAGGTGTCAAATCGCACGACCTTGGAGGCTAATTGACAGGTCCACTTCTCGAAATCAACTTATCGCCAAATTTTGATTTCAATAAGTCGATGATTGCGTTCGCCGTATGGCACGTAGCGCCATCCTGCTGAAACCACATCTCCTCCGGATCAATGTCATCCATATTTTTTAGCAAAAAGTCATTGATCATGGTGCGGTAACGATCTCCATTGATCGTAACGCGAGCTCCGGCCTCATTTTTGAAGAAATAAGGTCCGATGATGCCATCAGCGTGAAAACCGCACCATACGGTGCATTTTTCTGGATGTAATGGAGTCTGTAGGGTCTCTTGTGGATTGGTCTCACTCCATATGCGGCAATTTTGCTTATTAACAAACCCGTTAAGCCAAAAATGCGCCTCATCGCTGAACACAATTTTGCGATAAAACAACGGGTCATTTGCCAACTGCTCTAGAGCCAGATTTTCAAAGCAAATTTGGATACTTTCGTAGCGTGAGTCTATTCATGATGATTTGTCAGAGTATACTGAAACAAAAAAAAAAGTTTCATCAAAATTAATTTTTTTGTGTTACTTTTTACAATTTAAAGTTCTATCTAGCTTTAAAAAAACACCCTTTAGGTAATATCAGCCCAAATTGGATGGATTTTGCACATTCCATTTGGTGAAACTCGGTTTCCGTATATCTATAGCTCCGATATATATTTCTTTTTTATAATCCTCCTCGAAGTCCTATAGCAATGTTATTTGATACAAGAGATACAGAGTAGAGTACAATACACCTCTAATAAATATTTTTGTAATACCGAAATATACAGGGTGAGATAAAAAAATGGCAACAAAGTCAGATACCATAATTTTTTCATTTTGTTTTTTTAAATTTTATTGAATGAAAGCAAAAATTGTCGGAAATAGCAACAAACTTTAGAATAAATTAATATTTGTTCGAACTGGTCATATTTGGCACGAATTATGGCCTTCAAACGGCCAATGAAACCGTCACACGCTGCCCGAATGTTGCTCTGCGGTATTTCGGCCCATTCCCGGGAAAGCGCTTGCTTGAGTTGGTATTTGTTATGGCAATTTTCAAATCGGCAAATATTGAAAAAAAAGGGCTCGAGACAAAGCCATTGAAATTTCAAAAAGGGCAAGAACTTACACCGCAACAGAAAGAAAATAGACTCAAAAGAGCTAAAGTGTTGTTTCGGCGATGAGAAAACATTCGCTGTCCAGCAGTTTGTAAACAAACAAAATGATCGTGTTTACTTGCCAAAGAGGTCAGCTGAAAATGTGCACCTTCGGTTGGTCACCAAAACTCAAGCGGTGGTCATGGTGATGGTGTGGGCCGCCAAAAGAGCCTATGGTCGCTCTCCGCTCCTATTAATCGACCGTGGCATCAGAATAAATGACGAATATTATCGCGAAAATATTCTGGAGGGTGTGTTAAAGCCTTGGGCACGCAAACATTTTGAATGCAGACCTTGGACATTCCAACAGGACTCAGCACCTTCGCACTCAGCACGCGACACCCAAAAATGGTAACAAAATGAAGTTCCTTGCTTCATTTCCAGCGCCAATGGCCACCAAAAATTCCGGATACCAATCCGTTGGACTATTGTGCCTGAAGTATTTTGGAAAGTATTCATTCAATAAAATTAAAAAAAATGTAAAATTTATGTCTTTGGACTTTGTTGCAGTTTTTTATGTCAGGGTATTATATAAAGGTCGCAATTATCGTCCGATCCTCACGAAATTTTGCATGGAGTAAGGTTAGAGTCAGAATTAAAACCTATTTGAAAAAAATTTTCCTGATTTTTCAGTCGCTCTGCATGTCACAACTGAAAACCAATCGACACGGAATTTTGTATCAGAAGAGAGTCAATAAGACAGAGGAAAAATGCTCCCAGTCAAAAAGCAAAGGGTAACATCTGGACAGGGTTCTATGACATTATTTTGAAATCGAGATCTTCCAAAATGGATTTGGACTTTGGAGGCTTCTTACATATTGTGGTGTTCTAGGGTATCACAGGGTCGGCCCGCACGACTATAGCCTTTTGCTTAGTTGTTACAATTTGAAATTAGTTCAACGAACACGTATTCCATTATATCTCCGAATTTAGATTTCATCCGAAACTTAGCTTTATGGGTATTTCTGACATATATGCAAACACCGCCTCCACGACTTCCTCTGTCAGATCTGCAGACACAAAAGCAACTCTGTTGTACATTCATATGACTGCTGCAATTGCAATTGTTTTTACTGTTATATTTATCGCTTCTTGCTTCCTTCGACAATTTCGCATGTCATAAATTCTTTTTAAGAAGTGTGTTTCAACAGCATGTGTTTTAAAATTGCTAGAAAAAGAAAAATTGCTAGAAAAAAGTATAAAAATTGCTAGAAGCAAATACAGTACATGAATAAAACAGCAAATTATCAGTGACTACGAAAACAACATATCATGATTTCCAAGAAATATTTCATAAATATTTGTGTATACTAAGTCGGTCAAAAATCGATGATTTGTCATGTCTGGCACAATAATCTGACCTAAACTCCATAGAAAACCTTTGGAGTATCGTAGGCAGGAAGATCAAGCGAGATTCGGAAACAAATAAGCACAACATTTTCCAAAGAATTCGGGGTGCCTGAGAAAGCATACCCAAGGATCAAATTGAGCGTGTTATAGATTCAATGCCTCGCAGGTGTGCAGCTGCTATCAAAAATAATGGATGCTATATATATATATATATATATATATATATATATATATATATATATATATATATATAAAAGAAAGTTGTGTTAGTTACTACGCTTATAACTTAAGAACCGCTGGACTGATTTTAACGATTCATACAAATTCGAAATTGTCTCCTCTCCGAAAAGGATAATATCCAAAAAAATCGCGTAAAAATGTGATATATTAACATTTTCATTTTGACTTTTGAAATGTACAATAGAAATGTTTTATTTTGCATGATTTTTTCCATTTTGACTTACTTTTTTCTAATGTACATTTGTAGTGTTTTTTATATTTTATTTTTGAATTCGAATATTAATACCAATTTATTTAATTGACTTGATTTCTTGAGAACTGAAATTGATAACGGGTTACATGGAAGTGTAGTACCGAATTATGTGGTGGCGAAACGGAATAGATGATACCGAAATAATTTAATGCGGTCACACCAAAGTTAAAAGAAAATTACTTTTTCAAAATCGTTAAAAAGAAACACGAAAAAAGAGATCTCATTGCAACAATTCTCAAAACGGGAAAATATCGAAAAAAAAATTGCAATGGAATTGAATTTTAAAATAAAAGTACATTCTATTGACAAACTTTGTAAGGATCTTTAAACAGTTGCTGTAAAAAATCAGCGAACAAGTTAAAGATTTTTTCAATTTGTTATTCTTCTTTTGTCAATTTTTTTCAATTTGTAATACATATTGAATTCAGTAGATTTTTTGTGAACAAAATAAAGAATAATTTTTCACTATATACAAATTTTCAGCAAAGAAATTAAATACCTTTCAACTCCATCGTGGTTCAGCTAGAAGATGCGAACACATTTAAACAAGCAAAAATTACAGAAAAAGTCTAATTGAGCTCATTTCAAAGCGTGGACCACTTTTTTCATGTGACAATAATCCATCCAATGAGAGCTCAAAATGGGAGTACAATCTGTAAAACATCAAATATAAAGGGTGGAAAATAGTAGAGCGAATGGGACGCTTAGTAAGAAAAGGATTTCTATCCTTTCTGAAATTCTTCCCAAACATTCAAGATACCTTAAATCGTTTTTGCAGGTCATGATAACGGATAAGGGTACAACCCGATTTCATATGTATATAACCATCGTATGATTTAAGCTATTGTGGGGGTCTTGGCCACTTTTTTCTTTTTAGAGAACCTCTTCGCATAAAATTTAAAATTTGTGTAGGGCCCATATTGGTCTTGACCACATTCATCAATTGATTTGGCTAAAAATTGTATATATTCTACCTTGGGGTAGGGAACCATCATACAGATAATTGCCCCATAGGAATTTATTTAAGTAAAGTCCCCACATTGGAGATTCCCCAAGAAAAATTTGTATTCTATTGAATTTGTAGCCCCCAAGAGAATATTGGTTGGGAACGTAGATTTGGGATATACATCTATATGAAATAAATTGTGAAAACATGAACAAATTACAAATATAAGAAAGTAGCACGGGACCGAATATTTGTTGAATCGTCTTTGAATTATACTATGATGAAAAATATGGACTTTATGGGGTCTCCAATTTACAATTTAAATGACAAATAAAATTAGTTCCCATATTACGGTAATGGGTGTAAAATAGTAATTATAGTTGACTATTCTGGAATCAGTCTGCCCTCAATTATTAGGTGGATTTTTTTACTTATTTTACTTATTTAAATCACGTGATTTTTTTCAGTTTGACATGCTATATTGTTCTACTATATTTTCGATTTGGCCTCTATTTGTCATCTTGGATTATAAGGGGTGAAGAAAGTTTTCAATGTAGGTCCATGTTTCGCAGTAGTGCCCATATGATGGTACTTCCTGATTTTACAATATTTCAAAGGATTTAGCTAAAAATGTGTATTTGTATCTTACACAAAAATTTCAACATATCTACAAATTTTAGAATTTTCTCCATGTAATAGTACCCCCTCAAGTCCACCTTTTGGCGAAGAAACAGACCGACATGGTTAGCGGGACTTATGAGGACTCTAATGCACAATCTGAGGCGCTAATGGGTTTAAAAAAGTAATTAACTTTGGCTATTCTTAAATCAATTAGCCCTCAATTATGAGGTGTACAAAGTACAGTAAATTCCAAATTACTGCTCATTTGACTAGAAATCAAAAATTAATCGACCAGTACTTGAACACTTATAATAGTAATATCTTTGAATAATTATGCTTTGACAAATATGCATAATAGACAAAAACTACGGGCCGGCAACGCGGACCGGGACAGCTAGTATATATATAAATGTAAGTTGTGTTAGTTACTACGCTTATAACTTAAGAACCGCTGGACTGATTTTAACGATTCACACAAATTCGGAATTGTCTCCTCTCCGAAAAGGATAATATCCAAAAAAATCGCGTAAAAATGTGATATATTAACATTTTCATTTTGACTTTTCAAATGTACAATAGCAATGTTTTATTTTGCATGATTTTTTTTCCATTTTGACTTTCTTTTTTCTAATGTACATTTGTAGTGTTTTTTATAATTTATTTTTGAATTCGAATATTAATACCAATTTATTTAATTGACTTGATTTCTTGAGAACTGAAATTGATGGGGGTTACATGGAAGTGTAGTACCGAATTAGGTGGCGAAACGGAATAGATGATATCGAAATAATTTAACGCCGTCACACCAAAGTTAAAAGATAATTACTTTTTCAAAATCGCTAAAAAATCACGAAAAAAAAAAGATTTAATTGCAAAAATTGTCAAATCGGGAAAAAATCGAAAACAAATTTCAATGGAAGCGAATTTTAAAATAATAGTACATTCTATTGATAAACTTTGTAAGGATCTTTAAACATTTGCTGTAAAAAATCAGCGAACAAGTTGAAGATTTTTTCAATTTGTTATTATTCTTTTGTCAATTTTTTTCAATTTGTATTATCATATTGAATTCAGTGGATTTTTTGTGAACAAAATAAAGAATAATTTTTCACTACATACAATTTTGCACCAAAAAATGAAATAAGTGCGAAATACGACAGGGCCGACATCGTAGTTCAGCTGGAAGATGCGAACACATTTAAACAAATAAAAATTACCGAAAAATCCTAATGGGGCTCATTTCAAAGCGTGGTCCTACTTCTTTCATGTGACAATAATCCGTCCAATGAGAGCTCAAAATGCAAAATTCTTTGGGAGTACAATCAGTAAAATACCAAATTTAAAGGGTGCAAAATAGTAGAGCGAATGGGACTTTTAGTAAGAAAAGGATTTCTATCCTTCCCAAACATTCAAGATACCTTAAATCGCTTTTGCAGGTCACGATATCGCTCATAACTCACGGATAAGGGTGCAACCCGATTTCCTATTTATATAACCATCGTATGATTTAAGCTATTTTTGGGGTCTTGGCCACTTTTTTCATTTGTTGACCCTTAATTGGCATTTTTGTTTCTAAGGGGGTAGAGAACCTCTTCGCATAAAATTTGAAATTTTCAGAGTAGGGCTTATAATGGTCTTGACCACATTCATCAATGGATTTGGCTAAAAAATTTCATGCCACCCTGGGGTAGGGAACCATCTTACAGATAATTGCCACATAGGAATTTATTTAAGTAAAGTCCCCACATTGGAGTATCCCCAAGTCCACTTTCACATCTAATGTGTGGTCAGAAAAGAAAATTTTTTATATTATTGAATTTGTAACCCCCAAGAGAATATTGGTTGGGCCACGTTTTGGTATAACCCTCATATGAATGTATCCCTGATTCCAGCTATGACTGTGGTCTTGGCCACGTATTTCAAATGATTTGGCCATTATTTGGCATCTTGGCTTTTCTATTTCGAGGGTCTTGACCACATTTTCCAATCGATTTTGCTGTATTTAGGCTACTATGTGAGTAGAGAACCATCTTTCAGAAAAATGTCAACATACGTAAATATATTGATACAGTCCCCATATAATCCCCTGGGCCACCGATCTATAGTGATTTTTATCGATTGGCAGACGACAACACGGGCATTGTTTAATCGTCATTGAATTTTACTATGAACAAGAACATAGACTTTTTGGGGACGCTAATGCGCAATTTGAGGTGCTATGGTAATGGGTGTAAAAGCGTAATTAACTTTGACTATTCAGAAATTATTTTGCCCTCCTTCCATAGGTATTTATTTCTATTTAGTCGGATCAATATTTATATTAAAATTTGTTCACTTTTATGAGCTAGATTTGTGAAAGATTATGCTATATAAAATTTGCATTACAGACTAAAACTACAGGCCGGCAACGCGGACCGGGCCAGCTAGTATATATATATATATATATATATATATATATATATATATATATATATATATATATAAAGGAATATGATATGAGCAGCACAGTTTAATATGATTTTTTTCAACAGAATTACTACGAACATAGTGTTTGGAATTGGTAACAGGCACCATATCAGATAATTGGCGATTTCGTTTACCAAGCAAAATTTCTCGAATCTCGCAAAGCTGCTAGAGCATGATCCTAAAATATAATATCATTGAAATTTGTAGAGACGTTCGTGAAAAAGCATGTTTATTGACGTTGTGTGAAGTCAAGGTCATTTACCTTCTTTTCGTATCCCTCCGGAATGAATTTTTTTCTCCATGCAAGAACTCATGACATTCGGTTTAGTCGTTTCGCCTGAGAGTTTATATATTCATTCAGTTAATACCCACCTTAAATTATATTTAATCATTGTACACGTAAGTAAAGGCCCCTAAAACTTTGTGGTCTAATGCAGCTACAACATGCTTCCCCGCCCAAAAAAATATACACCAGTAAATATTATCGCGTCAAACTATAAGCCACACACAATTGTTGCAGTTTGAAACCACAATAATAACAGAAACCAATGAATAAAACAAATCCATCAGGAAACTGGCCATGGATTCGAATTTATTCATCCACAAAAATAACTAACCACATTATTTTTTGGATGGAAAACTGTTTCTACTCCGCTTATAAACGGCGAAATACATACACATCATTAAATAACGATAGGTCTATCGTTTTAAGTAAAATCAATAAAGTATCCAGATAATATTGCCTATGATGTGTTCATAGGGCTAATAACATTTACTGAGAGCATACGAATTAAACTGCTTATTGTGGACGTATTTCCAAGTAGGCATTTTGCGAATGTACGATGTGTAAATTGTAGATGAAATGTAAAATCCATACTAATTTCCTGGCTGACATTGTTAGTAGTATTTTTGCTGGTGTTCTGAAGTTTCAGGAAATTTAATGTTTTAATATCTTTCGTCCCAGAAAAGTCAATATATTTAATTTAAAATAAATATATTATGCTCTATAATTATATCTTACAACACTATGTGTTTGGGGGTATTTTAACTTTGATTGGGCCAAAAATTATGTAACACCACTAAATATTGGTCCCCAACAGTGGAAACTATGTAGGGATCTTCCCATCTCACCGAGCTGAGTCGATATAGTATATTTAGGGGTTGAAATGGACAAGGCAGAAGTCTAGCATTTTGGAAATTGTTTTTATGTGAAGTGGTTTTGAATACCAATTAACACAACAGAGAGAGGTAACATTAACCAACGTTAACATTTGTGCAGGAGTGAATGGCATTATTGCCAATTTGGTATCACATGGTCGGCCCCGCACGACTATAGCCTTTGCTTACTCGTTTCTGTATTACCAATTTCGATAAATAATGTAGCTAATATCATAACAATTAAAAAAGCAGTGAGTTCGCCCGAGCCATTTTTTTATGCCCTATACCACAAGGTGGTCAGGGTATTATGTCTTTCTGCATTTGTTTGTAACAGGCAAAAGGAAACGAGATAGACCCATAGTTCCTTGTGATGATCTGCATAGAATCACATTCTGAGTCGATTTATGCATGTCCGTCCGTCCGTCTGTCCATGTATTTTTGTAAACAAAGTACAGTTCGAATTTATTGCCCTATCCAGATGAAATTTTGCACAAATCATTTGTTTGGCCCAAGGACGAACCCTATTGAAATTGGAGATAATCGGTAAAAATTTAGATATAGCTCCCATATATATATTCGTCCGATTTGCCTTTAATTGTGCACCAAACGGGTAATATCAGTCCGAATAGTACGGAATTTTGCACGTACGATTAGATTGGACCTGAAAATAAGTATGCCAAATTTGATCAAAATCGGTTCAGATATAGCTATAGCTCCCATATATAATGTTCATCCGATTTGTTATTTTTGTCCTCCGCGGTCGTAATATGCACTCTCTAACAACAATATTTGGGAAAATATATCAAATACAGCTCAGAAATACATTTGCTAAATTTTATCGAGATCGGTTCAGATTTGCATATAGCTCTCATATATAACTTCGTCCGATTTACCTTTGATTGATAATATTTGCCCAAATGGGATGAAATTTGGCACTTATGACCGAATTGAGTCTAGAAGCTAGTATGTCAAATTTGGTGAAGATCGGCTCAGATATAGCTATAGCTCCCATATATACTGTTCATCCGATTTGTCATATTTGTTACCCACAGCCGTAATATGCACTCCGTAACAACGATATTCAGGGAAATATATCAAATACAGCTCAGAAATATCTTTGCCAAATTTTATTGAGAACGGTTGCGATTTGGATATTGGAGGGTATATTAAGTTTGTCATTCCGTTTGTAACTTCTCGAAATATACATTTTAGACCCCACAAAGTATATATATTCTTGATCAGCATAAAATTCTATGTCGATTTATCAATGCCCGTCCGTCTGTTCCTCTGTGGGAATCACTCTAGCTTCCGAACGAAATGAAGTAGGTTGATAAAATTTTACTCAAATGTGTACTATGTCTGCAGGACTTTTGGTATTGAAAATGGGCCATATAGGTCCACGTCTTCGGATAGCTCCCATATAACTGTACCTCCCGATATTCGGTATTTTGATGATTTTAGCTACATTATTTACCGGAATTGTTTCAAATTTGGTATTTAAAGTTTTTAATAGATACTACAGCATAAAACAGAAAATGGGCCATGTAGGTCCACGTCTTCGTATAGCCCCCATGTAACGGTACCCCCCGATATTCGGTATTTTGATCATTTTAGCCACATTATTTACCGGAATTGCTTCAATTTTGGTATTTGAAGTTCGTAATGGATACTACATCCTAAGACAGAAAATAAGCCATGTCTACGTCTTCGTATAGCCCCCATATAACGGTACCCCCCAACATTCAGTATTTTGATGATTTTAGCGACATTATTTACCGTTACATTACACGTTACATTACATTATTTACAAATTTAGTATTTGAAGTTCGTAATGGATGCTACAGCCTATCACAGAAAATTGTCTGTGCAGGACCACGCCTTCGTATAGCCCCCATATAACGGTATCCCCGATCTTCGGTATTTTCATGATTTTAGCGGACCTATTTACCGGAATTGCTTCAAATTTCGCATTTGAAGTTCGTAATGAATACTACAGCCTATGACAGAAAATTGTCTGTGCAGGTCCACGTCTTCGTATAGCCCCCATATAACGGTACACCCCGATATTCGGTATTTTGATGATTTTAGCGACATTATTTATCGGAATTGTTTCAAATTTCGCATTTGAAGTTCGTGAAGTTCGATATAACAGCCTATGACAAAAAATTTTCTGTGCAGATCCACGTTTTATAACCACCATGGTACCTCCCTATATTCGACGATTTTGACGATTTTAGCTACATTATAAACAGATTTTTTTCAAGTTTCGCATTTGAATATTGTGATATAAGTTGCCTTGTGACAAAAGTTGCCTATGCAGGTCCACGTCGCCATATAGACTCTAATATACGGCTACATGATTTTAACAGAATTTTAAAATCCTTTTATTTATTTATTTTTGTTTTTTTTTTTTTTTTTTTTAATTGTTAAATTCGTACCAAATGGTGGAGGGTATTCAAAGTTCGGCCTGGCCGAACTTACAGCTTTTTTACTTGTTATCTGATTTCAAATTAATTGTGCACCAAATGGGCAATACAAGTCCGAATTTAAAAGATAAAAATGCTTCGGCATTTAAATTATAATCATAGCGTGTAGGATTGAATTCTCCCATAAAAACTTTTAATTGTTATGCAGAGCTCTACTAAATTAGCAAAGGGGTGTAGGGTATCATAAAGTCGGCCCCGCCCGACTTTAAGACTTTCTTTACTGTTTTTTTTTTTTTTTTTTGAAAATATTCCTTCCGAATGGTGTCATTTAATTAAAGACCGCATTTACTATCCGATTGAGACAAAGCTTCCGGTTTGATATGTTGGTATTGATATTTAAGCCATTACAGAGCTGTCATACAAATTTCTCTTTTCTTCATGTTACAAACAACTGCACAAAAACATAATACCTTGTACTACAGTTTGGCGTAGGATATAACAAACAGCTTGAGACTAATTTACTTTAAACAATCCAATCTCTAAACAAACCTGTTGTCTAATTAAAAGTTTCAGTTGCTCACGACCCTATTATTTATCGATACCGAGATACCTTTCAGTTTAACTTCTGAAAATTGAAAGTCTTTTGTGCCACACTCTTGCTAAATTATTTTGTTAAATTGGCAGTATATGTATGCTGGAGACACTATATATCACAATTTTTGTTGGCCTCTTCAGTATGCTTTTGCACTGTGAATGATGGAGGAACACATGATATATGAACTGTCACTGTGAATGTCTACAAAAATTCACAAGTTTATGACCGAAACACTTAAACAAAACCACAAATTTACAAAGAGATGACAAAGAAAGAAACAATCGGTGACTTCGTTTTTTCGATGTGTGACATGTCCTCTGACTCTATATCTCTCTCTATATATATGTAGCCAACTACCAATCACATATATGTAATCATGCATGTGTGACAATTACACAACCACATTTTCCCACAGAATAATAGAGAACATCAAACACACTGACATACTCCAGTTACTTGATTTGAGTGATTATGTGGCATGACAATGTGTGACTGATTTAGTTCGCCAAGTGTGTAGGTAGGCATTGAAACGCTGTTAATTTCCTTTATAGCTGTAAATTAATGTTTATTTTGTGGTTAACAGGATTAACAATGGAATGCATGCTAAAATTGTCATTTAAGTGCTTAGTATGTTTGTGATGTATTTGCAGGTGAGAATGCTTATTGATACCGCATTAACCTCAACACACACACTGTGAACCACACAGACACAAGAGCATTACTTTCGCTCAGAAGACAAGGTGAAAATAGAAACTTTCAAAATAACGAATCAAACGAGCATCAAATATGTTCGAAAGGGTGAAGATGTGTGTATATCCCTTGAAAAAATGCATTGCTTCTGTTGCACAATAACGTCTATACTGTGTTGCAGATGTTCAGAAGCTATATATTTTAATGATAAATTTACATTTTATATAGTTATTTCATGGCACAATACCACGTAGAATGCTTACTGTTTCCTTTGGATCCCTTACAGGGGTATACACTGGTATTCAGAATGTTATAGATTGTAGACAAAATTTTCAAGAGAAGTGTTTCAAATCTGTCATTCGATGTTCACGATAGATACAAGCCACTCGAAGAGGATAACAACCCATGTAACAGAAAATTGTCTATTTAGGTTCACCTTTGTTTACAGCCCCTATATAATGGTACGCTCACTTCACAATCTTCTAAGGACATTATCTATATTCTTCAACATTGAATCGAATTTCTAACTAAAGTGACTATAATTAAGCCTTTAAAGATATCTACGGGTTTTAATCCCTATACAAATATTTTTATACCATCCCACATAGTATGGAGGGTATATTAAGTTTGTCAATCCGTTTGTAA
Source organism: Musca domestica (assembly GCF_030504385.1). NCBI lineage: Eukaryota > Metazoa > Arthropoda > Insecta > Diptera > Muscidae > Musca > Musca domestica. Next base: position 5,218,221 of record NW_026712296.1, on the reverse strand, counting down.
CATCTCGAAATGTCCATTTTAGTGCCCACAAAGTATGTATGTTCTTTATCAGCATTGAATTCTACGTCACTTTAACGGTGAACGTCTGTGGAAATCACTCTATCTTCCGAACGAATTGAACTAGATTGATGAAATTTTACTAAAATTTCTTCAGGACAATTAGTATTGAAAATGGTTAGTTTAGTTAAGTGCAAAATTCCATCCCATTTGGACAATTATTAGACTTTTGGTGCCCAATAAAAAGTAAATCGGACGAAGTTATATATGGGAGCTATATCCAAATCTGAACCGATCTCAATAAAATTTAGCAAACGTATTTCTGAGCTGTATTTGATGGATTTCCCCAAATATTGTTGTTACTGAGTGCATATTACGGCTGCGGAGGACAAAAATAACAAATCGGATGAACAATATATATGGGAGCTATAGCTATATCTGAACCAATTTCGAGCAAATAGGGCATACTTATTTTCAGGCCTAATTTGGTTGTATGTGCGAAATTCCATACTATTCGGGCTGATATTACACGTTTGGTGCACATTAAAAGGCAAATCGGACGAATATATATATATGGGAGCTATATCTAAATTTTTACCGATTATCTCCAATTTCAATAGGGTTCGTCCTTGGGCCAAACAAATGATTTGTGCAAAATTTCGTCTGGATAGGGCAATATATTCGAACTGTACTTTGTTTGCAACAATACATGGACAGACGGACGGACATGCATAAATCGACTCAGAATGTGATTCTATGCAGATCATCAAAAGGAACTATGGGTCTATCTCGTTTCCTTTTTCCTGTTACAAACAAATGCACAAAGACATAATATCCTGACCACCTTGTGGTGTAGGGTATAAAAAGCTGTAAGTTACCTTCACCATTTGGAACGAATTTGGCAATCCCATTTTCAATACCAAAAGTCCTGCAGACATAGTATACGTTTGAGTAGAATTTTATCAATCTACTTCAATTCGTTCGGAAGCTAAAGTGATTTCCACAGACGAATAGTCTGACAGACGGACGGTCATCGCTAAATCGACATAGAATTTTATGCTGATAAAGAATATATATACTATGTGGGGTCTAAAATGTATATTTCGAGGTGTTGCAAACGGAATGAATTTACCAATTATTACTAACCCTATGTCTGGCGTCCACTCCTTCTCTTCCAGTTCTCTTCACATTTCACACATCCCATTATTCCTACTAACACAAGATCTTCTGTGAAGATGGGATGCATCCGAGCATTTGCTTTTGATGCTGATTTCATTGACAAATATAGTCAAATATCGGAGAGGAATATAAACTTTTAAATATTGTTTTGGATATCCATTATCAGAACGGCTTGAATATAGTGGAAGTGCATGACCTCGTGGTTTCGGTCAAAAGCCAAGATAAAACTGTTGCCGGAATATGAAACATTGTTTCAGGATTGAAATGAAAATGAAATGTTCAATACACATTGAAAAAATAGTTTGAATCTGAAATTTATGGAAAATGTTGGTTCCACATTGTTGGTTCCACATTATTCGAAAAGAGGAGCCTTAGAATCATAATTTATTGTGAAGTAGATAAGGGGATGTTTCTTGGGGCGATCTCCATTCCAGTCAACATTGTTTTATACTTTACCTCAAATTGCAGTATTGTAGGGTATCAAGCCCTTCCTTACTTGTTAATATTTCATTCACAATTATTAATTTAATTAACTAAATGAAATCGTTCTCTGCCCTTTATGACATAATACCACATATGTTGGCAAACCTTAAACCTATATTTATCTTTCAAATTTATGTCGAACACTCAATAAATTACGAAATCTTTTCTGTCTTCTTGTTCTTTCTCTGTTGGGTTAAGCCTCAAATCATAATTTCAACAATGTTTCTCCCAATATTTTAATTAGACAACAATCCACAGAAACCAACATGTCCTACTTTTCAACTTCTGCAGGTTTTAATAATTCATTGTGATTTGGTTATAATTGACTTTGACGCAACTGTGGAGATGTGAGGCGAATATTAATGTCCCCTCATTAGTATTTCAAGACAATCTTCTTTGTTCTTCATTTACAGCGCAAGGTGGTGGTTGGATGCTCAAACCTCCTCACCGATAGTTAAACATGAACTGCTATTCTATGAGTGAAAACAATTTCCTATTTGCCAGGCGAGTGAATGGATGAATGGGCTTCGATGGCTAAGGACTAAATATTCAATTAAGTAGATTCCAATTGATACAAACGTGACCAATGGTCATCCATTATTATTCACTGTTACAAAAGGATTGGGGGTTTGGTTGGCCTCAGCAATGCCCCGCATGAACAGTCATTGCACATAAACGAGTGGGCCATGCAATGTGTGTATGTGGGACAGATTGTACACATATATTTGTAGGTACCTATGTGTACTCTTTCGAGGACATTGCCGAAATTGGTTTTACACAAGTTTTATAGACAAAATGTAATTCTTAATTCAATTTTATTGCATCTTAAGTACAATGCCAAGACAACAATGTTCTTTAACACTAATTTACAAATAAAAACTAATATATAATTGGGTAAGTACTGGGTAAGTCACTAAAATCAACAAAGTACCGAATATCGGGATGTACCGTTAAATGAGGGCTATACCAAAACGTGGACCTACATGGCCCATTTTCAATACCAAAAGTGCTGCAGACATAGTATACATTTGAGTAAAATTTTATCAACCTACTTCATTTTGTTCGGAAGCTAGAGTGACGGACACAGATAAATCGACAAAGAATTTTATGCTGATCGAAAATATATATACTTTGTGGGGTCATAAATGTATATTTCGAGGTGTTACAAACGGAATGACAAACTTAATATGCCTCCGTACAATGGAAGGAATAAAAACGAATAATTAAAAACAAAAAGCGCATAATTTCGGCCGGGCCCATCTTTTAATACCCTCCATCATTAGGAAGTAACTCGAAAATTAAAAAAAAGACCGCCGAATATGGCGACCTACACCACTATGCATATTTAGTAGAGCTTGCGTAATAAAAGAATTTATTCCAAGTAGATCATACCACCTATCAACATTTGGTTTATAGCAGTTATAATTTGGTTTAAGAAGGAACCAGGCATCATTAAATTTAACTGAGAAATTTTTATATTTTACCTCAATAACATTGCTACAGAGTGCATAATATCACGGATCGGATTAAGAATATATATGGGCGCTACATCCAAATCTTAGCCGTTCTCGATAAAATTTTGCCAAGGTATTTCTGAGCTCTATAAGATATATGGTACCAAATATCATTGTTGTCGAATGCATATTATGAATGTGAGGGACTATAAGACCAAATCGGATGAAACATATATATGGGAGCTATAGCAATATCTGAAATGATTTTCTCCAAATTTCGGATGTACCGAAATTCAGATCATTTAGACTGATATTGGCACACAATTAACCCGAAATCGGTTGAAGATATATATGAGAGCTTTATCTAAATTTTAACCGATTCTTAGCAATTTCAATAGGGTTCGTCCTTGGGCCAAACAAATGTTGTTTAAAAAATTTCATCTCAATCGGATAATACAGGGAAGGATGAAAAAACTGCAACCAACTTCAGACTGCTGTCATATCTAAGCCACTCGTCCGACAGCTGTTAAAATTCTTTCAGGGACATCTCATTATATTGTTTACAATCGTACAAAAGCAATTTGGTGAGAATTTTCCAGAAATAAAGTTATTCGTGATGGAATTCAAGGGTGATAATCCTTCTTTATATTTGTATTTAAATGTGAATAAATCTTTTGTGTCTCGTACCATTGCTCGTTACCGTAATACTGGTAGCGTAACCCGACTTCAAGGAAGTGGACGGAAGAAAACAGCAACATCAGCAGAAATAGTTCGAAAAGTAAAGAAGCGATCGATTGATCGAATCCCGCGTCGCATTGACCGAAAAGTGGCTCGTGAGCTGAACATATCGCAATTTTCCATTCGGCAAATATTGAAAAACAAAACTTGCCAAAGAGGTCAGCTGAAAATGTGCGCCTTCGTTTGGGTACCAGAACTCAAGCTCCGGCCATGGCGATGGTGTGTGTCTCCATAACAGCCGAAGATTGCTCTCCGCTCGTATTAATCGACCGTGGCATCAGAATAAATGCCGAATATTATCGCGAAAATATTGTGGAGGGTGTATTAAAGCCTTGGGCACGCAAACACAATGGTCACCAAAATCTCCGAATACCAATCCGTTGGACTATTGTGTCTAGAGTATTTTGGAAAGCAAGGTTGGCACTAAAAATTACCAAAGTGTCGATCACCTCAAGCAAGCGCTTTGTCGGGAATGGGCCAAAATACCACAGAGCCAAGTCCGGGCAGCATATGACGGTTTCATTCGCCGTTTGAAGGCCATAATTCGTGCCAAAGGTGACCAATTCGAACAAATCTAAATTTATTCTAAAATTTGATGCTATTTCCGACATTTTTTGCTTTCATTCAATAAAATTTTTAAAAAATTTAAAAATTATGGCGTTTGACTTTGTTGCAGTTTTCTTATCTCACCTTGTACATCGTTTAATGGACTTAGAGCTTTTTCTGATTATGGATATATATACTTTATGGGGTCTACGACGAATATTTAGGAATGTTACAAATGGAATGACAAATCAATATACCCTAATATCAAACTGGAGGGTATAAAAATATTTGCGCTTTAATGGAAATGTTCGTATTTTTATACCCTTCACCATAGTATGGAGGGTATATTAAGGTTGTCATTCCGTTTGTAACACCTCGAAATATACATTTTAGTCCCCACAATGTGTATATAATCTTGATCAACATAAAATTAGATGTCGATTTTGCGATGTCCGTCCGTCTGTGGAAATCACTCTAGCTTCAGAACGAAATTAAGTAGGTTGATGCAATTTTGCTCAAATGTATATAATGTCTGCAGGACTTTTGGTATTGAAAATGGCCCATGTAGGTTCACGTTTTGGTATAGCCCCCATATAATGGTACCTCACTATTTTCAGTATTTTGGTGATTTAAGTATTTACGCCTTCGTATAGCCCCCATATACGGCACCTTCCTATATTCGGTATTTTAATGATTTTAGTGACGTTATTCACCGTAATTGTTTCATATTAGGTATTTGGAGTTGATAATGGATACTACAGCCAATGACAGAAGATTGTCTGTGCAGTTTCACGTTTTGGTGTAGCCCCCATATAATGGTACCTCACTATATTCGGTATTTTTATGATTTTAGCTACATTATTCAACGAATTTTTTTCAATATTGTAATGGCTTATGACAAAAGTTGCCTATGCAGGCCCACGTCGTCGTATTGACTCTAATATAACGATTACATTCGGTAGTTTTAAGATTTTAACTAAATTTTTAACGGATTTTTTTTTTTTTTTGAAAATTGCCAAATCCGTTCCGAATGGTGGAGGGTATTCAAAGTTCGGCCCGGCCGAGCTTACAGCTTTTATACTTGTTTTTTTACGAAACAATAGGGTCGTTTTTGCCAGCTAAATATTATTCGATGACCATCAAAATTTGGTAGGATTTTTCCCAGCCCCAAACTCTAACCCAATGTGGGCTGTAGAACAACTGCAAAATCGTGATCATGTCTTTGGGACAAACAAATGGTTTGTGTAAAATTTCTCGAACTTACAAAAATACATGGAAAGACTCCTTCTCTATGTTACAAACAAATGCACAAAGACATAATACCCTGACGACAATGAGGTGTAGGGTATAAATAGAACATTTTCCTGATTTTGCAGTACCTCTGCACGTCACAACTCTAGACTGCTTGACACGGACACGGTGCTTGAGTTAAGAATTTAGCACAGATGAAAGAAATCAAATAAGATTTAGAGGGTGAAATGGACTACAACTTTCATGTACTCAATGCCAAAATTTCTACTGGAAGTCATAATAAACCCAAGTAAAAAATTTCCCTTATTAAGTTTTCAGTTTTTTGCTCATTTAGATTTTACTACATATGTACCCTCTTTTGTTGACTAGTGTCACGAACTGAACCTATGAAGTGTTCTGTTATCTGTATCAAACTTATAAATCATCAGGTGGTTCAGTCATCCGTTAAATGAATTGGGTATGAGTGATAACTGCAGTATAATTAACTAAAATTGAACGAAGGCAGGTTCGTGGAAAACAAACGGTTTGAATTGAAGAGATAAGTAAGGAACTACTATCACGAAGCCGCATACCAACTTGCTGCAAAACACCAACCTAGATATAACATCATTCATTGGACACCAACACTTCATATCCCCCTGGGTGACATAATTTCCAATGAAGCTTGAATAAAGCAAACCGAATAATGATACAAACCAAATGCCAAGACATATAGACTCTCGGCAAGGACAACGCTGATACAAAATGAATGGTGAGTGCAATACCAAGAACGGACGTCTAATACAAAGCAAACTCCTGTAGTTATGCTTGTGGTCATTCGTTCGGTAGTGGGTGCCGATATGCTCTAGAGAGATCCACGAAGGTAAGTAATTAATTTGGCTTTGACATTTACGATTACACAGAGCGTCCTTATAAATGGACATAGAATAATGGTGACAAAAGGATGCTCGATATGCGGCGTTTATAATGAATGTATGGACAAACCAGTTGAATTCGTTCGATGAAAACCTCATCATGTGGTTGTCCTAGCGAAGAGAATATTGAGAAAATTTAATTTAAGACTGCATACATAGGCACAAACATTCGTCTTTGCATGGGCAATTATAACTCAAATTTATTTACATTGGTGCGTTTGTAAATATAAATAATAATTAATTTATAGTTGAACTACAACTCATTTCAGTATCCACTAGAATAGGGGATTTTATGCAACTAACAATTTTGATCGATTTGAACACTAGATATATATTTTATACCCTCCACCATGGAGGGTATATTAAGTTTGTCATTCCGTTTGTAACACCACGAAATATACATTTTAAACCCCACAAAGTATATATACTGTTGATCAGCATAAAATTCTATGTCGATTTAACGATGATCGTCCTTCTGTTCGTCTGTGGAAATCACTATAGTTTTCAACCATAATTGCGACCAAATTTAGACTCATCTATATAATTAGCTTGTCTACGATATTTGGCTATATTCGTCAGCGAAATCAGCATAAAACAAGTAGGTAAAGGCTATAGTCGTGCGGGGCCGACCATGTGACCATGTGAAAAGCTAGAATTCTTCCCTATCCTTAACTCTCTTCTCAGGCATGTCGATTGGCTTCAATTGTGTGATCAGTATTTTTTTCTGTTTTGGTTCATTTGAACCGCTTAATGTTTTGCGATCATCTCCAACAGCAAGAAGCCGATCTGCATCTACAAATTTAGACCCATCTATATGATTTGCTTGTCTACGATATTTGGCTATATTCATCAACGAAATCAGCATAAAAAAGCCAGAAGTTCGCCTTTTGTGTATTTCGGATATCGCCTGTAAGTAATGTTGGTATTTTTTTCACACAAAAGTAGTGGTCCATTCTACCCGCTGTCCTTTGGTTTCTATTTGCGACCTTATAACGGCTGCAAAATCAGGAACATTTTTAGTGGTTGGTCCATTTCAACCCCTAAGAATATTGCGGTCATCTTTGAAAAAAATAGATCTTTTGAGCCTAATCCTACCCTTGTGAAAATTTTCGGGAAGATCGGACGATAATTGCAATCTGTATATAATAACCCCAATCCGTGTTGTAAGGTGACAAAATTTTACAAAATGTACATATCGATATTATAAGTCAAATTAAAAAAATCGCATGCGATAAAAAATATGAAAAAATAATAACAAAAACAAAATAAAATAATAACACCATAATTGGCAAATTTATATATTTAATTTTATTCTCTTATGCCAAGAGGGCACTCTGAATTGACAAAATTTGTCAAAATCGGTCCAGCCATCGGAATTTTTTGTTATTTGGTCCATGTCAACGCCTAAATATTATGCGATCATCTCCAAAAGAAATAGGGTTCTATTCTGTCCCAAACCCCACTTCCATTCTAAATTTAGTGAAGATCGGACCATAATTGCGACATGTAGAGTGATTACAAATTAACATGGACAGACGGACAGACAAATAAACGAACAGACGGACAGACGGACGGACGGACATACATAGCTAGATCGACTCAGATCGGCGAGATAGGAAGATCCATATATACTTTCCTATGTGGGAAACCAATATTTCGAGGTGTTACATAATTTTTGGCCCAATCAAACTTATAATACCCCCAACACATAGTGTTGTAGGGTATAAAAACCAGAAGAACCAAAATTTGTCAAAATCGGTTCATTGTATATATTTCGCTATATTCTATCGGCATCTACGTAACGGTCAGAATTGACCTGTTCGTCTATTTGTGTAACACCTCAAAATATTGGTCCAAGACATAGAATCTTAAGTATGGATCTTCGTATCTCGCCGAGCTGACTCGATCTAGGTACGTATATTCGTCCGTCTTTCTATGTTTTATTGTAATTATGTCCCGATCCTGACGAAATTTTGCTCTGAGGTGGGGTGAATGTCAAAATAGAAGCCTATTGTTTTTGAAGATGTTCGCAAACTATAGTGTATGCCATGGACCAAAAACAGAAAAGTGTTTTGATTTTACAGTTGCTCTAGAGGTCACAGTTATGGACCAATCGTCTCGGAATGTAGCATGGAGCTACAATTAAGGGTTAAACAGAAGCCTACAAATTTGGATGGTTATGGAGTAATATTAAGCGGGTGAAATAGACCGTAACTTTTGTGTAAAAAATATACGACAATTTCCATTCAATCGTGGATATTATTAATCCCGTCGAAACCACAAATACACGAAAAGGTTACTTCCGACCATTACCTTGACACTGATATCTAGAATGGAGCTAGAATTAAGGGCTGGGCAGAAGCCTACAAATTTGGATGGTTATGGAATTATATTAAGCGGGTGAAATAGACCATAACTTTTGTGTAAATATATATACGAAAATTTCTATTAAACAGCGGATATTTTTAATCCCGCCAAAATCACAAATACACGAAAAAGTCACTTTTGACCATTACCTAGACACTGATATCCAAGTTGTCTTATATATAGCAAAATATATATGATCTCATATATCAATAAAGAGAATGTTAGATAGACCGCTTATAACTCAAGAACGGCTGGACTAAATTCGATAATTCTCACCAATTCAGGATGGCCATTTGCCAGAAAAGAATAACATCTAGAAAAATCAAATATAAATTTGCTAATAAAAATGTGAATATTTTTCTGTAATATTTTTATGATTTTTTACCCTACAACACTATTTGTTGGGGGTATTATAAGTTTGATTGAGCCAAAAATTATGTATCACCTCGAAATATTGGTTTCCCACATATGAAAATATATATGGATCTTTCTATCTCGCCGATTTGTGTCGATCTAGCTATGTATGTCCGTCCGTCCGCCTGTCCATGTTAATTTGTAATCACGCTACAGGTCGCAATTATGGCCCGATCTTCACGTAATTTAGAATGGAGGTGGGGCTAAAACCAGAATATAAGCCTATTGCTTTTCGAGATGATCGCATAATATTTAGGGGTTGAAATGGACCAAAATCAGAAAATTTTCATGATTTTGCAGTTGCTTTACAGGTCGCAATTATAGACCAATCGACGCGGAAGTTAGCATGGGGCTAGAGCTTAGGGATGAGCAGAAGCTTCCCAATTTTGATGATCATCCGGGTAATATTTAGTGGGTGAAATAGACCATAACATTTATGTTAAATAAAAGTCAAATTTTCCACTAAACCGCGAATATTTTTAATCCCGGCGAAAAATGTCAATTCTAACAGTTACGTAGATACCGATAGTAAATATATCGGATATATATAGCGAAATATATACAATGTGTATATACCAAGGAAGGGGATGTTAGCTAGAATGCTTACATCTCAAGAATGTCTGGACGGATTTTAACAAATTTTGTCCATTCAGAATGCCCTCTTGGCATAAAAGTATAAAATCTAAACTAATAAAAAAAAAAACGCATAAAAAGATGCCAATAATGATGTAAATATAGATTTAGTAGTATTTTGTGACATATATTTATATATTTTTATAATGTCCAGTATGCATGGAAGACATTTTTTGAATGTGAAATTTCTGTTTTTCTGAAAGAGCGAATTAGTTATTTCGTCGTCAAATACCGATGTTTTTTAGAGTTCTTGGGTTTTTGGGAAAATATTTATCTGTTATGATTATGTAAAAGAAGGTTTGCTTTTATTACGTAGTTAATATGGGGATGTTTCTTAGGCTAATCTTCATTCAAGTCAAAAGGGTTTCTGATGTACAGTTGTAGTATATCAAATGTTCGTAATAGGACCTTCGAATTACTTTACCATTGTTGAAAAGTTACATTTGAGATTCGGCTAGCCGGTATGGCAAATTATAGAAAGATTTATAGTTTAAAAACAAAGTAGGTGGTTGTATTCGCTGTTTATAGCGACGATGTAGCTATTACCCGACAGATGTCGCCTTGGATTAAACACATTCATTTTTGTAGTAATGTTACTATGTAAAGAAGCTAAACAGAATGGAGCTCTATCGTCAGGACATATTCCCATTATTTTCATCCATACACATATTCTTTACAAACAAACCAAGAGATTAGGACAATGTTCATTAGGAAAATTTATTCAATTAATAAATCAATTTTATTAAGTCTATTGTAATCACGCTACATTCATAACGAATTAACATAGGAAGCTAACATTTTGCACAGATTAGTCTTTTATTGGTAACTGTTCACGATATCTTATATAGTATGTACCGATATTCGGTATTCATTCTTATGGCCTCCACCATACTATAGAGGGTATATTAACTTTGTCATTACGTTTGTAACTCCTCGAAATACTCATGTCAGACCCAAAAAAGTTCTTGATCAACGTAAAATTCTAAGTCGATTTAGCGATTTCCGTCTCCCTGTCCGTCTGTCTGTTGTAATCACGCTATCTTTCGAACGAATTGAGATAGGAGGCTAATATTTTGCACACATGTTTATTTTTCCAGTAGGCAGGTTAAATGGGCCATGTAGGTCCACGTTTTCATATAGCCCCCATATAACGGTACCTTCCGATATTCGATATTTTAATTTAGCAACATTATTCACCGGAATTGTTTCAAAGTTTGTATTTGAAGTTCGAAATGGATACTACAGCCAAAGACAGAAAATTGTTCATGCAGGTCCACGTCTTCGTATAGCCCCCATATAACGGTACCTTCCTATATTCGGTATTTTGATGATTTTGGAGACATTATTCACCGTTTATTTCAAGTTTCGAATTTGAATATGGTAATGACTTATGACAAACATTGCCTATGTAGGTCCATGTCGTATAGACCCCAATATAATATCTATGCTCGGTATTTTTAAAATTTTAACAGAATTTTTTAAGGATTTTATTTTTTGAAAATTTTCAATTTCGTTCCACAAGGTGAGGGAATTCAAAGTTAGTCCCGACCGAACTTACTGCTTTTTAACTTGTTTTTTCAATGGAATTGTCTGAAATTGTGCGCAAGGTGTTCCTTGTGAGTACTTTACTACCTGATAGAGAATTGCCTATATAGATATACGATATCGTATATCCCCTATGTAACGGCAGCCCCGATATTCGGTATTTTGATGATTGTAGAAAATTTGTTCAATGGAATTGTCTGAAATTCTACACGAAGAGCATTGTCTATATAGGTCCACGATATCGTACAACCCGCATAAAAAGGCATTTACCTTCATTGTATTTTGATGATATTTGGGATATTATTCACCGGAATTACTGACATCTATTACCAGAATTGTTTTAAATTTCATATTTAAAGTTCGGAATTGTTCTACAGCTTATGACAAAGAAATACTTATTCAGGACCACGTCTTCGTATATAACGGGTTTCTTTTGAGCGGAGTTTTTCGACGGAATACTTTGTTAATTTATAAAATTCCTTTAAAATGGTGAAGGGTGTTAAAAGTTCGGCCCGGCTGAACTTAGCTGCTTTTTTACTTGTTAGTACTCAAAACACACAATTTGAAAAAATATAATAATCTAAACTTCGTACATCGTACTAAATTTTCAGAATTTCAAGGCATTTTATATTATTCAGATTTTCCTTTTTCGGAAAGAATAATATGAAAATGTTTACCTATTTCACCAAAAAGTCTTCAAAATCTCTTATTTTGAAGCTTACCGTCCAATTTTTCTGTTCATACCGATTTCAAGGTATATCCCCTATGTAACGGCACCCCCGATATTCGGTATTTTGATGATTGTAGAAAATTTGTTCAATGGAATTGTCTGAAATTCTACACGAAGAGCACTGTCTATAAAGGTCCACGATATCGTACAACCCGCATAAAAAGGCATTTACCTTCATTGTATTTTGATGATATTTGGGATGTTATTCACCGGAATTACTGACATCTATTACCAGAATTGTTTTAAATTTCATATTTAAAGTTCGGAATTGTTCTACAGCTTATGACAAAGAAATACTTATTCAGGACCACTTTCTGTTCATACCGATTTCAAGGTCTATATATGTAAACTCTAGAATTTTCAATATCATATTTCAGAATTTCACTAACGACACACTTTGTGGCATTTTGCACACTTCGTAGTACAAATTTCCAAAGCCACCTCCAACACCAACTGCGTCATCCATATTAAATTGCACCCAATAACAAATTTAGTAGCATTTAATTTCTTTCGTACAGTTAAGGTACGCATTTTCAAAGCAATCTTTATATCTCAACCTCAGGTGCCAACAGTAATTACAGCTCAGTAATTTCCCCATTACCAGAACATCTATCTCCCTCTCGCAACCATAGCTACCAACTGTAACAGTCAGTCAATTTTTTCACTAGAGAGAGACGTGCCACACGCCTTCAATGCCTCTTCCAAATATGTCTAAAAGTATGAAATTAACAGAGCACAGATTTGCTCGTTTTCCTTAGGAAGTAAAACATGCTCGGGAGCGGGATTTCTTTTCAACATGTTTGGTCTGGTTTCTTTTGCTGTTGTGGTGTCAGAAAATACACATACATGGATATAGAACAACGGTAGGACAAAAACTAAAAGAGTGCACAATAAGATTAGATTTGGAGTGGAAGCTAAATTACAAACGAGCAATTTAGCTTCCACTCCAAAACGAACGAAGCCTGCTCGCCATTTTTTCGAGCGAAATAGAGTTTGCTTGATTTGAGCGAGTTTTTCCGGATCTCTCGGAATTAGATATTAGTCTGGAAATGAGATATTCTGAGTGATTTCTGGGAAAAAGTTAGCGTCAATTTTGTTAAAAATGTAAAGGAACCCGTGAAAATACCCAGTATCGGGAGGTATGTTTTCTATTGTAACACCTCGAGACATAAATTTAAGATCCTACAAAGTAGATATATTCTTGAGCAGCTTAAGATTATATGCCAATTTAACGATGTCCGTCCGTCTGTGGTATTGAAAATGGGCCATGTAGGTCCGCGTTTTAGTATAGCCTCCGTATTTTCGGTATTTTTGTGATTTAAGCGACATTATTCACCGGAAATGTTCATATTTCGTATTTGAATGTTATGGCCTATGACAAAATTTATCTATGCAGGACCACGTCTTCGTATAGACCCCTACATAACCGTAACTCCCTATATTCGGTATTTTTTAACGTTTTTTTTTATTGATTTTTTTATTATTATTTTTTTTAATTTCCAAATTCTTCCCAAATGATGAAGGGTATTAAAATTTTAAATTTATTGTGTTTGGTCAATTATTAGCTGGATTTTATCTTTTTACCTTATATTTCATTAAATACAAGTAAGCAAAGGCTATGGTCGTTAGAGACCACCCTTCGATTGGTTCTCAATTGTGACCTGTAGGGCGATTGCAAATTCAGGAAGATTTTAATTTTATGTTTCGATTAGGGGTTCAAATTTACATCTCCATAACAATAGTCTTTAATTTTGACCCTAACCCTTGCCAAATTGTTGTAAGGTGAAAAAACATTACAAAATATACACTTCAATATTATAAGTCAAATTTAAATAATCAATACGATAAAAAATATGAAAAAATAAAAAAAATCACAAAATTTTATTCTTTTATGCCAAAAGGGCATTCTGAATTAACAAAATTTCAAATCGGTCCAGCCATTCTTGAGATATAAGAATTCTAGCTAACATCCCTTTCCTTTGTAAATACACATTGTACATATTTCGCTATATATCCGATATATTTACTATCGGCATCTACGTAACGGTCAGAATTGAACTGATCATCTATTTGTGATTTCGCCGGGATTGAAAATATTCGCAGTTTAATGGAAAATTTAACTTTTATTTAACCCAAATGTTATGGTCTATTTCACCCACTAAATACTACCCGATGGCCATAAAAATTGGAAGGCTTCTGCCCTTCCGCTTCGCTTGGTCCATAATTGCGACCTGTACAGCAACTGCAAAAACAGAAAATTTTTCAGTGTCCATTTCAACCCCTAAATATTATGCGATCATCTCCAAAAGCAATAGGCTTCTATTCTGGCTTTCTCCACTCCATTCTAAATCAATATGGGAAGATCCATATCTGTGGGAAACCAATATTTCGAGATGTTACATAATTTTTGGTCCAGTCAAAATTATAATACCCCCAACATATATTGTTGTAGGGTATAAAAATCGCATGCGATAAAAATATGACAAAAATTGAAAAAATGAAATCAAAAAATATTCACTTTTCATTGGCATATTATTCCTCGATTTTCTTAGATTTTACCCTTTTCAGGCAAGAAACCATTCCAAATTAATTCTCATTAATATAATATTATAACGGGAATAACTAAGATATATTAATTTTACATATATATTGTACTTATTTTGCTAAATATCCCATATCTTGGCTTTCAACACCACTGTAATGTTGAGAATTGACCCTTTAATGTATTTGTGATTCCGCCGACATTAAAAATATTCGCGGTTTAGTTGAAATTTTCGATTTTTTGCCTAAAAGTTATGGTTTACTTTACCCGCTAAATATTGTCCAATTTCCACCCAAACTTGTTGGCCCTAAACACCAGCTCCATTCGAAATTCGTCGATAAGTATATAATTGTGGCCTGCAAAATCGGCAAATTTTTCTGTCTTTGGTCTATTTCAACCCCTTAATAATTTGCGAATCTCCAAAAACAATAGGCTTATAATCTGACCCTAACTCCACCTCTATTTTAAATTTCGTGAGAATTGGGTCATAATTGCTACCTGTAGCGTGATTACAAATTAATATTAACAGATGGACAGACAGACGGACGAAGACATGGACATAGTTTCCTATGTCGGGGACCAATATTTCGAGGTATTACATAGTTTTTGACCCAATCAAACTTATAATACCCCCAACACATAGTGTTGTAGGGTATAAGCATCGAAATTAGCCATTTTGATAATCGTGTGGTTAAGATCGAGCTAGTGATTTTTTGAAAGTTAGATTTAGTGTTTTTTATACTCTGCACCATAAAATAAAGGATACACTTAATTTTTCATTCCGTTAGCAACTCCTCGAAATATTTGCGCATGATCAGTGTAAAACGTCGATTTAGCCATGGCCGTCTGTATTTCAGCCTGTCTGCTGAAATCACTATATAACTCGCACTACTTTAGGTAAAGCCTTAAATTGACAAATTGGGCCAGAAACGTCAAAAATACCGAAAATAAGGAAGTTCCTTCAATATACTGTTCGGGGCTTGGAGGTTTTATCTTAATTTTAAACCACATCATTTATTAGCAATATTAGATATGTTTAATTTAACCCCACTTTCTTTGTATATCATCAGTAAAACGTAATCACAGGACTTTCGGTTTTTTGAATATTTCGATCCCAACTTTCAACCAAATTTGTTTTAATTGTATATATTTTGTTTTAATTTACTTATTAAACCAGTAAGGAAAGCTCAAAAGTCGGGCGGGGCCGACTATATGATACCCTACACCACTATGCATATTTAGTAGAGCTCTCGTAAAAAGGTTTATACAGGGCATTTCAGAGCTCTATGAGATATTTGGTACAAAATCAAAATCTATCTAATTCTATCGTGCATTTTACGAACTATAGCTATCTCTGAACCGGGTTTCTCCAAATTTTACGTATTAGCTTCTAGACTGGTGATTTGGGCTGATATTGACCATTTAGTGCACATTTAACCCGAAATCGGATGAAGATATATATGAGAGCTATATCCAAATCTGAACCGATTTCGATAAAATTTAAAACAGCTATTCCTGTGCTCCATCTAATACATGGTACCAAATATCACGGTTGTAGAGTGAATATTACGAATGTATGGGAATAAAACTCTAAATCGGATGAAACATATATATGGTTGCTATATCTATATCTGAACCGATTTTCACTAAATTTTATATGCTTGCTTCTAGGCTGAATTTGGTCCAATGTACTAAAATTCAGTCCATTTGGACTTATATTGGCCATTTGGTGCACAATTAACCCGAAATCGGATGAAGATATATATAGGAGCTATATCCAAATATGAACCGATTTCGATAAAATTACAAACAGCTATTTCTGGGCTGTATCTTATATCTGGTAGCAAATATCATTCTTGTGGAGTGCATATTACGAATGTGAGAGGCTTAAACACCAAATCGGATGAAATATATATATGGGAGCTATAGCTATATCTGAACCGAATTTGATATACTTGCTTCTAGGCCGAACTCGGTTGGGGGTGCCAAAATTCAGGTAATTTGGACTGATAGTGGACATTTGGTGCACATTTAACCCGAAATCGGATGAAGATATATATGGGAGCTATAGCTGTTTCTGAAACGATTTTCTCCAAATTTGTTGTATTTGCTTTAAGGCTAATCTCGGTCACATGTGCCAAAATTCGGGCCATTTGGGCTGATATTGGCCATTTGGTGGTCAATTAACCCGAAATCGGATGAATATATATATGGGAGCTATATCCAAATCTGAACCGATTTCGATAAAATTTAAAAGAGCTATTTCTGTGCTCCATCTAATACCTGGTACCAAATATCACGGTTGTGGAGTGCATAGTAGGAATGTGAGGGACTTAAAGATCAAATCGGAAGAAAGATATATATGGGAGCTAAAGCTATATCTGAACCGATTTTCTCCAAATTTGATATACTTGCTTCTAGGCCGAACTCGGTTGGTTGTGCCAAAATTCAGGTAATTTGGACTGATAGTGGATATTTGGTGCACATTTAACCCGAAATCGGATGAAGATATATATGGGAGCTATATCTAAATTTGATCCGATTCTCACCAATTTCAATAGGGTTCGTCCTTGGGCCAAAAAAATATTGTTTGGAAAATTTCATCTCAATCGGATAATAAATGCGACCTGCATTTTGTTAACAAGAATACATGGACAGACGGACGGACGGACGGACGGACAGACGGACTGACATGCATAAATCGACTCAGAAAGTGATTCTATGAAGGTTCTCAAAAGTAACTATGGGTCTATCTCGTTTCCTTCTCCATGTTACAAACAAATGCACAAAGACATAATACCCTTACCACTATGTGGTGTAGGGTATAAAAAATGAAACTGTGGTCGACCATACTCCGTTACGATCAAATTGTTTATATTGTGACATTGCTCCTAAAAATATACTACAAAAATATCATATTTAACAATATATTTTGCCTCTCAATGATTTTCTTATCGGCCATAAAAAAGTTAAAGCTCTTTCATAACAGCTTAAAGCAACAAAATAATATAGAATCAAAATTAGAGCAGTCGAGCATTTGAACTTCAGCGAACCGCAACGGCAACAGGTGTGTTTTAATCAGAAATAAATGTTTGTTGAAATGTGTGCATGTGTGAGTGTGTCCAACTGTGAAAATCCAACACGATACAATAAATGAAAACTTGGAATCCAGACCCTAATGAATAAAAACAGGGAACGAAGAGAATTTAAGAATGTAAAACGCAAGAAAAATGGAAATTCATAACAATGTCAAGAATGAATGTTAATAAAAGTGAAAAATAATGTAGACAAATTGAGTAGAGATAAAACCTATACAGATATCACCTGCAATGAGTTTCGTCGTTTGGTTGATATGGTCTCTATTTTCTTGTGATAAGATAACGTTAGAGTTCCATACCATCAAAGAATCCAAACGAAAAAAGAAAAAAAGCAACAAACGTAACAAAAATGCTCGTTTCGTTTATAACAATTATATGTCTTTAATTGAAGCTGTGAAGTAAATATTTGTGTCGATAAATTGTGGCTTAGTCGAAATGCAAACAATACGCAACGCTTCTGTATGACGATGTGATGCAAAGAGAAAACAAAAATAAATTAAAATAAAAAAATATAATGAGAATTCTAAGACATAATTTACACTTGCATTACATAAAATAGCACCGATCAAAAAAAAAAAAAAAATTAAATACAAGTAAAAAAATTAGAAACCGAATGAGTACCCGCAGCATAATCGAGTTGAACATATGATTACATGTATTTATTTTGAACACATATGCTATAAATACATGAATAAATAACCTCTCGATTATAAGCGAACATTTTCCATACTTCCCAACTGAATCCTTCACAGTTGGGAAGTAGTCCTACTCACCAAAAGAAATCGTTTTACCAACTAATGGGTTTATTAAGTGCATTTTGAACTTTATAAATAATTACAAATCAGCATTCGTAACCTCTTTTTTAAAGAAGAATGACATATCATAGGAAGTAAGTACTCGCAAAATTTGCACCAAGAGCCCTAGAAAGAACATAAAAGCAGTTGTTCTATTGCTAGCATAATTTGTGTTTAACTTCACGTCAATTTGTGAGATAAAAAAACTGCAACAAAGTCAAACGCCATAATTTTTACATTTATTTTTTTAAATTTTATCGAATGACAGCAAAAAATTTCGGAAATAGCATCAAATTTTAGAATAATTTTTTATTTGTTCGAATTGGTCTCCTTTGGCACGAATTATGGCCTTCAAACGGCCAATGAAACCGTCACACGCTGTCCGAATGTTACTCTGCGGTATTCTGGCTCATTCCCGGCGAAGCACTTGCTTGAGGTGATCGACACTTTTATATTTTTGAGTCCCAACCTAGCTTTCCAAAATACTCCAGACACAATAGTCCAACGGAGATTTTGGTGGCCATTGTGCGCTGAAAATGAAGCGAGGAAAGTCATTTTTTACCATTCTTGGTTGGCGCGTGCTGAGTGCGTTGGTGCTGAGTCCTGTTGGAATGTCCAAGGTCTTCGACCAAAATGTTTGCGTGCCCAAGACTTTAATACACCTTCCAGAATATTTTCACAATATTTTTCGGTATTTATTCTGATGCCACGGTCGATTAATATGAGCGGGGAGCGACCATCGGCTGTTATGGCGGCCCACACCATCACCATGGCCAACCGAAGGTGCACATTTTCAGCTGACCTCTTTGGCACAGTAAACACGATCTTTGTCTGTTTACAAACTGCTGGACAACGAATGTTTTCTCATCGGAGAAAAAGCAAATTCGGGAGTTCACCACTTTCAGTCAAGCGAAGCAACTGTTTAGCTTTTTTGAGTCTATTTTCTTTCTGTTGCAGTGTCAGTTGTTGCACTTTTTGGAATTTCAATGGCTTTACCCGAACTCATTTTTCAATATTTGCCGAATGGAATATTGCGATATGTTCAGCTCTTGAGCCATTTTTCGGTCACAGCGACGCGGGTTTCGATCAAGTCGCTTCTTTATTTTTCGCACCATTTATGCGGATGTTGCTGTTTTCTTCCGTCCACTTCCTTGACGACGGGCTACGCTACGAGTAGATTTATTAATATTATAAGATTTATTCACATTTAAATGCTGGAGTGCTCTAACGATAGCCAATTGTGGATTTCCAGCCAAATATCATAGAAATCACACTATCACGCTTGAATTCCATCACGAATAACTTTTCTTCTGGAAAATTCTCACCAAAATGCTTTTCCACGCTTGTAAACAATATAATGAGCTGTCACTGAAATAATTTTAACAGCTGTCGGACGAGTGGCTTAGAAATGACAACAGTCTGAAGATGGTTACAGTTTTTTTAAGGTATAAAAGGCATCTAAATTGGGCTGAGCCGGACCGAGCTTTTAATACCCTTCACCATTTGCACAGAATTTGAAAATTAAAAAAAAAATCGTCTAAAAATACCGTTTAATTGGAAACCGTTATATGGAGGCTATACGACGATGTGGGCTACATACGATTTTTTTCCTAAGCTGAAGTACCCATAGTAAATTTAAAACAATTCCGATCTACAATGTCTCTAAAATCATAAATATATTCAGATATATATTCAGAATATTGGATGGTACCGTTATAGGGGGGTTATACAAAGATTTGGACCTAATATATTTAAAATACCGAAAAAGGGAGGTATCGTTATATGTGGGGTAAGCGAAGTCTTAAACTTGCCTGCACAATTTTTTGTCATAGGATGAAGTATGTACGTAAGTACGAAATTTGAAGCAATTCCGGTGAATAATGTCGCTAAAATCGTAAGAATACCGAATCTTGGGAAGTCCGATATATGGGGCCTATACGAAGACTTTGGCCTTCAAAAGTAATTTTTTGTCATAGGCTGTAGTACCCATAACGAGCTTTAAATACTAAATTTGAAACAATTCCGGCTATATGAAAACGTTGATCGACATGGCCCATTTACGAACTTAACCTGCCTACTGGCAAAATACACAAAGACATAGAAGTATAAAGATGGGACAAGACAGAGTCAAGATATGGCAACCCTGTGAAAATACCTCTGTTGTTATGATATCGTAACAACATAGTTAGAAATGTTATGCGATTTAAACCGCTTAGGCAATATGCAATTAATTTGGAAAGTCTATGGAATAGAATTTTGAAGCCCAATTGTTGGATTTTTCAAACTTTTGTTTGTCATTTTTTTCTATAAATATATTTTTTTATGTTAACACGGTCCTGCCATAAGCTGTTACCCAGACAGTATAGACACAAACCATTTGCTCAGAATGCATTTTGTCTAGTCTTTACCATTTTAGGTCTTTGAAATACACTTGTGTGTAAAATTTTATCTTTTTATCTCAATTCGTTTGAATAACAGCGTAATTACAACAGACCGACAGACAGATAAACGAACATCGCTAAATCGACTTAGAGTTTTACGCTGATTCAGAATATATATACTTTGTTGGGTCTGACATGACTATTTCGAGGAGTTACAAACGGAATGCCAAATTTAATATCACCTTCCTCTCGAGGGTTTAAAAATGTTTGAAGAGCTTATGCTCCTGACAAATCAAAACACGAATCGTAATGTTAAAAATATTATAATATATACATTGCATTGGTGTTGATATCTTATCTCAAAAAACTACGAAACATATATTTTGATACCATTCAAGTCCAAAAAGGCAATAAAATAGGCAATATCAAGTGAACAATTTCTAATGCATTGACTGGTTATAAACCATATAAATCTCATCTGTCTAGCTCTGCAGACATGATCATCGAGAAAAACAAATATGCTACGCAATTTACCCCAACTGTAGAAGTATCGTTTACTCTTTGAATTCTACACGACAAATGAAGTTTCCGAAAGCTCTGCGTATGAATGAATTACTTTAATTTCTGGACTTCCCTTTTCAATCTGTACATAGTTCCCGAACATTAGTGTCTGTAGTTTAATTTAACTGGAGCGGGTTAAATTACAATTAAAATTAATTTGAAAGTCATTAAAACAGCACACATAGGGCAGAGGCAGAACGAAGACAGACAACAATGACAAATGTAACAACGCAACGTTAGCAGAACAAAAAACAAATAACCAGACACAGCAAGTGTCGAGTCAAAATGGGAATGCTTTGTTTTTGGTTGAAAAATGTTGAATATAATTATAATGAATGAAAAAAAGCTACATATCTATCTAGGTTTTTTGGGGCTTTTATTTTGGTTATTTACATCAGTAACATGTTTTTGTTATTATCCAGGTAAAATGAAAAACCACACAAATTCAACAACGCCAAAACAAAAGAAATTATTTAAAAAATATTTGTTGTTTAACAATTTAATGTGTATTTGCTTTCATTCTGCTTCTAAACGTGTCCTTGAATAAGGAATTAAATTTTAATGTAATAATTGATATATTTATTGCTGTGTATTGTGTTAGAGTTCACCAAAACAATTTTCACCATGTGGAAAACTTCAATTTTCGGAAATACAAATAAGTTGATTGTAATATTACATAAATGTAACCAGTATAATGAGGAGACCTAATAAATTTTAATTGACATTGAAGACGATGACGCCTATCTGCAAACTGGCATTGAACATGTATGTATATCGTGTACACCAGTAATTTATATATACATAATAGCCTCAAATCTACATTCTGCTTCAATTGCGTACAATATGTCTTTAGAAATTTTACGACCATATTATATTGAAACGCAATAAATGATAATGTCAATCAATAATTATGAGGATATCAGCATTTTGTTTTTAAAATATAATGGAGAATTTGAATTCCTGCAAGAGTTATTAAATTCTGCAACAACTCTGCAGATGTATACAGTCAACTAACATTCGATTATATAATATTTTGACATCTGTTATGATTACTCTATGGAGTAGTTTTCGATGGAATGGGCCAATATTGGCAATTCGAATCGGACCTAAAAAACATGATATAAATATTGCGAGGTGCCAGGATTGGACTACATTGGTAACTTCCTTCGCATTATATGAGATATGTGATAATTATACCCTGCAACACTATGTGTTGGGGGTATTATAAGTTTGATTGGGCCAACAATTATGAAACACCCACATAGAAAAGAATATATGGATCTTCCTATCTCGCCGAGCTGAGTCGATCTAGCTATGTATGTCCGTCTGTCCATGTTAATTTGTAATCACTCTACAGGTCGCAATTATGGCCTGTTCTTCACGAAATTTAGAATGGAGGTGGGGCTACGGCCAGAATAGAAGCCTATTGCTTTTGGAGATGATCGCATAATATTTAGTTTGAAATGAACCAAAAACTGAAAAAAACCCTGATTTTGCAGTTGCTCTACAGGTTGCATTTATAGACCAATCGTAGCGAAAGTCAGCATGAGTCTAGAGCTTAGAGCTGGGCAGAAGCTTTCCAATTTGGATCATCGGGTAACATTTAGTGGCTGAAATAGAACACAACATTTGTGTAAAATAATAGTCAAATTTTCCATTAAACCGCGAATATTCAGGTCAATTCTGATCGTTACTTAGATGCCGATAGTAAATATATCGGATATATATAGCGAAATATATACAATGTGTATAAACAAGGAACGGGATGTTAGCTAGAATGCTTATATCTCAAGAATGGCTGGACCGATTTTGACAAATTTTGTCGATTCAGAATGTCTTCTTGACACAAATGTATAAAATCTAAAAAAAAAATTGTATAAAAAGATGCCAATAATGATGTTAATATAGATTTTGTAATTTTTTTATATGCATTTTTTTTAATTTGACTTATAATATATAATATAAAATATAATATAAAATATACATTTTGTAATATTTTTCACCTTACAACACAGATTGGGGATATTATATCCGATCCTCACGTCCGATCTCACGAAATTTTCACAAGGGTAGGGTTAGGACTGTTGTTTTCAAAGGTGTCCGCAATATATTTAAACCTCGCATGAAGTTAGAGTTTAGGACAGCGGGTAGAATGGACCACTACTTTCGTGTTAAAAAATACCAGCATTACTTACATCCAAAATACACAAAAGGCAAACTTCTGGCCTCTGTATCACTTAATTTAGACTTATCTATATAATTTCTATGTCTACGATATTTAGCTATATTCGTAATCGAAATCATCATAAACAAGTTAAAAAGCAGTAAGTTCGGCCGGGCCGAACTTTGAATACCCTCCGCCATTTGGAACGAATTTGGTAATTTAAAAAAAATAAAATCCTTCAAAAATTCTGTTTAAATTTTAAAAATACCGAATATAGCCGTCTTATTGGGGTATATACGACGTGGACCTATATGGGCATTGTTTTCCATAAGCCATTACCATATACAAATTCGAAAACTTGAAATAAACGATGAATAATGTAGCTAAAATCATCAAAATATCGTATTTAGGGAGGTACCGTTATATAGGAGCTGTGCGAAGACCTGGACCAGCATAGAAAATTTTCTGTCATAGGCTGTAGCATCCATTACGAAGTTCAAATACGACATCTCAAACAATTTCGGTGAGTATTGTACGTAAACTCGTCAAAATACCGAATATGGGGGGTACTGATATATGGGGCCTATATGAAGACCTGGACCTGAATAGACAATTTCCTGTCACAGACTGTAGTTCCCATTACGAATTCTAAATAAGTAATTTTAAACTACTACGGTGAATTATGTAGCTAAAATCATCAAAATACCGAATATCGGGAGGTACGTTATATGGGGGCTATATGAAAACGTGAACTTAACCTGCAGGTCAAGTTCCCCATGTAGGTCCACGATTTCATATAGCCCCCATATAACGTACCTCCCGATATTCGGTATTTTGATGATTTTAGTCAATATAAACATATGTGCAAAATTTTAGCCTTCTATCTCAATTCGTTCGAAAGATAGTGTGATTACAACAGGTAGACGGACAGACAGACAGACAGACGGACATGGCTAAATCGTCTTAGAATTTTACGCTGATCGAGAATATATATACTTTGTTGGGTCTAAGATCATTATTTCGATGAGTTACAAACGGAATGACAAAATGAATATACCCTACATAGTATGGTGGAGGGTATAAACAGCCGATTTCGTTGACGAATATAGCCAAATATCAGCTCTCCGATATGAACATTAAAGTCGTAAATTATTGCAGATTTGGATTATGTTACGAGTTTTGTCATTTTGTTTAAATGAGTTCGACCTGTTTTTATAACATTCTATTATTAATACTTGATGTGAATGTTAACATTTTTACTACGATAACCAATTTTTCCTTAATAGTATCGAAAAAATATGCAAAAACTAGTAATTTTTATAGGTTTCGGAACATTTGTTGTCGAATTGACAAATTTTTCTCTGAGTGTGTTTTTAACAAAATTTTTGAGCATACGTCATCACTTGATATCGCACTGTTAAGTATGACGTATGGTTCATTGACAACAGTTGCGCCAAAGACAAACACAAAATCCGAAACAACGGCAGCAATTTAATGACAAGTTAAATTTAATGTATGTTTTTGTTAGTCTTTTGTGTTTTTTTTTTTTTTTTTTTTTTTCTTTTGAAGTCAGTGGTCATTACCATTTTTAGTTAAAAGTTGATATTAGGGTTGTTCACTAAAGACTTTGCAAAGCATGTTACCACATCGAGTTTCTACATTTTGGTGTAATTTACGCAAAAACTTTCGTTAGCCAAATCCTAATCTATACAGACTTTTTACCTATACAGAATCTTCAAAACAAAACAAAAACAATTGCATTATAACAACTTCATGAAGCAGCCTAACGTTCATTTCAACTGGCAAATAGCTAAGCATTTGCTTGTGCACTGTGGCGAACTGACTCATCCAATCGTTTTTTCTTCGCGCTGTGTTTGTATTCGACTCGTACAATTTGTTTAGTAGTGTCAGTTAACATACCCTACACAAAGAAGTCGCCGAAGTTAACGATTTTATGGAAATGGAGAATAGAAGCTGGGCAGAGGTTGGATTTTGTTAAGAGAATAAGTTTATATATAATGCTATACCCTCCACCATACTATGGAGGGTATATTAACTTTGTCATTCCGCCTGAAACTCCTCGAAATATTCTTGTCAAATCCAACAAAAATAAGTATGGTTTATATAACAAAAAAGGATCAACCAATTTTGTGCAAACGTTGCAAATCCTAATATTTTTATCAGTGTTAGGAATACTGCGAAAAGGAAATATATCGGCCCACAACATCAAGTACCTCCCCCTTCAAAGGGTCAAAATATGGAATAATTAAACTCTCTTAAAATGTGAAATAATTTTGCATATTCCAATATTTTTATTAAAACAAAGACTGGCGTGAAGATTGGATTTATCGGTTCATTCCTTCCAGTACCTCCCCCAGAAAATGCGAATTGAGCATCCAATTCTCCTAAACATTCACACATCTCAATATTTATACTAAAACAATATCTAGTGAGAAGATGACATATACCGGGTGAGAACAAATGCAACAAAGTCAAATGCCATACTCGTTACATTTTTTTAATATTATTGAATGGAAGCATAAAATATCGGAAAAAGCATCAACCTTTAGAATAGGTTTAGATTTGTTCGAATTGGTCACCTTTGATACGAATTGTGGCCTTCAAACGGTCAATGAAACCGTCACACGCTGTCCGTATGTTTCTCTACGGTATTTTTGCCCATTCCCAGCGAAGCGCTTGCTTGAGGTGATCGACACTTTGGTATTTTTTAGTGCCAACCATACTTTCCAAAATACTCCAGACAAAATAGTCCAACGGATTGGTATCCGGAGATTTTGGGGGCCATTGTGCGCTGAAAATAAAGCGAGAAACCACATTTTGTAACCATTCTTGGGTGGCGAGTGCTGAGTGCGATGGTGCTGAATCCCGTTGAAATGTCCAAAGTCTGCGGCCAAAATATTTGCGTGCCCATGGCTTTAATACACCCTTCGCGATAATATTCGGCATTTATTCTAATACCACGTCGATTAATACGAGCGGAGAGCGACCATCGGCTGTTATGTCGGCACACACCATCACGATGGCCGGCGCTTGATTTCTGGTGGCCAACCGGAGGTGCACATTTTCAGCTGACCTCTTTGGCAAGTAAACACGATCATTTTTTGTTTGTTTACAAACTGCTGGACAACGAAGTTTTCTCATCGGAGAAAACCAAATTCGGCAGTTCACAACTTTCGGCCAAACGAAGCAACTCTTTAGCTTATTTGAGTCTATTTTCTTTATGTTGCGGTGTAAGTTCTTGAACTTTTTGGAATTTCAATGGATTTACCACGAGCTCATTTTTCAATATTTGGCTAATGGAATATTGCGATATGTTCAGCTCACGAGCCATTTTTCGGCCATCGGGTTTCGATCAAATCGCTTCTTTACTTTTCGAACTATTTCTGCTAATATTGCTATTTTCTTCGGTCCACTTCCTTGAAGTCGGGCTACGCTTCTAGTATCACGGTAACGAGCGATGGTACGAGACACAAAAAATTTGTTTTCATTTAAATGCTAGAGTTCTCTAACGATAGCCAATTGTGGTTTTCAGCCAAATATAAAGGAATCACACTATCACGCTTGAATTCCATCACGAATAACTTTTCTGGAAAATGCTCACCTAAATGCTTTTGTACGCTTGTAAACAATATAATGAGCTATCACTGGAATAATTTTAACAGCTTTCGGACGAGTGGCTTAGAAATGACATCAGTCTGAAGTTTGTTACAGTTTTTTCATCTCATCCTGTATTCTTGTGAAGAAAATGCAGATCGCATTTATTATCCGATTGAGATGAAATTTTGCAAACAATATTTGTTTGTCCCAAGGACGAACCCTATTGAAATTGGTGATAATCGGATCAGATTTAGACATAGCTCCCATATATCTTCAACCGATATCGGGTTAATTGTGCACCAAGTGGCTAATATAAGTTAAAATGACCTGTATTTTGGTACATCCCACCAAATACAGTCTAGAAGTAAGTAAGTCAAAATTGGAAAATTGGTTCAGATATAGCTATAGCTCCCACATATATGTTTCATCTAATTTGGGGTATTAAGTCCAAAAGAATGATATTTGGTACCGGGCATTAGATACTGCTCGAAAATAACTCGTCAAATTTTATATATATCTCCCATAAATATCTTTATCCTATATCGGGTTTATCGTGCACCAAATGATTACGACTGAATTCATCCTATAAACCAGAACTTCAAATTTGTTGTAAATCGGTTCAAATATAGCTATAGCTCGTATATATATGTTTTATCCGATTTGGGGCACATCAATGATTTTTGTACCAAATATAAGACACAGCTTCGAAATAAGTGTATGATATTTTGTCAAGATCGGCTCATATTGGATATAATTTGGCAACAAATGGCCAATATAAGTCCAAATGATCTGAGTTTTGGCATATCTGACCGAATTCAGACTAGAAGCAAGAACACTATATTCGGAGAAAATCTGTTCAGATATATCTTAAGCTCCCATATATAAGTTTCATCTAATTTGGTGTTTAAGTCAGTCACATTCGTAATATGCATTCGACAACAATGATATTTGGTACCAGTTATCAGATACATCCCAGAAATACCTCTGCAAAATTTGATCAAGATCGGTTGAGATTTGGATATAATCCTTATCTGAGTGATATCATGCACTCTATAGCAAATTGTAACTGATCTAAAGCCAAATGCTGATAGGTGGTATGATCTACTTGAAATAAATTATTTTTTTACGGGAGTTCTACTAAATATGCAATGTGGTGTAGGGTATCATATAGTCGACCACGTCCGACTTTTGACTTTTCCTTACTGGGTGATATATGAGGTTATATATACTTGCTATATATGCGATATCTTGAATATTTTATCAATATAAGAATCAGAAGTGATATAAGGCATATATTGGCGAACTTAGTAATTTCTTAAGCGGCTACATGACTTACTCGATTTTTTTTCGATTCTCTATTTTATTCGTTTTTTCCAAAAAAAAACGGAAAAATTTCACTCACAAATTCTATACGATTTGGAACATAAAATTACTTTTCAAACACAATAAAATGTACTTTCCCACCAATCATGTGTTATATTGCAACCTGAAGTACCGATAGCTGCAATTTGATTATGTTTTTTCTTAGAAATAAAAAATGTGATCCAAAGCCTCATCCATTTTTAAAGATGTTAGATTGGGTATAGTTTTTTAATTGAAACTATATAGGCATTAGATATTTAAGTACATTGGCGACAATCGGCTCAGCTAAAATTGGTCTGAGCCGAACTTGTTGCTCATCAAGTTATGACAAATCATAAAAAAGGGCAATTAACTTGGGTATTTTTTTATGTTTGCATTATACGGTATTCAGTGGTTGGACTAACTTCTATGTCTGTTTGCTGTGTGTATGATGTACAGCATGTATCTAAAATGTTTATGTCATTTTATTTTGTTTTATACGCACACACACATACACACGTATGTGTGTGTACATTAATGCCGTAGCCCAAACACAAAATAGTATTGTTACCGTTGTTTTGTTTATGATTTTATCTTTTTTTCTCGCGGTCTGCTTTTAGTTCCGACTGGAACTAAATAATTATCAACACAATGATCGCAGTAGACCGTCATCGTCGACAACAGCCGCCCCAGCTTGCCCATGATCAGTCATAGAATCAAGAGTGTGTGGTTAGCGTATTGTATTTCAGTCCAAAAAGTGCAGCAGACAAGGCAACACAGAGAGCTACAGTGAAACAATCATTGTTAGACGCTCGCAAAACAATAATAACTAAAAAAGAAAAAATACCGTATTTTTATTGCAAGCTTGAGAGAGTGAATTGGGTGCTTGCTTGTCAGAGCCAGCCAACGGAGCGTCGGTAAAAAAAGAAGAAAATACGAAATTAAACTTGATCGTGGCCATGATTTTTGCAAACAAATCGCATTAAAATCTCGTACCGTTGCGTCTGCGCACAATCTTTGTCGTCGTCTTTTTTTCGGTTCGTAACGATTCAAAACAAACGACGAAGAAAAAAATAAACTACAGCTGATTTTCTTGGCAGCTGTGAGTGTGTGTCTCAGAGTTCATGTAAGTGAGCTGGTACGAATGTTTATTCAATGAACTTGGCTTTGATGTTGTACATAAAACAAAAGTTTTTTTTTTTAATTTTGCATTGTATCGACTCTGAGAAAAAATAAATAAACTCGCATATCAATTTTTTAAAATAAAAGATACGAATACAGTTTGTCAACTAAATACTTGGTAGTATGGGCGAAAAAAGTGTAATTTAATTAAAATTCCGTTGGAAAAAAGCAAAAAAAAAAAACAAGTTGAAAAACAGTAAGTTCGGCCGGGCTGAACTTTGAGTACCCTCCACCATTTGGAACGAATTTGGAAATTTTCAAAAAATAAAATCCCTAAAAAATTCTGTTAAATTTTTAAAAAATACCGAATATAGCCGTTATATTGGGGTCTTGACGACGTGGACCTACATAGGCATTGTTTGTCATAAGTCATTACCATATTAAACGGTGAATAATGTTGCTAAAATCATCAAAATACCGAATATAGGGAGGTACCGTTATATCGGAGCTGTGCGAAGAACTGGGCCTGCATATACAATTTTCTGTCACAGACTGTAGTTCCCATCACGAACTCTAAATACGTAATTTGAAACAATTCCGGTGAATAATGACGCTAAGATTATCAAAATACCGAATATTAGGAGATACAGTTATATGGGGGTTATACGAAGACGTGGACCTGCACTGACAATTTTCTGTCTTAGGCTGTAGTATCCACTACGAACTTCAAATACCAAACTTGAAACAATTCCGCTTAACAAGATCGCTAAAATCATCAAAATACCTAATATAGGAAGGTACCGTTATATGGGGGCTATAAGAATACGTGGACCTGCACTGACAATTTTCTGTCTTAGGCTGTAGTATCCATTACGAACTTCAAATACCAAACTTGAAACAATTCCGGTTAATAATGTCGCTAAAATCATCAAAATACCGAATATCGGGAGGTACTGTTGTATGGGGGCTATACGAAGACATGGACCTGCATAGAAAATTTTCTTTCTTAGGCGGTAGTATCCATTTCGAACTTTAAATGCCAAATTTGAAACATTTCCAGTGAATAATGTCGCTAAAATCATCAAAATACCGAATATAAGGAGGTACCGTTATATGGGGGCTATATGAAAACGTGGACCTACATGGCCCATTTACGAAATTAACCTGCCTACTTTGAAAAATAAACATATGTGCCAAATTTTAGCCTTCTATCTCAATTCGTTCGAAGGATAGCGTCATTACAACAGACAGTCCGACAGACGGACATGGCTAAATCGACTTAGAATTTTACGGTGATCAAGAATATATATACTTTGTTGGGTTTGACATGAGTATTTCGAGGAGTTACAAACGGAATGACAAACTTAATATACCATCCATAGTATGGTGGATGGTATAAAAAACATCGGCAAAATACTTAAATTCCGCAAACACTGTAATGTGTTATTCGCGAATTTACAACTTCAATCGATTACAAACGAACCCTGGGAAAACTAAATGAATACCCATCCTCCATACAGTTGTGGAGCGTGTAAATAGATTACATTTATTCTGTTTAAGTCTTTAAGAATATTCTAGAAAATTATGTTTATTTACTAATTGGATTGGGCCGGCCCGTGTTTTTAGTCTTCAATGCATATTTATACCCTACACCCACAAGGTGGTCAGGGTATTATGTCTTTGTGCATTTGTTTGTAACAGGCAAAAGGAAACGAGATAGACCCATAGTTCCTATTGATGATCTGCATAGAATCACATTCTGAGTCGATTTATGCATGTCCGTCCGTCTGTCCATGTATTTTTGTAAACAAAGTACAGTTCGCATTTATTGCCCTATCCAGATGAAATTTTGCACAAATCATTTGTTTCGCCCAAGGACGAACCCTATAGAAATTGGAGATAATCGGTCAAAATTTAGATATAGCTCCCATATATATGTATCTTCGTCCGATTTGCCTTTTATTGTGCACCAAACGTGTAATATCAGTCCGAATAGTATGAAATTTTGCACGTACGATCAGATTGGACCTGAAATAAGTATGCCAAATTTGATGGAAATCGCTTCAGATATAGCTATAGCTCCCATATATATTGTTCATCCGATTTGTTATTTTTGTCCTCCGCAGCCGTAATATGCACTGTGTAACTACAGTATTTGGGGAAATATATCAAATACAGCTCAGAAATATCTTTGCTAAATTTTATCGAGATCGGTTCCGATTTGAACTTTAAATTATAATTATAATCATAGCGTGTATGATTGAATTCTCCCATAAAAACTTTTAATTGTTATGCGCAGCTCTACTAAATTAGCAAAGTGGTGTAGGGTATCATAAAGTCGGCCCGACCGACTTTAAGGCTTTCTTTACTGGTTTTAAAGTGTAATTCACATATCTGGCTCATATAATTTGCACAACTGTTTTTATAAGCTAGCAAGTGCCTGCTACACCGTCAACGAAAAGTCCACAATAGTACAATAAATAAACAAATTTTTTAATCAAAACTTCATACATGGTACTATATTTCGGACTTTCAAGATTTTAAATATCATTCAAAATTCCCCTTTTTCGGAAACTTCGAAATTTTTCATTTTGAAGTTTACCGTTGCAAAAACATAGACCTTTTGTAAAACCATTGCACAATGTACCCACATCCAAAACTATTTCAAACTCTCCATATGTAAATCCTACCAACCAAATATCAAATTTCAGAACTTCAGCTATATCTCTTCACCCAATACCAAATTTAATAACATTTAGTACGCATGCCCAAAACAATCTACATCTCTCCATCCTAGACATTAACAAAATTGATTATAATTCAAAATTTCTCCTACAATTATTGTACATATTTTCAAAACCACCTCCATATCCCAATAGACCCCTCAATATCTTCAGGGTGAGATAAAAAATACAACAAAGTCAAATGTCATAATTTTTAAATTTTATTGAATGAAAGCAATGTTGCTCTAGGTGATCGGTATTTTTGAGTGCCAACCTTGCTTTTTAAAATACTCGAGACACAATAGTCCAACGGATTGGTATCCGGAGATTTTGGTGGCCATTGTACGTTGGAAATGAAACGAGGAACCACATTTTGTAAGGTCTGCGGCTAAAATGTTTGCGTGCCCAAGGCTTTAATACACCCTCCACAATATTTTGGCGATAATATTCGTCATTTATTCTGAACCATTTCTGCTGATGTTCCTGTTTTCTTCCTCCACTTCCTTGACGTCGGGCTACGCTACCAGTATCACGGTAATGAGCGATGGTACGAAACATAAACGATTTATTCACATTTAAATGCTGGAGTACTCCACCGATAGCCACTTCTTTTATTTTTAAAACTATCGGACGATTGGCTTTTTGGAACGACAGCTGTCTGAAGTTGATTGCAGTTTTTTCATCTCGCCCTTTAATTTCTAGATTTAACCTCTATTACTCTACCGAATACCAAATTTAGTACCTTTTAGTACTTGTCGTACAAATATACGACGCATTTCCAAACCACAGCCAAATCTCAAACATAGATACCATCAGAATAGTTCCCTATATCAAACTTACTTTCCGACCTTAATTCTCATACAAAATGTCAAGTTTTTAGCTTTATCCGTTTACCTAAGACCAAATGGTAACATTTTAGAAGTTTAGTAACATTTTAGAACTTTACCTAAATTTAAAGTTTGAATTTCCAATAAACCTTTGGTGCATCTATCCTGCATTCCATCAGTGACTCTCATTCTAAATTTCAGAATTTCAGCTCTATCGGTTCAACACAATTCCAATATGTACCAAATTTAGTACCATTAAATACACCCAAATAGAAATTGTACTTTATTTAGTACATTTTAGTATATATAAGTACAAATTTCCAAAACTGCATAAATATCCCAATACCAGGTATATTGGTTCACCCAAATCTAAATTGTACCATTTAGTACACTTAAGTACACATTTCCATAACTATCTACATCATACAGCCCAATAGGTTCATCCAAAATTTTAATTGTACCAAATTTACCACCCATTTTACACAGAAGTAAGAATTTCCAAAACGACCCACAAACCTCAATCCTACAATGTAATAGTAATCTTATTTCAAAGTTGCAGGATTCCAACTCTATTGGTCCTCTTAAAATTTAAATTTTACCAAATTTAGCACCATTTTTGGTTCATCCAAATCGAAATTGTACCAAATTTAGCACATAAGTACACATTTTGAAAACTCCTCCATATCCCAATCCTACACTCCGCCAGTAATGTAATTTTTTTAATTTCAAGTTTTCAGCTCCATCCGTTAACTAAATTTAGTAGCGTTTAGTACTTTTCGTATACATGAGTACATTCTTCCAATCGACTCCCAAAGTTTTAAGCTCTAACATGATGCGAAATGGTACCAAATGTAGTACATATTATTACAGTTCGTTACACTGCTCCATCGAAAATAAATTGTGTCATATTTTGTACCTTTTAAAACTTTTCGTACCATTATAGTACGAATTTCCAGCCTTATCTGACCCCCTCGTACCTAGAGTGAATTTGAATTGTGTCTAGGATAGTTGGTATTGATAATGAGATATATTGGTCCACGTTTTAATATAGCCACCATATAACGGTACTTCCCGATATTCGTTATTTTGGAGATTTTCGGCATATTTTTTCCGTTTTATGTTAAAATTGGTATTTGTAGCTCGCAATGGGTTCCAGCTCCGGTGGCAAAACATAGTATATATAGGTCCACGTTTTCGTATAGCCCCCACATAATGGTACCTCCGTATATTCAGTATTTCGAAAAAATTGTATTTGTATTTCGCAATGGGCTCTAGCTCCGGTGGCGGAACATAGTATAGGTCCACGTTTTCGTATAGTCCCAACATAATGGTACCTCCGGATATTCAGTATTTTGATATTTTTTGCCTCGAATGTGTCTAAAAATTTGTATTTGTAGTTCATAATGGGTTCTAGCTCCGGTGGCAGAACATTGAATATTCATGATAGACCCTACAACGTACGTACATTCTGGCTCAGCGTAAAATTCTAAAACGATTTAGCGATGTCCGTCTGTTTCTCTGCCCATGTGTGTCTCTTGTAATCTATCTTTCGAACGAATTGAGATAGAAGGCTAAAATGTATGAACACATGTGTATTTTACCAGTAGGTAACTTAAGTAGCTTTCTTACTTGTTTTTATCTGTAATATCACCTTATCAGCACCAGTTTTGTTAGAAGTAGGTCTACTTTGACAAATTTATTGGATATCGACATATTTACAGGAAAGTACCCAAAAAATGCTCTTTAATAATATTCTTTCTAAAAATATAGCTGTATACTCAGAAGTTCCTCAAGGTGGTAATTATACCCTACAACACTATGTGTTGGGGGTATTATAAGTTTGATTGGGCCAAAATTATGTAACACCTCGAAATATTGGTTTCCCACATAGGAAAGTATATATGGGTCTTCCTCGCCGAGCTGAGTCGATCTAGCTATGTATGTCCGTCTGTCCATGTTAATTTGTAATCACTCTACAGGTCGCAATTATGGCCCGATCTTCACGAAATTTAGTATGGAGGTGGGGTTAAGGTCAGAATAGAACTCTATTTCTTTTAGAGATGATCGCAAAATATTTAGGGGTTCAAATAAACAAAAAATAGAAAATATTTCCTGACCAAACAATTGAAGTCAATAAACACGCCTGAGGAGAGAGTTAAGGACAGGGAAGAAGTCTACAACAACTAACAGCTCGATGAAGTGCGTAAATATTGGGCAAATATTCCTGGTCAAAATGCTTAGGTTAACATGTGCTTCGTGACATAATTTCAAAAGCGAAATCTTCCAAAATGGATTTGGACATAAGGGGGCTTCTAATATATTGTAGTGTTGTAGGGTATCACGTGGTCGGCCCCGCACGACTATAGCCTTTGCTTAAATGACCTTCCATGTGTTCTTGGTTGCTCTAAAATTGTGATGTTTGCTGGTGACGTTAAATTATACTCGAATATTGTGTCTTAAAACCATCTCTCTATAGATCTATAATTCCCAGCATGTTACTAGTGACTATTTTATTGAAAAATTTCCGGTAAAAATAGTGACACGAATCATCAAAATACCGAATATCTGGAGGTACAGTTATGTGGTGATTATACCCAAACTTAGACCTATATTGACAATTCTATGCAAGAATGTTGCTTACATAATGGAAACACATACTGCTAATTCACAGCATATTCGGTTTAAAATTGTAGCTATACCAAAACGTGGACCTATGTAACACATTTTTCATAACAAACGTTTTGCCAACGTAACACACATCTGAGTCAAATTCTATCCGCCTACTTCAATTTGTTCGGGGGCTAGAGTGATTTCCGCAGACGGAGAGACAGACAGACGGACAGATATCGCCATACTTATCGGGTCAAGTATCCGGGTCCGTCTCCCAAGAAAAAACCAGTAAGGAAAGCTCAAAAGTCGGGCGGGGCCGACTATATGATACCCTACACCACTATGCATATTTAGTAGAGCTCTCGTAAAAAGGTTTATTCAGGGCATTTCAAAGCTCTATGATATTTGGTACAAAATCAAAATCTATCTAATTTTATCGTGCATTTTACGAACTATAGCTATCTCTGAACCGGGTTTCTCCAAATTTTACGTATTCTTCTTCTTCTTCTAGACTGGTGATTTGGGCTGATATTGACCATTTTGTGCACATTTAACCCGAAATCGGATGAAGATATATATGGGAGCTATATCCAAATCTAAACCGATTTCGATAAAATTTAAAACAGCTATTCCTGTGCTCCATCTAATACCTGGTACCAAATATCACGGTAGTGGAGTGAATATCACGAATGTATGGGACTAAAACACCAAATCGGATGAAACATATATATGGTTGCTATATCTATATCTGAACCGATTTTCACTAAATTTGATATACTTGCTTCTAGCCTGAATTTGGTCCGATGTACTAAAATTCAGTCCATTTGGATTTATATCGGCCATTTGGTGCACAATTAACCCGAAATCAGATGAAGATATATATGGGAGCTATATCCAAATCTGAACCGATTTCGATAAAATTACAAACAGCTATTTCTGGGCTGTATCTTATATCTGGTACCAAATATCATTCTTGTGGAGTGCATATTACGAATGTGAGAGGCTTAAACACCAAATCGGATAAAACATATATATGGGAGCTATAGCTGTTTCTGAACCGATTTTCTCCAAATTTGTTGTATTTTCTTTAAGGCTAATCTCGGTCACATGTGCCAAAATTCGGGCCATTTGGGCTGATATTGGCCATTTGGTGGTCAATTAACCCGAAATCGGATGAAGATATATATGGGAGCTATATCCAAATCTGAACCGATTTCGATAAAATTTAAAACAGCTATTTCTGTGTTTCATCTAATACCTGGTACCAAATATCACGGTTGTGGAGTGCATAGTAGGAATATGAGGGACTTAAAGATCAAATCGGATGAAAGATATATATGGGAGCTATAGCTATATCTGAACCGATTTTCTCCAAATTTGATATACTTGCTTCTAGGCCGAACTCGGTTGGGTGTGCCAAAATTCAGGTGATTTGGACATTTGGTGCACATTTAACCCGAAATCGGATGAAGATATATATGGGAGCTATATCCAAATCTGAACCGATTTCGATAAAATTTAAAACAACTATTTCTGTGCCCCATCTAATACCTGGTACCAAATATCACGGTTGTGGAGTGCATAGTAAGAATGTGAGGGGCTTAAAGATCAAATCGGATGAAAGATATATATGGGAGCTATAGCTATACCTGAACCGATTTTCTCCAAATTTGATATACTTGCTTCTAGGCCGAACTCGGTTGGGTGTGCCAAAATTCAGGTGATTTGGACTGATAGTGGACATTTGGTGCACATTTAGCTCGAAATCGAATGAAAGATATATATGGGAGCTATAGCTATATCTGAACCGATTTTCTCCAAATTTGATATACTTGCTTCTAGGCCGAACTCGGTTGGGTGTGCCAAAATTCAGCTGATTTGGACTGATAGTGGACATTTGGTGCACATTTAACCCGAAATCGGATGAAGATATATATGGGAGCTATATCTAAATTTGATCCGATTCTCACCAATTTCAATAGGGTTCGTCCTTGGGCCAAAAAAATATTGTTTGGAAAATTTCATCTCAATCGGATAATAAATGCGACCTGCATTTTGTTCACAAGAATACATGGACAGACGGACGGACGGACGGACGGACGGACAGACGGACTGACATGCATAAATCGACTCAGAAAGTGATTCTATGAAGGTTCTCAAAAGTAACTATGGGTCTATCTCGTTTCCTTCTCCATGTTACAAACAAATGCACAAAGACATAATACCCTTACCACTATGTGGTGTAGGGTATAAAAATACTTTCCCGGAATCAGGGTACAAACACCCACCTCTGGTTTTAAATGTTTACCATTTAAAAATGTGGCTTAAATCCTCAAAATACCGAATGGAGATGTTACAAACAGAACTTAAAAGTAGGGTAGAGTCCATAGCATTTTGGATATGAGAGAAATTTGTCAAAAGTATTTCTAAACTGTATCTGATACCACGTAGCGAATATCATTGTTATAGAGTTCAAATCGGATGAGATTTATATGTGGGAGCTATATCTATTTTCTTGTCCATTCGAAAGAAATTCGCCAGATTTTGTTCTCATCATAACCAGCACCTAAAACGAACTTTGGAAGTTCTACCTCGTTCCTGTGATTTTTTGCCTCAATGACATGCCATTGGCCCCATAGTGCTTTGTAGAGTCTATGAAATAATGTCGTTAATGTATTCAAATAAAAATTGAAATTAAAAACTGTTTTTTTTCAGAAATTAAGGAAGCCACCACCAACAAAGCAAGTCGCAAATGTGGGGAACTCAAAACTGCAAACCAAAAAAGTAAAAATTGTTAACGCTTCAATTATCCCGTAATTCCCCTTTCACCCCGCCCAAATCCCCGATACTAGTGATAACAAAGGAAATGGCTTCAAATATTGATGCAGATACCCAGGTGTCCATAGAAGAACTGCCCATAACATTCAAGGTATGTATAGGTACACATAGCAGAACAACAACACAGATATAATTAAAAACACAAAAAAACAAATGTTGACAAGAAAAGTATGTGGAGCTATGGTTAAGAGCGGACAAGCTACACAAAATGTCATAGTTTCTGCTCTAATGCGAAATTAATTTGGTCCACTGGTTACAGTTGGCTGAACTCACAATATTTTGTGGATGAATATTGTACCATGGTATACAGCTAAAAATTTATATTACTACCTGTTGTCATGCATATTACATCCGGTCCATTAACAAAGCAGAAATTATTAAAAACATGTTATTATGTGTAATTGTTTCGTATCTATATATGTATATATATATATAGTGTATTCAACGATTTCCATCTATTTTTACAGGTCAAATATATTGGCTCGGAAATTGCACAGGGTCTGTGGGGTATAAAATACACTCGTCGTCCCGTCGATTTAATGGTTGGCATGGCTAAAACTCTCCCACCAAACAAAACATTACCACACTGCGAACTGAAAGTCTCAACCGAAGGGGTGAGCATCGAAATTATCTCACCCAAGGTCCAGGGTGTGAGCAGCTGGAGTTATCCCATCGATACAATATCGTACGGTGTTCAAGATATCATCTATACTCGTGTGTTCGCTATGATTGTGGTAAAAGACGAATCCCATGTCCACCCGTATGAGGTGCATGCCTTTGTCTGTGATAGTAGAGCAATGGCTCGTAAATTAACATATGCCTTGGCTGCGGCATTTCAGGACTACTCAAGGCGTGTCAAAGAAAACGGTACCGAAGATAGTGATAAAATAACACCCGCCCGACAAAAATTCGCCATAGACTTAAGATCACCCGAAGAATTGGCCGATGGTATTGCGGACGAGACAGAAGCGTAGTTCATCTGCGATCCTGTAAACATTAATTATAGTTTTACTTATACATGGTGAATAATTAACTAGTTTTAAAGCTGTTCGGAAAAAATAACAAATAACAGAGATGAAGTCCCTCAAAATTGTAAGGACCACCAGTACTTTGTACTCTACACAGGAAAAAGGTCACCTGAGTCCATATAAATATAAACTCAACGTCAAAGTGTCAATTCATGACAATGATTTTAGCAGTATTTGCATCAAACATTTTAGTTGATGGTTGAGTAAGTTAAGGTTCTTATGCAAGCCACACACGATACAACCGTTCTTAAAACTTGGAGGGTATCCAAGTTGTATGCTTCGACCACAAACGATACAACTTTATGTACAGCCTCTTTATACAACTTCACTTTGCAGTAGTACCACGTAGTACTTTTCGAACAATTTTAGCACACTTTTCTAAAACCACGTAATCCAGCATTATCGGTTCACACAAATCCAAGTTGTACCAGATTTAGTACACAAATGTACGAATTTTCAAAACTTCCTAAATACCAAAATCCTATACTCCAAATTTCCAAAACTACTTTCGTACCTCAATCATGAAATCCTATAGAAATCTCATTACCCAATTTCAGGAGTCCAGCCTATTAAATTTAGTACTTATGTGTACTAAACATAAGTACGAATGTCCATAGCTTCCTACACTCCCACAGTAATTCCAAAGTTCGCCTAAATACAAATGTTGCCAAAATTTAATAGCATATAGTACAAATAAGTATGACTTTCCGAAACTTCCTACATAACCCAATCCTACACGCCAACAGTAATATTAATTCCAAATTTCAAGATTTTAGCCCTATCGGTTCCACAAAAGACAAATTGTACTAAATTTGGTACTATTTAGTACACTTAAGTACGAATTTCCATAGCTTACTACATACCCCGATCCTACACTCCCACAGTAATACCAATTCCAAAGTCCAGCATTCCCTACTTATCGGTTCGCCCAAATACAAAATTTAGTAGCATATTTAGTACAGATAACTATGACTTTCCGGAACTTCTCACATAACCCAACAACACCTATACACCAACAGTCATCTTAATTCCAAATTTCAGGAAATCAGCTCTATTGGTTTACGTAAATCCAAATTGTACCAAATTTAGTAGATTTTAGTACATATAAGTACAAATTTCCCCAACTTTCCAAATTGTACCAAATTTAGTAGATTTTAGTACATATAAGTACAAATTTCCCCAACATCCTACATATCTCAATCCTACACTACGACAGTAATGGTATTTCCAAATAGGAGAACAGCTCTATTGATTCAACCAAATCCAAGTCGTGCCAAATTTAGTAAACTTTAGTACGAATTCTCATAACAAGCTTCATCATACACTCCAAAAGAAGTTTTAATTGCAAATTTCTGGATTACAACTCAAACGGTTCACCCAAAATTTAAATTGTACCAAATTTAGTGCCACGAATTTCTAAAACTACCTACATTCCTCAGATCTGGAATGCAATAGTAATATTATTTCTAAATTTAAGAATTCCTGCTCTATCGATTCACCCAAATCGAAATTGTGCCAAATTTAGTACCATTTAGTACTTTTCTTGCACATAAGTACTAATTTCGAAAACTTCTTCCATTTTCTAATCCTACACTCCGCCCGTAATTATAATGTCGAAGTTTAGGATACCAACCCATCCGCTCCTTCAAATACAAATTGTACTAATTTTAGTACGGTTTTAAACTTTTCGTACTACTACCTCCTTACATCGACTCTACTCCTCAACCTAAATTCCCGTTCACATCATACGAAATGGTACTACATGTAGTACATTTTAGTACTTTTCGCATTCAAGATTGTTTCGTTTGTGAGCCGGGAAATTTTGGAATTCGAATTTCCAAAAACTCTTACCATACCAAAAATCCAGCCTTATATGACCCCTTCGGATCAAGAGTGACCCTCACCCAAAATTTCCCGGCCCACAAACGATAGAATCTTGAATGCAACCTTTTCAAGTTGTACAATCGTGTGTGGCTTACATTCTGCATGTACAGTTGACTCATCTACATGCAATATAAATTTTTCCAATAGTTTATTCTAATTCCATTCACCTTTGTACATCTTGCCTATTTTCAACAATGATTGTAAAAGTATTTAAGAATTGTGATTTTAAAGTGTTGTATTTAAAGAAATGTATTTTAGTTACTTCTGTGTGCTTTATTAAAAATGTTAGGAAAATTAAGTCGGAAAAGGTTCGGTTTCGTAATATTTTGTTGTTTTAAAACGTATTTGTAGCATTTATTATTTGTATATCATGTACATTTTTTGTACAAGAAGTGTGCACTATGATATTTTTTATTTTAATTTGTTGTAATAATTTCAATCTAAAATAGAGTAGTTTCAGTTGTGTAAACACAATATTCAATGAATGTCAATTGTAGATACCGCTAATCGTCATACAGCTAAAATCCAAAGTTCAATAAACTGTATATTTTAATGGTGTTCTACTTTTGTAATTTTAAATGTAAATTTCGTCAAATAAAAAAACCAAATCTATGTTAAATTGTAAAAAGTAATTTCTTAATGTTTTTGTTATACGTATGCTTCGATACATTTCCAAAACGATTTCGGACGTACTGGTAAGTATATCTTAATATACCCAAACAAGAGGGCTGCAACGAGTATGAAACAATTTAAATAGAAGTAAGTTCGGCCGGGCCGACCTTTGAATACCCTCCACCATTTGGAACGAATTAAGAAATAAAATCCTTAAAAAATTCTGTTAAAATTTTAAAAATACCGAATATAGCCGTTATATTAGTGTCTCTACGACGTGGACCTACATGGGTATTGTTTGTCATAAGTCATTGCCATATTCAAATTCGAAACTTGAAATAAACGGTGAATAATGTAGCTAAAATCATGAAAATATCGTATATAGGTAGGTAGCGTTATATCGGATCTGTGCGAAGACCTGGACCAGCATAGACAATTTTCTTCCATAGGCTGTAGCATCCATGACGAACTTCAAATACGCGTCTCAAACAATTTCGGTGGGTTTTGTACCTAAACCAGATTTGTTTCAAATTTCGCATTTGAAGTTCGTAATGGATACTACAGCCTATGACAGAAAATTGTCTGTGCAGGTCCACGTTTTATAACCCCCTATTTTCGGTATTTTGATGATTATAGCTACATTATGAACAGAATTTTTTTCAAGTTCCGCATTTGAACTTTGTAATAGCTTCTTACAAAAGTTGCCTATGCAGATCCACGTCGTCGTATAGACCCAAATATACGGCTACATTCGGTATTTTTAAGATTTTAACGGATTTTATTTATTTTTTTTTTTTAAATTGTCAAATTTGTTCCAAATGGAGGAGGGTATTCAAAGTTCAGCTTTTTTACTTGTTTTCAAATTTTTAATACCCTCCGCCATAGTTTGGGAGGCGTATTAAGTTTGTCATTCCGTTTGTAACACTTCGAAATATACATTTTAGACCCCACAAAGTACATATGTTCTTTAGCTATGTCCGCCCGTCTTTCCGTCTGTTTTCTTAACATAAATGTTCGGAATTTCAACTCTATTGGTTTACACAAATTTAAATTGTACCAAATTAAGTACACATAAGTACGAACTTTAAAAACTTTCTACATACCCCAATCCTATACTCCAAATTTTCAAAACTACTTTGGTATATCAATCATACAATCCTATAGAAATCGAATTACCCAATTTCAGGAAACTCAAA
The DNA here is from genome assembly GCF_030504385.1 of Musca domestica. Classification (NCBI taxonomy): domain Eukaryota; kingdom Metazoa; phylum Arthropoda; class Insecta; order Diptera; family Muscidae; genus Musca; species Musca domestica. Next base: position 5,174,631 of record NW_026712296.1, on the reverse strand, counting down.
TAGTACTATTTAGTGCACAAAAGCAAATATATTCCTACATACCCCATTCCAACACTCTCACAGTAATCCCAATTCCAAATTTCAGGATTCCATCCTTATCGGTTCACCCAAATAAAAATTGTAACAAATTTAGTACCAAGCAGTACACATACATATTTCGAAAACTACCTCCATATACAAATAATACACTCCAACGGTAATCTTAATTTTAAATTTCAGGATTCCAGATCTATCGTTTCACTCAAGTTCAAATTGTATCATGAGTACAAATTTCCAAAACTGACTATATATCATAATCCTACAATCCCACATTAATCTTATTTCCACATTTCAGGATACCAGATCTAATGGTTCTACCAAATCTAAATTGTGCCGAATTTATTACAATTAAGTATACTTAAGTACAAATTTCAATAGCTACCTACATCATACAATCTAATAGGAATCTTATTCCCTAATTCTGGATTCCAACTCTATCAATTCTCCCAAAATTTAAATTGTATCGGATTTAATATCATCTAATACACATAAGTACGAATTTCCAAAACCACCTACATTCCTTAGTCCTACAATGCAATAGTAATTTTATTTGCAAATTTCGGTACTGCTGTAGTACTGCAAATTTAGTACCATTTAATACTTTTCGTGTACATAAGTAAAATTTTCAAAAACTTCTCCCATATAAATTTCAAATTTCAAGATTCCAGCTCCATCCGTTCCTCTAAATTCAAAATGTACTAAATTTAGTACTTTCATGAGTACACACTTTCAAAACTACCTCATTACATATATTCCACTACGCCTCAACCTTGATTCCCATTTCAAATTTTTAGCTCTAACCATTCGCATGATACGAAATGGTACCAAATGTATTGAATTTTAGTTCTTTTCGCATACGTATAGTCCAAATTTCCAAAAATCACTCCATCAGTGACCTTCATTTCAAATTTAGAAGTTTAAGCTCTACTGCTTCCTCAAATGCAAAGGGTATCCTATTTAGTACCTTTTAATACTTTTTTTACCGGTCTAGTATGAATTTCACTTCGGTCTAAGAGTGACCCTGACTCAAAATTCTAGCTTCAGCCGTTTCGTCTGGGCGTTGATGTATCGTTAAGTCAGTCAATCAGTCAGTCATTTATTTCAGTCCTTTATTAATATACAGGGTGAGATAAAAAACTGAAACAAAATTATTAATTTTTTGAATAAAAGCAAAAAAGTCGGAAATAGCATAACATTTTAGAATAAGTTTAGATTTGTTCGAATTGGTTAAATTTGGCAAGAATTATAGACTTTAAACTGCCAATAAAACCGTCATACACTGCTCTGCGGTATTTTGGTCCATTCCCGGCGAAGCGCTTGCTTGAGGTGATCGACACTTTGGTATTTTTTAGTGCCTACCTTGCTTTCCAAAACACTACAGGCACAATAGTCCAACGGATTGGTATCCGGAGTTTTTGGAGGCCACTGTGCGATGTAAATTAAGCGAGGAACCTCATTTTGTAACCATTCTTGGGTGGCGCAAAGGTGTGCTGTGTGCGATGGTGATGAATCCTGTTGGAATGACCGAGGTCTGCGGCCAATATGTTTGCGTGCCCAAGACTTTAATATACCCTCCAAAATATTTTCGAGATAATATTCGGCATTTATTCTGATGCCACGGTCGATTAATACGAGCGGAGAGCGACCATCGGCTGTTGGAGGCCACTCTGCGATGTAAATTAAGTGAGGAATCTCATTTTGTAACCATTCTTGGGTGGCGCAAAGGTGTGCTGTGTGCGATGATGATGATGAATCACGTTGGAATGACCGAGGTCTGCGGCCAATATTTTTGTATGCCCAAGACTTTAATACACCCTCCAGAATATTTTCGCGATAATATTCGGCATTTATTCTGATGCCACGGTCGATTAATACGAACGGAGAGCGACCATCGGCTGTTATGGCGGCCCACACCATCACCATGGCCGGCGCTTGAGTTCTGGTGGCCAACTGAAGGTGAACATTTTCAGCTGACCTCTTTGACAAGTAAACACGATCATTTTATTTGTTTACAAACTGCTCTTTAGTTCTTTTGAGTCTATATTCTTTCAGTTGCGGTTTAAATTCTTGCACTTTCTGGAATTTTCAATGTCGTTACCCCGAGCTCATTTTTCAATATTTTCCGAATGGAATATTGCGATATGTTCAGCTCACGGGTCATTTTTCGGCCACTGCGACGTGGGTCGCTTCTTTACTTTTCGAACCATTTCTGCTGATGTTGCTGTTTTCTTCCGCCTACCTCCTTGACGTCGGGCTACGCTACCAGTATCACGGTAACGAGCAAAAGATTTAATCACATTTAAATGCTGGAGTGTCACTTGTGGTTTTCCAGCCATATATAAAGAATTCCATCACGAATAGCAATTTTTTTCTGGAAAATTCTCACCAAAATCCTTTTTTACGCTTGTAAACAATATGATGAGCTATCACTAGAATAATTTTAACAGCTTTCGGACGAGTGGCTTAGAAATGACATCAGTTCGAAGTTGGTTACAATTTTTTCATCTCACCCTGCACAGTGCAGTGACCCTCATTTCAAATTTAAGATTTCTAGCTCTACTCCTTCCTCAAATGCAAAGTTTATCATATTTAGTACCTTTTAATACATTTTGTACTGTTCTAGTACGAACTTCCCTTCGAACCAAGAATGACCCTGACTCAAAATTTTAGCTTCTAGCTTCAGCCGTTTCGTTGATGAATCGTTAAGTCATCGTTAAGGCCTCCGGTCATGGGAGTTTTGATTATGGCCACACTTCGAACTCAATGCAGGCTTCGTTGTACTTTTCGTACACTTCCTATACCTTGCAATAAAACATACTTTACAACTAATTTTTCGTATTTTTATTTTAAGTACAAAATCGACATACAATTAAAAAATTATTATTAAAATTTTTTTAAATCGCAAAATAAATAACAAAACAAAATCAATAATATTTCGAAATAATTTATGCCATTCTGAATAGAACGAATAGAAATACACTTTGAATTAATTTAAATCCAAAACAAACGAAAACGCACACCAAAAAAAGTGTGTTCCTGTCATTTGTTTAAAAGGTGGAAAGTAAAAAACACAATGCGGAACAAAAGACAAAACTGATTTGCCTGTCATCCATAGAAGACATATCGTGCGAGAGAATGTTTGTGATTCTAAAACCTAAACGTTTTGTTTTTTGTCAGCTAAAAAATATAGAGAGGAGGAAGGAAGGTAATGTAGAGTAGGACGATAGCTGGCAGCATCATCAAATGGAAAGCGAATATTAAAAAAATCTAAAATAATAAGATTTTGGGCGGGGTTTATGGCTCAGCTTTTAAAGGCGAACAGTCTTGGGCAGGCTATTCTGAGGGGCGAATTTACTAAATTAGCTCTCGTCTGACCTGAAGAGGAAACGACGTTTGCGGGGATCCAATTTGGCGTTTAACATACTGCGAGATCTTAAGGAACGATTGGATTTATCTTGTGTTGAGGGAGCCTCGGCAGCCTCAACGGCAGCTGCTGATTCCTCATGGCTATTGGTCTGCACCGCAGCGTCCACTTTAAGGGGTTCAGTTGAGCGATGATATATTGGCATGACGATTTCTTCCTCGGACTGTTGCTGAGATTCATTGGCATGCTGCTCAGCAGCTGAATCGGATTCTTCTACACCGCTTGGTTCTTCAGCGTTTGGCTTTGCTTCGCCCAAAACTTGTTCCAATTGCATTGGGGTTTCCATGTCATCCTTGGGTTTTTGGTCTAAACGCTCCTTGACCAATTCAACAATATCATCAATGCTCAAAGGCTTATAACCGCCCATAAACACTGCTTGTTCTTCCTTTTCGTTCTGTTCCTCTTCATTTGTGGCGGGCATTTCGGAGTCAACATTATCGCTTGCATTTTCTTGCTCCTCCTGCTGTTGTGGCTCGTCTTCAACAGGAGAGGCGACAATTTCAACTGGAATCTGTTGGGGAACATGCGACATAATCAATTCAGGAACTGTGACCGGCAGCATCACTGGTTTCTCTTCTTCTTCGGCGGCATTAATACCCTGAACCTCAGTGGACTTCAAAAACGAAGTTTCTTTCTCTTCTTCTACATCGGGTCTAGTTTCCTCTTCGTTGTCAACACTTTTATCTTCCTCACTGGCAGATTGTGCCTCAAAAATTTGTGGTTGATCTTCACTCTTCATCTCTTCGGCAGCATTATCGGCTTGTTCTAGGATTTCCTGAGCTGCTAGTACTTTATTGATATCCTCCTCAGACACTTGTTCGGGCTCAGGTGCAAAGTCTGCTGCAGGAATTGGCATTCCCATGGGCATGCCAGGCTTTTCGTTGGTAAAGTCGTTTCTTCTCAAAGTGTTGATAAAGTCGGCAATCAGTTGTTCAGCTTCTGCAGCCATGGCTGGGTCGACAGGTTTGAAACCGCCAATGCTTTGCTTCTTGGTTTCATCGGCATTCGATTCTTCCAACATTTGCTCGACCATGGGATCTTGTACGGTCATTTCGTCAGTGGCTGGCATAGATTCTGGAGCTTCAACAGGTTTCTCAGCTTCCATTTCCTCGATAGTCTGGGCAACAGGAGCGGCAGCAATTTCTTCCGAGTTTTCTTCGAAAATGGCAGGTTCTGAGGGTTTGTCTTGGGCGGGTAAGGTACTCTTGGCATCTTCGTTTACATTTTCTTTCAAAGGTGATGCTTCGGATTCCTCGGATTTTACGTCCTCGGGCATAGATGATTCCTCTGCAACAATTTCCGGTGTATGAACGTCCTGAGCCTCTTCTTCTTCTTGGACTGGATTCACTTCTTCGGCTTCAGCTTGAAGTTCTTGAGTTTCACTTTCGATCACTGGTTTGATTTCTTCAGCCACTTCCTCTTCTGGAACTACTTCGGATTGCTCTAGAGCTGGGCTGTTTTCTTCACTGGCAAGTGGTTCTTCATTATTTTCACTTTTAACAACAGTTGGTTCAGATTCTTTTACTTCATCTTCGGCAACCGTTTCCACAGCTTGTGTCTCCTCAGCAACGGGAGCTACGTCTGCTTCTTGATCTTCCTCGACAATTACATTTTCTGGCACAGATTTGACTTCTTCGGATGTTTGGGTTTCTTCGGATGCAGCGGCAGCTTGTTCCATATTTGCAACAACGGGAAGTTCGTCGACAGTTTGAGTTTCTTCCGAATTTTGGGTTTCAACGGCAGTCTGGACTTCGTCCGACGTTTGAACTTCTTCGGCAGCTTGAGCTTCTTTGACAGGTTGATCTTCTTCGGCAGGTTGGATCTCTTCCACAGCTTTTGGCTCTTCGACAGCTTGAGGCTCTTCTTCAGCTTGGGGCTCTTCGGCAGTTTGGATTTCATCAGCTACTTGTTCACCTTCAACAGTTTGAACGTCTTCAGTTGATTTTGCGTCTTCAGCATTAACGACAGTTTCCTCAGCTGTTTCCGATGACACGGCCACTTCCTCGTCAGCAGATTTTACTTCATCTTTGCTATCAGCTACGGGCACATCTTCTTCGGCGACTTGTGTTTCGGCTGACGCGGAAGCAACTTCATCAGAAGTTTGAACCTCTTCGGCATTAATATTTTCTTGGGCAGGTTTTATATCTTCAGCAGCTTGAATTTCTTCTTCTACCACAACGGGTACAACTTCTTCCGCACTTTGGGTTTCTTCGGCACTTTGGGGCTCTTCGGCTGATTTCTGTTCTTCAGCATCAACTGCAGAATCTTGTGTGGTTTTTGATTCTTCTTCGGCATTTGATTCAGCGATTTCTTGGGCAGGTTCTTCCTCTTCAGTTTGGGCAACATTATCAGTTTCGTCGGCAGTTTTAACTTCTTCTTCTGGCTCAGGAACAACGGGTGTTTCATCTTCAGTCTTTTCATCTTGGTTTGATTTGGTTTCTTCAGCTTGCACTTGGATATCTTCTGGAGCCTCGGCATGAACTTCTTCCTCATTTTGGGTGAGTTCAATAGCTGGAACTTCAGCAACAACTTCATCCTCATTGTTGGCTACTGCTTCGGATTCAACTTGGGCGGGTTCTTCTACTTCAGCAATGACAGCGGGAATTTCTTCAAATGCTTCCAAAACTTGTACAGGTTTCTCAGATTCTACTTGGGGCTCCTCTGGCTTCACGAAAACTTCTTGGGTTTGCGAGGCTTCAATTTCAGCATCGGCCACTTGAGTTTCAGTATTGGTGACTGGCACTGCAGATTCCAAGGGGGAAAAACTCTGTTCGGATACTTTATCCTCAACTAGCGTGACCTCATCGGCAGCTTCTTCCAAGGGTTTTTTGTTAAACATTGTTGGGCGTTTACGCTTTTGATTGAACAGATCGGCCCTTAAGGAGTTGACGTTTTCAGGCTTACCGGCATTTTGGATTTTGTCCTTGAAGGAATTCGACATCACCGGAACTGGGCGTCTGCTGAATTTTTGCACAACTGGTTTAATTTCGTCTTCTTGTACTTCCTGAGCAATTTCAGTGTTTTCGGAAGCCTGTTGCTCGGTGGCAATGGCAGTCATTTCTGGTTGGGTTTGAGGAACTTTGCGCAAAGGATAGGCAGGTTTCTTTTGGGCGGCAAAAGAGAGACCGGGTTTACGACGGTTGGTTTTAATGGGTTGTTCAACGGCCTGCACGGGTTCAGGCATGATTACAACGGGTTGGACAGCGATTTCGGGTTGAGTTTCAGCTTCGGCAACTTCATTGTTTTCCTTTTCAGCTTCTGGTTGAACCATACCAAAGTTACGATTCAATTCATAATAATTAAGGGACTCCTCACAAGAGATGGCCATATCCTCTGGACGCATGCACGTGAATGAGTCCTAAAATTTCAAATGTGAGAAACCAATAAACTCCTCTAAATTCTAACCGATACTTACCTGACTGAACACGGTCTCTTCAGGGCAGATAAAACTCCAACGGAATGTATTCTCCTTACCATCGGCATAAGTAACAGGCAAGCATACATGGAAGATTTGGCAATCATTCTCAACATCGGCATAATAACCATATGGCTTGTTCTCACAAGAGAAGTTGTCAGTGATATCAGCCCTAATGGAGGTGGCATTGCTGGGCAGTGTCAAGGTAGACAACAGCGACATGTCAGCTGGACTTTCTGCTTCCGCCGCCATGACGTTATTTTCTGTGTTAGCATCATTGGCTCTTTGCTGTAGGCCAATGGGTATGTTCTTCTGAAAATAGACAAGCAGCATTGGTAAACAATTCAAAATCCGTTTGAGTTGGGCAATAAAAACAGTGGTTGGAAAACATGACATGAATTTGTGATCGTGCCGCATACATTTTATGAACACTGCATGCACGTGACGCATGGTGTCAAAATGACCAGCTCATTGAGTTTGGTTAATCGATTAACCCAACTAATCGACTACACCCTCCCTCAATACCCGTCTAATGCGAAACTCGAATTTTGAAAAAAAAAAAAAACAACAACAAAAAACTCACACAATTTCACTTCTGTTCTAGTTTACTGAGGCAAAAAGTGAAATTTCATTATTCCATTGCTGCTGACCGAGGCGGTATTAACGAATATTTGTCGCTTATTTACGAATGTATGTCCGATTCAAAAAATTCACCGAATATTGCTTATATCGATTTATGGATTCCATTTTGTATGGGTACACAATTTTTTTTTTTTAAACCGGTGACTGGCTGACTGTCTTTTGCGTTAGCTGTTAGCTATGCGCATGCGCAACATTGTGATAGTATGTACACACGTACAGGCCTTTTCTGGATAAATATGTACATAAGTTGCACCTGCATAATTGCTAGTTGCCTTCTTCTTCTTCCTTTTTTTTTCTTTTTTGTCGAACTATTTGTTTGTTTGGTGGGTCTCGATTATTATGACAGGGGTCATAATAATGGTGGGGTAATAAAATTTTCTCATTTCAATTAATTTTGGTTAGTATGAAATATTATCACATATTGTTTTGAAAATCAAATGAAGCGGTTTTCTTCAACACCAGCTAGAAAATGGTTTTGACATTTTTGTCTGTAGCTTGCATTTTAATTAGATATTGAAAGAAAAAAATATATAAAGAAATTTTTATTAAATAATTCGATTATTTTTGGTGTTTGTATGATTAATAGTTTTTTTATTTATTTTTTTTTTCTTTGTATTGGTAATTTGAAATTGTGTATGTGTAAGTGAGAGAATTCATATAAAATATGCAAGATATAGATATTTTTTATATAATGGAGGGTAAAATAATTTTGAAATTCCATTCGTAACCCCTCGAAGTACTCACATTAGACCCTACAAAGGGTATATATTTTGCGATGTCCGTCTTCCTGGCTTTTTTAATCGCAAAACACATATACTTTTGTCACTAGGCAGATAAAGCTCGTAAATGGGTTTTCGTATAATCTCCATATAACGATACCTCACGATATTCGAGAAGAATTAAGGGAATTATATCAAATTCGGTATAAATGGCAATGTCTACGTCCATGGCCCAAAATAACGGTTACTCCGAATATTTAATTTTTTTGGCGATTTTAGTAATGATTTCTAGCGTTTCTTTAATTTGATTTTTGAGATAGTTCGTAATGGTTTCTACCTCCGCTAGCAGAACTGTCTATACATAGGTCATAGGTTATTTTAAATACTTATGACCCTTTTCGGTATGACGATACGCGAATGAAAAGAAACAACACATTTCCAAATTAGTTTTTTAACCTTTTCTTCTTGAGCTTTATTCTTTTGCTGTCGTCACATAAAACCTGATCCATAAACGGTATTCTCCATCCGATAAATATAACATCCTGGTACTTTTATTTAACGAATATTGTATAAGTAATTCATACAGCTAGAATGTTGCCCATTTGCAATAACAAGTTTCAACAATTAATTATTTTCAACAAAAATTTCCAGGTTTCAGCGTTTAGACCAAATTTTCAAAATTTGGACCATTACAAATGTCTTCGAATATCAAAAAGGCGAATATCGCCTGGTTACATTTACAAAAGGTATATACGCAAATGTGGTTGTATGCAGAAAAATTTGTATCAGAGAAGTTGGTAACTATTGTGAACACCAAATATCAACTTTGAAATAATTCCGTTGGGCAATGTCGCCAAAATTAACGAATGTAGGGAGGTACTGTTATATGGTGGCTAAACGGAGTCACGAAGCCCTGTGTAGTCAATTCTCTGTCATAGGAAGTAGTACCCATTGCTGTGAAAAATGTGCTTGAAATCGTGGAAATTCCGATTATTACCATCTTCAAATAAGACATATGCAACAAATCCCTTAAATAATGTCGTTAAGATCATCAAAATACTGAATATCGGGAGGTGCCGTTGCATGAGGGCCATACGAAGACCTGAATCTACATATGCAATTTTCGGTCACAGGCTATAGCGCCCATTACGAACTTGCAAATAAACAATTCTGGTGGATAATGTCGCTAAATTCAACAAAATACCGAATATAGGGAGGTACCGTTATATGGGGACTATATCAAAACTTAGACATATATTGACAGTTCTATTCAAGGATATTTCTTACAGCAAATAAACCTAAAATCTGTCGATAAAGTTATATGGGAGATAAAACAAAATGTGGACCATTATAGCCCACTTTCAATACCAAAAGTCATGCAGACCTATTAAACATCTGAGTAACATTTTAGCAACCTACTTAATTTCGTTCGGAAGCTAAAATGATTTCCACAGACGGACGGATATCGTTAAACCGACATTTTATCAACTAAATATTATCCGATGACCATCCAAAAGGTTTCAGTGCTGTCCTAAACTTTAACCTCATTAAATATTTAACGTCCATTGGTTCTTAGTTGAGAACTGAAGGTCGACAGCAAAATCTAGGTTTTTAGTTCATTTAAAAATCTAAATAATTTTCCAATATCTTCTAAAACAATTAGCTTCTATTCCGATCCAAACCCCACTCCCATGCAAAATTTCGTAAATATCGGATGATAATTGGGTCCTGAACATAATAGCCCAACATATAGTACTGTTAGGTGAAAAAAATATATTACAAAATGAACAATTCAATGTTTTTAGTCAAATTAAAAAGATCTTTTGCAATGCGAACGACAGTACATACACAATAGGCTTCTATTCTGACCTCAACCCCACCTCCGTGCAAAATTTCTTAAGGATTGGAACATAATTGCGATCTACAGGGTGATTGCAATTTTACACAGATAGACGGACGGACGGATACACATTCCTAGATCGACTCAGCTCGATGAGATAGTAAGATCCATATTGTACATCTCATTGCACCCTATGTTACATAATTTTTAGCCAATCAAACTTATAATACCCTCAACACTTAGTGTTTTGGGTTTAAAAAATCAGTTCAAAAAAAAAAAAAAAAACTTAATGCTTGATTTAGAAATTGAGAATTTATTAGCAGTGTGACAAAAAATTGCATACTTGTTACATGTAGTGCACAATATTTTACAATTGTGTCAAAAGCAGGGAACGAAAACAAACGAAACGATTAACGATGGCACAAACTTTCAAATTTTTTCCAATAGTTTTGCACTTCAAACAAAACCACAAACATTTCAATGCCAGAAGTACACAAGCAATACAAGTAACTTAATGTACTTCGGCTGTCTGTGGCCGAGCTGCATCGTTTGCAAACGAATCACCGGAAACGCTTGCTATGCTAAAGGATGACTGGTACATTAAGAATCGTTATTCTTAATAATGTTTTTTTTTTTTTGTACTTTTCTCCATGGTATGATGGCCAAATAATTGAATAAAACGGAATAATTTTAACTTGTAATTAGTTTATACACTATTTTTAAGGAGTTAATATAAAGGGGGACGTTTTTAATGAGTATTGTACTATTTCGTTTCCAATGTTGCTTCATCCAGAAGAATATATTTGAGTTCTGCTTTTGTTTCCACTCATCTACGCAAACAGTACAAAATAAGTAACAAGTTCCGTTATCTTAATATCGGTTTTGTTTCGATTCATACTTCGAAAAAATACAGAACACAACGATTGCAACAGTTTCTAATAGTTTTTTTTCGTTCGCTGATCAAAAGTGTGAATGTGGAACAAAATTGAAAAAAATCATGTTTCAAAAACTCTGTATACAATTTTTATTCCAGCCGACTCTTGTCTGAAATTTCTCACACACCGTTAATATATGATCGCTAGCAATTCTAGTCAAACATATTAACATGATTTTCAATCAATCCCAAGAAATTCGAGGCGAACTGTTTAATGCGCTTTTCTCAAAATAGGCGAATTGCATATGAAACACATAAGCATGACACCGACAATGCGAACCTCAAATTTAATAATTTAAATAGGAATTTAAGGAAAATATTCTCCTCTGAAAATCTGAAATGTTTGTGACATTGCACATTCTTCAAACATTTAAAAAACGTAGCTTTTAAATTATGACCACTTGAGAAATTGACAGGAACCCAACAATTATTGCTAAATTCCACTTAAGCGTTCAATAAAAAAAGTATTTGTTTCCAACGAAAAATAATACATACATATGTCAATGTGAATATATATAAAAATTCCTGAACGATCCAAGTGAAAATATCCTCGTTAACCATTTAAAAACTTCCGACTTCGATATTTCTTACAATGTTGCCTCCGTTATGGCCACTTACACATCAACCCATGGCCATAAGAAAACTTTGCGTCTGGTGCGTGCGCCAGCGTTGGGCAAATAATCTCAGACAATGGTCAGTGATCAAGTGATATCCAAGAGACAGGCACGCATGCTAATTTTCTTTGCTGCCACAAAACCAACTGCAATTCTGCAACCACAGGGCATTGCAACGAAGCGGGTATATACATATTGGCACCCACAATCTGACCCAAGAATGAAAACTCTTCTTTTGTCTGTCTCTTTTTTCTACTTTACTTGTTAACGACACAGAAAAAGAAAATAAGCAACAAATTACACGTATGGCCTTTTTTTGTTAGCGGGTCTGTGGAGTAATGTCTAGAATTTTAAGTGATTCGATTTTTTTTCTGAACACTCGAAGTAATGATATACGAGAACGCATTGGCAAGTAAACAACTGAACAAAAACTAAAGAAATTTATGTAGACAAATTCATGAATGAAATGAAAAAGAGAAATAAAAAGAGAGCTGATATGACCACCTAGCCATGAAAGAGTCAATAATTTTTTATTGAATTTACTTCCGGAAAATAATTTGGCATTTGCAGGGTCACTAGCCGTCGGGTGACGTTTTTGTTACTTTTTTATATGTATGAGTGTGTACATACACATGAATGCTTGAGTGGAAACTGAGTATGCATAAGCATTTCCTTTCATTGATCTTCAATAGGAAAAATGATTTAAAAGTTCTTATAGTAATGTATGTGGTCATAGGTTTGTATGCAAATGAGAGGTATGCACCAAATTTGGGAGTTTTTTTTGTGAATTGCCAATGAAATACTGGCCCAAAACCTTTCGACTCATTCTTTGGGTGCCAAAAGTAAGCATTTATTTATATTTTGGGGACATGTTACCTTTTCCGTTTTGCTAACCCCCCCAAAAAAAAAATATAAAGATAATCACTTACAACTTTTAAATTATGCTATTCTCGGTACAAAAGACAGCAAAATACAGATAAAGGTAAATACAGGGTGACATGAAAATACTGCAACCAATTTTAGACTGCTGTTATTACTAAGCCAATCATCCGACAGCTGTTAAAATTATTCCAGTGACAGCTCATTATATTATTTACAAACCTAAAAAATCATTTTGGTGAGAATTTTCCAGAAAAATGTGATTCGTGATGGAATTCAAGCGTGGTAGTGTGATTTCTTTATCTCCGGCTGCAAAACCACAAGTGGCTATCGTTAGTGCACTCCAGCATTTAAATGTGAATAAATCTTTTGTGTCTCGTACGATTGCTCGTCACCGTGATACTGGTAGCGTAGCCCGATGTCAAGGAAGTGGCCGGAAGAAAACAGCAACATCAGGAGAAATGGTTCGAAAAGTAAAGAAGCGACTTTACCGCAACCCGAGTCGCAGTGGCCGAAAAATGGCTCGTGAGCTAAACATATCGCAATATTCCATTCGGCAAATATTGAAAAATGGGCTCGGAGTAAAGCCATTAAAATTCCAAAAAGTGCAAGAGCGCGAGTGAGTGTTTTTATACCCATATAATAATTTTAGACATAACAAATTATATATATTCTTGATCAGCGTAAAATTCTATGTTTCTTTAGCCCTGTCAGTCTGTCCTGCCTGTCTATTATAATCACACTAGAGTCAAAACGAATAAAGATAGGTAGGTAAAAATTTACAAAGGTCACTCTTTTGTCTGAAGACAGGTCAAGTTTCGAAGATGGGCTTTATCGATCCACGATATCGTATAGTCCCCGTATAACGGAACCCCCTGATATTCGGTATTTTGATTGTAGCCAAATTTTTAAATGATATTGCCTGATGAACCACAAAAAGAGTTTACCCCTCTGGAAAAGTTTACCCCCGGGAGAAGTACTGTGTAGATTCCTCCATATAACTGTTCCTCCCTAAATTCGGTATTTGGATGATTTTCGCTAAATTATTCAATGGAATTATCTAAAAATCCATACTAGAAGTTCTTTCTAAGCACTTTACCCCCTGGAAGAGTACTGCCTATATAGGTCCACGATATCGTATAGCCCCCCTGATATTCGATATTTTGACGATTTTTGGGACATAATTAACCGGGGTTGTTTCAAATTTCGAATTTAGAGTTAGTAATGGGTACTACAGTCTACGAAAAAATTGCCTATGCAGGTTCAGGTTTTCGCATAGGTCCCATATATCAGTACCTTCCTATATTCGGTATTTCTATGATTTTAGCGACATTATTCACCTATTTATTTTTTAAGTTTCGTATTTGAATATTGTGATGGCTTATGACAAAAGTTGCCCATGCAAGTCCACGTCTTCGTATAGACCCAATATAACGACAATATTCATCATTTTTAAGATATTTGCAGAATTTTTACATGATTTTATTTTTTGGAAAATTTTATACCCTACACCACATAGTGATAAGGGTATTATGTCTTTGTGCATTTGTTTGTAACATGGATAAGGAAGCGCTTTTGAGGATCTTCATTGAATCACTTTTTGAGCCGATTTTGATGCATGTCAGTCCATCTGTCTGTCCAGGGTTAATTGTGCACTAAAAGGCCAATATCAGTCCAGTTTGATGAAAATCGGTTCAGGAATAGCTATAGCTCCCATATATATGTTTCAACGGATTTAGTGTTTAAGTCCCTCACATTCGTAATATGCGCTCTACAGGAATGATCTTTAGTACCAGATATCACATACAGCTCAGAAATACCTCTGCCAAATTTTATCATGATCGGTTCAGATTTGGATATAGCTCCCATATATATCCTCAACTGATTTCGGGTTAATTGTGCATCAAATGGTCAAAATCAGCCCATAGGACCTGACTTTTGGCACATCCGACCGAATTCAGTCTAGTAGCAAGAACATCAAATTTGGGGAAAATCGGATCAGATATAGATCTAGCTCCCATATATATGCTTTAACCGATTTTGGCTTTAAAATCCTCACATTCGTAATATGCACTCCACAACAACAATGATATTTGGTACTAGATATTTTATAGAGCTCGGAAATACGTTTACCAAATTTTATCGAGATAGGCTACGATTTGGATATATCTCCCATATATGGATATATCTCCCATATATGGATATATCTCCCATATATAAGCCGATTTAAGGCTTATTGTGCAAATAGTGGCTTTTATAAGCCTAAATATAGTGAATTTCGGGACATATGTTTTCATTTAGTGGTATACGGCTCCGATACATATTTTTTTAATACAATCCTTCTCGAAGTGATATCATGTTCTCTATTGCATTGTTATTTGGTAAAAAAAAATAAAAATGCCTCCGTCAAATTTGGTGAAAATTGGATATGCCTCCCATATATCAGTTTCCTCTGAAACCAATTTATAACTGCTCTAAAGCTAAATGTTGATAGGTGTTATGATCTACTTCAAATAAATTCTTTTGTTACGGGAGCTCTACTAAATATGCATAGTGGTGTATCATATAGTCGGCCTCGCTCGACTTTTGACTTTTCCTTACTGGTTTTTATTAACATTTTTGAATTCCAATAATGATTTTATCATGAGTTCTATGGCGATTTCAAAAGACAGGCATTCAGAGATGGCTAAATCGACGTGAAATTTTTGTCTATTCAAAAATATGCATACTATATAATTAGATCGTTTGTCTCAAAGGGTTTCAAAAATAAGGGAGGGTATAAATATATTATTTTCCCTATGATTATACATTCTATTCGACCCAATGGACTATTTCTACTTGATCATAGTCTGATTATTCCCAAAATTATAAACAACCTCCGCCCAATATGACATTATATAGTGCTGAAAAAAAATTAATTTTTACCTATCAGTTCAAAAGTTCTAATATTATATCCTTTACTGCCAAGCTACTTAGAACGCGATAATGATTATATTTTAAATTTCTCTGAGTTTTTTAAAATAAAAAAATTGTGTTGTATTTTTTAATCAATCAATGTTTTCAAATCAAAATCTAGCCTTTCCTCCAGTCTATGACGGAAATTCTATATTTTTAGAAAAACTAAAACGATACGTATAAAAAAGAATAAAACAAATCCCATTTCCCAAATAAAAGGATGTCCTATCTAAGTACATTTAAAATTAAACCCCAAGGATAACTAAAATTTATTACAAATTTTAATGAATTATAAAAACGTCAATCTAATTTGAACTGCAAGGATTTATCAGCCAAGCAAAAAATACCACCATCCAAATCTTCAAAAAAATACATCTTAATTTAAGGCTGCAAATTTGCAATGGACCGGAATGGACATAATCGTAAAGAGTCGATTCTGATTATTTTTTAAATTTTGAATGTGTAGTAAATTTAATTTCGAGCTGACATTTTTATTGCTTCACAAAACTCATTCACGTTTGATCTCAAAATCCATTTGACACTCACCTTCAGACCCACTGGACCTGCCAGACAATATCCACTTAGGCATATTAGTAAAACACTGAATTTCCACATGATGATTGTCTCTTGAATATTCAAGTTTTTTGGTTTTAAGCTTCTTATTGGGCACTTTAGCACTTTGACGACTTTTTTATATTATTTTATTTAACGGTTCTTTTTTTATTCTTGGCTATTGAATTTGTGAGATATAGCTTAAAATGAAAGATGTGTTTTCTTTGTTTTCCACACACGCGTACACACACAAAATTGCAATAGTTCACTTTATAACAAATTTTGGTAATCCATGTAATCCTTATTTGGTCTATTGGCTTAACTGAAGTAGATTGATTGGTTGGTTGGGTTGGATGATTATTATTTTGGGGTTCAGACCAAAGCTTGCACTCGCTACACCTGTGTGTGAGGCTCCGTTGGCTGAATAATGCTAACTGCGACTGTTGAAGGCGTGTTGGTTCCAATTTATATTCTTTACTTTGATTTATTAAGAATTCAAAAGAAGAAGAGACAAGCAAACAACAACAACATGCACCGTAACATTGGTGTATGTGACAACTCACCGTTGGTCGCCGTTGGAGACAGTACAACAAAAAATACCAACGCACTTGACTTTAACACTAATCGGCAATAGCAACAAAAAAAAAACAGCTATGATTGTGGCCCAAAGTCCCTCACCTAACAATTTATTACAACAAAACCAACAGAGAGTATAAACAACGAAAGAAAAGAGTGAATTTGAGAGTACATTCGGTAATTGTAAGTTGGTGCCTTCCATTGACTTTTCTTTCAGTCTCATAAAAAATTGTCAACTTGGTGCGCATGCGCACCTCTTGCTCTGCCATCACTTCTCTCAAAAAGAGAGTACTTTCTTTACTCATTACTCATTGATTTTCTTCAATACACTCTCTAGAGGAGAAT
The DNA here is from genome assembly GCF_030504385.1 of Musca domestica. Taxonomy (NCBI): domain Eukaryota; kingdom Metazoa; phylum Arthropoda; class Insecta; order Diptera; family Muscidae; genus Musca; species Musca domestica. Next base: position 5,157,697 of record NW_026712296.1, on the reverse strand, counting down.
GTGCTTTGATTTTAATTAAAAGAAATTTTCTAATATTGTAAAAACACAGTGTGGGAATTTTTATAATTTCCCAGTGAATTAAAAAAACGGTGGCTTCGGTGAATGAATGTTGCGAAATGAAACAGGCAGTCAAATACTTCAAAACATCTATCTATGGCGCATCCTTCTTATAACCTTAATCAGGGTTAAATGCAAAGAGAATTTCTGTATGTGGTAATCTCTTGATTATCGCCTAAATAATTTTATACTTAAATGGAAAGGTTGTAGAAAAACGAGTGGGTTTAGTGAGCTTCATATATATAATGGGTCTAAACATCAATTTTTTTTAAAAAATCTTTAAGAATTTATTGAGTTTATCTGACAAAATCGGCAGAAAAATATGTAAAACCAAGAATAGGCCATATATTTCGAATGTTTTCCCTTGTTCCCCTTATATTTTTTTGACAATTTTACTATTTTCGACAAAGTTTCTGCAGATCTGAAAACCTTTTGGTTCAACCTTTGTTTTATGTATCTATTACATAAAACAAAGGTAGAACCTAATTGCTTCTCTTTTTGAATAATAATCATAGATATGGCACTATGATCAGCATCGGCATTTAAGGACGTTGGTTTTCATACTACGTCAAATACATAATTCGCTCTTTCGGAGAGAACACAACTTCATTGTAGTGTCATATCTTGTCATATAATATTGCCCTGACATTCTTGAAATAATGTCACACAGTCCTGCAAAAGTTTTATCTTGGTTTTTGACCGAAACCACGAGGTTATGCCAATCTTCGTAGTACTTAACCTATAATTACACCCTATGTCGTGTCAATGGGTATTCAAAACAATATTTGAAAATTAAGATTCCTCTATATGACTCCCTGAATTACCGATATTTGGATATATTCATCAACAAAATCAGTATCAATGTAATTTCATCGGTTGCGGCATTCATGTATTTGTTATTACGTTCATTTTGATATTTTTATACCCTCAGCCACATGGCTACAGAGAGTATATATCATTTGATACGAGAGAGAGAACACAACTTCATTGTAGTGAAGAGAAGAGAACACAACTTCATTGTAGTGTCATATCTTGTCATATAATATTGCCCTGTCATTCTTGAAATAATGTCACACAGTCCTGCAAAAGTTTTATCTTGGTTTTTGACCGAAACCACGAGGTTATGCCAATCTTCGTAGTACTTAACCTATAATTACACCCTATGTCGTGTCAATGGGTATTCAAAACAATATTTGAAAATTAAGATTCCTCTATATGACTCCCTGAATTACCGATATTTGGATATATTCATCAACAAAATCAGTATCAATGTAATTTCATCGGTTGCGGCATTCATGTATTTGTTATTACGTTCATTTTGATATTTTTATACCCTCAGCCACATGGCTACAGAGGGTATATATCATTTGATACGACAAAAGCCTGCCTCATAGAAATAGCAGTTTTAGAACTTAGGTCTCAAAATCCGTTTTAGGACATTTGGAAACGATCTAAGAGTGGCCGTCCGTCGGTCTATCTGTTATTATTATCAAACTTAGATCGAGTTCGTAAATGGACAATATAAGTCCATTCTTTATGATACCTCTCTCACAAAAGGATAAAGTTTTCGTAGTAAATAATTTACCTCATAGAACAAGAAAGAATCATACAATTTATTTAGGTTTTCCAAATCTAACATTAGCCTAAGTACAAAATGTGACAATGGACAACATCGGTACACACCATCAAGTACCTCCCGCTCATTGTATCAAAATTTTGAATAATCATAACTCTTTGAATATAAGAAATAACGATCTGATTGTCTTTAAATTTCTCAGCCCTTCTTCTAGTAACTCCCCCACAACGGGTCAAATTTTTGAATAACCATGAGTATCATAAAACGAGAAATTACCATCCGATTCCATTCAAACTCGGCATATAGTTTTATTAACACAAGATCTGTTGTAAATATGGAATATATGGGACCACTCTTTCTGGTACCTCCTTCAAAAAGGGCTACTTATAACGCGAAACAAAGTATATCAATGTTTGACTGTACTCGAGATCTAATATAAATATCGATGGTCTCCTTTTCATATATGCCCCACAAGAAATCATAATCATAACTAAGCCAAGTGCCAAAATCAAAAATAATTGTTCGATGTGTCTTCTAATTTCACACATTGCAAAACCTTCATTGACATTAGCAAAGACCTAAATAAAAACAAACAATTCCGGTGAATAATGACGCTAAAATCATCAAAATATTGAATTTTGGGAGGTACCGTTATATGGGGGCTATACGAAGACGTGGACCAGCACAGACAATTTTCTGTCACAGGCTGTAGTATCCATTTCGAACTTCAAATACCAAATTTGAAACAATTCTGGTGAATAATGACGCTAAAATCATCAAAATACCGAATTTTGGGAGGTACCGTTATATGGGGGCTATATGAAAGCGTGGACCTACATGGCCCATTTACGAACCTGCCTACTGGAAAAATATACACGTGTTCAAAATTTTAGCCTTCTATCTCAATTTGTTCGAAAGATTACAACAAACAGACAGACGGACATAGCTAAATCGTCTTAGAATTTTACGCTGATCAAGAATATATATACTTCCTTGGGTCTGACATGAGTATTTCGAGGAGTTACAAACGGAATGACAAAATTAATGTACCCTCCATAGTATGGTGGAGGGTATAAAAACTGCAAAAAAGTCAAATGCCATAATTTTTACTTTTTTTAATTTATTGAATGGAAGCAAACAAGTAAAAAACATTAAGTTCGGCCGGGCCAAACTTTTAATACCCTCCAACTTAGGGTAAAAGAAATATTAGAAGAAATGTGGCAAAAACAATTAAAATGCCGAATATCGGGAGGTACCGTTATATGGGGGCTACACCAAAACGTGTACCTATAATAACTATGTTTCGCCACACGAACTAGGACCTATTATGACCCACAAATACAAAATACCGAATATGGGAGGTACCAAATCAGTGAAAAAATGTGGCAAAAACCATCAAAATACCGAATATGGGAGGTACCGTTATATGGGGGCTATACCAAATCATGGACCCATACATACAATGTTTCGCTACCGGAGCTGGAACCCATTATGACCCACAAATATCAATTTTTAGACAAATCCGTGAAAAAATGTGGCAACAACCATCAAAATACCGAATATCGGGAGGTACCGTTATATGGGGGCTATACCAAAACGTGTACCTATAATTACAATGTTTCGCCACACGAACCAGGACCTATTATGACCCACAAATACCAATTTTTAGACAAGTCAGTGAAAAAATGTGGCAAAAACCATCAAAATACCGAATATCGGGAGGTACCGTTATGTGGGGGCTATACCAAATCATGGACCCATACATGCAATGTTTCGCTACCGGAGCTGGAACCCATTATGACCTACAAATATCAATTTTTAGACCAATCCGTGAAAAAATGTGGCAAAAAAAACTTAAATACCGAATATCGGGAGGTACTTTTATATGGGGGCTATACCACAACGTGGACCTATTCATGCAATGCTGAACTCTAACTCAATGCAAATTTCCGCGTCGATTTGTTAATAATTGTGGCCTATAGAGCAACTGCAAAATCAGGAAATTTTGGTCCATTTCATCTCCTAAGTAGTGTGCGATTTTCTCCAAAAACAATAGAAGTCTATTCTGATCTTAATCTCACCTCTATTTTCAGTTTCGTGAGGATAGGGCCAGACCGACATACATAGCTAGAACGACTCAGCTCGGCAAGATAGGAAGATTCATAAATAGTTTCCTATGTCGGAAACCACTATTTCGAGGTGTTACATAATTTTGGTCCAATCAAACTTATAATACCCCCAACACATAATAGGTGTGTCTGGTTACCCTAAAATTTGTAACAATTGTTACCAATTGTTACTGGAAGTCGTCTGTTAACCCGAAAGTTCTGCAAAAGTTTATAAAACTTGTAAAATTGGTGGTGGTTCCTTTATTTTAATTTAATAAATATGCTGATTATTTGAAGCCAGACATCTCAATTTTCTTCACAGGTAAAGTAAAAACGATGGATAGTTCTGCCAATTTTCTTTTTATACCCTCCACCTTGGTAAGGAGGGTATATTAACTTTTTGTCATTCCGTTTGTAACATCCTTAATTATTCGTCGTAGACCCCATAAAGTATATATATTCATAATCAGCATAAAATTCTAAGTCGATTTAACGATGTCCGTCTGTCTGTCTGTCTGTCCGTCTGTTGAAATCACGATACAGCCCACAGTATTTGACGTAGAGCAACAAAATTTTGCAGAGCAATTCGCATTGTGTCTAGAATGGTTGGTATTGAAAATGAGATATATCGGTCCACGTTCTGGTATAGTCCCCATATAACGGTACCTCCCTATATTCGGTATTTTGATGATTTATGCCACATTTTTTTCACGGATTTGTTTGAAAATTGGTATTTGTAGGTCATAACGGGTCCCTGTGCGTGTGGCAAAACATTGCATGTATAGGTCCACGTTTTGGTAAAGCCCCCATATAAAGGTACCTCCCGATATTCGCTAATTTCATGATTAATGCCACATTTTTTCACGGATTTGTCTAAAAATTGGTATTTGTGGGTCATATTGGATTCCACCTCCGGTGGCGAAACATTGCATGTATGGGTCCACGTTTTGGTATAGCCCCCATATAACGGTACCTCCCGATATTCGGTAATTTGATGATTAATGCCACATTTTTTCACGGATTTGTCTGAAAATTGGTATTTGTTGGTCATAATGGGTTCCAGCTCCGGTGGCGAAACATTGCATGCATGGGTCCATGATTTGATATAGCCCCCATATTTCGGTACCTCCCGATATTCGGTATTTTGATGGTTTTTGCCACATTTTTTCACTGATTTGTCTAAAAATTGGTATTTGTGGATTATAATGGGTCCTAGTTCGTGTGGCGAAACATTGTAATTATAGGTCCACGTTTTGGTGTAGCCCCCATATAACGGTACCTCCCGATATTCGGCATTTTAATGGATTTTGCCACATTTCTTCTAATGTTTCTTTTACCCTAAGGTGGAGGGTATTAAAAGTTAGGCCCGGCCGAACTTAATGTTTATACCCTACACCACATAGTGGTAAGGGTATTATGTCTTTGTGCATTTGTTTGTAACATGGAGAAGGAAACGAGATAGACCCATAGTTACTTTTGAGAACCTTCATAGAATCACTTTCTGAGTCGATTTATGCATGTCAGTCCGTCTGTCCGTCCGTCCGTCCGTCTGTCCATGTATTCTTGTGAACAAAATGCAGGTCGCATTTATTATCCGATTGAGATGAAATTTTAGAAACAATATTTTTTTGGCCCAAGGACGAACCCTATTGAAATTGGTGAGAATCGGATCAAATTTAGATATAGCTCCCATATATATCTTCATCCGATTTCGGGTTAAATGTGCACCAAATATCCACTATCAGTCCAAATTACCTGAATTTTGGCACACCCAACCGAGTTCGGCCTAGAAGCAAGTATATCAAATTTGGAGAAAATCGGTTCAGATATAGCTATAGCTCCCATATATATCTTTCATCCGATTTGATCTTTAAGTCCCTCACATTCCTACTATGCATTCCACAACCGTGATATTTGGTACCAGGTATTAGATGGAGCACAGAAATAGCTGTTTTAAATTTTATCGAAATCGGTTCAGATTTGGATATAGCTCCCATATATATCTTCATCCGATTTCGGGTTAATTGACCACCAAATGGCCAATATCAGCCCAAATGGGCCGAATTTTGGCAGATGTGACCGAGATTAGCCTTAAAGCAAATGCAACAAATTTGGAGAAAATCGGTTCAGAAACAGCTATAGCTCCCATATATATATTCATCCGATTTCGGGTTAAATGTGCACCAAATGTCCACTATCAGTCCAAATTACCTGAATTTTGGCACACCCAACCGAGTTCGGCCTAGAAGCAAGTATATCAAATTTGGAGAAAATCGGTTCAGATATAGCTATAGCTCCCATATATATCTTTCATCCGATTTGGTGTTTAAGCCTCTCACATTCGTAATATGCACTCCACAAGAATGATATTTTGTACCAGATATAAGATACAGCCCAGAAATAGCTGTTTGTAATTTTATCGAAATCGGTTCAGATTTGGATATAGCTCCCATATATATCTTCATCCGATTTCGGGTTAATTGTGCACCAAATGGCCGATATAAGTCCTAATGGACTCAATTTTAGTACATCGGACCAAATTCAGCCTAGAAGCAAGTATATCAAATTTAGTGAAAATCGGTTCAGATATAGATATAGCAACCATATATATGTTTCATCCGATTTTGTGTTTTAGTCCCATACATTCGTAATATTCAATCCACAACCGTGATATTTGGTACCAGGTATTAGATGGAGCACAGGAATAGCTGTTTTAAATTTTATCGAAATCGGTTCAGATTTGGATATAGCTCTCATATATATCTTCATCCGATTTCGGGTTAAATGTGCACTAAATGGTCAATATCAGCCCAAATCACCAGTCTAGAAGCTAATACGTAAAATTTGGAGAAACCCGGTTCAGAGATAGCTATAGTTCGTAAAATGCACGATAGAATTAGATAGATTTTGATTTTGTACCAAATATCTCATAGAGCTCTGAAATGCCCTGTATAAACCTTTTTACGAGAGCTCTACTAAATATGCATAGTGGTGTAGGGTATCATATAGTCGGCCCCGCCCGACTTTTGAGCTTTCCTTACTGGTTTTTTACTTGTTTATTTTCCATTACTCTCCCTCCTCCTTGTTGACATTTAGTGTCGTATGATGCTTTCCTAAGAATGGTTGGCAACATTCTTTTTATTGTTGCCATTTATTTTATGGTTAGCCCTTTAAGAGGCGCACACCACAAGATATACGTACAGTTCGCATATACATGTTGTAGCTGATTTATTCCAATACACGATTGTGCAATCCAACCCAGTATTGTACATTATCCTTACAACCGTCAATAATTTCATTGTACAGGAAAATTAATTGAAGAAATAATTCACTTTCGCATCGACAAATCGATCGGTGCCGACAAAAAAAAAAAACAAAACTAAATTGGCATGTTCGTGAAAAAAATGCGTCTCGGGCCCTTGCCGTGAAAGTATTTTCACTTAATGACCAAATATATATTAACATTCGAACAAACCCATGATCTAGATTTTTATCAATGAAATATTGTATCGTCAAATAAAGCCAAATTGTGCAGCTAATGGTCATTCATTAAAACTGCGCTCAATGGAGGAGATTGTCATGCAAAAGTACCCAATAAGTATGCCAAACGTTAATCGTGGTGTGGGGACTGAACGTCGAAAGTCTAATCGTGGCGACAAAAAGCTGGGGGAACCGATGCCGATGATGCAGACTGGCGTTAGGTGGCGAATTGATGGTTGGTGCGCGTATTGGCTGACACACGTAGGTGTTCAGTATTCCAAACTACGTGATTTGTCGCAAACTGGAGCAAATTCTAAACTGCCATCCCTCGCCACGGCGTGCAACAAATGCGAGCATGTAAAATGCTAATCCATATTGGCAAAAGCCATAAAATATGATAACACAAAAATATGTATGGATGATCCTCTCACTTCGCTCGCTGCCACTGCTTTCATTCTTTTGTGTCGTGTGCGTTGTGGCCATTTTTTTATTTCTAGCCGGCTCCGTGGTCTGGTATGTGATCGACATATCAATGTTGGAATGAAATGAAAATATGAAGCACTTTAACGACATTTGGTCATACCTTAAAATATGCCATTAAATTTGATTTTTGTATTCTTTACCTTTTAACGGTTTTCGCCACCTCTGTGCCATTCGTAAGCAGTTCAGTTATCAGTACTGTCATCTTTGAGTCTTTGAATTCCCAAATGACATCCCTGCTGTATTTGCCTCTGGGGGGGAATATTGATTTCGATTTCACAAATAGTTTTCAATTGTCAATCGTGGTTACATTCTTAGGAATATTTGCAAATGCAAAAGTATGGTTTTTTCGAAGTGAAATAAAACGGTTAACTTTGTTATTTTCAGATACATACAAATCAGCAAAGGCTTGTTTACTATTTCAAATATGTCGATACATATAATAAAATATTCTATGCCAATGAGATTGTGAAGTTCTTTGTCAATGAGATTAAAAAAGTATATTTTATGTCAATTTTAAATTGCAAAATATTTTTTTAAATATGGAAAAAAAGATTCCCTTCATCCGAATAACACACTACAATACCATGCGTATAAAGTTTGATTTGACCAAAAATTATATAACACCTGGGAATATTGTTCCTGCACATATAATGTTATATATACAGGGTGAAATAAAAAAACTGCAACAAAGTCAAACGCAATATTTTTAATTTTATTGATTCGTCATCTTTGGCATGAATTATGGCCTTCAAACGGCCAATGAAACCGTCACACAATGCCCGAATGTTGCTCTGCGGTATTTTGGCCCATTCCCGGCGAGGCGTGGATCGATGTGATCGACACTTTGGTATTTTTAGTGCCAACCTTGCTTGCCAAAATACTGCAGACACAATAGTCCAACGGATTGGTATCCGGAGATTTTGGTGGCCATTGTGCGCTAGAACTGAAGCGAGGAACCTCATTTTGTAACCATTCTTGGGTGGCGTGTGCTGAGAGCGATGGTCCTAAATCCTATTGGAATGTCCAAGGTCTGCGGCCAAAATGTTTGCGTGCCCAAGCCTTTAATACACCCCCCAGAATATTTTCGCGATAATATTCAGCATTTATTCTGATGCCACGGGCTATTAATACAAGCGGAGAGCGACCATCGGATGTTATGGCGGCCCACACCATCACCATGGCCGGCACTTGAGTTCTGGTGGCTAATCGAAGGTGCATATTTTCAGCTGACTTCTTTGGGAAGTAAACACGATCATTTTTATACCCTCCACCATACATAGTATGGAGGGTATATTAAGTTCGTCATTCCGTTTGTAACTCATCGAAAAAATTATTTTAGACCCAACAAAGTACATATATTCTTGATCAGCGTAAAATTCTAAGACGATTTAGCCCTGTCCGTCCGTCTGTGGTAATCACGCTACAGTCTTAACGAATTAAGATAGGAAGCTAACATTTTGCACAGATCCCCTTTTTTTCTGCAGGCAGGTCAAGTTCGAAGATGGGCTATATCGGTCCACGATATCGTATAGCTCCCATATAATGGTACCCCCGATATTCGGTATTTTGATGATGTTAGCCACATTTTTCAATGGAATGGTCTGAAATTCCACACAATGAGTCCCTAGTGGGTACGTTTTACCTCGGAAGAGATTTATCTATATAGGTCCACGGTATCGTATAGCCCCCATATAACGGTACCCCCCGATATTCGGTATTTTGATTATTTTAGCCACATTTTTCAACGGAATTGTCCGATAATCCACACAAGGAGTTCCTTGTGAGTAAATTATTCCTTGGAAGAGAATTATCTATATAGGTCCACGATATCGTATAGCCCCCATATAACGGTACCCCCCGATATTCGGTATTTTGATGATTTTACCCACATTTTTCAACGGAATTGTCTGAAAATCCACACAAGGAGTACCTTGTGGGTACTTTATACCTCGGAAGAGATTTATCTATATAGGTCCACGGTATCGTATAGCCCCCATATAACGGTACCCCCCGATATTCGGTATTTTGATGATTTTAGCCACATTTTTCAACGGAATTCTCTGATAATCCCCACAAGGAACTCCTTAGTTATCCCTTGGAAGAGAATTATCTGTATAGGTTCACGATATCGTATAGCCCCAATATAACGGTACCCCGCGATACTCGGTATTTTTATGATTTTAGACACATTTTTCAACGGAATTGTCTGAAATTCTACACATGGGTGTTTTTTTAAGTACTGTTTGTTTTTTAAGTACCCCTGAAAGAGAGTTGTCTATATAGATCCGCGATATCGTATATTCCCCATATAACGGTACCCCCGGTATTTTGATGATGTTAGCCATATTTTCCTTTGGTATTATCTGAAAATCCACACAAGTTCATTGTGAGCACTTTAACCCCTGAAAGATAATTGTCTATATAGGTCCACAATATCGTATATTCCCTCATATATCGGCACCTTCCGATATTAGATATTTTAAAGTTTTTAAAAAAATTTTTAATGGATTTTATTTTTTGAAAATTTTCTAATTCGTTCCAAATGGTGGAGGGTATTCAAAGTTCGGCCCGGCCGAACTTACTGCTTTTTTACTTGTGTTTGTTTACAAACTGCTGGACAACGACTGTTTTCTCATCGGAGAAAACCAAATTCGGCAGTTCACAACTTTCGGCCAAGCTATTTTCTTTCTGTTGCGGTGTCAGTTCTTGCACTTTTTGGAATTTCAATGGCCTTACCCAGAGCTTATTTTTCAATATTTGCCGAATGGAATATTGCGATACGTTCAGCTCACGAGACATTTTTCGGCCACTGCGACGTGGGATTCGATCAAGTCGCTCCTTTACTCTTCGAACCATTTCTGCTGATGTTCCTGTTTTCCACTTCCGTAAGGTCGAGCTTCGCTACCAGAATCGCGGTAACGAGCTATTGTAAGAGACTTAAAAGATTCATTCACATTTAAATGCTGGAGTAACGATAGCCACTTGTGGTTTTCCAGCCAAATATAAATAAATAACACTATCACGCTTGATAGTCTATCACGAATAACTTTTTTTCTGGAAAATTCTCACCAAAATGCTTTTGTACGCTTGTAAACAATATAATAGACGGTCACGGAAATAATTTGAACAGCTGTCGGACGAGTGGCTTAGAAATTACAGATATCTGAAGTTTATTTTCATCTTAACCTGTATATTAACCCGATTTCATTTAGTGCTAAAAATGGTTAATATAAGCTCGAATTTAACGGATTTTGTCACATACGAACGAGTTTATCCTGGAAGAAAATGTATTAAAGTTTCTGAAAGTTGGTTAAATTATAGGTATAATGTCTCATATATATGTTTTATCCGATTTTGTATTTAAGTCCCTCAACCCGCAAAACACTCGCCACAACAACGATACTTGACGCCAGCAGATACGTCAAATAAATACCTATGCAAATTTTTGCAGAGATCGGTTCAGATTTGGATATAGCTCCCATTTCCGATTTCACGTTTATTGATCCTTAAAAGATTAATATCAACTCAAATAAGATGGATTTTGATAAATTTCTATTCAGACACAAATGCCTATGCAAATTTAGTAGAAATCGATTCAGATGAGGATATTACTCACATATATTAGTTCCTTTCAACTTTAAATTATAACTGCATTAAATCCATAATACGCATTCAAAAACAATCATGGTTAGTATGATTTATTTTTCAAAAATTATCCATAAAAACGTTTATTTGTTGTTGTTACTAAATATACAAAGTGGTATAGGGACTGACTTTAAGCCTCTGACTTTAAATTCTGACCATTACGAAGATGCCGATAGTAAATATATCGGATATATAGCGAAATATATACAATGTGAGGAAGGGGATGTTAGCTAGAATGCTCATATCTCAAGAATGGCTGGACAGATTTTGACAAATATAGTCAATTCAGAATGCAATCATGGCATAAAAGGATAATATATAAGAAAAATCGTATAAAAAGATGCCAATAATGATGTGAATATAAATTTGTTTGTATTTTGTGCGCATGCGATTTTTCCAATTTGACTTATAATATTGAAGTATACATTTTATAATATTTTTTCACCTTAAAACACGCGTTGGAGTTATTATATACAGATTGCAATTATCGTCCGGTCCTCACGAAAAAAGGATAGAGTTAGGCTCAGAAGGGCTAGACCTATTGTTTTCAAAGATGTCCGCAATATATTCAGGGGTTGAAATGAACTAACAACTAAAAAGATTTTGCAGCCGTTATAAAGGTCACAAATAGAAACCAAAGGACACGAAATCTCCCATGAAGTTGGAGTTTAGGACAGCGACATTTCTATTCTACCGAAAAATGCCGAACTTTTGGCTTTTTTATGCTGATTTCGTTGACGAATATATCCAAATATCGTAGAAAAGCAAATCATAAAGATGAGTCTAAATTTTGAGGTACAGGCGGACCTCTTGCATTTGGCAATGATCGCAAAATATTTAAGGGTTCAAATGAACCAAAAAAAGGAACATTTTCCTGATCAATTGAAATCAATCGAAACGGAATTTTGCCTGAGAAAAGAATTAAGGACAGGGAAGAAGTCAAGCGTTTTAAATGACCATTGGATTATATTTAACTGTAACTAACAGTACGACGAAGTGCAGCTAAGGGTAATATCTGGGAAATGGTCTATGACATTATTTCAAAAGCGAAATCTTCCAAAATGGTTTTGGACATAAGGGGACTTATACAATATTGTAGTGCTGTAGGGTATCACATGGTCGGCCCCGCACCACTATAGCCTTTGCTTAATTGTTCAATTGGACTTACATTATTGAATTTTGATTTTGTCAATTTTTTCACCTTAGAATACTATGTGTTGAGGTTATTATATTCAGGTCGCAATTATCAGAATCCCATCAGAATAGAAGCCTATTGTTTTGAAAGATCTTCGCGAGCCATTTTAACGGCCCAGAGGAATGGACATGGAATTTTTTATGAAGTTACAGTGTAGGAAGCCTAGCATTTTGGATGACCAAAAGACAAAATTTAGCTGGTGAAATGGACTAGTTTTGTGTGAAGAAAAACCAAATTACCGAAATCACAAATACATGAAAGAAGCAGCTCTTACCTTTATATTAATGCAGATTTTGTTGACAAATATGACCAAATATCGGAGATGTAGCACATCATACTGAGGAAACTAAATTTTTGAAATATTGTATGGAATTCTCATTACCACGATATAAGGCGTTAATAAAGGGCAGATTTGGCAACTGGAAATCCTAAAACTTGATATTAAGGTCACCGTTGGTATCAGAGGTTGACATGTGGCGATTATTTTGAAAATGCATACTAGAATTGTTCGAAAATTACTATATATGGTACTGGGTGCAATTCTATAATTTCATTTTGAGGCCTCTTGGATTGAAATATGGAATTGGTTTTGGAAATATGTACTATAATTGTACGAAAAGTTCTAAGTGGTACAAAATTGGGTATAAACCGGAATTTGATATTGAGTTCTCTGTTGGTATCTGAGATTAAGATATGGAGGTGGTTGTGAAAAATGTACTATAATTGAACGAAAAGTACTAAGTGGTACAAAATTGGGTATAAACCGGAATTTGATATTGAGTTCTCTGTTAGTATCTGAGATTAAGATATGTAGGTGGTTGTGGAAAAATGTACTATAATTGTACGAAACGTACTAAATTGTACATAATTTGATATTGTGTGAAGGAATAGAGCTGAAATTTTAAAATTTAATATAGATGTCACTATTGGGGTCTGTGCTTCAAATATGGAGGTGGGTTTGGAAATGCGTGCGAGTATGATTGAGATATAGAGGTGTTTTTGGAAATGTGTACTAAAATTATAGGAAAAGTACTAAATGAAATTTAAAATTTATTTTAAAATTTAATATTGAGGCCCCTCTTGGTATCTGGTGTTGAGATATGGAGGTAGTTTTGGAACTGTAAATCATAATTTTTTGAAAAATACTATATGACACTAATTTTCGATCACTGTTGGTGTCTAGGATGGTGAAGTGGGGATAGTTTTTTTGATATCGTCACTAAATATTATTGAATTTGTTACTGGGATAGAGCTGAAATTCTGAAATTTACTGTTGAGGTTGGGGTTTACATTTGGAGACGTTAAAATAGTTTTGAACAGAAAAACTGAATGCAGTCGTTTTACCAATATCCTACTCAGTCAACTTCAAAATTAAATATTCCGCATACTTTTTGGTGTAACAGATAAATATTTTCCTATTATTTTTTTTTTTTTTCAAAAAGAAAAAAAGAATAAGCACGATGACTGATGAAGTTAAATTTGAAAAAAATTCTCAAAAAAAATCGCATTTTGAGTACAAAGAAGTTAATAAGCAGTATAGCCTCCACCATTTGGAACGAATTTGGAAATTTTCAACAAAAAAATAAATAAATAAATAATAGAATCCGTTAAAAAATCTTTTAAAATTTTAAAAATACCCAATATATTTATACGAAGACGTGAACGTGCATAGGGAATTTTCTGTCACAGGCTGTAGTATCCATTACGAAGTGCAAATACAAATTTGAAACAATTCCGGAAAAAAATGTATACAAGATCATCAAAATATCGAATATAGGAAGGGACCTGGACCTGAATAGACAATTTTCTGTCACAGACTGTAGTAACCAATAAGAACTTCAAATAAGAAATTTGAAACAATTCCGGTGAATAGTATCGCAGAAATCAGCCGAATGCCGAATATGGGGAAGTACCAGAATATGGGAGCTATAAGAAAACCTGGACCTGCTTGGGAACTTCAAATACGAAATTTGAAATAATTGCCGGTGAATAATGTCTCTAAAATCATCAAAATACCCAATATAAGGAGGTACAGCTTTATATGGGGGCTATGACTATACATGGGCCTTATAGCCCATATTCAATACCAAAAGTCCTGCAAACGAAACACACATTTCAATTCGTTCGGAAGCTGAAGTGATTTCTACTTAATATACCCTCCATACTATAAAAAGTCCTAACACGAATTTAATTAATTCGAGGGAGTAGCATTCTTGCCAAATTGTTGGCAATTCTGTAAAAGTCATCAGCATAAAATAAAGAGGGTGCACCAAAACGAGGCTTAGGAACCGTTATGTAAGAGCTGTAGGTGCTGTAAAACGTGGGCCTATATAGGCAATGTTCTGCCACATGAGATATAACTTATTACGAACTTCAATTAACGAATTTTAAACAATATGTTGAAATGTTTGGCAGTAACCAATATCGACTGTACGATAACGTGCCTACCAACAAAATACACACATGTGCGAAATTGTAACTTTATATATATAATTTAACGTTGATCAAAAATGTATTTCTAGGGTATATAAAACACTCGCTTCAGATCAGTTATAAGCTAGTTTACTCTGTATTTTAAAATTGAATTTGTCCACCCAAATTCATGGAGATTCACATTCAGTAGCCAATGTAAAATAAAGTAAATATGATGCGGTCGTGTTTGAAAACGCCCATTCAAACACTTGTCGCCACTGTTGCTGTTTACAATTCAATTGCCAAACACAAGGCATTTGATTTTCTTTTTTGTCACTTTTCCCACACATTGCTTTGTTTGGTGTTTCGCTCGTTTGAGATTTTAGCTTAGGCCCGCAAGAGGCGTGTACCCAAAGCAAAATAAGCAAATTTAATTTGCCCGTTTACAACTCTCATTAAAACAAGGTCAATATCAATACAAAAACCTGAGACGTGTTAGAATGCGTGGGATCAGCGATCACTTGGCTGCCGGCTGGAGAGGCTTAGTTGCAGTATAGGCGTCCGAGAAGCCACCACAATTGGCTAAATGTAACAACAAATGAAGATGTTGTTGGTGTCACTGCTGCCACCTGTTTGCTGCTGGCTTGAAATTTGTTTGGCCAAAGAAAGTATTTTGTTTGTCTGTGGCTTTCGGATATTTATTTTTGTTTGGTTTTTTGGTATTGTTAAGTTTATGTGACACGGATAAACAATTACAAAATTGATTTGAATTGAGTCGTTAGCAGTATTTGTTGGCGGATACATAGCTAGATGTCAGCATTTGTGTAGACGCATGTGGCATTTTATTTAATTGTGTAGCGAGCACATATTCGGTCATTTCTTTAATTTCGTTTCATTTTCGATTCGAGTTGAATTTTTGGGATGGGTGGGTGGCATGAACTCATGTGTCATTTTGTCATTGAAGTTGACACATTATGCTAAATCCTCGTGCTTGTCTGGCGATCGGTGGTGGGGCTTTATATGCGATGTGATTTATGATAATTTCTTTATTTTTTTTTTTTTATTTTTTTGAAATGGTTTCAATTTGGAAAATTATCCACTGTTTAATGTAAGTCCCTTGATCTACATACACATAACCACAAGTGAAAGCCAGCGCACATGCCAATGCGTTTCCAGTATTCGCTTCGTTGTCTGACTGTTTAAATCGGGAAGTTATGATGTTGCTATTTTAACGGATAACATAACAATTGTTAAAAAATTGGCAGAGCATACTTATCAAATTTATTTGAATTTTTAAATAGTTAAAAAATATGTTTAATATTAGCTCTTTAATGAGTTGTTAACACAATCGGTAAAATGTCGTTGTCATATGCTCCTCGGGTTGATATTTAAATTACTTCTACTTTTTATGCTCATCCGATTATTCTGATCACTGATAAATAATACATCTGTTCACGCTATCCCCCCTTGATCAATCAGGGAGCCTCACGCTGTATATTCCTTGCTTATTCAAATGCAATAAGATTTCTTTTAACAAGAAAAATTGCAGATTTTTAAAATTTCAGAAGAATTATCTCTGTCAAACGAACTACAGGCATTATATCCAACAGTCTTTTGCGAACATAAATCCAATTTAGGCTGGCCTTCTGTCGGAATTTTACTGTAGAAGCATTAATTAATCTGGCCAACCCCATAACAAGGGAAAATATTAAAATTTGCAATTTTTTGCTTCGAGGGAAAAAGTGAAGCAAAATCACTTAAATTTTCTTAAATACCAAATTTGAAACAATTTCGTGGGTAAATGTGACAAGGATTATCAAAATACCAAATATAGGTGGGTATCGTTATATTTGCGCTATACGAAAACGTGTACCTATACATACTTTGTTCCGCACAGGATCCTGAACCCATCACGAACTGATAATACAAGTTTTTTAGCAAGTCCGTGGAAAAATGTGGAAAAAATTATCAAAATACCGAAAATTGGGACGCACCCTCTAACACTTCGACAAAGACATCTTAGACCCCACAAAGTATATATATTCTTGATAAGCATAAAATTCGATGTCCACCTCTCTGTCTATCCGACTGTCCGTCTGTGAAAATCACTCTACCTTCCGAACGAAATGAAGTAAGTTGATAGAAATTTACTCAAAAGTGTATTATGTCTGCAGGACTTTTATAATTGAAAATGGCACATTTTCAAGTAGGTCCACGCCTTCGTATATATATTACCTCCCGATATGCGGCATTTTGGTGATTTAGCGACATTATTTACCGGAATTGTTTCAAAATTGGTATTTGAAGTTCGTAATAGATACTACAGCCTAAGAGAGAAAATGGGCCATGTAGGTCCACGACTTCGTATATTCGGTATTTTGATGATTTTAGCGACATTATTTACCGAAAAGGTTTCAAATTTCGCATTTGAAGTTCGTAATGTATACTACAGCCTATGACAGAAAATTGTCTATGCAGGTCCACGTCTTCGTATAGCACCCATATAACAGTACCCCCCGATATTCGGTATTTTGATAATTTTAGGGACATTATTTACCGGAATTATTTCATTTTTTTATTTAAAATTCGTAATGGATACTACAGCCTATGGCAGAAAAATTGCCAAATTTGTACCATATGGTGGAGGGCATTCAAAGTTCGACCCGGCCAAACTTACAGCTTTTTCACTTGTTTTTAAGTTATATTGAATGGAAGCAAAAAAAAAGAAGTTTAGATTTGTTCGAATTGGTCACCTTTGGCACGAATTTTGGCCTTCAAAAAGGCAATGAAACATTCACACGCTGCCCGAATGTTGCTCTGCGGTATTTTGGCTCATTCCCGATCAGGAGATATATTAAATCGAAATTTTTTGGAGGGACCTCCAATTGTGGTGATATGTCTCTAGTTCCAAGTGGAATTTCAAAAATGTATATTGCCTATGCCATTTTCAGGCGATGCTGTAGTATATTTGGAAATTTTCAGGAAAATCAGCTTAGCGATTTCTATGAATTACAAACGAACAATCCTATTCCTCTTTTATAGCTATAGAAGAAGAAAATGTAACCTACGCCCAGTGTGGTTAGATCCTCAAAGAACGGAGAATTATTCAGGGAAGCTTTCTATCGCTATGAAATTTTTCTCTGACACTTACATTATTACATTTTGAGTTCAGTACATTATTACATTTTTAGTACTTGATCTGATGCAGATAAGAAAGAAAGAAAGAGAGAAAATTGAACATTTATATCCAATCTTATGCGAAATCATAAATTCCATATTCAGGTTTATGGATGAGAGAAATATTTAGTTGTAAAGAATCGCTTAATTGTTTCACACGTTATGACAGATAAAAGTATTGAAAATTGTGACCCTTTGTGGGTGAGGTATCAGAAGGGATTCGCAGATATGTATCATCTTCACAACAGATCTTTTGGTAGAAAAATTTTTGTATGTGTGAAAGTTGAAGAGGGTTGGATGCTAATATATTTTTTTTTTTTGAGCGTTTTGTCTTTTTTTTTTAATTTGGGTTGTGTGCTTGATGGGATGCACCGATATTGTACATTTTCGCATCTGATCCAACACTAATACAGATATTAGGATTTCCTATGGAAATAGAATAATCTTTGCTTGTTCTATTAGGTACATTTGTTTTTCTATGAAAAATTAGATCTCTTGTGGGGGAGATACCAGAAGGAGTAAACCGATATTGCCCATCTCCGATCTCGATCTAAGTTTGATCATAATATTACGATATACTACGTTTGGACCAAATCGGATACTCCATCGAGAGTTATCGTGCGCACCAGCTAGCGCTAGATAGACTCCAAGTGTCATGAAGCGGATTTGGTCCAAAGAGACCTTGGTTTTAAAACCTTTATTTCGATGAGATACAATTATGGTATGGACAAATCAAATGATACATACCCTCTCTAGCCATATGACTTATAAAAAATTCAATAATTCGTTGTTTATTTATATATTTATATCCTCCGCTATTATGTATAGTCAATGAGCAGAATCGCAATTTTGTCATTTGATCCAAGCTATTTAATTGCATTTTTGTATTTCTAAATAACTCAAATTATTTAATATTTTTTTTTGTTTTTGGGTTTTTGCAGGGCTGTACTCCATTTTATGTCTATGTCACGCAAGTCTATGTGACAAAGGAAGTATCCGTTAATTCAGACTAACCTCATAAGTGCGAACGATACGAAAACAATCGCCCAAAAAGGAATCTTTTCGACGAGTCGGACGTGTGCTGTGAGGGTGTGCAAAATTATATAACACATTTCGTGCAAAAACATTTTTGTTTATTGCGAATTGACAATTTAGTTAGTTTTTGGTTATTAAAAAATCATTAAGTGGTACAAAAATTGCCAAAGCTATGACCAGTCATAACGAACGCCATATTTTGCACGCGAAAACCGTTTAAATCGAATAGAAATTATGGATTATTTGATAATACAGTTTTAAACGTGGAACTCGAATAAAAATCCAAGCTTTTTTCGGGTATTTGTGAAGCATTTCCGAAGGCAATGACATTTGAAGCTTTCGCTTTTGTTGTTATTTCAATTAACTATGTGTGTACAGTGTACATTTGTTTTTGTCCGCTTTATCATTTCTTTCCACCATGACCGATGCGTTGGCTCTTCTTGGCCAACAGCAGAAATTGTGATAGTAAAGTGCTTAAGTGTTCCATGCCCTATTGTGGATATTTGGATGAGATATAGGTAATTTGTAGGGTTTGATTTAGATGACAAAAAATTAGTGTATTTGTTCCATATTCCAATATTTTAAAATTTGTGAGAAAAATGAAAAATTTTAAAATTGTTAACAAATATTTCTATGTCCCATATTTATCATAGTATTTGTTACTACAAGTTATTGTTACGACAAATTATTGGTACTCTAGTGTAAACATATTTACTAATCCTCTTTACAAAGAGTTCGTTCACATTTGTAAATAAACAAAAACATAAATTTCATTTTAATCAATAGCTTGACGCCACAGCCTTTCCCACTGAAATTATGCAACATCACTTGTAATTGTCATTACTCATCACTTTTTTCGTCAGAATCGTCATCATCTTACTTTGAAGGTATTTAGACAAGTTCTGTCCAAAAAAGTGTTGTTACGTTAAATCACAAGCTCTTAGTGAAGTTGGATCACGTCATACCATAAATCAGTTGAATTTAAGTTGATTCGTATGGTTGGCAATAAGTTTATCCTGTTAACCATTTAAATACACAAAAAACTTGTAGAGTTTGTTATTTAATAAAATGATGTTCTAATTTTCACCAAAGGGACAATTACGCGGAAATGTGTACTAAAAAGGATCTTTTCGTATCCTAAAATGTACAAAAAATCAAATATTTTTTATAGCACAAAAATCTTTTGCATAGTTCTAAAATGGTACGAAGCTTTTAAAATAGTACCATTTGGTATTATGTGAACGGATAAAGCTAAAAACTTGAAATGTAGTATCAGAATCGAGATTTAAATTTTGTTGAATGAAATCAACAAATGTCAGAAATAGCATCAAATTTAAGAAAAAGTTTAAATTTGTTCGAATTGTTTACCTTTGGCGCGAATTATGGCCTTCAATGTTGCTCTGCGGTATTTTGGCCCATTCCCGGCGAAGCGATTGCTTGAGATGATCGACACTTTGGTATTTTTTTAGTATTTATGTATATATAAAAAATTATTCCAGTGACAGCTCATTATATTGTTTAAAAGCGTACAAAAGCATTTTGATGAGAATCTTCCAGAAAAAAGTTATTCGTGATGGAATTCAAGCGTGATAGTGTGATTTCTTTATATTTGGCTGGAAAACCACAAGTGGCTATCGTTAAAGCACTCCAGCGTTTATATGTGAGTAAATCTTTTGTGTCTCGTACCATCGCTGACTACCGTGATACTGGTAGCATAGCCCGACGTCAAGGAAGTGGACGGAAGAAAGCAGCAACATCATCAGAAATGGTTGAAAAGTAAGGAAGCGACTTGATCGAAACCTCCATAGCAGTGGCCGAAAAATAGCTCGTGATCTGAACATATCGCAATATTCCATTCAGCAAATATTGAAAAATGAGCTCGGGGTAAAACCATTAGAATTCCTAAAAGTGCAGCAACTTACACCGCTTGGCCGAAAGTGGTGAACTGCCGAATTTGGTTTTCTCCGATGAGCAGTTTGTAAACAAACAAAATGATCGTGTTTACTTGCCAAAGAGGTGAGCTGAAAATGTGAACCTTCGGTTGGCCACAAGAACTCAAGCGCCGGCCATGGTGATCGTGTGGGCCGCCATAACAGCCGATGGTCGCTCTCCACTCGTATTAATCGACTGTGGCATCAGAATAAATACCGAATATTATCACGAAAATATTCTGGAGGGTGTATTAAAGCCTTGGGCACGCAAACATTTTGTCCGCAGACCTTGGACATTCCAACAGGACTCACCACCATCGCACTCAGCACGCGCCACCCAAGAATGGTTACAAAATGAGGTTCCTCATTTCATTTCCAGCGCACAATGGCCACCAAAATCTCCGGATACCAATCCGTTGGACTATTGTGTCTAGAGTATTTTGGAAATCAAGGCTGGCACTAAAAAATACCAAAGTGTCGATCACCTCAAGCAAGCGCTTCGCCGGGATTGGGCCTAAATAGCGCAGAGTAACATTCGGGCAGAGTGTGACGGTCTCAGGCCGTTTGAAGACCATAATTCGTGCCAAGGCTGACCAATTCGAACAAATCTAAGCTTATTCTAAAATTTGATGCTGTTTCCGTAATTTTTTGCTTTCATTTAATAAAATTTAAAAAACAAAAGTAAAACTTATGGCGTTTGTCTTTATTGTAGTTTTTTTATCTCACCCATATAGACATTTCTCTTTTAGAGGGTACGGTACTTAGAAGGAACTCCTTTATATGGGGGCTACACGATATCGTGGGCCGATAAAGCCCATCTTGACCTGCCTGCAGGCAAAATACTGAGCTGTGCAAAATTTTAGCTTCCTATCTTAGCACGTTTTGACTCAAGCGTGATTACAACAGACAGACAGACTGTGGCCTGTACACATGATGGTGGTTTCGGATATATGTACTTTAATTGCACGAAAGGTCCAATTAAATTTTGGTATTAATTGAAGGGATAAAGATACCATTCACAAATTTGAAAACTTAGAAATTTAGATTACTCATGGTATATGTGTTTGAGATGTGGCGGTGATTTGGAAATGTGTCGTATATTTGTACGAAAAGTACTACTAAATGGTACTAAATTTGGCATTGGGTGAAGGAATAGGGCGGGAATCCTCAAATTTAATATAGATGTTACTGTTGATGTCTGTGGTTAAAATATGGAAGATTTTGGGGATTTTTTAGTGCAAAAGATAAACAATTTCGTTCCGAAAAATGAAAAATTAATAAAAGTGAAAAGTAATTGACTGACTGACCGACTCCTTGATTCATTAACGCCCAGAAAAAACGGCTGAAGCTAAAAGCTTGAAATTTTGAGTGGGGATCACTCTTGGTCCGAAGGGGTCAGACAAGGCTGGGTTTTTGGAAATTAGTACTAGAAAACCAATAGGGTTGGAATCCTGAAATTCGGAACAAAGATTACTATTGCATTGTAGGGCTGAGGTGTATAGTTGGTTTTGGAAATTCGGACTTATGTGTACGAAATGGTACTTAATTTGGTACAATTTAAATTTTGAGTGAACCGGTAAACATGGAAGCCTGAAATTTGAAAAAAAGATTTTTATTAGATTATATGATGTAGTAGTTTTGTAAATTCGTACTTATGTGTACTATATGTTACTAAATTTGGTACAATTTGGATTTTGGTGAACAGATAGAGCTGGAATCCTGAAATTTGGAATTAAGATTACTGTTGGAGCGTAGGATTGGAGCTTCTTACATAAGCTTTGGAAATTAGTACTTATATGTACTATATGTTACTAAATTTGGTACAATTTCGATTTGGGTGAAACGATATGGCTGGAATCCTTAAAATGGGTAGAGAGATTTCTATGGGATTGTATGATACTGTTGTTATCGAAATGGTACTAAGTTTCGTACAAGTTGGAATTGTGTTGAACTGAAACTTTAAAATTTGGTATAAGATTTCAATGAATTGTATGATTGAGGTATAAATGTTTTTTTGGAAATTTGGAGTGTAGAATTGAGTTACGTAGAAAGTTTCGTACTTATATGTACTAAATTTGGTACAATTTTACAATTTAAAATTAATATTACTTTTTTTAGGGTTAGGTTATGTGTACTAAATGGTACTAAAGGTGGCATAAATTGGATTTGGGGAACCTATGGAGCTGGAGTTTTGAAATGGTACTAAATTTGGTATTTGGGTATAGAATTGAGTTGGAAGTCTGAAAATTTGTAATTAGGATCACCTTTTGTGCGAATTTGTTGATATATGGCGGGGAACTTTGAAATACCTACTAAAAGTACCCAAATTACTAAATAGTATTAACTTTGGAAAGAAATAGAGCAAGAAATATGAAATTTTGAGTGAGAGTCCTTGATGTTGCGTAGTATAAACCAACTAAAGTATTTTTCGAAATTTTAAGAATATGTGTACCAGAAGTTCTAATGTGCACTAAATTTTGTACAGTTTAGAATTATATAAAGGATAGAGAAAAACCCTTGAAATTTGATATGAGAATCAAGTCTGAAATATAGGAGATGATTTTGTTATACGTGAGATACTGCTTAAAATCTCAAATGTGGCATTAGGTTTAATTTATTGTTGGGAGGTAGAAATTATTCATCCAATTTATTACTTGATATTAATAAATTGTGGAAATTTATTTAATACATTCTATTTGGGGTAAAAAATTATCTTAATAAATTTAATATAAATTTCTTATTCCTCATTCGAAGTAGCGGGCACTTGCTAGTAACATATAAAACCCTGAAAGTCTAAAAATTTAGTACAATGCACAGTGGGTGTATGGTTTTTTAGATAAGCTAAGTAAAAAAGTAATGTAACCAATAAAATGTGAAGATTGGTCCATGTTTCGTCATTTGATGATTTTAGGAAAAATTTTAATTAAAATATACTGTTATTTCATATTTGGCGTTCTTCATGGTTGCCTGATACATTCGCAAAATAATGATTATATGGGTCCACAACTTGATATAGCTCCCATAGAACCTTACTTAATTGAACGGTTTTTATACTCTCAGCCATATAGCTAGAGAGGGTATATATCATTTGATACGATCAAAACGTGCCTAGAGACCCTAGGTCTCTTTGGACCAAATCCGTTTCAGGACATTTGGAGTCGATCTAGCGATGTCCGTCTGTCTGTTCTTTCATCTGTCTGGCTGGTGCGCATGATAACTCTCGAAGAGGGTATCCGATTTTGTCCAAACTTGGTACATCGTAATATTTTTGCCAAACTTAGATCGAGGTCGGATATGGGTAATATCTGTCCACTCCTTCTTGTTCCTCGCCCACAAAAGATCGAAACGAAATCTTCTAACAAAAAAATATTTTCTGCATAGAAAGAGAAAATATTATTCAAGTTTGCTCCAAGGGTCAAAATTTTGAATAATTACAACTCTTATAAAATGTTATGTAAGAGTCCGATTGCCTTCAAATTTCACACATCCCAATATTTTTACTAACCCAAGGTCCACTCCTTCTGGTACTGAATAACCAAAAATCTAAAATAAGCATCAAGTTCTCTTTATATTTTACACCTCCCATTATTTCTACCAACACAAGATCTGTTGCGATCGGTCCACTCCTTCTGGTACCTTCCCTACAAAGGATCAACATTTTGAATATCCATAAAAATCCACATAAACATCCGATTCCATTCAAGACTTGGTACATCTCAATATTTCCATCAACACAAGATCTGTTATAAAGATGGTAGAGATCAAACTATTTCTATTGCAGAATGCCTCGAGATTAACTCAAACTAAAGAAAGGTATTGTATAAACGTGCTGCCGACTTTAATCTAAATAGATTTCCTAAGTAAATTCCTTAGTGCAATACCATAAATGTGAAGTGTCATTTTACAAATTGCCATGGTCTTGGCCAATGGTAGTAGCTATTAACAATTTTCTTTAAGTCCATTAATTTGATACACTTTCAGACACTTACGCTCCCACCCATTTGAATTTCAATGAAATTCCAACAGATATGACAATTGTGGGATTAATTTACGTTTGATTAGATTGTTATTTAATGTGATCGTATATTTTAGACAATGTCAAATTGCCCAATAATTACACCATTGCAGACGACAAATGCCCTGCACACATTTGACAATTTCATTTCAAATTTGGAAAGCCCCAGCTAACGCACAACACGTGTTGCACAGAGAAGGGCATTTCTA
This sequence comes from Musca domestica, assembly GCF_030504385.1. Taxonomy (NCBI): domain Eukaryota; kingdom Metazoa; phylum Arthropoda; class Insecta; order Diptera; family Muscidae; genus Musca; species Musca domestica. The sequence continues at coordinate 5,132,374 of NW_026712296.1, read as the reverse complement.
TATCTCTTTCTCTCTGTCTGTGAGCAAAGCGGTCAAAACTATTTTTGAATTGGATTTAAATTTTAAATTTACACTAAACGCTTACATTTACGTGCTGGCGCATTGTGGAGGCGTTGGCAAAAAGGGCAATTTTCTTAACTGAACCGTGGCCGTAATTACTTATGCAAATGTTATATTTTGTAAAACTGAAATGTTTAAAAATGCGTTTCGTTTCGTTTTTTTTTTTTTTTTTTTTTTTTTTTTGATCATATTAAACGAAAGTTTAAACAGTTTGTGCATTTCACAAACGAAATGCATTCGGATCAAAATGAAAAAGTCGCTGTAATTTAAGTTCAATGTGTATCATTTCAAAATCACTGGTAGGTAATAGGGAGAAAAAAAGAAATTAATTTTTTTCTTTTGCGGCTGGCTATTCATGCCTCGAAATGCAAGTCACTGCCCACTTACACAGCTAAGAGCTTGACAACAACTCATAATTCTGGTCATGCCTTGACGCTACGCTATGGTGGATGGAAGTATGTTTTTGCACCGATCCAAAAGACACGTAGCTCCCGCAACAAATTGCAATTGAATATTAAAATGCACTTTGTCATAAATGTGGCTAAATAAACGTACTTTGGATGGAATATACCCAACTCCAGTTGAGTTAGTATAAAATCTACAATGTATCGTAATCTTCGTAAATTTTGTTGCTAAGTGCATGTTCGGAAATAAAGATAGATAAAGACTTTAAGTAAGGAATGTCATAAAATGAATATATTAAGATGGAGTTTTTATGATGTGGATAACATTTAACAATTTGAAAATCCTCCATGAATATATTTTAAAAAAATCTGAGTCGTTTAAGATTTGCCCCTCTGTCTCTCGAAATTAAATTTTAGATTACTATACCCTCCACCTTGAAACAGAGGGAATATTAACTTTGTCATTCCGTTTGTAACATTCCTAAATATTCATTGTAGACCCCATAAGGTATACATATTCATGATCTGCATAACATTCGAAGTCGATTTAAAGATGTTCGTCTGTCTCTCTGTTGAAATCACGATACAGCCCACTTTATTTGGCAGAACAATTTGTAATATTTTTATGATTTTCGCCACATTTCTTCACGGATTTATCTAAAAATTGGTAATTGTAGGTCATAATGGGTTCTAGCTCCGGTGGCGACATATTGTATGCATAGGTCCACATTTTTGTATACAATGGCATCTTCGGTATTCTGTTGATTTTTGCCACATTTTTTTCCGGATTTGTCTTAAAATCGGTATTTGTAGATCATAATAGGTTCTAGCTCCGGTGCCGAAACATTGTATGTATTGGTCCACGTTTTCATATATCCCCAAACAACGACATTTTGATGATTTTTGTCGCATTTTTTCATATGTCTTCAGAATATCGGGAGGTACCATTACATGGAGACTTTTGGAAAACGAGGATATATGTGGCGAGCAAAAAAATATAAAATTTAAAATACTTCTTTTCAAACAAGTGTGTCTTAAATTCTCAAAATTCAGAATTCCAGGAGGTACCGTTATATAAGGGCCAAAGGAAAACGTGAACCTATCTAATCTAATTCTAATCGGACCGAAATGCCCCATTTTCGCAATTGAACTACATACAGACAAATTACATATATCGTTTAATCAAAGAGTGGCATAAGTTAAACAATGCTTCCGACTGTCTGTATGGCTGGTTGGTGCGCTCGATAGCTCTCTAAGGAAGTGTCCGCTTTCGTCCGAATTTGGTACATCCTATGTACCATGGGCCATATCGGTCTTACAAAATGTCAAAATCCTTATCAAATTTAAAATACTTCTTTTCAAACAAGTGTGTCTTAAATTCTCAAAATTCAGAATTCCAGGAGGTAGCGTTATATAAGGGCCAAAGGGAAACGTGAACCTATCTAATCTAATTCTAATCGGACCGAAATGCCCCATTTTCGCAATTGAACTACATACAGACAAATTACATATATCGTTTAATCAAAGAGTGGCATAAGTTAAACAATGCTTCCGACTGTCTGTATGGCTGGTTGGTGCGCTCGATAGCTCTCTAAGGAAGTGTCCGCTTTCGTCCGAATTTGGTACATCCTATGTACCATGGGCCATATCGGTCTTACAAAATGTCAAAATCCTTATCAAATTTAAAATACTTCTTTTCAAACAAGTGTGTCTTAAATTCTCAAAATTCAGAATTCCAGGAGGTACCGTTATATAAGGGCCAAAGGGAAACGTGAACCTATCTAATCTAATTCTAATCGGACCGAAATGCCCCATTTTCGCAATTGAACTACATACAGACAAATTACATATATCGTTTAATCAAAGAGTGTCATAAGTCAAACAATGCCTGGCTGGTGCGCCCGATACCTCTCAAAGGAAGTGTCTGATTTCGTCCGAATTTGGTAAATCCTAATAATTTTACCGAACTCCGGTTGGGCCATATCAGTCTCACAAAATGTCAAAATCCTTAACACAAAAAATAATTTACCTTATTGATCGAGAAACGATTATACAATCTTTTTCAAACTTAGCAGATCGTAATACTTTTATCATCCATGAAGTGCCTCACTCACAAAGGGTAAAAATTTTAAATAATTATAACTCTTATGAAATGTAAAATAAGGGTCCGATTGTCTTCTAATTTCCCTACTCTTAATATTTATACCAACCCAAAATCTTTTATATATTGGAACACTCCTTTTAGTAACTCCACCGTAATGGGTCAAAATGTTGAATAATTATAACTCTCATAAAATGCGAAAGAAGCATCCACTTTTTTTTTAACATCCCAATATTTTTATTAACACAAATTTAGTTGAGAAAATAATAGATATATGGGCCACTTTTTCTGGTACCTTCCACACAACGGATCAAAATTTTGTATAATTACAACCCTAATAACCGAATTATTAATCATATTCTCTTCAGATTTCCCACATATCCTAATATTTTCATCAATGCAAGATCTGCCAAGAAGATGGGATATGAAAGATCAACAATAACTGAAACGCTCATGAAATGCAAAATAATCATCTGATTCTTTCCTAACTTTACGCATTTTAATACATCTACCAACACAAGATCTGAAATATATCAAAAAGGGATCAACATTTTAAACTACTAAACGCACCCTAAATGCGAAATAAGCATCGGATTCTCTTTAACTTTCACACATTCCAATATTTTTACTAACGCAAGATCTGGAGTGAAAATGATATATATCAGCCCACCCCTTCTGGGACCTCCCCAACAAAGTGTCAACATTTTCAACTCCTACATCTCTCATAGCTTGGGAATCAATTCAGCAATTCTTTTAAAACTTAGTATATCTAAATATTTTTTTCAATCAAATATTTGATCTTAATGTGGAATTAATCGGCCCACTCCTCCTGCCAACACCACAACACAAGTTAAATATTTTGATTAGCAATTATTCGCTTTGAATTGAAAATAAATGTTAGATTTTCTTTAAATTTTGCAGATCCCAATATTTTTATCTTCATATTTCGTACCTTACGCACATCGCAACATTTTTCAAAAATCTCATTTTGTGAAGGAAATTGTCGATTATAGTAACCATTTGACACACATAAACTTGAAATCGAGTAAAGATATATAATTCCAATCTGAACCGATCTCGATAATACCTGGCAAAAGTATTTCTGAGATGTATATGATCTATTTTTCCGAGTATCGTTGTTACGGAGTGCATTTAACGGCTGTGGAGGAGAATTTTAACAAATCGGATGAAGAATATATATGGGAGCTATAGCAATAAACATGACCTGTTCTTTGTTTACGAAAATGCATGAACCGACGGACGGACGGACATGCATAAATCGACTCAGAACGTGATTCTATGCAGATCATCAAAAGGAACTATGGGTATAATTCGCTTCGTTCTCTATGTTACAAACAAATGCACAAAGACATAATATCTTGACCACAGTGTGTTGTAGGGTATAAAAATTATGTTCTACAACGAAGTTCATTTTTGGCTCAATGTGTTTTTTCTCAAAACAATGTTTTTTTATACCCTCAGCCATATGTCTACAGAGGGTATATATCATAGTCGAAATAACGATTTTAGACCCTAGGTCTCTTTGGACCAAATCCGTTTCAGAACATTTGGAGTCGATCTAGCGATGCCCGTCCGTGTCTCTGGCTGGTGCGCACAATAACTCTCGAGGGAGTATCCGACTTGTTCCAAACTTGGTACATCACTCCTTCTGGTACATCCCCCACAAATGGTCGAAATTTTCAAAAAAAAATTTTTTTTTTGGAACAGAAAGAGGAACGAAAATCCAATTTTGCTCCAACTTTGCAAATCCTAATATTTTTATCAGTGCTACGGCATGTGCGAAAATGGACAATATCGGTCCACTCCACTAAGTACCTCCCCCACAAAGGGTCAAAATTTTGAATAATTACAACTCTTATTAAATTTAATCCAAGAGTCCGATTGTCTTCAATTTTCACACATCGATATAATTTTATTAACCCAAGGTCTGGTGCCTTCTGGTACCTCCCACACAAAAGGTCGAAATTTTCAAAAAAATATTTTCTGCAATGAAAAAGAAGCAATAATCCGATTTTGCTCCAATTTTGCTAATCCTAATACTTGTGTCAGTTCTAGGCCAGGTGCAGAAATGAATAATATCGGTCCACTCCATCAAGTGCCTCCCCCACAAAGGGTCAAAATTTTGAATAATTGTAACTTTTATAAAGTGTGATGTAAGAATCCGATTGTCATAAAATTTCACACATCCCAATATTTTTATAAACCTAAGACCTGGTGTTAAGATGGAATATATTTTTAATATTCCTTAAGCTCATAAAACGCGAAATTAACATCGGATTCTATTTAGACTGGGCACATCTGAATATTTCTATCAAAACAGGATCTGTTAAAAAAAAGAACGGTAGAGATCGGACCATTCCTCCTGGTACCTCCCCCCACAAAAGGTCAAAGTGATGAGTAACCAAAATGCTTATAAAATCCGAAATAAGCATCAGGTTCTCTTAATATTTCATACATCTCATTATTTCCACTAACAAAAGATACGTTGTTAAGATGGGATATATCAGTCCACTCCTTCTGGTACCTCCCCCACAAAGGAGGGGAGGTATTGCCATCCGATTCTATTCAAAACTTGGTACATCCCAAAATTTCCATTAACACAACACAGTCCAAACCAAGCTCATCGCGATATTTATATCATATTTATTTAAGTCCGATACGAAATATTGGTCCATTCCTTCGGAACCCTCTGCATAATGGGTTAAACATTTGAATAATCATAACAGAAGTCAAAATATTTTTTAATAATCGAATATTGGCTGAGAGTATACATCTACAATTACTACAATTCAAGTCCGGAGTTTAGCCAAACAAGACTCGTCACATCATAACTGAAGTTTATTGCGCTCAGCGATAGAAATTTGTTATCAACTCAATGCTGACTATTGAATTGCTAACTTGTACAATGTGCATGTCTGATATGAAAACATGAGTTCGAACGGAATTTTTGAGTGTATAATTGAGATCTATCAAATCTGGACCTTACCTTAACTTAATTTATTTAATATTGCAAAAATGTACATAAAAGTAGCTTGACTTCAAAACAGGTGCCCGTTTACATACAGTTCTGTCAAATTTTATAGATCAAGTTTTCATGTCCTCTAATTTATTTACGTCTATTAAAAATACCTCATTGTCTCTCTAAACGAGTATTCCCTTAAACCATCATCAATTAGATATGATAATAATTTAGTCTACATATTCCAAGAAGTAATCAAAATAATTAATTCTATGCTAAACATTAAAATAAATTATAATTGTCCGCTCAATCGGATCAATCACAACACATTCATTCATAAATCCAGGTAATTTATTCATTGATGATTCTCAAAAGAAATATTTTTATTTGCTCATTCAGACATAGCGCTCGTGCTATTTGTACCGTAAGCGCTACTCGGCCCAAATTTAAAAAGAAACCAAAATTGTTGTTGTTGCATTCTTCGTGAATTTATTAATAAATGTTATCAATCGGCCGGGAGACATTTACAATCAGTGACCAAAAACATACAGCAGACATGACAAGCCAACACTTATTATGGCCACATGTTAAAGCCATCAGTTTTATGGCTTAATACGATTTTCGACAAACTTCGACAAAAAAAAAATAATTGCAAATACACGCGAACCGATATGAGAACATATAACATTGCCAGAATACTAAATCGAGAGTGAAAGATACGCTGATACACAAATGTGCAGAACACTTAAGATATGCAGATGAATGCTAAGGCACCGTGGCTTCAATGAAAATGTGGCCAAAATGAAAATAAAACATATTCATTGCGGTAAAATAAGAGTTAGGAATTTTATTGATGGCATGGAACAAAATGTTTAATCCTGCAGCAACCGCAATGGTGCCAAATTTTCTTCTGGTCAAAGAGATTGTAGTAAAATTCCACGCACAAAGGTATTATGTTTTTATACCCTCCACCATTCTATGAGGGTATTTTAGCTTTGTCATTCCGTTTGTAACTCCTCGAAATATTCATGATAGACCCTACAAATTATATTTATTCTGGATCAGCGTAACATTCTAAGACGAATTGGCGATGTCCGTCTGTCTGTTGTAATCACGCCGTCTTTAGAACGAATTGAAATAGAAGGCTAAAATAAATACATGCATGTGTATTTTCCCAGTAGGCAGGTTAAGTTCGTAAATGGGCCAAAGTGTCGGTCCGGGTTTTCGTATAGCCCACATATAACGGCACCTCCCGATATTCGGCATTTTGGTGATTTTAACGACATCATTCACCCGAATTGTTTGAAAATTCGTATTCGAAGTTTGTTATGGGTACTACAGTCTATGCCTAAAAATTTCTTATGCAGATCCACGTCTTCGTATAGCCTCCATACAACGGTACCTCCCGACATTCGGTATTTTCATGATTTTAGAGACATTTTTTATCCGAATCGCTTCAAATGTCGTATTTGAAGATTCTAATGGATACTACAGAATATGACAAAAATTACTTATGCAGGTCCATGTCATCACTTAAAAGGTATTTTTCGGAATTTTTGATTTTTTGAAATTTTCTCCAAATGTTGGTATGATATACTTTACAAATAACCCAATATAAAATATATATTTATTACGGGTAGCTATACTAAATATGCATAGTGGTGGTAAAGTATCATATAATCGGCTTCACCCGACCTTTGACCTTTCTTTACTGGTCAGAACTGCGGTAGTGACTTTTCTATGGAAGTTTTATGGACAACAATATTCTAGAGACAGTAGCAATATAAAGCATAGCTAAATCGATGGAAGAACAGCTCATTTTTATACCCTCATCCATATGACTGCAGAGGGTATATATCATTTCATAGAAACAACAGTTTTAGACCCTAGGTCTTTTGGGAACGAATCATTTTCAGGACATTTGGATTAGATCTAGGGTTTCCCGCGTCCGTCTCTTTGTTTGTCTGGATGGTGTGCAAGATAACTCTTGAAGCAAGTATCCGATTTGGCCCAAAATTGCTACATCGTAGTATTATTACCAAACTTAGATCGAATTCGGAGACAGGCAACTTAGGCCAACTGCTTCTGGTACCTCCCCCACAAAAGGTAAACATTTCCAAAGAAAACAAGTAAACAAAGGCTATATTCGTGCGGGCCGATCATGTGACACCCCACAACAGTACAATATGTCAAAATCAATTTTGGAATATTTCATTTTTGAAATGATATCATAGATCACTGCCCAGATGTTTTCTTTACGCACTCCGTCGTGTTGTTAGATATTCAAAACAATTTCACACGAAAGTTGTGGTCCATTTTACATCTAAATATAATTCAGTGGTCATCAAAAATGCTAGACTTCTTCTCTGTCCTTAACTCTCTTGTCATGAAAAATTTCGTGTCGATTGGTTTTCAATTGTGACCTGTAGAGGAACAGCAAAATTAGTAAATTTTTCAGATGGTTGGTTCATTTGAACCAAAAACAATAGGCTTCTATTCTGACCCTTACCCTACCCACATGCAAAATTTCGTGAGGATCGGACGGTAGTTGCGACCTGTATATAATACCCTCAACACATAGTGTTTTGGGGGTTGTAGAAAAACTTTAAAAAATGTACAATTCAAAATAGTCAAATGGAAAAAATTGCATGCGATAAAAAAATGACAAACATTGAAAAAATTTAACAAAAATATTCACTTTTTTATTGGCATATTTTTACGAGATTTTCTTAGATTTTATACTTCTCTGATAAGAGACTATTCCGAAATGATGGGAATTGTGGAAATCAGTCCAGCGGTCTTTGACTTATAAGCGGTATAACTAAAATATATTCATGTAACGTATATATTGTACCTATATTGCTATATATCCGATATATTGGCTATCAGCATCACTGTAATGGTCAAAAGTGACCTTTTAATGTATTTGTGATTGGCCGGGATTAAAAATATTCGTGATTTAGTGGAAATTTGCTAGTTTTTTTTATTTATTTATTTATTTATTTTTTTTTTTTTTGTACATAAAACTTATGGTTGATTGTACCGATGGCCGTCCAAATTGGCAGGCTTCTGCCCTGCTCTAACTTTAACTCCATGCTAAATTACGCGTCAATTGGTCTATAATTGTAACTTGTAGAGTAGCTGCAATTTCAAGAAATTGTTCAGTTTTTCGTTCATTTAATATTTTGCGATCATCTCCAAAAACAATAGGCTTCTATTCTGACCCCTCCCGAGCATCATTTTTCAATTTTTTTTAATCGGACCATAAATTCGGTCTATAAAGTGATTACAAATTAACATGGACAGACGGACATACATTTCTAGATCGACTCAGCTCGGCGAGATAGAAATATCCATATATAGTTTCTCATATAGTTTCTCATGGGAACCAATATTTCGAGGTGTTACATAATATTGCCCCAATCAAACTTATAATACACCAACACATAGTATTGTAGGCTAAAAAAAGTATGTACAATTTAGTGAATATCGGTTCAGATATAGCTATAGGTCCCTTAAATTTAGTTCATCGGATTTGTCATTTTTGTGCTACGTAATATGCACTCCGTAACAACGACATTCAGGGAAATATATCAAATACAGCTCATAAATACCTATGCCAAATTTTATCGCGATCGATTTGAATATAGTTCCCATATATATCTTCGTTCGATTTCTCGATTATTACGCGCCAAATGGTTAATATACCTCCCCTACAATAGGTCAAAATTTTCGTAGAAAATATTTGACCTCATAGAACAGGAAAGGTTTATTCAATATTGTTCACAATTTGGAAACATTAATATTTGTGCCAGTGCTAGGTTGGGTTCAAAAATGGGCAACATTGGTGCACTCCGTCAAGTACCTCCTCCACAAAGAGTCAAAATTTCAAATATAAAATTCGAACACCCCAATATTACTTCCAACACAAGATCTGATGTGAAGATGGTAGAGATCGACTCACTCCTCCTGATACCTCCCCCACAACGGGCCAAAATTTTGAACAATTATAACTTTTATAAAATATAAAAAAGTCCTATTGTCTTCGAAGTTGGCACATCTCAATATTTCTAGCCATACAAGATCGGGTGTTAATATTGAATATATCGGACCACTCCTTCTGGTACCTCTCCCACAATCCTTATAACAGAGAAGCATGTCAGCGGTTAGATATACTAAGTATATCTTAATGTTTGACTAAACTCGAGATCTTATGTACATATCGACCCTCTCAAGGGGTCGATATGTACATTAGATCTCTCCGCACGCAAGCGGTCAAAATTTTTAATAAGTCAAGTGTCATATCAATTGAAAATAATTATTCGATGTTTCTTCTAACTTCGCAGAAAGCAATACCTTCATCGACATTAGTTCTATAGTGAATATGGAACTCATCGGCTCAGTCTTTCAGGTACCTACCCCATAAAGGGAAAAATAATAAATTTTTCTATAAGCCAAAGATATAATGTAAATACGGAATATTTCGGTTCACTCTTTCTCAAAGCTCCTCCACAAAAGTTCAACATTTTCCAAAAACAAGTAAAAAAACATTCAGTTCGGCCCTGCCAAACTTTTAATACCCTCCACCTTAGGGTAAAGGAAACATTAGAGCCCATTATGACCTACATATACCAATTTTTAGACATATTCATGGGAAAGTGTGCCAAAAATCATCAAAATTCCGAATATCGGAAATACGGCTATATGAGGCTATACACACAGTGCTAGAACCCATTAAGACCAACAAATACCAATTTCTATACAAATCCGCTAAGAAATGTGGCAAAAGCCATTAAAATGCCGAATATCGGGAGGTACTGTTATATGGGGGCTATACCAAAGCGTGGACCTATACATGCAATGTTTCGCCAAAGGAGCTAAAACCCATTATGACCTGAAAATGCTAATTTTCAGACAAATCCGTGAAAAAATGTAGCAAAAATCAACGAAATACCGAATATCGGGAGGTACCGTTATATGGGGACTATACCAAAACGTGGACCTATAATTACAATGATTCGCCACACGAACTGGGACGCATTATGACCTACAACTACCAATTTCCAGAGAAATTCGTGAAAAAATGTGTCAAAAATCATCAAAATACCGAATATCTGGAGGTCCCGTATATGGGAGCTATACCAAAACGTGGACCTATACATACAATGTCTCGCCACACGAACTGGGACCCGTTATGACCTACAAACACCAATTTTCAGACAAATCCGTGAAAAAATGTGGCATAAATCATCAAAATACCGAATATCGGGAGGTACCATTATATGAGGACTATATCAAAACGTAAAACGATATATCACATTTTCAATACCAACCATCCTAGATACAATACAAATTGCCATGCTAAATTTTGGCGCTCTACGTCAAATAATGTGGGCTGTATCGTGATTTCAACAGACAAACTGACATCGTTAAATCGACTTAGAATTTTAGGCTGATTATGAATATATATACTTTATGGGGTCTACGACGAATATTTAAGGATGTTACAAACGGAATAATAAAGTTAATATACCCTCCTTTCCAAGGTGGAGGCTATAAAATAGCCGAGTAGATATATGTAGTCCAAACCTGGCACCCACAACAATTATATCAGGTCATATACGAAATAGAAAATTTTGCTCCGCTCTTTCGAATGAAATCAATGAATAATCAAGTCAAAATATATTTTATTGTCAGACATAAGTTGAGGTTATATATCCGTCGACAATGTGTTGGTAATACAATAATTACAAAGCTCTTCTTTAGCCACTGTGCAATTGAGTCACCCACGAGTGTATTAACCTCGCTCGAATAATTTCTTTCTATGGAACTTGTGCGTGGATATTTTTGGTGCGGTTGCGTGCTTGAATCATGAGTTTCCGCAAAAATCAAACATAATAGAGGTGTGGAACATGGTCGCCAACGTCAGCAATATATCTAAGGAATCTGTTGTACTGATGGTGCTTGCTGTTTAACGAAAATTTTGAATGTGCGATTTAAAGAAAACAAAAAAAGAATCTACAGCTAATTTAGTATTTTGGGCAAGATTTTCTTATGAATAAAACTACCCATGGATAAATGGGTCATTAGAGTAAGAAACAGCCGTAGAGGAAAAGGCAACAACAATGCTGCGTGATTTGGACGATGGTGGGCGACTGGGTGGCTGATGTTTTTTTCTGTTGTTGTTTCTTTCAAACTGAGATGCGTGTGCCATATCGATACTTACTTAAAATTCTGGACTAGAATTTTGGGGAAATAAAACAGACAATGCTCCAACAATTGTGCTTTACAAACATAGATTTTGTTTTTGTTTCGTTTCACTTAACTTTTTTTATTTTATTTTGTTGCTGGGCTACGCTGCTGTGCTCGTAGTCCGGGCCGGGAATGCCTAAAAAGAAAGTGGTAGTGGTTGTTAAAACTGGGTCAATATTTAATGAAATCGCCAAATCAACACTTGTTCGAAAATTGAAAATGAAATTGTTTTAGATTTTATTTATCTGTATATTTTATTAATTTTTAACTTGTTTTTTTTTTTCTCTTTAAATAATATAGATTGATACATGCATATCATTTAACAAATAGTTTACTTTAATATAGAATAAATAAATAAATAATTAACTAAATGTGTTTTGTTTTTCTTCAAAACAATTAATTTTAAAATAAATAATTGGCCTTATGGAAGTAAAATATTTCTAATTTGTATTGTCGATAATTTCGTTTCAAAAGAATAATTTCTATACAGATATTTACATATCTAGTTTCGTTTCTAAATTACACTAAAAAGTCCAAACTAAGAATTTTTATAACAAAATTTGATTGGTTCATATTTTTTTAATCAAATACTCCGCTGCTACTCAGTTCATTTTCTCTGCCATTGATTGCGATAAGCCATATATTGAGCATCATAGGCCTGCTGCGGTTCCACCGGTCTGGGCTGATAGCTGTCCGTTGTCGAATCATATTCATCCACTGGATTATCCGTTTGCAGTGATCTCTTCCAGTAGCCACCGCCCGATTCGCTCCAATCCTCGCCATGATCCTCATAGTGATGCTGATGATGAGCATGTTCAACATAGACAACCTGTTGTTAGAAAGATTTATTCTTTGAAATAAAAATTACCCAAGGAAATACCAAAGAGACCGGGTGTATTTAACAACAAACAAACAACCAACCAAACATATTACAGTTTGGAATAGGCGGGCGAGAGAAGGACAGGGTTAGGGGCCAAAGCACTCATTTGTCCTTCCCTAGATGTTGTGTGGTGTAAGGAATTATAGAGAGTGAAAAGAGAGTTTGTGATGTCTGGGAGTTTGGGTGTAAGTATAAATGTATGTATGTGTCATTGTGCAGTGTTATTGAGGAGGTAGTATACTAGAGAAAAACAATAATAACAATAACAATAAAACAATATTTAGTTATAATTTAACAAAGAAAAAATGTTCTAAATGCATTCAAATTTGTTTATTTTTCGAGTCGAAACATCTCAGTGATAGATTCTCTTAAATTGTCAATGGGAACGTCACAATGTACAAACAAGTAAAACTGCAGTAAGTTCGGCCCGACCAAATACCCTCCACCATTTGGATTGAATTTAAAAAAAAAAATCGAAAAAATAAAGTTGGTTAAGAATTCTGTTAAAATCTTAAAAATACCGAATATAGGGAGTTGCCGCTATAATGGGGGCTATACGCAGACCTGGACCGGCATAGAAAAATTTCTGTTATAGCAAATACGAAATTTGAAACAATTCAATGTAGCTAAAATCATCAAAATACTAAGTATAGGGATGTACCGTTATTTTGGGGCTATACGAAGACCTGGACCTGCATAGACTATTTTATGTCACAGGCTGTATTATCCTTTACGAATTTCAGGCACAAAATATGAAACAATTCCGGTGAATAAGATTGCTAAAATTGACACAGGCTGCAGCACCCTTTAAAAACTTCAAGTACAAAATTTGAAACAATTCCGGTGAATAATGTCGCTCAAATCATCAAAAAACCGAAAATAGGGAGATACCGTTATATGGGGGCTACACGAAAACTTGGACCTACATAGGCAACATTCTGTCACAGGGTGTAGTACCCATTACAAACTTCAAGTACAAAATATGGCGAATAATGTCGCTAAAATCAGAAGTGCTAGGTCTGATGTGAAGATGGAATATATCGAATCACTACCTCTGGAACCTCCCCACAAAGGGTCAAAATTTTGAATAACCATGAAGCTCTTTAAACGTGAAATGAACATCCGACTCCATTCAGACATGGTGCATCTCAATATTTCCACCAACACAAGATCTTTTGTAAAGATGGTAAAGATCAGACCATTTTTGCTGGTACCTCCCCCACATAAGGTTCCCCCGCTCAAAGAAAGCGAAATAAGCATCCACTCTCTTCAAATTTCACACTCTCTTCAAATTTTTCTCACTCTGTATTTGCAGGTACAATTCTTCGTATAGCTCCCCTATATCGGTACCTCCCTATATTCGATATTTTGATGATTTTAGCTACGTTATTTACAGGAATTTTTTCATGTTTCGTATTTGAATATGGCCTGTGACAAAAGTTGCCTATGCAAGTCCACGTCTTCGTATAGACCCCGATATGATGGTGACTTCCTATATTTGTTATTCTAGTTTTTAACAGAATTTTTAATGGATTTTATTTTTTTATTATTATTGTTTTTTTAATTTCCAAATTTGGTCCAAAGTTCAGGCCGAACTTACCAAATTCAGAAAAAAATCATTGAAAAATGCGACGTACATTTTTAAAATATTGGATGTCGGGAGGTACAGTGATATGTGTCAATTTGGAAATGGATGATATCCATTGCTAACTTCAAAAAAACCCAATTTGATACCATTGCTTTAAAAAAATGTGGCAAGGATGTTTGTTACGCACTAGGAAAAATTGCCTAAAATTTGTTTTAAAACTATTAATAAAACGCCCAAAACATTTAAAGGGTTTCGTTCATTTCGTTTGGAAGCTAGAATGGTTTCCATACACGGACGGACACGGCTACATGTACATAGCATTTAATACTGAATGCTGAGGTGCGCACATCTCTACATCTTCATTCTGTTACAGCCTTCATGCGTATGTTAGCATGGGCTTTTTGACTGATGAAGAATAAATAAGTTTTGATTTACTGGTTGGATAGGTTTCGACTCTTATTTTTTGTCCGGATTTATACTAGACAAGTTTACTTGTGTCAATTTTTACCTTTTTTTTCTCTTTTCAATTTGCCTCTTGCTTCTACAAACAAAGAAGTGCCGTCAGAAACCTTGCCTAATATAAATTCGGACATTTTAAAATTGTTCACCAATTTGAAAAAAAAATGTTTTCAACATATTTTACAAAATAATTAAACAATATAACTCTAATTTACAGGATACTTAAAAACAACAACAACAGCAATAGTAGTTAAAAAACCTTTTTGGATAATAAACATTCATACCTTTTGTGGTACTCCGCCACGTTTCACATCGATCCAAAATCTTGCAATATTTATCAGCAAACCGATTAGAGCTATGGCAAAGAATTTTATTTGTAAATGAGCTCCTAGAATTTTCAAAAGTAGCTCAATTTTTGCTTTCAGGAATGAGCCGAGTAGAATGAACTTTTGGATGGCCTTCTTCTTCTTCTTCTTTTTGCCACGAGTCACTGAAATATGAATAAATGCGAGACATTAGTAATCACTCGTTTTAGGCACAGGCAAAGGAGCTTAGAACTACAAAATAATAAAATAAAGCAAAAAACTGGGAGGTTGGTGTTTGTTAGTAATGGGTGCGTTTTTGAGTGCGTTAATATCCAAGGAGGTAAATAAGCAAAATAGTTAATATATACAAATATCGGTAGTGTTTGATAAAATTACAACATTTTCAACGCAAAATTATAAACATTGGTTTATCATGAATTCTTGGTCACTTATTCACTGACAAGCGTAAGCTTGGGACGCAATACAAGACAATAAATATCTTAAAATGGCACTGTATCTGTAGTTTGATATAATATTGCTATTTTACTGGGAAAAATGCGCTTTTACCAACACTTAACCCAAATCAACTATCAGACTTGAAAGATAATTTTATCATAAAATAATAATAAAAAACAAGTAAGCAAAGGCTACAGTCGAGCGGGGCCGACCGTTGAATACCCTACAACACTATAATAAGTGATACAGTTTATATAGGCGAGATACTCGAATGAATTCCACAAGATATTGTGACAAATAATAAAAGAAAACCATCAGGTTTCGTTCTCTAATTTTCGAATAATAGCAACTTGAGCTAATTTGCTCATTTCCAATTTATTGGTAGATGTTGCACGTAAATGGGCTTCCTGGATCTGGAACCAATATTTCCCAAAGACCTATAATCTCTCAGAAGTGGCAAAAGATTAAAATTTATTAT
Source organism: Musca domestica (assembly GCF_030504385.1). NCBI lineage: Eukaryota > Metazoa > Arthropoda > Insecta > Diptera > Muscidae > Musca > Musca domestica. The sequence goes on along the minus strand of NW_026712296.1, from coordinate 5,116,411 downwards.
TGGTTTTTGACTGAAACGCATCTATATGAGATACAGACATTTGACTATATTCTTCAACGAAATCAGCGTTAACGAAATAGTCAGAAGTGCGTTTTTCCTGTATTTGTGAATTCTCCAAAAAGTCACTGGAATGGACATTTTCGTATTTTGTCTACAAAAGTTGGCAAACTATTTCACACTTTGAATATTTTTGGATGGCCATCCAAAACTGCTTGGCTTTTGCAATGTCCGGTAACCCCCATTCAAATGTGCGTGAGGGTCGGGCGATAATTACGACCTGCTGACAATTTTGCAGTTTTTTGGTCCATTTCAACCCCTAAATATATAGCGATCATATCCAAAAAGAGTAGGCTTCTATTCTGACCCTCTCCATTCAAAATTTCGTAAGGATCGGACCATAAATGAGATCTGTATATGATATCCTGATATCCTAACTACTTAGTTTTGTTAGCTGTAGAAATATTAACAAATGTTTAATTCAAAATGAAAATATGCCAAAAATATGACAAAATTGAAAAAATATGAGAAAATTTTAGAAAATCAATATTTTCATCTTTAGAAAGATATTTTTATGCGATTTTTTTAGACGTTTTTTCTTTCCTGCCAAGAGGCCATTCTGAATTAATGAGAACAGTCGAAATCAGTTCAGCTGTTCTCGACATATAAGAGATCTTTCAAGCATATCTTCTTTGATAGACATATATATCGCATATATTTTGCTATATATCCGATTTGTTGGATGTTAACATCAATGTAAAGACCAGAAGTAACCTTGTCATGGCTTTGTGATTTCGCCGGGATTTAAAATATTCGCGGTTTAATGAAAATTTTTGAATTTTTTCAACACAAAAGATATGGTCTATTTTACCCGCTAAATATTATCCGATGACCACCCGAATTGGTAGGCTTCTTCCCCGACCTTAACTCTAGCTACATGCGAAATTCCGCGTCGATTGGTCTATAATTGCGACCTGTATAGCTACTGCAAAATCCGACATTTTTTCAGTATTTGGTCCATTTCAACCCCTAATCATTTGGCGATCATCTCCAAAAGAAATAGGGTTCTATTCTGACCCAAACCCCACCTTCGTGCAAAGTTTCGTAAGGATCGGGCCATAATTGCGACCTGTAGAGTGATTACAAATTAACAGGGACAGACGGACAGACGGACGGACGGACATACATAGCTAGATCGACTCAGCTCGGTGAGCTAGGAAGATCCATATATACTTTCCTATATGGGAAACCAATATTTCGTGGTGTTACATAATTTTTGGCCCAATCAAACTTATAATACCCCCAACACATAGTGTTGTAGGGTATAAATACAAATAATTTTATAATACACATGATTTTACAAAGATCACAAATTGTTAATTAAATTCAAATGTAATCAACATAAAACCAGTAAAGAAAGTCTTAAAGTCGGGCGGGGCCGACTTTATGATACCCTACACCACTTTGCTAATTTAGTAGAGCTCCACATAACAATTAAAAGTTTTTTTTATGGGAGAATACAATCATACACGCTATGATTATAATTATAATTTAAAGTTCAAAAGACTAAATATGCCGAAGCATTTGTTTCTTTTAAATTCGGAATTATATTGCCCATTTGGTGCACAATTAATCTGAAATCGGATAAAGATATATATGGGAGCTATATCCAAATCTAAACCGATCTCGATAAAATTTGGCAAAGATTTTTCCGAGCTGTATTTGATATATTTCCCTGAATATCGTTGTTACGGAGTGCATATTACGGTTGTGGGTAACAAATATAACAAATCGGATGAATAATATATATGGAAGCTATAGCTATATCTGAACCGATCTTCTTTTGACATACTACCTTCCAGACTCAATTTGGTCGTAAGTGCCAAATTCCATCCCATTTGGACAAATATTAGACGTTTGTTGCACAATAAAAGGTAAATCGGACGAAGTTATATATGGGAGCTATATCCAAATCTGAACCGATCTCGATAAAATTTAGCAAATGTATTTCTGAGCTGTATTTGATATATTTGTTGTTTCAGAGTGCATATTACGGCGGCGGTGGACAAAAATAAGAAATCGGATGAATATTATATGTATGAGAGCTATAGCTATATCTGAACCGATTTCGATCAATTTTGGCATACTTATTTTTTAATTAGGTTGTATGTGCAAAATTCCATACTATTCGGACTGATATTACACGTTTGGTACACAATAAAAGGCAAATCTGACGAAGATATACATGGGAGCTATATCTAAATTTTGCTTTGTTTACAAAAATACATGGACAGACGGACGGACGGAAATGCATAAATCGACTCAGAATGTGATTCTATGCAGATCATCAAAAGGAACTATGGGTCTATCTCGGGTGTCTATGGGTCTATACCCTGACCACCTTGTGGGTGTAGGGTATAAATATTACATATACCGCATAAAGGATATATATTCTTAACCAGCAAAAGGTTCAATGTGCGATTTTGCTTCCGAACGAAATGAAGTAGGTTGAAATACATTTTAGGTCCCTAGAATTCTTTATACCCTCCACCATACATAGTGTGGAGGGTATATTAAGTTTATCATACCGTTTGTAACTCATCGAAATAATAATTTTAGAGCTAACAAAGCATATATATATATATATATATATATATATATATATATATATACCCTCCACACTATGTATGGTGGAGGGTATAAAGAATTCTAGGGACCTAAAATGTATTTCAACCTACTAAATTTTAAGACGAGTTCACCCGAATAAAAATAGGAAGCTGAAAATTTGCACATATCAATCTTTTGTCTATGATATCGGTCCACAATATCACATAGCCCCCATATAACAGTTCCCCCCGATATTCGGAATTTTGATGATTGTAGCCAAATTTGCCAATGAAATTTTCTGAAAATCCACACAAAGAGTTCCTTCTGAGTACTTTACCCCTTGGAAGAATATTGTCCATATAGCTCCACGATATCGTATATCCCCATATGACGGTACCTCCCTATATTCTGAAAATCCACATAAGAAATTCTTTCTATGCAGTTTACGCCCTGAAAGAGAATTGTCTATATAGGACCACGATATCGTATAGCCCCCATACCACGACATTCGGTATTTTGATGATTTTAGGGGCATTATTCACCGGAGTTGTTTCAAAATTCGAATTTAGAGTTTTTAATAGGAACTACAGTCTAATGCAGAAAATTGTCTGAGCAGGTCCATATCTTCGTATAGGCCCAATACATCAGCACCTCCCCATATTCGGTATTATGACGATTTCAGGTAAATTTCGTATTTGAAGTTTCTAATGAAAATTGTCTATGCAGGTCCACGTCTTGGTATTTACCCCAATATAAGGGCTTATTCGGTATTTTTACGATTTCAATAGAATTTTTAAAATACGTTAACTATTCTGTTAAAATCTTTTCTTATTTTATTTTATTTTTATTTATTTATTTTTTTTTTTTTTTTTTTGAAAATTTCCAAATTTGTTCCAAATGGTGGAGGGTGTTCAAAGTTCGTCCCTGTCGAACTTGCTACCACTATATAACTGTACCGGAAGATTTAATATGTTCTGGTCATTTGAGACCCTATCTAAACTGAATTTTTTGCAAATTGGTAGTAGAACTGTTTATATAGGTCTATGTCTTGACAAAGTCCCCACATAACTGTACCTTCCGATATTCACGATAATATATAAACTTGGAGTTCGTGATGTGTGCTACCTCTATAAAAAAAACTGTCCAAAAACGGGGCCATGTCTTCAAATAGCGCCCATATATACCTCTCGATATTCGGTATTTTCACGATTTTACCCTTATTTTTCACCAGAATTGTTTTAAATTTAATGGATACTACTTTGCAATGGATACTACTTCATGTGACAGGAAATTGCAGATGCAAGTCCACGGATTCGGCAAAATGTTCTCACATTTTCGTATTATCGTCGTATAACAATACCGAGCGATATTCGATATTTTGATAATTTATGTTATTTTTTACGTAATTTTTTCAAATTAGGTATTTGAAGTTCGTAATTGGTACAACTTCCTAGCAAAGAAAAGTATTATCTTCGTATATCCCACATATGATGGTAGTATCCGATATTCGGTATGTCCTTATTTTTTCATAGACAAGTTGAATGGAGGCAATTTTTATTGTTTTTTCATCATTGCCTTTTCTGCGATTTTTTATTATACTTGTGTATAAAAATAAAAACACAGAATTAATTGCAGTAGGAACAGACAACGAATGACATCTAGAACACATGCCTAAAGTAAATTCGGACTATTTCCGATTTTATACACATTTTTAAACAGGACTATCACAAGATTGATATTATGAGTTCGCAATAGCCATCGCTTGCTCTATAGATATTTGGCTATATATGTCCATGTTTTCGTATAGCTCCCTATAGTACTACACCCCGAAAAAGTTACAAAATTCTTTCAAAAGGTGGAGGATATTTGAGAATGGGCTACCCCGAACTTAGCTGATTTTTTACTTGTTAATATTGTATATTATTTCCTATTTAATATATTGTATACATATTGGGTCTGTCAATCCCTGAAATTGAACTGTTTGATGCCATATGTTCTCTTCACGCCATCTGTCCGTGAAATTGTGAATTACTAAAATAAAATTGTCGGCATTGCTTGGGGTTTGTCATTAGTGAGTAAACAAAATACGGAAGTCGATAAGACTGTGCTGCAAGTGGTGTGTGTCTTAACTAATATGAACAATAACTTCAAACATCTTCACAGGGTGGTTGACCGTCGACTCTGTTTTACTGTAAATGTTGTAAACTTGTTGTAAATTATACCAGTATGGCTTTTTAAATTCATATAAATCAAAATTCGCCTATACGAAAATATCGTGGAACTAAAGGCATTTAGGTTTAAAAATGTATTTCATTTAAATATATAATAGAGTTATCAAAGTCATAATACCTTTCGGGTACAAAAATGGCTCTGAGTAGTCTGAGCAAGCCTTATTTGTTAAGTAGATGGCTGAATGCTAGGGAGAGACACTTAAATCCGAAAACAATACCGCTTAACGGACATTGGTACGATTCTTCAGCAGAAGTCATCGCAATCAAAGAGCATCTACTGTTCTAGTCAATTTGCTTATTTTTATCCAAAGCATAACTACGAAAAATATCTTAATATAGACATATGAAATTCGAAATTTTCCTCAATTATCTGTAGCATTTCATAACTTAGCTTTAGATAGAAATGCTTTATAGTAAATATCAAAAATCAAGAGGCACATTTATAGCCAAAAGAAATTACCTATTTTTTATGCAAAACACTGATAAATCGACATTTAAATTATCAATGTTATACTAAAATATAATTCCCATCTCCATACAACTATATTATTTATAAATCAAAATATACAATTGGAGAAGTTAAATTGAAGAAGGTACATTTAGAAATAAGCAGAGATGGTGTATGATCCTGCTTTAGGATCAATATTATAAGTTTCCGATAGTTAGAGATATATAATTTGCTCACTAAGATTAAGAAAAAATTTTCATCCTGAGTGTGATTATCAAACTAGGCAGGCAGATTTGGCAGAAAATTGAACTGAAGGTATCACATATTAGCATAAATTTTATAATAACTTTTTATAAATGTTTATACAATTTTTCAAAGAAATGTTTTTTTTTTTTTTTTTTTTTTTGAAAATGCCATTTTTTGGCAAATTGAAGTCCGACAATCAAAGAGGTACATTTATACCCAAAAGAAATGACCTATTTTTTTATGCAAAACACTGATGTCTCAAATTACATCCAATTTATGAGTTCATGAGGCTTTACCTAAATATGAATCGTTTTTCATATCATGTTAGAGTCATATGTAAATTGGTTTTTTACATTTTATGTTTGCTTTAACATTCTTTAAAGCGCTTACAACCATTTTTAAAAATTAATTATAAATATGATTCTAGCATTATATGTAATCGACCTTTAGGAGTTTAGTAGAAGATAAGGAGTCAAAACGCTAGGTAACACATGATATTAGAGTCATACGTAAGTGACTGTTTGTCACGATTATCTATAGCATACTTTTAGATACATTTTATAATATATATGCCAAATATATCAAGATATGACATAATCGCGATATGGAACTTCAAAGTTAAAATATTCTAGAATCCTGATAAAATGTTATAACGAGAAAGAAAATTAAATTTAAAATTATGAAAAGACCGATTAAAGATTATCTAAAGTGTGTTTTTCAAAATTTATATTTTACATTTTGGTAAGGTGCTCCCAGTAAATTTTAAATTCATAAATAACGCTAATTTCTATACTCTGAAACACTTGCATTTTAAATTCTGGGGTGCGTCTAAAAGTATACCATTAAAATGCTACAGATAATTGCGGAGAAATTCACTTTACATACGAATCTAACATTATGTGTAATCTAGCCTTACGGGCCTGCCTCTGTATGACAATTCGAAAGTGAATTCGAATTAAAGATACCGTTCCAAATATGATTTTCACATTATATATGGAAAAGAAGTAAGGAAAGGTCAAAAGTCGGGCGAGCCCGACTAATGATACACTACACCACTATGCGTATTTATTAGAGTTCCAGAAACAAACAAAAAAAAAAATACTTATAGTTGGAATTTATGTGAAGTAGATTATACCAACTATGAACCTTATTTGAATGCGTAATATGGCTTCTGAGTAGTTGCATTTTGGGAACTATATCCGACTCTGAATCGATTTTCAACAAATTTTACGGAGGCTTTTGTGTCTCTAGTACCAAACAAGTAAGCAAAGGCTACAGTCGAGCGGGGCCGACCGTTGAATACCCTACAACACTGTAATAAACAATACAGTTTATATAGGCAAGATACTCGAAAGAATTCCACAAGATATTGTGTTAATTAATTAATCTTCGAATAATAGCAACTTAAACGAATTTGCTCATTTCCAATTTATGGGTAGATGTTGCACGTAAATGGTTTTCCTAGATCTGGAACCAATGTTTCCCAAGGACCTATTATCTCTCAGAAGTGGCAAAAGATTAACATTTATTATTGGTTTTTGACTGAAACGCATCTATATGAGATACAGACATTTGAATATATTCTTCAACGAAATCAGCGTTAACGAAATAGTCAGAAGTGCGTCTTTCCTGTATTTGTGAATTCTCCAAAAAGTCACTGGAATGGACATTTTCGTATTTAGTCTACAAAAGTTGGCAAACTATTTCACACATTGAATATTTTTGGATGGCCATCCGAAACTGCTTGGCTTTTACAATGTGCGGAAGCCCCCATTCAAATGTGCGTGAGGATCGGGCGATAATTACTATCTGTTGACAATTTTGCAGTTTTTTGGTCCATTTCAACCCCTAAATATATGGCGATCATCTCCAAAAAGAGTAGGCTTCTATTCTGACCCTCATCTGATCCCCATGCAAAATTTCGTTAGGATCGGGCCATAAATGCGATCTGTATATGATATCCTGATATCCTAACTACTTAGTTTTGTTAGCTGTAGAAATATTACCAAATGTTTAATTCAAAATGAAAATATGCCAAAAATATGACAAAATTGAAAAAATATGAAAAATGTTACAAAATCAATATTTTAATCTTTAGAGAGATATTTTTATGCGATTTTTTTAGACGTTTTTTCTTTCCTAACAAGAGACCATTCTGAATTAATGAGAACTGTCGAAATCAGTTCAGCCGTTCTCGACATATAAGAGATCTTTCAAGCATATCTTCTTTGATAGACATATATATCGCACATATTTTGCTATACATCCGATTTGTTGGATGTTAACATCAATGTAAAGGTCAGAAGTAACCTTATCATGGCTTTGTGATTACGCCGGGATTTAAAATATTCACGGTTTAATGAAAAATTTTGAATTTTTTCAACACAAAAGATATGGTCTATTTTACCCGCTAAATATTATCTGATGACCATCCAAATTGGTAGGCTTCTTCCCCGCCCTAAACACTAGCTACATGCGAAATTCCGCGTTGATTGGTCAATAATTGCGACCTGTATAGCTACTGCAAACTCCGACATTTTTTCAGTATTTGGTCCATTTAAACCCCTAAACATTTGGCGATCATCTCCAAAAGAAATAGGCTTCTATTCTGACCCTAACCCCACCTCCATTTTAAATTTCGTGAAGATCGGACCATAATTGCGACCTGTAGAGTGATTACAAATTAACATGGACAGACGGACAGACGGACGGACGGACATACATAGCTAGATCGACTCAGCTCGGCGAGCTAGGAAGATCCATATATACTTTCCTATATGGGAAACCAATATTTCGAGGTGTTACATAAATTCTGGCCCAATCAAACTTATAATACCCCCAACACATAGTGTTGTAGGGTATAAAAACATATAGTGCATGATATGACTTCGATAAAGATTATATTACAAAATATCTATTCCAGCAATAGATATATCGGACCGAGTTTCACAAAATGGAATATGAAAAAATCTATCCAATTTGGGCTGATATTACATATATGGTGAACAATAACTTTGAAATCGGATGAAGATGTATATCGAAGGTATATAAAGATCTGAACCGATCTCGAAAACATTTGATAGAGGTATTTTCGAGCTGTATCTGATGTCGAGTACATATTACGTATGTGAGTGACTTTAACACTAAATCGAATGAAACATATATATGGAGCTATAGCTATGTTTGAACCAATTATCACCAAATTTGAAGTATTTATTTCTAGGATAATTCCATTGGAATTGCCAAGATTCACTTCATTTGGGCTGATATTAGCGGATAAAGATATTCATGGAAGCTATATCCAAATCTGATCCGATCCAGGCAAAATTTTGGGAACTTATTTCTGAGCTGTATCTGATATCTAATACCAAAGATCATTGTTGTGGAGTGCATATTACTCATGAGAGGTATTTAAAACCCCAAATCGGACGAAACATATATATGGGAGATATAGCTATATCAGAACCGATTTTCACCAAATTTGAAGTACATACTTCTGGGTTGATTGTGGTCGGAAGTGTCAAAAATTCTTTCCATTTCGATGGACATTAACTATCTCTTGCACAATAAACCTGAAGTCGGTCGAAAATATATATCTAAATTTGAACCGATTTTTTTCAATAGGGTTCGTCCTTGGGCCAAACGAATATTGTTTGAACAATTTCCTCTCAATTGGATAATTAATGCGACCTGCAATTTGTTCACATAAATACATGGACAGACGGACGGTTAAACGGACTGACATGCATAAATAGACTCAGAAAGTGATTCTATGAAGTAACTGTGGGCCTATCTCGCTTCATTCTCCATGTTACAAACAAATGCATAAAGACATAATACCCTTATCGCTATGTGGTGTAGGGTATAAAAAAGAATTTAAAACTTAACTGCCCGAACAGACCTTCGATAAATCGACATTTAAATTATCAGAGTTATACTAAAATATAATACCCATCTCCATACAACTATATTATTTATAAATCAAAATATACAATTGGAGAAGTTAAATTGAAGAAGGTACATTTAGAAATAAGCAGAGATGGTGTATGATCCTGCTTTAGGGTCAATGTTATAAGTTTCCGATAGTTAGAGATATATAATTTGCTCACTAAGATTAAGCAAAAAATTTTCATCCTGAGTGTGATTATCAAACTAGGTAGGCAGATTTGGCAGAAAATCTAACTGAAGCTATCACATTTTAGCAATTAATTTTATAATAATTTTTTTTATAAATGTTTATACAATTTTTTAAAGAAATATTTTTTTTTTTTTTTGAAAATGCCATTTTTTGACAAATTGAAGTCCTGACAATCAAATTTGTCTAAAGTTAACTTATCCCCGAATTCGGCTATAGTTCTCTCTGACTAAAGGCTACTTTAAAGATAACTCAGAAAACTTTCATAGTACCAACTTCATAGAACCCATGAATTGTCAATGGGCAAATCAATAAGGATTCTTCAATTCAACTTCTCCTTTCAAGCTACAAAAGATATAGGGACGAGAAAAGCAAAAGCATGCGGGTGATAGGAAATGGTGCACAAAAGTTATTCAAACACACACCTCCAATACTTCTACCATATTTCAGTGGGCGCTTTTTGCGTTTTCCGCCTTCCTCCAGAACATCAAAATCGCTCAGTGCATCCAACAGTCCCAGCGATAAATGGTCCGTTGATGGTTCTTGTTCAACGACTACGGTTGTAACGTCGTCGCCCTTCTTTCGTTTACGTCTCTTATCTTTAAGGGGTTTGCCCTTTCTCTTAGCCGGTTTCACTTTGTGGACAACTTCCTGAACATGATGTTCAGCTTCTGCTAATTGATGTTCTAACGGTTGTATAACCAATAGATTAGCAGCTTGTGATGCAATGTCATGTTGGCTGCCTTTTTTCTTGTTCTTATTTCTGTTGCCCTTCTTCCTCTTGAAACGATCGTTGGCATCTTTTAGCTCGTCCGTGGTGTGCTGATCGCCATTATCGTGCGATTCAATTTCAATGAATTCATTGCCATTGGATGCATTGTCATTGATGATGGCGGTATTTTTTGAATCACCCTCGTCCTCTTCATCATCGTTGTCATTATCAGTTTCATCTTCGTCATCATCATCATCATCACCATCGCCTGCTTCGTCATCATTTTCCGTATCATCAACTTCATCGTTTTCACTGGGTGCTTGATCGTTTTGTATATCGTTGTGTACTTTAAAACTTTGACCATAATCATATTCTCGCCCAAGAAATCTAAATGAAAAAAATTGTTTTTATTTTTCGAAGGTATATTTGTGGCATATTGGCATTCTCTTACCCATCTAAAGATTCCGATAGGTACTCCTTCATGTAGTTGGTACCAATTTCGATTTTCTTTAAAATTGTGGATGGTTTCTCTTTGATCACTAATTCGGAGGCACTGTATCCACGTCTCTCCAACGTTGCATTTAGTTGCTGATCGGCTTCAACTGGAATTGGAAAAAATTTAATTTAGAAAAATTAATAACATTTATTAAATATGTATAAATTTTTTCTATTAATTTTTTTTAAAGATAACGTATGGCAACGTGGAATCCCTCTGTTTTTTAGATGGTACAACTCCCCTAGAAATTTTCTATCTAAAACTATTTCAACGTCTCCATATGTGAACCCAAGAATACAAGAGTGACCAGAGGCCATTTACCCAATACCGAATAAAATTCAATTTAGGACTTTTCGAAAAAGTAAATATACGTTTCCAAATCTAAAGTACATATTGTGAAAACTACCTCCATATCACAATCCTACACTCCGCCAGTATTGTTAACTTCAAATTTCAGGATTCCAGCTCCATCCGGTCCCTCAAATTCAAATTGTACAAAATTTAGTACCGTTTAAAACTTTTCGTATACATGATACACATACTTCCAAAATTACCTCCTTACATCCTCCAAATGCAGAACATTTTAGTACTTTTGGTACACTCCTTCGATTACACACTCTATCAGTGGCCCTCACTTCAAGTTCTACCTCTACAGGTTCGTCAGAAATAAAGGGTAGCATATTTAACACATTTTAGAACTTTTCGTACCATCCTAGTACGAATTTCCAAAAACCTAGCCTTATCTGATACCCTCGGACCAAAAATGACCCCTACCTAATTTCAAGACGATAGCTTCAGTCGTTTCGTCTGGGAGTTGATGAATCATTAAGTCAGTCAGCCGTTTCGTCTGGACGTTGATCAATCATAAAGTCAGTCAGTCACGCAATATCTCAGAAGTTCGACTCACGGCGAATCTATCATTCTGGCTTCTTAATAATATACTATGCAATTTCTCAAAAAGAATTCTCCCACCCCATTTTTGATCCCTTTACTATGTCACAATGTAATCGGTTCCGCTTAGTTGAACTAAAGGACTTTACTATAGCAACAGAGTATTTTTCTTGCCATTAACTTTTGCAGACCCCCAATATAATTTCCTCAAACTTAAGCTAGTAAAAACACATAAATCATCTAAACATTGCTACCACGTCTCTTTTGGCATTGACAGACACTCGTCAATTATCACTGTCACCACAAAACAGACCATGGACAATGAGACAAGCCGACACTGGCGTTTAACTCCTCTTTATGAGTTGAACATTATATATGTTAGCCAGTGTGCGCATGCGCATAAAAATACATAAATCGTTTCCGAGATACATTGTAAACAAAGATGTAATAACTCTATTTAAAGAGGACGGCTAACTCATTGCAGATCTTTTTTTCCCCACATCAAAAGCAATTTTATTGCACAATTTAAAAAATTAAATATCCAACAGATTACACAATAGCGACCGCAACTTACCTTTCAACTTTTGCCACTGCGAGTGCAGCTCATTGTCCCAGATATCCAAAATACGACCAGATTGTTGGCGTGCACAAGACCAGGGTTCCGCTCGTATTGGGCATAATACTAAATCTAAGTATGGTGATACTTCTGAAAAGAAAGGAAAATGAAACCATAACATCAAAGTAGGGCTTTACGATATTTTTACACTTTTTAATTGTGCTATGTTTATAACTATTTATGGCATTTAAAGAAGAGGTAAGTAAATCATTTACTTTGGTTACGCTTTGTTTAATGAAATTCCAGTTCGGCTTTGTAATGCGTGTGTGCATAGATGTAAAAGCAAGGCAAAAACAACTGCCAGTCTAAGGGGAAACTGCATGCGCCTAACGTTATTGGATCTTCGCTGCAGCATCGTTTCCAAGCTGATAAGTAAATAAACATTTGGAGAAAGTTGTGTTTATTTGGTCGGTTGATTGCCGCCGTCTCTATGCCTTCGTATCTCTCTTTTGGAGTTGCCTAATTTTTAATGCTATTGTATTCCACTATTCTCAATAAAATAATTGTCATGGCATGCCTTGTTAGCACGTAATGCGATTTAATGATGTTTTCAAACTGTGCTTAATTTGTTGCCAATCTGAAATATAGTTATCAAATCGCTGAGGACACAATTTTAATACACACCTCGTAAAGCCTTATTTATTTGAATTTTGCATACATAGTTACATACGTATTTAGAGTGCATATAAGACGTAAAGATTTACAGCACCGTTTTGAGAGAATTTTACAATTTTTTGGGTCCCATATTTCACAAATTTACAGCGAAGTGCAAATTTTTTCAGATATAAACAAGGTTTAACAGAGATTTATGACATTTTCTCATGGTACAGATTGAGTATAAAAAGATTTTAGATTTTATGAATTAGAAAATATTGATCCACTCCCTCGGTATCATCCCAATAAAGGAAAAATAAATATTTTGAATAATCAAGTCAAAATATATTTTATTATCAGACATAAGCTGAGGGTATGTATGTGTCGACCAAATCGACTGATATATTTTAACTTGTTAACCGTATTTTCAATAAAGGACGAAAACACAACTTTATTGACTCGCTCGCAATTTCGTTCAAAATAATTCTCTTAGAGGTGTGAACTTGCTGGGGGTACAGTTTAATGCGGGCTATAAAACTTGAAAGCTGTGAGAGCCGAACTTATTTATGTGTAAATACAGGGAGAGATAAAAAAACTGCAACAAAGTCAAACGCCATAATTTTCAAATTTTTCTTAATTTTATTGAATGAAAGCAAAAAATGTAGGAAATAGTATCAGATTTTAGCATAAGTTTAGATTTGTTCGAATTTGTCACCTTTATGTCACGAATTATGGCCTTCAAACGGTCAATGAAACCGTCACACGCTATCCGAATGTTGCACTGCGGTATTTTGATCCATTCCCGGCGAAGTGCTTGCTTGAGGTGATCGACACTTGGTATTTTTTAGTGCCAATCTTGCATTCCAAAATACTCCAGACACAATAGTCCAACGGATTGGTATCCGGAGATTTTGATAGCCATTGTGCGCTGGAAATGAAGCGAGGAACCTCATTTTGTAACAATTCTTGGGTGGCGCGTGCTGAGTGCGATGGTGCTGAGTCCTGTTGGAATGTCCAAGGTCTGCGGCCAAAATGTTTGCGTGACCAAGGCTTTAATACACCCTCCAGAATATTTTAGCGATAATATTCTGATGCCACGGTTGATTAATACGAGCGGAGAGCGACCATTCGGCTGTTATGGCGGCCCACAACATCACCATGACCGGCGCTTGAGTTCTGGTAGCCAACCGAAGGTGCACATTTTCAGCTGACCTCTTTGGCAAGTAAACTCGATCATTTTGTTTGTTTACAAACTGCTGGACAATGAATATTTTCTCAAATTCGGCAGTTCACCACTTTCGGACAAACGAAGCAACTCTTTACCTCTTTTTATTCATTTTTTTTTTTTGCTGTGTAAGTTCTTCCACTTTTTGGAATTTCAATGGCTTTTCAATATTTGCCGAATGGAATATTGCGATATGTTCAGCTCATGAACCATTTTTCGGCCACTGCGATGCGGGTTTCAATCAAGTCGCTTCTTTACTTTTCGAACCATTTCTGCTGATGTTGCTGTTTTCTTCCGTCAACTACCTTGACGTCGAACTACGCTACCAGTATCACGGTAACGAACGATGGTACGAGACACGAAAGATTTATTCATATTTAAATGGTGGAGTGCTCCAACGATAGCCACTTGTGGTTTTCCAGTCAAATATAAAGAAATCACACTATCACGCTTGAATTCCATCACGAATAACTTTTCTTCTGGAAAATTCTCAACAAAATGCTTTTGTACGCTTGTAAACAATATAATGAGCTGTCACTGGAATAATTTTTACAGCTGTCGGACGAGTGGTTTAGAAATGGCAACAGTCTGAATTTGGTTGCAGTTTTTCATCTCACCCTGTATAGCACCCTACAAATTGATATCGCCACCATTGATATTTTTCAAAAGCATAACTTCCCTACATTGCTTGCAACGCTGGGCCTCTTCGATTTAAATGAAAACAGCAAAAACTCAAAAGATTTTATCACTGCAAGTTTTTATAAGCAAACCTTGATAGATTGAAAAGATTTTACTGTCATCACATGACATTTTGTGGGAAATGTTATTGTAGGTGCGCGATCATATTTAAAATTGCTAACATTTTGCACATTTTCACTATTTGCCTCAATATTCCCAAGTTAGTAGTTCCATCTCAGTGAGAGACAGACTGAGGAAAACTAACAACAACCACAAAAAGGAAAATCATTGTTACTGATGTTTTCACGAACCGCTGTTTGCTTTGAAGCTTTCACTGCACAGATAACTGCAATTGTGGTTGTGAAGTGATTTTGATTTTGACTTTATTTAATCTGGTCCATATATCGTATTAAGCGGAATCAAATGCGCAACAAATCGAAATGAAATTGAAAGAAAAAAAAATATTTTGGTAAGGCATTGCCTGCAGCTATTGGCAATGAAAAGTTGAAATTATTTTTAATTTTGTTTTTCTCTTATATATGGTGATGACCTTGTGGGGTAATAATGACAATCTCTAGACGAGTCACGTTTTCCCAGAAGTGTTGATTGTAAAGTTTCGATATAAATTGTGTTTAATTAATATCCTCAATACTTTGGCGAAATGTCAAATGTATAAAAAACAAGTTAAAATGTATCAGTCGCTTTTACCGACAGATGTATACCCTCCGCAAAATATTACATTACTTAAATATATTTTGACTTATGTTATGATCATTCAAATTGTTAACCCTCTATGGAGTAGGTTCTGAGGGATAGGGGCAATATAAGTCCATATTCATCTCGGGTTTCTGGTCGGGATAAATATTTAGATATAGCAAGCTGTAAAAAATCGGGGACTTTTTCGCAAGTTATGACCGATAAAAGTACTGAAAATTGTGACCCATTGTGGGTGAGGTACCAGAAGGGTTTCGCGTATATATATCATCTTCACAATAGATCTTGTGTTAGCAAAAATGTTTGTGTATGTGAAATTTGAAGAGTGTTGGATGCTTATTTCGCTTTCTTTGAGCGTTTTGTTTGCCAAAATCTTGAACCCTATGTGGAGGAGGTATCAGAAGAAATGGTTCGATCTCGACTTGTGATAGTAATAATAATGGGATATGAGAAATAAGAAGCGAACCGAGTGCTTATTTCGGATTTAATGATCGTTTTGGTTATTCAAAACTTTGACTCTTTGTAGGGGAGGTACCAGAAGGAATAGTCCGATCCCTGTTATCTTTATAGCAGATCTTGTGTTGATGGAAATATTGAGATGTACCAAATCTGAATGGCATCGATGTTCATGGGTATTCAAAATGTTGACCCTTTGTGGGGGAGGTACCAGAAGGAGTAGACCGATATATTTTTATCTTCACATCTTCGTGATGTGTGCAATTTGGAGACAATCGGACATTTGCATCACATTTTATAAGAGTTATAATTCTACAAAAATTTAATCCTTTGTAGGGAAGGTACCTGTTGGAGTAGACCGATATTGTCCGTTTTCGCACCTGACCTAGCACTGATACAAATATTAGGATTTGCAAAGTTGGATTAACCTTTCGCCTTTTGTGCAGATTGTTTTCGTTTGGTTTTGGGTATTCAAAACGATGACCCTTTGTGGGGGAGGTACCAGACGGAATGGCCCGATCTCTACCATCTTTATAACAGATCTTGTGTTGAAGAAAATATTGAGACGTGCCAAGTCTGAATGGGATCGGGTGTTAAATTCGTGTTTTATGAGCTTCATAAATATTCAAAGTGTTGACCCTTTGTGGGGGAGGTACCCAAAGGATAGGACCGATATATTCCGCCTTCAAACCCGACCTTGGATTAATAAAAGTATTATGATGTGTGTAATTTGGAGACAATTGGGCACTTTCATCATGTATTATAAGAGTTATAATTACTCAAAATGTTAACCCTTTGTGCGGGAGGTACCTAATGAAGTGGACCGATACTGTCAATTTTCGCACCTGACCTAGGACTGATGCAAATATAAGGATTCGCAAAGTTGGAGCAAAATCGAATTATCCTTTCTTTTTCTGCACAGTAAATTACTTTCTTTGAAAATGTGGACATTTTGTGTGGGAGGTATCAAAAGGAGTGGACCAATATTGCCCATCTCCAAACTCGATCTAAGTTTGACAATAATATTACGATGTACCAAGTTTGGATCAAATCGGGTACTCGCTTCGAGGGTTATCGGGCGCACCAACCAGCTAGACGGACGAATGGACATCGCTAGATTGCCTCCAAATGTCCTGAAATGGATCCAAAGAGTCCTAGGGTATAAAACCGTTATTACGATGGGGCACGTTCTGGCCGTATCAAATGATATATACCCTCTCTAGCCAATATGGCTGAGGGTATAAAAAATTAATGGCTGCTGAGCATACAGTTTAAAAGTGGTTATACGGGGTTGTCCATATTCGACGGACCCATCTGGCAACGCCATAACTTTTGACAGAGATGTCACATCGCTTAGTGACATACCGCGTTTGAAGCGTCAGTCCAAGCAGATTTTTACCATGAACCAATACACGCCACGCGAGCGCTCTGAAATAGTTG
This sequence comes from Musca domestica, assembly GCF_030504385.1. Classification (NCBI taxonomy): domain Eukaryota; kingdom Metazoa; phylum Arthropoda; class Insecta; order Diptera; family Muscidae; genus Musca; species Musca domestica. Next base: position 5,098,925 of record NW_026712296.1, on the reverse strand, counting down.
AAATTTACATTCAACAGAAGAAGTCAATTGTGAAAACTCAACGTGCTTTTAAAACATTAAAAAATGTGAGAAGTGCGCCTTCTAAGAACACCATTAAGCCAGTGTTGAGAGGTCCCCAAGAACATTCCAAAAACGCCGTTCTCAGCAGTTGGGCATGGCTCGGTCCACTTTACAACGGATTATTCGCATTGATTTGCATTTGTTCCCGTACAAAATTTAATTGACGCAAAGAATGTTGCCTGCGGACAAGCCTCGTCGATTGGAATGGGCCCATGGGTCCGTCGAATATGGGCAACCCTGTAGCTCCCATATATAGGATTCCGATGTTAATATCCCATTCGATTTCAGTTATAACGTGACTAACAAAAATTCCATGTCCTGTAGACCCAATCCGAATTTTGTCTTTCTTTCTTTTTAAATGATGAGGCTATTCTACTCCCACCTACATCGTTTTAAAAAAACTTAACAGCTTAAAGCTTTTCCTAGAAAATGTTCCATCATATTTCACTTTCCACTCATACAATATAAAAGAAGGTGATTTGGGTGAACAGGAAAAACCAACACTTTTCAGATATCCTCATTAATTTTCCGCCCAGTAGCATGGATGGTAAGCCATGGCAAAGATACACAACTGCAACCTTAATTGCATATAACTACCAACTGTTTTTCACAAAGCATCAAAAATTGTTGGAAAAAAACTTTACACCAGCAACTGTTTACCCAGAGTACAGGTTTATCTCTAAGGTTACAAGTCAAATCATTAGGTTACAGCAACCAGCCAGCAACAGCAACATCGCTTCGTTGAAGATTCCAAACAATGTTTTTATAGCCACACCAAAACAAAAAGGTTCCAGTAACTAAACAATGGATTCTCTGTTGTCCTTGCTTTGTGTCAATGCGAGGAAAAATTATGGATACTGCCAAAACATGTCTTTGTTGTTGTTGTTGCTGTTGATTTCCCACAAAATGTCATTTACATTCAGTGTTTGATGTTTGTGTTATTGAAAATCCTGAAGTGAAACCCGAACTTTTGCTTTTTTGTTGTTTTCGCTTTCTCCCACTTTGTATTGAGAATCATGACGATCACCATTGAAATGAACATCACTTCATGTAATAAAATTTCAACATTGTTTCTATTTCGTATCGTATTTTTTTCCATGAGTCTCATTTGAATAACATCACCAAAAACAAGTTAAAAACTATCAGTTGGTTTTGCGATTATTCGATTATTTAAATATATTTTTACTTCTGTTATGACTATTCAAATTGTTGATCCTCTATAGAGTAGGTTTGGGAGGAATGGACCAATATTGTCCATTTCATATCGAACTTAAATCATATCGAAATGATATAAGTATTGCGACTTGCCAGATTTGGACTATATTGGTTACGTCCTTCTCATTATATGATATATGTGCAAATTTTTGGAAATTGCGTGAGGTAACAGATATAGTCGACGGATGTATTCCCTTTTTATACTTCATCTAATACAGATACAAATATTGGTACGTACAAATTTACAAGAAAGTCGAACATTTGTATCGAATTTTATGCAAAATAATAAATTCTATATTCAACTCAGGTTTCTGGCTCAGAAAATATTTATTTATAGCAAGTTGTAAGGAATCGCAGACTTGTTTCGAAAGTTATAACAGATAAAAGTATTTGAAAATTGTGACCCTTTGTTGGTGAGGTACCAGAAGGGGTTTGCAAATGTATATCATCTTCACAAGATATATTGTGTTAGCAAAAATATTTGTATGTGTGAAATTTGAAGAGAGTTGGATGCTTACTTCGCTTTCTGTGAGCGTTTTCATTTTCAAAATCTTGAATCCTGTGTGGGGGAAGTACTAAAAGAAATGGTCCGATCTCTACTATTTTTATAAAAGATCTTGTGGATGTTAATTTCGCGTTTTATAAGCTTCATGGATATTTACAATGTTGACTCTTTAAGGAGGAGGTACCAGAAGGAGTGGACCTATATATTCCATCTTCACACCAGACCTTGGGTTAATTAAAATATTGTGATGTGTGCAATTTGAAGACAATCGGACTCTTACATCACATTTTATAAGAGTTATAATTATTCCAAAAGTTGACAACTTGTGGAAGAGGTACTTGATGGGGTGAAGCAATATTGTCCGCTTTCGCACCTGACCTAGCATTGATGCAAATATTAAGATTCGCAAAATTAGAGCAAAATCGGATTATACTTTTTATATATGTGCAGACAAAATTTTTTTTGGATATTTCAGCATTTTGTGTGGGATGCACAAGAAGTAGTGGGCCGATATTGCCGATGGACCAAATCGGATACTCTTTCCCTTTGAGTGTTATCGTGCGCACCAGCCAGCCAGCCAGCCAGACATACGGACGGACACCTCTAGATCACCTCCAAATGTCCTGAAATGAATTTGGTCTAAAGAGACCTAGAGTCTGAAACCGTTATTTCGATACATTTGATACATTTTGCCCTTACCAAATGATATATACCCATAGCCATATGGCTGAGGGTATAAAAATTATTTAAAATTGCACACACACACAATGATCCTAATACGAAAATTTATAATTTCAACACTATTCCAACTCTCCAGACCGAGCAAGACGTATTTTCAAAAACTCTTAATTATCTAACTCCTGTTACCCTTATTTCAAAATTCATAACTTCACACTTACATCAAATTAAGTACCATTTTGTAGTTTTCATACACGTTATAGTACGATATCCAAAATTCACCACCCTATCTAAATTCTACACACAGTCGCAGTGATTCCTATACAAATGTTCACCACTCTAGCATGTTCCTATTTTCTGTAGCAAATTTAGTACATTTCATAAACGTCATGGTACACTGTTTCAAATTCGCCCTCTCATCGCATTCACAGTAATCCTAAATCCAAAATGTATAACTCCAGTTCTATTTCCACACCATTTTCCAAATTTAGTACCATTTAGTACCTCTTTATGTCAAACGCATACACAACATTCCATCTTTATCCATTCGCCCAAAGCTCAATTGTACCAAATATAGTACCATTTAGTACGGTTGCTCGCACTTAATACACATTTCCACAATCACCTCCTTATATAAACCCTACTGTCCACGAAATGATCATTCAATTTTGTGCAAACTTTGCAAATCACAATATTTGTATCAGTTCTAGATCAGGTGCGAAAATAAACAATATCGGTCCACTCATTACAGTAATTCTGCTAAGACAAGATCGGGTGTGAAGATAGAATATGTCGGTCCACTCCTTCTGGTACCTCCCCACAAAGGATCAAAATTTTTAAATAACTATGAAGCCTATAAAACGTGCAGTGAGCATCCGATTATTTTCATACTTGGCACATTCCACATATTTCTGTTAACACAACACACACTTGGCGTGAAGATGGAATATGTCGGTCCACTCCTTTTGGTACCTCCCCCACAAAGAGTAAACATTTTGAATAACCAAAACGCTTATAAGTACGTAGTAGGCATCCGATTTCCTTCAAATTTCACACATCCCAATATTTCTACTAACATGAGATCTGGTGTGAATATGATAAGTATCGGCCCACCCCTTCTGGTATCTCCACCAAAATAGGGCACAAAGGTCATAAAGGGCAAATCGGTTATATCGGTAGTAAAAATTGTACATTGCAATTCTAGAACAAAGCTATAATGTGTAACCTTTTTGGTAGAAATATTTTCAAAGGTTAAATTAACTTTTGCAAATACATATTTCCTAATGATATTCGAGGATTTTAGCCATAATTTAAAAAAAATTGTTTTTAATAATTTGTACAATAAAACATTTTACCACTAAATCAACTGTTCATATTGTAAGAATACCTTATTCATCGTTGTAATTTTTTCACTCAAATAAAAGTATTTCACTATCAAGTCTCATATTTAATATTTAACCCTACAACCCAACAATCTACCCACTCCCCAAACTTTCTAATTTACATTTGCCATTTTCCAAAAATATCTCACAGCGAACAAAATATGTACCAATAAATTACATTTATCTTACATTCAAATTATTTTAAAGTTACCTCCGAAAAGGTTGTTGTTGGGCAAAATTTATTAAATCAATAAAAACCCATTTTGCATTTGGGGAAAAGTCTAGTCTTTGCAGCTACTTCAGCAGCAACGTTTTACAAAATTATTTAAATAACTATGGCCAAATGCTTACCGCAAAAATGTAGTCCTACAATTTCCGCCTCGCAAGAAAATATAAATAAATTATAGTTTTGCCCTTAAGTACCAATGGCATTTATTTGATGACTTTAACCCACAACTTTCACTGCTTGTAATAAAATCGATGACAAATAAATCAAAAAAAATCAATTCAACTCAAAAGCAGATACGAAGGCACGAGACTCAAACTGTGTATTGAAAAGAGGTGGAGGTGGTATTGTTGGCCAATCTGTTATTCATTCAGAGCCAACGATCGAAGAGCTTTATTGAATACCAAACCGAACTGAAAACAAGTTAAATTCACAATAGCTAATGCCGTTCTTTGGGTAGATCTTCCATGTGAATATTAATAAAATATTCTTCTGTTATAAATGATAAATTTAGAAAAGTTATATTTTGTGAATAGTATAGTTGTAATTTTGAAATATCCGTTACAATATATTAACATAATAAAGTTTTTAAGCTTATAATAAATCCCAAAAATGAATATGGAATAGAATATATGACATATTTCTGTTTTTTTGGTATACCGTAGATAACAACAGCAACTAAAATTAATTTATAAAAATAATATCTGGAACATAGGAGCAACCGAATGTTCTATCACTTCAGCAAATCAATGCAAATTTGTATAGAGTTTTTTTATACCCAACAAAAATTTTGTTTGTGTTTGAGACGAATAACCCAATAAAAGTTGATGAAAACGAGCTGTTCTCTGTTTACATGTGGCTTAAAAAACTACAAAACAAGTAATAAATAACGTCGGCAAACGAAAAAAAAATATATTTTGGTGTCGATGTAGGACTTTAAACAACAAAAAAATTATAAAAAGTTAAAAAGTATCAGTCGGTTTTGCCGATAGATGTATACCCTCAGCCAATGCTCAATGATTTAAATATATTTTGACTACTGTTGTGAGTATTCAATTGTTTGTCCCTCTATGACTCAGGTTCTAAAGGAATGGGTCAATGCTGTCCATTTTGTATCGGACCTAAATAAATATGACATAAACATTGCGACGTGTTGGACTATATCGACTACTTCCTTCAATTTATATGAGATATGTGATAATTTTGAAAAAAGGTTGAAATGTGCGTGATGTACCAGATATAGTAGACCATAGTTTTCCATTTTCACGCTTCACCTTATACAGATAAAACAAGTAAGCAAAGGCTATAGTCGTGCGGGGCCGACCATGTGATACCCTACAACACTACAATATGTTAGAAACCCCCTTATGTCCATTCCATACATTTTGGAAGATTTCGCTTTTGGAATTATGTCACGGAGCACTGCCCAAATATTACCCTTAGCATTTAGACCAGGGACATCTGCCCAATATTTACGCACTCCGTCGAGCTGTTAGTTATTGTGGTCCATTTTACAGCTAAATATAATCCAATGGTCATCCAAAATTCTAGAATCCTTCCCTGTCCCTAACTCGCTTCTCAGGCGTGTCGATTGGCTTCAATTGTGTGATCAGGAGTTTTTTTCTGTTTTTGGTTAATTTGAGCACCGTAATATTTTGCGATCATCTCCATAAGCAAGAACCCACTCTGCATCTACGATATTTGGCTATATTCATCAATGAAATCAGCATAAAAATGCCAGAAGTTCGCCTTTTGTGTATTTCGGATATCGTCTGTAAGTAATGTTGGTATTTTTTTACACAAAAGTAGTGGTCCATTCTACCCGCTGTACTAAACTCTAATTTCGTGCAAGATTTCGTGTCATTTGGTTTATATTTGTGACCTTTATAACGGCTGCAAAATCAGAAACATTTTTAGTTTTTGGTCCAGTTTAACTCCTAAATATATTGCGACATCTTTGAAAAATATATACCTAACCCTTCTGAGCCTAACCCTACCCTTGTGAAAATTTTCGTGAGGATCGGACGATAATTGCAATCTGTATATAATAACCTCAACCTGTGTTGTAAGGTGAAAAAATATTACAAAATGTATACTTCGATATTATAAGTCAAATTGAAAAAATCGCGTGTGATAAAAATTATGAAAAATAAAAATAAAATAATAAAATGTCACAAAATACTACAAAATCTATAATAACACCATTATTGGCATCTTTTTGTGCGATTTTTTCAGATATAATACTTTTATGTCAAGAGGGCATTCTGAATTGACAAAATTTGTCAAAATCGGTCCAGCCATTCTTAAGATATAAGCATTCTAGCTGACATCCCCTTCCTTTGTATACATACATTTTATATATTTCGCTATATATATCCGATATATTTAATATCGGCATCTACGTAACGGTCAGAATTGACCTGTTCGTCTAAATATTACCCGATGACCATCAAAATTGAAAGACTTCTGCCCAGCCCTAAGCTCTAGTCCCGTGCTAACTTCCACGTAGATTGGTCTATAATTGCAACCTGTAGAGCAACTGCAAAATCAGGAAAATTTTCAGATTTTGGTCCATTTCAACCCCTAAATATTATGCGATTATCTCCAAAAGCAATAGGGTTCTATTCTGACCCAAACCCCACCTCCATTCTCCGTGAAGATCGGACCATAATTGCGACCTGTAGAGTGATTACAAATTAACATGGACACACGGACAGACGGACATACATAGCTAGATCGACTCAGCTCGGCGAGCTAGGAAGATCCATATATACTTTCCTATGTGGGAAACCAATATTTCGAGGTGTTACATAATTTTTGGCCCAATCAAACTTATAATATCCCCAACACATAGTGTTGTAGGGTATAAATATTGGTATGGGCAAGATTATTAGGAAACCGAACACTTATATCTAATTTTGTGCGAAACAAAAAATTTCATATTCATCTCAGGATTCTGGTTAATAGAAATATTTAGATATAGCAAGATGTAAGAAATCGCTGACTTTTTTCGAAAGTTATGACAGATAAATGTATAGAAAATTTAGAACCTTTGTAGGTGAGATACCAGAAGGGGTTCGCAAATATATATCATCTTCACAACAGATCTTATATTAGCAAAGGTGTTTGTATGTGGGAAATTTGAAAAGAGTTGGATGCCTATTTCTCTTTTTGTGAGCGTTTTGTTTTTCAAATCCTGATCGCTATGTGGGGGAGTTACCAGAAGAAATGGTCAGATCTCTACCATCTTTATAACAGATCTTGACGAAATTATTGAGATGTATGAAGTCTGAATGAAATCGGATGTTAATTTCGCGTTTTATGAGATTCATGGGTTTTTAAAATGTTGACCCTTTGTGGGGGAGGTGCCAGAAGGAGTGAACCGATATATTCCATATTCACAGCAGATTTTGTGTGAGTAAAAATAATGGGATGTGTGACATACGAAAAAAACCCGCACGCTTATTTCGGATTTTTTTTTTTTTTTTTTTTTTTTTTTTTATCTAAAGCTTTGGCCATTTGTGGGGGAGGTACCAGAAGGAATAGTCCGATCACTACCATCTTTGTAACAGATCTTGTGTTGACAGAAATATTTCGCGTTTTATGAGCTTCATGGATATTCAAAAAGTTGACTCTTTGTGGGGGAGGTACCAGAAGGAGTGGACCGATATATTCTATCTTCACACCAGACCATGGGTTAATAAAAATATTGTGATGTTTGTAACTCAAAGACAATCGGACCCTTACATCACATTTTTCAAAATGTTCACCCCTTTTGGGGGAGACACTAGATGCAGTGGACCGATATTATCCATTTTCTCACCTGATCTAGAACTTATTCAAACATTAGGATTTGCAAAATCGGATTATTCTTTCTCTTTCAGTGCAGTACAATATTTTTATTGAAAATGTCGATCTTTTGTGTGGGAGGTAGCAGAAGGAGTGAACCGATATTGCCCATCTCCGAACTCGATTTAAGTTTGATAGTGGGTTTAATAATGATATTACGATAATGATATTACGATGTACGAAGTTTGGACAAAATCGCACACTCCCTTCGAGAGTTTTCGTGCGCACCAGCCAGCAGTTTTGTAGCCATATGACTGAGGATATAAAAACAGACGTTATTATTCCTCCTTTTACATAATTCTCGTAAACCTTAAACAAATATTTTCCAAATACCTACGATTTCCAAAAACATAAAAAAGTGAAGTCGGTGTTTTACGAAAAAGGCCACAAAGCCATCACAAGGTTACTTCTGACCTTTACATTGATGTTAACATCCAACAAATCGGATATATAGCAAAATATATGCGATATATATGTCTATCAAAGAAGATATGCTTGAAAGATCTCTTATATGTCGAGAACGGCTGAACTGATTTCGACAGTTCTCATTAATTCAGAATGGCCTCTTGGCAGGAAATAAAAAACGTCTAAAAAAATCGCATAAAATATCTCTCTAAAGATGAAAATATTGATTTTGTAACATTTTTCATATTTTTTCAATTTTGTCATATTTTCATTTTGAATTAAACATTTGGTAATATTTCTACAGCTAACAAAACTAAGTAGTTAGGATATCAGGATATCATATACAGATCGCATTTATGGCCCGATCCTTACGAAATTTTGCATGGGGATAAGATGAGGGTCAGAATAGAAGCCTACTCTTTTTGGAGATGATCGCCATATATTTAGGGGTTGAAATGGACCAAAAAACTGCAAAATTGTCGGTAGGTCGTAATTATCGCCCGATCCTCGCGCACAGTTGAATGGGGGCTACCGCACATTGCAAAAGTCAAGCAGTTTCGGGTGGCCATCCAAAAATATTCAATGTGTGAAATAGTTTGCCAACTTTTGTACTTCTGACTATTTCGTTAACGCTGATTTCGTTGAAGATTATAGTCAAATGTCTGTATCTCATATAGATGCGTTTTAGTCAAAAACCAATAATAAATGTTAATCTTTTGCCACTTCTGAGATATTATAGGTCTTTGGGAAATATTGTTTCCAGATCTAGGAAGACCATTTACGTGCAACATCTACCAATAAATTGGAAATGAGCAAATTAGTTTCAGTTGCTATTATTCGAAAATTAGAGAACGAAACCTAATGGTTTTCTTTTATTATTTGTCACAATATCTTGTGGAATTCTGTCGAGTATTTCGCCTAATAAACTGTATGGTTTATTATAGTGTTGTAGGGTATTCAACGGACGGCCCCGCTCGACTGTAGTCTTTGCTTACTTGTTTTTAATATAACCCTTCTCCAAGTGATATCATGCAATCTATTGCAAACTATAACTGCTTTAAAGCCAAATGTTGATAGGTGGTATGATCTAATTCAAATAAATTCTTTTGACTCATATAAGTAAAACCCCAGATATTTGGAATTTTTAAAATTTGGCGACATTTTTCATTTTTGCAAGTTCCTTCCAGCTGGTGGAGCATACTGAAATTTCGGCTCGGCTGAACTTAGTTACTGTTTTACTTGTTGTTATTTGGTATAACCGCTACAGATTATCTCCAAAAGTTTCTTCATTTTTGGGTGTGAATTAAAATGAATTTTTAAACCCAAAAGGCAATGTAGAAAAAGATGAATTATTATTATTATTTTTTGCAATTACTATAATAAACCTTTTTTTTGTAAAGATATTACCTAATACTAAAAGATTGCAAAACTTATCAATTTCTGAATACAAAAATTCCACATGACGAGTTATTTGTTTAGCAGCGCTTTGTACTTTCTCTCCACTTTCATTTGAGACACATTCAACTCGTTAGACTTGATGTCTCACGCATTTTTATTTATATGCCGTCTTGGCCATCATTTTTGTTGTTGTTTTAAGTTTTTTTGGTAAAACTGTCCACATGTTTACCAGTTTTATAATGTTTATTTTTTATTTATCATTTTAAACTTAATTGCCTACATTCGCCTTACCATGGGTGAGCACCTATTGGATTTGGAATCAAAACTAAAAATCAAAAACAAATCAAAGTATTGCGAGTTAATTTTTGATGAATTTAACACAAAATTTATTTTCAAACCAAATAATGTTTCACTTTTAACCGAAGCTAGTTTGTTTTTATTTTAAAAAAGAGAGTATTTACAATATTATATTTCTTAGAAAGAAACACACAAGCATATAAAAACCACTAAAACTCAAAAACAAATCTGATGGCCGTTTAAGTAGGTTTTTGGTTCCCAAATAAAAAAAAATCACACAGCTCGGCTGTAACCTAATTTAGACAAAAGTACACCCAAACACAAAAAAAGAGTATTTAACACCGGTTTAATTCTTTAATACTCCATTGTCTACAACATAATATTTCGTCTTTCTTAATGAATTGTTTATATTGGGTTATAAAAAAAGATATACACGAAAATTGGGAAATGTGTTGTATTTTGATTAGTTGATGGGCTCAAGAAAAAGGATAATTTTCTTCAAAAATTACCTAGACCAAGTAAAACCTAGAACAGAATCACCATTCAAGGTGGTTTTGTATTGACCCCCAGCGTTGTGGTCATTCGCTCTGTTGTTTTGTTTTGTTTGTGGTTCATGTGTGACACAAAACAACAATCAAAATTTGATTCTTTTTAGGTTTAAGTTCTTATTTGCAAATGTTTAGAACAGTTGTTATAGAAATTGTAAAAAATACCTTTCTGACTATTTTTGCAAATTTTTGAATGAAAACAAGTAAAAAAGCAGTAATTTCGGCCGGGCCCGAACTTGGAAGACCTCCACGATTTGCAACGAATTTGGAATTTTATAAAAATTAATATCCGTTAAAATCTTAAAAATACCGAATATAGGCGTTATATTGGGAGGCTATACGAAGACGTTGGCCTGTATACGCAATTGTTTGTCAAACCCATTACGAACTTTAAATACCAAATTTGTAACAACTCCGGTGTATAATGTCCTTAAAGTCATCAAAATACCGAATATCGGGGGGTACCGTTATATGGGGGCCATACGATATCGTAAACCGATGTAGCTCATCTTTGAACTTGACCTGCTTGCACACAAAAGACTGATCTCTGCCAAATTTTAGCTTCCTATCTTAATTCGTTTTGACTCTAGCGTGATTAAAACATATGGACAGACGGACGGACGGACAGGACTAAATCGTCTTAGAAAATAAACCTTGGGAAGGATTTTTTTTTTCAATTTTTGTATTTAAAAGTTGTAATGGGTACTACAGTCTATGACAAAAAATTCGTATGCAGGTCCAAGTCTTCGTGTAGCCCCCATACAATGGTACCTCCCAATATTCGGTATTTTGAAGATTTTAACAACATTATTCATCGGATTTGTGTCAAACTTTGTAAGATCCCTCGAAATGGTGGAGGGTATTTAAAGTTCGGCTCGACAGAACTTACCGGCTTTTTACTTGTTTTTTTCTTTTTATTCTAACGTTCTAGAATACCATGGTACAATATGGAGGTAGAACAATTTCGTAAAACTCTACTACCCTGAGGCTATGCCCTCTTCCTGCCAGAATCATTCAAAATTATACGAAACAAGTTGTTTTCATTCTGTTCATGTTTTCCTCATTTGTCACTTCCCATTCATATGGGTACAAAACTGTGAAACCCTTTGATAGATTAATTAATGCACCTGCATTTTGCATGTAGACTAAATAACCTGGCCACAATAAAAAATAAGAACTTGTAAGTTCAGTCTCTAAAACATGACAGTCTTTCAGGAAATTATACTGATTGATTGCACCTCGGACTTAGTAGAACAAAGTTAAAAACTCAACAGGGATTACAGATTTGTTAATTATCAGCAATACGAATTATTCAGCTGGCTGTGCATTACTCTTCACATAAATTATTCAAAAACTCACGCAAAGAAAACAGAACATTGCTTCTGTTAAAAATGTATATCACGAATTTTATAACCCCATACCATAGATTTTACCACTTCGACTTTCCACTGTATTTGTGTTTATTTGTTACCCACTTTGTTTTCTATTCTGCAAATAGACATGTTAATAATTTTGTTAACATAAACAATAACAGTAACTTGGTTTAGTACTTTGACATTCGTACTAATTCTTTTCAATTGTTTTGTTCTTAGCCATAACCGTGGATATATGACCTACATTGGGGCTAACATTTACGTTGCGAGCAGTCAACACCCTTTTTAACACTCATATCAAAAAGAGAGCGAAAGAGAGAAGAAGATATCATATTGTATGCAGTGCACCACAGGCGGAATGAGTATAAAAACAATATAATTAAAAAACCGCTTATGTTTTTATTCCGACATATCTGAGAACACATGTTCACAAAAATTGAAAATTGGCATAACCGAAAATTTTTGACCAAGGGAAAAGCTATAAAATAATACCTAAAGGCATGTTTACGTTAGAGTTTTTTTTCGGGCTAACCTTCTTTATGAAGATTTATTTGAGGTATATGCAATGGAATTGCCAATTTAAATCGACTTGGTTTTCTAAATACCTTACAACGTAAAGGAAGAAGTTGGAGTTCATTTCGAATCGTCGTAACATTAATTACATTGCCGAAATTTTTAATAAATAAAACATTTGAATTAAAGGATCTGAAAGCCATACTCAGCCCTCCTCCTAAATATATATTCATACTGCAATGAAACTTTTTGCAATACGAACAAAAAAAAAATACCTTGCACAAGTCTGTTGTAAAAACAAACAATCTAAGAAACGAACTCAAAATAATGGTCTTAACAAAAGACACATTGAGGTGATGCCCGAATTGTTATTATTCCATCAATTTTAATTTGCATTCAATCAAATGCCATAGAATGTGATACGTTGTTATTTATGCAAAGATGTACGAAGATGGACACTTTGATGCAAAATAATGTGGGTAATAATTATACCCTACAACACTATGTGTTGGGGGTATTATAAGTTTGATTGGGCCAGAATTTATGTAACACCTCGAAATATTGATTTCCCATATAGGAAAGTATATATGGATCTTCCTAGCTCGCAGAGCTGAGTCGATCTAGCTATGTATGTCCGTCTGTCCGTCTGTCCGTCTGTCCATGTTAATTTGTAATCACTCTACAGGTCGCAATTATGGCCCGATCTTCACGAAATTTAAAATGTAGGTGGGGTTAATGTCAGAATAGAACCCTATTTCTTTTGGAGATGATCGCCAAATGTTTAGGGGTTGAAATGGACCAAATACTGAAAAAATTTCGGATTTTGCAGTAGCTGTACAGGTCGCAATTATAGACCAATCGACGCGGAATTTCGCATGTAGCTAGAGTTTAGGGCGGGGAAGAAGCCTACCAATTTGGGTGATCATCGGATAATATTTAGCGGCTAAAATAGACCATATCTTTTTTGTTGAAAAAATTCAACATTTTTCATTAAACCGCGAATATTTTAAATCCCGGCGAAATCACAAAGCCATCATAAGGGTACTTCTGATCTTTACATTGATGTTAAGATCCAACAAATCGAATATATAGCAAAATATGTGCGATATATATGTCTATCAAAGAAGATACGCTTGAAAGATCTATTTTATGTCGAGAACGGCTGAACTGATGTCGACAGTTCTCATTAATTTAGAATGGCCTCTTGGCAGAAAAGAAAAAACGCCTAAAAAATCGCATAAAAATATCTCTCTAAAGATGAAAATATTGATTTTGTAAAATTTTCTCATATTTTTTTCAATTTTGTCATATTTTTGGCATATTTTCATTTTGAATTAAACATTTGGTAATATTTCTACAGCTAACAAAACTAAGTAGTTAGGATATCAGGATATCATATACAGATCGCATTTATGGCCCGATCCTTACGAAATTTTGCATGGGGATAAGATGAGGGTCAGAATAGAAGCCTACTCTTTTTGGAGATGATCGCCATATATTTAGGGGTTGAAATGGACCAAAAACTGCAAAATTGTCAGCAGGTCGTAATTATCGCCCGGTCCTCACGCACATTTGAATGGGGGTTACCGGACATTGCAAAAGCCAAGCAGTTTTAGATGGCCATCCAAAAAAATTCAATGTGTGAAGGAGTTTGCCAACTTTTATAGACAAAATACGAAAATGTCCATTCTAGTGACTTTTTGGAGAATTCACAAATACAGGAAAGACGCACTTCTGACTATTTCGTTAACGCTGATTTCGTTGAAGAATATAGTCAAATCGCTGTATCTCATATAGGTGTGTTTCAGTCAAAAACCAATAATAAATGTTAATCTTTTGCCACTTCTCAGAGATTATGGGTCTTTGGGAAATATTGGTTCCAGATCTAGGAAGACCATTTAGGTGCAACATTTACCAATAAATTGGAAATGAGCAAATTAGTTTAAGTTGGTATTATTCGAAAATTAGAGAACGAAACCTGATGGTTTTCTTTTATTATTTGTCACAATATCTTGTGGAATTCTTTCGAGTATCTCGCCTATATAAACTGTATCGTTTATTGTAGTGTTGTAGGGTATTCAACGGTCGGCCCCGCTCGACTGTAGCCTTTGCTTACTTGTATTTTTATAGGTTTGCTCTAACAGCAGAGTAAAAGAAAAAAATTGATTGGATAGAGGTTCACTTGGAAATAATCAATACAAAATTTGTAGTAACAATATTGGCTGTATCTGTCAACGTTTTCAGCAAGATTTACTCAGAAAATTCTTTTTTTTCATCGAAGGGAAATATGGCGACTTTCAATAAAAAAATTGCAGAAAATTATTAAGTCTCATATGACAAATTCGAGTTATTGGCACTGCATTACCATACCACCTAAGAGCAACAATCGGTTTCTGTAAAAAATCTATTCCTGAGTAAACTATTGCAAAAACTGCTTTAAAATCTGTAAAGAAAGGGCAAAGGCCGCTGTCGACTATATTTTGCAATACACTACCGTGCATATTTAATGTAGCTAACATTTACATTAAGAATTTAGCGAATTTACCATTTTTGTTTTGTGGTTAGGATTTAAATCAGAGCACAGATTTCCTCGTTTTCACTAGGGAGTGAATCTTGCTCGCGAGCGGCATTGCTCGAAGAGTGTTGTCGTATAAGGAGACTACTCTGCGCTATTGTTTTGTGTGGGAACGCCCCAGGTCACTCCAGTTTAGAATGGGAGTGGAATCGCTTGAAATAGAGTGAGAGTGTGCTCTAAGAGGGAAAACGAATGAAAAACAAGTAAAAAAGCAGATAAGCTCTGCCGGGCCGAACTATTAATACCCTCCACAATTTGGAAGGAATTTGAAAATTTTCCAAAAAAAAATCCATCGAAAAATCGCCTAAATGAAATCCCCCCCCCCCACCAAAAAAAAGGGGGCTACACCAAGACATCGATCTGCAAAAGGAATTTTTTTGTCATAGGCTGCAGTACCCATTACGAACTTTAAATACGAAATTTGAAACAATTCGGTCCATAATGGCTCTAAAATTATAAAAATACCGAATATTGGGAGGTACTGTTATATGGGGGCTATACAAACGCGTGGATCCACATGGCCCATTTACGAACTTAACCTGCCTACTGCCAAAATAATCATCAAAGATGTAAGCAAAGGCTATAGAAGTGCGGGGCCGACTAAGTGATACCCTAAAACACTACATATGTTGGAAGCCCCTTATGTCTTAATCCATTTTGGAAGATGTCGTTTTTAAAAGTATGTCATAGAGCGTTGGCCGGATATTACCTTTAGCTTTTTGACCGGGGGCATTTGGCCAATATTTACGCACTCCGTCATGTTGTTATTTTTTCAAATCAATTTCACACGAAAGTTGTGCTCTATGCTAGACCTTGACTCTCTTCTCATGCAAAATTCCGTTTCGATTAGGTTTCAATTATAACTTAGAGAGCGACTATTTTAATGGTTCATTTTAACGCCTAAATATACATCTTCAAAAACAATAAGCTTTAATTCTGACCCTAGCCAAATAATATTCATTTTTATTGTCATATTTTTACGCGATTTTCTTAGATATTATCCTTTTCCGGCAAGAGACCATTCCGAACTGATCAGAATTGTGAAAATCAGTCCAGCGGTTCTTGACTTTTAAGCGGAAGAAGTAAGATCTATTTCTTTTACATATATATCGTACCTATTTTGCTATATATCCGATTCTTGGCTATCAGCATCACTGTAATAGTCAGAAGTGACCGGTTTAGTGGAAATTTTCGTATTTGTTGACACAAAAAATTATAGTTTATTTTACCCGCTAAATATTGACCGATGACCGTCCAAAATCTCTAAAGCTCTATGTCAAATAATGTGGGTGTCGTGATTTTAACATACAGACGGACACTGTTAAAACGACTTCGAATTTTATGCTGATTGGGAATATATATACTTTATGGAATCTACCACGAATATTTAGGGACGGAACGGAATGACAAAGTTACCCTCTATTTCAAGGTGTAGAGTATAATAAATCATGGTCCATTTTCTTTCAAATTCAAGTCGATTGATGAATTCAAGTCGCAGTAGACCTATTGCGAACTTTAAATTTCAAATTTAAAACATTTCCGGTGAAAATTTTGACACAAATCATCAAAATACCGAATATCTGGAGGTACAGAGATATTAGGACTATACCAAAACTTAGATCTTTATTGACAGTTCCTTGAAAGATGTTTCTTATATAATGGGTATGAATTCGGGTTAAAATTGTGACTAAACATAAAAAACTTATATCTGTCGGTACAGTAATATGGGGACTATACCATAACGTCGACCTATATATTCCATTTTCAATAAGAAAAGATGCAAACACACAGCAGAGTAAAATTTGATCAACCTACTTCATTTCGTTCGGAAGCAAGAGTGATATCCGCAAACGGACAGACATCGACAAGAACTAAGTGTCAAATGAGGGTATAAATTTGTCAAAACCTCGACTTAATTTTTTTACCCTCCACCATATATAGTACGGAGGGTATATTAAGTTCGACATTCCGTTTATAACTCATCGAAATAATAATTTTAAACCCAACAAAGTATATACATTCTTGATCAGCGAAAAGTTCTAAGATGATTTAGCACAGTCAGTCTCTCCGTCTGTTGATATCCTATATCCCCCATATAACCGTACCTCTCTATATTCTGTATTTTGCTGATTTCAGCGACATTATTAACTAGAATTGTATAAACGTAGTATTTTCAGTTCGATATGGGAACTACAACCTGTAACAGAAAATTGCCTACAGGTCCAGGTGTTCGTATAGCCCCTATATTCGGTATTTTGATGATTTTAGCGAAATTATTCACAACAATTGTTCCAAATTTCCTTTTTGAAGTTCTTAATGGCTAATACAGTCTGTGACAGAAACTTGGCTATGCAGGTGCACGACGTCGTATAGACCCCAAAATAGCAATAACTCCCTGTATTCAGTATATTTAAGATTTTAACAGAATTTTTTACGAATACGTTTTTTTTTTTTTTTTTTTTTTTGAATTTTCTAAGTTTTTTCCAAAGCTGGCCCGACCGTACTCACTGCTTTTTAACATGTTTTTTTTAAAACATGTATTTCGAAAATTACATAGGAAATGATAAACCATCTATAGGCACAATTACTTGGAGTTTCAAAAATATAACACATTCCATTTATGTTTTGCATAAAAGAAACCTCATCAGAGAGTTTAAAACTTGTCTCCTGCACTGCATCAGAAACATGTTCAATTATCTCCCTACTTCTGGCCGTTTGATGAAAACGCGGAGTTTTATGCGTCTTGGGAATTTGCATGCATAACTTTGATATAACTTGTTTCCAATTTACAGAAAATAGACAAACAAAAAAAAACAAAAAGTAAAAGTTTGGATATTTCGAGAAATACATATCCAACTAAACATGGTCAAGCCAGATGACCACATGCTCATCCATATAAATTGTAATAAAATCGTTACAACAATAACAAGATATCAATACAAGCTTTGAAGAAAACCAATAATACAAGTTGCCAGACTTACCATTTCTTTGGTGTCCATTAATACTTCGTGTCGTTGCGGGTACTGCACTCCAACTGTAGACATTTGTCATTAAAGCCATGACCAGCAAAAGTAAACTCATGCTGTAATATCGATCCATTGCACGGATCCACAGAGACCAATTCTAGTTGATGTTCTTGATTATTGATAAAAAAAAAACTGGCACTCACACACACAAACCCACACTTCAACAACAGACCGTTATTTTAATTGTCATCGATATGTTCGTTTATTTACTGTTTAGATGCTCTTGCATTTATGGTAATGCCATTTTCCAGTTTGGAGCTGTTAGCGGTTCTTTGTCGTCTTTACATCATTATCATAATTTTGGGTTACAAAATCAAATTTATAGTTTTCTTCCGTTGCAGCAACCGTTTTATGAGTAATTCTTCTTCGACTTCTTTCTGCTTTTTTGTTTATAAAGCAATTTTTTTTTTCAAATTTACCAACACACACAGTTTCACTCAATTCATTAATGAACAAAAGATGCGCATGTGCCTGGCGTTACACATTTGATTTCATCACACTTTTCTACACACAGATGCACCGAAGAAGCACCAACAGACTTAGTTAAATGAATGGAGAACTAATGAAAAACCATCCGCACTCTACCAAGTTCAAGGTAATATTAAGCCATGACTAGCATACCAAAGAAGTTTTATACCGGCTGTCATCTTAGCCCAGCGCCATACATTCAACCTCGGCGTTAAGAGTGGTTTTGTCTTTAAATGAAAGAGAAAAGCGGTTTTAAGAGAGAATAACAGCAACAAGTTCACCAAAGTTTGGAGAGACAACAATTACACACACTTACCACCAACACTTCATGGAAATCGGTTAGAGAGTTTGTTTGAACGACCACATGGTGGGAGCTAGCTATTTTGGCCATGACTCTTAACCGGTGAGTAGTTATGTGGCAACGCAGTGCTAATTGTTTGTGGCCAAACCACAAAATGCACAAAGCGCAATTGCCCACTGCCACATAAAGGACTTGTTCACTGTCACCAAAAATGGTAAAATATTTGAAATTTGCAAGTTTGTATCTTCAGACTTTTCACGTGTGTTTCTCCATTCACATATAGTATTTTAATGAAATATATCTTAGTTATAAAACCAAACTAAACAATTTTTAAATGATCCAATTTAAGTTAAAAACAAGTAAGCAAAGGCTACAGTCGAGCGGGGCCGACCGTTGAATACCCTACAACACTATAATAAACCATACAGTTTATATAGGCGAAATACTCGACAGAATTCCACAAGAAATTGTGACAAAAAAAATAAAGAAAACCATCAGGTTTCGTTCTCTAATTTTCGAATAATAGCAACTTAAACTAATTTGCTCATTTCCAATTTATTGGAAGATGTTGCACCTAAATGGTCTTCCTAGATCTGAAACCAATATTTCGCAAAGACCTATAATCTCTCAGAATTGGAAAATATTAACATTTATTATTGGTTTTTGACTGAAACGCATCTATATGAGATACAGACATTTGACTATATTCTTCAACGAAATCAGCGTTAACGAAATAGTCAGAAGTGCGTCTTTCCTGTATTTGTGAATTCTCCAAAAAGTCACTGAAATGGACATTTTCGTATTTTGTCTAGAAAAGTTGGCAAACTATTTCACACATTGAATATTTTTGGATGGCCATCCGAAACTGCTTGGCTTTTGCAATGTGCGGTAACCCCCATTCAAATGTACGTGAGGATCGGGCAATAATTACGACCCGCCGACAATTTTGCAGTTTTTTGGTCCATTTCAACCCCTAAATATATGGCGATCATCTCCAAAAAAATAGGCTTCTATTCTGACCCTCATCTTATCCCCATGCAAAATTTCGTAAGGATCGGGCCATAAATGCGATCTGTATATGATATCCTGATATCCTAACTACTTAGTTTTGTTAGCTGTAGGAATATTACCAAATTTTTAATTCAAAATGAAAATATGCCAAAAATATGACAAAATTGAAAAAATATGAGAAAATGTTAGAAAATCAATATTTTCATCTTTAGAGAGATATTTTTATGCAATTTTTTAGACGTTTTTTCTTTCCTGCCAAGAGGCCATTCTGAATTAATGAGAACTGTTGAAATCAGTTCAGCCGTTCTCGACATATAAGTGATCTTTCAAGCATATCTTCTTTGATAGACATATATATCGCACATATTTTGCTATATATTCGATTTATTGGATCTTAACGTCAATGTAAAGATCAGACGTAACCTTGTCATGGCTTTGTGATTTCGCAGGGATTTAAAATATTAGCGGTTTAAAAATTTTGAATTTTTTCAACAAAAAATATATGGTCTATTTTACCCGCTAAATATTATCCGATGACCACCCAAATTGGTAGGCTTCTTCCCCACCCTAAGTTCTTGCTACATGCGAAATTCCGCGTCGATTGGTCTATAATTGCGACCTGTATAGCTACTGCAAAATCCGAAATTTTTTCAGTATTTGGTCCATTTCAACCCCTAAACATTTGGCGATCATCTCCAAAAGAAATAGGCTTCTATTCTGACCCTAACCCCACCTTCGTGCAAAATTTCGTTAGGATCGGGCCATAATTGCGACCTGTAGAGTGATTACAAATTAATATGGACAGACGGACAGACGGACGGACGGACATACATAGCTAGATCGACTCAGCTCGGCGAGCTAGGAAGATCCATATATACTTTCCTATATGGGAAACCAATATTTCGAGGTGTTACATAAATTCTGGCCCAATCAAACTTATAATACCCCCAACACATAGTGTTGTAGGGTATAATAAATATGAAGACAAATTATTGAAATTATTAAGAAGAAAATCATTGAATATAGGCATGACTTGACTAAATTAGAGATGTATCTGGAGCTTGGTTTGAATAGACAAAAGCCGTAGTATTTCAATAATTTCCATAAACATGGATACAACTTTATGTATGGGTTGTGTGTATGCCTTCTTAAATAGAGGTGTTAAAATCAATAATGATAATCATACCAGTCCTTATTATATGACAATGTGATATTTTCATATTCAGATATTAAATATTTGTATGTTCAATGGAATAGAGACATCTAAAGAGAAAACGTGATATTGGGGTTTCATTAGAAAAACTTGGAAAAATATTTGAACACATGTGTAAGAAAGTATATGATTATACCCTACAACACTATGTGTTGGGGGTATTATAAGTTAGATTGGGCCAACATTTATGTAACACGAAATATTGGTCCCCGACATAAATGGATCTTCCGAGCTGAATCGATCTAGCTATGTATGTCCATCCGTCCGTCTGTCCATGTTAATTTTTAATCACGCTACAGGTCGCAATTATGGCCCGATCCTCACGAAATTGTTTTGGAGATGATCACTAGAGGTTGAAATGGACTAAAAACAGAAAAATATCCTGATTTTGCTGTTGTTGTACGGGCCACAATTATAAACCAATCCACGGAATTGTGCATGGAGTTAGAATTTAGGGCTGGGCAGAAGTCTACCAATTTGGAGGTCATCGGACAATATTTAGCGGGTAAAATAAAGTACAATAGAGCCCCGACTTGCGTCGTTAATTGGGTCCGGAGAATCGCGGCGCAACTCAAAACGATGCGTATCGAATCACCTTTTTCTATAAATCTAAATCAACAACACTTATATCCATTTGTTTGGATGGTCTTACAGTTTTTATACCTTCCACCATAGTATGGATGGTATATAAAGTTTGTCATTCCATTTGTAACACCTCGAAATACACATTTTAGACCCCAAAAAGTACGTATATTCTTGATCAGCATAAAATTCTATGTCGATTTAAAGATGTCCGTCCGTCTGTCCGTCTGTGAAAATCACTCTAGCTTCCGAAAGAAATGAAGTAGATTAATAAAATTTTACTCAAATGTGTATTATACCTGCAGGACTTTTGGTATTGAAAATGGATGATGTAGGTCCACGTTTTGGAATTTTGATGATTTTAGCTACATTATTCGACGTTTTTTTTTATTCAAGTTTCGCTTTTGAATATTGTAATGGTTTATGACAAAAGTTGCCTATGCAGGTCCACGTTGTCGTATTGGTATTTTTAAGATTTTAACAGAATTTTTAATGGATTTTTTTTAATTACAAATTTGGCAATTAAAAAAAATCCATTAAAAATGGAATACCATCCAAATGGTGAAGGGTATTCAAAGATCGACCCAGCCGAACTTACTCTTTTTTTACTTGTTTTAACAAAAATGTCTAAAGTTTGTTGAATTTTTAAAGATTTTTTTGTTGATATATTTCTTTGTAACAACCAATGGCTTGATCAACAGATGCTGCTACGCCCTTATTATGACATCTTCTTCTGAAACATGCTGAATATCCTCATCCTGAGACAGCAAAAATTCATTAATATCACATTCCGCCATTGCTTCGAATTCGGCTTCTCTAGCTAAATTAGCCAACTCATTACTAACGTTTGGAACATCATCGGGACTATCTTCGTTTCCATCAATAAGTGCTGACCATAGTGTTACCCGGTCCTTATCTGCTTTATATCTAGGGCATGCTTTCTCATTTTTTGACAAGTAAGTTCTCGATGGTAACCGTTTCCAAAAAAAAAAAAAAAAAAAAACCTGTTTCGTCGGCATTCAAAACCTGTTTAGCAGAATACCCAACTTTTTCAATAATGGCTATCAGCTCAAGCTTAAAATTTTCCGAAGCTGCTGAATCTGCACTAGCTGACTCTCCTTTTAATGCCAAATTATGTAAGTTTGCCCATGTTTTAAAGTGGTTAAACCAACCATTGCTGGCTTCGAAAGAATCAGAATTTCCGTTACTACTAGATGCAGTATTTTTTTAAGGTCGGAGTAAATAGAAAGAGCTTTATTCTCTATTACGTCCTTGCTCAGTGGCATTCTTCGCTTATTTTGATCATGTATCCAAATTGAAAAACGGACTCCATCTTAACCAATAAGGGATTTATTTCTAAATTCTTACCACATCCAGACAGTTGTTCTTAGCACCACAAAGAAAAGGGAATTCCTCTTATTTCACGCAATTTGAAAATTTATTAACGTATAGGTGACGATCAGTGTTGCCAGAAGTTGTAAAAATTCTAAACGACAGAAAAGATGCTAAATCAGGCACTGCAAACGCAAAAAATAGTAATCCACAATGTAGCTCGGACCGACGCAACTTGAAATTGCAACGACTCAAATCGAATTTTCTGGTTTTTGAAAAGCGACGCAACTCGAAACGACGCAAATCGGGACTATGTGGGTTCGGGGTTCTAGTGTATATCTTGAATATCAAAAAAAAAAGAAAAATTCCACTGGACCGCGAATATTTTTAGTCCCGGCCAAATCAAAAATACATTAAAAGGTCACTTCTAACCAATACAGTGATGTTGATAGCCAGATCGAATTTTCTGTTTTTTAAAAAGCGGTGCAACTTGAAACGACGCAAATCGGGACTCTGGGGGTTCGGAGCTCTAGGGTATATCTTTAATATCAAAAAATACGAAAAGTTCCACTAAACCGCGAATATTTTTAGTCCCGGCCAAATCAAAAATACATTAAAAGGTCACTTCTAACCAATACAGTGATGTTGATAGCCAAGATATGGGATATATAGTAAAATAGGTATAAAATATGTAAAATAAATAGATCTTAGTTATACTGCTTATAAGTCAAGAACCGCTGCACTGATTTTCATAATTCTCAGCAATTCGGAATGTTCTCTTGCCTGAAGAGGATAAAATTTAAGAAAATCGGGTAAAAATATGACAGTGAATATTTTTTTTATATTTTTTAAATTTGTGTCATATTTTTTATCGCTTGCGATTTTTTCAATTTGACTTTCAGTTTTGAATTGTATATTTCGTAGTTTTTTCACCCTACAACACGATATATACAGGTAGCAATTATCGTCAGATCTTAATGAAATTTTGCTAGGGGGTAGGGTTATTTTTTATCGCTTACGATTTTTTCAATTTGATTTTCAATTTTGAATTGTATACTTCGTAGTTTTTCCGATCCTAATGAAATTTTGTTAGGGGGTATTGTGAGGGTCAGAATTAAAGTTCATTGTTTTTGAAGATGTACATTTATGGGTTCAAATGGAACAAAATTTTTCCTGAATTTGCAGTCGCTCTACAGGTCATAATTGAAAACCAATCGGCACGGAATTTTGCATAAAAAGAGTTAAAGACAGGGAAGATAATATACTTCTTTGGATGACCATTGGATTATATTTAGCTGTAAAATGGACCACAACCTTCGTGTGAAATTGTTTTGAATACCTAACAACATTACGGAGTGCGCAAATGCCCCCAGTCCAAAACCTCAGGGTAACAAAAACGAAATCTCCAACAGTCCAAAAATTTGGACATAAGCGGGCTTCCAACATATTGATGATTGTTTAAACTGTTGACCCTTATGTTCCCAAGGAGTGGACACATATTATCCATCTCGTATCTGACCTAAGTCTGATATAAATATTACAATGTCCCAGATTTAGACTCTATCGACTACTTATTTCACAGTTTATAAAGTATGTGTTATTTTTTTTTAAATTTTGAAATTTGCGTGAGGTATCATATAACGGACCGAAGATATTCCTTCATTCCTTCATCTAATACTGATAATAACATTGGTATGTGGAAAATTTAAAGAAATTCGACCATTTATTTCCAATGTTATGCGAATAATTGCATGTTTGTGTAAGAGGTACCAGAAGGATTTGTCCAATAGATTCCTTATTCACATGAGATCCCTTGTTGAGAAGGATATTTATATATACCAAGTTTGAAAAGAATAGCTGACTTGTTTCGCAAGTTACGAGATATAAGAATCGCTGACTTGTTTCGCAAGTTATGAGATATATAAATACTGACAATTGTGACCCGTTGTGGAGGAGGTACCAGAAGGAGTGGTCCGATATATTTCAGATCTTGTGTTGGTAAATATATTTTAATTATCCAAAATGTTAAACCTTTGAGGGGGGTACCAGAAGGAGTATGCGAATGCATCCTATATCCATACTAAGTCTTGCGCTGGTGGAAATAAATTTATTTTGCCCTCCAGAATATTTTCGCGATAATATTCGGCATTTATTCCGATGCCACGGTCGATTAATATGAGCGGAGAGTGACCATCGGCTGTTATGGCGGCCCACACCATCACCATGGACGACACTTGAGTTCTGCTGGCCAAACGAAGGTGCACATTTTCAGCTGACCTCTTTGGAAAGTAAACACATTATTTTGTTTGTTTACAAACTGCTGGACAACGAATGTTGTCTCATCGGAGAAAAACAAATTCGGCAGTTCACCACTTTCGGCCAAGCGAAGCAACTCTTCACCTCTTTTGAGTCTATTTTCTTTCTGTTGCGGGGTAAGTTCTTGCACTTTTTGGAATTTCAATGGCTTTACCTCGAGCTCGTTTTTCAATATTTGCCGAATGGAATATTGCGATATGTTCCGCACACGATCCATTTTTCGGCCTCTGTGACGCGGGTTTCGATCAAGTCGTTATTTACTTTTCTGCTGATGTTGCTGTTTTCTTCAGCCCACTTCCTTTACGTCAGGCTACGCTACCACTATCACGGTAACGAGCGATAGTACGAGACACAAAAGATTTATTCACATTAAAAATGCTGGAGTGCTCTAACGATAGCCACTTGTGATTTTCCAGCCAAATATAAAGAAATCACACTATCACGCTTGAAATCAATCACGATTAACTTTTTTTCTGGAAAATTCTCACCAAAATGCTATTGTACGCTTTTAAACAATATAATGAGCTGTCACTGGAATAATTTTGACAGCTATCGGACGAGTGGCTTAGAAATGACAGCATTCTGAAGTTGTTTGCAATTTTTTCATCTCACCCTGCATGTTCACGAATATAAGGTCTTACAATAATATGGGGACGATAACGGAGATCATCTATAGCTAATTATTTTCCAGAGAAGGCGCTCCGCATTACGAACTCCAAATAACAAGTTTGAGATTATTTTATTGGAAAATTTAATGCACCTAATATTGGTACTTGTATAGGCAAATATCTGCCATAGGGGATAGTATACATTACGAATTACAAATCTGTGGAGGAATTTGCACATCGAAATATTCGATTCCGGACCGATTATCATATTTCGTCCGTGTGCAACTTAATTAGTAATTAACTTTTAAGCCACAATTATGGATTAACTGCCATAAATTTTGGCACGGAGATGGAGGTCCAACCAGAAAAGACACTTAAACGATATGAAATTTTGGAAGGTGTTAGAGATTAAGTCAGGTGATATTAATATAGAATACACATAAAAGAACAACTCCAGACATGTACGTTGATGTCAATGCATATGGAAGATCCGTTCATTCCAGTGGCTTCCAAATATAGACTTTCCTTACATTTCAATATTGCAAAAATATAAAAAAATCAATTTGTAGTTGCAAGGCAATTTCACTTGCAAAAGCTCATGTACATTTCCCATATTTTCTGTCTGATGCCCTACGACTGGGCAATCAACAACTAAAGACAATATTTTGAAAGGAAATGAAGAACGTGACAAAAATTATAATTCGAATTAAGTAATAACCGAATGACCCACATATCGTTGAGTCACATAGACAGATATGTTTAAGTTTCGTTCACTTTAATGCTAAAGTTGGGAGGGGAGAGGCATTAAGACGCTTTATTTTGATGTTATGAAATCGAAATTATTATTTAATAGTTTTAACTTAATATTTTTATTGGAATTATTTCTTTAATAATTAGCTGACTTTTGTTTTGGATTACTACACACTCTAGACTTTTTCTCCAAAGCTATTTCTCGCACATGCTTCAGACAATTTTTGTTTTTTTTTTTTGTCACTATATTTGTCAAAACTTTCAGCTTTCTGTTTGAACGTTACACAAAATATTTTCATAAGTAATTAACACCTTTAACAAATTTATCGACAGTCTAACTAACCATAGATGAAAACCACATCGTGTTTAATTTAGTATTTTCATCCATAATTGTTAGAAATTTATTTTTGGTTAAATATAAAATCAAATATCGATGAGAAAGTAATGATGATTTGTTGTTGACCAAAAGATGAATTCACCCAACAAACGGCTATGTACATTCTTCGTCTTTGGTTTGTACCTACGCTGTTTATGAGAAGAGTTGCCGCCGTCTCTTTAGTACTATATTTGGTATTGGGTGAAGGAATGGAGCTGAAATCACGAAATTTGATAAAGATGTCACAATTGGTGTTTGAGGTTAAGATACGAAGGTGATTTTAGAAATGTTTACTATATTAGTTCGAAAAGTACTAAACTAAACTGGGTATTGGGTGAAGGGATATAAAGCTGTTGGTGTCTGTAGTTAAGATAAGTTAAGATACGAAGGTAGTTTTCGAAATGTTTGTGAAGTGGTACTAAATCGGATATTGGAAGAAGAATTTGATATTCGAAGATAGAATTTGATATTCAAGTCACTGTTTGTATCTGGGATAGAGTTTTTGAGGTGAGTTCGGAAATGTATACTATAATTGTACGAAAAGTGCTAAATAATACTAAATTTTGTATTTCCGACAACAAGTGGAAGTAAAAAGTCGGAAATCAATTATGTAACCTTTTGACAAATGTACATTTCCAAAAAGTCCAAAATTTCTAAGTCGACTTTAACTACCTAATATGGGTAGTAAAATAGACAAATCTTCAGCTTAATCCAATGGTACAATAAAGAGGTAAAACAAAGTGTTCATAATTTTTAAAATGAACAAGCGAAAAGCAGTAACTTCGACCGAGCTGAACTTTGAGTACCCATCAACACGTGGAAGGAATTTGCAAATTTTCAAAAAAAAAAATCGTTTGAAAAATGCTGCGAAAATCATAAATATACCGAATATAAGGAGATACCGTTATATTGAGGCATATACGAAGACGTGGACCTGTATGTGCAAATG
Source organism: Musca domestica (assembly GCF_030504385.1). Taxonomy (NCBI): domain Eukaryota; kingdom Metazoa; phylum Arthropoda; class Insecta; order Diptera; family Muscidae; genus Musca; species Musca domestica. The sequence continues at coordinate 5,070,969 of NW_026712296.1, read as the reverse complement.
TTGTCATAACAATATTCAAATACGAAATTTGAAGCAATTCCGCCGAAAAATGTCGCTAAAATAATCAGAATTCCGAATATTCAGGGTAAGGTAGAAAAACTGCAACGAAGCCAATCGCCATAATTTTCACATTTTTTTTTAATTTTATTGAATAAAAGCAAAAAATGTAGGAAATAGCATCAAATTTTAGAATAAGTTTAGATTTGTTCGAATTGGTCACCTTTGGCACGAATTATGGCTTTCACGGCCAATGAAACTGTCACACGATGCCCGAATGTTGCTCTGCGGTATTTTGGACCATTCCCGGCGAATAGCTTGCTTTTTTAGTGCCGGCCTTGCTCTCCGAAATACTCCAGACACAATAGTCCAACGGATTGGTATCCTGAGATTTTGGTGGCCATTGTGCGCCGGAATTGAAGCGAGGAACCTCAATTTTAACCATTCTTGGGTGGTGCGTGCTGCCAAAATGTTTGCGTGCCCAGGGCTTTAATACACCCTCCAGAATATTTTCGGGAGAATATTCGGCATTTATTCTGATGCCCCGGTCGACTAATACGAGCGGAGAGCGACCATCGGCTGTTATGGCGGCACAAACCATCACCATGGCCGGCGCTTGAGTTCTGGAGGCCAAGCGAAGGTGCACATTTTCAGCTGACTTCTTTGGCAAGTAAACACGATCATTTTGTTTGTTTATAAGCTGCTGGACAACGAATGTTTTCTCATCGGAAAAAACGATATTCGGCAGTTCACTACTTTCGGCCAAGCGAAGCAACTCTTTGAGTCTATTTTCTTTCTGTTGCGGTGTAAGTTTTTGCACTTTTTGGAATTTCAATGTCTTTACCCCGAGCTCATTTTATAATATTTGCGGAATGGAATATTGCTATAAGTTCAGATCATGTGCCCTTTTTCCGGCCACTGTGACGCGGGTTTCGATCAAGTCGCTTCTTTACTTTTCGAACCATTTCTGCTGATGTTGTTGTTTTCTTCCGTCTACTACCTTGACGTCGGGCTATGCTACTAGTATCACGGTAACGAGCGATGGTACGAGACACAAAAGATTTATTCACATTTAAATGCTGGAGTACTCTAACAATAGCCACTTGTGGTTTTCCAGCCAAATATAAAGACATCACACTATCACGCTTGAATTCCATCACGAATAACTTTTTTTCTGGAAAATTCTCACCAAAATGCTTTTGTACGCTTCTAAACAATACAATGATCTGTCACTGTAATAATTTTAACAGCTGTCGGACGAGTGGCATAGAAATGAAAGCAGTCTGAAGTTGGTTGCAGTTTTTTCATCTCACCTTGTATATCTGCTTCTCAGAAACATTTCTTTCCCAAATGATGAAGATATCGTTTATTTATCATCTCCTTAACTATTTTTTACTCGTTACTTTGATTTCAATACTCTTTACGGTTCGAATTTCAATCAACGATTTTGGTAGATAAATTAATTTTGAAATGGCAACCCTACATAGATTTGAGTACATGTGTCGAAATCATCCAACAATGACAATTTGTGGCCATAGGTGATGATGCCCATTATGGCCATCAAAGTGCTGCACACAACGAATGTTTGGATTGGGAAATGTCGCGGTTTGTTGTTCCAATGAAAACTTCACTTTCAATTTTCATTGCTGTCACACAGCTTGTTATCACTTGCAGGGCCTCCGATTTAAGTTGTGATTTATTGCAGGCATTTTAGATGGAGTCATGTGAATATCCAAAATAAAATACATGAAATTAGCTGCCATTGAAAAAAAAATAAATATTAAAGTTATTAATGCCAAATATAAAAGAAGACAACGTGTCCACTGTTGGATACATGTCCTGATGACCGTTTGCCCGTCTACACATTGTATGTTTAGCTGCTCCTTCTTGTTGGAAAGATCAAATAATTGATTAACATTCACTATGTGATGATGCTTCATTTGGCGGGAAAACAAATGACGCGTAAATATTGTGAAGATGTGTCTCCGATGTCATAGCTATTTTGCCTTTTCATCTTCATTTGCTATTACATTTGATCGTATAAGGCTCATATAAAGATGTTAATGATTTATCGTGAATGAAATTAAATGATTATGATCACCATTAAAAGTGTAAAATAAATTCAGTTCAGGTCGGTATGAAAAGCGTTGGGAATATTTATATCCTACGTCACGTCTTTGTGTATTTGTTTGTAACATGCATACAAAATCGATATATAGTTCCTTTTGATGATCTTCATAAAATCACATTCTGACTAGATTTATACATGTCTGTCCGTCTGTTCATATAGTTTTGTAAACACAATACAGGTCGCATTGGTGGGAATCGGTTCAAATTTAGATATAGTTCCCATGCATATCTCCGTCCTATTTGAATTTTAACGTGCGTCATATGTGTAAAATTCGGCCACATTGAATGTAGCTAAAAGCAAGTACTTCAAATTTGGTGAAAATCGGTTCAGATATAGTTATAGCTTTCATACATACAGAGTGAGATGAAAAAACTGCAACTACCTTCAGACAGCTGTCATTTCTAAGCCACTCGTCCGACAGCTGTTAAAATGATTCCAGTGACAGCTAATAATATTGTTTACAAGCGTACAAAAGCATTTTGGTGTGAATTTTCCATAAAAAATGTTATTCGTGATGGAATTCAAGCCGGATAGTGTGATTTCTTTATATTTGGTTGGAAATTCACAAAAGGCTATCGTTATCGCATTCCAGCATTTAAATGTGAATAATTCTTTTGTGTCTCGTACCATCGCTCGGTAGCGTAGCCCGACGTCAAGGAAGTCGACGGAAGAAAACAGCAACATCAGCAGAAGTGGTTCGAAAAGTAAAGAAGCGACTTGATCGAAACCAGCGTCGCAGTGGCCGAAAAATGGCTCGTGAGCTGAACATACGCAATATTCCATTCGGCAAATATTAACAAAAGAGCTCGGGGTAAAGCCATTGAAATTCCAAAAAATGCAAGAACTTACACCGCAACAGAAAGAAAATAGACTCAAAATAGCTAAGGAGTTTCTTCGCTTGGCCGAAAGTGGTGAACTGCGGAATTTAGTTTTCTCCGATGAGAAAATATTCGTTTTTCAACAGTTTGTAAACAAACAAAATGATCGTGTTTACTTGCCAACGAGGTCAGCTGCACCTTCGGTTGGGCACCAGACCTCAAGCAGATGTTCGCTCTCCGCTCGTATTAATCGACCGTGGCAGCAGAATAAATGCCGAATATTGTTGCGAAAATATTCTGGAGAGTGTATTAAGGCTTTGGGCACGCAAACATTTTAGCCGCAGACCTTGGACATTTTGACAGGACTCAGCACCATCGAACTCAGCACGCGACATACAAGAATGGTTACAAAATGAGATTCCTCGCTTCATTTCCAGCGCACAATGACCACTCCGGATACCAATTCATTGCACTTTTGTCACTGAAGTAGTTTGAAAAGCAAGGTTGGTACTAAAAAATACCAAAATGTCGATCACCTCAAGCAAGCGCTTCGCAGGGAATGGACCAAAATACCGCAGAACAACATTCGGGCAGCGTGCGACGGTTTCATTGGCCGTTTGAAGCCCATAATTCGTGCCAAAGGTGACCAATTCGAACAAATCTAAACTTATTCTAAAATTTGTTGCTAATTCCGACATTTTTTGCTTTCATTCAATAAAATTAAAAAAAAACATACAAATTATGGCGTTTAACTTTATTGCAGTTTTTTAATCGGATCCTGTATGTTTCCTCCGAATTGATCCTTAAATACCTCACATTACAATTTGCACTCCGTAACAGTGATATTTGGTACCAGATATCAGACACAGCCCATAAATATCTCTCTTTGGTCAAGACCGATTGAAAACTAGATATAGCTCCCACACATATCTTTAGCCGATTTCAAGGTTATTGTGCACCAAATGGTTGATATCAGCCCGAATGTAGTGGATTTTGGTACATGCGACCAAATTCAGCCTGGAAATAAAAACTGCAGATTCGGTACAAATCGGTTCAGATGTAGCTATTGTTTCCACTTATATTTGTTCAATCCGATTTGGTGTTTAAATCCCTTACATTCGCAATATGGACTCCACAACAACAGTACTGATACTAAACACCGTTCTCGTATAGCTCAGAAATTTTTCTGCCAAATGTTATCGAGATCGGTTCAGATTTGGATGTAACATGCATATATAGATAAAGCAAAAAACTTGAAATTTGGTATGAGAATCAAAGTTGGATAGTATGTTTGTCCTATGAAAATAATTTTGGAAATGTGTACTAGTACTAAATAGTACTAAATTTTGAACAGTTTGGTTTAGGGTGAATGGGTGAAACTAGAATTTTGAAATTCTATATTGGGGTTCCTGTTGGTGGTAGGTTTGTGATAAAGAGGTGATATTGGAAATGTGTACTACAAGTGCTCGAAAAGTCCTAAATAGTACATTATTTGGTACAATTTGGTATTTGGTAACCAGATAGTGTTTGAAATTGGAAATTTGATATCATATTCGCTGTTCATGTGTAACCTGGACACATGGTGGTAGTTTCGGAAATGTGTACTTCTATTATACGAAAAGAACTGAAATGGTACTAAATTTACAACAGTTTGGTTTGGAGTGAACGGATGAAACTGAAATTTTGAAACTTTGTATTGGGGTTAGGTTTGTGATAAAGAGTTGATTTTCAATATGAGTACTACACGTGCACGAAAAGTACTAAACAGTACTATATTTGATACAATTTAGTATTGGGCGAAAATGTTTAGGAAGAACTGATAAAGCAGGAATTTTTAAATTTGGAATTCGGGTCCTTGGGTCTTCTGCTAGGTTTGTGGTAAAGAGGTAGAAGAGCTGGTTCAATTTGTTATTGGTTGACCAGATAGTGCTTGAAATCTGAAATTTTATAGTATATTCGCTGTTTATATGTACCCTGGGCACATGGTGGTGGTTTCGGAAATACGTACTATTATTGTACGAAAAAGACTGAATTGTACAAAATTTGGTATTGGGTGAAGGGATAGAGATAATATTCTGAGATCTTATATTTCGATAACTGTTTTGTAACGATGGAACTTACAGATCGAAAATTCTGAAATTTGATATTAAGATCACTATTGGTATCTGAGATTGAGATATGGAAATTGTTGAAAAAGTACTATATGGCACTAAATTTGGTCTTGTTGGAAGGGATAGAGATAAAATTCTGAAATTTTATATTCAGATAACTGTTGGTATCTGAGGTTGATATTTGGCGGTTGTTTGGAAAGATATCCTACATATTTACCGGAATTATTTCAAAGTTCATATTTAAAGTTCGTAATGGGTACTACAGCCTATGACAAACATTTTTGTACGCAGATCCACGTCTTCGTGTAACACCCGATATTCGATATTTTGATGATTTCAGCAACATTATTCACCGGAATCGTTTCAAATTTCGTATTGGGAGATCTTAATGGTTACTACAACTTATGGAAAAAAATTTCGTATGCAGGTCCACGTCTTCGTATAGGCCCTATATAACGGTACCTCCCGATACTCGGTATTTTTATGATTTTAGCGACATTATTCGCCGGAATTGTAACAAGTTTCGTATTTAAAGTTCGTAATGGGTGCTACGACCTATGAAAAAAATGAAAAAAATAATGGGTACAAAAGCCTATGATTAAAAATTTCGCAAGCAGGTTCACGTCTTCTTATAGTCTCCATATAACAGTTTTCATTTAAGTGGTAGTTTCCGGAAGTTTTTTGAAATTTTTCAAGTTTCTTATAAATGGTGGAGGATATTAAAAGTTCGTTGTGTGTTATTACATTTGTATGTTTCTCCCCAATAAAAAAATTACACAATATTGATCAGCGAACAATTGAAAAACAATTAACTCATGCCTGCCCATTTTATAACCACAATATCCTTGGAAGATAGAAGCATTTCCCAAAAACATTTTCCTCGCATTATCTGTAATGTGTTCGTATGAACGCTTCAGTCTTGGCAAGTGCAAACAGGTATCATATAATTATGCATAATTGGAAGTGCTGAAGAAACCGCAAATTTGATGAAAACGAAAATGCCCATTGGCAATTGACAATTCCTCTGTGGGGCTACCAGTTACACTGAATGCCAAAATGATCGTCATCATTTCATACTTACATGTTGCAATTATATGTTAGCTTTTCACATTGCTTAAAGCTAGCCACAAACATACCCCCACACACACACACACACATACCATCTAGTGATGAAACGTGACAAAAGAAAATTCAGTGAAAACATACTTTATCTAATGCGTCGTGCGTTTACATCTTAAATACCTTCAAACACATATTTCTACAAAAATGCATACATATAGGTATGTATGATTCCGTATAAAGTTGTGGCAAAAATGTACAACAGAGATTTTTATTTCTGATTTTAGATCATGTCGACAATGCTGTCCAAAGATCCCATCAATTAATTTTTTTTTGTACCCTCCACCATACACAGGGTGTATCAATTAACTCATCGAAATCATAATTGTAGACCCAACAAAGTATACATATTTTACACCAATCTGTCTTTTGTCTGTAGGCAGGTCAAGTTCGACGATATTTATACCCTCCACTATACACAGCATGGAGGGTATATTAAGTTCGTCATTCCGCTTGTAAGTCATCGAAACAATAATTTTAGACCCAACAAAGTATATATATTTACACCAATCTGTCTTTTGTCTGTAGGCAGGTCAAGTTCGACGATGGCATATGTCGGTCCACTATATCGTATATCCCCCATATAAGGGTACCTTCCGACATTCGGTATTTTGATGATTTTATCCACATTTTTCAATGACATTGTCTACAATTCTACACAAGGAATTCCATGAAAGAGAATTGCCCACATAGGTCCAAGATATCGTAGAGCCCCCCCCCCCCCCCCCCCCCCTTTCCGTATTTTTATGATTTCAGCCAAATTTTTCAATGGAATTGTCTTAAAATCCACAAAAGGAGTTTCTTGTGAGTACATTACCTCCTGGAAGAAAACTTTCTACATAGGTCCACGATATCGTATATCCCTTATATAGCGGTTCCTCCTGATATTCAGTATTTTGTTAATTGCAGCCAATTTTTTCAATGGAATTGTCTCAAAATCCACACAAGGAGTTTCCTCTGAGTACTTTACCCCCTATAAGGGAATTGTCTATATAGGTCCACGTTTTAACATAGCACCCATATAACGGTACCACCAGATATTCGGCATTTTCATGATTTTAGCGACATTTTTCACCGGAGTTCTTTCAAATATCGTATTTGAAGTTCGGAATATGTCTATGCAGGTCCATAATTGAGCGGTATTTTCGACGGATTTTTTTTTTTTTTTTTGGTAAAATGTTCCTTCCGAATGGTGGAGGGCCGAACTTAGCTGCTTTTTTAATTGTTAATAGCGGTTGTGAGATGCAGCATAAAGAACGTATTAAAGGTACTAAAATGCTCCAGATGCTGTGTCATGCACCAGATGATATGTCATGGTGTTGTTAGCAGTTAGCGAAAAAGTGTATAAGTTGCCACGGGGGGATTACTTAGGTCACCTCCACTTCTGGGGTTTTCTGTGCTGTACCTTGATTTCAACATACAGGAACAGACAGGAAAGACAATCGACTTAGAATTGTAGGCTGTTCATGAATATATACAGGGTGAGATTAAAAAATGGCAAATGCAACAGACTGCTGTCATTTCAAAGCCATTCGTCCAACAACTGTTAAAATTATTCCAGTGACAGTTCATGGTATTGTTTACAAGCGTACAAAAGCATTTTGGTGAGAATTTTCCAGAAAACAGTTATTTGTGATGTAATTCAAGCGTGATAGTGTGATTTCTTTATATTTGGCTGGATAACCACAAGTGGAAAACCACAAGCTCGTTACCGTGATACTGGTAATGTAGCCCAACGTCAAGGAAGTGGACAGAAGGAAACAGCAACTTCAGCAGAAATGGTTCGAAAATTAAAGATGCGAATTGATCGAAACCGCATCGCAGTGGCCGAAAAGTGGCTCGTGAGCTGAACATATCGCAATATTCCATTCGGCAAATATTAAAAAATGAGCTCGGGGTGTATTAAAGCCTTGGGGACGCAAACATTTTGGCCGCAGACCTTGGACATTCAAACAGGACTCAACATCGCACTCAGTACGCGCCACCCAAGAATGGTTACAAAATTAAGTTCCTCGCTTCATTTACAGCGCACAATGGCTACCAAAATCTCCGGATACCAATCCGTTGGACTATTGTGTCTGGAGTATTTTTGAAAGCAAGGTTGACACTAAAAAATACCAAAGCGTCGATCACCTCAAGCAAGCGCTTTGCTGGGAATAGAATGATGGTTTCATTGGCCGTTTGAAGGCCTTAATTCGTGCCAAAGGTGAGCGAGCAAACCCAAACTTATTCTAAAAATTGATGTAATTTTTGACATTTTTGTTTGCATTTAATAAATTTAAAATAAATGTAAAAATTATGGCGTTTGGTTTTGTGGCAGTTTTTTATCTCACCCTGTATATAGGGTCTCCGACGAATATGTATTGCGACGAACGTTAATGGCTTCTTTTGATTTCAACGCTTTCCAGCGGTTCGTAAATAGTTTGTTTTGTGTTTGTACGTACCTGTCATAGCTAAACTTTAGTGGCGCCCTCTTTTGGGGGAAATATATATCATTTCTCATTTTTATGTGGTTTTGGTCAAGAATAAATATGACATCTTGTATTCAATGTAAGTAGCACGTTTACACACAAATCTTTATACGTGTTAACCGTTAAAATTGACATGCATCAAATGGCGATTTAACTATTTTATATGTTAACGATATTAAATAGTTCTCTCCTGTGATACAGTCGCTAACATAAGATGAACATGATTTGTACATGATTTGGACAAAACACTTTAAAAATTTTGACACATCAATTTTCCCAAGCGTTGTTGCATCTACCTATATTCTTCTACCATGCATTACTTTATCAAAATCCGTTCTTTTGACCACTCACACATAAACTCTGTTGTTGTGTCGTTTGTAAACGTCAGTTCATATGTTATTATGGCTTGACAGATTCTCTGCATACTTTTAGGCTTAGCAACTCTTATCCACATATTTCATAAGAAGGCCGATTAGACGTTTTAAGAATGACCAAGATATATTCATATCCTTTCGTTAGTCCGTCTGTCCATGTATTTTTGTAAACATTATCCTATTCATAGTCGGTTCAGATTTGGATATAGCTCTCCTATATCCCACAAAGTTATAACATACACTCTATAGTTTCATAGAAAACCCCTATTTTAATTGAAGAAATAATTAAATAAAAAATTAACGTTACTAAGTTTCTAAGTATATAGTCCAAGTTATTAAAATAACTTAAAGCTATTTAATGCAATTAAATGCCGTTTTGATATATCATTGCTCAAAATGAACAATATTCCCCAATAATATATTCACAGAATGCCCACGACTATCGCATTCTTACATTTTTTTAAAGATAGGTCGGTGCAAAATTTTATCTTCCTATCTTTATTTGTTTTGACTCTAGCGTGATTACAAAATCGTCTTAGATTTTTACGCTGATCAAGAATATATATTGGGTCTGAAATTATTATTTCTATGAGTTACAAACGGAATGACTAACTTAATATACCCTCCCTACTATGTATGGTGGAGGGTATAACAATTCTTTAAAAAGGGACAACTCGAAAGAGAATTTGTGACCAAACACTTTTAGAGTTTACAATTTTGGTTTAAATTATTATTATTAGCATTGGATGCTATAAAGTAAGGACATAAAGTATATAATTGATATTTAGTAGCATATCCATTTCTTTTTATTATTTCTTTTAACTTTGCAGGCACCGTATAAACCATTTTTGTAACATCCTGGGAGATATTTTTACACCCACCCCTCCACCACCATATTAATTGTGTCTGTGCCTAATGTACTGTTTTTATAACCTCCACCTTGGAAGGGAGGGTATATTAACTTAAATTCTGAGACGATTTAACGATGGCCGTCTGTCTGTTGAAATCACGATACAGCCCACATTATTTGACGTAGAGCGTCAAAATTTAGCAGTACAATTTGTATTGTGTCTAGGATGGTTGGTATTGAAAGTAAGATATATCGGTCCACGTTTTGGTAAAGTCCCCATATAAAGGTACATCCCGATATTCGGTATTTTGATGATTTTTACCACACTTTATGACGGATTTGTCTGAAAATTGGTATGCGTTGGTCATAATGTGTTCTAGCTCCGGTGGCGAAACTTTGCATGTATAGGTCCACGCTTTGGTATAGGCTCATATAACGGTGCCTCCCGATATTCGGTATTTTGATAATTTTTGCCACATTTTTTTATGGATTTGTCTAAAAATTGGTATTGGTAGGTCATAATGGGTCCTAGTTCGTGCGCCGAAACATTGTATGTATAGGTCCACGATTTGGTATAGTCCCCATATAACGGTACCTCCCGATATTCGGTATTTTGATGGTATTTGTCATATTTTATCACGGATTTGTCTAAAAATTGGAATTTGTTGTCCATAATGAGTTCTAGCTCCGTTAGCGAAATATTGTATGTATAGGTCGACGCTTTTGTATAGCCCTATATAACGGTACCTCCCAATATTCGGTATTTTGATGATTTTTGCCACATTTTCCCACGAATATGTCTAAAAATTGGTATTTGTGGGACATAATTTGTTCTAGTGTTTCCATTACCCTAAGGTAGAGGGTATTAAAAGTTCGGCCCGACCGAACTTAATGTTTTTATACTTGTTTCTTTTCAAGCTCAGTGTTCGGATTTCACCATACTCTTCTCTTGCACTGTATCTGCTCTTTTCACGTTTCCCCAACTGCAGCATAAGATTTGTTTTAATCGCGCATATGTAAAATAATTTGCCTTTGCCTTTTGAATTAGGATAGTTGTTTATACCCTACCCCACAAGGTGGTCAGGGTATTATGTCTTTGTGCATTTGTTTGTAACAGGCAAAAGGAAACGAGATAGACCCATAGTTCCTTTTGATGATCTGTATAGAATCACATTCTGAGTAGATTTATGCATGTCCGTCCGTCCGTCCGTCTGTCTGTCTCTCCGTCCGTCTGTCCATGTATTTTTGTAAACAAAGTACAGTTCGCATTTATTGCCCGATCCAGATGAAATTTTGCGCAAATCATTTGTTTGGGCCAAGAACCCTATTGAATCTGGAGATAATCGGTCAAAATTTAGATATAGCTACCATATATATCTTTGTCCGATTTGCTTTTTACTGTGCACCAAACGTGTAATATCAGCCCGAATAGTATGGAATTTTGCACTTACGACCGAATTGAGTCTAGAAGCTAGTATGCCAAATTTGTTGAAGATCGGTTCAGATATAGCTACAGCTTCCATATATACTGTTCATCCGATTTGTTACATTTGTTGCCCACAGCCGTAATATGCACTCGGTAACAATGATATTCAGGGAAATATATGAAATACAGCTCAGAAATATATTTGCCAAATTTTATCGAGATCGGTTCAGATTTGGATGTAGCTCCCATATATATCTTTATCCCATTTTAAATTAATTGTACACCAAATGGGCAATACAAGTCCGAATTTAAAAGATACAAATGTTTCGGCTTATTTAGTCCATTGAACTTTAAATTATAATTATAATCATAGCGTGTATCATTGAATTCTCCCATAAAAACTTTTAATTGTTATGCGGAGCTCTACTAAATTAGCAAGGTGGTGTAGAGTATCATAAAGTCGGCCCCGCCCGTCTTTAAGAATTTCTTAAGTTTAGTTATGTAATTGTGTGATCGATCGTTGTCATATATTTGCAAATACGCTATGATTCACAATAGCGTTTAGAGTAAGAATCATTCAATAATTCCAATAAGAAGTAAAGTTGTCTGTAAATTTCATCAACACAAGATCTATTATAAAGATGATAAAGATTCGACCATTCCTTCTGGTGCCTCCTCCACAAAGGTTCAAAGTTTGGATAGCCAAAACGACCATAAAATCCGAAATAAATATCCTGTTGTCTCCTCACAATATTTTTATTAACCGAAGGTCTGGTGTGATAATTGTATGTATCGGGCCATTCCTTCTGGTACCTCCCCCACAAAGGGTCGACATTTTGAATATCCAGGAAGCTCATAAAATGCAAATTAACAACCGATTACATCCAGACTTGGTACATCTCAATATTTCTATCAGCACAAGATCTGATATAAAGATGGTAAAGATCAGTCCATTTCTTCTGGTACCTCCCTCAAATTGGGCTCAAAATTTTGAAAAACACAACGCTCAAAGCAAGCGAAATAAGCATCCAAATCTCTTCAAATTTCACACATCCAAATATTTTTGCTAACGTTGATCTGATTGATTTCGTATAAAAGTGGATATAAATGTTCAATTTCCTTCACATTTTGCACATACAAATATTTTTATCTGTATTAGATGAAGTTTGACAAGTAAAAAACATTAAGTTCGGCCGGGGCGAATGGAATATCTGGAGGTACCCTTATATGGGAGCTATACCAAAACGTGGACCTATACATACAATGTTTCGCAACCGGAGCTAGAACCTGTTATGACCAACAATTAAACATTTTTAGACAAATTCGTGAAAAATGCGATAAAAAACCATCAACATACCGAATATCGGGAGGTACCGTTATATGGGGGCTATACCAAAGCATGGACCTATACATACAATATTTCGCCACATGAATAAGGATCCATTATGATTTACAAATACCAATTTTCAGACAAATCCTGGAAAAAAGTGGCAAAAATCGTCAAAATACCGAATATCGGGAGGTACCGTTATATGGGGCCTATACCAAAACGTGGACCTATATATCTCATTTCCAATACCAACCATCCTAGACACTATACAAATTGTTCTGCTAAATTTTGACGCTCCACGCCAAATAATGTGGCCTGTATCATGATTTCAACACACAGACTTCTTTAAATCGAATTAGAATTGCATGCTGATTATGAATATATATACTTTATTGGTTCTACGACGAATATTTAAGGATGTTACAAACGGAATGACAAAGTTAATATACCCTTCTTTTCAAGGTGGAGGGTATAAAAATGGAATACTTCGGTCCGCTATATTTGGTACCTCACGTTTCTTTCCAGTTATTTTTTTTCTGCACGCTAGACCACTTCCTTTATCCATTCCTTAATTATTTTTAGCTCAGACGTTGATCAATGATAGAGACGGTAGCTTACATTGTTTTTAACAACTAAGAAACCTAGAAGTTTTTTCCCATCTCTATAGGACTTTGCACTATATTACATTTCGCCTTTTGGTGTATTTCATTTCAATTTCATCAATAATAATATAACGAATAATGCCAGCATAATATTACGAAATTGTTAAATTATCTATTATACAGCTTTCAATCACTCATCGACTGACAATCTTTTTTTATAGCATATAGAGCCATCTGGCAATTATACCTTTGTCTCCTAAAATTAGTTTCTTGACATGTCTTCGAGTATGTTCATATCGCCGTTGAAAGATATTCCAAAATAAATTGTTGAACATTTAATTTTCAACTAACGATATTGGAATTGCTTTCATGGGCTTGCGGGTATTGATTGGAACAATCATCAGTCATTGGCCTTGTCATGTAGCGTTTGTGTCCCAAGTCCCATGTCTTTTGTCTGTTGACGCTCATTGTTCTCTTTACACGGTATTATTAGCAACCGAAAAAGTGAAATTGTTGTTAAATGCCGCTCTGATGATTGTTCGCAATTCATTCATCTTTCTAAAGCAATTATGTCGAAGAGAAATTGTGTGTGCGAGTTTTTTTGGGGTTTTCGGGGACTGTGTTGTGTGTTTAACCTTCTTTAGCAGATTCTCACCAAAATAAATATTTACGAAGAAAACGAAGGTGTAGCTTAAGGCTATGCTGTTTTAGAGAAAACAATATTTGCGGAAAATGTTTTTTAATTTGTTAACGGTTCTGCCTAATACATTGCCTATACAATAGGAGCCTATCTGCATGCTAAGCTACCACAAAAATGCAGAAAATATTTTTAATTATTTTAATGTGTCAATTTTTATCCTGACAGCATTAGTAAGTGTTATTTTTATACCCTCAGCCATATGGCTAGAGAGGATATATATAATTTGATAGTGCCAAAACTTGGCTCATCCAAAAAACGGTTTTAGACCCTAGGTCTCTTTGGACCAAATCCGTTTCAGATCATTTGGAGTCGATCTAGCGATGTACGTCCGTCTGGCTGGTGCGCACGATAACCCTCGAAGGGAGTATCCAATTTGATCCAAACGGTACATCGTAATATTATTATCAAACTTAGAGTTCGGAGGAGATGGGAAATATCGGTCCACTCCTTCTGGTACCACCCAAACAAAATGTCAACATTTTCAAAAAAAAAATTGCTGCACAGAAAGAGAAAGGATAACCCGACTTTACTCCAACTTTGCAAATCCTAATATTTTCATCAGTGCTAAGTCAGGTGCGAAAATGGACAATATCGGTATACCCCATATACCCACAAAGGGTCAAAATTGTCAATAATTATAAATCTGATAAAATGTGATTTAAGATTCCGATTGCCTTCAAATTACACACATCACAATATTTTTATTAACCCATGGTCTGGTGGGAAGTTGGAAAATATCGGTCCACTCCTTTCGGTACCTCCCCCACAAAGGGTCAAAATTTTGACCCTCACAAACACATCTCATATCTCAATATTTCTACCAGCACTAAATCCTTTATAAAGATGGTACACGCAGAAAAATATATGTTAGAAATATGTTTGGATCCAAACATATATTTGTTTGGGACTGGTTGCAAACATATATTTGTTTGCTGCAAAATATGTTTGGGACATATGTTAGAGAGGCTTATATTTTTTTGCGTGTAGAGATCGGACCATTCCTTCACCACAAATGGTCAAAGTTTTGAATAACCAAAACGATCATAAAAAAAATCAAAAAAAAAGTATCCGGTTTTCTTCATTATTTCTACCAATACAAGATATGCTGTGAATATGGAATATGTCGCTCCACTCCTTCTTGTACCACCCTCACAAAGGATCAACATTTTGAATATGCATGAAGATCATAAAACACGAAATTAACATCCAATTTCATTCTTTTTGGTACATCTCAATACTCACATCAAAACAAGATCGGTTATAAAGATGGTAAAAATCGGACCATTTCTTCTGGTACCTCTCCCTCAAAATGTCCAAGCTTTGAATAACCAAAACGATTATATTCGCTATTTTGATGATTTTAGCTACATTATTCACAGGAATTGTTTTAAATTTGGTATTTGAAGTTCGTAATGGATACCACAGCATATGACGGAAAATTGTCTGTGCCGGTCCACGTTTTGTTATAGGCCCCATATAACGGAACCTCCCAGTACCAGTATTTTGATGATTTTAACGACATTATTTACCGGAATTGTTTCAAATTTCGTACTTGAAGTTCGTAATGGATACTACAGCCTAGAACAGAAAATTGTATCTGCAGGTCCACGTCTTCGTATATCGGTACCACCCGATATTCACTATTTTAATGATTTTAGCGACTTTATTCACCAGAATTGTTTTAAATTTGGTGTTTGAAGTTCGTAATGGATACTACAGCCTATGAACGAAAATTGTCTGTGCCGGCCCACGTTTTGATACCTCCCTATTTTCGGCATTTTGTTGATTTAAGCGACATTTTTCACCAGAATTGTTTCAAATTTGGTATTTGAAGTTTGTAATTGATACTACAGCCTAAGACAGAAAATTGTCTATGCAGGTCCATGGTACCTCCCTACATTCGGTATTTTAATGATTTTAGCGACATTATTCAAAGGAATTGTTTCAAATTTGGTATATGAAGTTCGTAATGAATACTACAGCCTAAGACAGAAAATTGTCTGTGCA
The DNA here is from genome assembly GCF_030504385.1 of Musca domestica. Taxonomy (NCBI): domain Eukaryota; kingdom Metazoa; phylum Arthropoda; class Insecta; order Diptera; family Muscidae; genus Musca; species Musca domestica. Next base: position 5,055,033 of record NW_026712296.1, on the reverse strand, counting down.
GGTCCTAGTTTTGGTATAGTACCTCCCTATATTCGGTATTTTGATGATTTTGATGATGCAGGTCCACGTCGTCGTATAGACCCTAAAATAATGGCTACATTCGGTATTTAAAAAAAATTAAAATAGCAAAATTCGTTCCAAGTGGTAAAGGGTATTCAAAGTTCGGCACGGCTGAACTTATAGCTATTTTACTTGTTTTGCTTTAGTTTTCGCTAATATATTTATTTAAAATAAAAATAGAAACAAATGTAATTTTCTTTACTTATGCTTTATTATATTTCTACTAATTAAAATGAAATAAATTACAATAGATTACTATTAAAAACTATTTATAAATAAATTTAAATGTATTTACATTAATAGTTTTGTTCATAACTTAACTAAGCTAAAGGGTCAGACTTCACTATAAAGTTTGCCCTGTTTTAATTCGTTAAAAATCCTAAGTTCTTTGCTTGAAAATAATATTCCGAGTGACTACAATTTATTTCACAATCGCCTAACATTTTGCATCCAAATGTTAGCAACATTTGGCAAAGTTTTTTTTTTCTAAAACATTCGATGATTCGAGGGCACATCGGTGTGCACGGTAACTGGGACAGATTGTGTGGCGTCCACTGTTAGATCGTTTTGTTGATTTAACAACGGCTCATAGGCGCTGTAGGGATCGCTGCGCTGCCAGGCGGTTGCTTGTGATGGATTTGCTACATAAGCGGTATAGCTATCAGTTTTAGGTTGTGATGCCGCACCACCGTGGATGTGCAAATGGATTTCCTTGCTGGGATGGGAGGAATGATGTTCAGGTTCGTGTTGTACAGGTGCAGCAGACCAGCCGGCCGATGATGGTGGCGACCAATTCCAACTGGACGGGGCTGAATATTCAACATGATGATGAGGATTCCAACTTGGTGGGGCCGAGTACTGGATTTGAGGAAGCAAGCCCGTTTTGAGTGTAAAGAATTTAGCCAAGAGCGCCAGGGCATTCATGGCGAGTAAGACTTTGACAAGGAATAGCGTTTTCAAACCAATACCCACTAGGAAAGCAACCATGGCAGTAAGAACACCAAATTTAAAGATTATGGGAATCAAAGCCATTTGCAGACGACGAATTTTGCCAAATGTACGTGCTTCTACACTGCCGTCGGAACGTCCCTCTGAAATGATAAAAAATAAAAAAAAATGTATGTAAATATGTGTTTAGAATAGGCAGGATCATAATCATAATGGAGGGCAATACATCATTGTTTGATTGTAATATGACAACAATTAACTCGACGATTCATAACAATTTGTACAAATTTTTAATGGTATTTGTTCCATAACCCCAAAGTTCAGTAAGGTACCGTGTTCCATGGGAAAATATTTTTTTGATTTACAAGAACTAAATACTTTAATACTCTCAGTCATATGCCGACAGATATGTCCAGTTTTCTGTGCTTCATCGAAATAGTGGTTTTAGACCCTAGGTCTCTTTGAAACAAATCCGTTCTGGTACCTCCCTGACTGAAACTTCTTAATTAATTATTACCAAAAAAAAAAAGAAAACAAGTTAAAAAGCCGTAAGTTCCTCTCCAACATTTGCAACGAATTTGGAAATTTTTAAAAAATGAAACCCGTTAAAAATTCTTTTAAAATCTTAAAAATACCGAATATAACCATTATATTGGGGCCTACACGATGTGGACCCACACAGACATTGTTTGTCATAAGCCATAACCATACTCAAATTCGAAACTTGAAATAAACGGTGAATAATGAAAGCTGAAATCATTAAAATGCCGTATATAGGAAGGTACCGTAATATCGAAGCTATACGAAGACCTGGACCTGCACAAACAATTTTCTGTCATAGGCTATATATGCGAACTTCAAATATCAAATTTGATACAATTCCAGTGATTAATATCGCTAAAATCAAAATACCGAATATCAGGAGGTACCGTTATATGGGGGCTACAAATGTGAAAAATGTGCACCTTCGGTTGGCTACCAGAACTCAAGCGCGACCGTGGCATCAGAATAAATGCCGAATATTATCGCGAAAATATTATGGAGGGGGTAATAAAGCCTTGGGCACGCAAACATCTTGGCCGCAGACCTTGGACATTCCAACATGACTCAGCACCATCGCCACCCAAGAATAGTTGCAAAATGAAATTCCTCGCGTCATTTCCAGCGCACAATGGCCATCAAAATTTTCGGATACCAATCCGTTGGACTATTGTGTTTGGTTGGCACTAAAAAATACCAAAGTGTCGATCACCTCAAGCAATCGCTTCGCCGGGAATGGGCCAAAATACCGCAGAGCAACATTTGGGCAGCGTGTGGCGGTTTCATTGGCCGTTTGAAGGCCATAATTCGTGCCAAAGGTGACCAATTCGAATAAATCTAAAATTATTCTAAAATTTGATGCTATTTCCGACATTTTTTGCTTTCATTCAATAAAATTTAAAAAAAAATACTTTTATATTGGGGATATACGAGAACGTGGACCTGCATACTCAATTTTCTGTAATTGACTGTGGTACCTATACGAAACTTAAAACAATTCTGGTGAATAAAGTCAGTAAAATCATCAAAATACCTAAAATAGAGAGGTACCATTATATGAGGGCTTTACGAAGAAGTGGACGTGCACACGCAATTTTCTGTCAAAGGTTGTAGATCCTATTAGAAATTTACAATACAAAATTTTTAACGATTCCGGTGAATAAAATCTCTAAAATTATCAAAATACCGAATATAGGGAGGGGGCTATATGAAGAAGTGGGCTTGCAAGCGCAAATTTTTGTTACAGGTTAAAGTACATATTGCGAAGTTTAACTATGAAATTTGAAACAATTCCGGAAAAAATGTAGCTAAAATCATCAAAATACCGAAAAGACGTGGTCATATATAGCTAATCAGAAGTCCAGCAGACCAAGCACACGTCTGAGAAAAAAATTATCAACCTACTTCAATTCGTTCTGAAGCTTGAGTGATTTCCACAGACGAACGGACTTCTTTAAATCGACTAGAATTTTATGCTGATCAAGAATATATATATATATATATATATATATATTCTAGTGTCTAAAATGTATATTTCGATATTTCGTTACAATGACAAACTTAATATACCCTCCATACTGTGGTGGAGGGTATAAACAAATGCTAAATTTATATTACATAAACCTTACGTCAAAGTTCATTCACATCGACTTGAGATCATTTAACTCCTACGATTACGTTTTTCAAACTAAGTAAGTTCAAAATTAAATATTTTAAAACTCAACACGAACCAATTTTCGTTCGCCCAGCATGAAACAGATCTTTCATCAAAGCAGATGTTTTGTGCCATTATCCATTAACCACATTACACATGGCCGATGATTCATCACTATTGGCTGGAATCCATTATGAGCACAGCGAAAAAATGAAATGCCAACCGTCTCCAAGAGATGGAAGTAAGTCAAGCGTTAGTTTACTCTGCAAATATGCCTCATCGTTTCGGTTTTACCGTAAATTGAATCGTGCAAATAATGTCTGGACAATGAAAGTGAAATTGAAGCCATTGAAACGACGATGTTGCCAGCTTTTGGAAGTGTTAACTGAACTTGAATTCTTTTATTTGTTTTCTTAACCGTAATAAGTGTTATGGAATGAAAGTTAACAATTTTGGCAATGTATGCACATATTATTAAACCATCATTGCCAAATTTGAATGAACACTGCCTATTTTGGACATTTTCCAAGAAATTTTTAAAAGTATATCTACTTTTGGATTTTTTCATTATGTGATTTTTTCTGATTTTGTTGTAGTTGTAATAGTGAAAGTGTTAACGCTTTCATTCAAAAATAGATTTTACAAAACACAGAAGCTTGAACTTTGGTAGAGGTTGTATTTTATAAGAAATTATAATATGTTGTAACCAAGTGTTCAATTGTTATGAAATTAAAGGGTAAACAATCGGGGATTACTTCTATATATATATATATATGTATTATTTAGATATTGATTACTATTTAAATTTAGTTTCTTTTTGTAGTGAATTGATATTTTTCATTGTCTCATCCAACCTTATCTGGATAAGTATATAAGAATATAGGATTTGCGGGACAACTTTGAAATATTCTGAAAATTAAGAATATTCAAAATTTCAACCCTTTTTACAATACGCACCAAACATTAGCCTGTTACAAATATTATGATGTGCGAAGTTTCTTTTCGAACCCACATTTTTTATACTTTTTTCCCTTCAAAACTATCCCCCATCGAGAATGAAATAGGTCCAATCCTAAAACATGTGAGTAAATTCGGAAAAAAAACTATGCCATTTCAAATTAAAAAAAAGTTAAAAAGTATCAGCCGGTTCTACCCGAGAGATGTATACCATCAGCCAATGTTCGGATATTTAATTATATTTTGACTTCTGTTATGATTATTCAAATTGTTGACCCGCTATGGAGTAGGTTCCGAAGAAATGAGCCAATACTGTCCATTTCATATGATATAAATATAGCTACGTGCTAGTTTTGGACTATATGGGTTACTTCCTTCACTTTATATGAGATGTGTGTTTTTAGAAAATATTAAAATGTGAGTGGGGTACCAAAAATAGTCGACCAAAGTATTCCATTTTCATACTTCATCAAATACAGATAAAAATATTGGTATGGGCAAAATTACAAGAAAATCGAACATTCATATCCAATTTTATACGAAATCATAAATTCCATATTCATATCAGGTTTCCGGTTGAGAGAAATATTTAGATATAGCAAGTTGTAAAAAATCGCTGACTTGTTTCGCAAGTTATTGAAAATTGTGACCCTTTGTGGATGAGGTTCCAAAAGGCTGATATATATAATCTCCGCAACAGATCATGTATTAGCAAAAATTTTAGTATGTTTGAAATTTGAAAAGAGTTAGCTACATTATTCACTGGATTTTTTTCAAATATTGTATTGGCTTATGACAAAAGTTGCCTATGCAGCTAAACATCTTCGCATGCATCCCAATATAACGGCTATATTCGGTATTTTTAAGATTTTAACAGATTTTATTTTCAAATTCGTTCCAAATGGTGGAGGGTATTCAAAGTTCGGACCGGCCGAACTCACTGCTTTTTTAATTGTTACAGTTTTTATGCCTAAAACTAAATAATTCGTCGAGAAAGAATTCTTGCAGGAAAGTTAAACAGAAAAACTAAATATTTTCTTTACTGTAGCAAACAATCGCACTGTCCCAGTACCTGCAATATATATACCCTACAACACTATGTGTTGGGCTAGAGCCAGAACAGAAGCCTATTTCTTTCGATGATCGCATAATATTTAGGGGTTGAAATGGACCAACATCTGAAAAAATCCTGATTTTGCAATTGCTCTACAGGTCGCAACTAGAGACCAATCGACGCGGAAGTTAGCATGGAGCTAGAGCTTTGGGCTGGGCAGAAGCCTTCCAATTTTGATGGTCATCGGGTAGTATTTGGTGAAATAGACCATAACATTTGTGTTAAATAAAAGTCAAATTTTCCATTAAAACGCGAATGTTTTTAATCCCCGCGAAATCACAAATAGACGAACAGATCAACTCTGACCGTTACGTAGATGCCGATAGTAAATATATCTGATATATATAGCGAAATATATACAATGTGGACCTTTACTTTTTTAAAAAATAGCAACATTACTTACAGGCGATATCCGAAACACACAAAAGGCGAACTTCTGGCTTTTTTATGCTGATTTCGTTGAGGAATATAGCCAAATATTATAGACAAGCAAATCATATAGATGAGTCCAAATTAGGAGATACAGAGCGGACACTTGCTTTTGGAGATGATCGCAAAATATTTAGCGGTTCAAATCAACCAAAAACAGAAAAAATTCCCTTAATACACAATTGAAGCCCATCGACACGCCTGAGAAGAGAGTTAAGGACAGGGAAGGATTCTGACATTTTGGATGACCATTGGATTATATATTTAGCTGTAAAATGGACCACAGCGACTAACAACACGACGGAGTGCGCAAATATTGGCCAAATGTCCCTGATCAAAAAGCTAAGGGTAATATCTTAGCAGTGAAACGTGACATAATTTCAAAAGCGAAATCTTCCAAAATGGATTTGGACATAAGGGGGCTTCTAACATATTGTAGTGTTGTCGGGTATCACCTGGTCGGCCCCGCACGACTATAGGCTTTGCTTACTTGTTTTCCTTTATGATAGTACTAATTGATGCTGACTTACAGGTTGTAGAACACACAGAACTTAAGGTGATTTGAGGTATGGACAAAAAATACAAAAACTCAACTCTCCAATACAATATAGGAACTTATAACTAAACCTATTGATGCGTTCAATTTTCCATTAGATTTCAAATTTCCCTAGTGAAAAATATCAAATTTTACAACTTAATACTACAACAGTTTTAAACTTCACAACATGGACTACACATTGAAAAATCAGAAAATAATTTATTTTACCTGCAACAGCGGATGTTGCACTGTCATCATCCGCACTAAATAGTCCCGCTGAAATGTCGTCTTTAATCCAATTCCAAACACCTCTTACAATACCCCATACTCTTGATGTCGACACATCGGGCTCTTGTACAGCAGTTTTTTCTATTGCATCAAACCACATTCATGCAATGAAATAAAAAAATACAACAAAAAAAGATATCATAAAATTAATACATTTCGTACATTTTAAACCATTAAAACATTTTCTCTCCTATTGTTCTCAAATAATCATCTTTAATTTGTAAGATGTTGTAAATTCGCTATGCCCTAAGAGACCGTATATATGAGATCGTAATGTAACGTAAATGTAAAGTAAATGTAATTGTAATGAAATAATCGATACGGCGACAAAACTATTATTGAATATTAATATGCCACAATGACGATCTCGGCCGTGACTAATACCAACAATTTAACAACCGACTAATACTTTCCCTTTTCTACCCAAGTTCAAATGTTTTGAAATCATCGACAAATAAAAGAAATTAAATTTACCTGCTGCAACATCATCATCGGCTCCAAAAAGTCCCCCAGAAATGTCATCTTTAATCCAATTTAAAACACCTCGAACAATACCCCAGACACTGAACAGAGATTCATCGGACGATTGTACGGCATTTTTTTCGGCAGCATCATCATCATCATCGTCTGTATCTTCGTTAGAGTCTCGGTCATCGTTGTCGGCATCTGCTTTAGTGGCAACAACTTCCGACTTGGGTGTCGCCGTCGTCGTCGTTGTTGTTGCTACATCGCCACTAGTTTCGGTAACGGCTTTTGTTTTACCTTTTGTTGTTATTTTACCACAATTTACCGCTGTTGTTAGACAACAAATGACCAAGGTTAACACAAATAGTTGATGAATTCGGGATTTCGTTATCATCATCATCTGCTGAAACAAAAGAAAAGAGAGAGAAACAACAATGTAAATAAAGCAAAAATTATGATGCGACCATTGGCCATGTAATAGTAATGTGATGTGATGTGATGCGATGCGATGCGATGACATGCCACAATTGACATTAACATATTTATTTAATATGTAAATAAATACCATCCAATAAAAATAGAAAAATTATTGTGATAGGAAAAATTATTCATAAAATCTATTTAACCGAATTCAAATTTAAAATACAATTGAAAATTACTACCACTCCTGGGAATTAAAATCAAAAACATGCTCTTATATAAAAATGTTGAAATGTTCCCGCGCCTTTTTTGATAATTGTTAAAGCTATAAAAAGAGAGACCTGTCAAAATCTCTCTGGCAGAACCACAATTACTCAAAAAGCGTAAAATTCTGCCCTGTCTGTCCGTCTGTTGTAATCACGCTAGAGTCAAACGAATAAAGACCCGAAGCTAAATTTTGCACATATCAGTCTTTTGTCTGCAGTATGTTCTGTACCCCCCGATATTCGGTATTTTGATGATTTTAGCCACATTTTTCAATGGAATTGCTGAAATTTTACATTAGGAGTTCTTTGAGTGTACTTTACCCCCTGAAAGAGGATTGTCTATAAAGGTGCACGATATCGTATATCCCCCATGTAACGGCAGCTTCCGATATTCGATATTTTTATGATTTTAGCCACATTTGTCTGAAAATCCAAACGAGGAGCTCTGGAACTTTATGTTCTGGAAGAGAATTATCTATGTAGGTCCACGATATCGTATAGCCCCCATATAAAGGTATCCCCGATATTCGGTATTTTGGTGATTTTATCCACACCAAAATTTCTATGGAATTGTCTTAAAATCCACACAAGGGGATCCTTCTGAGTACTTTACCCCTTAGAGGAAAATTATCAAAATAGGTCCACGTTTTAATACAGTGCCCATATAACGGTTTTTTATAATTTGTGCGACATTATTATTGTTATTGTTACCAATTGAGCCCCGCCAAAATGATTTCGAAAAGTGAAAGTGTACGTCCCTAAACCACACTCACCCCAGCTTCAGAACAGAATAACGTAGGTGGAATAAATACTGAAATTACTTTAGGTCCATAATATGTGTGGTATTGAAAATTAGACGATTTGTTACATCCCCCAAATATCGGTGTCGCCCAATTAAAGGGGGGGTTTAGTCAAATTTTTCAATCAAATTTTTTGCAAATCGGCGGATTGTGTTCTCAGCGGATAGAAAACAAAATGAACGGGTTTTTTCTTGCCAAAGAGGGCAGCTGAAAATGTGCACCTTCGGTTGGCCACCAGAACTCAAGCGCCGGCTATGGTGATGATGTGGACCGCCATAACAGCCAATGGCCGCTCTCAGCTCGTCTAAATCGACGTGGCATCAGAATAAATGCCGAAAATTATCGCGAAAATATTCTAGAGGGTGTATTAAAGCCTTGGGCAAGCAAACATTTTGCTCGCAGATCTTGGACATTTCAATAGGACTCAGCACCATTGCACTCAGCAGCACAACTCAAGACTGGTTACAAAATGACGTTCCTCGCTTCATTTCCAGCGCACAATGGCCACAAAGATCTCAGGATACCAATCCGTTGGACTATTGTGTCTAGAATGTTTTGGAAAGCAAGATTGGCACTAAAAAATACCAAATATACCGGGAATGGGCGAAAAAACCGCAGAGCAACATTCGGGCAGCGTGTGACGGTTTTATTGGCCGTTTGAAGGCCAGGGAGGAAGGACATTTTTCGATTTCATTCAATAATATTTAAAAAACATGTACAAATTATGGCTTTTGACTTTGTTGCAGTTTTTTTATCTCACCCTGTAGATCCACGTTTTTTTATAACCCACATATAACATTACCTAAAAAATTCGGTGTTTGGATGATTCTTTTGAACATAATTGTTGGATCATCATTTTAATATACGGACTCGATATTTGGAATTTGAATAATCTAAGCCACATTTCTTGACAAAAAATTGAAACAAATTGTAAGTCTATGAAAATATAAAAAAATAGCTATTTGGAATTGCAGAATCATTTTTCTTTCGTAGCCGATATTTTTCATAAACTTGTATTCTATCTCATTTATTCCTGTAACATATATCTGTACAATTACATTTTACGACATCCTAGGCATGCTTGCGAAAAATTATGAGAGTACAATGGGCAATTAAACAAAGTAAGCCATATTAAGTAATCGACCTGGCCCCTTGTAGCCCAGAGTGAACTATTTTCATTTACATTTCCAATTAAAAAAAGCACAATGAAAAATACTGTGAAAAAAGAAAACGTAACATTGTTCATTTTACTTTCGGAAATTAAGTCAACTGGGTTAAAATGAAAAAGAAAATAAACCACTTTTATGCAACAATGGAAGATAGTGCGAAAATCTGCCACATCGTAATTTAATTTGTAAATATTTCATTCCGACATTATGCGCTATAATTTGTTACTCTGTATCTTGAACAGTGTCAGTGGGATTTCTTGACGATTCCACGTTTTTGTTTGGATATTGTTTTTATTTGTTCACACCCAAACCCACAAAATATTGTGTAATAATATTCAGATCTGATTTACCCGGCACATCGCTCAGTGACATAAGACTGCGTGTTGATACAAAACAAAAAAAGTGATAAACTAAAATTTCACTTTTCTTCGAAGATCGCTCAACTCATCTTTAAGTTAACTTCGAAACGATTTAAACGAGTTTAGATGCTCATCAAGTTTCAAAAGAAAACTGTTTATATTACCATATTTGCTTGCTCTTCTCATCAATAAAATGTCATTAAAAATCAATCAAAATGTATATTTTTATGATTAGCTGGAATTTCTGAAAAATATACATACATATATATAAAGCAGTTGTGAAATTGTATTGCTACAATTTCCCTTTTATGCCAAATGGCGCTGTGGGAGATATTTGGGCCCACAGTATGAGGAGGGTGGCAAATACACACCATCCACATAGTATCGAGGTCAGCCGAGCAAAATATAATCACGATAAAACTTAATGTCGTAATTCGACCGAGTCAAATTATTAATCATACGCGAAATAAGTTGTTTCCCTAAAATTTGAGGCTTAGAACCTTGAAACCCACAATTCTGAGTGTTAACTTTAAATAGGGTTTACAGGGTGAGAAAAAAAACTGCAACAAAGTCAAACGCCATAATTTTTTCATTTTTTTGTTATTGCAAAATGGTCAGGCTTAATCCCTTAATTGTTGTTTTTATAAAAACAACGTTTGTTTATTAGTGGAGAACGATGGTAGTGTTTACCAGGGGATAAGGAAGGGCATACCTAGGTTTCGGAAAGAGCCACCAATCCTCATCAGTTTCCTTGTTTTTTGTCTGGGATATTCTCCCCAGAAGTTGTTTTAAAAATAACTTCTATGACAAAGAACATTTTTGTACCCAAGTGACGAGATCGTAAGCTCAATAGAAGAGAACCAAAAAATTAAAAAAAAAAAAAAAACTAAAATTCTTTTGGAAAATTGTCTAAATCTTACAACCGCACTTATGCTTTCGTTCTACCTGAACGAAGTAGCATAACCATGTAGGTTGGTTTTGTCTCTTACAACAAAAACCCCTTTGTCGACCGTGCCTTGTCTATTAATAGAACAGTGTTGGCTTTGTTTGTTCGGGATACCATAGTATTTTGTTGTTGCAAAATGGTCAGGCTTAATCCCTTTATTGTGGTTTTTATATATATATTTTTTAATTTTGTTGAATGGAAGCAAAAACTCTTGGAAATAGCATCAAATATTAGAATAAGTTTAGATTTTTTGGAATTGGTCACCTTTGGCACGAATTATGGCCTTCAAACGGCAAATGAAACCACCACACGCTGCCCGAAGCGCTTGCTTGAGGTGATCGACACTTTGATATTTTTTAGTTTCAACCTTGCTTTCCAAAATACTCCAGGCACAATAGTTCAACGGATTGGTATCCGGAGATTTTGGTGGCCATTGTACGCTGGAAATGAAGCGGGGAACCTCATTTTTGGGGCGCGTGTTGAGTGCGATGGTGCTGAGTCCTGTTGGAATGTCCAAGGTCTGCGACCAAAATGTTCGCGTGCCTAAGGCTTTAATACACCCTCCAGAATATTTTCGCAATAATATTCGGCATTTATTCTGATGCCACGGTCGATTAATACGAGCGGAGAGCGACCATCGACTGTTATGGCGGCCCACACCATCACCATGGCCGGCGTTTGAGTTCTGGTGGCCAACCGAAGATGTACATTTTCAGCTGACCTCTTTGGCAAGTAAACACTAAAACACACACTTTGTTTGTTTACAAACTGCTGGACAACGAATGTTTTCTCAGCGGAGAAAACCAAATTCGGCAGTTCACCACTTTCTGCCAAACTATGCAACTTTTTCAATATTTGCCGATTGGAATATTACGATATGTTCAGCTCACGAGCCATTTTTCGGCCACTGCGACGCGGGTTTCGATCAAGTCGCTTCTTTACTTTTCGAACCATTTCTTCTGCTGTTGCTGTTTTCTTCCACTTCCTTGACGTCAGGCTACACTACCAGTATCACGGTAACGAGCGATGGTACGAAACACAAAAGATTCATTCACATTAAAATGCTGGAGTGCTCTAACCATAGCCATTTGAGGTTTTCCAGCCAAATATAAAGAAATCACACTATCACGCTTGAATTCCATCACGATAACTTTATTTCTGGAAAATTCTCACCAAAATGCTTTTGTACGCTTGTAAACAATATAATGAGCTGTCACTGGAATGTTAAAATTATTCCAGTTGCTGTCGGATGAGTGACTTCTAAATGACAGCAGTCTGAAGTTGGTTGCAGTTTTTTCATCTCACCACGTATAATAGAAGTTACTCCCTATTCCTCCCAAATGGTGGAGGGTATTCAAAATTCGGCCCACCCACTCGGAGAGCTTTGGTCCCACGGCAATAATCCGCTATATCCACCCAAATCTCAACCGACATAAAAAATTGGCATTAATATATTTTTGATATGTTCCTGAACTGCAAGAATGTAAAAATTTTTACTACGACAACCGATTTTCCCTTTATGATATCAAATTAAAATTCAAATCTAGTAGATTCTTGCAGGTTCTGGAACAGAGCATTTATTAATAACTTTCGCTATCTCTATACAGCTCATTATATTCCCAAAAACAGCATTATTTTTCACACAAAAAATTGTTTACTCAGTGTCATTAGTTGGTCACCCAGAAAAGCTTAAAGACAAGAAAAAATCATAAAACTAACGGTAATCTAAATATTCGTGGAATTTGCCATTCGTCTTATTTCAACAACATCCAATGGTTTTGAATTTTGAATTAATCACTTACAGTATGAAAACAAAAACAAAAGTCAACAATTCGCACTTGCTTAAAAAGCTCATAGAAATATAAAAAACAAAAACCCCCAAAAAATGTAAACAATTAAAAAGAAAACCAAATTAGAGAAAGATAAAAAAATATTTCGCATTGTTTTCATTTGGCTAACTGTTGTGCACACCTTATACCCCACAAATCACTTGGTTGGCTTTATAATGGACAATGGTACCAAAACAACAACAACAAATGTATTTTCTTATGATTACAGTTAAGATAAAATATTCATTTGTGGTGACATTTCATGCCGAACAATTTTTGTTTTTAAATGTGTCAATAGTTCAAAAGTTGCTTAATTTCTATAGAAATAAAAGAATAGGGTCATTATTGACATGACTCTGACTAACTAACTAATTTTGGCTTTAAATCTAAAACAATAGCTCTTTAATAGAATTGTGTCAAACTTTCTTCATATTGTTCCATTATGGAATTTAGAAAAAAACAGGACAATACACTTCATGTATTTATTGCTAGAATACCAAAAGTTCTCTTTGTGACATAAGCATCCAGGAAATTACAAACACAATAATTTACGAGAAGCTAATAGTTTTAATTTTTTTACTTTTGTTTTGTAAGGTACATACAGAGTGAGATGAAAAACTGCAACCAACTTCAGACTGCTGTCATTTCTTAGCCACTCGTCCGACCACTCTTAAAAATATTCCAGTGATAGCTCATTATATTGTTTTGGTAAGAATTTTCCAGAAAAAAAGTTATTCGTGATGGAATTCAAGCGTGATAGTGAGATTTCTTTATATTATAGCCACAAGAGGCTATCGTTATGGCACTCCAGCATTTAAATGTGAATAAATCTTTTGTGTCTCGTACCATCAATCGTTACCGTGATACTGGTAGCGTAGCCCGGCGTCAAGGAAGTGGACGGAAGAAAACAGCAACATCAGCAAAAATGGTTCGAAAAGTAATGAATGAATTAATGAATTGATCGAAACCAGCCGCAGTGGCCGAAAAATGACTCGTAAGCTGAACATATCGCAATATTCAATTTGGCAAATATTGAAAAGTGGGCTCGGGGTAAAGCCATTGAAATTCCAAAAAGTGCAAGAACTTACACCACAACAGGAAGAAAATAGACTCAAATGAGCACCTTCGGTTGGCCACCAGAATTCAATCGCCGGCCATGGTGATGGTGTGGACCGCCATAACAGACGATGTTCGCTCTCCGCTCGTATTAATCGACCGTCCGACCGTCGGAATAAATGCCGAATACTATCACGAAAATATTCTGGAGGGTGTATTAATGCCTTGGGCACGCAAACATTTTGGCCGCAGACCTTGGACATTTCAACAGGACTCACCACCATCGCACTCAGCACGCGCCACCCAAGAATGGTTACAAAATGAGGTTTATCGCTTCATTTTCAGCGCATAATGGCCACCAAAATGAGCTCGGGGTAAAGCCATTGAAATTCTAAAAAGTGCAAGAACTTACACCGCAACAGGAACAAAATAGACTCAAAGGAGCACCTTCGGTTGGCCATCAGAACTCAAGCGCCGACCATGGTGATGGTGTAGGCTGCCATAACAGTCGATGGTCGCTCTCCGCTTGTATTAATTGACCGTGGCATCAGAATAAATGCCGAATATTATTGCGAAAATATTCTGGAGTCTGTATTAAAGCCTTGGGCACGCAAACATTTTGGCCGCAGACCTTGGACATTTCAACAGGACTCACCACCATCGCACTCAGCACGCGCCACCCAAGAATGGTTACAAAATGAGGTTTATCGCTTCATTTTCAGCGCATAATGGCCACCAAAATGAGCTCGGGGTAAAGCCATTGAAATTCTAAAAAGTACAAGAACTTACACCGCAACAGGAACAAAATAGACTCAAAGGAGCACCTTCGGTTGGCCATCAGAACTCAAGCGCCGACCATGGTGATGGTGTAGGCTGCCATAACAGTCGATGGTCGCTCTCCGCTTGTATTAATTGACCGTGGCATCAGAATAAATGCCGAATATTATTGCGAAAATATTCTGGAGTCTGTATTAAAGCCTTGGGCACGCAAACATTTTGGCCGCAGACCTTGGACATTTCAACAGGACTCACCACCATCGCACTCAGCACGCGCCACCCAAGAATGGTTACAAAATGAGGTTTATCGCTTCATTTTCAGCGCATAATGGCCACCAAAATCTTCGGATACCAAACCTTTGTACAATTGTGTCTGGAGTATTTTGGAAAGCAAGGTTAGCACTAAAAAATACCAAAGTGTTGATCACCTCAATCAAGCGCTTCGCCGGGAATTTGCCAAAATTCCGCAGAGCAACATTCGGGCAGCGTGTGGTGGTTTCAGTTGCCGTTTGAAGGCCAGAATTCGTGTCAAAGGTGACCAATTCGAACAAATCTAAAGTTATTCTAAAATTTGGTGCTATTTCTGACATTTTTTGCTTTCAAATTAAAAAAATTGTGGCGTTTGACTTTGTTGCAGTTTTTTATCTCACCTTGGATATACTTTGTGAGGTCTTACATTTACATTTCGAGGTGTTACAATGGGGTTATGATGGAGGGTATAAAAGGTCAACATTATTTCAAATATGCATATCTATTCCAGAATTTCCTGCAATTTAACTTGACAAAATTAAACATATGATGCCATTCATTACCTGACAAAGACTAAGAGTGTAATTGTTTTCTCTGACTGGCAAGATATTGACCAAGGCCTAAATAAGCACACTTGACTGCAACGTTTGCAGTCAAAATAAACAATTGTAATTTAAAATTTTAAAAAAAGACAAATCACAACGGTTTTGAGAACTACTAAGTTTATTGTCAAATTGTTGTCAAAACTTATATAGGCCTTGATATTTAACTCACAAAAGAATAAAAATTATTTATGTTTGAATATGATTTCTTTGGGCTCAGGCTATTGTAAGTCCAACTTGGTCCTATTGTACTCACAATATCTACCAACCCAATTAACATAGTATTCGATTTTCAATATTTTGAAAACTTTAGTCCAAATTTCCTCTGTTAAATAATTTGTTTTATTTCAATATCAAACGTAATTTAAACGCCATTAAAAAATTTCACAAAAGGAATGCAGGTCATTTGTTGTATTTTGTTGTTGTATTTGACCTTTAATTTGTTTACTTTGCTCATTTTAAATATTTTTTTACGACTAAGTGATACAATTTTGTGGTCATTATGTATGTGTGTGTATCAAACATTGCATCTATCCATTAATGTTAATAATTATATTATATAATAGCTCACAACACGTCGTGAACTTCGTCGTGTAAATAACACGTGCTTTGTGGCTAAAGACATTGCTTTGAGAAAAATGAGTAGAAACCAAACATAATGTAAAAGTCATAAACATACCACACGTTATGTTTTTTGGCCTATGAACACACGTACACGCACACAGACGAAATATGTTAATAGCTTTTTGAAGTGTCGAAGGGTTATAAAAACAAATCAGTTGCAATTTTAAGTTTTTTGAAAGAGAAAAAAAAAACGTTGAGAAATTGAATATGAAATTAGGGATGCTGTAGCACTAAAAATACGTTAAAATTTCAATATATTTTTTTACATACGACCATAAAAAGAAAATAGTCACATACGATGCTCAGCGTTAAATTCTGATTCGATTTAGACATTTCAGTCCGGTGAATACACGTTAGAGCTCACAATATTAAATCTTCGAACATATCTTTTTTGAATATTTTTAAGGTGTTAGACATGGTATCAAAATCAATGCCAAACAATTTATATTTTTGAAAAGACGACAAGGTTTTGCATAACTCCCATATATGCAATATTTGGTGTTTAGGTATTTTGAAGGTCCCACTTATTAATAATTTGAACTCCTAAAATATTATAATATGGATACACTACACTATTGACATAGTCCCTTAAAGTGGTACAAGCAACAATTTCAAATGGAAGACAATTTGCTAAATGATATTTTTCGCAATTAAGATCTCAAAAAATACACGTTCGATAATTTGAAACCTATTCATAATTTAAATAGCGTTGCAATTTTGTAAAAACGTTTCAGTTTCAGAAGATGGGCTGTTGTCCCAGAATACTTTCTTCAGAAATTTTTCAATTTAGTTCGTCATAAATAAATCACTTTAACTTCCGAACAAACTGAAATAGGTTTATAGATTTTTCTTCTAATTATATTATATATGTGGGACTTTTGATATTGAAAATGGGCCATGTAGGTCCACGTTTTGCTATAGCTCTCATATAATGGTACCTCCCAATGTTCGATATTTTAGTGATTTTAACGGCATGATTCACCGTAATTGTTTTAAATTTGGCTTTTTGAATTTCGTAATGGATAGATACTACAGCCTATGACAGAAAATTGTCTGTTCAGGTCCTCGTCTTCGTGTAGCCCTATATAACGGTACCTCCCTATATTCGGTATTTTTATGATGTTAGGTACATTATTCACCAAATGTTTTCAAGTTTCGCATTTGAATATTATAATGGATTATGACAAAAGGTGCCTATGCAGGTCCACGTCATTTTTTTAAGATTTCAACAGAATTTTTAACGGATTTTATTTTTTTGAAAATTGCCAAACTCGTTCCAAATGGTGGAGGGTATTCAAAGTTCGGCCCGACAAAATTTTTTTACTTGTTTAGTCTCTATTTTTACCCAAATTTTTTATAAATTGTGTTCCCATTATGTAAGAAACATCCTTGCATAGAACTTTATATATACCTCTGAGTTTTGGTATAGTCCACATACCTCCAGATATTCGGTATTTTGATGATTTGTGTTACACTTTTCACCGGAAATGTTTTAAATTTAGAATTTGAAGTACCTAAACGGGTACTACATCCTATGAAAGAAAATTCAGTTCCACGTCTTCGTATAGGCCCCCATATAACGGTACCTTCCTATATTTGGCATTTTGATGATTTTAGCTACATTTTTTAACAGAATTATCTCAATTCTTAATGAGCACCGCCTTGGCTAGCTGATAATATGCTGTAAAGGACTAGGTTTATGTATAGCAACTAATATTCGCAATTTTAATTTTTTAATCATCCTGCAAATTCCTTCCAAATGGTGGAGGGTATCAAATGTTCGCATCGGCTGCTTACATGAGGCGGAGATTCTCGAAATAGTTCAAATCGGGTCGTGCCGTTGATTAATTTCTACAAGGATGGCTTTTACATACTTAGAGTTAATATACTAACTTTGTGAACTGACTTAGAAAAAAGAGCTTAAAAGCAAGAAGTTTTTTTATATACTAAACTTGATAAGTTTGGTTATAAGTTTGATTGGGCCAAAAATTATGTAACACCTCGAAATATTGGTCCTGGACATAGGATGTTATGTATGGATCTTCCTACCTCCCGAGCTGAGTCGATATAGCTATGTGTGACCGTCTGTTCATGTTAAATTGTAACCACGCTACACTCGATCCTCACGGAGTTAATGTTTAAGTCAGAATAGAAGCCTATTGTTTTTGGAGGTGGTTGCAAAATATTTAAAGATTGAAATGGGCCAAAACAGAGAAGTCTTCCAATTTTTATGGTCATCGAATAACATTTAGCGGGCAAGATAAACCATACCTTTTATGTTATAGAAAAATAAGAAAATTTTCATAAAACCACTATTATTTTTAATTTCACCAAAATCAAAAATATTTTGGAAAAGGAACCGAAGATCTTCATAGTCCGTCCGTCTGTCCATGTACTTTTGTGAAGAAAATGCAGGTCGCATTTATTATACGATTGAGATGAAAATTTCCAAATATTTTTTTGCCCAAGGACGAACCATATTGAAATTGGTGAGAATCGGTGCAAATTTAGATATAGCTCCAAATATGTTCAACCGATTTCGGGTTACTGGCCAATATAAGTCAATATAAAAGCAAGTACATCAAATTTGTTGAAAAATCATTCAAATATAGCTATAACCCCCATATATATGTTTCGTCCGATTTAGTCTTTCAGTTCCTCACATTCGTAATATGCACTCCACAACAAAGATATATGATACCAGATATCAGATACAGCCATGCAATACCTCTGCCAAATTTTATCGAGATCGGTTTAGATTTGGATATAGCTCCCATCTACATATATTTACTCAATTTTAAGTTTATTGCGCATCAAATGATTAATTTAGGTCCGAATTGAATGGATTTTGGCAGATAAGAACGAATTCGTCCTATACAAAAGTGTATCAAATTTGGTAAAAATCGGTGAAAATATAGGCATAAGTCCCATATATAAGTTTCATCCGATTTTGTATTTAAGTCCCTCACACCCGTAAAATACTCTCGACAACAACTTGATTTGGTCCCAACTATCAGAAACAGTATAGAAATACCTTTGAGAGATTGGTTAAGATTAGGATGATTTAACGTTTATTATAAGTAAGAAGCGTAATATCAGCTGTAAAGGATGGATTTTGATGAATATCGGTTCAGACAAAAATGCCTCCGTCGAATTTAGTAAAATACGATAGAAGACTGCCATATATTAGTTCCTTTCGGCTTTAAATTGTAAATGCTTTTAAGCCACAATACGCATTCAAAACGACCATAGTTGGGATGATTTAAGTGTAAGTACATAAGAAGCTTGAAGTCATGGCTAGGCAAATTTTGTGACATTTCCTAAAAAGGGATTACATTTTTTTCCATTATAATTTGACATTAATATGCCTTGCCATGACTTCAAGCTTTTTATGTAGTTGCCCCTTTATTCCCCATAAAAACGTTTATTTCTTATATGTAGCCCTACTATATATAGAAAGTGACTTAGTGTATCATAATTTCGGTGCAATCCAATTTTGGCCTCTCTTTACTGTTTTCTTTTAGAACAGTGTTGGCTTGTTTGTTCGGGATACCATAGTATTTTGTTGTTGCAAAATGCTCAGACATAATCCCTTTATTGTGTTTTTTTTTTCCTTTTTTTTGTTTATGGCAAATAAATTTGTGGAATATTTGGGCTAATTACTATCCCCTCCAAAAAGGGTCTTGATAAAAATAATCCTCGTATTGTTATGAGTAATATTGGCGAGGACACAATATCCCTAAAATGAAAGGATTTCGAGGAATATTAATCGGAACATTTAAATTAATGTTGGAGATGTGGGAACTTGTCTCTCTATTTAAGTTACTATCAATTTAAACATTCAAAACGCCGATACACGGGTCTTCTACTTTTAGCTCTATTTTCAAAATCTAATAATTTTTTTCTGAAAATATTTGTTGTGTTGCACAGTGTTATTAAAGCTAATAACTATTGTTTATGAACATGTCTACATCCATTTTTTGGCGCCTCAAAACGCAACTATCAATAAAACAACAAAATCATGTTAGCAAACTTGCAGACATTGCTCCTAGATATTTCAAATTTTGGCAGTGTTTTAAGTCATAATAACTAAAAAGGCAGAACTTTTTTATTTTCTTGTATTTTGAGCAGTTAACAATAAAAAAAAACTCTCAAATCAAAAGCAAATATTTGGATTTTTCAAGATTTGTGAGTATTTATTTCTTGTACGAAAAAAACACCAATTGCCAACTTTTATTTTCACCTTATTTGTTGTTGTTGTTATTTATGTAAACAAAACAAACGTGAAAACACGCACATCTGTCAATCTTTTACACGATTAAGTATGGCGATGTACAATAAAAAGTTTTGTAGGATCGTTTATTTCAATTTAGTCTTCTCTTCACCTACCATTTTAAATCAATATTATTTTAAAGAATGTGCCGATAAGTATTTGAATTTTAAATTCTTTTTATTTTTGTGTATTTTAATACAATCAATTGCTTTATGCACTTTTTAGGCTTTCACGTAATTCGTTTTCTTTTTTCTTGTTTTTTTTTTTTTGTTAATAAATTTTCTCCTTTTTGTCCGCCGTTTACGTATACACTTTGTCACCTTCACGCTTTGAGGTATCTTGGCAAACTAACTAAAATTTCCAGCTTCACCAGCAACTTGTTGGTTATATCTGCAGCCGTCATCGTCCACATCTTTTGGCCATAACATTAACATTGCCTTTCTTTCACTCTCTTTTACACTCTTTCTTCTCCACAAAACTTTATTTGGTAATACATGAATTCTCATACATTTAGCGGCCAACAGCGTTTTTTTTGGTGCATACATTTCTCCAAAGTTGTTGTTTATGTTACTTTTTTTTGTTTTGTCTGTAGCTTGTACCATTGTTGTCAACTAGGAAAACGTCAAAAGAAAATATTGTGTTTTACAAACAAACAAAAAATCAGGTCAAACCGGCAAGACCATGCAAATCATTGGTGGGACCGAAAATGTGAAAAGCAACTATTTCATAACACATATGCGTTTCGATCCAGACAATCGGTAAAAAAAGATGATAGAAATTATCACATTGATCAGCATTACATTTAAATAAGGGTTTGGCATCACGATCATAAAACTCTTGTAAGAAAAAAATTTAATTTTGGGCCGCACATTGATATAAAGGGTTCTTAAAATAAGAGAGAGAGAGAGAGAAAGAGCATTAAAAGGTCTCCTGGAAATTAATATATTCTCAAGGATTTTCGGTATTAGAAATAGTTATAAAAAAAGGGTGATTTTTCAGCTATAGTCTTTATGGCAACACTGGTTTTAATAGCTCACACACGTAATGTGTTTTGTTTCACTGTCAAACATGTTTAGTTTGGTCTATAGAATCACCATGAAACGTCTGCTCTGTGAAGAAAGATCATAGCACGCATCGTCCATTTTGCGCCGAAGCCCATTTTTGAATCAATGGAAACGTAGGTAAACAGCTTTATCGATTTTGGAGTGAAGAACAGCCAGAAGCATTGCAAAATACACCAGAAAGAAGTAAATAAAGCTGTAAGTTCGGCCGGCCCGAACTTTGAATACCCTCCACCATTTGGATCAAATTTGGCAATTTTCAAAAAAAAAAATCCGTTAAAAATTCTGTTGAAATCTTAAAACTATCGAATGTAGCCGTTATATTAGGATCTATACGACGGCGTGGACCTGCATAGGTAACTTTTGTCATAAGTCATTACAATATTCAAATGCGGCACTTGAATAAAAAATTCGGTGAATAAAGTAAATAAAATCATCAAAATAGAGAATATCGGGAAGTACCGTTATATGGGGGCTATACGAAGACAGAAAGACAATTTTCTGTTATAGGCTCTAGTATCGATTACCAAATACCAAATTTGAAACAATTCCGATGAATAATGTCGCTAAAATCATCAAAATATCAAATATCAGGAGGTTCCTGCTTAGGCTCTGCCTTAGGCTCTAGTATCGATTACGAACTCAAAATATCAAATATCAGGAGGTTCCTGCTTAGGCTCTGTCTTAGGCTCTAGTATCGATTACGAACTTCAAATACCAAATTTGAAACAATTCCGGTGAATACTGTCGCTAAAATCATCTAAAAACCGAATATCGGGAGGTACCGTTATATGATTTCCACAGACGGACATCGCTAAATTGACATAGAATTGTATGCTGATCAAAAATATATATACTTTGTGGGGTCTAAAATGTATATTTCGAGATGTTATAATCGGAATAACATACTATGGTGGAGGGTATAAATGTCATAGTTTGGCGCGGTTTATGAGATGGTGGTATCATTGGTTTCTTATTGAGAGAGAGAGAGAGAGTTCGGTGAACATTTAATTTCACGTTCGGGACCGGTTCGGACTTTTTTGTTGCAATGATAAAGGTCGAGACAGCTTCAATTAACCCGAAACGTTGGAAAGAGTATGCCAAAATTGGACTAAGCAAATGGATCATTAGAGGCGCAGTCGCGGCCAATATATGCATGAAATAATCGTCAAAATGAAATTATAAAGATTTTATACATATTTTATGTTTTTTATACCCTCAGGCGTATGGCTAGAGAGGATATATATCATTTGATACGACCAAAACGTGTCTCATCGAAATAAGGGTTTTAGACCCTAGGTCTTTTTGTACCAAATCCGTTTCAGGACATTTGGAGTCGATCTAGCGATATCCGTCCGTCCGTCTGTCTGTCTGGCTGGCTGGTACGCACGATAACTCTCGAAGGGAGTATTCGATTTGGTCCAAACTTGGTACATCGTAATATTTTTGTCAAACTTAGATCGGGTTTCGGAGATGGGCAATATCGGTCCACTCCTTCTGGTACCTCCCCACAAATATCGAATTTTTTACAAAATATATTTTCTGCACAGAAATATTTGCATCAGTGCTAGGTCAGGTGCACAAATGGATCATATCCATCCACTCCATGAAGTACCTCCCCTACATAGGATCAAAGTTTTAATAATTATAACTCTTATAAAAAGTGATGTAAGAGTCCGATTGTCTTCAAATTTCACACATCACAATATTTTTATTAACCCAAGGTCTGGTGTGAAGATGGAATATATCGGTTCACTCGTTCTGGTAACTCTCTCACAAAAGGTCAAAATTTTAAATATCCATGAAGCTCATAAGACACTTTTGGCCCATTCCCGGCGAAGCGCTAGCTTGAGGTGATCGACACTTTGGTATTTTTTAATGCTAACCTTGCTTTCCAAAATACTCCAGACACAAAAGTCCAACGGATTGGTATCCGGAGGTTTTGGTAGCCATTGTGCGCTGGAAATGAAGCAAGGAACCTCATTTTGAGCCCAATCTTGGGTGGCGCGTGCTGAGTGCGATGTTGCTGAGTCCTGTTGGAACGTCCAAGGTCTGCGGCCAAAATGTTTGCGTGCCCAAGGCTTTTATACACCCTCCAGAATATTTTCGGTATTTATTCTGATGCCACGGTCGATTAGTACGAGCGGAGAGCGACCATCGGCTGTTATGGCGGTCCACACCATCACCATGGCCGGCGCTTGAGTTCTGGTGGCCAACCGCAGGTGCACATTTTCAGCTGACCACTTTGGCAGGTGAACACGATCATTTTGTCTGTTTACAAACTGCTGGACAACGAATGTTTTCTCATCAAAAAAAAACCAAATTCGGCTGTTTACCAGTTTCGGCCAAGCGAAGCAACTCTTTAGGTCTTTTGAGTATATTTTCTTTCTGTTGCGGTGTAAGTTCTTGCACTTTTTGGAATTTCAATGACTTTACCCCGAGCTCATTTTTTCAATATTTGCCGAATGGAATATTGCGATATGTTCAGCTCACGAGCCATTTTTCGGCCACTGCGACGCGGGTTTCGATCAAGTTGCTTCTTTACTTTTCGAACCATTTCAGCTGATGTTGCTGTTTTCTTTTGTCCACTTTCTTTACGTCCGGCTATGCTACCAGTATCACGGTAGTTGTAACGAGCGATGGTACGAAACACCAAAGATTTTTTCACATTTAAATGCTGGATTGCCCTAACGATAGCCACTTGTGGTTTTCCAGCCAAATATAAAGAAATCACACTATTACGCTTAAATTCTATCACGAATAACTTTTTTCTGGCTGTCACTGGAATAATTCTAATAGCTGTCGGACGAGTGAAGTTCGTTGGAGTTTTTTCATCTCACCCTGTATGGTTGCACGAGCCAAATTCTGTCCCATTTTCCCTAATATTACATATTTGGTGCACAATAAAAGGTTAGTCGGACGAAGATATATATGAGAGTTATATTTAAATTTCGACCGATTATCTCAAATTTTAATAGAGTTCTCCTTGAACCATACCAATCAATTGTGCAAAGTATCATCTCGATCGGGCAATAAAGTAACCTGCATTTGTTTAAAAAAATACATGGACAGGTGGACGGATATTCATAAATCGACCCAGACAGTGATTCTGCATAGAAAATGAACTATGGGTCCATTTCGCTTTATTCTCCATGTTACAAACAAATGCACAACGCCATAATACCCTGTGGTATGAAAAAATAAATTATTACTAATGTACGCGTTAATTCGAGTATATAATGTTCAGGGCGAGTTTATTGCCAGATTAAACTCATCTATGAGGATTCATTTGAGAAATTGTAAGCTATTTAAAAAATGGTTGTTATCGATAAATGCTGCTTTAGTGTTATCTCTGCGCAGCCGTATTGACTAAGATGATAATATATCTTGATACGTTTATCTGGCTGGCTCTCACAATAATGCTCAAAATGATTTTCTTTTTTAACTTTATCGGCCTACATTCTCTTAAAAGAATTGGAAGACCTAATGCAAAACACATTGGAATTAGGTAGACTAGCAAGTAGTTCATTCACTCGAAAGCTCGTTCCGGCCTTTTTAGGATTGAATATTCCAATTATATTGCAATTTCAAATTATTATACCCTCCACCTTGGAAAGGAGGGTATATTAACTTTGTCATTCCGTTTTTAACATCCCTAAATATTCGTCGTAGACCCCATAAATAATATATATTCATAATCAGCATAAAGACGATTTAACGATGGCCGTCTGTCTGTCTGTTGAAATCACGATACAGCCCACATTATTTGACGTAGAGCGTCAAATTTTAGCCGAATAATATGTATTGTGTCATTTTGGTATAGTTCCCATATAGCGGTATCCCCCGATATTCGGTATTTTGATGAGTTTTGCCACACTTTTTCACGGATTTGTCTGAAAATTGGTATTTGTAGGTCATAATGGGTCCTAGTTCGTGCGCCGATATTACGATATTCGGTATTTTGATGGTTTTTGTCACATTTTATCACGGATTTGTCTAAAAATTGGAATTTTTGGTCATAATGAGTTCTATGTACAGGTCCACGCTTTTGTATAGCCCTATATAGCGATACCTCCCGATATTCGGTATTTTGATGATTTTTGCCACATTTTCCCAAGAATATGTCTAAAAATTGGTATTTGTGGGTCATAATTGGTTGTAGGGTATTGAAAGTTCGGCCGGCCGAACTTAATATTTTTATACCCTCCACCTTGGAATATATTCAATCAGCATAAAATTCTAAGTCGATTTAACGATGTCCGTCTGTTGAAATGACGATACAGCTCACATTATTTGACGTAGAGCGCCAAAATTTAGCAGAGCAATTTGTATTGTATCTAGGATGGTTGGTATTGGAAATGAGATATATCGATTCACGTTAACGGGTCCCTGTGCGTGTGGCAAAACATTGCATGTATAGGTTTTGGTATGGCCCCCATATAAAGGTACCATTTTGCCACATTTTTTCACGGATTTGTATTTGTTGGTCATAATGGGCTCTAACTCCTTTGGCGAAACATGGTCCACGATTTGGTATAGCCCCCATATAACGGTGCCTCCCGATATTCGGCATGTTAATGGTTTTTGCCACATTTCTTCTAATGTTTCCTTTTCCCTCAGGTGGAGGGTATTAAAAGTTTAGCCCGGCCGAACATAATGTTTTTTTACTTGTTTCCATCTTTAAAGCGCTTTTTGTTCAATTAATTTTGCATACATTGGCAACACTCCTAACTTAAATCTCCCTCTTTCTTCTGTTGACACATTGTGAAATTGTTAATCATTCTCTTGAATGTCTCCCATGATAACTGCTCTAATGGCGACTAAACTCTTTTTTTAACATTGTTCACTTACCCATTGGCACATTTTCCCATTGTTCGGCAAACAACGTCGCTTAAAAGATTTTATTGTCAGCGACGAATGAATGACAAAAGAAGTAGAGAAAGAGGTAAAGACAACAACAGGTGTTGTGTGTGTTTAAACGATTTCCCATTACCCAACCCATGTACGCGTAAACTGAAGCAAACAAATAAACATTGTGACGTCACATTTGAGAAACGGAGAGCTAGGGTAAAACATGTAAATGTTTACATTATCCGACATTTGTTTATATTTCACATTCCATTTGATAACTTTTTCTTGTGAGTAGCAACGGTTATTTCAATTAACAAGCGTTTTGTAACAACTCCAGTTCTTCTTTAAATAACTACCGTCCACCCATCCAAATGGGTGTAGTAATGATGTTGGTGCTATGCTAAACCGTACCTTTTAATTATGGATTTAAAACCTTAAGAACTACTGTTTTTTTATGACTGGTTCGGCATTTTCAATGTCGGAAGAACTGAAAAGTTTATAGATTCTCCATGTCGACATTTCTACATAATAATAGAACATTTTTAATAACGGTTTTAAATAAAAAACAATTCATTGGAATGGTGAGATTTGGAAATAATTAACGTCTTTATTAAAAAACTGTGTTTATTCGAATTGCCTTCCAGAAAAAGACTTCTGTGCATAAATGAATTCAAGTTTGTGTCTTAAATCTTTTGTTATTAACAACTTTCGTTTAATTGTTTAGCTCTTTATTGAATTCACCCTTATTGGTTTCGCAGATGAAAGTGATCTCATTAAGTTATTGTTATATAGGTCGTTTACATAGTTTAGACGATAATATTTGATTCTTTTAAATTGTTTACTAATTTTGCGATTCTTCACGAATTGTGTCCATTGTAGATATGTTAATGTGTAGCTTTAATTTTACTTCGAATTTCTTTTCATTTATTGGCTAGCGATTATCACCCATAAATATTATGATGACCTACTATACTACAACTTTGTAGCCCATGTACAGGGTGAGATGAAAAAACTGCAACCAACTTCAGACTGCTTTCATTTCTAAGCCACTAGTCCGACAGCTGTTAAAATTATTCCAGTGACAGCTCATTATATTGTTTACAAGAAATGTTATTCGTTATGGAATTCAAGCGTGATAGTGTGATTTCTTCATATTTGGCTGGAAAACCACAAGTGGATATCGTTGGAGCACTTTAGCATTTAAATGTGAATAAATCTTTTATGTTTCGTACCATCGCTCTTTACCCTTATACTGGTAGCGTAGCCCGACGTCAAGGAAGTGGACGGAAGAAAACAGCAACATCAGCAGAAATGGTTCGAAAAGCAAAGAAGCGACTTAATTGAAACCTGCGTCGTAGTTGTCGAAAAATGGCTCATAAGCTGAACATATCGCAATATTCCATTCGGCAAATATTGAAAAATGAGCTGGGGGTAAAGTCATTGAAATTCCAAAAAGTGCAAGAACTTACACCGCAACAGAAATAAAATAGACTCAAAAGAGCTAATTAGTTGCTTCGCTTGGCCGAAAGTGGTGAATTGCCGAATTTGGTTTTCTCCGATGGGAAAACATTCGTTGTCCAGCAGTTTGTAAACAAACAAAATGATCGTGTTTACTTGCCAAAGAGGTCAGCTGAAAATGTGCACCTACGGTTGGCCACCAGAACTCAAGTGCCGGTCATGGTGATGGTGTTGGCCGCCATAACAGCCGATGGTCGCTCTCCGCTTGTATTAATCGACCGTGGCATCAGAATAAATGCCGAATATTATCGCGAAAATATGCTGGAGGGTGTATTAAATCCTTGGGCAAACATTTTGGCTGCAAACCTTGGACATTCTAACAGGACTCAGCACCGTCGCACTCAGCACCCGCCACACAATGAGGTTCCTCGTTCATTTCCAGCGCACAATGGCCACTAAAATCTCCGGATACCAATCCGTTGGACTATTGTGTTTGGAGTATTTTGGAAAACAAGATTGGCACTAAAAAATACCAAAGTGACGATCACCTCAAGCAAGCGCTTCGACGGGAGTGGGCCAAAATACCGCAGAGCAACATTCGGGCAGCGTGTGACGATTTTATTGGCCGTTTGAAGACAATAATTCGTGCCAAAGGTGAACTATTCGAACAATCTAAACTTATTCTAAAATTTGATGCAATTTCCAACATTTTTGCTTCATTCAATAAAATTTAAAAAATTGTAAAAATTATGGCGTTTGTCTTTGTTGCAGTTTTTTTTATCTCACCCTGTATGTGTACTACAAATGCACGAAATGTACTAAATATCACCATAATTGGTACAATTTGGTATTGAGTGAACTATATAGTGCTTGAAATCTAAAATGTTGTATTAGGTGTTGCGTAGCCTGGACATATGAAGGTGGTTTTGGAAGTGCGTATAATAATTGTACGAAAAGTACTAAATGGTACTAAATTTGATATTGGTTGAATATAGAGATAAAATTCGGAAATTTGATATTTAGATTACTGATAGTATCTGTATTTGAGATCTGGCATTGTGTGAAAATACGTCCGTATTTGAACGAAAAGTTCTAAATGGTACTAAATTACGTATAGGGTGAAGGGATATGACTGGAATCCTCAAATTTATTATTGAGATAGATGATGAAAAAGAGATATGGAGGTGAATTGGGAAATGTGTACTATAATTGTACGAAAAGTAATAAATTGGGTGAAGGAATAAAACTGAATTCATGAAATTCAATAAAAAAACGTGACTTTTGGTGTCTTTGATTAAGATACGATCCTGATTTGGAAATTTTTACTATAATTGTTGGAAAAGTACTAAAGAGCTAGAGCTGGAATCTCGAAATTTGATATTGGGGACATTGTTGATATCAGTAATCAAGATTTGGAGCTGGTTTGGAATATGCCTTCTATAATTGCGCTAAATTTGTCTGATGGGAGAAATTAAAGAGCTGAAACCTTGAAATGTGCTATTAAGGTCACTGTTAGTATCTGACGTTTAGATATGGAGATTATTTTCAAAATACTATTACAATTGTTGCAAAAGTACTAAATGATACTAAAATTGTTCTAAGTTGAATTGGCAGAGAAAAAAATCAGTCAGTTTCAAAAGTTTACACATGGAGACGTCGAAATAGTTTTGGACAGAAAAAATGGTCCGTTGCACAATAGATTTGACTAAAATCCACCTCGGTAAACTTCAAAATAAAAGATTTTGAAGACTTTTTAGTGTGAAAGTTAAAAATTTTCCTATTACAGGGTGAGATAAAAAAACTCCAACAAAGTCAAACGCCATAATTTTTTCACCTTCTTTTTAATTTTATTGAATGAAAGCAAAAAATGTCGGAAATAGCATCAAATTTTAGAATAAATTTAAATTGGTCACCTTTGGCACGAATTATGGCCTTCAAACGGCCAATGAAACCGTCACACGCTGCCCGAATGTTGCTCTGCGATATTTTGTCCATTCCTGGCGAAGCGCTTGCTTGAAGTGATCTGCACTTTGGTAGTCAATACAATACAATAGTACAACGGATTGGTATCCGAAGATTTTGGTGGCCATTGTGCGCTAGAAATGAAGCGAGGAAACTGAGTGCGATGGTGCTGAGTCCTGTTGGAATGTTCAAGGTCTGCGGCCAAAATGTTTGCGTGCCTAAGGCTTTAATACACCCTCCAGAATATTTTCGCGATAATATTCGGTATTTATTCTGTACCATGGTCGATTAATACGAGCGGAGAGTGACCATCGGCTGTTATGGTGGCCCACACCATCACCAAGGCCGGCGCATGAGTATTGGTAGCCAACGATGGAGCACATTTTAAGCTGACCTCTTTGGCAAGTAAACACGATCATTTTGTTTGTTTACAAACTGCTGGACAATTAATGTTTTCTCATCGGAGAAAACCAAATGCGGCAGTTCACCACTGTCGGTCAAGCAAAGCAACTCTTTAGCTCTTTTGAGTCAATTTTCTTTCTGTTGCGGTGTAAGTTCTTGCACTTTTTGCAATTTCAATGGCTTTACCCCGAACACATTTTTCAGTATTTGCCGAATGGAATATTGCGATATGTTCAGCTCACGAGCCATTTTTTGGCCACTGCGGCGCGTGTTTCGATCAAGTCGCTTTCTTCGAACCATTTCCAATTTCCACGTCCACTTTCTTGACGTCGGGCTACACGACCAGTATCACGGTAACGAGAGATTGTACGAGACACAAAAGATTAATTCACATTTAAATGCTGGAGTGTTCTAACAATAGCCACTTGTGGTTTTCCAGCCAAATATAAAGAAATTACACTATCACGCTTGAACTCCACCAAAATGCTTTTGTACGCTTTAAACAATATAAAGCTGTCACTGGAATAATTTTAACAACTGTCGGACGAGTGACTTAGTAATAACAACAGTCTGATCTTGGTTGCAGTGTTTTCATCTCACCCTGTATTCTTTCCGACAAAGGAAGAACTTGAATTTCTGAAAAATTAGTAAAATGTATGAATTTTTAACTAAAATTTTTAACTAAGAAAGTTCAACAGTGACTTTTTCGCAGACGAAGTAGCAGGCTAGTTTGTTTACAAATCCAAAACCTGACAAAAAGTATTGCAAAGCACTTCATTATCAGTTTGAAATTGAAGTTTAAAAACCAATTTTAAAATAAACTATAACACATAAGATGTGAACACTTACTGTCGATAAAGATCTCCCGAAATAATGTTATCAATAAACAGGATTTTTTTTTAATATTATTTCTTATTTTATTTTGTTTATGATTACAAAAATGTATAATTATATTTAAAACTACAAACAAGTCTTCAACTGATTATAACACATTTCAACTCAAAAAGAAATGCGATTTGGGGTTTTTATTTTTTGCCCAAATACCAATTCTGTTGCGGCTGCACATATGGATATTGGATTTGAAGATCAGTATTATCATTGTACGAGTCAATGACATAAGGCCAGATACGCATTTTTTGACTATATTGAGGATAATAATAATATGGTATTTGAATGTCCGGAACGGTATATGTTGATGGTCCAACGTCTGAAAATGTTGGCATTATTTCGAATGGCAAAGGTGTAACATAAGGCGGATATGGAAATGCCGGTCTTTGAAATGACTGAAGAGGCTGAAAAATAAAACAAATAAATTTTTATTTAAAGGCATCATACATTTAATTCTATAACAATAAAATTCTATAAACACGTCGGTACCGAGATTATATGTCTAATAAGTACCATTGGTCTGTTCCAGAACTACAAGAATGTAAAAGTTTTTAATACGATAACCGATTTTCCCTTTATGATATCGGAGAAAATTGCAAAACTAGTAGATTTTTGCAGGTTCTGGAACAGACCACATGATAACTAAATTATAGCTAATTTTGTTGCAGAATGCGCTCGATTGTTTAAAATGTTGAGTACCTTAATATTGGGACTATTCTAGTTTGCAAAAATTTAGATCATTTGCATAAACATAAAAAAACCCAAATTCGATCAAATTGGAATATATATTTTCAGGTCTAATTAGGTCGTTTGTGCAATATTCTATACTATTTGGGCCGATATTACACGTTTGGTGCACAATAAAAGGCAAATCGGACAAAGGTATATATGGTACATATGTATAAATGTGATCGATTATCTCAAATTTCAATAGCGTTCGTCCTTGGGTCAAACAAATGATTTGCATTTTGGTGAGAATTTTTCCGAAAAAAAGTTATTTGCGATGGAATTCAAGCGTGATAGTGCGATTTCTTTACATTTGGCTGGAAAACCACAAGTGGCTCTCGTTAGAGCACTCCAGCATTTAAATGTTAATAAATCGTTTGTGTCTCGTACCATCGCTCGTTACGATGATACTGGTAGCGTAACCCGACGTCAAGGAATTGGACGGAAGAAAACAGCAACATCAGCAGAAATGGTTCGAAAAGTAAAGAAGCGACTTGATCGAAACCCGCGTCGCAGTGGCCGAAACATGGATCGTGAGCTGAACATATCGCAATATTCCATTTGGCAAATATTGAAAAATGTGTTCGCGGTAAAGCCATTGAAATTTCAAAAAGTTCAAGAACTTACACCGCAACAGACAGAAAATAGACTCAAAAGAGCTAAAGAGTTGCTTCGCTTGGCCGAAAGTGGTGAATTGCCGAATACGGTTTTCTCCGATGAGAAAACATTCGTTGTCCAGCAGTTGGTAAACAAATAAAATGATATTGTTTACTTGCCAAAGAGGTCAGCTGAAAATCTGCACCTTCGGTTGGCCACCAGAAGTCAAGCGACGGCCATGATGGTGGTGTGGATCGCCATAACAGCCGATGGTCGCTCTCGGCTCGTATTAATCGACCGTGGCATTTGAATAAATGCCGATTATTATCGCGAAAATATTCTGGAGGGTGTATTAAAGCCTTGGGCACGTACATTTTGGCCGCAAACCTTGGTCACTCCCACCAACGCACTCAGCCACCCATGAATGGTTACAAAATTAGGTTCCTCGCTTCATTTCCAGCGCGCAGTCCAATCCGTTGGACTGGTTGGTCGTTTGTCTGGAGTATTTTGGAAAGCAAGGTTGGCACTAAAAAATACGAAAGTGTCGATCACCTCAAGCAAGCGCTTAGCCGGGAATTGGCCAAAATACCGCAGAGCAATATTCGGGCATCGTGTGACGGTTTTATTGTCCGCTTGAAGGCCATAATTCGTGCCAAAGGTGACCAATTCGAACAAATCTAAATTTATTCTAAAATTTGATGCTGTTTCCGACATTTTTGATTTCATTCAAGAAAATTTAAAATAAAAATGTAAAAATTATGGCGTTTGAATTTTCATATTTTAATGGTTGCCGCCACACTGCATACGGGATATTTACAAACAAATGGGCATGTATTTCCTTAATTGTAAATTCCAAATAAATAGATTTTTACTAGCCGACAAAATGAGATTCTTTCACAAATGATGGATTGGCTGAACATAACTGTTTTTTTTTATTTGTCCTCTTTAAACTTTCAGATATGCATATAATTCATCAAATTCACAAATTAGCACATCCAATCACTAGTTTCTTTATAAAAAATATAAAAATTGAATAAAACACTTTTCACAATTGCACAAAATTATTTTCAATTTTTACCATAATAAGTAATGAAATTATTGTCAAATATAGTATTGGCAACATTTTTGCTTTGTAATTAGTTCTCTAAATAGTCTATTAGCGTTCTAAAATGAAACTGTAACACCTCAGATGTACAGACCAGTATTTATATTCAAATTGGTTCCGTACCACTCGTTGGCCGGCAATGAACTTTATTAAAATGTGTTTAAATATTTCAAAATGGAAAATTCGTTAAAAAATTATCCAATTAAATTAGCTAATTGGACAAATATGATCTGGTTGGCCCAATTATTTAGCGAATCAAAGAAATATTTTTTTTTTTTCACAACACTGAGTCACTGGTAATTTATTTTTGTTTTTACCTCACAAGTTTTTAATTGATACCTAACTGAAAAAATGGATTATTTGAATCTGAATCATCAGTATCCAGAGTGTTTGGCAGAAGAGAATGAAAACATTGGTATTTTTGTAAATCCCCTGTAAATTTACACAACCATACAGATTTTTCGAACTTTTGCGCAAGACTTAGAATTTATTAAAATGAATACAGCTCCGGGGAAAATCATTTTTTTAATATTATATTCCCATCCTTTCGAAAATGTCCTGTTATGATATCATATATGTCTTGCCAGCTCTTTTGAAGTAGATTTGCAAAATTCTCACAATTACGTTATCTGTAAAGATTATGTATAGCATTTTAAAGCATACTTTTAGGCACATTCCACAATTTTAAACGGACAATTCACAAGAAAAAAACGTAAAGTTCGGCCGAGCCGGAATATATAATACGCTCCACCATTAGGTAAAAAAACGTATTAATATAAAAGTTCAAACGTGTTTCACTTTAAACTAGAAATACCAGTAAGACAATTTGGATAATGCTGTTAAACTTTAAAAAAAATCGTAAGGTGGGTTAGGCCGTTATATGGGGGATATGCCGAAACCGGAACCACTATATACAATTTAGATTGTCATCTACCAAATTTGAAACAATTTGGTGAGTGAATGTGAATAGGATTATCAAAATTCCGAATATCGGTGGCTGTCATTATATGTGCGCTATAGGAAAACATGGGCCCAAATATTCAATGTTCTGCCACTGGAGCTAGAACCAATCATGAACTACAAAATCCAATTTTTAAAAAAATCCGTGAACAAATTTGGCGAAAGTAATCAAAATACCGAAAATCGGGAGGTATCACTATGCAGGGGCTATACGAAAATGTTGACTTATATATACTATGTTCCGCCACAGGAGCTAGAACCCATTATGAACTACAAATAGCATATTTTGGACAAATCTTTGGAAAAATGTGGCAAAAATCATCAAAATAACGAATATCGGGAGATACCGTTATATGGGGGCCATACCAAAATGTGGACCCAATATGACCTACAATTACCAATTTTTAAACAAATCCGAGAAAAAATGTGGCGAAAATCATCAACCGTTATATGATTTTGGGGAACATCCAGCAGATTATGAAAAAGGAAGAAGACACGTATATCGACATTTTAAAAGTTTATACAGAAAGATAGATACATTTCCACACTTTTGTAATTTTTCAGATAAAGATTTGTCGGAATCCGTGTCTTTAGCAATACTACAGAAAAAATTACAAGGAAAATTAAGGTTTAAAATTTTAACCCTCAAGCGAGTCAACAAAGTCGTCTTTTTGGTACTTTTTTAAAAATATGTTTAAAAACTTCCTTTGAACGCGATCGTAGCAAGTAAAAATATTCCACAAAATTATTTGTCATAAAATTCTACTATAGATCCTAGAAGACGTCAAGAGTCTAAATCTTAGCTAAACACCAAAAATACTCATATATTAAATAATGCAAGTTAGATATAGCAAGTTGAAAAGAACCGCTGACGTGTTTCGCATGTTATGACAGACAAAAGTGTTAGAAATTCTTACTCTTTATGGTGAGTGAGGTATCAGAGGAGGATCGCAGATATATAATCTTGTGTTAGCAAATATGTTTGTATGTTTGAAATTTGAAGAGAGTTGGATGCTTATTTCGCTTTCTTTGAGTGTTTTATTTTTCAATATCTTTAACCCCATGTGGGGGAGTTACCAGAAGAACTGGTCCGATCTCTACCATCTTTGTAACAGATCTTGTGTTGATGAAAATATTGAGATGTACCAAGTCTGAATGGAATCGGATGTTAATTTCGCATTTTATGAGCTTCATGGAAATTCAAAAAATGTTAATTCTTTGTGGGGGAAGTACCAGAAGGAGTTGACCGATATAGCTCACCTTCACACCAGGCCATGGGTTAATAAAAATATTGTGATGTGTGTGATTTAAAGAGAACCTGATTTTATTCGGATTTTATGATCGTTTTGGTTATTCATAACCTTGACCCTCTGTGGGGAAGGTACAAGAAGGAATGATCGAATCTCTACCACCTTTATATCAGATATTGTTTTGATGAAAATATTGAGATCGAGATATTGAGAATTGAATCGGATATCAATTTCGTGTTTTGTGACTTTATGAATATACAATATTTTGACCATTTGTGGGTGAGGTACCAGAAGAAGTTAACCGAAATATTCCATCTTCACACTAGACCTTGGGTTAATAAAAATATTGTGATGTGGGTAATTTAAAATCAATCGGGCACTTACATCACATTTTATAAGAGTTATAATTATTCACAATTTTGACCCTTTGTGGGGGAGGTACTCGATGGAGTGGACCGATATTGTCCATTTTCACACCTGACCTAGCACTGGTGCAAATATTAGGATTTGCAAAGTTGGAGTAAAAACGGATTATCCGCCCTCTTTCTGTGCAGTAAATTATTTTTTTGAAAATGTTAACATTTTGTGGGGTGGGTACCAGAAGGAGTGGACCGATATTGTCCATCTCCGAACTCGATCTAAGTTTGAGAATAATGTAACAATGTACCAAGTTTGGATCAAATCGGTTACTCCCTTCGAGAGTTATCGTGTTCGCCAACCAGCCAGACGGACGGACGGATATCGCTACATCGACTCAAAATGTTCTGAAACGGGTTTGGTCCAAAGAAACCTAACTAACACCGCTAATTCGACTAGCCATATGGCTGAGGGTATAAAAAAACAGCATAGTTTTTTATTAGTAAAAACTTCGTTTATTTCTGCAAAATTTAGCACTCCTCCCTAATTCGCTGAAAATATTCGCAATATTTTAGATTTTTAAGGACAACTTTGCATGAAGAACGGCTTTAACCTTAAAATGTGTTTTAATATTTTTGAATTATTGACGTAAAATTAATATTTGAACTTTTAATGTACTCTGAGACTTACAGTAGATTTTCATGGAAAAGAATATTTAGACTTGGTACAGTGCCGTTTAAGAAAGTTTTTATCCATATTTAAAAAAAGGACGGAAAAACTGCGAACAAGAATCTCCTACTGTTATCAGTAATCTTGCCAAAGACACTTTAGATATAAAGATGTCCAGTTTTAAAGAAAACTTAATCCGATAATAAAAAAAACAAGTAAAAAAGCTGTAAGTTCGGCCGGACCGATCTTTGAATACCCTCCACCATTTGGAACGAATTTAGCAATTCTCCAAAACAATAAAAAAACTCTGCTAAAATCTTAAAAATACCGAATGTAGCTGTTATTTTAGTAGTCTATACGAAGACGTGGACCTGCACAACTTCAAATACCAAATTTTAAACAATTCCAATAATATACATTTGGGTACAATTTTATCAATCTACTTCATTTCGTTCGAAAGCTAGAGTTTTTTCCACAGACGGACTGGCGGATAGACGGACGATCGACATAGAATTTAATGCTGATCAAGCATATATATACTTTGTGGGGTCTAGAATGTATATTTCGAGGTGTTACAAACGGAATGACAAACTAAGTTTCTTTGCAGTGTAAACTTTCAAAATGCCGATACACGTATCTTCTATTTTTAGCTCTATTTTCATTTTTCAATATCTACTCGATTTTCCTGTAATAACAAAAACAAAATAATAATTTTGTCGCAGAGTGTTATTTTTATAGCCATTATATTAGCTTCCTCTTTCCGGTTCAATGAAACACAACCTTCTTTCACAAAAATTCCATTTGCCAAAAATTTCCGTCATAAACGTTAAATTTCATTACATATTCTATTTAATAATGTTTAAATATTAACCTTTTAAAGTACCAGAAATTATCATCATTTAAAATTAATGTTCCATATTTTCATTTTGGAAATGAACATTATAATGAACTTGCAAATAGCTATATCGGGTAATAATTGCCATAAAAACTATAAATGTAATTAAACTGTAAAAAAATGTGTTTGTAAACAAACTGTTCATTTGCCCAAAAGTCCAGTAAATAAGAGCGAAGTGAAGGTACATTTGAGTTACTGAGAGTTTGCAAATTCTTGCTGGAAAAATGTCCCCGTAATGCCATGTTTTTGTAAAGTAAACCTATGGTACAATAAGAAGGTAAGGTAGAGCTACCAGCTGATTACAATTTTTTTCTAAGTGTGACCGACTTCTGCCAATTTAGTGTATGTATTTATTGTTTTGGAAAATAAAAACAAAATATTTTTAAAACCAATGATTGGAAGACGCGTTCATTGGGGGGCGCTCATTGAAGCTATTCGCCAGTTTTGCCATGTAATTCAAAGATAGAACTATTTAGGCATTTCATTCATTTTTTGCACTGTTTAACTGATTTTAAAAATGAGGAAAAATATTGAACGAAAGAAAACAACTTGTTACATGCAAATTTGACAGGAAGTGGGCATAGCCTCAGGGCTGTATTTCTGTAGTTTTACGAAGCTGTTCTACCTCCTTATTGTACCATGAGTAAACCTACTTTATGAGGATTTATTTGAAGTATAAACTGCAGCAAAATATTTTCGCCATTAAGATTTGAACCAAAGTTCTTTTGATAGCTCGTGGCAAAAGAATACAGGTAGTCGCACCGACACAGCTGCTGTGACAATGAACTGTCAAACAAATTTTGGAATTCAAAATGTTGAATAAAAAATTATTGAAAATTGTAAAAATTGTTGTAAAATTCATATCATAACATCCATCATTTGTGTCGTATAAGAAACCATATAAAAAAGTACTTATTTTTGACAAAACATTCAAAAAAATTTGACATATCAATGTTCCCAACCCATGGTAGAAGAATACAGATAGATGCATCAACGCTTGGGAACATTGATGTGTCAAAAATTGTTAAATGTTCCTTCAAAAATAAATAGATTTTTATATTTTTTCTTATAACATTTCATATCAACATTTTAAATTCCAAAATTAGTTTGACAGTTCATTGTCCCAGCAGCTGAGTCGATGCGCCTACCTATATTCTTCTACCATGTCCCAACCGTTTAAGCATCTATCTGTCTTCTTCTACCATGGATCAGCTGTTATCTTACAATTTTTTTCAAGATGCTGTTTGCAATTTTTTCCCGTGAGAGAGAAAGTCGTATTTGTATTCAGTACTTCTTTTAAATTTCACTGCATAGAAAGCAGGTTCCCATCTCCGATATGTGTATGTACAATGGATTTATAAATATTCATTTTGACAATGAGATGTTGTCAAATGAATAATTTTGTAAAAAATATAAACATATGATTACATGTCTTTACCTTCTTAATTCTACCATGGTTTCTATTTTGAACGCAAAAAAAAAAAAGAAATTGTTCAATAATCAATGTTGAAATAGTACAAATTTGAAATTTCGTACGTCCGACGAATTCGGGCCACTATGATATAACTACATATGTTTTACTTGTATGGTAAAAAATGTCGACTGAGTACGTCGAATTTTAGATAACGCTGTAAAAATAAAAACACAAAAGGATTCGCAAGTACGAATAATTTTTTTAATTTTCATTCCCCTTTACCGCTCACCCCAACAAACAAAGAAAGCTGCAAGCAAAAGACTTATAAATAGATAAATATAATCTGAAAAATTAATTATCTTACTAAATCTACTAGTTTTTCAATGTTTGAATAATAATATAATATTTTAGGTTCCGGAACAGAGCATATGTGTATTAATTATTTATACTCGTTGTTATCATGTTTTGCTTCTCACGTAACATTTGACGTATGAAGAATATGCAGGGGACACAATAGAGAAACGTAAATACTGTTTTGCGTTTAAACTAAAATATGAAAAAATATAATCGAATGCATTTGCCTTACTAATACATAGTAATAATAATTAAAATTAAAAAAAAAAAACTTTGCTAGAAATTACTATCTTCCAATCAATTATAAACAAACACAGCCGAGCTGTCAGTGTTCATTTTGTTACACTCCCCGTTTGACGTAACCTTTAAGGTTATGTTGAAGAACAGAATACATTGGAAAAGAAAATGGAAAATAAAAACAATGCTAATAATTTGTACCCAACACAATTTTTTTGTAATCAACTTTAGAATCCTTGTATTTTGTTAAATAAGCATATTTTGTACACACAAATTTAATTCAGACATAATTAGGGCGCATAGTCATAAGAACAATGTGTTTGTAAGGGAGACTTGTTAACGTAATTTACAAACATAGGCAACTTTAGATGCCGACGCATATTGGTGTTCCTATAAAATGTAATTGCTTTAAGATTGATTTTTCCCCAGAACTATAGGAATATTCAAAAACGTAGTACCAATACCATTTCTATTAGAAATTT
This sequence comes from Musca domestica, assembly GCF_030504385.1. Classification (NCBI taxonomy): domain Eukaryota; kingdom Metazoa; phylum Arthropoda; class Insecta; order Diptera; family Muscidae; genus Musca; species Musca domestica. The sequence goes on along the minus strand of NW_026712296.1, from coordinate 5,015,002 downwards.
TGTGGCAATTGTTTCCCATTCCCGCATAGCCGGAGAAACTTTATTATTAAAAATCCATTTAACAAACAAAAGCTCTTAGAAAAAAATCTACATGTATCGTTCACAATCATTAATTATAACATGTATTTTTATTAAATATAAACTTCCCCCTCTCTATCTACTTTCCATTTAAGAAATTGTATTAAGTATGCAATTGACCACATATTCGTTTCATTTGCAATTAAGCTAATAGAGACGTCCTCGGTTAAAAACTAACAAACAAGCAAACTGTTAAATTATTTACTTCAAACATTTCTATGAACTTTCCCATTGTTTTGCATAATAAATACTAGTAAGTTCTATCATTCACGTAATAGGCATTTGCTTTGTTTGCTACCCATCATAATTAAAGATAAACATTCTCGTTGCAACATTTGGAAATGTACCAAAAATATTTCTACACCGGCTTTACAGAATCCCACATTGCCGTCGAATACGCCTTTATTACACAACAGAGACCTGTGCAATATCTATCCTATCAGCTGAAGAGAACTATTTTATTAAAGATTCGAAATAACATGTCGATCTTTCTTTTTATAAAATAACTGTAGTCAGAAAAAAAAAAACATTTCCTACATATTCCAAAAAATAAATTCATATGTCATATGATTTCTTTAACCAAGTCCCTTTTTCACGATGTTCTTTAGCTACTAATTTCGGCGCACACACATACGCTCATTTTTCCCCCGCGCACCAACACACACACGCATCTCTTATACACACAAATGCCGAGAAAGAAAAGTTCAAAGCAGTTGGTTATGCAACACCACATTGAATATGTAATCCACAATGAAAATTTTGGAAAAAATCAAAAGTCCAGCTGGAAATTTTGTTTTTTTTAGTTTTTATTATGATTTTCGTTTTGTTTTAGCATACATTTTTTGTTTCCGAAGATATTAATCATCACTTTAAGTTAAATAACATTTCATTTTTCTCTTACGAAATCGTTTAAAACGAACATTTTAAGATTGAAGAAGGTTTCCGTTTTAGATGGCAGCAATCCTTCGGTTTAGGCTATAGAGCAATTCAATTATTGAATTTCTTTAATGTTTTTTGTAACTGCTGTTGGTTGTTTTGTTCTAGAACTAATGTTGGTTTTATAGGTTATGTTGAAGATGGTAATGATGACGACGCTTAAGCGGCTTCCTTGGCGAGACGCTCGGCCTTTTCGACGACTTCTTCAATGGGACCAACCATGTAGAAAGCGACTTCGGGAAGGTGATCGTATTCACCAGCCAAGATTTGGCTGAAGCCCTTGATGGTTTCTTCGAGGGGCACCAATTTACCGGCATGACCGGTGAAAACTTCAGCGACTTGGAAAGGTTGAGACAAGAAACGTTGGATCTTACGGGCACGGGCTACGGTCAATTTATCTTCTTCAGACAATTCATCCATACCCAAGATAGCAATGATATCTTGAAGGGACTTGTAATCTTGCAAGATCTTTTGCACACCACGAGCAACGTTGTAGTGAGTGTGGCCAATGATGTTGGGGTCCATGATACGAGAGGTGGAATCGAGAGGATCCACAGCTGGGTAGATACCCAATTCGGCAATAGCACGGGACAATACAGTGGTGGCGTCCAAGTGAGCGAATGTTGTGGCTGGGGCAGGATCAGTCAAATCGTCAGCAGGTACATAAATGGCCTGCACAGAAGTGATGGAACCCTTCTTGGTGGTGGTAATACGTTCCTGCATAGAACCCATATCAGTGGCCAAGGTTGGTTGGTAACCGACAGCAGATGGAATACGACCCAACAAGGCAGATACCTCAGAACCAGCCTGGGTGAAACGGAAAATGTTGTCAATGAAAAGCAATACATCTTGGCCTTCTTGATCACGGAAGTATTCAGCAACAGTCAAACCAGTCAAAGCGACACGAGCACGGGCGCCTGGGGGTTCGTTCATTTGACCGTAGACAAGAGCTACCTTGGAGGTCTTGTCCTTAAGGGAAATGACACCGGATTCAATCATTTCATTGTACAAATCGTTACCTTCACGGGTACGTTCACCGACACCAGCGAATACGGAGTAACCACCATGGGCCTTGGCGACATTGTTGATAAGTTCCATAATCAATACGGTCTTGCCGACACCAGCACCACCGAACAAACCAATCTTACCACCCTTGGCGTAGGGAGCAAGCAAATCGACGACCTTGATACCGGTAACCAAGATTTCTTGTTCGACGCTCATGTCCACGAATTCGGGGGCTTCAGCGTGGATGGGAGCGGTCTTGTCGGTGGGAATGGGACCACGTTCATCGATGGGTTCACCGATGACGTTGATGATACGGCCCAAAGTCTCAGCACCGACGGGAATACGGATTGGGTAGCCAGTATCGTTGACCTTTTGTCCACGTACCAAACCTTCAGTACCGTCCATAGCAATAGTACGGACAGTGTTCTCACCCAAGTGCTGGGCTACTTCCAACACCAAACGGGGAGAGCGGTTTTCAACTTCCAAGGCATTCAAAATTGGGGGCAATTGATCCTCGAATTGGACATCGACGACGGCACCAATAACAGCCACAATTTTGCCATTACCAACAGCAGCCTTAGCGGCAGCCTTGGCGTACTCGCGTTGGCTTTGGGCAAGTAGTGATATAACTTTCTTATCTGACCTGCTTAAGGCCGTACGTGCGGCAGAGAACATTTTCTCGATTTTTTATAATATGCCCGTAAAAGAAAGTAATTGAGGTGAACGCGCTCCTGAAACAGATAATTTTAATAAAAATATTTTATTAAAGTTTGCAATAATTACTTAAAAAATGAAAAGAATTTTTTCACACACCAACTAGCTCTCAACTTATGCACTCACCGATTACGAAACAGCAAATTTTTGCAGGCAATGTGGCCGTCTTCGTTTTCAACAGGGCAGTGTTGCCGAATGTAAAACCTTCGTTACGGGTACCGTTTTTCTTGTTCTAAAAATGGCTGCCAATTCACAATGGCTTGACATTTGCCTATTTGGCCAGATTGATAGAAGAAATGTTAGATAATCAATAGAGGGAATTTTTAGGGTATCATTAGCAACTTTTTATAAGAAAGTGAGGCATTGACTATTACAGTGTATTTACGCCAAAAATTGTATATCATTTCGAATTACGAAATCCAGACTCTACATCGAATTTAATAGAAGTAGCAACAGCTGATGTTTGTTTTCATATAAAGCTGCCCATAGGTGCTAACATGGCTCAAACTCAAAGGTTGTTCAACTTCAAGACACTAGGAAAAATGCAACAACTGTAGCACTGTAGTCTTATAGTATCAAATAGACTTTTAAATATGCTACAATTGTCTCTGTTTATTTTTCATTTTTTTAACAAAATTCTTATAATGGGGAAAACCCACAAAACATGAATGGAATCTTGGAGTTATTCCACAAAATTGAATCTAAGATTGTAAACCAAACAGTTTTATCCCAAATTTGTACAATTTGTTGCACATTAACGTCGAATATATGTATTAATAATGGTAGAATCAAGAAGATAAAGTCAAGCAGTCATATAATTACAAATTTTTTAAAAATTTTTCACTTGACAACATCTCATTTGTGCAACATCAAAACATCAAAATTGTGTTTATAAATCCATTGTACATATACAAATCAGAGATGGGAACCTGGTTTTATGTAGTGAAATGTGACAAGGTAAATTACAGTAAATGCAGATATGTGTATGCTTATTTGAAATGATTTTTACCTTCTTAATTTTACCATGGTATTTAGTATGGTATTTTTGGTATTGGTATTTAGTATGGTATTTTCAAAATCAATGATTGGAAAACACGTAAATTGCGGCTCGGGCATTAAAGCTATTAACAAGTTTAGGCATGAAATTGAAAGATTGAACAGTTCGGATCATGTTTTTGAGAGAATATCCGGGCATTTCATTCATTTCTCACGCTGTTTGACTCATTTTAAAAATGAGGAACAATATGAAAAAAAATGAAAACAACTTGTTTCATATAATTTTAAATGGGTCTGACAGGAAGCGGACCCGAAAACTGAGATTCATTGCAGTATTTGTCTTTTTATAAATATTAAACAAAATATAATAAAATCATCTATAAAAATTAAAAATTCTTAAAACTATGCCTTAGAAACAAAATGTCAAAGAGTATAGAAATTACGATTAGATATGTCATTTAGTTGCTTTGGGTTGAAAATTGTAAATTACCCAAAATTCGTGATTCATTGCAGTATTTGAAATAAATACCCTCTTTTGTATTTTAAACTTGTTGGGTCGATCTACTAACAAATTTTATACAATCATAATATCGATTATAAGGAATTTATGTTTCTATTACAGTTCTCAAGAAATTTTATTATGAATATCCATGGTGCAATAAGGAGGTAGAACAGCTTCGTAAAACTACAGAAATATAGCCCTGAGGCTATGCCCGCTTCCTGTCAGACTCATTCAAAATTATATACAACAAGTTTTTTAACTTTTTTCATATTTTTCCTCATTTTTAAAATTAGTTAAATAGCACCAAAAATTAATGGAATGCCTGGATTATCTCTCAAAAATATGATCCAAAATGTTCAATGTTTCAATTTCATGGATAAGCTGGTTAATAGCTTCAATGCGCGAGCCGCAATGTACGTGTCTTCCAATCATTGTTTTTGAAAATATTTTGGTTTTATTTTTCAAAACAATAAATCCATACGCTAAATTGTCGGGCACACCTAGAAAAACCATGTGAATATCGTTATAAAACTAATATATTAATCAGCTTATCGACAAAGGCAATACAATATTAAATTTGTGTTGTTTAAATTTATTTATTATATTTGTTTTAATGTATTTTCAATGTGACCATTTTTTTTTCAAAATAAATGATATACAGAAACTTTAGATACGGAGCTCCCTTGAAACAAAATAACCTTTTGCTATGGAAGTAGATAAGATTTGATCATCTTTTAAATGAAGTAAATGTCACTTTTTCTTTCACTTCAACTCGTAAGGTTTGCGGAAACAAGTAATAACTTAAATTTTTCCGGCAATCTTAACACTTGTAAAACGGTTCTCAGAATATGTCTTCAATAGGCACACTCATTCCGGTATTACACATATTTTAGACAATTACTTTGTTAACGCGCTATAATACCATACTTTGCACATCGCTCAATGCTACGTATAACTTAATGGTGCACTTGAAATATATAAAACTGGGCAAAAAGTGGTAACACCAAAATTGGCTTATAATTAGTACACATTCACAGTAGTAATGATTATTAACTACAACACTGCACACAGAGTTGAGTTTAAATTAACTATCCTAAACATCGACGTCAAAAATTAATTTGCTCAACTTTGTACTCCTGTTTTTTTTGGTGTTTGCCGCAAAATGTCTGCAAGTGATTTCGATAAAATTGAATCAGCTTTAAATGAAAAATATGAGTCTGTGGTTAAGACTGCTTTGGAACAATCAAATATTACGGACCTCAAAGACTTCTATAAAGTTTACTACGACGAGAAAAAGGCAATTGATGAGGAGTGTGTGACCCCTACGAAAAAAACTCCGAAGCTAGAAAATTTTGCTGAAGTTTTTAAACTTTTGGATGTACATCCTCCAAATTTGCAAAAGACTAAGCCAAAGGTTCCGCCAATGCGCGAGAGGGCTAACTCTACTATATCCCGTTCTTCTACATCATCTATCAACGATTTGTCTTCAAGTTTAAGCCAAAAGGATTCCTCGACCAGTTCATTAAATTTGGCAACAAAGTATGAGGAACCAACTGTCAAACCTTCTGATACTTATAAAAATTTTATTATGTTTCAAAAACAACTAAAACAAGTTCAGCAAGAATTGGAGCAACAATCAGTTGAAAAAGGTTATGAGGTAAAACTAAAACAGTTGGGTCACTTTTCACAGCAGCTGGAAAAACTCTTGCCTTCCGACAAGGTGGGTCAGCCAGCACTAACTCCTGAGGAGGAAAAAATTCTTAGTGAGTTGGTGGAAAAAATGGATGATTTAAATTTTATACGAACAAATCATGGATTATTTTGCCAACAAAATAACCCAATATTTAATAATTCACAAAGATTAGATAATGTTATTGACATACTTTCTCATTGTTTAATTTCTGTTAACTCATTTAACTTAAATGTGTAAAAAATAAATTATGCGCTTCAACCGTAATTATTTTCTTTTTCTTCGTCCTCATTATCGTTGTCCAACTCCATATCCTGTTGTAACAACAATGTTCTCATCTGTTGCACAGTGTCCCAAATGGCCAATAATCTTCGAACATTACTGCCCAGATATTCTGCCCGTTGACAGGCTGTTTCCAAATAATCTTCAAAGTTTGTGCCGGCGTCAGCAGAATTACCACTTTCTGCTGATATATTAAGCAATTGCGAGAATTTATCAACTACTTTCGTTAAATCATTAATAGTTTCCTTGTTGTAGGTGAACGGCTGGGTCTCCTTACAATTTTGAACATGTTTAATTGTGCGCGATGCTTCTATTTGTAGTAATGCACTATTGGACTTATCCAGGACGTCGGTCATATTTTGCGACTGAATTTCCATGGATGTGCGGCTTCTTTCTATAAAATATATATTTTTTATAGTGGGGACGTATATTCTTGTTAAAGTGTATCACATACTTAGCTCTTGCAACATTTTATCAATTAAACAACTTTGTATAGGCATTCTATTCTGCTTTATAATTATATTACAAATCAACTGGGCGGGTATTGCGTAGAATTAAATCAAACAGTTCAAACATAATATTCCGTGAAAGGAACTATCGGAACTAGATTACGAAGTTTCTTCTCCTTTTCGTACACATCTTTCCAGTAAAAATTATTCAGTAATTCGAACTATCGTATGTATAGGAGATCCCAATATTTTTAACAAAATATTAAAAAATGTCAGATAACCCAATTTTGAGAGTTGAGTTACTCAGATTTTAGAAAATCTTACAGGAAAAATTTACTTAGTTAGCATCATCAGCCGATTAAGAAAACATCCAATTTATAGTAGATTTAATCATAGATTCTGAATCCAGTCCTGGATCTGAGCAATTAGGTGTGTCTGGTTAACCTAAAATTTGCAATAATTGTTCCGTTATCATAGTAAAAGCTTTTACATTCTAAGCAAAATGTCGTTTTCATCTGTAAATATGGATTAAATTCCCAAATGCGTAATTTGCCATCGTATTACTTTGAATTAGTTATATAATGGAACATAACATTTTGACTACTGTTATAGAATAAAGTCCTTTACTTGTAACTAACCTAAATTTTTGAGTGTAATTCTAATGGTGCTACTAACATAATTTATCTGCAAATGCGTTTCTAGACTTCCTTGATTCAGAGTGAAATATATATGATAGCTACATCTATGAATTAATATTTTCAAAGAGTGCATATTACGGCTTTGTGGAGCATAAAAGCCAAATAAGATGTGTACAAAGGAAAAAAAATATCAAAATGCATGTAACACACAAATACATAATAGGGAATAATTATGGTCTAAGTCAATTAAAATGAGCGAGATTTTTTTAATACTTTTCTTAAAACCAAACAACGGACGATATGAGTATGTCCTTATTGTTTGTCGGAAATAGAGATGGATTTAATTTTGTGAAAATGCATCATTTTATATTCCAGTCGCTGAATATTTTTCTGACGGAACTTCTGTTTTGTAATTGTTCTGGTTGTTTCTGACAACACTGCCGCAGAATAACTATAAGTGTTTTTATCTTCCATAAGGCATATTTCCCAAAGTATGGGATGCGCTTCGTTTGCATTAATTGTATTTGTGGAATTTTGAGGCTCATATTTTGAAAAGTTTAAACTTCTTTAGCTTTATATATTTCGTTGTAATCTTGACCTCAAGACCTTTGCATTAATATTCGTAGTTAAGTTCCAAAACAATTAAAACTATGTAAATTCCAATGGATGTATTGACTTTCCCAATATAATTCGTTTCAGGGCTCCCAAAAGCTCTAAATACTTAAACTGAACTTGAGTCCACTTTTCTCCATTGTGTTAGCTGTATAAATTACTTTTTTCAAACATAAAATAACTATTATATATTAAAAGATTTTCCCATAAATCATGTATTTATATTAAATTAAAACTATTTTGTTATATTTATGTTTTAACATTTAGAAGTAATTTTTACACGCTGTATTTTTCAGATAAGCTTTCTTTTGCCAGAAAAGTTCAAATTACATTTGCTTTCTAGTTTAAATTATTTATATTCTTATTGATGTTAAAGTTATGTTTGACAGTAAACACATTTATTCATATACGTCTTCCTTATCGGCGACATACTTAATAATATCGGCTGGCCTCAAGAGTTTCTCAGCATCCGAATCTGGAATTTCAAAGCCGAATTCGTCTTCCATGGCCATTATAACCTCCACATGATCCAATGAGTCCAAACCCAAATCATTGATGAAATGAGACTCAACACGAAGCTTTAAGGAAGAAAAAACAAATGATTAAAATTAAAAATTACAATATTCTATATTAATAAAATATTGCAGAAGGAAGCAAAATGTTGGCCTGGCAAAGGCTTGATGGAATTGAAATTTACCTTGCTAGGATCAATTTTATCGTACAGTTTCAAGACGAGCAAAACTCGTTCATTAATTAATTGCAGGGTTAGTGGTGGTTTTGCAGAATAATTGCGTACCGTTTGCCATTGCCAGCTTTTGCTACCCTATTAACAAAAAGAAGAAAACAATTTATTAGTAAAACTCAACACAATTAATTACCTGTTCGCTTGTAACTTTATCATAAGAGCCGACAACTTTCAATACACGATCTTTGATATCCTCCATTGTCAGCTTAGAGGAATAACAACGCACTTGTGCGGCTACTGATTTGGGCTTTAAAATGCTCTAAACACAATAAGCGGTTATATATTAATACAATCTATAATACATATAGATGATTCATTTATTAAAATACAATAGTATATCTATAAAATATTTGCCAATATGAGATGTTGTCGTTATTGAACTTTTTCATTTAATCTGATAACGCAATTTTCCCAACATTAACTTTCAATAACAAGGCATTCTCATCCGATTTTCTTGCCGAAAGTGAGGTTATGAAATCTTTTGGAGAATATTCTTGGGTTTGGACCTTTAGAATGATTCTTCCCGCATCAATACTTACTTGTGTTACACCATTGCACATGGCAGGTGCGACCAATCTGTGCAATAAACGCATCTGTGGTTGGGCAGTGATAGCACGTATTCCATTGGCTCTGACAGCCATACGGGCACAGTTACGGGCAATTTGAGTCAGCGACATTTTTGTAGACCTATAATACAGAACCGATAATAAGTAGGCAGTTTCGAACGTTTTCAAACACAATCCGTAAAATTAAGAATTAATTTTACCCGAAATTTACAAGAAGAATATTATGTAAAAACTTCTGCAAAACTTGTGCCTCCGCAACTGAAATGTCAAAAACAATGGGAAGTTCTTTTCATAAATGTTACCAGTATTTCATATTTTTTTATTGTTGCCAGACTTCGAGTAGTGACCTTTCCTATCATAATCATATGTTCATTTATTTTACACGATGTGGTCAGATTCGCTAGGCCCAGGTCACACGTGTAAAGTTTGTCGGAAAGAAAAGTAATTTTTAGGCAGTGACATTACTTATCTTTCTACTTAGCCATAACACTCATTTTGGTGGCCATTGTGCGCTGGAAATGAAGCGAGGAACCTCATTTTGTAACCATTCTTTGAAGGCGCGTGCTGAGTCCTTTTGGAATGTCCAAGGTCTGCGGCCAAAATATTTGCTTGCCCGAGGCTTAAATACACCCTCCAGATTATTTTCTCGATAATATTCGGCATTTATTCTGATGCCACCGTCGATTAATACGAGCGACCATCGGCTGTTATGGCGTCCCACATCATAACAATGGACGGCGCTTGAGTTCTGGTGGCCAACCGAAGGTGCACATTTTCAGTTCACCTCTTTGGCAAGTAAACACGATCATTTTGTTTGTTTACAAACTGCTGGACAACAAATGTTTTCTCATCGGAGAAAACCAAATTCGGCAGTTCACCACTTTCGGCCAAGCGAAGGAACTCTTTAGCTCTTTTGAGTCCATTTTCTTTCTGTTGCGGTGTAAGTTCTTGCACTTTTTGGAATTTCAATTGCTTTGACCCGAGATCATTTTTCAATATTTGCCGAATGGAATATTGCGATAAGTTCAGGTCACGAGCCAATTTTCGGCCACTGCGACGCGGGTTTCGATCATCTTATATATTTAAAATACAAGGCAAATAAAGTTCGTCTTTCCAAGATGTGGAACATTATATGCTTTTACTTGCCTAGGAACCCGAAAATAAAAGTAGGAATACATAAAGCACTTAAGTCATCAGATGGCTTCTTCAGAAATTAACAAAGGAGCCTAGGGGCAAAACGAACTATGTCAACATAAAACTCCTTTGTTCAACTACAAAGACTTGACTTAGTTCGATTTTGGCTTCTTTTCCGAAGAAGCCAGCGACATAAGCGCTTTATGTATTCCCACCTTAAGCAAGCCAAATATGCGCTTTATGTATTTCCTCCCAAAGAGATTCTTTATTATTTTTGAAAAATACTTCACTCGACTTACTTAAATATTTTAGATAGGAAAATATTTTTTTTTTAATGAGAAGGTCGAGTGCTTCAGAAATGGGTTGCCGTATTCGATTTCGCAAATCAGATAACCTTTATTGTATTGCCATGTATATTACTTTTTATAGAAAATATCACATCCGGGCAATGTGTAAAATTTTCTTGATATGGAATAAGAAAATTGTATGCACTTAAAAACGCCGATTGTGCGGAAACTTTTTTGTGTTTTTCAAATTTCCAACTTTTCAAAATTTAGTATTTAGTAGTATAATATGTATATATTGATAATGGATGTTGCTTTTACCACTATTTGCCAGGAATTCCTTGAAGTGTTGCAAAAATCTGTAGTTGAAAAGTAAACATTGAATTAAAATTACCTGTTCTGTATTTTGAAATTAATAGATGAAATTCCAAAAATGTCCATCTTTTACATTTAAATAATTTATTGAAAATTAATGGTTTGTTTACATTTTTGGGCCTTTTAACATTAAGGTGACACTATTTTTTAGTTTTGCTTCTACATTCAAAAATATCTAACATATGTGGAGGGTATAAAAATACATTTTTATTATTTGAACACTGCATAATATATTGACGTTTAAATTAGTAAAAAATTGTTTAATTTTTTGCTGTGTCTATCAACTGTTTTTTAATCAGATGCTTGTGTTTATGTTCTGCCCCGAGCAGGAACACATTACGAACAACGAATATCAAATTTCAGACAAATTCGTTAGAATATACGAAGCTACCGTTATGTAGGAGCTATAGTAAAGCGTAGGTCTACGTACATAAGCTGGTAAAAATTATCAAGCAACAAATATCAGGAGGTGTTACAAAATCTCCTTTCCAGGATGGAGGGTATAAAAAGGCTGTTGTAAACGTTGCTTAATGCATAGATTGGCAAAATAATGAACAAGAATTTTAAAATAAATTTCCTGAATCGAATTTCCTCCTATATACAAAAATACGATCAAAATTAACACAAAAACTATTTTTTTACTCCTATATGTGAGTTTATTGATTTTTCAATCATGACAGAAAATAAGATACACATCTATGGTTAATGTATTGACGTTTAAATAAGGTTGCCACTGTCTGTCATTCTGATTAGAATGTAGTGCTGCCAATTTTGTTGTTTAGTGACATGCAAATAATATCCGATTATTTTAATACGACGTCATAGATTTGTTTACAATCAATGTTGAATTTTTGTTTGTTAAATTAAGAGAGTGATTAAAAATACTCTAATCGCGAATTGGAAGTTTTAGAATAGAAAAATAATAGAATAGTTAAGTTTATTAAAAAAAATGTTTAGCTCAAGCCTTCGGTTTGTACAATTTAGTACCAAAGTAGATTCGTGTTTGTTTACATTTGTGAAATTACGTAATATTAGATTGACTACAGCTGCGGGTAGATTAAGTAGTGTATGTGACCTCCGACGAAGACATCACCAGCATTTATCCCTGCGCTTCAATCATACAATGTCAAGTTTGCAAGAGTTCCGTATGGCTGACTATGACATCATAGGCTTCGATTTGGACGGTACCTTGCTTAGATATAATCTCAGTAATATGGTGCCCCTTGTATACGAGTTGTTGGTGAAATATTTAGTGGAGGAACGAAGCTACCCACGTGAATTATTGCAAAAACAATTTAACAGAGATTTTATACAAAAAGGCTTAATAGTTGACACTGAACGGGGTAATTTATTAAAATTAAGTGAGGACGGAAAGATATTGAAAGCTGCACATGGTACACGATCTCTCCAAGAGTCGGAAATAGAAGCGGTATATGGAAAGGCAAGAATTTGGAGTATAGCCAAAGAGTACATTGACGATCCGTTATCGGCGTGGAATGGTCCTGTTTCGGAAAAACTCAGAAGTTTATTGGATTATTTTGATATTGCAGCGTCTTTGGTGTTTGGTCATGCTGTTGACACTATTGACGAACTATCAGAAAAAAATGAGAACCCTCTAGAAAAGAATAACTATGAAATATGGCCTGATTTATTATCAGGGCTAATAAAAATCTATACGAGGGAAAATTTTGCAAACAGAGAAAGTCCTTATTTTGAAGCTTTAAAAAATGAACCAGAAAAATACCTCGTGAAAACAGATAATAAAGTGCTTGATTTGTTGCGTGAACTAAAATCTTCAGGAAAGGCTTTGTATTTACTAACTGGCTCAAATATTGATTTTGCCAATTTAACGGCTTCCTATGCCTTGGGTGCTGATTGGAAAAAACTGTTTAATGTAGTCGTTTCTTTTGGCAAGAAACCAGGATTCTTTTATATGCAACGTCAATTTTTACAAGTAAAGAATTTAACAGAAGTAGAGGGCAGCGAGTTGTCGCTGGAAGATGCGCTTGCCACAAATGGATCTTGTTATAGTCAGGGAAATTGGCAGCAATTAAAAACAAGTCTAAGTAAAAATGTTGTTGGAAAAGAAGATAACGAAACTCGCTGCCTGTACGTCGGTGATAATTTAATACAAGACGTATATACACCATTTACCAAAGCATCTATGGATACAATAGCCTTGAGTGAAGAACTGTTAGAAAATGACAATAACTATGAATATAAAAATATTGTACATTCCACAAAATGGGATTCATATTTTAGCATAAATGGAGCACCGACTTTGTGGTCAAAAAATATGGAAAAATATTCTCGATTGTGTGTTTCTAGCATGGATGTTATAGCTGCCGTACCTGTTACAGATAAGATACTATGCGCAAATTCTCAAGGTTTCTATACAACAGTTTGCAATGATCTATAAAAACGATAAAATTGACTGCAAATAAGATGACTATGTTAGAATTATTAACACACAATTAGTCAAAGTTGTTTTCGTACAACAAATAATATGTTTGTATATAATATAATACATACAAAAAATATTTGTAAGCTATTTTGTTTAGATAAATAACAATTTTCATTAAAACTAATAAAAAATGATTCTGTACGTTAACACTATTTGTTGTTGCAAATTCGTACATTTAGCAAAAATAGTAGTAGTAAATGTGTCATTGATGTACCTTTAAATAAATGCTATAAAGATTTTACTAAATATAAATTAGCTTGATGTAATTTATTAGCCAATTTATTGTCAAATATTTTCACTTAAATGAGTACAATTAACTAATTAATTAACAATTAATTTACTAGTTGCTATTAAATGTAAAAGAATTTGATTCAGAATATTCCTCATACTCCTCTGGGATTTTTTGTAAACGTGTATTAAAAAGTACTTTCAATTGTCCCAGTTTTAACGGTTTTTCTAATATTTAATTAAATTATAATTTAAGATAATATGTAAAATAATGTTTACTAATAGATAATTGTGTTACCAAAAATTATGTCAATAATTTTTTTATTTTAGATTCCAATTACAAATCAATATAGAACAATCTTGTTAAAATATAATACTTTTCAAATAGTCTCAATCGCACTTCATTCACGGAATGTAATAGTTACGTAAAATATCAGTAAATAAAATTGTAATAAACAATCTTAAATGCATTTCTTTGTAAATATTATTATGGAATAGTTCATCGTCACACTTGAGTGAAATATTTGTTTTGTATCAGATAACACGGCAAGTGTTTTTAATAGAATATTTAAAAACATTTGTCCAAACAGAATAAACATAATAAACAATAAACTGCTTTTTCAATTCAAAAATTGTCATTCGTTTTTCAATGGGAAAATAACAAATGAAAGGAATGCCTTGATTAAAATCTATTGCATTTGGGATGAGTTTTTTCCAAATATGTTTTTAGAAATATTTATTAGAACGAACTTTGAACTTGTTATAGACGACTACACAACCTCTACACATTGTTTATTCTCTATTGTTTGTTAAAGAGCGTATATTTGAGAGAGATTGTGTATCAAGAATATACAAATATAGTACATATATTGCATTTTCTGTTAGAATATCTTAATGGTTCACCCACACAGAAAACATTTTTCCTCATGGAATTTCAATGACTAAGCACAAATAAATGCTTTGCATATTTATAAATTTTGCAATTTTACGTCTGGTGTTTTCCGATTTTTTCCAGTCTTTTTTAACTAACTAACTTTAATATGTAGGCAGTTTGAGTTTGAAGATGGGATTTAATCAGGGTTTAAAAGCCAGCACCTAATGAAATCAGGCCTAGCCTTTCAGTGATTTGTAGCCAAGGCTAAAGCTGCACATGATCAGCTATTTAGCTCAGACGAATACTATTTAGCTCGTTTCTGACATGACAGCTATTTTTATTTAGCCCTAACCAACAAAAAAGCACACAAAATTAGCAATAGCTCCGATTTCGGCTGCTGCTATTTTAAGTTTAGCTGAATGAGTAGCCGAAAATATGTTTCTATGGTTGTGTATTATTAACGTTCATATTAATAGAACACATACATATTTATTTGAATTCGACAGCTAATCAAAGTTTATTTTCGAATTTTAACTTGTCAATATTTTCATCTGAAATTGTTGAATAATATCATATAGATCGAAAATAGACATTAATTGAATGGCTTCAACAATATTTGCGCATTGTCTATGTATGAAAATATCAAATCGCTTTTTTGTCGTAATTCATACGATGTGAAATTGTTATAAGCAACACTGAACTCCAGAAAAAAGTTATTCGTGATGGAATTCAAGCGTGATAGTGTGATTTATTTTTATTTGGCTGGAAAACCATAAGTGGCTATCGTTAGAGCACTCCAGCATTTAAATGTGAATAAATCTTTTTGTCTCGTACCATCACTCGTTACCATGATACTGGTAGCGTAGCCCGACGTGAAGGAAGTGGACGGAAGAAAACAGCAACATCAGCAGAAATGGTTCGAAAAGTAAAGAAGCGACTTGATCGAAACCCTCGTCGCAGTGGCCGAAAAATGGCTCGTGAGCTGAACATATCGCCAAATATTGAAAATGATTTCGGGGTAAAGCCATTGAAAGTCCAAAAAGTGCAAGAACTTACAGCGCTAAAGAAGGAAAATAGTCTCAAAAGAGCTAAAGAGTTGCTTCGCTTGGCCGAAAGTGGTGAACTGCCCAATTTGGTTTTCTCCGATGAGAAAAAATTCGTTGTCCAGAAGTTTGTAAATAAACAAAATGATCGTGTTTACTTGCCTAAGAGGTCAGCTGAAAATGTGCACCTTCGTTTGGCCACCAGAACTCAAGCGCCGGCCATGGTGATGGTGTGGGCCGCCATAACAGCCTATGGTCGCTCTCCGCTTGTATTAATCGACCGTGGCATCAGAAAAAATGCCGAATATTATCGCGAAAATATTCAATTTTTTCAAGATGTGGGACATGCTGGACGTATTACTGTCAAATTATAAGTAAAAACGACAGCACGAAATATGCCATGCGAAGACCTCAAGCTGCTTATGTATGCACACCTTTAGCTATGCAATGCCAAAACACATACAACATTTTTGTATTGCATGTATTGTTTAAAAAATAATTATACACATAATAATTCTGAACATTTCCAAATTCTGTTGAAATTTAAATTCATATTTTCTAGTACTTGCTGCATGTGTTAAAAGTAAACATGAAGTGAAAAGACCCTGGCATCAGAGATATGATTTTCAAATGTAATCAACCTGCCCTACCTTTTAATGACTGCGTCATGATAAGTATGCTAAATGTATGTATCCGGAAATAAAAAAAAAAAATAAACAATATCTTGACGTGTAGACGAGCAGTAATATAATAGATTGACAACAAAAATGTATGCATAATATTTTTTCAAAACATATAAGCAAAGTACAAATATTGAAACGCAGTAGAAATGTACAAAGTATTATTTTGCCATTCACAACAATTAGAAATAAGACTTTGATCATTGGGCAATTACAGAAAAACTATTAACATAAGATATTTATAAAATAATTGTAATGTATTGAGCTATTATTGATAACCAATGATTTTAATTGATCTCAAAGCCTTTCCACAGCCATTGCAATTCCCATGCCTCCTCCAATGCAAAGACTAGCGACACCCTTACGACCTCCAGTACGCTCTAAAGCATACAACAATGTGACTAAGACACGAGCCCCAGATGCTCCAATGGGGTGACCCAAAGCTATTGCTCCACCATTTATATTCACTTTATCTTCCTTTAAATCTAATCCCTTTAGAACCGCCAACGATTGAGCAGCAAAAGCTTCATTGAGTTCATACAAGTCAACGTCATCCTTAGACCAGTTGGCCTTTGCAAGCTAGAAAAAATCCAATAAACATTAATTCTTAGATATATATATATATATATATATTTTATGTACATACCACAGCATTAACAGCAGTAACAGGTCCAATACCCATTACATTTGGTTCGATACCTGTTTGAGCCCATGCTACGATTTTTGCCATAGGAACTACATTACGTTTTTTAATTTCTTGCTCCGACATCAGTAATACCGCAGCAGCTGAATCATTGATTCCCGATGCATTACCAGGAGTCACTGTACCATCCTACAGAAATAACAACATATTAGTTAAGTTTAAACATAACGTAGACAGTCGAAGTTGCTTTAAATATTATAACAAATAAAATACCTTTAGGAAACAAGGCTTTAACTTTTGCAACCCTTCTATGTTTGCACCACACTTGATATATTCATCCTTGTCAAATGTGATTGTGCCCTTGCGTTCAGTAATTTCAACGGGGGTGATTTCCTTGTCAAAGAAGCCACTCTTTTGAGCATTTTCAGCTAAATTCTGCGATCGAACTGCGTATTTGTCTTGCTCCTCTCGGCTGATATTGTATTGTTTAGCCAAATTTTCTGCGGTAATACCCATATGTATATTTTCCATAGCATCGGTAAGACCATCGTGTGTCATGGAATCCAACATAGTGGCAGGGCCCATTTTCACACCTTGGCGTAGATGCATTACATGTGGTGCCAAACTCATATTTTCCTGACCACCGCAAATAACAATCGAAGAGTCACCGCAGCGAATAGATTGGTAGCCTAATGCAATTGTTCTATGGGAATAAAATCAATTACTACCTTGAATTCTGTATCTTAATCGGATATTAATTCTCGTACTTCAAACCTGAACCACATAACATATTAATATTGTATGCGGGGACTTCTATAGGCAGACCAGCACATAGAGATGCTTGCCTTGCAGGATTTTGTCCTTGGCCGGCAGTCAGAGCCTTTCAATAAATTCATATATATATAAGTAAGGTTTCAAGCTGTTCAAATTTATTACAAGTACTTACTTGGCCCATTATAACCTCGTTTACGTCATTAGGCGCGACATTGGCACGGTTAAGTAAATCTTTGATGACAATGCCTCCCAAATCAGATGCTTTTAATTTCGATAACGTGCCATTGAAGTTTCCTACATTCAAAAGTAAACATATGGAAGAAAGTTAATAAGTACACATGAAAAGAGAAAGTTATCTAACTTAAAGCACTTTGACCAACTAAGTGGACACGTTTGATATCGCATAACGTCAATTTGCTATCTCATTGATATTATTTTAATACATATAGTTTCGGATAACATACCAATAGGTGTTCTGGCTGCAGCCACTATGTACACATTTTCACTCATGATAGCAATTCTAGTTAGAAAATTTAAAAAATCTACAAAATTAACCTAACTCGCGCCCCGGTACGTTCGACTTGGTGATCGAAACTCGAAGAACAGCCAATATAAACAAACATCTTTATTTATCATAAGTTGTAAGTATATATGCATGGGTGTGTGTGTTTGAATAGCAATGTTGCCAAGTTTGTAACTGTAGTTTTCCCACCTAACACTAGTTCATACCATGGTAGAATTAAGAAGGTAAAGTCATGCAATTATTGCTCTGTTCCTGAACCTGCAAGGATCTACAAGTTTTGCAATTTTTTTCGATATCATAAAGGGAAAATCGTTTATCGTCGTAAAAAGTTGTACAGTTGTATATTTCAATCCTAGCTAGTATCTGACGTTTCTAATGAAACCATTTGCACAATTTTTTTATACGAAAATTCCTCTGCAATTTTTTTGTTGAAATTCATCACAAATCTACAAACGCACATATATATCAATAAGAGAGGTTGCTCAACTCCTAAGAATCTAGAAAAATGCAACTCTGTGATGGAGTCTTATAATGTCAAATAGACTTCATACACAAAATGTGTAT
Organism: Musca domestica; assembly: GCF_030504385.1. NCBI lineage: Eukaryota > Metazoa > Arthropoda > Insecta > Diptera > Muscidae > Musca > Musca domestica. The sequence continues at coordinate 4,996,203 of NW_026712296.1, read as the reverse complement.
ATGTTTTGCCAGAATAAGGGCACCAAAAGAAAAGAATTGTATTTAGGGGGTAGGTTTGTTCTACCTTCTGGTGTCATTCTTTCAAGTATGATTTTTTATTTTCTTCAGCCGTTTAGTAGCTTCATATAATGCTTTTTTGTCCCCATCCTTTTTCATTTTTTTCCGTGAGAGCATTTAACAAAATGTTTTGAAACTTTGCTCTTTTAATACTACGTGCGTACGGCGGTTTGAAATTATTGTTAAAACTTTTTTGGCTGTGAGGTGTAATGACATAAATTAAGTGTGGTTTGTAGTTGTTTCAATCCACGAGAAGCAGGAATCATAGTAGACGAATACAGGTGTCAAACCAATTTTGGTATTGAACTTTTCGAATGAAAAATTATTAAAATTTGTAAAAATTGGCGAAGAATGCATATCGTAACAACAAAACATATAAAAATCCAAAAATTTTTTGAAACAATTTAATTTTTTGACATATCAAGGTTTCCAAGCCTTGATGCATCTACCTGAATTCTCCTACCATGAGCCCTGTGATGTCAAATAGAGCTTTAATACATGCAACAATAGGTTTCATATGTTCTACATTCTCATGACAAGTTGCATGGTACAATTAAAGTCATGCAATCATAGTCGATGCGACTACTTGTATTCCTCTACCATGATAGGACTCTGGTAAAGAGTTTCGTACCTTTCTGGTTGTGCCAAAATTCTACCATTCTTCCATTTCAATGTTGCGAATGCATTTGATTTTACTCTATAGCGACCGTTTATTTTGTAGTTCTTAAGGCTAAAACAGAACAAAACTTAAACCGTGATTTTGGACAATGTTGCCATTTTTGGATGCACGAAACGTGAATAGGCAACACTTTTATCAGCATCAAGTGACAACAGTGTTGTAATCTCAAGCCGATGCCACGATTTAAGCTTTGAACTATTTTTATTTAATACTGACTTGGCAAGAGAAAAAAAGTAAAAGGGAATTGAAAACAAAAATGTCCGATTGTTCCAAAGGGATATTGCGAAATAATAATATGACGATAACATGAAATTGGCATAACAATTTCGTCCGCTCAACTGTTTTGCCTATAGACGCATAGCTTCATGTCTTTTGTCATATTTAAAAAATCTCATGGTGGAGACAGACAAGTTATAGTACAGAAGTAGTAGTTATCGTCGGTTAAAAATATGGCTGAAATAAAACAGAGATTTTATGAAAGTGTTAGCGGTAACACTGTCCACATTTATACCAACAATAGACCATCGCCTGTTGTTTAACGCCGTCAAACTTAGGCGGACTCCGTATTCCACATTACTAGAAAGAGAAGTGAAAAATTTCTATTGTGCAAAAAAGAATTAGTTTTTTCAATTATTCTATTAGGTATACCAGAATATTTGACTGATTTTGTAAAAATTATTTATTAATAATAGCATATCCAGGGAACGCACATATTTTTCAGTAACCGCGAGGACAGCAGCAAAAAGAAGCAGAAAAAGAAAATGCAGGCAATCAAGTGTGTTGTCGTAGGGGACGGTGCGGTTGGTAAGACATGTCTACTCATCAGCTATACAACGAATGCATTTCCAGGAGAATACATACCAACTGTATTCGACAATTACTCGGCTAATGTTATGGTCGATGCCAAGCCTATTAATTTGGGCCTTTGGGATACGGCCGGTCAAGAGGATTATGATCGTTTGCGTCCATTGTCGTATCCACAAACAGATGTATTTTTAATTTGCTTTTCGCTTGTAAATCCAGCTTCATTTGAGAATGTTCGTGCTAAGTGGTATCCAGAGGTACGCCATCACTGCCCAAATACGCCAATAATATTGGTGGGCACAAAATTGGACTTGCGGGATGATAAAATCACCATTGAAAAACTACGTGACAAAAAGCTTACGCCCATTACCTACCCACAGGGTTTGGCTATGGCTAAGGAAATTGGCGCAGTCAAGTATTTGGAGTGTTCAGCTTTGACACAGAAGGGCTTAAAGACTGTCTTTGATGAAGCTATACGTTCAGTGTTGTGTCCTGTTTTGCAGCCCAAGTCGAAACGTAAATGTACGTTGCTATAATTTCACCATAAACCCGGAAAGTCTGGAAAATCTTAAGCACACGGAGGGAAGAAACCAGCAAAATACCAAATTGAAGCGTTCTAACACACAAAACAGCCAATTCTATAAATTTTTGTATACTGTAGCAATAGTAAAAATATACACATATGTAAAATGATACAGAGTGGTATTCCAGGCCTTGAGATTAATAATGTGTTATTGTCACCAGGTCAACGTGTTTTAACGTTTAATTCCATCACTAACGACATTTTTAAAAGCACCACCAGAAAGATATCATATTGCAGAACTAGTCAATAGACAATACAAGTCGCAATAGATCATTTCCTTTAAGTCACTCAGTATTCATTATTTCTCTTTGGTCTGAATAATTTTACGTCACCGCTTTCGTCGCTTAAATTTTTATTTATTTGCAATAAATTTATTGCAACAATTTTATAAACAATGTATTAACAAATTCCTTTTTTACATAACATATATATGTGCATTAGTAAAACTAAAAGTTTCCTTTCCTAATTTGTTTTAAACCATTTTATTTAAACTTTGGCTTTACTACAATACTACACCATATTCAAAACGATATTAAAAAATAAAACTCAAACATTAAAATGATTTTCGTAAAATATTGAAAGTGAAATGATATTTATTGAGAAAGTAATATTTAGATAAAATAGCATTTTAAACGTGGCAATTTTTTTTAGTTTCCGGGAACAAGCGAAAGTATTCATTATATGTATAAAGAATAATCAAATTGAAATACATGTAGAATCTTTGTTCATCTGTGCAAATCAGAAAGTCTACCAAGAACTCATTTCTTTAATTGTCCTCTTAGAATTGTCATAGATTTATCTTGTTTTAATGTCGCAAATGTTTTTACTAATCCCAGTAACAATTTGCTTTTAACGTTTATGTTATTCATTTCTTTTTCAACGTACGATGTTGTATTCTAATTGTTGAAGGTATGGATACTTTGTTCCGATTCAAATTAAGAACTTTAATGATGATTCCCTTTACCTTTAACTTTTATATAAGCTAACACGGTTCTGGAATTTTGCGTTCTATATTCCTCTGCAAGCGGTATTTTAATTGTCTAATGTAAATCCAAATATTTTCAAAATTCATTTGATTAAATTTGTTTCTATGTCAAACAAGGTTCAATGAAATAAGTCTTACTAGAAGTTTATGTTGGAAAAATATGGATGTTTAAATGACGTTGCAAATAAAACAGTTGATAACAACACATATAAACTAATTAAACATAATGCATAAATATGTTGATATTCTATGTGTTTTTGCTGTTATTTGTACATTGGTACAATATTTGCATCCTCCTATTTGCTAAACTGGAAACATAAGTATCACACACATACATTCGAAATATCAATCTTAAAACACAAAAAAAATCTAAACCTGAACATTATTTTCCCCCAAAATAAATGTGTCAGATTGTCATACTATAAAATCGACAAATGGACAGACTAACCATTAAAATCAATTACATTATTGAAAACAAGGCATTTACGTGATGAGCCTGTAAAATTTAGTATATTTGTGCTAATAAAATTTTTGGAAAATTGAAAAACTTACTACTCCTATTTAATAATTATATATGTATTAAAACAGCCATAATTTAAATAAAAATTGTAATACATACAAATGAAAAAAAAAAAAAAAATAAAAATAAATTTTTGTGTGACACTTAATGTCAAAAACGACAATGTTTTTATTGCTTTTACTATGGAGAATTATACACAATGGGAGTCAAAAAGTTGCATTACATAGTGCAGTGACGGTTGGCGATTGTTATGTTGGCAGTGTCATGGGTCAATTGATTGATTAATGCTCTGTTCCAGAACCTGCAAGAATCTACTGGTTTTACATGTCGTAAAGAAAAGATGTATTTGTAGAAAAAACTTTTACATTCTTGCAGTTCTGGAACAGGGAAGTAATGTTTGAACATTTATTTTTTACATTTATATTATTTTGCATAGAGCTTTGAAATTTGCCGCACAAACCCATGGTACCATGGCTCAATAAGAAATGTTGCTTAACTTCAAAGAAACTAGGAAAATGCAACTCTGTACCGGAGTCTTACAGTACGTTTACATATAAATGGGTTAACCCACTGGATTTGGATTAAAATTGTCATATCCATTACTTATACTTCAAATAAATCCTTTTGTAGTAGGTTAACCCTACAAAAAGTTCTAACGTAAACATGGCATTATAGAGTCAAATAGACTTTTTAACATGCTACAATTGGTTTTCTTTATTTAGATTATTTTTTTACAAAATTACTTTATTGGGGAAAACCCACAAAACTGAATGGAATATTAAATCAAAGATAGAGGGAAAATATTGTTTTATCGCAAAACTATAAATTTTGTCGCTTGTCATCGAGAAAAATAGGCATTTCTGTTGTCTCTAAATTTGAAATAATTTCAAATTATATTGTTTTTTTTATTCAAACAATACACACATATATAAAAACTGTGTATAAGTTTTGACAGAATAGGGACACCAAAAGAAACAATTGTATATAGGATGTAGCTTTGTAGAACATGATTTTAAAGAATACAGTATGACCTTTCATTCAGTTTTCGCGATTTTTTTATTCTAAATCAATGCAACAAGTTGCTTTTGCTTGGATAGTAATTCTGACATTACAATCCTTACAGGTAGACCTCGTTACTTTCAACTTTTTCCTTGTCTTCATTGTACAATGTACCAATCTTTATCATGCCGACATTATAAATTTTGAAAATAAAATTCATGAATTCTTTCCAATTTGTAAGTTTCCAGAAAATTATATCTCGCAAAACCAAAAGTAGTTTGCAATTAAATTAAAATATTTCTTACAAAAAGCTTCCACAGTATATGAAATCAGCAATTTTGTTCACACTTAAGGTGAGAGTACATAAGCAGCTTGGCAACATGGCTAGGCATATTAATGTCAAATTCTAATAGGAAACGACGGTAGGATTTGAGTGCGGCTCGGGCATCCCTTTATGATATGTCACAAAATTTGCCAAGCGAAGACTTTAAGCTGTTTATGTACTCACAACTTTATTCTACTTGACAACACCGCTTGTTGTCGACGTCGACTCTAATTTGGTATTCCGTAACGGCGTCGACTGTTTATTAATTTTTTCGAAATCTTCTAATAATTTATTAAATTTATTTCAATGATATTTTTTTGTAATTTTCCATTGTTATTTTACTCTGTAAAAATCAATAAACAAATACAAGTTGACATCAAAACCACTAACGACAAAATCAGAGCCAATACAAGTCTACTCCATCGTCACATTTTCTTACAGAATACCAAAAAATACAGGGTGAGATAAAAAACTGCAACAAAATCCAATCCAACCCCATAATTTTTACATTTTTTTAAATGTTATTGAATGAAATCATAAAATGTCGGAAATAGCATCAAATTTTAGAACAAGTTAAGATTTGTTCTATTTGGTCTCCTTTGGTACGAATTATGACCTTCAAACGGCCAATGAAACCGGCACACTCTGACCGAATGTTGCTCTGCGGTATTATGGCCCATTCCCGGCCAAGCTCTTGTTTTTTTCATCTCACTCTGTATATTGGTAATATTGCATTTATAACACCGACTTGTATCGACGCCGAGAAATGGAATTAGTTTTTTCAATCTTCTATGCTGTCCAACAGACTTATCGCCATTCAATACAACTTGAATTATTGAAATTTTAAGTTGTTTAATATTCGCTAAACTGCAGTTAACATTTGTATATGTGCACACACTTTGGATACGTATTTTGAATAAAACAACCACTTAAATCCAATTAAATTTATTTCCATTATAATTTTTAGTATCAGTCATGTTTCCATTTAATCTGTGTACAAGGCATTTCAATGTGAGTTGTCTTTATAAATATGAATGAATGTGTTAGTGTAATATGATTGAACTCACATATTTTAACAATTGATTATACAGCAAAACGAATCGCCAAAATTAACTAATAATGATTTAACATGCTATTCTTATGAAACTAAATAAAATCAGCGTTGAGTGAAAAAAAACCTTTAATGAGATAACATAGTTTTTGACCACAACAAATTCCGTATAATCCTGGACTGATTATACAAGACTGAAACCCTGAGTTTGTTGTATGGCTTGCATTAACTTGTATTTTAAGCGTTCCTTTGTTTTATATCTGGGCAGGTCAAGAAGATTGAAACAGGTATGAGCTACCGGTAAAAACTTGTCATCATTGGTTGGTTGTATTATGATCTAATAGGAGGAACATTTAAATAAGTGTTATATTAAACTTTAACAACTTCATTTCACTTACTTTTATGGCTTTCATTCCTTGTATTGGAATGCGATCGCTCCCTGTTAGATATAACAAGAATTTCTTTTTGTCAGCAAGAGTCATTTCATGAAAAGTTTCCCAAAACCATTTAATCTGTGAATAATTGGATAATTTAAACTTTTTCGAACAATAAGAGACGCATAACATACCGTATCGTCGCTAACTGAGTAACCATTTTTGTATTCACAATTTAGTTCCAAAGCCTTCCAATCGTATTCCTCATTGCCCACAACCATGGCCATTAGTTCTTCGGGTCGGAAAATCTTTAAGACCCGACCCCAACATACCTTAACAATATAAGCGTTTATAATAGCTTCATTAAACAAATACCAAAATTTAATTATACCTTCATAAAACCTTTCTGGAACGCCTTAAATTTGTCACACACAGCTTTATTGAATATGAAATCTACATATAAATCAACAAATTCTTGCCTACAATATTAAATCATTAGTATGGTTATATTTAATAGTCTTCAATTTTTTTTATTTTTTACCTGTTCTCCTTTGTTACACTTATTTCTGATCCATTCGGTTTTAACGGCTCGCTAGTGCTTTCCCCGAAAATATCTCTTGATATTTCAAAATGCAAATCAAATGTTTCCTCAAAATCATCGCCATCATAATCGAGTATTTGTTGCATAGAGTTAGCCAAGGTCGGCGACAACTCACGCAGATCACTCAAATCAACTTTTTCATCCAAAAGCTTTTTGTATAGAGCCAATGGAAACGGCAAATTGATTATGGTAAAATTGTAAATAGCTAAGCCACAAATTATACCAATTAAAAAGTACATATTATCCGTTTCGAATGTGACATCAGCAAACCATACTGCTCTTGAATCTTCATATTCCTTAAACATTCCATATTTCGGGTCAATGAGATCCTTTAAAAGTAACATGAAAAATTCCTTTCGCACACCACCAGCATCCTCTGCTTCTTCGCCACAAAATTTAACCTTGAAAAAAGGAAATTTCAATATTTAATATCAATTTAAATTATTATGATCCACCATAGCCTGCATCATTTTTTGGATTTAAGCAGAAAATGTAAAAAAACATCGACAGAATCTTTTTTACCAGCCAGTTTGTAAAGTACTTAAAAAAATTATATCGTTATCATTTAAAACGAAATGTTTTCACGATTTAATAGCATCCTCAACTATTTAAACTTCGTAAACTATTTAAACTTTATTGTAATGTATACAAATATAATTTATTCTACAATTCAACTATATTGCAGATATACAATATTCTTATACGCAGCAAAAATTTTAAATCCGAAATCCGATTCAATCCACATTAAATGTGCATATGCACAGAATCTTTTGAAATGAATCACTCACTCACCACCCATACTTATTATTATTATTATTTTTTTTTTTTGCTAGGAGACCGTCCATCCTTTAAGAATTAGAAATGTCAAAGTACGGTAATTTAAAATAGCTGAATAGCCTTTACAAAAATTGATACACTCTTAATTGTCCATTGTTCTTTATAAATTGGTAACGTTTTTTAGTCGGTCTGTTGAAAAAGAATTTTGAATCGAAAGTGAAAATGGGGACGTACAATAGCATAATGAGGCAAGGTATCGACGTTAATCCTAAATTATGGGGACTTATAATTCCTCCCAAACGAATTTGAAATTTGTTGTTGTTCCCTTATAGAAAAAAAGCTGGACATTTATGGACACCAGTATAAGGAGAAGCATGGGAGTCGGACAGGACAGGGTTGTGTATATGATACTTCAGATATTTCACACAAAACATAAGAAACATAACTTTATTGCGGAAAAGACCTGTTATATTTATCCAGAGTGGTGTAAGTTATATTACAGACTCATTCTTTTGTGCTTCCCTTGCAGAATTAAATATGGCTACAGAGTTTTTTGCCTGTTGAAAATCTAACCTTACCACATTCGGTACTTTGATGATTGTAGGCACAATTAGTAAAGAAACTATTTGAAGTTTTAAGTGATAAAATCCAAAGAGATGCATCGCTACTAATTAAAGGTGTGTTTAGGAGCACACCCCAATCCGCACAAGAGACCCTACTCAATTAAAGCCGTTAGGTTTTAGGGAAGGCCATAGAGCTCTTAATTCATTTACAATCAAATCTATGGCAGTTCTGTAATGCAGGAATGCTCTGGAAAAGGTTAAATCGTTTGTAAAACTCTGTTGGGTCCCTGGGCACTGCAACATATCTGGCAATGAATTGGCCAGACTCGGATCTGAGTCAGTAGATCTAGAGATTGAGAGCTCAGTGAAATCACCCTTATGTCACTTCTCCTAAGTACATAAAACTATTATCTTGAGAAATTTCAACAGAACTGGCAAACTGGAAGGGGATGTAATGTCTCCAAAAAGATTTGGCCGATGGACTCCGAAAGAAGATCAAGGTCACTCATATCCATGATGAAGCTGGGCTTGAAGCTTGTGGTGGGCCTAATTACAGGACACTGCATCATAAAGGTCATGACATCCAAATGTGGTGGTGACGACACTGAATACTGCAGGCTTTGTCAGGACGAGGAAGAAACAGAGACGGTGGAGCACTTACTCTGCCACTGCCCAACTCTTATAGGAGTGAGACAGTGACTACTGGGTAAGCAATTTCTGCCAGACTTGTCCTCCCTCTCCGTCATCGAGCCAGCAGTCATTCTTCAGTTAGCCAGAAGACTAAAATGGATAAGGACAACACGCTGATACACCGTGGATGCAAGCCTACTAACTTCTCCGCTCCGGGTGGAGTGGTTGTTTACACAACCGCGCATCCTTTAACCTAACCTAAGGTCTAGGTCACAATATAACATATCTTCCAACATTTTAACGGTTTTGTCTAAAGTTTGGTATTTAAAAGTTGTCATAGATTCCACCCACGAAATTATTTGTCATATCAATTTTTCATCTACTTTCCAAAATCTACATAACTTTTCTTATTTTTTTTTACAATTATTAACAAAATCGGTTCCATTGTTTCTATCTGTAGGTCTCAGCGACTTTGGTAATTACCAAAATTATATTATACATAATAATAAAGTAATATTTTCAATGTAAAAATTATGGTGATGCTGCGGAATGTGCGCGAAAACCCGCAAGCTTACATTCAAAAGCCGAATCACTCAAAACGAGTCACTGTTCGAAGCAGATTTTGTTATAGATGCATAACCTGACCGTCAGGCTATCGGGCCATGTTGAACAATTTTTTGATTCACAAGAATTTAAAAGTGAGTTATTTACAACGTTTGTTTTGAACATGACGGCGCTACATGCCACTTAGCCGAAGAGGCACTCGATTTTCAAAAAACCTATATAATATATATACACTAGTAATTAAAAAAAATAAAAAGATATATAATATTAACAATCTAATCAAATTAGCAACAAAAAAACGCAGAGATTTGCATAACAATATTAAATGAGCACATCGAATTTACATACCTTAAGTGGCTTTTTAAGATCACTTTCATTGTACTGCATTATTTCTCGCAATGTGTCTTGCACTAAATTTTCCCTTGATACGTTTAAAACAATGAATTGTTGAATGGGTTGACCTGTTAGTAAACTTAATATACTCTATAAAAAATTATAATTAATATGCTCATACGAAATAACCAAATTTCTATAAACTTACATTAGAAGTTGCCGCATTCATTGCGTGATGCATTTGAATGGCTTGATCCGTTTGAAGCAGTGTTGTCTTTGCTGCAGCGTTAAAAAGCATTGGATAATTACAAATGTTAAATGCATCCGGCTTTATAGGAAAAACATTCATCTTTTAGTCAACAATGATAAAAATTATATATAATCTTGATCTTACCGTTTTATCAAACAACCAATGAATATAGTTTTGTTGGACATCAACAAAATCAGATAGTTCAGGCCAATGGAAAGCTTCGTAGTTTAATTTGTTCTTGCGTTCTTTGTTGTTTATTCCATGGAGAAAAACAATAATGTTTAAGGCAGCTATCAAATTACTGTTATATGTTACAAGCTGTTAGAATATCAGTAGTTTTATAAGATTGGTATATTTATAATATATGAACAAAGTACCCGTTTCTCTGATCCACTACCCATATTTGGCGGCATTTTGAAACTAATAATGTATGCTATGACATTTTTGTAGCTTGAAACCAAATGCTCAAACCAGTCAATCGGCGTTTGTGACCACCATTTTGCCACAATTTTTCGTGGAATTTCATTTAATTTAATCACCGCATTGCTGAAGAGAGTATGTAGTTTTTCATAATTTTTAGCGTTAACGAACTCATGGTAGAGTGGTAGTATGAGGAATATACGCAATGTTTCAACATCGGCAGGTGATGATACCAGAGAACTTAATAAATCGTTTGTTATCTTTTCCCAAATCTGAAATACAAATAATTAACTGCGACGTGTACCGCAAACTAATTAAATTTGATTGTAGCCATTACCAATGTCTTCAGGGTTTCATGTTCAACTTTACGTAAGTAATTAAATGCATTAACGGCCGTTGTTAAGTTTACACCATGGTGTTTAGAGGTGCAACAAAAATGCTGATCGTCTTCTAATAAAAACGAACCGTTCAAACAAGCTTGGCTTTTAAATATAAGTTCAACTAAAGTCAACAAGTCCATATCCATTATACTATCCCGTTCGATATTTGCACATTTTTTAGCGGTTTCTTCAGTTAATGTAAGGACTTGGGTATTTTCGCTATGTAATGAAATATAATTTTATGAACAAAACTCAAATAATAAATTAGAACTTCAATGAAACGATTTCTTACTCGTATAATCGACAGTCTACGGCCGGAATTTTATCTTCATAAAAAGTACACGTGACTAGTGAATGATCACCTCCACAAAATATCTGCTTTATTATATAGCAATTGTTGTCGTTATTGTCCTCTATATTAGGTATAAGAGATTGTCCACTGGGGGAAACCTGAATGAAAGATATATTACATAATCTATTATTTCACTCAATATTTGTAATGTTTTAGTATAACTTAATACTCTATCTGATATCGTCTTGTAAAAATATGTTACTTACCCATGGTCCTAGTACCACTTGTGGTGTCGGGGAACTATTGTTTACCCGTATACCCAACTGACCAGCACATCCTAAACCAAAGCCATACACTCGCCCGCGAGATGGTACCAATGCCAATGTATGTCTGGTACCACAAGCTATTTGTGTTACAGTACTACCCATGAGTTCCACTACCATACGGGGCAGAACTTCATTGGAATTTCCACCATGCCCCAATTGACCATATCTGCCGGAACCACAAGTAAATACGCCACCATCATTGGTTAAGAAAACTGAAAACTCATCACCGCACGTGATATAACGTACACCCAAACTACGCAATGTTTTCAGCTGAGTGGGGTAACATCTGTTGACATAGTCATTAAGACCTAGTTGGCCACAATCATTTCTTCCCCAACCGAACACAGCCCCAGATTTTGATATCACAAATGCATGATTACCCCCGCACGCTATAAAAGCTATTGGTATTCCATTAAGCGCCGATACCAGGCGTGGTGTATTCGAGTGCACGACATCACTGGGGGAACCTACTCCAAGTTGTCCATAGATATTTGAGCCCCATGAATAAAGCTCTCCGCCTAAAAAATAAAAATTGTTACAAAAAATACATTTAAGTTTGTCGTTCATTCTTACAACTTGTCAAAGCCAAACTGTGATTATTTCCGCATGCTATTTGTACCACTGTTTTTGAAACCAGGTTACGGACGATTTTCGGTTGCGTTATCACGTCCTGACCATTAGATAAACCAAGTTGACCATAGTCATTATGGCCCCAACTAAAAAGTTGACCCCACTCACTTAACGCCAACGAATGGCGGGCACCACAGCTCAAACGGGTTATAACATAGTTTTCCAATTCTTCAATCAATTCTATTTGTAGGAAAATAATAATAAAGAGAATTACATAGCCTTAACATATTTTCAAAATACTAATACTGTAAATCAAAGTAAAACATCATGAGCTATATAAATAAAATATTGATAAAATTAATATTAATACAGAATCAGGCATAAAATGTGAGCATAAGATCAAGAAGAAAGACTAAAATAGATTTTTGAAAAATATGGGAACACACAACAAAAAACTAATTTATTTTAGTTTTATTTTAAATATGTATAAGCATAAGCAGATGTTCCAGTAGTAAAAGGTTTAACTACAATGGAACATCATGCAATGCAGTGAGTATTTCTTCTCCTGTAATTGACCAACTTATTCACGACGACCGTTGTTTACAAATTTGTATAGGTGGTAAAACTTTAGGCCGAAGGTCAGTGCCAGAAGGTCTCTTTATTGATTTGTGTGTTCCCGTAATGTTGATGATCTAAAGCACATTGCAGATGAGTTTTAAGTACATACTAAATATAGATAGCGACATACGTGGCCTTTTCGTTGGCAGTTCATGTCCCAACTGGCCGTTATCGTTGCTTCCACAAGAATACACTTTGCCAGTGGATGTTAAAAATAATGTATGCCAGCGACCGCAGCTTACTTGTTTTACACAGGAGTTCGGTGGGCTCCACACCATTTTGCGCGGTGTTAAAATCTGTTTGGAAAATATATGTAGCTATATTTTATCAAACTGCACTGCGCTTGCATCCTCACCTGTTCATCTTCAATGCCCCCCAAGCCAAGTTCCCCGTGTGCCGTGTTGCCCCAGCAATAAATAGCCATTTCACGTTATCGCTCACGTTGTTTTTAATGACTCTTATGGTAAATGCGGTTTTAAAAGAATTTTCTATGTTTTTTGTATCACGGGGCATTCGTTGGTATGTTTCTAGAACGGCTAGATGTAATTGATATCTATTTCAGTCAAACAATGATTTTTCTATTTTATTTCCTTCTTTAATGGCTGTTTATGACGCATAAAGTACTTTTCACATTCTCTTTCAATATAGAATAGACAATCCCCGAAACAAGTCTGCACAAAATACAAAATGAAGGTATGTTTTGAATATTTTGCGAAAATTTATTTTTGCTAAACTAATTAAATTTGACATCTAAATGAAATACGTCCCAACGAGGCAAATAAAAAAGTAAAAAGGAATGTTCGATAAAAAAATAAACAGAAAGTAAAATACCCGAGTACCCGTCTTGTTTACGAATGAGATATGAGGACACCGCAATCAGCTTGAACATTCATTAAATGAGCCACGGAACCAGCTACTAATTAAATTTAACATCTTTATAAAAGACGTCCCAACGAGACAAATAAGAGAGTTAAAAGAAATGATCGGCAAAAAATAATCAGAAAACAAAATACCCGAATTCATGTGCTGTTCACGTATGAGACATTGGGACATTGGGCAATCAGCTGGAGGCATTACAGCCACAGAAGTAGCTACTAATTAAATTTGACATCTAAATAAAAGACGTCCCAGCGAGACAAATAAGAAAGTTAAAGGGAATGCTCGTTAAAAACAAAAAGCAAAATACCCGAATACCTGTGTTGTTTACGAATGAGTGTAATGCATAACACCGACAACGCAATCATTCATTAAATGAGCCGCGGAACTAGTTGTAACTTTGCCTGATCTTATAAGAAATAACAGGGTGTTTCATGCTGTCCAATATTTCTAAAAATTTTGTCCGTTACAATTTTTAAATAAATTATATCGTTATTAATTTAATAGTTTAATTTATAAATTTGAAAAATAGAAAAAATTCTGCAAATTAGCTAGAAACTCGAAAATAGTCTATGGGTATATCTTTAAAAGTCTAATTCTTCACAAAACTGTCAAGATAACTTGATTCGTTATCTCTTTGTTGTTTGACCCCTAATCATAGAATATCTACCTAAAATTGGACGTACCGTACAACAAAAATGAACATCTTCACGCTGATACTATCCTTTTTACGACACTATTCAAATACTCCATATACTAATACGCTCAAATGCTGTTCCATCCCAAATTACAAAAAAATAGATAAGTATAATAGTTTGGGTATATTGAAAATAATTTTCTTATTATTCAATATTTTATTAATTAATTTATTTTATTCTCTTTTGAACTTGCCTTTAGCATTTATACAAGGCAACTATTTTCAACAATTTCGTGATCATTAATTGGTTTGTATACAAATAAAAAAAAAACAAAAAAGTTTCCAGAAAATTTCCAGTACGAGCAATCTTTTTCCATTTTCATTCCCATCCTATGGCCTTGATACCCCGACACTTTCTTTTCCCTTATTTGAACTTCTCATCTCCTTCACATTACTGAATTCCTGCAACTTTTCTGATGACTCCACTTTGAAATGAGATTGAAATAGTATATACCACAGATTCCCATCATTACCTTAAGAATTCGGTCCGGAAATTCGCGTGATTAGAAAATAATTTTTAGCAGACAATTTCCAAAAAATCAAAATAAATTTTGTCAACAATGGACAAATTTGAGAAAAGTTTGTGCAACATAAGTGTTTCTCTAAACTATTTTTATAATATTATTCGCAAGCTGTATTATATTTTTGGTATGTTGGTGTCCCTATTCTGTCAAAACGTACAATCAGTTTGTATATGTGTGTATTATTTTGAATAAAAATGAAAAAATTGAAATTATTTCAAATTAAAAATGAAAAAATTGAAATTATTTCGAATTAAGAGACAAAAGAAATGATCATTTTCTACGTTAACGGGCTACAAAATGTACAATTTTGGGATAAAACAATCTTGTCCTAATATCTTTTATTCAATTTTGTGGAGAAAGCCAAATATTCCATTCATGTTTTGTGGGTTTTCCCAAATGCAATAATTTTGTGAAAAATGTTAAATAAACAAAACCACTTGTTGCACGTTTAAAAAGAGTTTCACTTTCCTTGTTTCCCTGAAATTGAGCAAGTAAACTTGCCATTATAAATTCGGACTTCCCTACGTACATGATGCAATGAAGACAGGGTGATTGCTACCACCTGAATACAATTTGTTAGTAGTCTTGTAATGTCATAGCACGTACACAGTTTTTATGTTTTTGTATTGTCTTGTCTTCCCAAATTCTTTTGGGAAGAACAAATGCTTCTGTTTTGGAATAAAAGAATTGCAATTGTGTTAGGAACTCGGTGTTGTGAAAAATTCACGGCGTCGATTCGTTTTTCTCAATTTTCTTTTATATAAAATTATTGGGAGAAAAGTGTCCTTTAAAAAAATAACAACAATTATAAAAATTATTGATCTGTTCCAGAACTTCAATAATGCTGAAGAAATTACTACGATAGTCGATTTTCCTTTATGATGTCGAAAAAAAAAAATTGCAAAACAAATAGATTCTGAGACAGAGAGTAAACTGTAATTTCATTATTGCACCCATGGTACAATGAATTCAAGGTAGGGCAGAACTACCATATGATTTCAATTTTTTTATTTTTCTGGCTTAATATGTCAAATTCATTTGTTTATGTGTGTGTATTCTTTTCAATAATAAAGAAATTGTTCAGAAAATATCCAAATTCGGGTGTTTTGAAAATGCTTTTTGCGACGTATGCATCGACAAAATCTCCAGTTTTTGTCGCGAAATAAACCATAAGAGATATATAGGACATGATTTTGAAAAGAAATGTTGGCCTTTCAACAACAAGTTGTTTGATTTTTTATTGTTTTGATACTAATTCTGACATTACAAGCCAAACAGTTAGACCTCTATACTTGCAATTTTTTCAAAGTTGACTTACCTTCTATTCATTGTACCATGATTGCACCATATTACGGTATAACACTCTCGAATTCGTTTTTTTAAGAAATATTATTTTTTATTACTATTGTAATGCCTAAAATTTAAAATTTTGATGTACAAGTTTTTACTACGATAACCGGTTTTTCCTTTATGATATCGAAATTGCTAGTAAATTCTTGCAGGTTCTGGAACATATCAATTATGGCACTATTCATACTATACTTATTCAAAATAACATTAATTTGTTAGATCGCCTTGGAAAACGTGCTGACATTCTTATCATCGTTTCAATGAGCTGTAGCCCTTTTTGGGAAATGGGAATACACATGTATGTATGTAAACATATTCTACGGTATTTAGAAAAAGTTCTATGTTCTCTAGAAAATTCATTAATAAATTCAATGAGATACAAAAATTTTATAGAACAAACTAGAGGCTCCTTATCAGTATATGATACATAGTTTGATGTAGTTAGTTTCATTTAGAGTGTTGTTCTGTCTTCTGAAAAAGTATTAACATTATATTTATTTCTTATCATAAATTTAACATTTTATGTGTCTTAAATAACAAAAGAATTTGGCAGGGTGACGATTGATTTGCTGTAAAATGTTTGTTATTGCCTTATAGCTAAACTTATGCCATTTTTGTGTTAAAGCTTTTTGAAGATTTATTTGAAGTATAAGTAATGGATATGACAATTTTAATCCAGTTAATCCAAATCTAACCTTTGTTGGAAAAACTAGCTTTGATTTTTTTCAGGTAGAAATTGTTCTCTTTTGAAAAAATGATTAGTCACCAGACACATTTTTTTGGTTCGAATGTTTAAGCTAATAATTAATTTATTAGGTAATCTTTGTTATGTGTTTTTAATTTTTATCAAATTTCAGACTGGATGCATAAAAAAGTTCCTAGAATTTAATCGGAATTCATCAATATGAAGTGTAATATTAGAAACTCGATGTTATTAAAAATATTATGAATAAAAGTGTCATACAAACAAAGCAACATGTTGCATTTGTTTTTTTCTTAATATGTTTGTAGTTGCAAGACTCTAGCTTCAGAGTTGCAATTTTCATATTTTATTAACCTGTCCTACTTTGTAATTATTGGATGATGGTATTTAGTATTAAGTTAGAAGGTAGTTTTTTTTATACAAACAAACGTCCCAGAAAAAGTAATTTCCATTAGAAACTCCTTTTAAATTGTTATTTCTAAAAACTATTTCAGAACTATTTTTAAACGACGCTATTGTTGAAGTGTTTAAATTACTTAGCACATTTAATGCCTGTGCAGCTTTGTTCGTACATTTTACATATATTTCGACTAATACGATATCTAACAACGATTCCGGAAGAATATCAACCAAATTGCCCAATCTTACAATACAAAACTCGATTTCTCGAGAAGCTCACCTCAGCCGGAATTTTTGAACGGAACAGAAAATTGAAATGGCAAAAAAACGTTACCATCAATTTCACAATTAAACAAGTAAAAAAAGCAGCTAACTTCGGTCTTGCCGAACTTTTAATACCCTCCACCATTTGGAAGGAACTTGAAGAAAATCTGAAAACGACCACTTAATTGGAAACCCTTATTTGGGGACGATACGAAGACATCAACCTTTTTGTCAAATGCTGTAGTACCCATTACGAACTTCAAGTACGAAATTTGGAACAGTTCTAGTGAATAATGTCGCTAAAATCATTGAAATATCGAATATCGGGAGGGATGTACGAAAACGTGAACCTCCATACGAAAATTTTTTTCATAGACTGTAGTACACATTGCGAACTTTAAATATGAAATTTGTTACAATTCCGGTGAATAATGTCGCAAAAATCATGAAAATTCCGAGTATCGGGAGGTACCGTCATATGGGAGCTATACGAAGACGTGGACCTGCATACGAAATTTTTTTCATAGGTTGTAGTACTCATTAAGATCTTCCAATACAAAATTTGAAACGATTAATAATGTTGCTGAAATCATCAAAATACCGACTATCGGGAGGTACCGTTATATGGGGACTATAGGAAGACGTGGACCTGGAAAGATAGCGTGATTACAACAGACAGACAGAAGGACATCGCTAGATCATCATCTCATATTACGCTGATCTAAAATATATATACTTTGTAGGGTCTATTATGAATATTTCGAGGAGTTACAAACGGAATGACAAAGCTAAGGGTATATTAGCTGGGGGAGGGTATAAAGACAACTAATTCTTCCGTCATAAATGACCCATATGCTCACTGTCTACTGCATAGTGGAAATGCATAAAACTATTATAGCCGGCAAGAGTATCAAGTTGCATACACATATACACAGTACATATGTTTGTGTACATATACTAAATACACATTCCCATATTTGTTCAAAATTTTCGCTTATCTCAGCATAAGATTAAAACTAAAATTCGACCTTATTCTTTACCCTTCTTGTCCGGATCTTCTTCTCGTGAACCAATCATTCTGAAGGCTTATCAGAATAATCCAGAAGAAGAAAAACAAAAGATGATGTGTTCAAATGCACACATATTCATGCGATAAGTTGTGTATGCCTGTGGGCATACATATGTGTACATAAAAATTAATAGTTTTGCCTTGTGGCATATGGCTCTCCAGTAAACATAACAAATCAAAAAACACAAACCAAATGAAAATGCAGAGCAAATCAGTTTTAATTCTAAAAATAGAATATATTTCATTGTTAAATGCATCCAAAAAGATTCATATACTTCAGACATTACAAAAACAGAATGACTTAAACTAATATTACTTAATAGAAAAATTGTCCGTTATTTTAATAGATTCCATTGGTTATTTGGTACATATTTTACTAAGAGATTCAAACAAAAACAATATGTGTTATACATACGTGTCACTTGCGACGATGACGTACATCTAGGCAATAATATTCGCATTGAAAATACATGATACATGCTATGTGGAAGAATTTGTGTTTCAATTTAGATTGATTAAAATGGAATTGAAATAACTAAATTAAGTAAAGCACATAAAAAGCGGAGTATTCGAATTTAAGAAGTGTTTTTTTCACGCAAGTGTTGAATTTTATTAGAATTCATCGTGACGTCCTAGAGCCTCTCCGAAGTCAGTGGCTTTAGATCCAATGAAAACATCGTACTTGTCTAGAATTTCATCCTTTGTTAGTTTTTCATCGCTGTCATTGTCGGCTTCATAAATTAAATGCCTAGCTTCGGTTTCGGCATGATCAAAGTCCTTAGGCACGATCCAAGCCCTAACTTCTTCACGGTCCAGAAAACCATCACCATCGGTATCTCGGAATTTGGCAAAAGTCTCTCTTTCGCTAATAATCCACTCAGGTTCTTCTTCCCCCTCTTCGACAGGAGTGTACATATCGCCTATGTACTCATCAACGGAAATTTTACCATCCTTGTTTTTGTCAATGTCTTCGATGGTTTCGGTCAATACAACATCACCCATTACAGGACTGTCGACAGGGTGAAGGAAATTTGTGAATTCTTCTTTCGTGAGGGCATCATCCAGATTTTGATCAGCAACACTCCAGCGACGACGATCACGAGTCAACATACTTTTATATGAAATGCCGTTTTCTTCGTGTTCTTGTTCATCTTTAGTGAGGCTGTCCATAAAACCATAAACATCCTTGCGATAAGATTCCCATGTTATTGTGTCGTTGCCATCTGGGTTATGTTGACGCCACTGGCGGTCCACATCTTCATCGATATACCGTCTTTGAGTATATTCAATCCACCTTTTTAATTCCGAAAGTGTAACAAAACCATCTTTATCCTCATCTATCCTATCGACAATAAGGCCCAAACGTCTCTTACTTTCTTCGGGAGGCAATTGATCGAATGTTTTTGCCTCATCTTCGCCTAGAAACTGCTCATGGTCATATTGTGCATTGTGATGACCATTGGCGAAATGGTCGATATGTTTGGAGTCATGTTCAAGAGGATTGTGTTTAGGTACTTCATCTGGTTTTGGTACGGCATAGACAAGTGCCGTAAATAGTAACAAAACAGCCGCTAATTTCAACATTTTTTTTAATATTCGACTAATTTAAAAAAAAAATCGGGACCGAACTTCCGCTTTTGGTTATTGCAGGAGGGAAAACTAAAGAACTTTAACTCTACTTGATATACGTGTACTTCAGACGAGCGGCTCTCACTTAAATGAGAATATGATTCTGTCTCCATTATTTATTTGTTTTGTTCTATGTAGGGATCTACAAATCGATATTTTAATAATCGACTTATCAAAAGAAATCAAATCGTTTTAAAAGTGCTACTTAAATTAGTGCGTGCCATACAAGAAAAAAAAATTGAAATGACTTTATCTTACTTATTTTACTATGATTACAAATTTTAAAAGTTAAATTTGACGACTAGATGAATAAATCGTATACCATTGCTGTTGAATTACTTATGTTTATGTTTGTTACGTTGTTTTGCCCATAAATAAGTTGTAATGAGCGTTTTTGTTACAACTGAATTTTAATATTTTGTTAACAAGTTCATATAATTAAAAAGAACAAAATAATTTGACATGGTAAGTCATACAAAAGAAAAGAATATCAGAGCCGCACTCAAATCCTGTCAAGCTGCCTCAAACTGATACATAACAACCTTAATACTAGTTAAATTCGATATGACGTTTTTTGTTACAATTTCGATATTCATAAGATATAATTATAACATTTCAAGTAAGTGCTATATGGATAATGTCATGATAAACAACGATAACAACGTTGCTATATTTTACAAAACATTTTCACGATAAAGAAAAAGCGACAATGCATTTGGGAATTTATAATCTGTTCCAGAACCTGCAAATATCTACTAATTTAGTCATTTCTCCGATATCATAAAATATCGTTTATAGAAATAACATCTTTTACAATGTAATAAATTTTTTTAAAGTTATATTAAATTGCAAAATGAAATATACCTTATAGTCCTAGCACTGCATTTGCAGTTACGGAAGCTTTGACCGCTTCCTGTTAAAGTTGCATGCAACAAGTTGTTTCCATTTATTCAATATTTTTCCTCATTTTTAAAATCAGTTAAAGAGCGGAAAAATGAATGCAATGTCTGGATTTTCTATCAAACATATGATCTAAACAGTTCTATCTCTCAATTCCATGGCAAAACTGGCGAATAGCTTGAATGCGCGTCTCGCAATTTACGCGTCTTCCAATCATTTATTTGGAAAATATTCTGTTTTTATTTTTCAAAACAATAAATTCACAAATTCACACACAAATTGGCAGAAGTCGGGCACACTTAGAAAGATATTGTAATCAGCTGGTAGCTCAACCTTACCATTTGATTGTACCATGGAGAAACCCCAATATTCCATTCAAGTTTTTTGCGTTTTCCCCAATATAATAATTTTACGAAAAATGTAAAATAAACAGAACCAGTTGTTGCATGTTTAAAAAGTATATTTGACATATTAAGATTCTAGTACAGAGTTGCATTTTTCTAGTTCCTTTGAAGTTGAGCAACCTTTCTTATTGAGCCATGGTCCTAGCGATTCCTTGAAGTGTTGCAAGATTCGTACCTGCAGATCACAGCTATACTTTTAGAGGAAGGAAATATAAGAGCATTAAAATTTTTTAACCAAATTCCAAAAATTTACATTTTTGAAATGAATAAATAAAATATATTGAAATGTGTTCGTTATGTTAAAATGTTTAGATACATAACTCTGACACTGGCATTACTTACAATAACAATTTTCTATGTGGTTGTAGATTCTTGCAGGTTCTGTAACTGCCCAGCATTTGTTGCAGTTTTGCCTATACCTTCTAATAATTCTATCATTAGAATACCCTAAAAAAGAGTTGCCAGTGATTGCAAGAAGAAATATGTACGGTAAGCGTTTGTAAACTCCAATTAAAAGAACAGTACACATTTCTCTCTCTTAAGACTCTTTATTGAATTAATTTTATTATATACCCCAATTGCCTTAAATGTGGTTAATTTTTAAGTTTTTTTGACGCCAGATGTCTGCAGACTGCGTTGTGTTTCGTCGCTAATGCGCGTAGACGTCGGTCGCAGTGTTGCCAATCTATTAAAATGGGTAGAATACAAAAATGCAACACTGTGTCAAACAAACAACGCTGTTTGAAAAAATCTCATTTTTTTCCTGTTGGATCCTTGTTGACATTCTCTTTGTTTTCATTTAAAGTTTATCTGGCTTAAGTGGCTGATGTGCATTTTCCTACAGAATTAGAATTAGTAAAGTGTATATTAAGTTGAAATTGTAAAGTAAATATGAAAGATTCGACAATGCATTTAATGGATAATGAAATTTTATCCCGTTTGCCGGTGCCCGAGATACGGGAGGAAACATTTCAGCATTCCTACAAACAGGTAGTGTGTTACACATTGTTTGATGATGTCAATCATATTATTAATATTATTTTCAAATCTTTGTTCAGGCACACAGACGAGAAGATATACGCCTTAAACCACCGAAACTGAAGCCTCGATACGATACAAATTTTAATCGTGACCACACAGCTCATGCAATATCGTTTCGTGGTGATGACCCAGAAGGCGTGGCAGACTCTTCACTGTTAGGCTCTACGTATAATTGTTCATTAAATGAGACGTATTTTGAGCAGTGTTTTACAAGAGTTGCGAAAATAGGCGAAGGATCTTTTGGAGAAGTATTCAAAGTTCGTTCCAAGGAAGATGGACTTCTGTATGCTGTTAAAATGTCCAAGCAATTGTTTCGTAGTGATTTATATAGACAAGAACGCTTGGAGGAAGTACGAAGATACGAACAATTTTCGGGGCACAAAAACTGCCTTAAGTTCTATCGTGCTTGGGAACAGGAAGATCGTCTTTTCATGCAAATGGAATTATGTCGAGAGAGTTTGGACTCTTATTTGCAACGCAAACGCAACATACCCGAAGAGAAAATATGGTCAATACTGTTGGACCTGCTGTTGGCCCTGAAAAGTCTACATGACCGCAATTTATTACATTTGGACATAAAGCTTGATAATGTTTTGATTGGCGACGATGATAGCTGTAAATTAGCAGATTTTGGATTGGTTATTGACGTAGACCGTGCCAACAAAAATCAGGCAACAGAGGGGGACTCTCGTTACGTGGCGCCAGAAATAATGCAGGGCAATTTTTCAAAGGCTGCCGATATATTTAGTTTGGGCATTGCAATGTTGGAGCTGTCATGCTATTTGGAACTACCGGCAAATGGTCCTCTATGGCAACAACTAAGAAGTGGTGTATATCCGGATGATTTTTTGCAAAAGATATCGGAAGAATTACAACATATAATTAAGGATATGATGACGCCTGATCCCCATAAAAGGCCAACGGTGGACGAGCTGTTAAGTAATAAACGGTTCGTGACAATGTTGCAGCGAAGACGTCATTGGGAGTTGGTAAATAACATAGTAAGTTTAATTAGTTTGCATGATATTTTACCTATTTTAGTTGTTTCCTTTGGAATTATACAATGCGATTTCAAAAGCAATTTAAAAAGAGGTCTATTGTGGGTGTCTGTTAAAACTACAATTGCCGACATTTCTAGTTATTAAACCTGAAGATAAATTGTAATGCAAACTATAAAAATTAAGTTTGTATTCCGCATCAAAAAGAATGGAATGTATGCTAGTTGTAATACACATAAGCAAATAATTTGTTGTATCTTTTCAGAAACAAGTTCTGCGAAAATCTCGCCGTCTGGCCTGGTCAAAACTGTGCAATCTGAAGACCACTGTCTTTAAAATTTTTATCAGCATATTGACTATTTTTCGATTTCACGAATATCCTTCTGATCAATGTTCCGACGCATATAGTGCACCTAATACGGTGGAAAAGAAGAGACCGCCACACCTACGTTCCCATCTAACAACGTCTACCCCTACTATGAATTCCTCAAAAGCAAAGGCAAGAATAGATTTCCACTTCGATGAAGATATTGATTTTGGACAACAACATTCCACACCTTATAACAATCATTTGTCCGACAATAAAATGGTTAACTCTACTCCAGTTATACATAATCATAGTGGTTTTCGTTCGCGTAGAGATTTAACAAAAACATGCTTCAAGTAAGTTTTATTTTAGTGATATTTAATAAAAATTATTTAATATTTTCTCTGTTACAGTGATAACTCCGAAGCTATATCATTGGATAAATCAACCTTTTCCTATTTAGACGATTGTGATTCGGATGAAATACCTAGCATGCGTAAACCATTAGATGTGTCTTCTGTGAGAGGCAAGAAACTCTTTAGTAAATTTGATGAAGATACCGATTAGCATTCCGTCATAGTTCCTAGGATCTTTTAATATGGTTTTATTATTGTGTTTAGGCTCAGCTGTTAAATTGTATTTAGTTATTCCTTTCCACACTCATATCCTACGATAATTTATACTCATAATTTTGCTCAAAAATGTGTTGGCATTTAAGGATTATCATACTATTTTGTTTTGCTTTTGCAATTTTTTATACATTTTTCGTATATAAATTGTATACTCAATTGAATATACCTATAATATATACATATGTATATAACACATAGGTTTATATTGCTATATGTGATATGTTATCATCAAAAGATATATTTTTAAATAATATTGAAATGTTTATTTGTATTTAAATATCAGCTGGGATTCTATATCAAATATCTTCCCTCCAAATAATTAATGTAATCATACCCCCATCGTTGATTAGTTAAGGTTTATGTTATTGATTTGATTAATCAAATTTATTGTATTAATAAAAACTTTTTTACCATGTGTGTAATTCTTAAGTTAATGATCTAAAATATATGTGAATGAAATTGAAAGTGAATGTGTTTATCTATGTTCGAGTTTATTGTTTGGGGAGTTATAGAAAATTCATTTTTATACAAAAAAAGTAAATA
The DNA here is from genome assembly GCF_030504385.1 of Musca domestica. Taxonomy (NCBI): domain Eukaryota; kingdom Metazoa; phylum Arthropoda; class Insecta; order Diptera; family Muscidae; genus Musca; species Musca domestica. The sequence goes on along the minus strand of NW_026712296.1, from coordinate 4,971,166 downwards.
AATTAATAAACAAAGAATTAGACATGTGGTGAAACAAACCAGGGCGATTTGACTTGAGTTTGTTGTCGTCTTACTGTTGTGTCGGCTTGTTACACGTCAATAATCAGATTATCTATCGTAGGAATGCACTGCCTTTATTGTTTGAATTGTAGCTATTGAGGAATACTGGTAAAAGAGTAAATTATAATAATATTTGAGACACAATTTACTAATAGTATACCTTTCAGTTTTATTTTGTTAAATGATTTTTTAATTTCCATAGCAAATTAATCTATGTATACAAGGTGAGATGAATAAACTGCAACCAACTTCAGACTGCTGTCATTCCTCGTGTCATGAGCAGGGGTAAAGCCATTGAACTTCCAAAAAGTGCAAGAACTTACACCGCAACAGAAAAAAATAGACTCAAGACGTCGGCCATGGTGATGGTGTGGGCCGCCATAACAGCTGATGGTCATTCTTCGCTCGTATTAATCGACCGTGGCATGAGAGTAAAAGCCGAATATCATCGCGAAAATATTCTGGAGTGTGTATTACAGTCTTGAACACGCAAACATTTTGGCCGCAGACCTTGGACATTCTAACAGGACCATCGCACTCAGCACGCGCCTCCCAAGAATGGGGTTCCTCGCTTCATTTCCAGCGCACAATGGCCACCACTATTGTGTCTGGAGTATTTTGGAAAGCAAGGTTGGCACTAAAAATACCAAAGTGTCGATCACCTCAGCTAGCGCTTCGCTGGGAGTGGGCCAAAATACCGCAGAGCAACATTCGGGCATCGTGTGGCGGTTTTATTGGCAGTTTGAAGGCCATAATTCGTGCGAAAGGTGACCAATTCAAACAAATATAAACTTATTCTAAAATTTGATGCTATTTCCGACATTTTTTGCTTTCATTCAATAAAATTTAAAAAAATGTAAAAATTATGGCGTTTGACTTTGTTGCAGTTTATTTTATCTCACCCTGTATTAACTAGATTTATTTAGCCAAAAAAAATCTAGTTATGACCTACAAATATATTATTGTTTCAAATTCCACTGAAAAACCTTTTTATGGTACTTTCAGTAAATTTTCTGCAAAAAAATGGTTCAAAAATTTGATTACTAACCCATTATGTTGATAAAAGGGAATGTCTTTCAATTTTTTTGGCTATCATAAAAATATTTATTACAAAAACTTTTTTGTCGACTTGTGTGTGATCAAAAAAGAATCTTGTCGGGTTTTATAGTAAAGTAAACTGTACCCGAGTTACAAAAAACTAAGAGGACAGAAAATTTTCAAACTCCTCATAAAACCTAATACCGAGCAAATTAATAATCAATCATTCTTCCTGCCATTACACACAACACACATTTCTATAGAACATTTAAATCTCATCAGAACTCACGTAACCCTAAGTCATTAAATAATCCATAGCAGTACGTGGGTAAGTAGTTATTATTAGATTTGTCTTTCTAGCGTCCACGGCTCACAGGTAAAAAAAGAAAAAAGAGATAAATGTGTGTTTAAACAACAGACAAAGCAATGTCATTTAAACGGCATTTGTCGCATTGTACTCTGCTATGTTCGAATCATGGCTTCTTTGAGTCGGTGACTGAACCAAACAAGTATTTCGTCAAACAATTGGCCAAACAGCCACGTTACCAATGTTTCGTTTCGTTTTTTTTCGGTATAGCTATACATTTCTGTGCAAAATTCACTTTCACTTAAAGGTGATTCAACCCAACAATAACAATAAAAAATAAAAGCACTTAAATGGAGTATGCACCATGGTTTGGTGCTGCATACACCTAAGTATTCTTTATAGCATTCATGTAAGTGGTGTTGTTGTTTGTAGAATTGTAAAAAAGTAATGGTGTTTAGTGGATTTATGCCTATACACCCTGCACCTACACTGCACTACACATCATATGTAGTTGAATGATTTTGTAGCACCGTTAACATAGTGTACTTACAGCTTATTTTGATTAAATAAAATTAAGTAATTTATTGCGTGCAACTTTGGGACTACCTTTAGTTTTTTATTGCGTAAGTAACTCCTCGACATAACATATATTTGTTCTTAATCAGCATCGGGTTCAGTTATAATAATGATAACAAACAAATGGTTTTTAGTAGGAAAAATGTAATTTTTTACACTGACATACCCACATTCAAGATAACAGGTTAACCATTCATTACGATATTCAGGAAGATAAACTATTTTAAAATTTAGATTAAGAGTGATAATACATTTATTGCTATATATATTGCTATTATATTGCTATATATAGGAGACGAATAGGGTGGTTTCTGAACATTCCCAAGTTACTTCAACAGGAATTTTAAATACTTGTTTTAGGCACATTTAAATTTTTAAAGTACATGTATTTTTGATCAGCGTAAAGTTTTAAGTCGACATAGTTATATCATTCCGTTTGTTGTAATCACGTTAGAGTCCAAACGCCTCAGTGCCTCAGTGTCTAGCGGATTAGGTAAAAATTCTGTATTTGAAACTCATAATTGATTCTATTTCCCGTGACAGAAAGTTGTCTATATAGGGCCACGTTCAGTAGTTACTTTTTTTGGATATGGAAGGAATGGCTATATTTTGGCGTCGCATTAATGTTTATTTTTTCTGGGGCACGTAATTAGAAAGCATTTAAAATAAGGTGTGCAGATTTTTGCATACTTAATGGGTTATTAGCTCTATTTCCAAGTAATAATAAATTTGGTTATTCTACACATTTTCCATGCAAAAAGTCTGTAAGTTGTTCGGTTAAAATTAGTCTCAGTTCTTAATTTCGATTGATCAGAAACAATTTCACTGTTAATAGAAAATTTTAAATTGGTCGTTGACATTTTCTTTCCCGCAATGTTAATGGGTTTTCGAAGGATTGGTAATATATTTCATATAAGTTTTTAAGATTGCATTCGTACATTTCTTACTCATGATTTCACTATTTATACCCTTCACCACAAGAAGGTCAGCGTATTATGTCTTTGTGCATTTGTTTGTAACAGACATGATCTGCATAAAATCACATTCTGTGTCGATTTATGCGTGTCCGTCTGTCCATGTATTTTTGTAAACAAAGTATTGATCCAGATGAAATTTTGCACAAGTTATATGTTTGACCCAGGGACGAACCCTATTGAAATTGGAGATAATCGATCAAAATTTAGATATAGCTGACATTAAGGGTGAGATAAAAAATTGCAACAAAGTCAAACGCCATAATTTTTAAATTTTATTTAATCTTATTGAATGAAAGTAAATTATGTCGGAAATAACGTCAAATTTAGAATAAGTTTAGATTTGTTCGAATTGGTCACCTTTGGCACGAATTATGGCCTTCAAACGGCTAAAGAAACCGTCACACACTGCCCGAATGTTGCTCTGCGGTATTTTGGCCCATTCTCGGCGAAGCGCTTGCTTCAGGTGATCGACACTTTGGTACTTTTTAGTGCCAACCTTGCTTTCCTAAATGCTGCAGACAAAATAGTCCAACGGATTGGTATCCGGAGATTTTGGTGGCCATTGTGCGCTGGAAATGAAGCAAGGAACCTCATTTTATAACCATTCTTGGGTGGCGCGTGCTGAGTGCCATGGTGCTGAGTCCTGTTGGAATGTCCAAGGTCTGCGGCCAAAATGTTTGCGTGCCCAAGGCTTTAATACACCCTCCACAATTCGGCATTTATTCTGATGCCACGGTCGATTAATACGAGCGGAGATCGACCATTGGGTGTTATGGCGACCCACACCATCACCATGGCCGGCGCTTGAGTTCTGAAGGTTTTTAGCTGACCTCTTTGGCAACTAAACACGATAATTTTGTTTGTTTACAAACTGCTGGACAACGAATGTTTTCTCATCGGAAAAACCAAATTCGGCAGTGCACCACTTTTGGCCAAGCGAAGTAACTCTTTATAAGATTTATTCACATTTAAATGCTGGAGTGCTCTAACGATAGCCACTTGTGGTTTTCCAGCCCAACATAAAGAAATCAAACTATCACGCTTGAATTCCATCCCAAATAACTTTTTTTGTCCGATTTGCCTTTTATTGTGCACCAAATCTGTAACATTAGCCCAAATAGTATGAAATTTTGCCAAATTGAGCCTAGAAATAAGTATGCCAAATTTTATCAAAATCGGTTTACATTTAGCTATAGCTCCCAAATATATTGATCATCCGATCTGTTATTTTTGTCCTCCTTAACCGTAATATGCACCCTGTAAAAACGATATTTGGGGAAATACATTAGATACAGCTCAGAAATACCTTTGCTAAATATTATCGAGATCGGTTCAGATTTGGGATGGAATTTGGCACTTACGACCAAATTGAGCCTAGAAATAAGTATGTCAAATTTTGTGGAAATCGGTTCAGATATAGCTTTAGCTCTCATATTGTTCATCTGATTTTTTATATTTTTTCTCCACAGCCGTAATATGCACTCCGTAACATCGATATTCGGGAAAATATATCAGACACAGCTCAAAAATACCTTTGCCAAGTTTTATCGACATCTGTTCAGATTTGGATATAGCTCCCATGGATATCTTTATCCTATTTCAAGTTAATTGTGAACCAAACGTGTAATATTAGCCCAGATTGAAAAGGTACAAATACTTCGCAAATTCAGTGGAAATCGATTAAGAGATGAATACCCCTCTCTTATATTAGTTCCTTTGGAATTTAAATTATAATCATAATTATAGTCGGTATGATTATTTATTTATTTTTTATTTTTGAAGCTCTACTAAGCACGAAAGTGGTGCAGAGTATTATAAAGTCGGCCCGCCCGACTTTAAGGCTTTCTTTACTATTTTTTATTATTGTTGTGGGTGGGATTTCACAAGGTATAACATTTTGTTTAGCCTGGACAATCCAATATCTAGTGCAGGTGTAGGATATTCCTTAATCGCCACTACCAACCACGGTATGCTTTGCATATTATTATCGCTTTTTCCACCTTTATTGCAGAGACAATTTGCAGGTAGATAAATTATAATGCAACAGCGAAGCAATTTGGTGCCACCAGTTTCGTTTCGTACATGTGTTGCCGAACTACTTGGTGTAATATTGTGTAATAGGGGCAATTTGTTGTTGTGTTTTATGTGCCTACTGTTCTTAATGCATTACAACACACAAAAATCACAGAAGCCATTATATTTTCAAGTTATTTTAACTGGAACAGAAGTATTGCAATTTTTGGTAATTGCCAGGCATTGTAGATGACATTTTAATCTTTTTATTATTGTTTTAAAATTCACGATCACGAGTGTAAAGCACCACCAGCATTAACTCAACGTTTAGTCATCATAAAAAGGAGTGCCCGCCTAGTATCACAATGAACCACCTAACCAAAGACGTATTCACGTGGATGATAGCGAAAGTAGTTTTAGTTTTAGCTGTTTCTCATAAAAGTGTGTGTGTGTGTGTAATTTTTATTGAAAATGAATAATTGTGTGGGCGGTCCTCTTCATTGCTCTGAAGCAAAACAAAAAAAATTTGAAAATATGTGTTAACATTTTATGGACAAACGTAATTGACGAATGCAGTTTCTTTTAAAACAATTAATCAGAATTTTGGAGGATGGGTAGTACTTGGCTTAAACAAACATAAAAAACAATTAAAGGATTTTGTAAAATAAATTAAGTATGCTTTGAAATGATTTTTTTTAGATTTAACGTACAAAGGAACATTACATTAAATGTCATTAATTACGATTGTTCTACTATTACCTTCTAAGAACATAACAATACTCGTATTCGTTTCACATCGATATAAATATACTACATATTAATCTACGGCTTTTGTAAGTCTCTCCAGACCAACTGGTATATTGGAGGGTGTATAACTCTCACACACCCAAAAATTGATCCAAAATTTAACAACGCCAGCGTTTTTATACCCTCCACCATACATAATATGGAGGGTATATTAAGTTAGTCATATCGTTTGTAACTCATCGAAATAATAATTTTAGACCCAACAAAGTATATATGTTTTTGATCAGCGTAAAATTCTAAGGAGATGTAGCCCTGTCCGTCCGTCTTTTGTAATCACGTTAGAGTCAAAACGAAATAAGATAGGAAGCTAGAATTTTGCATAGACCAGTCTTTTGTGTGCAGACAGGTCTAGTTACCCATATAACGGTACCCCGATATTTGGTATTTTGATGATTTTAGCCGGAATTGTCTGAAATTCTACACAAGGAGTTCCTTGTGAGCACATTACCCCCTGAATGAGAATTGTCTATATAGGTCCATGATATCGTATAGCCCCTATATAACGGTGCCCCCCGATATTCGGTATTTTGGTGATTTTACCCACATTTTTCAACGCAATTGTCTAAAATTCCACACAAGGAGTTCCTTGTGGGTATTTTACCCCCATATAACGGTATCCCCGAAATTCGGTATTTTTATGATTTTAGCCGCAATTTTTAACAGAGTTGTCTGAAATTCTACACAAGGAGTTCTTTGAGAGCACTTTACTCCCTGAAAGAGAATTGTCTATATAGGACCACCATATCGTATAGCCCACATATAACGGTACCCCCCGAAATTCGGTATTTTGATTATTTTAGCCACATATTTCAATGGAATTGTCTGAAATTTCACAAGGAGTTCCTTGCTGGTATTTTACTCCCTGCAACATAATTGTCTATGGTGGTCAACGATACAACGGGTTTATCCGCGTGTTTGATGATTTTAGCAACGTTATCCACCGGAATTGTTTCAAATTATGTAATTGGAGTTCGGAATCGATACTACAGTCTATTACTTATGCAGTGGTATTTTTCGACTGATTTTTTTTTTTCAAATTATTTAAGATCCTTCAAAATGGTTGAGGGTATTCAAAGTTCGACCCGGCCGAACTTACTGCTTTTTTACTTGTTATTTTTTCTACATTAATAGCTCATTAGTGATTGAACATTTAATGCCAAGAATTGCCTGTTCAATTTTCGTCTGAACATGAAAGATATTTCAGATACAGCTGGAAATTGGAAATTTACATTGAAAGCAGTTGGTATCGGTCAACTAATATTGGAATCTAAATGGGATAAGGCTCCTTTTTACAGATATTATGTATTATAGACCTACATAGTTAGCGACGTATCGTAAATAATTACCCATGAATAAAAAAGCAACAAAATGTCTGGTAAATTGATCTGGACTTAGCTATTTAACTTTTCTAGTCAAATCTATATTGACTAGATATTGCTGATCACTAATCGTCTATCCAATAAAATGGAATTCAGTTTACATATTGACAATCATTAATTGTCTATTCTATAAAATGTTTATTTAATACATTGATGTACATTTCCATATCGGAAATACTGCACTGGATCTTTGCGAAATGGTGTTTGAAATGTTAATGGAAGTTTTGTTCATGTTAGTATTTCAAGCTTTTAAAATTTCGATGAAATACAGAATTGTATTTTTGTTTAGAGCATGAAAATAGTCCATGCAAAGTTCAATGGACGACTAAATAACAATGCGAAATAATTTACAGGCTCAAAGAAAATAAACAAATCCAGGAGAGTAGTTTTGAAAATATTCGAAATTAAATGCAAGTATGTATTCATGCAAAATATGGTAGAAGAATACATCAGCACTTGTAAACATTGATGTGTCAAAAATATTAAAAAAGTTTCTGCAAAAATTAAGTTTTTTTGAAATATTTCAACAATGAATGAATAGATTTCAACAATCTCAACTAATTTAAATAATTTGTTCATTCATAACTTTGAATTTTAAAATAATTTGACAGTTCATTGTACTTTCAGTTGTGTTGATTCGGCTATATGTACTTTTGTATCACGGTGCATAGTAGTTTTGGCAAATTTTCTTAAAAATAAGTTAATACATATTGAAAATATGATAAAAATGTGATTGAAGGATGTTACTTTCTACAAATTAGAAAAAGAAAACATTGTTTGTTCCAAGGACGTCTTAAGGCTTTCTTTCAAAATTATATTTGTGATTGAGTTGCTCTTATACTTTCAAATTGTTGGTTTACGTTTTCGTACGTACGTCATAGGCTGTAGTACCCATTAAGACCTTCAAGTACGAAATTTGAAACAATTCCGCTAAAATCATCGAAATACCGAAAAAAGAGAGGTACCGTTTTATGTAGGCTATAAGAAGTCGTGGACCTGCATCGACAATTTTCTGTAATAGTTTGTAGTACTCATTACGAACTTCAAGTACGAAATTTGAAAAAATTCCGTTGTTAAAATCATCAAAATACCGAATATCAGGAGGTATCGTTATATGGGGACTAGACGAAAACGTGCACCGACATGGTATATTTATGAACTTAACCTGCCTACAGTCAAAATATACAGGGTGGGATGAAAAAACTGCAACCAACTTCAGACTGCTGTCATATCGAAACCACTCGTCTGACAGTGACAGCTCATTATATTGTTTACAAGCGTACAAAAGCATTTTGGTGAACATTTTCCAGAAAAAGTTATTCGTGATGGAATTCAAGCGTGATAGTGTGATTTCTTTATATTTGGCTGGATAACCAAAAGTGGCTATCGTTAGAGCACTCCAGCATTTAAATGTGAATAATCTTTTGTGCCTCGTACCACCGCTCGTTACCATTACTGGTAGCGTAGCCCGACGTCAAGGAAGTGGACGGAAGTAAAGAAGCGACTTGATCGAAACTCGCGTCGCAGTGGCCGAAAAATGGCTCGTGAGCTTAAAATATCGATATATTCCATTCGGCAAATATTGAAAAATGAGCTCGGGGCAAAGCCATTGAAATTCCAAAAAGTGCAAGAACTTACATCGCAACAGAAAGAAAATAGACTCAAAAGAGCTAAAGAGTTGCTTCGCTTGCAAGGTTGGCACTAATAAATACGAAAGTGTCGATCTCCTCAAGCAAGTGCTTCGCCGGGAATGGGCCAAAATACCGCAGAGTCACAGCGTGTGACGGTTTCATTGGTCGTTTGAAGGTCATAATTCGTGCCAAATGTGACCAATTCGAACAGATCTAAACTTATTCTAAAATTCGACATTTTTTGCTTTCATTTAATAACATTTAAAAAAAAATGTAAAAGTTATGGCGTTTGACTTTGGCAGTTTTTTCTATCTCACCGATACGTGTGCAAAATGTTAGCCATCTATCTCCATTCGTGCGAAAGAAAGCTCGATTATAAGAGACGGACAGACAGACCGACACACATACAGACGGACATCGCTATATCGACTCTTACGAATTTTACGCTGGTCAAGAAAATATATACTTTGTAGGGCCTAACATAAGTATTTCCATGGAATGGTGGAGGATATAAATTTTGTATTTCCAAATTGAAGTTGGGTGATGAATTCGGATGAATTAAGCATGGGAGTTAATGATTGTAATATTGTTCGAAATTGTTTCGAAACACGACCATATAATACTCTAATTAAACTACATTTCGTAATTCTATTTCAAAATTTCCGCAAGCACTCAACTCATTTCCCATCCTACACTCGTTAAATTACTTTAACTTGTTGATGTTTTTCTAAGGCAATGGTGCACTTTTGCCATGGCCTATGTGAACCGTCTACATACATACACCGTCTATATGTGTTTTTATTTTAATTTCCACACATATTGCGGGGAAACAAAATGGAAAGTGTCGGTAGGTCTCTGTAAAACTCCGCGTATGCATACGTTTTAAGCATTAGATAAATTTTTGTTAATAATGGCGAATTATTTTGAGCGTAAAAAAATCATAGCAAACTTTCTCTATAATTTACAGTTAGGACAAACAATTACCAGAAAATCGCCAAAAATAGTTTTTTTTTCTGACTTTGCTTTGTGTTTTTTATTGAAAATCCATTCATCCGTCCATCCAACGACTAACGAAACCTACTCAAACGCATAACACATGACCTGCTCTTAACGATCTTTTTTATTTAATCTTCAAGACATTCATTTTATTTGGTTATATATACACACACACGCACATACACAGTTAGTTAGCTAGTCATTCAGTCACCCATTGATGTTGAAGTTAGTCAATGGGATTAAAAGATTTTTGTAATAAATATGTACACTGAGAGAACTTTTTTGAATACCTAAACGTCTAGCCACATTTAAGTCGTATAATTTCGATTATGTATACTATACTGTAAGGGATTGGGAATGGATGACTCTTTAGACTTCCAAGAAACTTATACAAGGTAGACTAATGTGGTATGAGAACATACAGGGTGAGATGAAAAAACTAAAACCAACTTTAGACCGTTGGCATTTCTAATCCACTCGTCCGACAGCCAAAATACCGCAGAACAACATTCTGGCAGCGTGTGAAGGTTTCATGGGCCATTTGAAGGCCATAATTCGTGTCAAAGTTGATCAATTCGAACAAATCTAAACTTATTCTGAAATTTGATGCTATTTCCGACATTTTTTGCCTTCATTCAATAAAATATAATGTAAAAATTATGGCGTTTTACTTTGATGCAGTATCGTTATTTCACCCTGTATATGCTCTAACCCTGTGATTCTAAATGACAGGACAATAGAGTTCATGGATTAACTGTCAAAATACCAAAATTTGTCTTTGTTATGAAAGCGCTCCGACAATTACAAAAATAATTGCAAAATCATCAATGAAAACCTTATAGTTTTGTTTAAATTTCGTTTCTCTATTGGTTTTTATATCCTACAACACTATGTGTTGGGGGTATTATAGGTTTGATTAGGCCAAAAATTATGTAACACCGCGAAATACCACATAGGAAAGTATATATGGATCTCCCTATCTCGCCGAGCTGAAACGATCTAGCTATGTATGTCCGTCCGTCCGCCTGTCCGTCTGTCCATGTTAATTTGTAATCACGCTACAGGTCGCAATTATGGTCCGATCATCACGAAATTGAAAATGTAGGTGGGGATAGAGTTCTGACCGTTACGTAGATGCCGGTAGTAAAAATATCGGATATATATAGCGAAATATACATATATATATATATATATATATATATATATATATATATATATATATATATATATATATTATATATATATATATATATATATATATATATATATATATATATATATATATATATATATATATATATATATATATATATATATATATATATATATATATATATATATATATATATATATATATATATATGTAGGAAGGAAGGGGATATTAGCTAAAATGCTTATATATGGACCGATTTTGACAAATTTTGTCAATTCAGAATGTCCTTTTGGCATATAAAAAAAATATCTAATATCGCATAAAAAGATGTGATTAATGATGTTAAAATAGACTTTTAGTATTTTGTGACATATTTTTTTCAAAATTTTTATCGCATGCGATTTTTTCAATTTGACTTAGTATTGAAGTGTATATTTTGTAATATTTGTTCACCTTACAACACAGGTTGGGGTTATTATATACAGATTGCAATTATCGTTCGATCCTCACGAAATTTTTCACAAGTGTAGGGTTGGGCTAAGAAGGGCTAGTCCTATTGTTTTGAACGATGTCCGCAATATATTTAGGGGTTGAAATGGACCAATGCTAAGGGTAATATCTGTGCAGTGCTCCGTGACATAATTTCAAATGCGAAATCTTCCAAAATGGACTTGGACTAAAGGGGTTTCTAACATATTGTAGTGTTGTAGGGTATCATATGGTCGGCCCCGCACGACTATAGCCTTTACTTGCTTGTATTTAATTAAGAATACCATACCCAAGATTGGTTTAAAAAATTGACTTCTGAGCGAATATATTTTCATCAATGTACAAACAAAAACTAATTCAGTAATTTTTAATTTTTTTTGCAGTTGATTAAGTTCCATTTTTATCGCTGTAATAAAAACTAACTAAACACTTTCGAAGAGCTTTACAGAATTGCATGGTAGAAAAATACAGGTAGATGCATCAACGCTTGGGAGCATTGATCTGTCAACATTTTTTAAATTTCTTTTCAAATATAAGTAGATTTTTATATGTTTTCTTATACGTCGTCATTCCGAGGATATTATAATACTCGTTTTTCAACAATTTTTACAAATTTAAATAATTTTTCATTCAACATTTTCAATTCCAAATTTGGTTTGACTGTTCACTGTCCTAGCAGCTGTGTCGATGCGTCTATTTTATGATCTAATAGCATGTTTACATTAGAGCCTTTTGTCGCGTTTACCCTCCATTCAAATCCTCAGGGTTTACTAAACTATAAACGTTTATACAAAATACATAACCGGGTCGTGTAAGCACAACGAAAAACTACAATTGTGATTGAAAACCTCTTATGTTGTCAAAATTCACATACCATTAATTTACAATTGCATGCCATTTGACAATGTAGATAAATTCAGCTTGTCTCATGAAAGGATAAAATAGACAAGCCATGGACCCGTTCTGATGATACCGTTTACTCGTTTACTTTCCCAGTAATATTTACTCAGTAAGAAGTTACCGAGGAAAAAAAAAAGAAACTGTAAGTTCGGCCGGGACGAAATTTGTATACCCTCCAACAGATGGAACGAATTTGGAAATTTTCAACAAAACCAGTAAGGAAAAGACGAACTTTGGGCGGGGACGACTATATTGGTATTGAAAATGAGATATATCGGTCCACGTTTTGGTATAGTCCCCATATAACGGTACCTGCCGATATTCGGTATTTTGATGATTTATGCCACATTTTTTTCACGGATTTGTCTGAAAATTGGTATTTGTATGTCATAACGGGCCCCAGTTAGTGAGTGAGTTAGACATTGCACGTATAGGTCCACGCTTTGGTATTGCCCCCATATAAAGGTACCTCCCGATATTCCGTATTTTGATTATTTTTGCCACATTTTTTCACGGATTGGTCTAAAAATTGGTATTTGTTGGTCATTATGGGTTCTAGGTCCTTTGGCGAATCATTGCATGTATAGGTCCACGATTTGGCCCCCATATAACGGTACCTCCCGATATAGCCCCATAAAGCCGTATTTCCCGATATTCGGTATTTTGATGATTTTTGGCACATTTCCCCATGAATATGTCTAAAAATTGGTATATGTGTGTCATAATGGGCTCTAATGTTTCCTTTACCCTAAGGTGGAGGGTATTAAAAGTTTGGCCCGGCCGAACTTTTTTTTACTTGTTTTATTATTATTTTCTACAAATTTTATTTATTTGCATTTGGACTGAATTCTATCGGATGTGCCAAAATTCAGGTCAGTTTGACTGATATTGGCCACTTGGTTCATAAAAAACGTGAAATCTGACGAAGATATATATGGGAGCTATATCCAATTCTGAGCCGATCTCGATAAAATTTAACAAAGGCATTTCCGAGCTCTATAAGATATATTGTACTAGGAATCTAAGTATTCTTGTAAAGTGCATATTACGAATGTGAGGGACTTAAACACCAAATCGGATGAAACATATATATGAGAGCTTTAGTTATCCAATTCTGAGCCGATCTCGATAAAATTTAACAAAGGCATTTCCGAGCTCTATAAGATATATTGTACTAGGAATCTAAGTATTCTTGTAAAGTGCATATTACGAATGTGAGGGACTTAAACACCAAATCGGATGAAACATATATATGAGAGCTTTAGTTATATCTGAACCGATTTTCGCTAAATTTGATGTACTTGCTCCTAGACAGAATTCGGTCGGATGTGCTAAAATGCAGGTCATGTGTACTGATATTGGTCTTGTAATCGTTTGAAGATATATATGGGAGCTACTATATTCAAATTTGAACCGATTCTCACCAATTTCAATAGGGTTCGTCCTTGGCGAAACGCGTCGCATAGTGGTGAGTGTGTGATAGTGTCTATCTGGCTTTCCTTTTCACTGCATATTTCAGATCATTAAGCTCGTCTCGAAAGAGAAAACAAACACATAAAACAAATATTGTCTGGAAAATTTCATCTCAATCGGATAATAAATGTGACTTGCATTTTGTTCACAAGAATACAGACGGACAAACGGACTGACATGCATAAATCGACTCAAAAAGAGATTCTATGAAGATCCTCAAAAGTAACTATGGCTCTAACTAGTTTCCTTCTCCATGTCACAAAGAAATGCTCAAAGATATAATACCCTTATCACTATGTGGTGTAGGGTACATCAATAGGCTTGCAATTTCCGATATAAAAAAGTTTACAAATTGCTTGCCCAAATATACATCACCGGAAGAAGAAGAAGAGTTGCAAGTAATTGCAAGAAGAAATTTGTCCAACAATAATTTGCAAACTCTTAGCAAAATAACTGTCAATATTTCTCTCTCGAACTGCTCTCTTTTGCAGAACTTTTGTGTTAACAGACGACTTTCTTAACGACTTAACAGTTTGTAACAATTGTTACAAATTTGAGGGTAACAAGACACACCTAATATCAGCGGAAAGCTACTTTAATTAACCTAAAATGTTATCTTCGAACATTTGACATTGAAATTTTTAAGAAATGCGTCAAGAAGTGACATTTTAAGGTGAACACTTTTATTTTACAACATTTCAAATGTCTAGAGAAACATTAACTACAAAATTGACATTTCATTGCAAAATTCAAAAATTGGTAATAATGTAAACTTGATCGAAGTTTTTTATTGGCATTTCAATGAAAAATTGCTGAAATGATTTACCACACTTTAATACTATTTACATTTTTATTTATGTGGGTTGATAATTCTAATGGACAAGCTAATTTTTTATACCCGCTTCACATCGAATTTGTGTTAAAACAACATGGACGACATTGACCCAATTTTGTTTTAACATCACATTCTTAGCATTGTTTTGTTAAAGACATTTCACAATGAAAAATTCCTAGAAATTGCTGTATGGCATAATGGTTAAAATACACAGACATACACACACACCTTCACCTTGCTATGTTAAATGTTAAACGATGCCATCATCATCGTAAAATAATTTCAATTTCTCCCAAACCCCGATGCGTGGCTCTTTATTAATACATAATTTACATAATAAGATGTATCCAATAAATTAGCATTCAAAATGAGTTTGTTTTTTGGTATGTATGTATGTTTGTGTGTATTTCTCTTCATTCCTTTAGCGTGGTTGAAATGTTTTGGTATGACCAAGTCTGGATTCAGTATTACATAATCATAATCATTAAGAGTTAGCTATCAGCACACAGTATGGAATCAAAAGAAAGTAAAAGTTAAAAGAAGCCATGTTGATAATGGTAATGGTGATAATGATCGTCATTATGATCAGTTTGTTTGGGATTGGGATTGAATAATCTAAAGGCGCTAAATCGTACCAATAATCGACAATTCTGCTTATTTACGTACCCATTGAGCAAAAAAGGAACTTCGTCGCAAAATGGAAGATGTGCGCTATGAACTTTCTTAACAGAGCTCAAATTTTGGTATTACGAACTCTTATTATGTAGAAACTGTCCTTAAAAAAGATAATCGATATCAGGGTGAGATAAAAAAACTGCAACAAAGTCAAACGCCATAATCTTTACATTTTTTTTAAAATTTTATTGAATGAAATCAAAAAATGTCGGAAATAGCATCAAATTTTAGAATAAGTTTAGATTTGTTAGAATTGGTCACCTTTGGCACGAATTATGGCCTTCAAACGGCCAATGAAACCATCACACGTTGCCCGAATGTTGCTCTGCGGAATTTTGGACCATTCCCGGCGAAGCGCTTGCTTGAGGTGATCGACACTTTGGTATTTTTCAGTGCCAACCTTGCTTTCCAAAATACTTTCCTAAATAGCCCAACGGATGGGTATCCGGAGATTTTGGTGGCCATTGTGCGCTGGAAATGAAGCGAGGAACCTCATTTTGTAACCATTCTTGGGTGGCGCGTGCTGAGTGCGATGGTGCTGCGTCCTGTTAGAATGTTCAAGGCCTGCGGTCAAAATGTTTGCGTGCCCAAAGCTTTAATACACCCTCCACACCCTCCGCTATAATATTCGGCATTTATTCTGATGCCACGGCCGATTAATACGAGCGTAGAGCAACGATCGGCTGTTACGGCGGCCCACACCATCACCATGGCCGAATTCTTGAATTCTGGTAGCCAACCGAAGGTGCACATTTTCAGCTGAGCTCTTTGGCAAGTAAACACGATCATTTTGTTTGTTTACAAACTGCTGGACAACGAATGTTTTCTCATCGGAGAAAACCAAATTCAAGTTCGAAGATGGGGTATATCGGTCCACGATATCGTATAGCCCCCATATAACGGTACCCCCGATATTCGGTATTTTGATGATTTTAGCCACATTTTTCAATGGAATTGTCTGAAAATCCACACAAGTAGTTCCTTGTGAGTACATTACCCCCTGAGAGAGAATTGTCTATACAGGTCCAGGATATCGTATATCCCCCATATAACGGTACCCCCCGATATTCGGTATTTTGATGATTTTACCCACATTTTTCAACGGAATTGTCTGAAAATCCACACAAGGAGTTCCTTGTGGGTACTTTATACCTCGACAGAAAATTATCTATATAGGTCCACGTTAACGTATAGCCCCCATATAACGGTACCCCGCTATATTCGTTATTTTGATGATTTTAGCCACACTTTCCAATCGTATTGTCTGAAAATCCACACCCTGAAATAGAATTCTCTATATAGTTCCACAATATCGTATATCCCCCATATAACGGTACTCCCCTATATTCGGTATTTTGATGATTTTACCCACATTTTTTATCGGAATTGTCTGATAATCCTCACAATGGGTTCTTTGTGAGCACTTTACCCCCTGACACAGAGTTCTCTATATAGGTTAACGATATCGTATAGCCCCCATATAAAGGTACCACCGTTATTCGCTTTTTTGATGATTTTAGCTATATATTCCAATGGTATTCTCTGAAAATCCGCACAAGGATTTCTTTGTGAGCACTTTAACCCCTGAAAGGTACTTGTCTATATAGGTCCACAATATCGTATATCCCCCCATATAACGGTACCCCCGATATTCGGGATTTTGATGATTTTAGCCACATTTCCCAATGGAATTATCTGAAAATCCACACAAGGAGTTCCTTGTGAGTAATTTACCCCCAGACATAGATTTGTCTATATAGGTCCACAATAGCGTATATCCCCCCATATATCGGCACTTTCCGATATTAGGTATTTTAAAGATTTTAACAGAATTTTCAATGGATTTTATTTTTTTGAATATTTTCTAATTCGTTCAAATGGTGGACTGCTTTTTTACTTGTTGTTTTTATTTTTTTTGCCAAATTTTAACATTTTTGGTGGAGGAGTTGACCAAGTATCATAAATAGATTATGAATCACTGGCCTAAGGCTATCACAAATTAGTTGTATTTGCAACTAGAAAGTATGACAATTCCAAGGACGTAGGCATTCAGTGACTAATTTCCTGTGGACAACGTTTAAACTTTATTTACATTAAACTCGTGACAGCTGTTTTAATTTGAATGAAATGCTTGAAGATGATTCCGACACAAAAAAAAAACATCAGCCATTTCAATAAAGTCAAATACCTTCGATAAGGTAGAATTACGCTTGAGCAAGAAAAATGTGACAAGACAAGCCGGAGTAAACAAGCTATCAACAGTGCCATCACGCAGTAACCAAGAATGATGAGACCAAAGAAGCATACCAAAATCAAAGAAAACAAATAAATGAACAGCATACAGCAACAAAACACACAGTAGCAGTAACAACAACAACCACAACAACGAAATAAATGCGAAGCAGGGCAACAACGACAACAAGATCGCGAGCAAGTGAAAGTGATATTACCATGGTCCAGTTTATACACAATCAATATGTGAATATCTTTGCTCAGTGGTTGGGAACACAGTGGCAAAACAACTACAACTCTACCACACTCCCCCCGTCGTAGAGACTGTTCCATTGATTGGCGACTGCCTGGCAAAGTTGTTGTACGAATCTGAGACGCCATGAATAAGACGTCGCGAAAGCAAATTAAAAAATTCCAAAATTTAGTTTTTATTTTTTTTTCTTCGCTTAAATGAATTCACACATTGACTTATATTTTCTATTACTAGATAGCTGGGTCGGTGAATTGCTGTTGTTGTTGCTGTCCGTCCACATGCTGTTAATAGTTTGCCTTTATTCAATATTCCCCCCGGAGTTGGGCAAGAAGAAAAGAAAACAATTGATGTTTTAGCCAAAAACAAATATTTGCATTAACATTTAGGAATTGCCAAAAATAAAGGTTACCTGTGGTCTGCGGTTGGGTGTTTTCGTAAAATTTTGTAATTTTGCAAAAAAAATATTTGAGCATCTAAATAAATGTGTAAACATTAACGCGGATCGGAGGTATACACTTTTACTTTCTTTCTACACATGATGAAATATCGGATATGGAAACTCAATGTTATCTATAATAATGGGGGATTTGCAATGCTGACAACCTTTTTGAGTTTTGAAGACATATATGGGGGCTTCACTGATTTGATAGAGTTAGTTATCGATGCATATATGTTGGCTCACACCAAATGCAATTATTATATGAGGCATATTGCGGACTTTGTATATGAGAATCTATATCTATAAAAGAGGAAAATGTTTGTTTTCCTGAAAATTTTCAAGTAAACTACAATATCGCCTGAAAGTAACATAGGCCAAAAACATTTTTTGAATTCCACTTGGAGCTGAAGATATAGCATCAGAATCGGAGGTACCTCCCAAAAATTTAGATTTAATATGCACATATCTATTGATCGATTACAGATACAGTCTCAAAATTTGGAATGCCTAACGGAATTTGGAACAGATTGCCAAATTATATTGAAATCGGTTCAGATTAGGATATAGCTCCCATTTAGATTGTTGACCTATTTCATGCATTTGATGCATTAAACACGCCGAGTGTGCCACATTTTAATAAAAACAAGTAAAAAAGCAGTAAGTTCGGCCGGGCCGAACTTTGAATACCCTCCACAATTTGGAACGAATTAAAATTTTCAAAAAAATAAAATCCATTAAATTGTATTTTAAATTTTTACAATATCTAATATAGGAAGGTGCCGATATATGGGGGTATATATGATATTGTGGACCTATTAAGACAAATCTATGTCTGGGTGTAAAGTACTCCCAAGGAACTCCTTGTGTGGATTATCAGATAATACCATTGGAAAAAGTGGCTAAAATCATCAAACTACCGAATATCGGGGGGTATCGTTATATGGGGGATATACGATATTACGGACCTATATAGACAATTCCCTTTTAGGGGGTAAAGTGCTTACAAAGAACTCCTTGTGTGGATTTTCAGACAATACGATTTGAAAATGTGGCCAAAATCATCAAAGTACCGAATATCGGTGGTACCGTTATATGGGTGCTATACGATATCATTAACCTATATAAAGTACCGATAAGGAACTCCTTGTATGGATTTTCAAACAATTCCGTTGAAAATCAAAACACCGATTTTTTTTTGACGGAGGGGGGGGGGGTGCATTTATATGGGGGATATACGATATCGTGGACCTATATAGACAATTCTTTTTCAGAGGGTAGAGTACTCACAAGGGACTCCTTTTGTGGAATTTCAGACAATTCCATTGAAAAATGTGGATAAAATCATCAAAATACCAAATATCGGGGGTACCGTTATATGGGGGCTATACGATATCGTTAACCTATATAGATAATTCTCTGCCGAGGTATAAAGTACCCACAAGAAACTCATTGTGTGGATTTTCAGACAATTCCATTGAAAAATGTGTCTAAAATCATCAAAATGCCGAATACGGGGGGGTACCGTTATATGGAGGCTGTACGATATTGTGGATCTATATACCCCATCTTCGAACTTGACCTGCCTGCAGACAAAAGAGAGATCTGTGCAAAATTTTAGCTTCATATCTTAATTTGTTATATATATATATATATATATATATATATATATATATATATATATAAGATAGGAAGCAAAAATTTTGCACAGATCTCTCTTTTGTCTGCATTCCGTTTGTATATATATATATATATATATATATATATATATATATATATATATATATATATATATATATATATATATATATATATATATATATATATATATATATATAACGAATTAATATAGGAAGCTAAAATTTTGCACAGATCTCTCTCACTCATCCGACAGCTGTTAAAATTATTCCAGTGACAGCTCATGATATTGTTTACAAGCGTACAAAAGCATTTTTGGTGAGAATTTTCCAGAAAAAAGTTAAGTTATTCGTGATGGAATTCAAGCGTGATAGTGTGATTCCTTAATATTGGCTGGAAAACCACAAGTGGCTATCGGTGGAGCACTACAGCATTTAAATGTGAATAAATCGTTTATGTTTCGTACCAGCGCCGCGCCGGCCATGGTTATGGTGTGGGCCGCCATAACAGCCGATGGTTACTCTCCGCTCGCGAAAATATTCTGGAGCCTTGGACACACAAACATTTTGGCCGCAGACCTTGGACATTCCAACAGGACTCAGCACGCGCTACCCAAGAATGGTTACAAAATGAGGTTCCTTGCATGATTTCTAGCGCAAAATGACCTCCAAAATCTCCGGATACCAATCCGTTGGACTATTGTGTCTGGAGTATTTTGGAAAGCAAGGCTGGCACTAAAAAATACCAATGTGTCGATCACCTCAAGCAAGCGCTTCGCCGGGAAAGGACGAAAATACAGCAGAGTAACATTCGGGTAACGTGCGACGGTATCATTGGCTGTTTGAAGGCCATAATTCGTGCCAAATGTGACCAATTCGAACAAATCTAAACTTATTCTAATATTTGTTGCTATTTTCGACATTTTTTGCTTTTATTTAATATAAAATTAAAAATTATGGCGTTTGACTTTGTTGCAGTTTTTTTATCTCACCTTGTAATACATATAGTAGGCCTGACATGTCACCGTTGGAACTAATCTAAAATTTTAAGGTGGACATAGAAATATTACGATGCAAATCGTGAACTGTTTTTTTCGATTTACTGTGCATACTACTCAGATGGAGGAAGGAACCATTTCATAAGGTTGAATTGACTCAAAATATATGGAAAAAACATTTGTTCGGGAAAAATTTGTTGGATCCAAATCAAATGTTTAACCATATATCTTCTTAAGTAAAGCAGTATTGATAGTGTGGGAGTAAATAGAGACCGACCTAACTAAAGTCTGGCAGAGGTAAAGGAGTGTGGCGATGTTGGTAAGTTGTCAAGTTTGTTAGGTCTGAGTAAATTTTCACAGTAAGAATTTGTAAATTCTAAACAATCAATTATGTAAATTGCATTTTCATTTCGCTCCCATTTACTGGAATTTAAGTTATCGCACAACATCCACTTACAAAATATACAAATTGTTACAAATTATTGGATTATCGTACTCATTGATTTGGAAATTTTGTTTATATGTTCCATTGATTAAATGTTGTCACCAATATGGCGCTGTGTACAGTTTAAAGAAAATCTGAAATTCTATTCTAGTTTTATGATTATGTTACGATGATTGAAAATGGTCGAACTTTTGTAGAGGAGTAAAGTACGTCGATATAGTTCATTTTCAGACTTATGTTTGCCAAGCTTTGTTTTCCAAATCTGCATTAGTATAGGGTCGTATAGCCACTTAAAAATTCCAAGCTGTTAATTGCAATGTTAATATTAAATAGTTCATTTGTGTAAATGTTTACTTCCGTTATTGTATTTTTTTGCCGATTTTTGTTTTGATTTGGTCGTTTGTTAGTTTGATCTGATTTCGGAT
Source organism: Musca domestica (assembly GCF_030504385.1). Taxonomy (NCBI): domain Eukaryota; kingdom Metazoa; phylum Arthropoda; class Insecta; order Diptera; family Muscidae; genus Musca; species Musca domestica. The sequence goes on along the minus strand of NW_026712296.1, from coordinate 4,949,431 downwards.
TTCATCCATCTACAGCGCAGCATAACAAAGAGTGGTACCATTACGCGCCATCAACACAAGTACATGTCATCGTCGACATCGTCGAATTCGATTCGTACCAATCATATGACATTTTGGATTTTTCGTTGATTTCCTTATTATTTGATTGCATGAGCCGTAGTATTACTCACACTCAGTCAACTGCGTCATAAAAACAAATTACATCATAATACATATTTTGTTTTTAGGGTAGAAAACCCAAAATCAAAAGACAACACAAAAAACAACAGCGCGAAAAAATGTGACAGCAAAAAAAAAAACATTTGAGGCTATAGAAAACAAAAGTGACAATGTAATAAAGTTAACGGTTATAGACAACGGCTGAACCATTCGGTGATGTAGGAGGAACCACCACTTTACGTATAAAATGCTTTACAATAACTTTAATGAAATCCAGACATTCAAATATGACAACGCGGTACAGTGATGAACAAAACTGTGTATATAAAATTAATCTGTTTGTTTTATTTTAGACAGATTTTGACAAGATTTTTTAGAGATATTTTTGGTTGCGAATATTTCAATTATTGAATGTGAGGAAAAAATGAAACAAAGTCAAATCATAATATTTTACATTTTTTTTAAATTTTATTGAATGAAAGCAAAAATGTCGGAAATAGCAACAAATTTTAGAATAAGTTTAGATTTGCTCGAATTGGTCACCTTTGGCAGGAATAAGGGCCTTCAAACTCGAATTGGTCACCTTTGGCAGGAATAAGGCCCTCAAACGGCCAATGAAACCGTCACACGCTTCCCGAATGTTGCTCTGCGGTATTTTGGCCCATTCCCGGCGAAGCGTTTGCTTGAGGTGATCGACACTTTGGTATTTTTTAGTGCCAAAGTTGTTTTTCAAAATACTCCAGACACAATAGTGCAACAGATTTTGTAACAATTCTTGGGTGGCGCGCGCTGAGTGCGATGGTGCTGAATCCTGTTGGAATGTCCAAGGTCTGCGGCCAAAATGTTTGCGTGCCCAAGGCCTTAATACACCCTCCAGAATATTTTCCCGATGATATTCCGCAATTATTCTGATGCCACGGTCGATTAATACGAGCAGAAAGCGACCATCGGCTGTTATGGCGGCCCACACCATCACTATGGCCTGCGCTTGAGTTCTGGTGTCCAACCGAAGGTGCACATTTTCAGCAGACCTCTTTGGAAAAGTAAACACGATCATTTTGTTTGTTTACAAACTGCTGGACAACGAATGTTTTCTCATCGGAGAAAACACAATTCGACAGTTCACCACTTTCGGCCAAGCGAAGCAACTCTTTAGCTCTTTTGAGTCTATTTTGTTTCTGTTGTGATGTAGGTTCTTGTACTTTTTGGAATTTCAATTCCATTTGGCAAATATTGAAAAATGAGCTCGGGGTAATCATTTTTCAATATTTTCCGAATGGAATATTGTGATATGTTCAGCTCAAGAGCCATGTTCGGCCACTACGATGCGGGTTTCGATCAAGTCGCTTCTTTGCTTTTCGAACAATTTCTGCTGATGTTGCTGTTTTTTCCGTCTACTTCCCTTACGTCGCTACCAGTATCACGGTATTCACATTTAAATGCTGGAGTCTTCTAACGATAGGCAGTTGTGGGTTTTCAGCCAAGTATAAAGAAATCACACTATCACGCTTGAATTCCATCACGATTAATTTTTTTCTGGAAAATTCTCATCAACATGCTTTCGTACGCTGGTAAACAATATAATGAACTGTCACTGGAATAATTTTAACAGCTGTCGGACGAGTGGTGATGTATTTTTTATACCCTCCACCATTCAATGGTGTCATTCCGTTTGTAATTCCTCGAAATATTCATGTCCGACCCAAGAAAGTATATATATTCTTGATCAGCATAAAATTCTAAGTCGTTTTGCGATGATCACACTATCGAACGAATTGAGATAGAAGGCTAAAATTTTGCACACGTGTATTTTGCCAGTAGGCAGGTTAAGTTCGTAAATTGGTCTTTGGATAGCCCCCATATAACGATACCTCCCTATATTCGGGATTTTGATAATTTTGACGGAATTATTCACCAGAATTGTTTCAAATTTCTTATTTGAAGTTTGGAATCGGTACTACGGCCGAAGACAAAACATGTAAAAAAGCTGTAAGTTCAGCCGGGCAGAACTTTGAATACCCTCCACCATTTGGTACAAATTTAACAATTTTCAAAAAATAAAATCCGTTAAAAATTCTGTTAAAATCTTAAAAATACCAAATGTAGCCGTATATTAGGGTCTATACGATGACTCGGGCCTACATGCCTCATTTCTGGTCTTAGAATGTAGCATCCATTACGAACTTCAAATACCAAAATTGAAACAATTCCGGTTAATAGTGTCGCTAAAATCATCAATACCGCATATCGGGAGGTACCGTTATATGGGGGATATACGAAGATGTGGACGTACATGGCTAATTTTGTCTTAAGCCGTAGTATCTATTACGAACTTTAAATATTAATTTTGAAACAATTCCGGTAAATAATGTCGCCAAAATCATCAAAATACCGCATTTCGGGAGGTACCGTTATATGGGGGCTATACGAACACTAGGTCCACGTCTGGCCCATTTTCAATACCAAAAGTTCTGCACATTTGAGTAAAATTTGATCAACCTACTTCACTTTGTTCGGAAGCTAGAGTGATTTCCACAGACGGACAGACGGACATTGATAAACCGACATAGAATGTTATGCTGATCAAGAATATATATACTTTATGGGGTCTAAAATGTATATTTCGAGGTGTTACAAACGGAATGACAAACTTAATATAGCCTCCATACTATGGTGGAGGATATAAAAATACTTATGAAGGAACACGTCATCGTATAGACCCACATAAGGTGTTTCATTTGAAATGTATTTTTCTAAGAAAAATTTTGGAATTTTTCAAGTTCCTTGAAAATGGGGGAGGAGGGGTAATAAAAGGGTCACAATTTTCAATATTTTACCTGTCACAGCTTGCGAAGCAAGTCAACGATTCCTTACAACGTGCTATATCTAAATATTTCTCTCAACCAGAAACCTGACATAGATATGAAATTTATGAGTTCGCATAAAATTGGATAGAAACATTCGATTTTGTTGTAATTTTGCCCATATCAATATTTTTAGCTGTATTAGATGAAGCATGAAAATGGAACACTTCGGTCGGCTATATCTGGTACTTCACGCTCATTTTAAGATTTTCACATATCTCACATAAAGTTTAGTCCAAATCTAGCACGTCGAAATATTTATATCATATTTTTTTAGGTCCGATACGAAATGGAAAATAATGGTCCATTGCTTCGGAACAACAATTTGAATAATCACAAAAGAAGTCAAAATGTATCAAAATAATCGAACATTGACTGAGGGTATACATCTGTCGGACGACTGATATCTCTTTAACTTGTTTTGATAGTACATGGACACATACTTTTGGCTTTAACTGTTGCCGATCTTTTCAGTACTTTTGCCCAACACATTTCTTTATCAGCACGTACAATATGGTTGTGGCTTTATATTGTGTAATAAAACAGAAAACAACAATAACAACAACACGACTAATGGTAAGAAAATAAGGTAATAATACCACAAAATGGAAACAATTCAAAGAGTCACCAGCTACAACAACATTACGCACTACCGCCACTTACCAGCACAAAGCCAGCGAAACACTCATCATCATCATCGTCGTCGTAAACCAGCACCAGTAGTTGTTGTATTGGCAACAACTACAATTGCAACAAAAACAATACACAAATGGTGTCAATAAATTATGCGCTTGATGTTTTTAGAAAAAATAATGCTAATTTAAATAAGGGTAAACAAACCAACAGATCGGCAGACAGAATGACAAACTGTGTCCGCACTGCGTTGGGTGATGATAATGGCCAAATGCTGAAGATTATGGTGGCTTGTGGTGGTGGAGTGAGTGTCAACAAAAAAGCTTTCGCTTTCATTCTGCAAAACTATTTACAGAGGTGACAGACACACAGTGTGCAATTTGTTGTTGTTGCTGTTTTTGTTTAATTAAACTGGTTAGTCAGCCCTTTGAGGTCACGATGGAAAACAAAAGACTTAGGTAACAAACGTGTGTTTTATTTATATGACCTATAAAATGTATTTCGGTCTGGTATTAGGCAATCATTTCCTGATTTGATTTCTGGTAAATTCGCAAATGAGAATGAGACAATTTGAGGCATATATAATAATGTATTACATACAATAAGTCTCAACGTTCTATTTTAATGTTGTATTCAAAGGAGCGACAAAAATAAATATGGCATTTTTATACTCTACAACACAAGGTGGTCAGGATATTATGTATGTGTGCATTTATTTGTAACGGGCAAAAGGAAACGAGATAGACTCATTGTTCGTTTTGATAATCTGCATAGAATCACATTCTGAGTCGATTTATCAATGTTCGTCCGTCTGTCTGTCTGTCAATGTATTTTTGTAACCATGTGCAGGTCGCATTTATTGCCCGATCCAGATGAAAGTCTCCACAAGTCATTTGTTTGACCCAAGGACGAACCGTATTGAAATTGGAGATAATTGGTCAAAATTTAGATGCAGCTCCCATATATATCTTCGTCCGATTTGCCTTTTATTGTGTACCAAACGTGTAATTTTAGCCCAAATTTTATGGAATTCTGCATATACAACCAGATTAAATAAGTATGCCAAATTTGATAGAAATCGGTTCAGATATAGCTATAGCTCCAATATATATTGTTCATCCGATTTATTATTTTTGTCCTCCGCAGCCGTAATATGCACTCTGTAACAACAATATTTGGGGGGATATATCAAATGCAGCTCAGAAATAGCTTTGCTAAATTTTATCGAGATCGGTTCAGATTTGGATATAGCTCCCATACATATCTTCGTCCGATTTGCCTTTTATTGTGCACCTAACGTTTAATATTAGTCCCAATAGGACGGAGTTTGGCACTTACGATCAAATTGAGTCTAGAAACAAGTATGTCAAATTTGGTGAAAATCGGTTCAGATATAGCTACAGCTCCCATACATATTGTTCATCCGATTTGTTGAATTTGTCCCGCACAGGCGCAATATGCACTCCGTTGTAACGATATTCGGAGAAATACATTGCCGAATTTTATCGAGATCGGTTAAAATTTTAATATATCCCATATATATCTTTATCCGATTTGAATTTAATTGTGCACCAAATTGGTAATACAAGCCAGAATTGTAGACACAAATGCCTCGGCATATTAAGTAGAAATCGATTCAGTGGAGGATATTCCTCTCATATATTTGTTCCTTTGGACTTTAAATTATAACTGTAAACGTAGTTTGTATGATTTAATTCTCACAAATTCACCACAAAAACTTTTATTTGTGGTGTGAAGCTACACTAGATATGTAAAGTGGTGTAGGGTATCATAAAGTGGGCTCCACCCGACTTTAAGACTTTCTTTACTGGTTTACTTGTTATTTTTAACAAATAAAAAAAAAAACAAAAATGACTTCTGTCAATGTTGAATTGGATTTGTACTCTCTTGGAAAATTTGTACTCTCCACATACAAGTTGAGATGAAAAAACTGCAACCAAATTCAGACTACTGTCATTTCGAAACCATTCACCCAGCAGCTGTTAAAATTATTTCAGTGACAGCTCATTATATTGTTTTCAAGGGTACAAAAGCATTTCGGTGAGAATTTACCAAAAAAAAAGTTATTCGTGATGGAATTCAAGCGTGGTAGTGCGATTTCTTTATATTTGGCTGGAAAACCACCAACCAAGTGGCTATCGTTAGAGCACTTCAGCATTTAAATGTGAATAAATCTTTTGTGTCTCGTACCATCGTTCGTTACCGTGATAGCTCGACTGGTAGCATCAGCAGAAATGGTTCGAAAAGTAAAGAAGCGACTTGATCGAGACTCGCGTCGCAGTGGCCTAAGAATGCCTCGTGAGCTGATCATATCGCAACATTCCATTCGGCAAATATTCAAAAATGAGCTCGACGTAAAGCCATTGAAATTCCCAAAAGTGCAAGAATTTACACCGCAACAGGAAGAAAATAGACTCAAAAGAGCTAAAGAGTTGCTCCGCTTGGCCGAAATTGATGAACAGCCAAATTTGGTTTTCTCCGATGAGAAAACATTCGTTGTCCAGCAGTTTGTAAACCAACAAAATGATCGTGTTTATTGCCAAAGAGGTCAGCTGAAAATGTGCACCTTCGGTTGGCCACCAGAACTCAAGCGCCGGCCATGGTTATGGTGTGGGCCTCCATAACAGCAGATGGTCGCTCTCCGCTCGTATTAATCCACCGTGGCATCAGAATAAATGTCGAATATTATCGCGAAAATATTCTTGAGGGTGTATTAAAGCCTTGGGCATGCAAACATTTTGGCCGCAGGTACCTTGGACATTCCAACAGGTCTCAGCACGCGCCATCCAAGAATGGTTACAAAATGAGGTTTCTCGCTTCATTTCCAGCGCACAGTGGCCACCAAATTCTCCGGATATCAATCCATTGGACTATTATGTCTACAGTATTTTGGAAAGCAAGGTTGGCACTAAAAAATACCAAAGTGTCGATCACCTCAAGCAAGCGCGTCGCCGGGAATGGGCCAAAATACCGTAATGCAACATTCGAGAAGCGCGTGACGGTTTCATTGGCCGTTTGAAAGCCACAATTTGTGCAAAGGTGATCAATTCGAACAAATCTAAACTTATTTTAAAATTTAATGCTGTTTCCGACATTTTTTGCTTTCATTCAATAAAATTTACGGAAATGTAAAAATTATGGCGTTTGACTTTGTTGCAGTTTTTTTTATTATTTCACCCTGCACAGACAGAAAATTGTCTATGCAGGTCCAGGTGTTCATATAGCCCCGATATAACAGTACCTCCCTATATTCTGTATTTTGAGGATTTTAGCTACATTATTCACCTTTTTTTTCAAGTTTCGCATTTGAATATTGTAATGGCTTATGACAAAAGTTGCTTATGCAGGTCCACGTCTTCGTATAGACCCCAATATAACGGCTAAATTCGGTATTTTAAAGGTTTTAACAGAAATTGTACTCTCGACATATTTCAGTAGATCTCATATAAATGCATGTGCTCAACTCTTGTGGTGAAAAACGTTCAAGGCATACGTCAGGTATTCAACTTCAAATTGAATAAATAAGTACTTATTTAACGACCTTTTTGTGGCCAGAAAATAAGTGTGTATTTTGCGCTATATTCTTGTGTTTGGTAACTAGATTTGTAATGAGTATTTTTGCCGTGGGCCGTGGTATAACTATGGAAAGTATAGGTGCATTGTTGTCATTGTTTAACAGTGTGCCTACACGATTTTTGCTGGGTTAAAATGTTTATGTAACACCAAATTTGAATTTTCTCCCTATAACCAACGAATACCGTTTTCTATCATTTTGATTAATTATTTTCGAAATTGTATAATTGATTATACACAATGAGAGATAATTTAATTTTAGCCAATTACAATTTCACTACTTCGTGCAAACCACTTGGCAAATTCGTTTCTTAAATCTTTTGTATTAAATCCATAAAACACTTAATTCGTGGCGCTCAATGTGTGGGTCACTGTTTAACATTTGTTAGTTATATTTGTTTTCAGGCGATTACTATTATTATTATTATTTAATTTTTTTTTTTTTGATTTTGTTAATGAAAACATTTTATGTAAATGCAGACAATCAAAGGTCTTAAAATGTGTGACTAATTACATATGAATGCCAATATGGCCGTCCACATGAGGATGAATGACTGAATGAATGACGATTACAATGAAATTACGCACGTCACGAGTTACCTTGACACACCAAACAGACATCCGAAAGCAGCCAAACATAAACAGACGATTTAAACCCAACAACAACAAAAAAGAGGAATAGGTATTACTTAAAGCAAAAGCAGAAAAAAACCAAACATCATCAACAATAAAACGGTAATCATTCATCGCATCGCTATTGCAATCATAAACTCACACATATGCAGGCGGCGTGTCAGACGTGTCCCAGTACAATAGATAGCAAACACCAGGAATATTGAGAGAAAATTAGCAACACAACACAACAGCTACATGCCAGCAATTTGTTTTCCGTTAAATTTAAAATTCCTGTCAAGTTTTGCAGTGGCAAAAAATTAACAACGAAAAAACCAGTGATCCAGCCATCATTTGAATGAAAAGCCACCATCCACATCCAATGCCGTGATCATTATCGCAATTATCTCAATATACCCATACACACATTTGATGTGTATGTGTAGGTTTTTGAAAATGACCATACATATGTAAAGCTACCTTTTCCGCCATTTGATAGAGGCAAGAAAAAAAGTTGAAAGCATATGACTTGGGCAGACTTGAAAGTATACCACAACCATCGTTCACTCTTACTATCGTTGAGGAAACCCGTACGGTACCAGTTGTAAAGGTTTTGTTTTTCTTATTGTCGCTGTTGTTGTTGTAACTGTTTTTGTTCGCACGAAAGAAACCCATAACCATAGCTTAACACATTTTCTTTGATTGCCTGGAATAGGTTTCTCTCTTTAAAAATAGCCACTGTCATGTTCTCTTTGAAAATCGAAATTATTCTCTTAACATCACAATAGTCGAATTGTAAAATTGGCTTCAAGTCAGCGTTGGTGGTGTATAATCTACATACATTTTACTAATTTTTGACTGCTCACAAAAAATCGACAAAGATTAGATTGTGGATTAATTACTGTGACCTTTTATGCCAAAAGCAATGGGTTTCCAATTTGTTGATCTAGAGTTCTAAATATATACGAGCTACGCCGAAAATGGGGACAGAACTTTTTGTGGACCAAATATATAAAATCAGGGTGGAATATATAAAACGTGGTAATAATAGGTGAAAAACATTAAGTTAGACCGGGTCGAACTTTTGATAACCTCCACCATTGGGTAAAGAAAATATAGTTATTTAATAGTATCTGAATTCAATTGTGTTCCACTTTAAACTACATATACCAGTAAGACCGTTTGGACAACGTAGTTAAATTTATCAAAGTGACTAGGATTATCAAAATACCGAATATCGGTGGGTACCGTTAATATGCGCTATAGGAAAACATGGACCAAGATTTTCAATATTCTGCCACCGGAGCGAGAACCCATAGAGAACTACAAATACCAATTTTTAGACAAATTCATGGAAAAATGTGGCAAAAATCATCAATATACCGAATATAGGGAGGTACTGTTATATGAATTCCACCACGGGAGATAGAACCCATTATGACCTACAAATACCAATTTTTAGACAAATCCGTGGAAAAATGTGGCGAAAATCATCAAAATACCAAATATCGGGAGGTACCATATGGCGGCTATACGAAAACTTGGACCTATACATACAATGTTCCGCTACGGGAGCTAGAACCCATTATGACCTACAAATACCAATTTTTAGACATATCCGTAAAAAATGTGGCGAAAATTATGAAAATACCAAATATCGGGAAGTGCTATATGGCGGCTATATCAAAACGTGGACCGATATATCTTATTTTCAAGACCAACCATCCTAGACACAATACAAATTGTTCTACCAAATTTTGAAGCTCTTGGATAATGTGGGCTGTATCGTTATTTCGTTTGTCCATCTATGGTTGTAAGTATAATGACCTCAATATGAAATATACCAAAATTTAGTAGCATTTCGTACAGTTAAAGTACGCATTTTAAACAATATCCATATTTTTACCTCAGATACCAACACTGACCTTAATATCAAATATCAGCACTTTAGCTCCGTAATTTTCTCACTCATTACCAAATGGTACCATTTTGTACAATTTTGGCACACATTTCCTAAAACCACCTCCATGTCTTAAACACAGACACCAACATTGACATCTATATCAAATTTCAGGATTTCAGCTCTATTCTTTCACCCAATACCAAATTTAGTACTTGTCGTACAATTATAGTACACATTTCCGAAACTACCTCCTTATCTCAATTCCAAATACCAACAAAGACCGCAATAACAAATTTGAGGATTACAACCCAATACCAAAAATAATACCATTCGCTACTTTTCGAACAATTAGAGTATACATTTCCAAAATCACCTCCATGTCCTAATGCCAAATAGCAAAAAACTCAATTTTAAAATTTTCGGGATTCCAGCCCTGTCGCTTCTCCCAATACCAAATTAAGTACTATTTAGGACATGTCGTGCAATAAAGTACACATTTCCAAAACCACCTCCATACCTCAATTCTAGATACCAACAGAGACCTCAATAACAAATTTTTGGGATTCCCACCCTATCCCTTCATCCAATACCAAATATAGTACCATTCGGTACATTTCGTACAATTATAGTACCCAGTTCCGAAACCACCTCCATTCCTCAATTCCAGAAACCAACGGAGACCGCAATAACAAATTTGAGGATTCCAACCCAATACCAAGTATTGTACTAGTCGGTACTTTTTGTTCAATTGTTGTACACATTTCCAAAATCACCTCCATATTTCAATGACAGATACAAAATGGACCTCAATTTTCAAAACTTTTGGGATTGTAGCTCTATCCCTTCACACAATACCAAATTTAGTACTTTTCGTACAATTATAGTACACATTTCCAAAACCACCTCCATATCTCAATTCGAGATACCAACAGAGACTTTAATATCAAATTTGAGGATTGCAACCCAATTCCTTCACCGAATACCAAAATTTAGTACCATATAGTACTTTTCGTACAAATATAGAACGCATTTCCAAATCACCGCCAAATCTCAAATACATGTACCATCAGTAATCTAAATATCGAATTTCAAGATTTTATCTCTCTTTCTTCACCCATTACTAAATAAAGTACCATTCGGTACTTTTCGTACAATTATAGTACATATTCTTGAAACTCACTCCATATGCCCAGCCTACACACAAAAAGAGCCAACCTAATACCAAATTTCAGATTTCGAGTACTATATGTTCACCCAATACTAAACTATACCAATTATAGTACGATTTAGTACTTTTCGTGCACTTGCAGTACACATTTCCAAAACCACCTATTTATCACAAACCAACCACCAACAGGGGCCTCAATACAAAATTTTTAAATCCCAGCTCCATTCGTTCTCCCTTAACCAAATGTAGTACCATATAGTACGATTCGCACACTTAGTACACACTTCCAAAACCACCTTCACATATCAAACTTACTTTCCAACCTTGATTGTCATACTAAATTTTTTAGCTCTATCCGTTCACATAATATCAAATGGTACTATTTTAGAACTTTAGTACCATTTTAGAACTTTTCGTAAGCTTTAAGTTCGAATTTCTGCACTTCACCAGTGACTCTCATTTCAAATTTCTAGTTCATTCCGTTTATCCAATGAAAAATATTCAAATGTTACTACATGTTACTACTTTTCGTATCCTTTTAATACGACTGTCCAAAAACCCGGCCTTATCACCGGCCTATGACAAAGACTAACTCTAGTGCAAAATTTCAAAATTCTAACTTTAGCTATTTCGTCTGGTTGTTGGTTCTCAGTTAATCAGTTATTTCACAAGTCTTATACATATACAGAGTAACCCCACACATACCATTACTCCATTACATTTCAACACTGATTGCAATGATGAGTAACACCAAGAAATCCATTGCCATGACTCTAATCCCCCTTCATGGTCTGGTTTATGTAACGCTCTTGTATTAACATGGTACCACAAACACAAGAAGCCATCATCCAATGCGTTTCTTCTGCCATAAGAGAGTTTCACCAAGAGAATACCCACGAGTACGAGAAGAGAAAAAGAAATAGCATGAAAGAGAAATAAAGCTAGAGTTGAAGCCAGCTGTGACGTTGTGAGCAGGGAAAGAGGTCACAACTTTCACGCAATATAAAATCATGTTATCGAAGTGCCAGTGCCGCATTTGCGAGTGAACTGTTCGTCCGAAGAGAGGTGCTTCTTCCCAAGGAGATTTGAATATAAAAATCTAAAGCAACGTAATATTATAAATAAAAATCCTGTATAAAAGCGGATATAAATTATAAAATATAAAAAAAAAAAACAAAATAAAGTAGTGGATTAAACGGTAAATTAAGAAAATAAAAAGAAACAAAAAAAACAAAACATAAATGCCTATACAAAAACAAATAATACAGTAAAACAGAAAATAGAAGAACGTGTGCAAAGTGTTGCCAAGATAAATAAAACAATATCAAAAGTTATTATATTTAAATGAAATAACCCAAAAACCAAAATTGAATTGCTCGGTGTTTGTTATATAACATTAAATTAAAAATTTTTCAAATTTCAAAAATATTCCTTGCAGAGTGCAGCAGTGTTGAGTTGAGAATATAAAAGCGTGTCATTTTATAACGGATTATTTTCAAAACCCAACCTTTCATAACGGATTATTTTATTAAAAACACATACGAAAACCCCAAGACACTCAGGTAAGAATTAGAAACCAGAAAAAAGGAAAAATAGTTGAAAATGTATTTAATTGAAATTGAAAGTTAATTTTAAATTAAAAGAAATAAACTAAACTTTGTGAACTTTCAATTTTATTCAAAATTTCCATTCACATTAACCTAAAGAAAGAAGGAAAGTAAGAAAAAACAAACCCTGACTAAATTTCAAAAGACAATATTGCGGTGCGGTTATTGTTTTGTGACTGGCTGGCTGACTGGCTTTTAAAAAGCTTTGTAAGCGAATGCCTTTTTGGAAAGTGTTGCCTTGTGGTTTGAAACATAATTGTGGATGCTGCTGCCGTTGCTGCATTTAGTCTCAGCAAGCCAACCAGCCAGTCGGTGGTTGTCGCTGCTTTTGTTACTAATTTTTGTGTCTTCGAAATGCTGAAGATAATGATGCTGATCTTACCACTCCGACTCTGATAATGACAAAGAAGATGGTTAGTTAGTTTGTTGGCCATTAACGGACTGTGTGTTTTTGTATGTTTGTATGTATGTGTGAATGTATTTCTGCTCATTTATTTGTGAAATAGTTTCACTGCATATCAGCGATTCCCAAACTGTTGTTTATAGACCATTAATCACTGTGAAAGGTAGTATTCTTGGTTGTTAAATGAGAACATTAATTGAGTTCGTTTGCAGAGAATTGGATTAAGAATGTCGTTGGAAATGTTAATTGCGTAGAGTTAAAAAAGTCATATTTCATTAGCGCGAAAAAGAAAGATGGAAATATTTTCATTAAACCTAAAGGAGATTTTGTGTACATCTTTTGGGTTTTTTATGTCAATTTTGCAATTTTGTTATTTTTGGGAGTATTGCGTATTTAAAAGGTTCTGTTTTGGTGAATATTTTGTATATTGCTGTGATAAAATTTAGTTTTTTTCATGAACATATATTATTTATTGTGATTGTGATTTAATATGAAGTCATAAATTGGTAAAAGCGTAGTTTGGTAGCAAATGAATTCCATGCATTAAAGGCGTTCTACGTCGTCCTAACACATCGTCTACAACAAAGGTCAAAATCCGGGCCATAAAGAGAGGGCAAATAAACTGACATCATACTGCTTGCAAATAGTTTTTGACCGAACTTCTTAAAATTTTGCAGCCTTTTCATGATGAAGGATTATGGCTTAGATCGTATGGCTTTGACGCAATGCAAAATTGTTTTTTTTTTTCGTAATTTTTTGTTGGGGAGATCAAATCGAATCCAAATCCCGAGAGAGTTATTACTATTTAAATTGTTAATCTTTTATGGGGGAGATCCATTATTCAGTGAACCAATATTGTCCAGTTTTGATCCTGAACTGTGTTTTATCTAAATTTTATGATGTGCCAATTTTGAACTACATAGGGTACATCCTTTGCTCAATATCAAATGTTTTATACCCTCATCATATGGCTAGAGAGGGTATATATCATTTTATACGGCCAAAACTTGCCTCATCGAAATAACGGACCAAATCCGTTTCAGGCCATTTGGAGTTGATCTATTGATGTCCGTCCATTCGTCTGTTTGTCTGTATGACTGGTTCGCACGACAACATTCAAACGTCCAAACTTGGTACATCGTAATGTTGTTATAAAATTTTGATGTAGTTCGGGGATGGGCAATATCGGTAAAAAAAACCAGTAAGGAAAGCTCAAAAGTCGGGCGGGGCCGACTATATGATACCCTACACCACTATGCATATTTAGTAGAGCTCTCGTAAAAAGGTTTATACAGGGCATTTCAGAGCTCTATGAGATATTTGGTACAAAATCAAAATCTATCTAATTCTATCGTGCATTTTACGAACTATAGCTATCTCTGAACCGGGTTTCTCCAAATTTGACGTATTAGGTTCTAGACTGAATTATGTACGAAAATTCAGGTGATTTGGGCTGATATTGACCATTTAGTGTACAATTAACCTGAAATCGATAGAATAATGTGAAGAGTATGCTATGCTATGCTATATCCAAATCTGAACAGATTTTGATAAAATTAAAATCGACTATTTTTGGGCTTTATCTGATATCTGGTACCAAATATCATTCCTGTGAAGAGTATATTACGAATGTAAGGGACTTAAAGAGCAAATCGGATGAAACATGTATATGGGAGCTAGAGCTATATCTGAACCGATTTTTACTAAAATTTGTGTACTTGCTTATAGGCTGGTTTCGGTCGGATTTGCCAAAATTCATGCCATTTGGGCTGATATTGGCCATTTGATGCACAATTAACACGAAATTGGATGAAGATATATATGGGAGGCCTATCCAAATCGGAACAGATTTTAATAAAATTAAAATCAACCATTTTTGGGCTTTATCTGATATCTGGTACCAAATATCATTCCTGTGGAGTGCATATTACGAATGTGAGGGACTTAAAGACCAAGAACCGATTTTTACTAAAATTGGTGTACTTGCTTCTAAGCTGGTTTCGGTCGGATTTGCCAAAATTGATGCTATTACGGCCATTTGGTGGTCAATCACCCGAAATTGGATGAAGATATATATGGGAGCTATATCCAAATCTGAACCGATTTCGATAAAATTTAAAACAACTATTCCTGTGCTCCATCTAATACCTGGTACCAAATATCACGGTTGTGGAGTGAATATTACGAATGTAAGGGACTAAAACACTAAATCGGATGAAACATATATATGGTTGCTATATCTATATCTGAACCGATTTTCACTAAATTTGATATACTTGCTTCTAGGCTGAATTTGGTCCGATGTACTAAAATTCAGTCCATTTGGACTTATATCGGCCATTTGGTGCACAATTAACCCGAAATCGGATGAAGATATATATGGGAGCTATATCCAAATCTGAACCGATTTCGATAAAATTACAAACATCTATTTCTGGGCTGCATCTTATATCTGGTACCAAATATCATTCTTGTGGAGTGCATATTACGAATGTGAGAGGCTTAAACACCAAATCGGATGAAAGATATATATGGGAGCTATAGCTATATCTGAACCGATTTTCTCCAAATTTGATATACTTGCTTCTAGGCCGAACTCGGTTGGGTGTGCCAAAATTCAGGTAATTTGGACTGATAGTGGACATTTGGTTCACATTTAACCCGAAATCGGATGAAGATATATATGGGAGCTATAGCTGTTTCTGAACCGATTTTCTCCAAATTTGTTGTATTTGCTTTAAGGCTAATCTCGGTCACATGTGCCAAAATTCGGGCCATTTGGGCTGATATTGGTCATTTGGTGGTCAATTAACCCGAAATCGGATGAAGATATATGGGAGCTATATCCAAATCTGAACCGATTTCAATAAAATTTAAAACAGCTATTTCTGTGCTCCATCTAATACCTGGTACCAAATATCACGGTTGTGGAGTGCATAGTAGGAATGTGAGGAACTTAAAGATCAAATCGGATGAAAGATATATATGGGAGCTACAGCTATATCTGAACCGATTTTCTCCAAATTTGATATACTTGCTTCTAGGCCGAACTCGGTTGGGTGTGCCAAAATTCAGGTAATTTGGACTGATAGTGGATATTTGGTGCACATTTAACCCGAAATCGGATGAAGATATATATGGGAGCTATATCTAAATTTGATCCGATTCTCACCATTTTCAATAGGGTTCGTCCTTGGGCCAAAAAAATATTGTTTGGAAAATTTCATCTCAATCGGATAATAAATGCGACCTGCATTTTGTTCACAAGAATACATGGACAGACGGACGGACGGACGGACGGACGGACAGACGGACGGACATGCATAAATCGACTCAGAAAGTGATTCTATGAAGGTTCTCAAAAGTAACTATGGGTCTATCTCGTTTCCTTCTCCATGTTACAAACAAATGCACAAAGACATAATACCCTTACCACTATGTGGTGTAGGGTATAAATATTTTACTGCACAGAAAGAGAAAGGATAATCCGATTTTGCTTCAACTTTGCACATCCTAATATTTGATTAGTACTAGGTCACGTGCGAAAATGGACAATATCAGTCCACTTCATTAAGTACCTCCCCCACAAAGGGTCAACATTTTGATTAATTATAACTCATATAAAACGTGATGTAAGAGTCCGATTGTCAAATTACATTATACATATACAATATTTTTTATATCGGCCCACTCCTTCTGGTACCTCCCCTACAAAGCTTCAAAAGTTTGAATAACAATGAACTTCATAAAACGTGAAATTAACATCCGATTCCATTCAGACTTGGTGCATCTCAATATTTCCATCAACACACGATCTGTTATAAAGATGATAGAAATCGCACCATTTCTTCTGATAGCTCCCCCACATAGGGTTCAAGATTTTGAATAACAAAACGCTCAAAGAAAGCGAAATAGGCATCCAACTCTCTTCAAATTTCACAATTCTGATGATGATATATGCATGTGAGCTCCTTCTGGTACCTCACCCACAACGTGTCGCAATTTTCAATACTTTTATCTGTCATAACTTGCGAAACAAGTCAGCGATTCTTTACAACTTGCTTGAATATGGACATTTTGGAATACTTCGGTCGACTAAAAATTATATTTATATCATATTTATTTAGGTCCGATACGAATTGGACAATAATAGCTCATATCTCCGAGATCTACTCCATAGAAGGTCAACAATTTGAATAATCATAACAGAAGTTAAAATATACTTAAATAATCGAACATTGGTTGAGGGTACACATCTGTCGGCAAAACCGACTGATACTTTTTAACTTCTTATTTTAAAGCAATAGATCTTTTTTAGAGGTGGTACAAGAAGGATGACACGAATATTTTCGCACCTTATGTAAGCCTTATTTAAATATTGCTATGTACCAAATTTGAAAGAGTTAAGACACAAGCGCACTAAGTCAGACTGGAGGTGTTTATGTTTACAGCTCTGAATTGCTCCTAAATCATTCATGCCTTAATTTCTCTTACTTTCGTTCTCTTGCACTCGTTGTTGGATCTTTAGTATTATTCGTATTTTTTGTTTAATTTTTGTATTCAATTAAGAATTTTTATTATTTTTCAATAATTAAAGTTTTGTTATCATTTGAAATAAATAAAAAAATATTTATGAGAAATTAATTAAAATAAATATTTATGAGAAATAGACTATTTATCTCTCTTCCTAAATTTAATTATTTCAAAATGACATGGAAGTTTTGAATGTGAGACATGAAAAATGTGAAATTTATTTTCGGTGATTTAGATTGACTAAATAATTTAAAAGAAAATCATTATTAAAGAAAATAATTTATTTTTTACACATATGTTATTAATTCCACCGCTTTGAAAATATTCATTAATATTCCGAAAATAGTTCAGCACTCAAATTGGGAAACCCTGTTTAAAAATTGCTGTTAATTTCGTTGCTGCTTCTCTATTTACTGTCTCTGATGTTAGGCTTGTTTTCGTTGATTTTACACTCGAATGACGATTTGGTGAAATCGTTGCTGCTGCTGTTGCTGCCTCCCAGCCTAACAGCTACTACTGTTGTAACTTTTCTTGTTGTTATTGTTAAACTGATGGATATCGTTTCATGCGAACGAAAGTGTGAGGCGGCAACGGCGAGATGTAATGTGATTCAGAAAAGTGATCAGATGTTGTAGATTTGCTGTTGTTGCTGTTTTCATCGCTTCTGCATGGCTGCACAATTGAGAGCCGCTGCAGTCAAAATTAAAGCATTTTTTCCAACACAACTGTTGCGCTTTTCGGTCACAATCAAATTTCGAAACAAGAGGCGCCACATTACAGAGTCTGCGAACATCTCTGGCCATCGTAGATGGGGCTTTGAAACAAAATTTTCTCTAAAATAAAAGCGAACAACAACAGCAACAATTATTTTGCAACTACCTAGTCAGCCTACTACTAACAATTAAATGTACCACCACTTTATCAAATCACTCTACGTTTGCTCCACTTTAAATATGTATGGTTGTATGTATGTGTGCATCGGCGAAGAAAACACTTGAAGATTTAGCATCAACCTGCCTGCCTGCCTGCCTACCTCAACACAAACCACAAAATGCAATGATTGAGCATGTGTATACTGAGTGCATTGGATGGAAGCTGCTTTACAGCGACAGCATTTTTTTCATATAGCTTGTAGTTTTTTCTTTTTCGTGCGAGGTAAGAGAACTAAGCGTTAGAAAAGTTTAGACATATATGTCGATAAAGCTATCACTTTGAAGAAAATTCTTTATTGATGAGAGTATATGAGTTTGGATTCCATGAACAGCCACCACTCGTCGGGATGGTGCGTTTTAAGTAGTTTTCTGGGTTAAAAGGATAGAGTATTGACAGGAAATGAAATATATATAGTAAAACTTGCAATCAAGAGAGTAAAACGAAAATTTACTCTCGGACATGACCTTTTTATACCCTCCACCATACATAGTATGGAGGGTATATTAAATTCGTCATTCCGTTTGTAACTCATCCAAATAATAATTTTAGACATAAAAAAGTATATATATTCTTGATCAGCGTACAATTCTAAGATGATTTAGCCATGTCCGCCAGTCGATGGTAATCACGCTAGAGTCAAAACGAATAAAGATAGTAGTCTAAAATGTTGAACAGAATCGAATAGCCCACATACAACATACCCCACGATATTCGGTATTTTTGTGATTTTGGCGACATTATCCTCCGGAGTTGTTTCAAATTTCGTGACAGAAAATTGTCTATGCAGGTCTAGTTCTTCGTATGGCCCCGATATAACGATGCCTCCCAATATTTTTTTTAAATTTCGTATTTGAAGTTCCTAATAGGTACTAGTGCTTGTGATAGAAAATTGTCTATGCAGGTCCACGTCTTCGAATAGCCCCGATATAACAGTTCCTCCCTATATTCGGTATTTACATTATGTTAGCTACATTATTCACAGGATTTTTTTCATGTTTCGTATTTGAATATTTTAATGGCCTATGACGAAATTGCCTAAGCAGGTCCACGTTTTCGTATAGACCCCAATATAACGGCTTTATTCGGCATTTTTTTTTTTAAATTTTAACAAATTTTAATTTTTTAACGGATTATACAATTTTGAAAATTTCCAAATTTGTTCCATATGGCCCAGTAGAACTTACTGCTTATTTAATTGTCCTTTATTAAGTTCATATCATAGTAATTTGAAACAATTCGAAGATTGTCATCAATATTTGAAATATTCATATTTTCGGGTAATTTAATTTTTCTGATTGCGATTTTTAAATGAATGAAAATTATACGTAATTCCATTCCAAACTCATCTTAGGTTCTGAAAAATCAATAGTTGTTCTTAGCCTCCCCTTAAATTGTTTGACCTTAATGTTTCGAAAATGATGTTGGATCAACAATTACAAAAGGATTATTTAAATGGTTTTAATGGCCTCAGCTCATCACCAAGAGCCCATGACAGTTCGCCCCCGATATCTTGTGATTTAATACCTTGCGACTTATGCCTTCGGGGCCACGTGGAAGATAAAATCTACGCCAACTGCCTAACGCTGATTCAAGGCCTCAAAGATGGAATTAGACAGCATCTACTTTTTGATTTCAAATAAATTTGCAAAATATAATGAAAAGTTTAAAAAATGTCTCTTAAACAACATCTTTATATGATTTTGCTCAGCTCTGTTGAAAGGCAT
The DNA here is from genome assembly GCF_030504385.1 of Musca domestica. NCBI lineage: Eukaryota > Metazoa > Arthropoda > Insecta > Diptera > Muscidae > Musca > Musca domestica. The sequence goes on along the minus strand of NW_026712296.1, from coordinate 4,929,298 downwards.
TACCAGCGGTGCTCAAAACCGTGTTCTAGAACATGAACAGAAAAAAGAGATAATTTAAGAGGAAATTAAAATTCTGTTTTTCTTTATATTTTACGGTTCTATTTAATTATTTTTAAACACGAATGTTTGCCAAAATAATTTATAAAGCAAATGGATAAAAATATTTGTATAAATAATGACTTAACACTGTTTTGTTCTTGATTTAAATAAGCAAAGAGAAATTTAACTGAAAAGAGATATTTCTTCTTGAGCACCGCTGGCATTACTCTTTCTGTGTTACTCTCTTTCTCTTCCTCTCTTTAACTCTTGGTGTATTAGGGCTTTGTCTTAAGTCATTCTAAATTAGATGTAATTTTAGAATTTCATGTAGAAAGTCTTAAGACACAACCTTTAAAAAAAATAAAAGAATAAAAGAGATCATTAACAAAAAAAAATATATATATTTTTCTTAATATTTCATTTTTTTATTTTACATTTTGCAAATTATCAATGAAGCTAATGATTGAAATGAATATGTTAAAATGTTTGAATAATTGGAGTGATCTCGTGATGTTGAGCAGACTTGCTGAAAGCGTTGCTTTAAATAGAGAGTTTTGAGCAAAATAGACTATTTAAGGAAGAATTAAAAATGTCTCTTTCTTCGTATGTTGGGAGGTTTCTGGGTAATTCCTGCAGGAAATATAAACCAGACAGACCAATTGTTGGGTTGTCGTACACCCTAAATTGTTAACAAGACAAATTTGCTCTGTTCCAGAACCTGAACTACCAGAACTAGTAGATTCTAGTTTTGCAAGTTTTTTTTTCGATATCAAAAAGCCAAAATCTGTTAGAGAGCATTATAATAAAAATAAAGAGGTATTTTATATTTCGATCGAAAAGGAATCTATATTAAAAGGAAATAATATCAACTTAAATTTTCTAATACAATAACAATAATAAAAGATGTCTGCATACAATAATAATAATTTAAAAAACAATAATTTAAAATTTAAATTATAAACATTTCAAAAATTCATATCTCTTTTACAATGACTTAAACTATGCGTCAAGGCTCGCATTAAATGTTTCTTTTTAATGTAAAAGACAATAATAATTGTGGAGTACGTTCTGTTTCTGTTCCTTTTTTTTTTTTTTTTTTTTTTGAAATTTTGTATTTTTGCTGCGATGGTAAGGAGAAAACTTTACACGTTTCTTTTAAAAGATGAAAAAAACCAGCTCAATTACATTCACTAGACAATTTTTTTCTTCGTCTTCTACCCAACATATTCCATTTATTCCACCAACAATGATGTGATCGTTTGTCTACATCGCATAGGCATAAAAGTTGGTAACGTCTCCTCTGAAGCTTTGCAGCGGAAAATGTCACTTGCAATAGCTGTGACCACAATGATGGCAGTGTTGCTATTGCTGTTGTTGTTGCAGTCGGCCGCAAAACCACAATTGGTTTAAATTTTTGTGAAAATCAATGATTGATGATCATGAGATCACATATGGGGGAGATATTTTTTTTGTTTTTGGTCTACGTGGTTGTCATTTATGTTCAAATCATGCATGCATACGCATGTGTGAGTGTGTGTGTGTGCATCTCCTATATACACCAATGATTTTTGAGCTGTCATTTGACCAGTGGTAAGTGCACTGTCAAACCGACAAACATTATCGATAGTATTGTCATTGATTTATTACAATCATTTCATTAGGATTTATTTGTTTGTGATTTTTTTTCTTCCAATTTTTCTTCAACTCTTTTGCGGTTGCCGTTATTGCTGGTGAATAGATAACAAACACTATGTAGTTTATACTTCCAGGAAATTCGGTTTCACTTTCTCCAGTCGGATCTTATCGAAATCAGTAGCAATGCAAATGTATAACAGTTTCCCATAATACTTTTTATTGAAATGAATTGCATTTGAATATTTTGTAGAGTCATTGAAATAGGAATGGGGTCTTGGAAAGAATCTAAAAGTCAGTAAATGCAAGACCCTTTGAAAGTATGTCCAAGGTCTACTCTTCCAAAAAGGTATATTAGGCAGAAATCAGCTAGGAAGGCTCCTATAACCAACAGGGGTCAATTAAAGATAAAAGACCTTCAGCAGGTCATCTATAAATAGAATATCTTTAATAGTTCCTTTAGAGACAGAATACTTTTAATATCTCATTTTTAGATAGAATACTGATGACGTGTCTTTCATAAACAGAAGACTACTAACTGTTTTTTTTTTTTTAACAGAAAATCATTAAACAGAAGTCCTCTAAGATTTCTTATCTGATCAGAAGACAAGTTGTTTATAGACGAAAAATCGGAAACAGGACTTATACAGAATGAAACCCTATTAAATATCTTATGTAAACAAATGACTGTTAAAAGGTCTCCAGTTAATAGAAGACATCAAACAGATCTCCTGTAGACAGAAAACAAAATTGGTCTTCTGTATATTGGAGATCGGTAACAGTTCTTCAATAGACAGAAAATCATTAACAGGTCTTCTAAAGACCAGAAACCCTATAACCGACCTTCTCTAAACAGAAGACTGTTAACAGACTTCTGTAAAAATAAAACACAGTTAAAAGACCTTAACAGATCTTCTGTAAGCAGAAGACTGTTAACAGACCTTCTGAAAACAGAAAACATTTAACAGATCTTCTGTATACAGAAGACTGTAAACGGAAGAAAATTAACAGAAATGTTTAACAGAAGACCGTTAACAGGCCTTCTGTAAATATAAGACAATTAACAGAAATTTGTAACAGAAGACTGTTATTAGATCAACTTTACCAGACAGAGGACTTAATGCATACATACTGTTAACAGAAGACCGTTAACAGGCCTTCTGTAAAAAGAAGACTGTTATCAGATTCTATAACCAAAAGCTCTTCTTTATAAATTAGACTATTAACATTTTTCTAATAGACCTTATGTTAGCAGAAGGCTATTAATATGCTCTAAAACTAAAAGACCCTATTCATACCGGAGACATAAACAGACCAGAAGATATTACATATCTTCTGTAAAAAAAGAATTCTAACAGGTCTTCTACAGACAGAATACCGTTAACAGACCTTCTGTAAACAAACAAATGTCAACAGACCTACCATAAATAGAAGACTTCTAAAAAACATTCTGTAAACAGAAGAATGTTAACTCACCCTCTGTAAACAGAAGACCTCTAACAGATCTACTTTATACAGAAAACTGTAAACAGACCTTCTGTAAACAGAAGACTGTTAACTGACCTTCTGTAAACGTAAGACTTCTAACAGATCTTCTGCATACATAAGACTGTTATTAGATCTTCTACACGAAAAAGAAGACTTATTACATATCTACTGTTAACAGACATATAATCTCTAATAGGCTCTCTAACCAGAAGATCTTCTTTATAAATTAGACTATTAACAGATCTCTAATAGACCTTGTGTTCGCAGAAGACTGTTAATATGATCTAAAACCAACATATCTTCGTATACAGAAGACTGTTAACAGACCTTCTGTAAACAAAAAACTGTTAATAGACCTTCTGTAAACAAAATACTGTTACAGATGTTCTATAAACAAAAGGCAGTTAAGTGCTTTAATAAACAGACGACCTTAATAAGGCCTCTATGTATAGAAAATTTCTAACTGGCCTTCTTCTGACTATTTTGATTTTCATCAATCCAAAACTTCCATACGACGTATTCTGTGTTCTTTTAATTAGATTAGCAAAATTCCCTAATTTTTAAAGTCATCTATTTATTGTTTTTCAGATACTTTCTATTTTTAACAAAACTAGTCTTTTGATAAAAAAAAAATGAAAACATATACACATATCTATATTGTATGATTTCTTAGGAACTATACTGGAAGCCCTACTTCTTACAGCATGTCTTTCTTATGACAATAGTTTGATCTCGAATTTCATTTCCGATTCGGAAACATACTTTTACTTCTCGCAAAAGCCTAGACTGGTCTGAAGCGTTTCTGTGATGTGTAGTATAACAATGAGAAAGAAAGAAAAAAAAAAACAACAAAAAAGTGCAAACGAACATTCCATCTGCCTGATATCAGATTACATGGAAAGGAAGAAAGTTAATATGAAAAAAATGCAAATTTGTTTTTTTTTTTTGTCCCATGCGCATAGTTTCAAATAATTTTAAATAAATACAAAGTAACTGTGATGGATTTTCTTTTCAAATTTCTTGGCGTTGTGTGTGTGTGTTTTCCTTTTGTTATGATTTATTATCAGATTTTGGCAAATCTAAAAATTAGCAAAACAAATATGGGTATGAATAAATTAATCAATGCAGAGATACAAGACATCAAACACACTCACAAATGGATAAGCCGCTGACATTTATTGTTGTACAATGGCATTTATACTTGTAGTTTTGTTTAATATGCTCAATTCACACACACATACACACACCATGCCTTCTCCTATGTGGGGCGGTGGACGTTTGACAAGGCCCAGCCGCCAAGAGACGAGATTATTAACGCTAGCCATTTTTCTAATACTGGCTGGCTGTCTGGCTTAGCCTCACAGCAACAAAAAAACAAGTCGAGCAAATTTCAATTCATTCGTAAAGTTGTAATTTAATAAGGAAAATGAAAACCACTTTCTTCGCAAAATAAAAATGAAAAACACAAACACACTCACACATACTTACAGCAAACTGAGCGAATGCACATCTGGTGCATAAACCACAAGAAAGCAAACAGCAACAACAATGCTGCAAAGACTTCGCACCAAAAGTAAATGTATTACCAGTTCGTCATTTAGCCAGCCTATCAACCAGGTAACCATCCAAGCGTTGTTAAGTTTTGTTATTTGCAGCTACTACACATTTTTTACAACTGCTTGCATTTTTTTAACACTCACTGGTATAACTGAAATTGGGTCAACAATTAGCAGCAGCAGCCAGTTGTTGGTGGTGGTTTTAAAGTTGCTGCATGCAACCACTATCCAACCAACCAACTATCCATCCATTCATTCAACCGACTAACCGACCAAGCAACCAGTCAGCCAGCCAACTAGTCATCATCTCTGCTTACTCTACCGATTTTTGAGTTAAAACAAAACAAATAAACTTGCACCGGTGCCACAAGATGTTGCATGGCATTTCTCCTGACATGCTAGTAGCCTTACCCTCAAGCCTAAAAAATATCTGTGTGCATTACTCTTTTTTTGATATATTCAAATTTTATGTGAACACTCTACTAAACAGTGTTTTTGAATTTGCTGCCTGTTTTTAAAGTCTTTGAGTTTGAAGTTGAAGTGTGACTGTGCCACAGCACAGATGGTAGTCACAGTGCTGTGATGCGAAAATTTAAACATTACATACGTTGACTGTATTTATCTGTGAAAAACCATCAAAAAATTAAAACTGTTCCTGGGAACCCTAGAAACCAACATTGACCTCAATACAAAATTTCAGGATTTTTTCTCTATCCCTTTCCTCAATACCAAATTTAGTACCATTTAGTTCACAAAATAAGTACCATTTAGTACTTTACGAACAATTTTAGCACGCATCAGCAAAACCACTACCAGATACCAACAAATACCTCAATATGCAATTTCCGGATTCCAGCTCTATACAATCAGCCAACACCAAATTTAGTAATACTTAGTACTTTTCGTATAATTTTAGTACTCATTTACAAAATCATTCCAAATCTCAATCGAAGACAAAACCTGTGCCTTCAATATCAAATTTCAGGATTTCAGCCCTATCCCTTTACCCAATACCAAATTTAGTAGTAATAAGTTATTTTCGTACAGTTGAAGTATACATTTTCAAAACAATCTCCATATCTCAACCACAGTTACGAAGCAGATGCCTTAATATCAAATTCCAGGACTTCAGCTCTGTAATTTCCCTCATTACCAAATTTGGCACAATTATAGTACGCATATCCAAAACCAGCTCTCAAAATCACAGACACCAACAGAGACATCCATATCAAATTTCAGGATTCTAGTTCTATCCTATCAGACAATACTAAATTTAGCACTTTTTGAGCAATTATAGTACACATTTCCAAAACCTCCTCCTCCTTCTCCCAAACACAGACACCAACAGAGACATCCATATCAATTTTCAGGAGTTCTATCAAAGCTCAAAATACCAAATTAAGTACTATTTAGTACTTTTCATTCAATTATAGTACACATTTCCAAAACCTCCTCCTTCTCTCAAACACAGACACCAACTATGACATCCATATCAAATTTCTGAATTCGAGCTATATCCTTTCACAAAACACCAAATTTAGTACTATTTAGTACTTTTCGTACAATTATAGTACACATTTTTAAATCCTCCTCCTTCTCTTAAACACAGACTCCCACATTGACATTCATATCAAATTTCAGAATTTCCGCTCTATCTCTTCACCCAATACCAAATTTAGTGATATTTTGTACTTTCGTACAATTTTAGTACACATTTCCCCTGATCCCAAAAGTGACCTCAATATAAAATTTGAGAATTCCAGCACCATCCCTTCACCCAATATTAACATTTGTACTATTTGGTACTTTTCGTACGTATATAGGACGCATTTCCCAAACCACCGCCAAATCTCAAATTCAGATGTCATCAATAATTTAAATATCAAATTTTAGAATTGTAGCTCTATCCCTTGACCCAATACCAAATTTAGTACTATTTAGTACTTTTCGTACAATTATAGTACATGTTTCCGAAACCATCCCGAATGCTCAGGCTACAAATAACCAACAACGCTAATACCAAATTTCAGATTTCAAGTACTAGTTCTTAACCCAAAACCAAATTGTACCAAATGTAGTATTATTTAGTACTTTTCGTACAATTACAGTACACATTTCCAAAACCATATGTTTACCACAAACTGACTACCAACAGGGACCCCAATATAAAATTTTTTAAAATTGCAGCTTCATCCATCTGTTTCAAATTAAGTACCATTTCGTACAGTTCGCACACTTTGTACACATTTCCAAAACCACCTTTATACATCAAACATACTTTCCAACCTTGATTCTCGTACCAAATTTCAAGTTTACCAAATGGTACCATTTTAGAAGTTTAGTACCATTTTTGGACTTTTCGTAGCTTTGAAGTTCAAATTTCCAAAAACCCTTTGGTACATTTATCCTGCACATCATCAGTGTCTAATATCAGAATTCTAGCTCTTTCCGTTCCGCATTCAATTGTTGTACTTTTCGTACCCTTTGAGTATGTACATTTTATTTCATTTTCCATTCTTTCTCTTGAAAAGCAGCGAGAAAGCCAGGCATAATATCCCAGACCAAACACAATGAATCCGACTGACAAAACCGGTTACAATATCGCATGCAATTTTTCAAGGAGACAACTTAGCTGCATACATATTTAGATATGTATGTATGCATGCAAGTATCTCAGGGGGTAAAAAGAAACAGACTTGGCAACAAAAGAAAAACTGGATGGCCAACGAACGACAGCACAACAATCATCTCCTTTCTTTAACGGTGCATGCAACTGTGTGAAAATATACAACTCACACACACGTACATATATACAAACAAACACTCGAATATTACCGGTCTTGGCGAATGAAAAGTGCGAACGAGCCCTTGAGATTTTACTTTCATTTTACATTTATGCGCTGTTGCTGCTCCACATTGTCAAAGTTCGTTGCTATCAAAAGCAAGCTATGAGGCCCCTAAGAGGCCATTTTCATTCAGACTCGGCAGGCACCACCACTGCCACACTGTGTGCTATGTGCCATGACAATGAACGGATATTGCCAATGATGTTGATGTTGATGATGGTAGTTTTGGTTAACGGTAAATGAAAAGTAAAAGTTGAGAAAAGAAAGACAACGAACACCAAAAAAAAAGAGGGAGAACTGGAATTCCGTTAATGGCCTTTGCGAATACTATTGACATTGTAGCCTTTGCAAGGCAGTTAAACTTTTATTTTATTTAATTTGATGCGATTGTAACGAAACAAATTACAGTTAATTATTGTAGCAAATGCTTAATGTATTGTTATACAATAAATGAGTGACTACATATCGTGAATTACTGCTATACACAAGAAAGAAACATATACATTGTAACCTTTGACGTATGTGTCTTAAGTCTTTTGTTTGAAAAGTAAATCTATCCATTCAAAGGTTGGAAATTTTCGCTAACTCGCATTTAAATTATTTTCATTATGAAAGGAAATAGCCAAAAAAATGTTGGCTACAATATTTCTTCACCATTAAGTTAATGATTTTCATTGATTTTTTTCATTAAGAAAATCATTTTTAAATTTGACAATTAAATTTGTCACTTCTTGCCCATACTAACGCGAGTTCGAACTAATTGTTTGGCTCAATATTAGAAAACAAAAACGCATGCTAATTGTGTTAATTAGTTGTGATGTCTTCTTTATGGTGTTGAAAATTGAAATTCCCCATCTGAAAGGTAATTAACACATTTTCTTATGACAAACAAATTTCACTTTCTAAAGTATTTCGTAAGCAATAAGTAACTTTTTAATAGATATGGGAGTATTGTATGATTACAAACACTTTAAAAAATATGAAATTCGATTTTTTTCATTAAAAAATATATATTGCGGAATTACATAATTTTTTAGAAAATACACAATTCTTAAGGATTATTATTATTGCTTTATCAAATTTTTGATAATAAAATAAAAATAGTTTTATTTCTGTAGCGGGATTCCCTAACCCATTTTTTGAGTTACCGACAAATATCGATTAAATTAAAATACAAAATTATAAGTGAAAAATCTTAATAAAAGTTGTCAGCACTGTTGCTATTGGTAGGACCTAACGACTACTTTATTTCGGTCGCTAACTATTGCTAAAAATTTTCGTTAATTATCGAAATTATAAGCATTTTTATTTTACCGATTTTTGTCGGTGACTCTAAAAATGTAAATAATTCGACTCCGAGGTCAGAGCGTAGAAAGTTTCATTAGCGTAAAAAAGCGTATTATGAACTGCATGCTACGAATAAGGAATGCTTCGAAAACATAATCATATTTTTCGTTGAGAGCACTTTAAAAAATATTTTAAAATCATTCTAAATCCAAGAAACCAACAGTGGCTTCAATATTAAATATCAGGATTAAAGATCCATTCACTCAACGGCAAATTTAGAGCCATTTAGCACTTTTTGAACTATCATCGTACGATTTACCAACAATGACCTCCATTTAAAATTTCAGAATTCCAGCTCTAACCTGAGACCTAGTCCCACATTTATTGCAATACTTTTCGTACATGTCCAAAACCACCTCCTTCTCTCCACCTAGACACCTCGATACCAAATTTCAGAATTCCATTTCTATCCCAACACGTGCATACGTTCTTATTACACAATTAAATTACACAATTTCAAAACAATCTCAATATCACAATCTCAGATACCAACAGTGAACTTAATATCAAAGTTCAGGATTTCAGCTCTGTAAGTACAAGTTTAGTACACATTTCCCAACCCACCTTCTTTCCTCAACTACAGACACCAACAGTGACATTTATATCAAATTTCGGGATTTCAGCTCTATCCCTTCATCCGATACCAATTTAGTAAATTTTAGTTCTTTTCGTACAGTTAAAGTACGCATTTTCAAACAATATCCATATCTCAACCTCCAACACCAGCAGTGACCTTAATATCAAATTTCAGCTCTTTAATTCCCCCCATTCCCAAATCTAGTACCATTTAGTACAATACGTATTTCCAAAACCAGATCCTTCTCTCAACCACAGGTACCAACAATGACATATAAAATTTCAGGATTTCAGTTCAATTCCTTCGTCCAATACCAAATGCTACCAAATGCAGTACAATTATAGCTCACTTACTTTCCAAACTTGATTCTCATGCCAAATTTCAAGTTTTTAGATCTATCCGTTCACATAATACCAAATGGTATCAATTTAGAAATTTAGTAACATTTCAGAACTTTTCGTAACGATGAAGCTCGAATTTTTCACAACCCTTTGGGGCATTTATCCTGCACTCTACCAGGTACTCTCATTCAGAATTTCCAAATTCTATCTCATTCCGTTTATCCAATACAAAATATTCAATTTGTTGTACATTTTAGTACTTTTCGTACGCTTTTAGTACGAATTAAAACACTCAGCCCTTTTGTATAAAGATCCATAATAAAATTTCAAACGGCCAATGAAACCGAATGTTGGCCCATTCCCGATGAATCGCTTGCTTGAGGTGATCGACACATTGGTATTTTTGAGTGCCAACCTTGCTTTCCAAAATACTCCAGACACAATAGTCCAACAGATTGGCATCCGGAGATTTTGGTGGCCATTGTGCGCTGGAAATAAAGCGAGGAACCTCATTTTGTAACCATTCTTGGGTAGCACGTACGGAGTACGATGGTGCTGAGTCTTTTTGGAATTTCCAAGGTCTGCGTCCAGAATATTTTCGCGATAATATTTGGCATTTATTCTAATGCCACGGGCGATTAATACGACCGGAAATCAACCATCGGCTGTAATGGCGGCCAACACCATCACAATATCCGACGCTTGAGTTCTGGTGGCCAACCGAAGGTGCACATTTTCAGCTGACCTCTTTGGCAAGTAAACACAATAATTTTGTTTGTTTACAAACTGCTGGACAACGAATGTTTTCTCATGGGAGTAAACCAAATTCGACAGTGCACCACTTTCGGCCAAGCGAAGCAACTCTTTAGCTCTTTTGAGTCTATTTTCTTTCGGTTGCGGTGTAAGTTCTTGCACTTTTTGAAATTTCAATGGCTTTACACCGAGCTCATTTTTCACTATTTAACGAATGAAATACTGCGATATGTTTAGCTCACGAGCCATTTTTCGGCCACTGCGACGCGGGTGTCGATCAAGTCGCTTCTTTAGTTTTCAAACCATTTCTGCTGATGTTGCTGTTTTCTTCCGTCCACTTCTTAGATGTTTGGCTACGCTACCAGTATCACGGTAACGAGCGATGGTACGAGACACAAAAGATTTATTCAAAATTAAATGCTGGAGTTCTCAACGATGTTTGTGATTTTCCAGCCAAATATAAAGAAATCACACTATTACGCTTGAATTCCATCACGAATAACTTTTTTCTGGAAAATGCTGAGCAAAATGCTTTTGTACGCTTGTAAACAATATAATGAGCTGTCACTGGAATAATTTTAACAGCTGTAGGACGAGTAGCTTAGAAATGACAGCAGTCTGAAGTTGGTTGCAGTTTTTTCATCTCACCCGTACATGTCTTCAATTTTCATTATTATTCCTATAGTCCACAGATATTTTCCTGCAATTATTGTCTGGTTACACAGTATACTATTTTTATGCAAAAATAACAACACGAGCCATTAACACCCTTTTTTATTTTTAATAAAGTTTTTCATTTTCATGACGAAAATGGTTTCAATAGTTTATAAAGTTTGCTATTCACCTTAAAATTAAAAAAAAAATGTATTAAAAAATCTCGTCTTAAGGCAATAATTATGGCGGTGGTCATAAAAATCCATACAACTTTTTATGAAAGTTGTCTTCATTTCATTTTAAATAAATGTGACATTTATGGCAATCCATCTACAGTGACAATGACCGCATAAAAATTTCAACTCAGTGAAAAAAGAAAAACACACTGACTTCGTTTACTGGGCAACCAAAACCAAGCCTGTTCATACCAAAAAAATGCCTGAAATTCATAGTTTATGGCAAATAAAACAGGGTAACAATGAAAAAGCCTAAATTGAAACAATGCATGTATGCAGCAGACAATGCAGAGTCAAGCCTCTTTCGAATTATGGCAATTTTTGTCTATTTTATTGACTGTTATGGTCCACAGAAACACACACACACACACTCACACTGGCAAAACATGTCATTGATGATTATTTCAATTTAAATTCCAATTTCACTTTCACACACTCACTCTGTGTGGTTCCAGCACTACCTCAGCTTTACCTTGAAGCAGCAGCACTCCTTTCCAATGACGGACGGACGAACGAACCAACACCATGGCAATGAAGTCAAAAGTGAAAAATATCAACAACCTCACCTAACATAACAACGACATCATCGAATCTATTGTAAAATGTACCTCTCCTTGTGTGTGTGTGTGTGTAAAATTGAAATGAGTGAGTTTACATGGTGAGGCACACAGACACAAAATACTCCGGTAATTATAAGAGACAAAATAATTTATACAAACAGCTTTTTGCTCAAAATTGCTGTTAGTCAAAGTTAATGGTCTATTTTTTTTTTGTGGGGGGGAACAAAACAAAAACATCAACAGCAACAGCAACAATATCAGCAATTTAATAGCAATTAATAACAGCATGTTGTGTTGTTCGTTATTTATTTATATTTTCTTTGTGAAAAAATGAAAGACCCAATGTCTGTACCCCCAAAGAAGACATTGAAGTTATTAAAAATCAACATCATCACCACGGGTCCATAGGAAATAATTGCTTGCAATTTATAAAAAAAAAGTAAGGAAAACATAAAGGTCGAATATGAATCGACTGCATTAAATGTCTCCATACTGATAAAATGTGAAATTGTACAACACATATATATATTGGAGCTATACCTATATTTGAGACAACGTGATGTCCCTATACGCAGAATATAGTTTTCTGAAATTTTTTGTCTTTTTCTCAAAGCAAAATAAATGTGTTGCCCCGAAATTGTTTTGAAATGCATTGCTAGGTACAGAGTATCCGATTTTGTCCAAACTTGGTACATCGTTCAGAGATGGGCAATGTCTGACAACTCCTTCTGCTACCTCTCCCTAAAAACCCCATAAAACGCGAAATTAACACCCGATTCTATTCCGACTTGGTTCATCTCAATATTTCCATCAATACAAGATCAGTTAATGAAGATGGTAGAGATCGGACCATTTCTTCTATCACCTCAACCGTTACCATCCCCCCCCCCCCCCAAAAAAAAAAACGGGGTTCAAAATTTTGAAAAACAAAACGCTTAAAGAAAGAGAAATAATCCAACTCTCTTCAAATTTCACACATACAAACATTTTTGCTAACACATCATCTGTTTTGAAGATGATATATACCTGGAAACCCCTTTTGGTATATCCACAAAGGGTCAAAATTTTAATTTAATTAAAACTCTTATAAAATGTGATGTAAGAGTCCGATTGTCTTTAAATTACACACATCACAATATTTTTATAAACCCATGGTCTGGTATGAAGATGGAATATATCGGTCCACTCCCTCCCTCTTAATTTTGAAAAACAAAACTCATCCAATTTTCCACAAATTTCACAAATACAAACATTTTTGCTAACACATGACCTGCTGTGAAGATGATATATATCTGGTAAACCCTTCTAGTATCTTACCCAAAAAGGGTCACAATTGTCAATACTTTTATTTGTCATAACTTGTGAAAGAAGTCAGCGGTTCTATACACCTGAATATTTCTCTCATCCAGAAACCTGGTATAAATATGATTCGCATAAAATATGATATAAATGTTAGATTTTCTTGTAATTTTGTCCATACCAATACTTTTTCTGTATTATATTAACATTTTCTAAAAATCATCACATATTTCATACAAAGTGATGAAAGTAACCAATATAGTCCTAATCTGTCACGTCGCTATATTTATTTAGGTCCGATACGAAATGGACAATATTGGTCCATTCCTTTGGAACCTACTCCATAGAGGATCAACAATTTGAATAATTATAACATAATCATAAGTAAAACTAAATTTAAATAATCGAATATTGGGTGAGGGCATACATCTGTCGGCTAAATCGACTGATACGACGAAGTACGAGTGTATTTTTGTTCTCCCATAACAAAACAACATAACAACAAAAACAATCATTGGCAAAAACTCATTGTAATCGATGAAAACTATGAGAAAATCCCCTATATTAGTTGACCTTATAACATAATATAAAATAAGCAAGTTCATAACCATAGCAAAATTAACAAAAATGTTTTTTTTCTACTTTTACGATTGTATATAAAGACAGTTTTTTTTTTCTCATATTCAATTCCTTGGAATGAATAAACACTTCATTCACATAAGCATACCCTTTACTCATATTTATATATATATATATATATATATATATATATATATATATATATATATATATATATATATATATATATATATATGTAATTTCTTCCACTCTTTCCTTGATCACGCAAGATTTTTGCACTCACTGCATTCGTGTTCAAAAACGTTGGATTAACTCTATTCTCTCGGTAAGTTTGTGTCTTAAGTTCTCTGATGCATAAATGGTCTCTTCAAAAAGTTTGTGTCTTAAGTCTTTTGATTTTTTCAACCTTATTATTTCCCCAAAAACAAAATGTGAAATAAATCGTACACGTTTCGATGCAGTACTCGCAAACCCATGAAAATGAAAATATCTCTCATTGCAAATGTTGCCAACATTCGGCCATTGACCAGGTATTTTGGGTGAAAGGTTAGTAAACAAACGAGTGTTTACTCCCCAAAAAAAAAAAAAAAAAAAAAACATTATCAAACAAAACATAAATTTGCAATTTCTGTTTAAACAGACTTTCAATAAATCTTAAAATCAGAAAAAAAGTAATACCACTACCACTGTCTTATTTGTTAGGACTGGACATGGGTTAGGTTGTAGTTCTTCATTTTTCACTTTCGTTTATTGGCAATTTCTGGTATCCCCACTCCAGCTTTGGCAACATTTAATAACGGAAGTTGAGTGTGTATTTGTGTGTCGCAAACCCAAACTAGCCAACTCATTTTGCTCAATCGACCTTTACGTAATCACAACGAAAAAAAGAAATATGTATTTTGTTTTCTTTCTTTCGAAAAATACTTTAAAAGGTTTGTTGTTGTTGTAGTTATTATCAGTTTTTACTTCATCACAAGCATAGGGTAGGGTAAATTTATACGTAGGTCGCCTTGGAGAGTAAAAACAACAATAACAACAATATCAGCACTCCAGCCAATCAACAAAAGCATCTGCACGATAAGTTTGGCTTTTTTGGTAGACTGGCTTTGAAAGCACTTTCGAGCAATTTTTTCGAATTGTAAAGACGTGTTTCTTTGTTTTGGGCCGCGTCTCTTTTTTTGTTTATTGTTTAAACAAGTTTGGTTGTTTAGCTTGTAGTTCAAGTGAAAGTTTTTTACGTTACTCCGCTAAAGGTGAGCTATGTAATAAGGGTTTCTGTTTGTTTGTGTAAGTGTGAAATATTTCACACAATGACTTTGTTGTTTTGTTTGGTTTCCAAAAAAAATAATGACACTATTTTTGTTGTTGTTTAATTTTGTTAATGACATTTCGGGTGAAATGAACTATTTTGCAATGCAGGATGAACCAATTTCAGGTTTTTAAAAATACCCTACGCCATGGCTTAGTGGGTTTGTTAAGCTTGTTGTTTGGTTAATAACTCCTCAAAATTATCATTTAGGCCGATATTATCCATTTGGTGCACAATAAACCTGAATTCGGATAAAGGTATATAAGGGAGCTATATCCGAATCCGAACCGATCCCGATAAAATTTGGCAAAAGCGTTTCTGGTCTGTATCTACTGTACGAACTTGAGGGACTTAAAATCTCAAATCGGATGAAACATATATATGGGAGCTATAGCTATATCTGAACCGATTTTCATGAAATTTGATGTACTTGCTTCTAGAACTAATTCGATCAGATGTGCAAAAATGCAGGTCGTTTGGAGTAGTATTGGCGATTTACGGCACAATTAAATCGAAATCGGTTGAAAATATATATGAGAGCTATATATAAATTTGAACCGATTCTCACCAATTTCAATAGGGTTCGCCCTTGGTCCAAATAAATTTTGTTTGGAAAATTTTATCTCAATCGGATGATAAATGCGACCAGCATTTTGTTCACAAAAATACATAGATGGACGGATGGGCAGACAGAAGGACTGACATGCATATATCGACTCAGAAAGTGATTCCATAAAGCATAGATGCCCAGTAGTGGCTGATTTCAGCAATTTCATCTCACACGTATTCTTACGCTCTTTTGTTTGATCGCCAATCAACCAATAGGAAAGCAGAAATATGAGTGGGAGAGACAAGCTACACAGGCAGAAATTCTGTGTAATATTTACATTTAATCGTAATCGAGACTGCTGTTAGTGAACACATAAACTGAAAATTATTGCGATATGTCAATGATGTCATTTCAAAAGCATTTTATGCTACAAAATGCTTTTGATGATATGCAATGTGTTATATGTTATAAGACATTTAAAAAAATAAGAAATATAATAAAAAAACATTTTGAAACTGTTCATAAAGACATGAATTGTTTGCAGGGGGAAGAAAAAGAAAAACGATTTAAAATGTATAAGAAACTTTTTATAAAAAAGTTGAAGGAATGGGTAAATCAATATTGAGATAATGATGAAGATATGGTGGAGGAGAATTTAAAAATGGGTTTATCTAACTTAATAAGTTTATATATTATAAAAAAGGGAAGGCCATTTTCAGATGGGCCGTTTGTCAAAAATATGTTGTGTCAAGTTTTTGAAAAACTTAATTTTAACACTAATTTTATTAAAAAATTACCTTTGTCCCGCAATAGTATAACCCGGCGATCCCTGTACATTCATTAATTTTACATTTCCCAGAAAAAGCAAAAAATTACGACACCCGCCACACATGTGCTTTCGTCGCTATCTCGTTGACGACTAAATAAAATGAATAGAAAAATATTTTCTTCCAGTGTTATTTCGTCGCTCTCACCAATACTATTACATTGGGCATCTATGCCATAAAGGTTCTCAAAAGTAAATATGGGTCTATATAGCTTTCTTCTCCATGTTACAAACAAATGCACAAAGACATTATACCCTTACCACTATTTGGTGTAGGGTATAAATATTAAAAGAAGAAAATGGAATTCTCACTCTGTCTCAAATGATCAAATTTTCCAAATGATCTAATTTTTTTGCTCATCACCGGTCCTTTAACCTAACTTTCTCTCATTCGGCTAACTTCAAAGTTTGTTTCCTAAGTCTTTTGATGCACTGCTAACATACTATGCATGTGAAGTACAATAACCTTGCCAGACCAATCGAAATCATGCATATAGGCTGTAAACATTAGAACCGTAAAACACTTACCTTTTCAGCCTAATTATTTAGCCAACACACACACCATCAAGAACCATTTAAATGAATGAATGATTAGATCTGCTGGCCAGACATAATATGACCAAATAACAAGCATGTTTATGTTTAGTTAACAAGGCCACAAATAAGTAACAAAAAAACGTAAAACTTGAAATAACGTGAGCCGTCCACAATCGTTCTGGTGGAGAACCTTAGATTCGAACACAATATTGTGTTGTTGTCTATTTTGCCTCAGAGATAACGGATGAAATGAAAAAGAATGACTAAGGCATCTGATTGTCTAGAATTTGACATGCCTCCGTCCATACATACATACATACATACAAGAAGGCAACAAAGCACGTGAGTAAACTTGCCTTGAGAAAAACAAAAATCACGGTAGTGGCGCTTTTGGTCTACTCTTCTTCTTCTTCTGGGAGAAACCCCAACAGCACAGAATCAAGAATGACGTTTTTTTCTATTTATTTTTGTTGTGGTTCTCTTTTTGATGTGTTTTCTCTGGGTTAATAGCACACTTGTACAATAACATTAGCACATGGTAAAGTAAAATCAACTGGTTTTGACTGTTCGATCGACTCTAGCGGCAATTTGATGACGCAGATAATGACAATTAAATCAAGATGAACATAATGATGTCGTATTTGTCTAACTGAGATAGATTTCATGCATAGAGCTCAGCTCTTGTAAAAGAGATCACCAATTTTGAGATAACAATTCGAACTCAATTGAGAGAATTCCGTGTTGAGAGCAACAAATGTACCATTGAAGAGAAACTCAAAGCAGGCGAAAAAAACGTATATTGAGATATTTTATGGTTTTATGAGCATGAATTTAGAAAACTGTCAAGTTAACAGCTTTCTTTTAGCCACGGTTCATAAACCAACTAACAACATTCACTTGCAGTCAAGACTTGTTTGGGGCACCAACGGAAAGTTGAGGAACGAAAAAATAAAAAAAGAAACGGCGGTGGTGAAAAATAACTACAAAAGAAAAACTTAATGTGGCAAGAAATAGTGAAATTTCCCAACTAAAAATCCATAGAAATTGTTACAGAAAATAGAACTAAAACAATATTTAGTTAAATAAAGTCTGGTGGAAAAGTTAAAAATGTTATGACTGATTTGAACTTGCCAATAGAAGAAGTAACAAGAAGGTGGTAAAAAAATAAATTTGAAAAGAATATTTATTTTTAAAACGAAGTTAATTATTTTTGGTTACTTTAATGAAGACCTTAAGCTCAAAATGACATACTATTGTTTAGTTTAAAAAAAAAATAAATAAAAAAGTGGTTAAAAAATAACCATAAATCGATATTTGTTTACACAATTTTTATACCCTCAGCCATATGACTAGCGAGGGTATATATCATTTGATATGCCCAAAACGTGCCTCATCGAAATAAGGGTTCTAGACCTCAGGTCTCCTTGGAGCATCTTGGATCTAGGTGGTGTCCGTCCGTCAGTCTGGCTGGTGCGCACGATAGCTCTCGAAGGGGTGTATCCGATTTGGTCCAAACTTTGTACATCGTAATATTATTATCAAACATAGATCGAGTTCGGAGATCGACAAAATCGGTTCACTCCTTCTGGTACCTCCCGCACAAAAGGTCGAAATTTTCAAAGAAAATATTTTACTGCACAGAAAGAGAAAACAACATCCAATTTTGCTCCAACTTTGCAAATCCTAATATTTGCATGAATGCTAGCTCAGATGCGAAAATGGTCAATGTCGGTCCACTCCATCTAGTACCTCTCCCACAAAGGGTCAACATTTTGAATAATTATAACTCTTATAAAATGTGATGTATGTGCTCGATTATCTCCAAATTACACAGATCATAATATTTTTATTAACCCAAGGTCTGGTGTGAAGATTGAATATATCGGTCCACACCTTCTGGTACCTCCCCCACAAAAGGGTCAACATTTTGAATATCCCTGAAGGTCATAAAAGGCGATATTAACAGTCAATTCCATTCAGACTTGACACATCTCAATATTCCTATCAACACAAGATCTGTTACAAAGATGATAGAGATCGGACCATTCCTTCTGGTACCTCCCCCACAAAGGGTCAAAGTTTTGAATAACAAAAACCAATATAAAATCCGGTATTTTCATATTTCAGACATCGCATTATTTCTACTACCACAAGATATGCTGTAGAGATGGGATATATCGGTCCTCTCCTTTTGCTAACACAACATCTGTTGTGAAGATGATACATATCTGCGAAACCCTTCTGGTAGCTCACCAATATAGGGTTACAATTTTCAAATGTTTATCTGTCGTAACTTGCGAAACAAGTCAGCAAATCTTTACCACTTGCTATATCTAATTTTTTCTCTCAGTCAGAAACCTGAGATAAGTTTGGAATTTATGATTTTGCAAAAAATTGGTTTTAAATGTTTGATTTTCTAATAATTTTGCTAAAATGGAAAAAATTCGACTCTCCGTTGCGATATACCAAAAAAAAAACATGGAAATTCGAAGTGTTGGTCTATGAATATGCCAGCCATTAAACAACAATTTATGTTCGTTCAGAAGGCCACATGATCGACTCCTGGAGAGACTAAACACAAATTCAAGTCTTGTATCTCAAAAATTAAACGAATGATCATTCACTTTTTAATGAAATTTAATTTAACATAAGGAGTTAGTAAGTGTTAACAAACCGAAGTAAGTAGTTACAGAAGTAGGCAATACATCCATTACCTGGTAATGTGTTTATTTTATGTCAATAAGTCACCACATTTTTACCCACTCAGCGTGGGTAAAAAATTAAATTTTCAAGAGTAAAAGAAAAATTTTAAAAATTCCTTTGACATTTGAATAGAAATTTTGAATATGTTATTAAAATTAAAAATAATAATCATTTAATTTTTTCCTAATAAAATCACAAATTTATTATTAAATTTTCTTTAAATTTTATTTTCTTTGCAGTTGATTCACTTTGGTGTTGGAGTGTTTTCATATATGTTATCCCCCAGACTTGGACGTAACAGTATTTAAATTAAGGATTTCCAAAACTACACAGACACCCTAACACACAACATGGGACAACCACATAGGCGATCGAATTGGCTGGCTTTATTTTGTATAGTTTTAACGTTAAAGGTAAGCTAAACGTTCAAACAATGTTCCATAACTTTTCAGTAAACGAATACAGATGACTCTCCCAAAACAAAACAAAAGTGAAATGATGTTTGTTTAAAAAAAACTTTTTCTTTTTTTCGGAATTATATTAAACAATCGACTAAAAATTGGTAACGGTTTATTGAAAGCTTAACCCAATTCATGTCAAACTAGCAAAAATCTATTCAATCTTTTTTACATATAAATGTAAATAAGATGAAATATTGGGTTTTTTTTTTTTGTGAAATTTCGATAACAAATCAACAAAAAGTTCAATCACAACTGCGCCAACCTTCTCAAATGCGCCAAACAAACGGAACTTGTTCGCCAGACCACACATAAAATATAATTACACTGGATTTTTCTTTACAAAGCTTTTGTGTTTTCAACGCTTGGGAAAAATGAAAGAAAATATTTCCAAAGAGAAACAACAGCAACAGCTTCAAACAACAAATCAAACTAAGGTGTTGTTAGAAATCGAACATTAATGGGATGAGAGTTGTTGTTTTGCATTGGCATATGATGTCTGAGCTGTGAACTAAGCCGAGATGACTGAATGAATGAACGAATGGTTGAGTGACTGAATAAATCCAGACAAAAACAAAACCGAAGAAGATTTCTTGATCGACATTCGACATTGACCGTTACACACTGTTGTTGATGTTTTTGTTCTTTATTGAGTGCTACAGTTTAGTCGGCTAAATTAATACCACTTCCAGATTTGAAGTATGATTCCCCTTGGCATCAACGGGGTTTCAAACTTAAAATTGTTATACTTTTATTGTTGTTATTAAATTATTTTAAAATATATAGCCTAGGAAATATTAGCCCACCAGACATTTGGTAATAATTGTTAATAATTGCTGTAAAAGCCAACAGCTGTGCGATTGAGATTAACCGACCGGTATTTTGATTATTTTAGCGACATCATTAACCCGAATCGTTTCAAATTTCGTATTTAAACTCTGTAATGGATGCTACAGCCTATGCCTCTCAAGTCTTGGATACTACAGCCTATGCCTCTCAAGTCTTCGGCGACATCATTAACCCGAATCGTTTCAAATTTCGTATTTAAACTCTGTAATGGATACTACAGCCTATGCCTCTCAAGTCTTGGATACTACAGCCTATGCCTCTCAAGTCTTCGGAGAGGCCCTATGACAAAAAATTATTTATGCAGGTCCACGTCTACGCATAGCCCCCATATAAGGGTCATCATTTACAGGGTATTTTTCGGGATTCGTTGAAGTTTTTCAAGTTCTTTCCAAATGGTTGAGGGTATTAAAAGTTCAGCTCGGCCGAACTTAGCTCCTTTTTTACTTGTTTTATATGCTTTTAGACAATAGACCTTCAGCATTATATTATACCATCAAATAAATAATGTTTCATAATACAAAATTTCTATTTTTTTAAATTTAGCTGTTTTGCCCAATTATTTTGTCCTATTATTGGAAATGTCTTTTTTCCAGTAAAAACCGATCAGTAAGTTATTTTGGGAGATTTTTTCTTCCGTACGAAAATAGAGAATAAAGTAAAAAGCAGACGTCCGAATTTTTCTCGCGAGTGAAACTACTCGCTAGCAGAAGTGCTCGAAGAGTGCCCGTTTCAGTCTTTTGTTTTAGGTAGGGTCGCTCACGAGTTTCTCCTGTTTGAAAAACAAATTAGCAAAGGCTTTCACATGGGACCGACCATGTGATACCCTACAACACTACAATATGTTGGAAGCCCCTTAATGTCCAAATTCATGTTGGAAGATGTCATTTTTGAAATAATGTCCTAAAGCCCTGTCCAGATGTTACCCTTAGCTTTTTGACCGGGGGTATTTCCAGAATATTTACGCACTCCCTCGTGTTGTTGGGTATTCAAAACTATTTCACACGAAAATTGCGGTCCATTTTACAGCTAAATATAACCCAATGTTCATCCAAAATGTTAGACTTCTGTCCCAATCTTAACCTTCTCCTCATGCAAAAATCTGTGTCCTTTAGTTTTTCATTGTAACCAGTAAAGGGACTGCAAATTCTGAAAAAAAAAATTTTTGGTCCATTTCAACTCATAAATATACATTTTCAAAATAATAGACTCAGACCCTAACCTTGCCTCCATGCAAAATTTAGTGAGGATCGGACGATAGTTGCGGCCAGAATATAATGCCCTCAACACATACTTTTGTAGGGTGTACAAATATTTCAAAATGTACAAATCTATATTGTAGTATGAAATATGAAATAAAATCGCATGCGATAAAAAAACTGACAAAAAATATTCACTTTTTTATTGGCATATTTTGGCGCGATTTTCTTATTTTTTATCCTTTTCTGACAAGAGGCCATTGCAAGTTGGTGAAAATAGTAAAATTGCCCTAAACTATATCCCCATGCTATAATCCGTCGATTGGTCTATATTTACAGCCTGTAGAGCAGCTACGAAATCAGGAATTTGCTGTTTTTTTTTTTTTCATTCCGATCCCTAAATATTTTGAGATCATCTCCAAAAAAAGAATAGGGTTCTATTTTGGTCCACCATCATTTTCAATTTCGTGAGGATCGGCCCATAATTGTGACCTGTAGCTTGGTCACAAATTAACATGGACAGATGGGCGAACATACATAGCTAGAACGACTCAGCTCTGCAAGATAGGAAGATCCATATATAGTTTCCTACTGAACAAATTCCTCTCACTTAAATTCAATAAATCTCAGTAATACAACTGTCACAATATCCCTCTCGATTCGTTCTCTTTGACTTATTTTATCCAATGATACTCAGAATATATTATTATATTATTATGCATCGATGCACAAAAACGTACGTTAGCAACACTGACTATACAAGTATTCTCTTTTCTCACTTTTCGACGCCGATTTTTGATGGTGAATTCTTAATTACGCTCATATACTCTCTTAATTTAGTCATGCAAATCATTGTTGGTGTGAGACTCTCTCGTCCTTAACAATCAATGACAAATGAAAAAAAAGAAAGAAATTTACACTTTATACGATAGCTGACACAGTTTATATCAGATTAACGCCTTAAAATACGTTTAAATCAGCTCCAGCCCGAAAAAGGCACGCTTATCTTCGAGCGAGACTCTCTCCAAACAAAATTGGGAGAAAAAATAAACAGTATTGGGAGTTGAAAATAAACAGTATGGTGCTGTACCGTTCCGAGGTGAAGTGGTACACTAAGATAATATACCGTACCGGAACACAACCCTTAAAAAAATTTTAGTGATGCTGTACCGGAACACAACGAGAATCGTAGTGTACCGCAGTCGGAGCACTAGAAAATCTTAGTGTTCCGCAGCCGGAGCACTACAAAATCGTAGTGTATCACATGACGGAACATTAAAAAAATATTGTACCGGTAGTAGTAGAGAAAAATTAGATGTTCGATTTTTTGGATAATGCTAAAATTATTGATACAATTCAATATTATGAAAATAAAATCTGGATTTATTTTATTTGTCACGTATGTTTAGATTGGTTGCGAAATTGAAAATAGTAGAAAAATATGAGAATAGGTAGAAAGAATATGAAAGGACCAAATCTAAAATGATAATAATTTGTATTTATTTACGCTATTTTTGTGGTACCGAAAAATCAATGAATGTATGGCTGAGTGTTTAAAATCAGTATTTCGTATCGGAGTACATGTAGTCTTATTTATTTTAAAAACAATATTTTTACGATATATGTAAAAATGCCAATGTCCTGTTTTTCAATTCTTATCAAACGTTCAGTAAATAATTACAAAAATGCCGCGACCTAAAAATATTATTTTTTTTAGATATGTTCAATACAAATACATTTATTTATTATTAATGCTATAATACCAAAAAATCAAACATCCCATTTTTGTCCAAATCATAAAAGCACATTTTGTTTAATGTGGTGCATGTGGTACACTACGATTTTTTAGTGCTCCGATTGCGGAACACTACGATTTTTTTGTGCTCCGACTGCGGTACACTACGATCATCGTTGTGTTCCGGTACACTAAACTATCTTTGTGTACTGTTTATTTTCGAACGCTGCATAAAATGAGACTCACTGTCGGACACTGATTTATGGATTAAAATGACCAATTCCATTGTATACATGGAAGATAACTACTCTTTAAATTTGAAATCAAGCGAATATATAGAAGCTATGTAGTCAAATTTGTGTCATGTCAAATCTGGAAATTCTGTTAAATTAAAACATTTCCCTTTTGTTTTTCTAAAACATAAACAAATTATGCCAACATAAATTTATCTTAATTCAATTTTCATTAACGCCAATTTCACTCTCACATTGCGAGTGAAAAAAAACTTATATATTAATAAATTAAAGCTATAAATTAGTTTCATTTATATAAAGATATATTCGTTTCGTTGCTAAAACTTCGATAAAACTTTATATCTCATGCTCCAGCAACTTGCATTAGATCTATATGTAGGTCTTGCTTTACAAATGTACGTGCACACATACATATAAATGTACATGCATATGGATATTTTGTGTGTGTGTGTGTGTGTGTGTGTGTGTGTGTGTGTGTGTATTGAAGTAAATCTTCTTTTATATTTATTTAAGCTGGTGTTTTTTTTTTCTGCCGTATAGCGTGTTTGTGTCTAGCTAAAATGCAGTTATGCTCTGATTTGTACCAGTTTTAACTTTCTTCACTCATTCATTTACGTTCAGCATGAACATTTTCTTTCAATTTCTTTCTATTTTGTTGTTGTTGCTGTTGTTGTTTTTCATCTTTGGTACGCAGCTTAAGCATTTTAAATCGTACACCGAAATAATAGGCATTGTCTGTGGCGTATAAAAAGAATGATGGCCGTATTGACATCGATATGAAAATCTATATATATAAATCTATAGTAATAATATTGTTAATAATAACAATTGTTGGATGTTAGGTCCCTAAAAAAATTCAACTAATTATTTGTGCCTCACATTAAAAAAATCCGATAAAAATCATAGTAATAGAAAACAAATTTAAAAAAAATAAAAACAAATTGCACCAACCGAACAATATTCAATCTATATAAAATCTTTAGATTCATTCAGCTACAAATTAAAAATAATTCAATTTGTAAGAAATTGTACCAAAAATACTGAAACTAAGAGAAAGGTATATTAATTTCATTTTATGTATAACATATCGAAATATTAACCTGGATTTCCGATTACACTGTGCCACATAAAAATAATTACTTGGGAAAACCAGCAGTCATTGGAAAATATGGCCAAGGGCCTTGCAATAACTAAAATCAGGGTGTAACATCATATAACTGTTCTACCAAAAGGTTCGCCTATATACAGGGTGAGATAAAAAAAAACTGCAACAAAGTCAAACGCCATCATTTTTACATTTTTTTCTTTAAATTTCATTGAATGACAGCAAAACATGTGGGAAATAACATCAAATTTTAGAATGAGTTTAGTTTTGTTCGAATTGGTCACCATTGGCACGAAATATGGCCCTCAAACGGCCAATAAAACCGACATACGTTGCCCGAATGTTGCTCTGCGGTATTTTGACCTATTCCCGGCGAAGCGCTTGCTTTAGGTGATCGACACTTTGGCATTTTTTAGTGCCAACCTTGCTTTCCAAAATACTCCAGACACAATAGTCCAACGGATTGGTATCCGGAGATTTTGGTGGCCGTTGTGCGCTGGAAATGAAGCGAGGAACCTCACTTTGTAACCATTCTTGGGTGGTTCGTGCGGTGTGTGATGGTGCTGAGTCCTGTTGCCCAAGGCTTAATTATTCTGATGGCACGGTCGATTAATGCGAGTCGAAAGCGACCATCGGTTGTTATGGCGGCCCACACCATCACCATGGTCGGCGCTTGAGTTGTGGTGGCCAATCGAAGATCCACATTTTCAGCTAACCTCTTTGGCAAGTAAACACCATCATTCTGTTTGTTTACAAACTGCTGGACAACGATTGTTTTCTCATCAGAGAAAACCAAATTCGGCAGTTCACCACTTTCGGCCAAGCGTAGCAACTCTTTAGCTCTTTTGAGTCTATTTTCTTTCTGTCGTGGTGTAAGTCCTTGCATTTTTTGGAATTTAAATGGCTTTACCACGAGCTTTCGGACGAGTGGCTTAGAAATGACAGCAGTCTGAAGTTGGTTGCAGTTTTTTCATCTCACCCTGTATAGTCAAAAATCGATCACCGACGACGATACGTAAACGTACTTTAATAATTGATACTTACATAGTTATTTAAAAAAATATCTGAATTAAAATTGTGTTGTGTTGTTGTGTAATCGTGTCCTTTTGTAAATCGTTTCCTTTTCTGAGAAATTGGGACCGGAGATTAAATATTTTGTTACGAAATTAATTGATTCCAAAATTGTTTTAACCTTTTTGGAAGTTTTGAATATATTCAATCAAATTCCTCATTCACGTGTTCATGGTTTGATCAAAGATTCTTGGCAAAAATGTTACATATTTAAATTATATACACATCTTTGGCATATAAATATCTATATATATATGTGTGTGTGAAATAATACTTACGTATATAACCTCAAAATTCCATATTACATTGAACATTTCCTTGATAGATACAAGAAAACTAAACGTACTCGGAGCAGAAAATTACAAAATATTTAAACACTGGTTCCATAATTTAAAACAATGCGGATGTTATGGCTAAGTGAATTTTTTATTCACTATTGGGGATGGGGGAGAAAACGTCATCACCTTAACACCATTTATTTTTCGTTTTAATAAAATGAAAAACAATTCAGACCGCCAACAGCATGTTACAGCCGCAAGAGATGATGATCGCTTGGTATTACCACAAAATATTACATAATAGCCCATAGCAAGCGTTACGTAAATTTGGCTACACGCAGTGAGACATCGTCTGACAACAAGGGTTGAGATACATACGTTAATATACTTACGGAATGATTTCGAAATCACAGTTTACATTCCGATGAATACAGTTCCAGAGAAATAACAAAAACACATTAATTGCCAACAAATTTGGAATAAGCTTAAAAAAATACACGGGCTCACAACGAAGTGATAAAGACAAAGATGGTGGTGGTGTGGGGAAGCGCAACACTCATGTTTACGTAGTGTCGTACTTCACGCTGACAAAAGAAAACAAAATCAACTCACTTTCAACAACCTTGGTTTGGGATTAATTTTATCACCTCCACATCATCTTCTACTTCTTTTTTAACCCTTTACAATTTTACGCCCAAAATTAATATTTCCTGTTTCTTTTTTCTTTTTGTTTTCTTCGTTTCGTTTCATGTACTTCTGCAGAATGCTTACTGTGAGGGACCTCATGTGGACTCTGCTTCCCTGCCACTTGAACACAGATCGGTATATGGAGCACCACCGCCCTCACCCGTTTATGGATCACCACAAACAGCATTAGCTGCCAGTCCCAGCAATGATATCGCCGACGAAGCCTGGCCGTTGGCCACGACGAACGATAGCCCCCAGATCAAACACTTGCAGGTGCAATGTGAAAAGACCCACATGCGCGTCAATATCGAATTCGATCGACCCTTCTATGGCATGATCTTCTCGAAGGGCTTCTACAGTGATCCCCATTGTGTCCATTTGAAACCGGGCACAGGTCATTTGAGCGCCACATTTGAAATTTTCCTCAACAGCTGCGGCATGACAAGTTCGGCAAATCACAATGCTGCCGGCTATGGAGCACCCACACCATCGGGCAGTTATGTAGAGAACACAATTATCATCCAATACGATCCCTATGTCCAGGAGGTTTGGGATCAGGCCAGAAAATTGCGTTGCACTTGGTATGATTTCTATGAAAAGGCTGTGACCTTCCGACCTTTCCAGGTTGATATGTTGCACGCCGTTACCGCCAACTTCTTGGGTGATAATTTGCAGTGCTGGATGCAAATCCAGGTTGGTAAGGGACCTTGGGCTTCGGAAGTGTCAGGTATTGTTAAGATTGGTCAGACCATGACCATGGTGTTGGCCATCAAGGACGATGAGAACAAGTTCGATATGTTGGTACGCAACTGTGTGGCTCATGATGGCAAACGTGCACCCATTCAACTGGTAGATCAAAATGGCTGTGTTGTCAGACCAAAGATTATGAGCAAATTCCAGAAGATCAAGAACTTCGGACCATCGGCATCAGTTGTTAGCTTTGCTTACTTCCAGGCCTTCAAATTCCCCGACTCCATGAATGTCCACTTCCAATGTGTCATACAGGTGTGTCGCTACAACTGCCCTGAACCCAAGTGCGGACCTAGTTTGGCCGGCGGTGAGTATGGTGTACCACAAATTGGTGGTAATGCCCTCTCCTCCGAGTACGGACCACCAGAGCCCTATGAACGTGGAGACTTTGGTCTTGGCGGTTTGCCACCAGCAGCCTATCCCGATCCCAGACATCAAGCCGGTGATTCGACCGGTGCCTATTCCGAAAATCAACCAGATGTTGTACCCTCACCCCAGGCCCAAACCGCCGGCATTGCTGATTCAGGTCCAGCTAGCTCTCAGGCCCCCGCCCAAAATCCCAATGATTTGCACATGCCTCCACCACCATTGCCCGGCCAACCAGGCCAATACAGTACCGTTAAGCGCAAGGACGACATGGAAGGTGGAAATTTGGTATCGCTGGGTGGCCGTCCTCGCTCCGTTGAAGGACTTGATGATTTACGTGGTGTCCGCAGGCGCCGTGATACCATTGACGTTGTGGTCAAGCCAAGAATCTACAAACGTGATGCCCAAGAAATGACCGATGTCAACACCAGCCGCATCATTCAAGTGGTTGCCCCCGGTGATGTGAACTTTGCCCTCAACAGCAATGCCAACAACGAAACAGTGGTCATACAATCAGCACGCAATGCTGATCCAGAAACCATCTGTATGTCGGTGCCCAGCTTTGTAGGCGGTCTGGTTATGCTCCTACTTGTTTTGGCTGTTGCCTCCCTAGTCGCTGCTTTCCTCTTTGTTCGTGTCCGACATTTCGATCGCAAAGGAGCACCCATGGGTTATCACAATTAAGTTGTTATTGTTAGTTGGGCCCAACAAACTAGGCCCACGCCGCCTAACTTCCACATAGACTTCTCAAGCTTCTCACCCAATGCGAAATCCCCATTGTTACTGCTGGTTGCGACGACATCTCTTTACAAAAACATCCATTACCTCTCATCGATAGAAACAACAAATTCAACAAATCATGATATAAACAAAAGAAAGAAAGATAGAAAAAAACCAACAACAACAAACCATAAAAAGGATTCTCTTATTATTATTTATGTATGTGTGTAATTTATTTATTAATTAATTTATTTATTATTTTTGTATTATTTATTTCCGTTCTAAATGCAAAAACAAAAACAAATGGACTTTTTTGTATTTATTTAATTAAGTTTCGAAAAACTAACGAATAAAAAAACAAAACAACACGAAATGAAAAAAATCACAAAATGTGTTTTAATTTAATCGAAATTAAATTATTGAAATAAGCGCTGCAAAAAAAAATGCCTTATAGGACCATATTAAGCCTCCTACCTTAAGACAATGTTGTGTGAACAGATCATACAGAAAGTCCATGATTAGTTTTCAAAATTAAACATTTTGTTGCGAAATAAATTGAAAGATTTCGGAGAAACCAAGCAAATAATGTGATTTTTATACCTTACAACGCCATGTATGTCCGCCCGTCCGTCTGTCCATGCTAATTCGGTCGCAATTATGGGCCGATCCTCACGAAATTGAAAGTGGAGGTGGGGTTAGGGTCAGAATATAACCCTGTTGTTTTTGGAGATGATTGAAAAATATTTAGGGGTTGATATGGATCAAAAATTTTGCAGTTGCTCTATAGGTCACAATTATGAACCAATCGAAGCTGACAGGTGATATTCCAGTGACAGCTCATTATATTATTTACAAGCATACAAAAGCATTTTGGTGAGAATTTTCCAGAAAAAAAGTTATTCGTGATGGAATTGGAGCGTGATAGTGTGATTTCTTTATATTTGGCTGGAAAGCAACAACTGGCTATCGTTAGAGCACTCCAGCATTTAAATGTGGAGGCCAACTGAAACTATGCACCACCAGAACTCAAGCGCCGGCCATTGGGATGGTGTGGGCAGCCATAACAGCCGATGTCCGCTCTAGGCTCGTATTAATCGACCGTGGCATCAGAATAAATGCCGAATATTATCGCGAAAATATTCTGGCCGCAGACCTTGGATATTTCAAAAGGACTCAGCTAGCGCCACTCAAGAATCGTTACAAAATGAGGTTCCTCGCTTCATTTCCAGGACTCACCAAGCGCCACTCAAGAATGGTTACAAAATGAGGTTCCTCGCTTCATTTCCAGCGCACAATGGCCACCAAAATCTCCGGATATCAATCCCTTGGACTATTGTGTCTGAAGTATTTTGAAAAGCAAGGTTGGCACTAAAAAATAGCAAAGTGTTGATCACCTCAAGCAATCGCTTCGCCGGGAATGATCCAAAATACCGCAGAGCAACATTCGGGCAGCGTGTGACGGTTTCATTGGCCGTTTGAAGGCCATAATTCGTGCCAGAGGTGACCAATTCGAACAAATCTAAACTTATTCTAAAATTTGATGCTATTTCCGACATTTTTTGATTTCATTCAATAAAATTTAAAAAAAAATGTAAAAATTATGGCGTTTGACTTTGTTGCAGTTTTTTTATCTCGCCCTGTATTTAGTCCCAGCCCAATCACAAATACATTAAAAGGTCACTTCTGACCATTAAAGTGATGCTGATAGCCAAGAAATCGGATATTTAGCAAAATAGGTACAATATATATGTAAAAGAATAGATCTTATTTATTCTGCTTATATGTCAAGAACCGCTGGGCCTATTTTCACAATTCCTTTCAATTCGGAATGGTCTCTTGCCAGAAAAGTATAAAATCGCAGAAAAATATACCAATAAAAATGAATATCTTTTGTTCCATTTTTTCAATTTTTGTCATATTTTTTATAATCTATCGTATAGACCACGATCTATCTACAGCTTATTCCCATAATTGTTGTTTTTATTATTACTTATTGGTGATATGGTCAAATGGCAATGTTTACCAGGGGGTAAGATATAGAATACCAGGTTTCGGAAAGAGCCACCAATTCTCATCAATTTCCTTGATTTTTGTCTGGGGGTATTATCCCCTGGAGTAATTTCAAAATAACTCCTTTGACGATAACTCCTTTTAGTCAAGTGATGAGATCGTAAGCTCAATAGAAGAGTAATCAAAAATTGAATTACCCCCTGGTAAACATTATCATTTCTCCACTAAAAATAAACATTGTTTTTATAAAAACAAAAAATTTGTGATTAAACCTAACTATTTGGCAACAAAAAAAAATTAAAATAAACAAAACCATTTGTTACATATTTAAAAACCTATTTGACACAATAAAGCTCTAGTACAGAGTGGAATTTTTCGTTATATTAATGTCTATACGACGTGGACCTGCATATGCAACTTTTGTCATAAACCAATACAATACAATATTCAAATGCGACACTTGAATAAAAAAATCAGTAAAATCATCAAAATACCGAATATAGGGAGGTACCGTTATATTGGAGTTATACGAAGACCTGGACCTGCACAGACAATTTTCTGTCATAGGCTGTAGCATGCATTACGAACTTCAAACACCAAATTTGAAACAATTTCGGTGAATAATGTCGCTAAAATCATCAAAGTACCGAATATTGGGAAGACGTGGACCTGCACAGACAATTTTCTGTCATAGACTGTAGTATGCGTTATGAACTTCAAATACCAAATTTGAAACAAATCCGGTGAATAATGTCGCTAGAATCATCACAATACCGAATATCGGGAGGTACCGTTATATGAGGGGTGAGTCGTGGACCTGCACAGACAATTCTGTCATAGGCTGTAGTACCCATTATGAATTTTAAATACCAAATTTGAAACATTCCCGGTGAATAATGTCGTTTAAATCACCAAAATACCGAAAAAATGGAGGTACCATTATATGGGGGCTATACCAAAACGTGGACCTACATGACCCATTTTCAATACCAAAAGTCCTGCAGACATAATACACATTTGAGTAAAATTTTATCAACCTACTTCATTTCGTTCGGAAGCTAGAGTGATTTCTGATCAGGAATACACTTTGTTGGGTCTAACATGTATATTTCGAGGTGTTACAAACGGAATGACAAACTGAATATACCCTCCTACTATGGAGGTATGAAATGGTATTTGGTACAGAAAAATAAGTATGCATTTTGAAATGTTAATTAACGTTTTAATTATTTAGGAACAAGCACAGGAATTTATTTATAAGTTGAAACAAAACTTGTTATTAGAATGCTGGCATTACCCTGGGTTAGGACAAGGGGTGAGAAGCTTCCTCCGGGTTATTTTTCAGTATTGTGTCCATTACTTTGCGTCTTGATTTATTTATTTATTTGCACTATGACAAGTATACAAAGCCTTTAGGCCAATTAAAGCGAAACTACAGAAACTATCAAAACTCTCGGCATTGTGCAAAAATGGGCAAAATTGATTTTCGCACAAAAAATATTAAACATGACATTTTTACAATTTCCACTTCTACACTGTTTCCTACTTATAAAGTTTGTTTTGATTAATTTCATTCCTCTAATGATGGCATATTTACAATTAATAATTATTTTTCGTAATTCACCAGATCGATTGGAATCTGATGAACGTAAAACAAAAATGATCGAAAATACATTCCGGAATTAAAACGATTCAGAATTGAATATGTGACATGTCTGTTAAAATAGATAGCATGGTCGAATCAGAAAGGTAATAATGCATTCATTGTGGAGGATAAAAATTGGTGGTGAAATTTTAATATAAATGAAAAATGTGCGTCTTTCTCTTTTGAGACCAGCTTAATGATCTGAAATATGCAAAAGGAAACCATTGAGACACAATCACATGCTCACCACTTTGTAACTATAATAAATGTCCTTGTTTTGAAAAGTAAAAGTTTAATGCTAGCCTTTCAAGAGAAAATTACTCTCAATTTGATAAGTACATATTGAAGTACTGTGATTTTTGAAGTGTTTTAGAAGATTTTTCATTATAGCTGTAGAATATAAAGTATTCATCTTTTTGTCGCATTATCAATTTCAAAAAGAATTGAATTTACCAAAACCACTCACAACTATCCTTAACAGTTCACATTATTTTTTAATCAAATTTACGATATTGTTTCCTGAATGTGAATTGTGTAGTACAATACATATGTACATATTAGAGTAAGTCAACAGCAAATTTTAAAAATCGCCAAGTCATATTGCTATTGAACTGATAACAAATTTTGTCTATAGTCATTCTAATAATGTTATCTTCATATGTTTGCCGTCACCATCATTAAGTACTACTCTACGTGGGGGATTCATTGAGCTGTAATAAATAAATCTATCTTCATTAATATATAGAATATTTACTGTATATTTTTATAAAAAATAGTTTCTATTGCAACAACTTTAAAATTACATAAAATACCATTGATACTAAATCATTATTTGTTTAATTTCCTATTTTAGTGTTTTACAATGTAATTTTCTACACAACTGGCATTAGATTAGAAGGGAAGTAGTTGTCCACAAGCACTGTCTGAAGCTTAAGCTTTAAAGCCAGCAGTTACGCCGCTCTAGCATCGTTGATTGTGGCTGGGACATGGACTTCCAGTCCATCCATATCTTTGGATAAAGTTATTTGACATCCCAAACGTGATGTGTCTGTTAAATCGTAGGCTAAATCTAACATGTCTAATTCTTCGTCACTGGGTTTTTCTGGCAATTTATTGTAATCATCTGGTTTGAATATCAAATGGCAAGTGGAGCAAGTAAGAGTGCCCTCGCAGGCCCCAAAACCGTCCAGATCAATTTCATTGTTTACTACGACATCCAAAAGAGAATCGCCCACTTTGCCTTTAGTTTCTATTCTCTCACCATTTGCCCTGATAAATGTCACCTTTACTCTAATGTACACAAAAAATAGAAAGTTTAATGATTATTCTTAATTAAGTAAATCACACTCCACGCTTACTCTTGGCTCAAAGAAACTCCCAGTGTAAATCTCCGTGTTTGTTTTAGTTGCGATTTAGAGGTTGTTATCATTTGACGACGAAGCAGATTACTTGTACAACTTAAAACATTTCTGAACGCCATCGTTGTATTGTTGTGTTAAGGGAATATTTGGGCTGAGGGAATACTATTACCTAATAATACAGGTACTTTCACACGACAATGATGAGGTTTTCCAACTAGCTTGCTTGTCCCATTCTACAATTAAGCTGTCAAATGTAGGTTTACCTAGGTCGGCGATAGCCTAATCATTTTAATGTTGTGTATTAGGGCTGTTCGGCTAGTTTAAAAACAAATACCTTGATATGTCTCATGTGAACACAAGTGGCTCAGAAGCCAACCGAAATTACAAGTTGTACCATGGTACAATAAAATCAAGGTAGGGTTATGTTACCATATGAATTTAATTTTTTTCTTTTCTTTATTTTTTTTTTCAACTTTATTTGTTTATGTGTGTGTATTCTTTTCAATAATAAAAAAACCAAACAAGTTGTTGCATTGATTTTAAATCAATAATTGAAAATCACCAAAACTGAATGAAATTTCAAAATTTTTTTTGAAAACTATGTTCTATATATCTCTAAAGGTTTATTCCGCTACAAAAACTGTAGATTTTGCCGAAGCCGTGGTAGAAGAAGGTAGATGGATCAACGCTTGGGAACATTGAAAGTTGTTAAAATGTTTTAACCATAATAAGTAGATTTTTATAAGTTTTCCTACAAAACACAAATAAAGGGTTGTTATGACATGGATTTTCAAAAATTTTTACAAATTTCAATAATTTCTCATTCAATACTTTCAATTCCAAAATTGGTTTGACAATTCATTGTTTCAGTATTTCCCGGTCCCGTTTGTTTTGAGCTAAATGAAATTATGGTTTTAGCATCGGATTAGTTTTTGACGTGTCTTCTGTTTTTTGAGAAATTTTAGTACTAGTTGTGCATTTTACAATTGTAACTAATATTTTCATGCCCATATTTCGTCAAAATATTTGTGTTGAAGAACAATTTTTTGAATAAAAATTTGTAATAATTGTAAAAAAAAATCATGTAATAACAACCTCCGATTGGCGTCGCATAGGAAAATATATACAAATTTACTTATTTTTGAAGAAACATTTAAAAGATGTTGGCATATCAATGTTCCCAAGTGTTGATGCATCTACCTTTATTCTTCTACCATGCTCATTTCAAGTAATAATCTCCACATCCATGGTACAATAAGGAGGTATAACATCTTCGTAAGACTATAGAAATACAGCCCTGAGGCTATGCCCGCTTCCTGTCAGATTCATTGAAAATTATATACAAGTTGATTTAATTTCTTTCAAATTTGTCCTAATTTTTAAAATCAGTTAAAAGCTCTAAAATTTAATGAAATGTCTGGATTTTCTCTCAAAAATATGATCCAAACTGTTCAATCTTTTAATGTCATGGCTAAACTACTTAATAACTTTAATACGCGAGCCCATGGTAGAAGAATACAGGAGTCGCATCGACACAGTTGCTGGGACAATGAACTGTCAAACCCATTTTGATATTGAAAATCGTGAATGGAAAATTATTGAAATTTGTAAAAATTGTTAAAAAACACATATCATTACAACCTCCGATTTGCTTCGTATAAGAAAACATATAAAAATCGACTTATTTTTGACAAAAGACTTAAAAAAAGACTATATTATTCTAACATGCGCGAGCCGCAATTTACGTGTTATTCAATCATTGGTTTTGAAAATATTTTGTTTTCACTTTAAAAACCAATAAATACATACACAAAATTAGCAGAAGTCGGGCACACTTAGGAAAAAAGTTTACCTTGAAATCCGAAAACAGTTTTCCATCACTGATTTATTTGTGGAACAGATTTGTTAGTAAACAGATTCACAATAAGATGGTATATAATTAAAAAAAATTGTTGCAGATCCTGGATATGAGCAATTCATGATAGAAGAATACTGGTGGGTGCATCAACGCTTGGGAACATTGATATGTCAACAGTTTTAAATATTTTATCAAAAATAAGTATATTTTTAAATGTTTTCTTATACGACGAAAATCGATGGTTTGTATAATATGAAATTTTCAACAATTTTTACATATTTCAATAATTTTCATTCAACATTTTCAATTCAAAA
This sequence comes from Musca domestica, assembly GCF_030504385.1. Classification (NCBI taxonomy): domain Eukaryota; kingdom Metazoa; phylum Arthropoda; class Insecta; order Diptera; family Muscidae; genus Musca; species Musca domestica. The sequence continues at coordinate 4,892,809 of NW_026712296.1, read as the reverse complement.
ATCGTGTTGACAGTTCATTGTCCCAGCAGCTGTGTCGATGAGACTATCTTCATTCTTCTACCATGTGAGCAATTTCTGTTTGTGTCATGAATGGGTGGAAAATTTGACAACATATGCTCACATCATGGTAGAAGAATATAGGTAGACGCATCGACACAGCTGCTGAGACAATGAACTGTCAAACCAATTTTGGAATTGAAAATGTTGAATGAAAAATTATTTAAATTTGTAGGAAATGTTGAAAAACGCGAATTAAGATAACCACAGAATGACGTCATATAAGAAAACATATAAAAATCTACTTATATTTTAAAAAACATTTGACATTTTTTGGCATATCAATGTTCCGCAGCGTTGATGCGTCTGCTTGTATTTTTCTACCATGGCTCACATTAACAATAGCTCGTCTGACCGCAGTTTTAAAACTACCGGGAGGTGTTAATGAACCTAGTTCAGTCGCTCTTCCCGATGAATCGTTGAATTGAACTTCGTTGGTCAACTACCCAACACCACATTCGATTATTGTTTACATTTCAAGCATGGAAAAACTTTGGAACGATTTTGAATTAAAGAAACCACCATTTCTAACACTCCCATCGACAAAAACGTCTTTTGGTAAATAAGTTTATATCCGAAAGGAATTGCATAAAAATCACTCATCGCGAATAATTTTTTTTCCAGTGGTTCAACTCCATGCTTTAATAGAAACCTTTTTTAGCAAACATACTACACATGAGGAGGCATTCAACGAAACAGCCGCTCTCTTGGGGAGGCTGATGGCACGGCGTAAAAATTCCTTTAATAAAATGAAAGGATTCAAAGATATGTGTAAAATAAATACCGCACTATGCCGTCTCTTAAGATTGGATTTTAAAAGAGATTTAGAAGGTTTTAGAAGTGCATTACCTGATGTGGCCTATGAGGAAGGCACCTTGGCGCACTTACCCACGAGAGATACTTTCGATTTTTTGCTTGCACGTCTCGTTGCCGTCTGCGAACTCCACAAACGTATTGTTGAGTGTTGTGTTCAAGCTGCAGAATATTTCACAAGTCAATTGAAAATTCATTTCTTCTTCGAAACGTGTACTCTTTTGTTGGCTGTAATAGCCAAAATTCACGCTTTAAGTATAAAACGAGGAAATCTGGCCATACATTTATATAATAATTTACAACAATATCGAGAGAAATTACCTTTTAATGACAAGTCAAAGTTCCTTGAGATGTCTACTGCACTGCCATTGAAAATGGAAACAATGAAAAAAAGGCCACTCACAGTGGAGAAAACTGAAGAAAAAGTTAATGGCAAAGATGTAGATGAATCGACAGTCAAGCAGATCTTGGAAAATGAACTACAAAATACACTAATAACTCCGGTTAAAGCAAAAAAACTGAAAAAGGCTGACCTGGGGAAAATTGTCGAACGTTCAGAACTTAAAGATAATAGAACAAAATTTAGTATAGAAGACTTACAGAACGTCGAAGAAGTTCAAAAATTTATTACCTTGGAAACCAAAGAGAGATCATTAAATATGAAATCATGCGTAACTAGGAATGTGCTTAGTCATGAATGGAGTGGTGCAACAAAGCTATTTGATCGCAAAGTAAAATCTGGCGAAGAAAAGAAGGCAATAAATATTTTCAAGAAATTTATAAGTTCCAAAATATGATCTTCAAAGTCAATACTTGCCTCAGACAAAACCCATAATTTTTTTTCTTTAAATTGCAATTAATGCCCTTCTGAAAATGAAATTAAATAAAAATTCACGTCATTAATTTGTTCAAATATGAACGAAGAAAGGGGAGTATTTCTAATCAAATATTCATGATCAATATATGACATAATAGTACAGAATACATTAAGTGTAAATAAGTAATTGGAAAAATAATTATGCGTAGTTTTCTTCTTTTCAATCGTAGACGATCACACTCTGTTTCGAAATCAACGAATATGTAATTGTATTGAAGTTGTTTGAGACGGAGGTTGGTATTTCTAAAAAAAAAAATATTGAAACAGTCGAAAAATAAGAATATATTAGAATGTTAGCCTACCTTCACAAAGGTCTTGAAATTCCTAAAGGTGCCATTTAAACTCGCCGTTGTATCATTGCTGCCTCTATATCTATAGTGTGAACGTTCATTCATCTTGGTATTATTATGCAAAGATATTTCCTGTATTTCAATGGCATTTTTCATGTTTTCCAGCCACTTGCGGTGATCCTCTGTAATAGAGTCTTCATCATCGTTTCCATTAATTTCCTGTTTGATCTTGACTTCATCATCTTCATCCTCGTTCTTTCCTTCAAATTCACCATTAACATTTTCGTTTTTAACATCAGCAGGTTCTGGTTTAATAGTAACACCATTTTCATTCTTAATTTTAATTTTTCCCAACGAACCGGATATCCAATCTATGGCAGAAATTGTACGTGGTAAAACTTTCGGTTTGGGCACTTGTATCATGGAATAATTCTTCGGTTTTGGTTTTTCAATGACCACAAACTTTTGTGTGGACACCATCACCTCAGAACTGTCTTCATTTTGATCGTTCTCCGTGCTGCCTTCTTGGTCATTTTTATTCGAGTCCTTAAATGCAAACAAGTCGTCATCGGCTTCATCGCCTGCTGTTCGTTTTTTCTTGCTTGTTTGTGTATCACCGAAGCAGAAAAGATCATCTCCGTCACCTTCCTCGCCGTCTTCTTCACCCAGCACTTGGATGTGGGGACGTTTCCGATTCGTGTTGTTTGTGGCATTTCCATCATCGTTACGCAAAGGCGATGAGGGTTTCATTATTTTACTATCTGTTTCAGAGTTGTCATTGTAACAGGCAAACATACTGCGTTTAATGGGTCGAGCTCCCTTAGCAACAGCCTGCTGCTGCTCTTCGTTGGAAACATTCGAGGGTTCTTCTCCTTCAGCATTTCTGTTACACGACTTTTTCGGAAAGTGAAACAGTTCCTCATCATCGCTATCTTGCGAGTCTGCACTCAGTACATTGATGTGTTTTCGTTTCTTGGGTTGCTCCACTGGTGTTTCGGATATGTACATGTTGGGCATAGTTTCCTGCATGTCCTCCGAGTCATTTGGAGGGGCCATGTCATAAGGCGTTGAAGTCACCAATTTCACATTGGTTTCTGGTATTCCAAAACCTTGCGATTGTGTGTTCACATCGCCACTCAAATCTAGAGATCTAGCCGTATTTGGAATACTTTCTGGTATTTTGTACAATGGATTGCAGTTTTCCTGTGTTGAGCATTTAATTATGGCTAAACCGATTTCGTATTCGGGTATAATGCGTCTGGAATGGTTTTCAAGTATTTCTAGAAACACAAAAAGTTTACAAAGAGGCGTGCATATTTGATCAGATTGCTGTAGTTTACTTACCGGTAATTCCTTGAATTGTTTGCGAACTTTGTGATTGTGTGGATGGTATGTGCTGAATGACAACAACGTTATTCTTTATTAGAAAGCTTTTCTGTACTCCGGATGTTATGTCTTTGCATGCACCTCCAGCAGCTCTAACAATCGGTCCATAGGTATCGTAATGCTTGCGACACAGGAATATGAATGTCATTCCATTGAAAATTAAACGTCTCTGAGGCTTCGGTCTTACGTCGACATCAGCCTCGTCGAACGGTGGACGATACAATTCCGGCTTGGGTAGTTGTGATTGCCGCTGAGCCACGGCTTTAGCCAAATCTTCCCAGTACTTGGTGGTCACAATGTGAGTTTGATCTATCAATGCATGCAGCAGTTTCACCGTAACGCTGGGGGTATTCATGGTTAAATGTGTACAGCATGGCGACCATTGATTCAGAATTTTTCCACTAATAGCTTTAAGGTTTTTGGTAACTTGAGTCACATCGTCTGCACTCAAGGCAGATGTGATTGTTATTACGTTTAACTGTTGAATTTTCCATATATTTTGCAGACGACCAAATCTAACGATATCGTTATTTTTCAAACGAGTTTTTTGCCCCTTCACCAGAGGTACATTCTTTTCGATGTCCTTATTGATAAATGTCCCATACTTAGAGCCCATATCTTCCAATTCGACATAGGTTTCATTTTCGGTCTCTGTTACATGGAATACAGCATGTGAACGACTGACACAATTATCATTCTGTAATTCCAAGTCAGTGCCCACGCGACCTACAGTGTATTTCGGTTTATCATTGGATAGATAGAATCTTTCACCTATTCAAAATATTAAGAAGGATATCCGAGTTAGTACGACGTTTCACTGGCTGGAAATTCACAAGCGATCTTCTCAATGATCGTAAACATGTATATTTATATATTTCATTAATAAATAGAAAGAAAGAAATATTAATATGAGGCTCAGACAAAATCAGAAAAAATGTGCGGTTTCCCATTATAATCATGGTGTCACAAGTTGTCTATCCGTACAGTAAGCTTTAACACGATGGTCGGCTCACCGAATTGGAGCTGCACGAGTTTTAGACTTTTTCTATTACTTTCTATAGGTCTTTGTTTTCTACCGCTTAATAAGAAAGACACACATTCTTTTATATTAAGAATTAAATAAATACTATAACCTAATTTCTTTTCTAGGAGCTATAGCGGAAAGTACAGCTTATATATTGATCCAACTAGGGTGCCTTTACATCCACCACTTGTGCAAAACTGTAGCATATTTTAAACTGCGATAAACCTATGTAGATAGATATACATTTAGTTAAAGTATGGGGGTATAAAAGTGCCAAGGTAAAATACAGCTAAAAATTGCAATTCTGAAATAATACTAATAATTACATATAATTTGCAGAACATAGCATTTACACGAAGTCATGTTGTTACCGGCAAAACATAAATGTTTCCCTCCTCATAAACTTCCTATCTTTGGGTGCATGCAGAAATAATAATAATAATAATATGGCTCCAACGAAAATTAAAAGAACTTGCAAAATTTTAGCGGGACTCCAAGCATATATACATGTAAACAAACATACCTATGCCTATACATCCTGATTCACATCAATATTATAACATAATTTAAACATTCATATAGTATATAGAATGGAGTAATGAAAAACTCCTATTTACATTATTCTTATCATCTTTTACAATAGCTCCACAACTCCAGACATGATTCACTTTGATTTTAATGCTTACAGTTGACGTTATTTTCTGTATATGTATATATGCAGCCCCAGCCAGTGGTCATTGGATGCACCAAATTACATACAATTGAACTAAAAGCCTTTCAAAAACCAAACATTTCGCTCCACATCAACTTACCGCTTGTTGTATGTGTCATAAACCACATTTTAATACGAAAATTTAATTATTTTGACGGAAAAAAACTATTTCAGTTGGAATCAATATTAAATATTTGACCCAGCGAGAAATAAATACGCGATAAAAACAAAGCGACTATATTTCGGCGTTGCCACCTGTTTACATTCGGGCCAAGCATACTACACAATAATACAACACTTAGTATACAAAAGACTTTGTAAATACCATGGTAGAAGAATATAGGTAGACGCGTCGACACATCTGCTGGGACAATGAACTGTCAAACCAATTTTGGAATTGAAAATGTTGAATGAAAAATTATTTATATGTGTAAAAATTGTTGAAAACGCAAATTATAATAGCCTCCGTATGACGTAGTATAAAAAAACATATAAAAATCCACTTATATTTGAAAAAAACATTTAAAATTTTTTGACATATCAATGCTCCCAAGCGTTGATGCATCTACCTGTATTCTTCTGCCATGGTAAATACACTACACAAAAAATACGTTAGCCTTCACAATTGCATTATCAGTTTGTTTACACAAAACAATTTTTCCTAATTAGAAGAAGAATCAAGAAGTTATATGCTCTCTACTAGAACCCGCACGAATCTACTAGTTTTGCCATTTTTCCCGGCTTAACTCTAGCTTAGTGAAAACCCTTCGATTTCTTCGAATTTTTTTTCCAGAGGTAGGTATTTATACCCTGATTCCGGGAAACTTTTTTTCTTGGGAGACGGACCCGGGAACCCAAAGTCCGGGTTCAAGACCCCGACTAGACCCAGATCCAATTACCCGATATAGACAATATAGGTATCGTTGGAAAGCTTATGAAAATACCAGGGGGTGATGGAGTAAGTAGTCATCGTTCTGAACTTTTAAGGGCTAAGTACATAAGAAGCTTGAAGTCATGGCTAGGCATATTTTGTGACATTTCACAAAGGGATTACAGAGCCGCACTAAAATCCAGCCGTCGTTTTCCATTATAATTTGACATTAATATGCTTAGCCATGACTTCAAGCTTCTTATGTTCTTAGCCCTTTAGTCAATTTATCAATTTTTTGTAAACGGATTTTTTATAAAACCCCCAAAAAGTCAAAAAAGGGCCCATTATAGGGGTCAACAAAATTGATGCCAAATTATAGCTGACACAACGATGGCGACATTTTGTATTGAACACATAATTTTAATGAACTGGTTAGAATCGGGTTATGCGGATGGAAAGACCATATCTTTGGACTCAGTATAGGTATTAGCACAAATTGTAGCACTTTGGAAAGTTTTGTTGACCCCCATAATGGGCCGTTTTTTTGACTTTTTGGGGGTTTTATAAAAAATCCGGGTAATAAGATTTCCAACGATACGTATATTTTCTATATCGGGTAATTGGATCCGGGTCTTGAACCCGGTCTTTGGAGTCAAAAATCAGGGATCCCGGGTCCGTCCCCCAAGAAAAAATAGTTTCCCGGGATCAGAGTAAAAATACCTACCACTGGAAAAAATTTCGAAAAAATCGAAGAGCACACATTAGTTGAACAGGAATTTAAAATCGACTATGAATAGTCGAGTACTCGATTTTCACCTAACTCCATAGTCGAGTTCGAGTTTCAGAACTTTGAGTACTGATGGTCGATTATTCGATTAATCGGAAGTCGACCTTCATATCCCTAGTTTTGCAGTGGTATCGTTTGTGAAGATTTAGTGTTCTTACAGATCCCTTTTATTTAGTTTTCTGATTTCGTTGTGCGGTGGTTTCGTTTCTTAAAAAGGAGAGAAAGAATTATTAAAAACCAGGATGTCGGCTTCTATAGAAATACCTCTTCGTGATACGGATGAGGTTAGTGTGCTTCGGTGTAGTATTGTTTATTCCAATTAATTCGAATTTTTCATGTTAGGTTATAGAGGTGCATCCCGACCAATTGCCAGAATGTGAGGAAGTTTTGAGCATTTTGCGGCAAGAGCATTCGCAGCTGAATACCTGGGTCAATGTGGCGGTATGTGAATCCATGTTTATTATACTCCATTTGTGATAATTGGTCTTATTTTTCGCGTATTTAGCTTGCTTATTACAAGCAAAACAAAACAGATGACTTCGTTCGCCTACTCGAAACGGCTCGGAATGAGGCCAATACGGAGTATCGGGAAATGGAAAAAGACAAAATGCGTTGCTATGATATGCTGGCCGCGCACTATGTTCATGAGGCGAACCGGGAAAAATCAAAGGACAAGAAGCGCGAACTGTTTATGAAGGCCACCAATCTGTACACAGCTGCTGATAAAATCATTATGTATGACCAAAATCACTTGTTGGGTAGAGCATATTTTTGCCTGCTGGAAGGCGACAAAATGGATCAAGCCGATGCTCAGTTCAATTTCGTCTTAAATCAATCGCCCTCGAATATTCCCTCGCTTTTAGGCAAGGCCTGCATTGCCTTTAACAAAAAGGACTATCGCGGTGCTTTAGCCTTCTACAAGAAAGCCCTGCGAACGAATCCCAATTGTCCGGCCAATGTGCGCATGGGTATGGGTCATTGCTTTCTTAAGATGAACAATCCTGAAAAGGCCAAATTGGCGTTTCAACGTGCCCTTGAATTGGACTCTAATTGTGTGGGTGCCTTAATTGGTCTAGCCATACTTAAGCTGAATTTGCATGAGCCTGAATCAAATAAAATGGGTGTGCAAATGTTGTCGAAGGCTTATACCATTGATTCGACAAGTCCTATGGTTCTTAATCATCTGGCTAATCACTTTTTCTTCAAGAAGGACTATCAAAAAGTACAACATTTAGCTTTGCATGCCTTTCACAATACCGAAAATGAAGCAATGCGAGCTGAAAGTTGCTACCAATTGGCAAGAAGTTTTCACGCTCAAAATGACTATGATCAAGCATTTCAATATTATTATCAGTCAACACAAATAGCTCCGGCAAACTTTGTGCTTCCACATTATGGTCTTGGTCAGATGTACATATATCGGGGAGATACGGAGAATGTAAGATATTCAATTACTTATTCATTTAATATGTACAAACATTTATAATTACTTTCATTTTAGGCCGCACAATGTTTCGAAAAAGTTCTCAAGATACAGCCGGGAAATTATGAAACCATGAAAATTTTAGGTTCCCTCTATGCCACATCCAGTTCGCAGACAAAACGTGACATGGCCAAGGCACATTTGAAAAAGGTCACCGAACAATTCCCTGATGATGTAGAAGCTTGGATTGAATTGGCTCAAATTTTGGAGCAAAACGATTTACAAGCCTCATTGGCAGCCTATGGCACAGCATCTTCAATTTTAACAGAAAAAGTTAAGGTAGAAATACCAGCTGAAATTCTTAATAATGTAGCCGCCTTGCAATATCGCCTGGGTAATCTTAAAGTTGCCAAGGAAAAACTGTTGGATGCATTGGAAAGAGCAAAAGCCGAGGCGCCCAATGATACACAATATTACGACTCCATATCGGTGACCATGACATACAACTTGGCTCGTTTGAACGAGGCAATGAGCAGTTTTGATGTGGCCGACAAACTATACAAGGATATATTAAAGAAACATCCTAATTACATTGATTGCTATTTGCGCTTGGGTTGTATGGCACGAGACAAGGGTCTCATTTTTGTAGCATCCGATTTCTTTAAAGATGCGTTGAATATAAATAATGACAATCCAGATGCCAGGTATGTTTAATTTTTACAGTTCCACAAAACATGTTTCACAGTTTGATATAATCGTTGATTTGTCTAAACAGATCACTTTTGGGAAATTTGCATTTGGCCAAAATGCAGTTTGCTCTAGGCCAAAAGAATTTCGAAACAATTCTTAAAAATCCTGCCACATCACAAGATGCTTATTCGCTAATTGCGCTAGGCAATTTCTCATTGCAAACATTACACCAACCCACAAAAGACAAAGACAAGGAAAGGAAACATCAAGAAAAAGCTTTGTCAATTTACAAACAGGTAAGACATTGACCCTCATCATGTAATTTAAAAAGAGTGTAAACATTTTACTGCGATAATCTATTTTTTCATTACGATATCGAAAAATTTACAAATCTACTACTCTTTAGAACAGATCAATTGTTTCAACATCAATGGAATAGTTATAAAAACAAAAAACAACTTGGGAAACTGCACCTGTAGTTCATAGTTGTCATTGACTGTTGTCGTTTAGGATATTTGATACATGTGGATTTGTAACCACAATTACAGAATTGAGGTCTATTTAAAAACAAAAAAATATTGTTTGCCTTCGTTTTAGGTTCTACGCAATGATCCGCGTAATATTTGGGCTACAAATGGCATAGGAGCTGTATTGGCACACAAAGGTTGTGTAATTGAGGCGAGAGATATATTTGCTCAAGTTCGCGAAGCTACTGCAGATTTCTGCGATGTTTGGCTTAACATTGCTCACATATATGTGGAGCAGAAACAATATATTAGCGCCATTCAGATGTACGAGAATTGTATGAAGAAGTTCTATAAACACCATAACGTAGAAGTGATGCAATATTTGGCAAGAGCTTATCTCCGAGCTAATCGTTTGAAAGAGGCAAAAATGGTGCTTCTAAAGGCCAGAAAAGTAGCACCACAGGACACCGTAAGTATAGAAAAATATATCAATCAATATTTTTTATGATCTAAGTTGTTAATATTTTAAGGTGTTGCTATTTAATATTGCCGTTGTTTTGCAACGTTTGGCTATGAATATTTTGAAAGATGAAAAATCCACTTTGGAAGTTGTACTGCAATCTGTCCATGAGTTAGAGTTGGCTCAAAAGTAAATATGTTTTCCATGGACTATTTCCCCTGTATTTTTATGTTTCCTTCTTCAAACAGATATTTCCAATATCTTTCCGTGCATGGAGACAAGACTCGTTTCAACATTGAAGTTGCTGGTATTGAAGCTAACCAGTGTCAGGACTTGTTGTCGCAAGCACAATATCATGTGGCCCGTGCTCGACGCATAGACGAAGAGGAGAAGGCATTGAAGCGCAAACAAGAAGAAGAACGTATGGCCTTCAAAATGCGCCAAGAGGAAGAACGACGAAAACGCGAAGAGCTGGAGAAGGCTTCGCGCGAGCAAATGTTGGCCAAACGTCAAGAGTATGTGGAGAAGACCAAGAATTTGATGCTGACATTAGATGTGGCACCAGAAAAGGAACGCAAAAAAGGTAAATATAATTCCCAATATTGAAATGACAAATTATACGAACAATGCTTATTTTAGGTGGTGGAAGGTCCCGCAAGGATGACATCGTTACTGATTCTGACGGCAGTGAGGGCGGTGGTGCTGCACGTATGGATGATGGTGGTGGCGAACGCAAAAAGAAATCTAAAGGAGCTCCACGTAAGAAGAAAGAAAGTGCACCACGCAAACGTAAAGCTAAGGATGCATACAATAGCGATAGTGATGGTGAGGGTGGCGCCAAGGAAAAGAAACAAAAGAAGAAACAAAAACTTAGCAAGAAGGCTGCCTTGGAGGAGAAAATATCGGCTAAACAACGAATGAAAATTGTTTCGAAAGCGACCATTTCAACGAGTGAATCTGATAGTGACAGCAATGCTGGGCCCCGAAAGAGGAAAGCCGACATTGTTAGCGGCAGTGACTCGGACGCCAGTGCTGGCAGTGTCAAACGTGCTCGTAAACGTATTGCTTCTGGAAGTGAATCGGATCGGTCACGATCAAGATCTAGATCAGGTTCCCGTTCGGTGTCACGTTCTCGATCGCGTTCGGTTTCCAGATCGCGATCACGCTCACGTTCTAAATCGGGAAGTCGCTCACGTTCTCGCAGCCGCAGTGGTTCTCGTTCTAAGTCAGGTAGCCGCTCTCGTTCGCCAAGCCGTTCCCGCTCACGTTCGGGATCAAGATCCGGTGGTTCGGGATCTGGATCCGCTTCTGAGTAATAACTATGAAAATAGATATTTACTTGATAATAAACTTATACACATAGGTATATTTATATAAAGACCTCTCATGAAAGAACTATGTATAGACACATTTAATAAATGTAAACAGATGTACCATTCACAGTCACGTATAAATAACTTTTTGAATTTTTTAAATATCAGATATGTAGTGGAAACAATCTTTAATCAATCAGATTGGTCAAATGAACTTATATTTTCAAAATTTAATTAGAGTTTTCATGAAAGGAAATTTGAGATGTAAACCGATCTATGCCAAAACGAGTCAAAGTGGTTTTCATCGCATGCCAGATACTTGTGTTTCAACCCTAATCGAGTCAATTGGTTTTCCTTATATTACCATATACAATCCACCTTAAAATAAACTGCAAACATGGTCATATAAATAAATATTTCCATTTATTTTAAAAGCTATGCGATTTTTTATAAACATAAAATAGACCGCATTCAACCTATTTTATTTCGTGCCAAGTATTTCTGAATTTTCTACAATCATGTCAGCAATAATTCCACCCATTTGTTTCGATGAACGCAGCACAAATGAGTGATCAATTTTTTTGGTATCTAACTGGGCATCAATGTCGGGAAATTGTTCTCTGAGTTGATTATAGTATTTTACCGGAACCCAGCCATCGGTTGTGCCATAGTAAAGTTTCAACAATGGTAGATTGTCACGTATTATGTCTTTCTGTAAGCCACGGACGCGTGCCATTTCATCTTCAGCTAAGAATACCACTTTTTCCGTTACTGTAGCCTTAATATAACCCAAAACTGTATTTAAATGATGACTTGGTATCGATGAGAACCAAAAGTATATTTGTACTAATAAAATTAATAATAGTTTGGGCAAGCGATTCAGTAAAGCAATAAGGAAACCAAAAACGGAATATAAAGGCAAACCAATTTTTGTAAATGTCCAACCATTTGGCGATTCAATCATTCGTTCTATGGTAGGGAATAGTAAATAGCATTTTTTGATACGTTTTCGTATCGCATCTTTTTGCAAAAGTTGTAGCACCATCCATGCTCCTATGGAATGTCCCATTAAATGTATCTTTACGTTATCAGGAACGTATTTCTCAATGAATTCTGCTTTGTGCCGAATTTGACCATCCAAATCGAACATCTCCTCATTTCCCTTCAGTTGTGGTACCTCACGAAGGCTGTTTTCTGGTGGATCGTCATGACCGGCATGCCCTAAAAAGTGAAATTGGGTAAATTACATTGGGTTAATAGAGTCACCAAAGGAAAAGTTTAATATGTACTAGAGGTGTATTCCAAAATTTTTGGAATGATAGACCATCTACCTGGTATCGTTTCACCGCACCACCTGTCTCATAATCGATGTTACAAGTCTGATATGCGAATGCATTGCAACATCATCACTGTCATGAGTCAGCTTTCACTTCTGAAGACTACACTACACTTACCGATTATCCATACGGGCATTTTCTTTTCGAGTCGTTCATGTAATGTTTCACAAAATTCCCCATAGAAACCTGGTAAGCCAGGATTTCCCGTTATACATATGGCGACTTCTTTAACATCATCTAAAGATTCCTCCACCCAGCCACCATAGGTAATGATACGCGTTGGGACATTACAAATATTAACAAAAGCCTCTTTCATTGCTCGATTTATTTTATTTTGACCTTTCACCTCGAATTGAGAATAGCGTCCAATGTATTAGTCTAACAATAGATACAGGTGAGATGACCGGCTACAACATTTACGACGTCATGAATGTGTGTTGTTTTTGCACACAACTTTCAGTTTAACAGCTGTTTGAGAAAAAGTTAACAACAATCGATGTTTGAATAATCGCACTAATTTGTCAAACGATTTTTTGAGTTTGTAATAGCACTGTTCACTTGTAAATCTGGTAAATGCGCAAAATGTCAAATTCGCCGAAAAGAGGCGAATTTCAGGGAAACTCAAAGCAAATTTTAGTATTTTAAATACAGTCCATTTTAACTTTTTAAATTCCGTCAAATGAAATCTCTTGGAGCAATGTCCCTCTGTTGTAATTACGCTAGAGTCAAAACAAATTAAGATAGGAAGCTAAATTGTTCCACGATATCGTATAATCCGCATATAACGGTATTCGATATTCTCCTATATTCGACATTTTGATGAATCAAAATACATTTTCAATGGAATTGTCTGAAATTCTATACAAGAGTTCTTTGTGGGTACTTTACCGCCTTTAAGAGAATAGCCTATACAGGTCGACGATATCGTAAATCCCTCATATAACGGCACCTAACGATATTCGGTATTTTGATGATTGTAGCCAAATTTTTCAATGGGATTGTCTGAAAATCCACAAAATGAGTTTCTTCGAAACCTCCTGGAAGAGTATTGTCTATATACGCCCACGATATCGTATATCCCCCATATAACGATACCTCTCGATATTCGGTATTTTCACCAATGATTTTGGCGACATCTTTAACCGGAATTGTTTTAAATTTCGTATTTAAAGTTTGAAGCTTATAATGAGTGCTACAGCTTATGACAAACAATTACTTATGCAGGTCTGCGTCTTCATATAGCCCCCATATTACGGTTTTCATTTAAGCGGTATTTTTCGACGGATTTTTTCAAGATTCTTCAAAATGGTGGAGGGTGTTAAAAGCTCGGCCCGGCCGAACTTAGCTGATTTTTTACTTGTTTTTATTCATATGTATTTAGTCGTTTCCAGAACCTACAAAAATTGAGTATTGCGAATTTTCAAGTTTTCAAAAAATTCCGTTAAAAAATACTGCTATAATCATAAAAATATTAAATATATGGAGTTATTGTTAATTGGGGCCTACAAGAAGACGTGGACTTGTATTTATATGTAATTTTTGTCATATGCCAATAAGATGTTCAAATACGAGACTTGAAAAAATTCCGGTGAATAATGTCTCTAAAATCATCGATATACGGAATATTGGTAGGTACAGTTGTATTGGGGGCTATACAAAGGCGTGGATCTGTCATAGGAAGTAGTACCCATTACGAACTCCAAACACCAAATTTGAAATAATTCCGTTGAAAGTTTGCACTCAAATCATCAAAATACGGAATATCTGGAGGTGGTACAAAAAATTGGACTATAAAGACAGTTCCGTTCAAGGATGTTTTCTTCATACTGGGAACACAAGCACAAATTGTGACTAAAACAACAAAAGATTATAAAACTCGTGGTACAGTTGTATGAGGACTGTACCAAAAAGTTAGACCTATATAGCCTATTTTCAAAACCAAAATTGCTGCCGACATAACACACATCTAAGTAAAATTTTATTAACCTACATCATTTCGTTCGGATACTACAGGGATTTCCGCAGACGAAAGGACATCGCTAAATCGACGAACTATGACCTTCAAACGGCCAATGATACCACACACGCTGCCCGAATGTTGCTTTTCGGTGTTTTGGCCCATTCCCGGCGAAGTGCTTGTGTGCTGGAAATAAAGCGAGGAACCTCATTTTGTAACCATTCTTGGTTGGCGCGTGCTGAGTGCGATGGTGCTGAGTCCTGTTGGAATTGCCAAGGTCCAGAATATTTTCGCGATAATATTCGGCATTTATTTTGATGCCACGTTCGATTAATACGAGCGGAGAGCGACCAACGCCTGTTAGCTCTTTTGAGTCTATTTTCTTTATATTGGGGTGTAAGTTCTTGCACTTTTGGAACTTCAGTGGCTTTACCCCGAGCTCATTTTTCAATATTTGCCGAATGGAACATTGCGATATGTTCAGCTCACGAGCCATTTTTCGATCACTGCGGCGCGGGTTTCGATCAAGTCGCTTCTTTACTTTTCGAACCATTTCTGCTGATGTTGGTGTTTTCTTCCGTCCATTTCCTTGACGTCGGGCTACTCTACCAGTATCACGGTAACGAGCGATGGTACGAGACGCAAAAGATTTATTCACATTTAAATGCTGGAGTGCTCTAACGATAGCAACTTGTGGTTTTCCAGCCAAATATAAAGAAATCACAGTATCACGCTTGAATTCCATCACGAATAACTTTTTTCTGGAAAATTCTCACCAAAATGCTTTTGTACGCTTGTAAACAATATAATGAGCTGTCTCTGGAATAATTTTAACAGCTGACGGACAGGTGGCTAAGAAATGAAATCAGTCTGAAGTTGGTTGCAGTTTTTTCATCTCACCCTGTATGTATTTATGGTAATTTTGACAGTACAATCCTTCCCATGAACTTTTCATCATACGTTTAATGTCTTTGAGTGCCCATTTTGATTTTCATTTCACTTGGGTATTTTTTTTTTTGGGTACAAATGCCACTACCAAATACTGGCAACTCTGCCAACATGTTGTCTTCAAACAAATGAGTAAGAGAGTGGGTTTTTATAACACAACAATGACTGAATTAATTTTGCAGCACTTTTGTTGGATTTTTGTTCAGTTTAATTTTGATTGAAGTTTGAACGTGAACGTCGTGCGTATGACAACTGAGGATCGCGGATGCATAAAAAAGTAAACAAATTCGAAATTATTAAAAAAGTAACGAAATAAAACGTGACCGCAAATTCAAAATTAATGTTTGCAAATAAAAGTGTGGCTGATTGCAGTGCAAGATAATTTCTTTAAAAATTGTGGTCTATTAATTGTAAGCACGTCTTTAATCGACTAATCGATTAACAAGTGAAATTATTAGAAGTTTTGAGTGATTGAAAGAAGTATTTTTAAATATTACAACAATAAATATTAAAAAAAAGAAAAAGTTGAAAAGCCAAACCTTTAAATATTTAAAGAAAAAAATAAATAAATAAATGCGTATCGTGTTCTACTTTTCATGCTATTCGTAAGAGTTGTGTTTTTCGTAAAAACACAAAAAACACAATAGATATATTTAAATAATTTAAACTCTACCAACAAAAACCAAAAGTTTAAGGTAAACAATAGCCGGGGATAAAAACGAAAAGACAACAACAACAACAACGAAATTAAACCCGGTTGGCATACATTTGAATAGGAATCTTGAAAATAACAACAACTACAACCAAAGACGAAACCCCAATCAAGAAGCATTTCTTTGAAAAGCCAACCAGCCGACCAGAAAGCATCTTCATTACGAGGTCATAAACTGGTTGCCTGCCTGCCTGTCTGCATTTGGATAACACAATTTTTGTATCGTAAAAGGTAAAAATATCTATGATAAACACTTCGTTTCGAAAGGTTTCTAAGAGTGTATGTAAATATAAACATAACTAAAATGAATAATAAGGTTACGCCAAAATGTCTTGGCTTCTCGGCAAACAAATATGCCATCCCAAAGTAAGAACTCCCAATTACCTATTTTGTTGATATGAAACAGAGAAAAAAAACTAATAATAAAAAAAGTTGTTATGCCGGTTTGAAGTGAAAACACCATACATTTGAACTCACACACACACACACACACGCGTATGTATACACAACTCCAAAGTGTCTTTCATGAACACAACTCCAAAGTATCTTTCATGAACAGTTTTTGGACTTGTACCTTGTTTCAGTTCAAATATAATTTCCAGAAATTGCACAGCTGTGTTAGGTTCCATACGCGAGTAATTTTATAAAATACATGTCAAGATAAAGTAAGAGAAGTTTGCGTTTCAAGATGAAGGAGTTAAAATTACTCTTTAGTTGACCGGGATTTACCAAAGTTAAAGACCAAATGTACATGCAATTATTGTTACCATCCTCCATATTTTTGTTTGGAATTGGTCAGAAGGGTTCGTGGCTAAAGACTAAAAGAAATGTCAATATTTGTTTACCGTTTTTATTCCCCCCACAACCTACCTAATAGCTCGAAATATACATTTTAGATCCCACAAAGAATATATATATACTGGGTGAGATGAAAAAACTGCAACGAACTTTAGAGTGCTGTCATTTTTAAGCCACTCGTCCGACATCTGTTAAAATTATTCCAGTGACAGATCATTATATTGTTTACAAGCGTTCAAAAGTATTTTGGTGAGAATTTTCCAAACAAAAAGTTATTCGTGATGGAATTCAAGCGTGATAGTGCGATTTCTTTGAATTTGGCTGGAAAACTACAAGTGGCAATCGTTAGAACACTCCAGCATTTAAATGTGAATAAATCTTTTGTGTCTCGTACCATCGCTCGTTACCATGATATAAAGAAGCGACTTGGTCGAAAACCACGTTGCAGTGGCATATCGCAATGTACCATTCGGCAAATATTGAGAAATAAGCTTGAGGTAAAGCCATTGAAATTCCAAAAAGTGCAAGAACTTACACCGCAACAGAAAGAAAATAGGCTCAAAAGAGCTGCTTCGCTTATCCGAAAGGGGTGAACTGTCGAATTTGGTTTTCTCCGATGAGAAAACATTCGTTGTCCAGCAGTTTGTAAACAAACAAAATGATCGTGTTTACTTGCCAAAGAGGTCAGCTGAAGATGCGCACCTTCGGTTGGCCACTAGAACTCAAGCGCTGGCCATGGTGATGGTGTGGGCCGCCATAACAGGCGATGGTCGCTCTCCGCTCGTTTTAATCAAACCTGGCATCAGAATAAATACCGAATATGATCTTTTATTTATTATTATATATTAATATTCTGGACCTTTGCAATTCCAACAGGACTCAGTAGCATCGCACTCAGCACGCGCCACCTAAGAATGGTTTCAAAATGAGGTTCCTCGCTTCATTTCCAACACACAATGGTCTGCAAAATCTCCGGATAACAATCCGTTGGACTATTGTGCCTGGAGTATTTTGGAAAACAAGGTTGGCACTAAAAGTACGAAAGTGTCGATCACCTCAAGCAAGCGTTTCGCCGGGAATGGGCCTAAATACCGCAGAGCAACATTCGAGCAGCGTGTGATGGTTTCATTGGTCATTTCAAGGCCATAATTCGTGCCAAAGGTGATTAATTCGAACAAATCCAAACTTATTCTAAAATTTGATGCTATTTCCGATTTTTTTTGCTTTCAATAAAAATAAAAATGTAAAAATTATGGCGTTTAACTTTGTTGCAATTTTTTTTTATCTCACTCTGTATGTATTCTCACCTTAACTTTTTTTATACCCTACACCACATAGTGGTAAGGGTATTCTGCCTTTGTGCATTTGAATGCAACATGGTCAAGGAAGCGAGATTGACCCATAGTTACTTTTGAAAATCTCCATAGAATCAATTTTTGACTCGTTTATGCATGTCAGTCCGTCCGTCGGTCCATGTATTTTTGTGAACAAAATGCAGGTCGCATTTATTATCCGATTGAGATGAAATTTTCCAAACAATATTTGTTCGACCCAAGGACGCAACCTGTTGAAATTGGTAAGAATCGGTTCAAACTTAAATATAGCTCCCATATATCTCCAACCGATTTCTAGTTAATTGTGCACCAAGTGGCCAATATCAGAAGCAAGTACATCAAATTTGGAAAAAATCGGTCCAGATATAGCTATAGCTCCCATAAATAAGTTTCATCCGATTTGGTATTTAAGTCCCTCACATTCGTAATATGCACCCCACAATAATGATATTTGGTACCAGCTATCAGATACAGCCCACAAATACCTCTGCCAAATTGTATCAAGATCGGTTCAGAGTTGAATATAGCTCCCATACATAACTTCAACCGATTTCGGTTTAAATGTGCACCAAATGGCCAATATCTGTCAAAAATTCCTAAATTTTGGTAAATCCGACCGAATTCAGTCTAGAAGCAAGTACGTCAATTTGCAAGTACGAAGATCGGTTCAGATATAGCTATTGCTCCCATATATATATATTTCATCCGATTTGGTGTTTAAGTCCCCAACATTCGTAATTGCACTCGACAACAATGATTTTTGGTACCAGATATCTTATAGAGCTCGGAAATACCTTTGCCAAATTTAATCGATGGCGGCTAAGATTTGGATATAGCTCTCATATATATCCTTAATCCGATTGAGATTCGACCCCATTTGGCGGAACTCGGCTCCGATATATATAATGTTTAATATAATCCCTCTCGTAGTGATATCATGCATTATATTGCATTGTTATTTGGTATAAATAATAAAAATGACTCCGTCAAATTTAGTGAAAATCAATTCAGAATTGGATATGTCTCCCATACATTAGTTCCCCCTGAAACCCAACTATAACTGCTCTAAAGCTAAATGTTGATAGGTTGTATGATCTACTTCAACTAAATTATTTTGTTATGGGAGCTCTACTAAATATGTATACTGGTGTAGGGTATCATATGGTCGGCCCCTCCCGACTTTTGACTTTTCCTTACTGGTCTAGTTGTCATTCTATTCAATCTTTATCTTTCAAAATTTATACAATATCTACAGTGAAGGCATATTTGTTTATCGTTACACCCTAGTTTCGCGGTGAGCAATAATGCCCATTCAGCGCACGCAATCGGGTAAAGCATTTGTGTCTTCCATTACATTTGCGGTAGAACAAAACCACTTGTGATGACAACTAAGTTGATCGGTAGCTCGTTTGTAGGTACACATATTTCAAAATCATAAGAACATTAAATTTGTTACGAAATCATTGGAACATTAAATAATGCCGGCAAATAACAGAAGAAGAGCAGGAAGAAAGAAACATTGTGTGATTTCAAATCAAATTATGAGTTTCAACATTTACGCATGAATTTATGCGAACGGAGTTTTTAAGAGGTATGTTCTATAACATGACTCAGAACAGGTTTCTTTTGTCATCCAAGTGTGTAGATGTTTGTAATAGTTTTCTAATTAAGTTTTTATGTACTTCAATTAACAAAAAGGTAAAATGATTTCTGTTAGACAATCATACTTGACATTCTTCGGGTCATAGCCATATAGGCAATTTTTAGTCATATAGGTCTGTGAGCTACTTAGAAAGTAATTTGAAGGCCTTTTTATTGTAAATTTAATAATAATGCTTTGCTTTTTGTCAAAAATGATCTTAGATATATTCCTTAGTGTTTTTCTCACAATGGAGGACAAAAAATTATGGGTCCATTTGATCACAAATCAATCGATTTATACAGGGTGACATGGAAAAACTGCAGCCAATTTTAGACTGCTGTCATTTCCAAGCCACTTGTCCAACAGCTGTTAAAATTATTCCAGTGACAGCTCATTATATTGTTTACAAGCGTACAACAGGATTTTGGTGAGAATTTTCCAGAAAAAAAAAAGTTGGTCGTGATGGAATTCAAGCGTGATAGTGTGATTTATTTATATTTGGCTGGAAAACCACAAGTGGCTATCGTTAGAGCACTCCAGCATTTAAATGTGAATACATCTTTTGTGTCTCGTACCATCGCTCGTTACCGTGATACTAGTAGCGTAGCCCGGTGTCAAGGAAGTGGACGGAAGAAAACAGCAACATCAGCAGAAATGGTTTGGAAAGTAAAGAAGCGAGTTGATCGAAACCCGCAGTGAGCGAAAAATGGTTCGTGAGCTGAACTTATCGCAATATTCCATTCGAATTCGAATATTCGAAATATTGAAAAATGAGCTCGGGGTAAAGCCATTGAAATTCCAAAAAGTGCAAGAACTTACACCGCAACAGAAAGAAAATAGACTCAAAAAGGTCAGCTGAAAAGGTGCACCTTCGGTTGTCCACCAGATCTTTAGGGCCAGCCATGTTGATGGTGCGGGCAGCCACAACAGCCGATGGTCGCTCTCCCCCCATATTAATTGACCGTGGCATCAGAATAAATGCCGAATATTATCGCGAAAATATTCTGGAGGGTGTATTAAAGCCTTGGGCACGCAAACATTTTGACCGCAGACCTTGGACATTCCAACAGGACTCAGCACCATCGCACTCAGCACGCGCCACCCAAGAATGTTTACAAAATGAGGTTCCTCGCTTCATTTCCAGGACACAATGGCCACCAAAATCTCCGGATACCAATCCGTTGGACTATTGTGTCTGGAGTATTTTGAAAATCAAGGTTGGCACTAAAAATAACAAAGTGTCGATCAGCTCAAGCAAGCGCTTCGCCGGGATGGACCAAAATACCGCAGAGCAACATTCGGTCAGCGTGTGACGGTTTCATTAGCCGTTTGAAGGCCATAATTCGTGCCAAAGGTGAACAATTCGAACAAATCTAAACTTAATGCTATTTCCGACAATAAAATTAAAAAAAAAAAAAATTAAAAATTATGGTTTTTGACTTTGTTGCAGTTTTTTTTAATCTCACCCTGTATATAGATACAGTTATACAAAGTTGCCAAATTATCTAGTCACATTACATTTGATCCAAACCGTTTATCAAAGCGTACAATAAATTCAAATTAAAAGAATAATGACGAAGACTTGTCTGTCAACATCATCAAGTGTATTTGAAGGAACCACTTTTCATATCAAACAACTGCAAGTTTCGAGCTGCTAGTTTTTTTTTTCATTTCAGCCAAATTTCATTTTGCAGAATTTACAAAACTAGTTTTTTGCAATACTTGTTGCGGTAAACAAGTAATGACATTTAAAGAAGATGTTGGTTAGTAAAATGCACAATTGCATTAAACAAGCCAGCTCATTTGCATACGTTTAACGTTTTTTACTATTACTATGATTTTTATCAATATGCTAGAATGTTGTACATAAAATATGGAGAAAATGTAGATTTGGGCTTGAATATGTTGCCAACAATATTAAATTGCCGAAAATCTGGTCGTAGCGTTTCGACAAACCGTCTGAACTAGTCAGCTATATGGCTAGAGAGGGTATATATTATTTGATATGGCCAAAACGTGCTTAGTCGAAATAACGGTTTTAGAACCTAGGTTTCTTTGAATCAAATCCATTTCAGGACATTTGGAGACGAACTAGCGATGTCCGTCCATCTGTCTGGCTGGTGCGCACGATAACTCTCGAAGGGAGTATCCGGTTTGGTTTAAACTTGGTACATTGTAATATTATTGTCAAACTTAGATTGAGTTCGGAGATGGGCAAAATCGGTCTACTCCTTCTGGTACCTCCTCCCAGATGTCAACATTTTCAAAAAAATGAATTCACTGCACAGAAAGAGAAAGGATAATCCGATTTTGCTCCAACTTTGCAAATCTTAATATTGGCATGAATGCTAGCTCAGGTGCGAAAATGAACAATATCGATGCACTCCATAACGTACCTCCCCCACAAAGGGTGAAAATTTTTGAAAAATTGTAACTGTTATAAAATGTGATGTTAGAGTCCAATTGTCTTCAAATTACACACATTACAATATTTTTATTAATCCAATGTCTGGTGTTAAGATGGATGGATAAGATGGATATCGATACACTCCTTCTGGTACCTCCCCCACAAAAGGTCGAAATTTTAAATATCCATTATGCTCATAAAATGCGAAATTAACATCCTATTCCATTTAGACTTGGCACTTCTTCGTATTTCATCTGTTATAAAAACGGTAGAGGTCGGACTATTCCTTCTGGTACCACCCCACGAAACAATCAAGTTCTCCCTATATTTTACGCATCCTATTATCTCTACTTCAACACACGATCTCTTGTGATGAAGGAATATATCGGTCTACTCCTTTTGGTACCTCCCCCACAAGGGCTTACAATTTTGATTACCCATAGATCTGTTATAAAGATGGTGGAGGTCGGACAATTTCTTCTTATGCCACCCCTCACATAGGGTTCAAGATTTTGAAAAACAAAACGCTCAAAGAAAGCGAAATTAGCATCCAACTCTCTTCATATTTCACACATACAATCATATTTACTAACAAGAGATCTGTTGTGAAGATGACATATATCTGCGAACCCCTTTTGGAACCTCACCCAAAAAGGGTCACAATTTTTTATACGAGTACTTATATCCGTCATAACTTGCGAAACAAGTCGTCGATTTTTTAACAGCTTGCTATATCTAAAAATTTGTATACCCTCCACCTTGGAAAGGCTCATAATGGGGTCTAATGTTTTCCTTTACCCTAGGCATTAAAAGTTACTTGTTAATTTTGAAATATGGATGTTGTCAATCATGGTACAATAAAGAACTAGAACAGCTTCGTAAAACTACAGAAATACAACCCTGAGGCTATGTCCGCTTCCAGTCAAAATTATTCAAAAATACAAGCGCTTCCTTGAGGTGATCGACACATTGTTTTTATACCCTCCACCAAAAAAGTATGGAGGGTATATTAAGTTCGTCATTCCGTTTGTAACTCATCGAAATAATCATTTTAGACCCAACAAAGTATATGAATTCTTGATCAGCGTAAAATTCTAAGACGATTTAGCCCTGTCCGTCCGTCTGTCCGTCTGTTGTAATCACGCTACAGTCTAAACGAATTAAGATGGGAAGCTAAAATTTTGCACAGATCTCTCTTTTGTCTGCAGGCAGGTCAATTTCGAAGATGGGCTATATCGGTCCACGATATCGTATAGCCCCCATATAATGGTACCCCCGATATTCGGTATTTTGATGATGTTAGCCACATTTATCAATGGAATTGTCTGAAAATCCACACAAGTAGTTCCTTGTGAGTACTTTACCCCCTGAAAGAGAGATCTATACAGGTCCACGATATCGTATATCCCCCATATAACGGTACCCCCAATATTCGGTATTTTGATGATTTTACCCACATTTTTTCAACGGAATTGTCTGAAAATCCACACAAGGAGTTCCTTGTGGGTACTTTATACCTCGGCAGAGAATTATCTATATAGGTCTACAATATCGTATAGCCCCCATATAACGATACCCCACGGTATTCGGTATTTTGATGATTTTAGCCACATTTTTCAATGGAATTGTCTGAAATTCCACAAAAGGAGTCCCTTGTGGGCATTTTACCCCCTCAAAAAGAATTGTCTATATAGGTCCACGATATCGTATATCCCCCATATAACGGTACCCCCACGGTATTCGGTATTTTGATGATTTTATCCACATTTTTCAATGGAATTGTCTGAAATTCCACAAAAGTAGTTCCTTACTTTATACCTCGGCAGAGATATCGTATAGCCCTCATATAACGGTACCCCCGATATTCGGTATTTTGATGTTTTTAGCCAATCGTATTGTCTGAAAATCCACACAATTTTATAATTCGTTCCAAATGGTGGAGGGTATTCAAAGTTCGGCCCGGCCAAACTTACTGCTTTTTTACTTGTTTTTTTGTGCCAATCTTGCTTTCCAAAATACTCCAGACACAATAGTCCAACGGATTGGTATCCTCAAATTTTGGATATCCGGAGATTTATTCACAGTTAAATGCTGGTGTGCTCTAACTATAGCCACTTGTGGTTTTCCAGTCAAATATAAAGAAATCACACTATCACGCTTGAATTCCATCACGAATAACTTTTTTTCTGGAAAATTCTCACCAAAATGCTTTTGTACGCTTGTAAACAATATAATGAGTTGCCACTGGAATAATTTTAACAGCTGTCGGACGAGTGGCTTAGAAATGACAGCTGTCTGAATATGGCTGCAGTTTTTTCATCTCAACCTGTACACAAAATTGGCAGAAGTCTGGCACTCTTAAATATACATAACCTTTTTATTGTACCATGGTTGTCAATAAAATATTATGGAAAACCACTTAGCTCATCTGACAACTAATTTTACAAATACATAATTGTGATTTGAAACTCAAATCACAACTGTGTAAATACTACAAAGTTTATTGTCAAAATGTTGTCGAAGGTAGCCTTCTTGTCCGACCTTATATTTTGAAGACATTTTATTGTCAAAAACTCCAAATATAAAATACGGAGAATTGATTCTCTTCCAATATGTAGCTAAATGTTTCAAAATTCCCTTGTCCACAGAGTGAGGTGAGATGAAAGAATCAGAATTTGAGGAACCACTCCCTTTTGAGTCATAATTGTTTTTTTCCGGCCAGCAATTGTTATCTGTCGCAGCAATAGGTATATCGATATTTTGGGGAAAAACATATGAAACATCAAAGATAATTATTAATTCCGGTACTTTTTTAAATGTTATTGCTTGTATGTGTTGTAACTACATTTATCTTATCAAAATAATTTTATAATCGCGGTAAAATAACAAAATTTTATCGTGATTCTTGCAATCTATCCATAAAGTTGTAATGCAGGAACAATGGCAAATTGTTAGGTTATTTGAGTCATTTTGGTCATAAAATTAATATTTATTGTCAGTGTTAAAAGTGTGTCAGCAACAACAAATTTCTTCGAAATTGAACGCAATAATTTTAATTTTTTTTTTTTAAATTTTATTGAATGAAAGCAAAAAATATCGGAAATAGCATTAAATTTTAGATTAAGGTTAGATTTGTTCGAATTGGTCCCCTTTGGCACGAATTATGGCCTTCAAACGGCCAATGAAACCGTCACTGCCTGCCCAAATGTTGCTCTGTGGTATTTTGGCCCATTCCCGGCGAAGCGCTTGCTTGAGGTGATCGACACTTTGGTATTTTTTAGTGCCAACCAACCGGAGATTTTGGTGGCCATTGTGCGCTGGAAATGAAGTGAGGAACCTCATTTTGTAAACATTCCTGGGTGGCGCGTGCTAAGTGCGATGGTGCTGAGTCCTGTTGGAATGTCCAAGGTCTGCGGCCAAAATGTTTGTGTGTCCAATGCTTAAATACACCCTCCAGAATATTTTCGCGATAATACTTTGCATTTACTCTAATGCCACTGTCGATTAATACGAGCGGAGAGCGACCATCGGCCGTTATGGCGGCTCACACCATCACCATGGCCGGCGCTTGAGTTCTAGCAGCCAGTCGAAGGTGCACATTTTCAGCCGACCTCTTTGACAATTAAACACGGTCATTTTGTTTGTTTACAAACTGCTGGACGACGAATGTTTTCTCATCGGAGAAAACCAAATTCGGCAATTCACCACTTTCGGCCAAGCGAAGCTACTCTTTAGCTCTTTTGAGTCTATTTTCTTTCTTTTGCGGTGTAAATTCTTGCACTTTTTGGAATTTCAATGGCTTTACGCCGAGCTCATTTTTCAATATTTGTCGAATGGAATATTGCGATATGTTCAGCTCAAGAGCCATTTTTTGGCCACTGCGACGCAGGTTTTGATCAAGTCGCTTCTTTACATTTCGGATCATTTCTGCTGATGTTGCTGTTTTCTTCCGTCACTTCCTTGACGTCGGGCGAGCGATTTTCACAATTAAATGTTGGAGAGCTCTAACGATAGCCACTTGTGGTTTTTCAGCGAAAAATATAAAGAAATTACACTATCGCGCTTGAATTCCATCACCAATAACTTCTCACCAAAATGCTTTTGTTCGCTTGTAAACAATATAATGAGCTGTCACTGGAATAATTTTAACAGCTGTCGGACGAGTAGCTTGTAAATGACAGCAGTCTGAAGTTGGTAGCAGTTTTTTCATCTCACCCTGTATATATGGGAGATTTGCCAAAATTCACACCATTTGCACAATAAACCTGATATCGGATAAAGATATATATGGGAGTTATATCCAAATCTGAACAGATCTTGAAAAAAATTTGGGGATTTATTTTTGAGCTGTATCAGATATCTAGCTCCAAAGATCATTGTTGTGCAGTGTATATTACGAAAGTGAGGGTTTTAAACACAAAATCGGATGAAACATATATATGGCAGCTATAGCTATATCTGAACCGATTTTCACCAAATTAGATGTACTTGCTTCTAGACTTTATTCGATCGGATGTGCCAAAATTCAAGTCATTTAGACTGACATTGGCCATTTGGTGCACAATTTACATGAAATCCGACGAAGATATGTATGGGAGCTATATCTAAATTTGAATCGATTCTCGCCAATTTCAATAGGGCTCGTCCTTGGGCCAAAAAAAATATTGTTTGCAAAATTTCATTTCAATCGGATAATTAATGCCACCTGCATTTCGTTCTAAAAAATCAATGGCCAGACGAACTGAAATGCATAAATCGACTCAAAAAGTGATTCTATAAATATCCTCAAAAGTAAATATGGGTCTTAACTCGTTTCCTTCTCTATGTTACAAGCAAATGCCCAAAGACATAATATCCTTATCTTTATAAGGTGCAGGGTATAAAAAATTAACTATCCTGGATTTGCCTAATTATCATAGCCCCGTATTGGAGACTAATCTGAGGTAGATAATAAAATATAAGAGAGTCATCGTTTCTCCAATTCCATACTTAAAAGTCCACAATATATGTCACTATCAGTCCATTTGGATGAAGTAATAACATCATTGACACAACCATCATGGCCGTCAAATCAGATGATAAATAAATGTCTCAACACGATGATGACTACAACCATTTAATATGATTTTTATGCAAGTTACGTCTTTGTGCAACAGTGGCGATGACGAAATAAAAGCACGTCTCAATATCAATACAATTACGTGCCAATTTTAAGTTGCCTTGCAAATAATAATGCAATGCATAATGGAATGAGATTAAAAGCTATTGTAACCTGCACTGCACTCCGCTATAATAATCCTTATAAGTAGCGATATGACTACCATATCCATCCAATGTGGATAGTTCAAAGAAAAGAAACTTAAATTATTATCCATATAAAGATCCATGGATCATCATCATCACCACCACCAACATTGTCATTAACGGCATCTGTAGTGGACAACTCTCGCTGGTCCAAATAATAACAACTGGTTTTGTTGTTGATGTTATTGTTATTGTTTATTTATACTTCCATTTATGAAATAAATCATTGTGCAAAAAAAAAAAAAAAAAAAAAAAACAACGAAATAATGAAACACATTGCAATTTGAACAGTGATTTAAAAAAAAGTAAATGTGTTCCAGAACAATTTTTTGGTTGACCACGTTCCTGTACTCGAGCATAAATTGGCACTTTTTATTACCAAGTTAATTTAGCGGATCAAAAAAATGGTAGCACAATTTCCAAATTTTTAATTTGAAGGATTGCCAACGAGCTTTGGCATTTTTACTAGTTTGTTTTTTCCGTCTTTTCTGGGTAGAGCTGTAATCTCCGAGGAAATTGAACAATTCTTGGTATTAAAAGTTTAGAGACAGGAAAAGATGAAGTAGTCCAGGAGGAGCCCGTGTCCATTTCGAAATTCAACTTTTCTGCATTTTTGGGATATTGAAAAGTTGATTTCCTAATAAATGCTTATTTCATAACAAACTAGCGAATGTCCGCTACTTGGTCAGCGAAAAGTCCTCCGTAAAATGTTAGATCTGTTCAAACACTTTATTATACCCTCAGTCATATGGCTAGAAAGGTTATGTATCATTTGATACGGCCAAAAGGTACCTCATCGAAAAAACGTTTTTCCGGTCTCTTTGCAGGGCATTTGGAGCCGATCTAGCGATGTTCGTCTGTCTGGCTGGTGCGCACGATAACTCTCGAAATGAGTATCCAATTTGGCCCAAACTTGGAATATCGTAATATTATTATGATACTTAGATCGAGTTCGTAGATGGGCAATATCAGTTCACTACTTCTGGTACCTCCGCCACAATAGGTTGAAGTTTTCAAAAAAAAAAAAAAAAAAAAAAAAAAAAAAATAATAATAATAATAATAATAATAATAATAATAATAATAATAATAATAATAATAATAATAATAATAATAATAATAATAATAATAATAATAATAATAATAATAATAATAATAATAATAATAATAATAATAATAATAATAATAATAATAATAATAATAATAATAATAATAATAATAATAATAATAATAATAAATAAATATTTTACTGTACAAAAAGAGAATGGATCATTCGATTTTGTGCAAACTTTGCACATCCCAATATTTTTGCCAGTGCTCAGGTCAGTCAGGTGCTAAAAGGGACAATATGGGTTCCAAGTACCTCCCCCACAAATGTTCAAAATTTCGAATAATTATAACTCTTATCAAATGTGAAATAAGAGTCCGATTGTCTACGAATTTCACATATCCCATTATTTTTCTTAACAAAAGATGTGGTGTGAAGATGGGATATATCGGTATACTCCGCTGGTACCTCCCATGAAGCTCGTAAAACGTGAAATGAGCATCCAATTCTTTTCAAATTTCACACATAGCAATACCTCTACTTAAGCAAGATCTGTGATGAGGGTATATATCGGACCATTCCTTGCGGTACATCCCTCACAAAGGATTAAAATTTAACTAAGAGTCCGATTGAAAACCACCTCCTTCTCTCCACCCTATACACCAATTGCGACCTCGATACCAAATTTAAGAATTCCATATCTATCCTAACACCCAACGGCAAATTTTGTGGCATTTTGTAAGTACGCTCTTTTAAAGTACGAATTTCTAAAACCACCTCCTTCTCTCAATTAAAGACACCCACAGTGACATCCACATCAAATTTCAGGATTTCAGCTCTATCCCTTCACTCAATACCAAATTCAGCAGCATTTTGTACTTTTCGAACAATCATAGTACGAAATTTCAAAACAATTTCCATATCTCTACTTCAGATACCAACAGTAACCTTAATATCATATTTCAGGATATCAGCTCTTTAATTTCCGCCATTACAAAATTTAGTACCATTAGTACGTTTATAGAACGTATATCCAAAAGCAGCTGCTTCTCACAACCGCATCCATAAAATTACATGATGTCAGCTTTATTCCTTCACCTAATAGCAAACTAGTACTATTTTGTACTTTTCGTACAATATAGTACACATTTCCTCAACCATCTCCATATCTGAACCTAAAATACCAGCAGAGACTTTAATATTAAATTTCGAATTTCCAGATCTATTCTTTCACCCAATGCCGAATTAAGTATAAGTTTCCACCGCCAAATCTCAAACACTGATACCATAAGTAACCTAATTATACAATTTCAAAATTTTATCTCGATCTCTTCACTCAATACCAAATAAAGTACTATTCAGTACATTTCGTACAAATATACCAAATTTCAGATTTCAAGTACAGGGTTGCCCATATTCGACGGACCTTTGGGCCCATTCCAATCGACGAGGCTTGTCCGCAGGTAACATTCTTTGCGTTAATTGAATTTTGTACGGGAACAAATGCAAATCAATGCGAATAATCCGTTGTAAAGTGGACCGAACCATGCTCAACTGCTGAGAACGGCGTTTTTGGGATGTTCTTGAGGTCCTGTCAACACTGGCTCGTACGGCAGCGATATTCTCGGCCGATCGCCTTGGTCGACTTTTATATGTCCTCTTCGGATTAGAAAGAGTCTTACCAGTCGAAATTTTTTTCGTATAAACGCTTAATGGCGTTCTTAGAAGGCGCACTTCTCACATTTTTTAATGTTTTAAAAGCACGTTGAGTTTTCACAATTGACTTCTTGTAAATTTCAACTATTTCAGAGAGCTCGCGTGGCGTGTATTGGTTCATGGTAAAAATCTGCTTGAACTGATTCTTCAAACGCGGTATGTTATTAAGCGATGTGACATCTCTGTCAAAAGTTATGGCGTTGTCAGATAGGTCCGTCGAATATGGGCAACCCTGTACTATCTGTTCACCCAATACCAAATTGTACCCAGGGAGTACAATTTAGTACTTTTCGTGCACTTGTAGTACACATGTCCATAACCACCTCTTTATCACAAGCTTATCACCATACCATATCCCCATACAAAATTTCAAATTTCCAGCTTTATCCATTCACCCTAACCCAAACTGTTCCAAATTTAGTACCGTTTAGTACAGTTCTTACAATTAGTACGCATATACAAAATTGCCATCATATTTTAAACTTATTTTCCAACCTTGATTCTCATACCAAATCTCATTTTTCATAAATTTTAGAATTTTAGTACCATTTTAGAACTTTGCATAACCTTAAAGTTCCTACTTCTAGATTCAGCTGTATCGTCTGGACGTTGATTCTAGGTCAGTTGGTCAGTTACGTCACTACTCTGCTATAGATAAACGTAAATGACGAATAACTCCACTGTGGCGTGGTGTTGGGTCGGCAATTGTACCCACTCTTATAAGGTATGTGACAACAGTTTCAAACATCTCCAACACTTATGTATACATATACTTTGAATGGTCATAAAGACCTCGGGCCACAAATCTTACAAACGTGATTCATCATTCAAAAAAGTAAACAAAATTGTTTTCATACATACATACATACATGTATGCAGATATGTATGTACATATGCATGGACTTGTAATCAACAACAAGCTGGAATTTCGATGACAAAGAAAATCACAGCAACCCAACATTAAATCTGTGTTTAATCAACAAACAACCACACATGAAAACAACAAAAGATCTATGACAAATATTATTATTAGCCGAATGGAAATCGGAACAATGTATTGCTGGACGAAATTATTGACCGCCAAAACTTTAAGTAAATAGTACCGAAAATGTAATATTTATTTGAAAATATTGATATATGCTTTTGTTAGTCCTCGATTATGTTATCGCGAAAATGTGTCAATGCAATAATGAACTCAATAAGTTCTGAGGGACTAAAGTGAAACAATAGCCAAATTCGTTTTGTATCTTATTTAGGTTAGGTTTACTCCGGCTAATTACGCGTTTTACTAAGATACGTCATTTATTTTAAGAATTTCAATGGAGTAACGCGTTTTATTGTTCGGTATAAATAAGGCCATATATTTGGGAGTATCCATAAAAGAAAAATGCGGTAGATGCATCAACATTTAAGAACGTCGATATGTCAAATTTTTTTAAATGTTTCTTAAATATAGGTCGATTTGTATCTGTTTTTCTTCATTTAAAACTTTGAATTTCAAAATTTGTAATAGATTTTCAATTTTATACCATCCACCATGCTATAAAGGGTATATTAACTTTCATTTCATTCCGTTTGTAAATCCTCGAAATACTCATGTGAGACCCAACAAAGTATATATATTCATGATCTGCGTAAGTCGATTTAGCGATGTCCGTCTTTCTGTTGTAATCACGCTTTCTTTCGAACCAATTGAAATACAAGGTTAACATTTTGCACACATGTTTATTTTGCCAGTAGGCAGTTTAAGTTCGTAAATGGGTCATGTAGGTCCACGTTGTATAGCCCCCATATAACGGTACCTCCCAATATTCGGTATTTTGATAATTTTAGCGTCATTATTCACCGGAGTAGTTTCAGCCTGCGACAAAAAATGTCCTATGCAGGTCCAGGTCTTCGTATAGGCCCCATGTAAAGAGTGATTTGTTAAGAGCTTGATAACTTTTTTTTTTAAAAAAACGCATAAAATTTGCAAAATCTCATCGGTTCTTTATTTGAAACGTTAGATTGGTCCATGACATTTACTTTTTGAAGATAATTTCATTTAAATGTTGACCGCGGCTGCGTCTTAGGTGGTCCATTCGGAACGTCCAATTTTGGGCAACTTTTTCGAGCATTTCGGCCGGAATAGCCCGAATTTCTTCGGAAATGTTGTCTTCCAAAGCTGGAATAGTTGCTGGCTTATTTCTGTAGACTTTAGACTTGACGTAGCCCCACAAAAAATAGTCTAAAGGCGTCAAATCGCATGATCTTGGTGGCCAACTTGCCGGCCCATTTCTTGAGATGAATTGTTCTCCGAAGTTTTCCCTCAAAATGGCCATAGAATCGCGAGCTGTGTGGCATGTTGCGCCATCTTGTTGAAACCACATGTCAACCAAGTTCAGTTCTTCCATTTTTGGCAACAAAAATTTTGTTAGCATCGAACGATAGCGATCGCCATTCACCGTAACGTTGCGTCCAACAGCATCTTTGAAAAAATACGGTCCAATGATTCCACCAGCGTACAAACCACACCAAACAGTACATTTTTCGGGATGCATGGGCAGTTCTTGAACGGCTTCTGGTTGCTCTTCACTCCAAATGCGGCAATTTTGCTTATTTACGTAGCCATTCAACCAGAAATGAGCCTCATCGCTGAACAAAATTTGTCGATAAAAACACATTTCGAACCGAACACTGACTTTGGTAATAAAATTCAATGATTTGCAAGCGTTGCTCGTTAGTAAGTCTATTCATGATGAAATTTCAAAGCATACTGAGCATCTTTCTCTTTGACACCAAGTCTGAAATCCCACGTGATCTGTCAAATACTAATGCATGAAAATCCTAACCTCAAAAAAATCACCCTTTATGAGTACCTCCCTATATTCGGTATTTTGACGATTTAAGGTACAATATTCACCGAAATTGTTTGAGATGTCGTATTTAAAGTTCGTAATGGATGCTACACCTGTGATAGAAAATTGTCTATGCAGGTCATGGTCTTCGTATAGCTCAGATATAACGGTGCCTCCCTATATACGGTATTTTGATGATTTTAGCTACATTATTCACCGTTTATTTCAAGTATGGAATTTAAATATGGTAATGGCTTATAACAAACAATGTCTATGTAGGTCCACGTCGTATAGGCCCCAATATAACGGCTATATTCGGTATTTTTAGCTTGTTTTAACACCTTCAGCCATAAGTCTACAGATGGTATATATAATTTGATACGACAAGAATGGACGAAATCCGTTTCTGGACGAAATCCGTTTCAGGACATTTAGAGTCGATCTAGCGATGTCCGCCCATCTGTCTGAGCTCTGGATAATTTTCATCGTAATATTTTTTTTTTCGAAAATTAGATCGAGGTCGAAAATGAGTAATATCTTTCCATTACTTCAATAAGGTCAGCCATTTATGTTTTTATATCCCACACCACATAGTGGTAAGGTAATTGTGTATTTGTGGATTTGTTTATAACATGGGGAAGGAAGTGAGATAGACCCATAGTTACTTTTGAGGATCTTCATAGAATCACTTTCTGAGTCGATTTATGCATGTTAGTCCGTTCGTCTGTTCATGTAATTTTGTGAACAAAATGCAGGTCGCATTTTTTTATCCGATTGAGATGAAATTTTCCAAACAAGATTTGTTTGATTCAAGGGCGAAACCTATTGAAATTAGTGAGAATCGGTTCAAATTTAGATATAGCTCCCATATATCTTCAACCGATTTCGGGTTAATTGTGCACCAAATGGCCAATATAAGTCTTAATGGCCTGAATTTTGGTACATTTGACTGAATTCAGTCTAGAAGCAAGTACATCAAATTTTGGAGAAAATCGCTTCATATATAGCTATATCTCCCAAATATATGTTTCATCCGATTTGGTATTGAAGTCCCTCACATTCGTAATATTCATTCGACAATAATGATATCTTATAGAGCTCGGAAATACTTTTGCTAAATTTTATCGAGAACGACTCAGATTTGGATGTAGCCAAAAATATATACCTGATGCAAATAATGGCTAATATCAGCCAAATTGGAGTGAATCTCAGGAGGTACGTTTCCATTTTGTGGAACTCGGCTCCGATATATATTTATACCCTACACCACAAGGTGGTCAGGGTATTATGTCTTTGTGCATTTGTTTGTAACAGGCAAAAGTAAACGAGATAGACCCATAGTTCCCTTTGATGATCTGCATAGAATCACCTTCTGAGTCGATTTATGCATGTCCGTCCGTCCGTCCGTCTGTCTGTCTGTCCGTCTGTCCATGTATTTTTGTAAACAAAGTTCGCATTTATTGCCCTATCGAGATGAAATTTTGCACAAATCATTTGTTTGGCCCAAGGACGAACCCTATTGAAATTGGAGATAATCGGTCAAAATTTAGATATAGCTCCCATATATATCTTCGTCCGATTTGCCTTTTATTGTGCACCAAACGTATGGTGTGGAATTTTACACGTACGATCAGATTGGATCTGAAAATAAGTATGCCAAATTTGATCGAAATCGGTTCAGATATAGCTATAGCTCCCATATATATTGTTCATCCGATTATATATTGTTCATCCGATTTGTTATTTTTGTCCTCCGCAGCCGTAATATGTATATAATAACAAAAGTATTTGGGGAAATATATCAAATACAGCTCTGAAGTACATTTGCTAAATTTTATCGAGATCGGTTCAGATTTGAATATAGCTCCCATATATAACTTCGTCCGATTTACCTTTGTTTGTGCACCAAACGTCTAATATTAGCCCAAATGGTATGAAATTTGGCACTTACGATCGAATCGAGTCTAGAAGCTAGTATGTCAAATTTGGTGAATATCGGTTCAGATATAGCTATAGCTCCCATATATATTGTTCATCCGATTTGTCATTTTTGTCCTCAGCAGCCGTAATATGCACTCCGTAACAACGATATTCAGGGAAATATATCAAATACAGCTCAGAAATATCTTTGCCAAATTTTATCGAGATCGGTTCAGATTTGGATATAGTTCCCATATATATTTTTATCCGATTTCAAATAATTGTGCACCAAATGGGCAATACAAGTCCGAATTTAAAAGATACAAATGCTTCGGCATATTTAGTCCTTTGAATTTTAAATTATAATTATAATCATAGCGTCTATAATTGAATTCTCCCATAAAAACTATTAATTGTTATGCGGAGCTCTACTAAATTAGCAAAGTGGTGTATGGTATCATAAAGTCGGCCCCGCCCGACTTTAAGACTTTCTTTACTGGTTTTTTAATATAATCCTTCTCGAAGTGATATCATGCACTCTATACCAATGTTATCCCCAGATTAAAATGTGTCCATCAAATTTAGTATGTCTCCTAATATTAGTTCCCTCTGAAACCAAACTATAACTGCTCTAAAGCCAAATGTTGATAGGCGGTAT
This sequence comes from Musca domestica, assembly GCF_030504385.1. NCBI lineage: Eukaryota > Metazoa > Arthropoda > Insecta > Diptera > Muscidae > Musca > Musca domestica. The sequence continues at coordinate 4,857,023 of NW_026712296.1, read as the reverse complement.
GAACTACTTCAAATAAATTCTTTTTTTACGGGAACTCTACTAAATAAACATAGTGGTTTTCTGGTTTTCTTTTCGTTTTTGAAATGTAAAACTCAAATTTGAAGAAATGTTCACATGTATACTTTGTGCAGTCTAAAATGGTTACTTCGAGAACTAAAATGGAATGAAAAACTTAATAATCCCTGTACACTATGGTGGAGTGTATAATTAATTAATTAATTATATTACAAAAATGCATTTGGTTTTTCAAAAATATATCAGTTTATTTCTTTGCTAAATAATATGGATAACGAATTTGATTGATGCTGCTGTATTGAGGATAACTGTATGGCAAATAGTCTGGATTATATGAATTTTGGGTCAACAAGCGATTGATGGACGGCGAGTATGGTGGAATCTGGGGCAAACCATTATAAATATAAGGTAAAGTATTGTAACCTCCATAGGGATTCATTTGAGCACGGATGTATGGCGATGAGGGGACAACTCTTGGATAATTGGAATAACGAGCAGCTGGAGCCGTTTGAGAACCGGATATAAGACCTACAATTAGGTTAATTAAATCCAAGAGGCCAGGAGTTAAACCTGGAATTGCTGGAGCTGTTGTAGGAGAGGATGTTGGTGCTGCTGTAGGAGCTGCTGTTGGTGCTGCCGTGGGTGCTGCTGTGGGCGCTGCAGTGGGTGCTGCAGTGGGAGCTGCTGTGGGTGCTGCTGGGGATCCATATAATGGATATTTGCTTAGAAAACCTCGCAAAAAGGTTTGATGTTCCCCGGAATTGGCAATTAATTCCTCCTCGATTTTTTCGATGTTCCCTCTCTTAGGCACCGATTGCGTTGGCACCGCCAGTGCCCATGTTATGGCCAGCGTCACAAAATAAAATACCAACAAAAATTTTGGCTGCGTCATCGTCTGCTTCGAATCAATAACGAATACTAACTTCTGAGCCTCTAACGGTTCTCGCGGCTTTATATACGCCATGGAGCACATTCTATATTGCATTTGCATTTACACAGCGCCAGTCCTCCGTCTAGATTTAATCAAAATTTTATTGGCTGTTTAATGGAGAAACTAAGTTAAATTCGATACTCAAAAGTTTTTTATTGATGAAAAAAAATTAAAATGCATTCTTTCTTTCGATCGATAAGAAAATCATTGGGATGTCTCTTTTTATTCTTTCGAATCATAAAACTGATTAAGGAGAGAGAAAACATGCTGTAGAACTAATTTATTGGTAACAAAGTATAGTTTTTTTTATAAGAAAGCCAGTGAAGGAGGTATAGAGAGAGAGAGAGAGAGAGAAAGAGAGTTGAAACACACTTGTCAATGGACTTAACACCGCTGCCCAGCCACAGAAAATGTGAGTGAATGGAATTCGGAAGGGTAAACAAACTCGTTCCCCCCTCCTCTCACTCTCTTCTCAGATTTCTTTCGGGAAAATCTATAATGTGTGTATCAAACTGAGTTTTTCACTAGAAAGCTAATAGAACTATGATATAAGTTTGGTAATAAAAAAGACAAAAGGTTTCTTTGACAGAACAAAATAACTATTTTGAACAATAAATATCACTGCGTGTAAACGTGGCGACAATGTCTTATGTGAGAGCTTTTTAGAGATTAAAGCTCTTAATATATATATATTTAGAACCCGAAAGACCACACATTGAGAATATATAAATATAATGGCGTGCTTCCCCGCCAAATAATTTTTGAATAGATTGAACCGAACTCGGATAGAATCTCTGCACAAGTTTCACGAGGGATTGTGTGGAGCTGTTCAGAAACACGGAGGAAAACTGGAACAGATAATGAGAGTTATTTAAATATTTTTCAGAATCTGAAGTTCGGACAATATTTGCATTATTATACCTTTCATCATTGTAATCGGTATTTGGACGATTTAAAATGCATTTTCAAACAAAACTGTTTAAATTTCCACACTTAGAGTATATAACGAGCTCCACTTCCTGTGGCAGAGCATTGTCAGGAAATCCCGATATTCGGTAATTCTTTATATGTGTCACACTTTTCATCGGAATATTTTCTAATTTGGAATTTGGAGTTCGTAATGGGTTCTATTTTCTATGACATCATATCATATATACAGGTCCAAGCCATCTATCTATCTATTACGCCTAAATTGTCGAATAAATTCCACATAACTGTACCTAACGATATTCGGTATTTTGCCGATTTTAGCCACGTTTTACTCCGAGAATATCTTAAAACTAGAAATTACCCGCTGCTTCGTCAGCGAAAAGTCGGCCTTCAAATTTGAGACACGTTCCAACGGTTCATGTTAGTGCCAAAATGTCGTAGCAACCAACCAACCAATTTTGTATACAACAGGTTAAAAAGTATCAATCGGTATCAATCCGATAGATGTATAACCTCAGCCAATGTTCGATTATATAAATATGTTTTGACTTCTCCGAGGGAATGGACCAATACTGTCCATTTCGTATCGGACCTAAATAAATATGAAATAAATATTGAGACGTGCCAGGTTTGGACTATATTGGTTACTTTGAGGTATGGGCAAAATTACAAGAAAATCGAACATTTGTATACAATTTTTTTATAAATTCCATATTGATCGCAGGTTTCTGGTTTAGCGAAATATTTAGATATAACAACTTGAAAGGAATTACTGACTTGATTCACAATTTATGACAGATAATACTATTGAAAATTGTCACTCTTCGTGGTTGAGGTACCAGAAGTGTTTCGCAGATATATGTATATCATCTTCACTACAGATCTTTTATCAGTAAAAATGTTTGTCTGTGTGAAATTTGAGGAGAGTCGAATGCTTATTTCGCTTTCTTTGAGAGTTTTGTTTTTCAAAATCTTGAACCTTATGTGGGGGAAATACCAGAAAAAATGGTCCGATCCCTACCATCTTTATAACAGATCCTGTGATGTCGAAAATATTGCTATGTAGCTAGTCTGAATGGAATCGGATATTAATTTTGCGTTTTATGAGCTTCGTGACTACTAAAAATGTTGACATTGTGTGGGGAGGTGTAACAAGAAGTTAACCGATACATCCCATCTTCACAGCAGATCTTGTATTAGTAGAAATAAGGGGATGTGTTAAATATAAAGTAAACCGGATGCTTATTTCGGATTTTATAATCAATTTGGTTATTTAAAACTTTGACCCTTTGTGAGGAATGGTTCGATCTGCACCACCTCTATAACAGATCTTGTGTTGATGGAAATATTGAGATGTGCCAAGTCCGAAAGGAATCGGATGTTAATTTGGCGTTTTATGAGTTTCATGGATATTCAAAATGTTGACCGTTTGTGGGACATGTACCAGAAGGAGTGGACCGATATATTGGGGCTGTTGTAATTTTAAGACAATCAGACTTTTTCATCATATTTTATAAAAGTTATAATTATTCAAAATTTTGAGACTTTGTGGAGGAGGTACTTGATGGAGTGGACCGATATTGTCCATGCACCTGACCTAGCACTCATGCAAATATTGGGATTTGCAAAGTTGGAGCACAATCGGATTATCCTTTTTCTTTCTGTGCAGTAAAATATTTTCTTTGAAAAGTTCGATCTTTTATGGGGGAGGACCAGAAAGAGTGGACCGATATTGTCCATCTACGAACTCGATCACAGTTTGATAATACTATGATGACGTACGAAGTTTGGATCAAATCGAATACTCCCTTCCAGCCAGCCAGACACACGGACGGACTGACATCGGTAGAGCGACTCTAAATTTCCTGAAACGGATTTGGTCCAAAGAGACATAGGATTTAAAACCGTTCTTTCGATGAGGCACGTTTTGGCCATATCAAATGATATAAACCTTCTCTAGCCATATGACTTTAGTACTTTTCGTACACATATTCAAAACCACCTCCATGTCGTAACCATAGACACCAACAGTGACATCTATATCAAATTTCAGAATTTTAGCTTTTTTATTAGCTTTTAGTACTTTTCGAACATTTATAGTACGCATTTTCAAAATAAATCTTCATATCTCAACCATAGATGCCAACAGTTATCTTAATGTCGAATTTCAGGATTCCAGCTTTTTAATTTTCCGCTTTACCAAATCTAGTACAATTATAGTACGCATAGCCAAAGCCTGCTTCTTCTCTCAAGCACAGACACCAACATTGACATAGATATCAAATTTTTGGGATTTCAGCACTATTCCTTTGCGAAATACCTAATTTAGTACTACAGAGACCTCAATATCGAATTTCGGAATTCGATTCACTCAATATCAAATTTAGTAACATTTAAACTTTTCGTATAATTGTAGTACTCATTTTCAAAATCGTTACAACAACAGTTATTGGAATATAAAATTTCACAGTTGCAAGTTTATCCCTTCATCTAATAATAAATTTAGTACTTTTCGTACAATTACTGTACACATTTTCAAAACCACTTCCATATCTCAATTCCAGTTACTAACGGAGTTCTCAATATCAGGTTTGAGGATTCCAGCCCTATCTCTTCACCCCAATACCAAATTTAGTAACATTTACCACTTTTGGTATAATTTTAGTACACATTTGTGAAACGTAAGATATTTTGCACTGTTTTTGAACTTTTTACCCCAATAGTGTACCTTTTTCTTATCAGTGACCCCCGTAACAAAATGTATTTCCTTGCATTCCCAATAGGAAAAACAATCTCTTGCCGAAAAATGTCAGTATGGGTTAAATAATAGAACACCATTTTAAAAATTATGCAAATACTAAAAAAGTGTTGTTGTATAAATTAATTATTTTTTTTATTCAAAATATTAAATAGAGATAAGAAGATAGTAATTGCAATTTAGAGAATATGAAAATATCGAAGCTGATGATGGTGACAAGGAATGATTATTGTGGCACTATTTTCTCGAATGAGTTCTGTGAGGTCGCTTAGCTTTTGCTGTTGGAGATCATTTATGTGTTTTTGGTGTAACCAGAATAATTGTCACTACTCTGGCCTTTATTCATAAACAATGACCCTTCGGCTGAATACGAAGGTGGTGGTGGTGGTGCATAATAACTGTATCTATTAACTGGTGCGGTATAAGCCGGTGCCGGAGGTGGGTAATAATACATGGAGCCTGGTGGTGGATAATAGTATGCTGGAGCAGGAACTGGATGCTGTGCCTCATAAACAATTGTTTTTGCTGTTGCACCTTTAATTGCTTCAAGTATAGCCTTTATAATCGGCAACAATTCTTGCAGTTTTTCTTCTTTTTCGGCAGCAGATGGCTTAGTTGGTTTGGTGGTGGGAGCTGCTGTTGCGGGTGTTGGTGGTGTTGTAGTTGTCGTCGCAGTAGTGGTGGGTGGAGTTGGCGGTGTTTGGTTATTGGGATAATCTGGTCGTTGGTATTTATTCATAATATGATGCAAAAGTATTCGATCTTCACTAGCAGTGGTGTTGGGGGAATTTTCCAACTGATCAATTTTTTCAACTTTAAGCATTTCTTTGGAAAATACCGAACTTGTGGTTATCACAAGCAAAGAGAGCAACGTGCACCACAATTTTCGGCACGACATGTTCCCAGTTTAGTTGGTGGCGATCAAAATGAATAGAACTCGAAATGTACATCTTCTTTTAAATACTTCACTGGGCAGTCTGAGGAATATAGATGAGACCATGCCACACAGTTGTCGTGCTGTTGTAGCAATAAAATATATTTTTAATGAGCGTTTTATTACCATCCACTGGCAGGGAAGAAAATGAATATATGACTATGGTAATCTGCTGTCGCTTGTGACCAATATGCGATGCTGCATTGGAAATCAGATTAGGGCAGCAACATTAGAATTTGGTTCTTTGTTTTATTTCGATTTGAATATTTTTCAGAAAACGAGTTCCTATGGGAACTAAGTGCAGCTCACGAACTCGTTTTTATCAGACGCAACACACATTTGGTGCTAGTTTTTCAATGAGCGTTAGTTTCTGAGAGACACGTATCATCTCATCCCATAACGTACCGTCTTCAGAGTTTCTAGAAATTATTTATCATACCTCATCGAAATAAATGTTTTAGTTCATGTTCTCCTTAGACCAAATCCGTTTCAGGACATTTGGAGTCGATCTGCGGGTGTTCGTTCGTCCGTCTGTCTAGCTGGATGGTGCACACGATAACCGCTTTGGTCCAAAACATTTTGAATTGTTATGAAATAAGAGTCCGATTGTCTTCAAATTTCGCTCATCTCAATATTACTGCCACCACAAGATTTGTGCACGAAAAAGTACTTAATCGTTCTATATTTGGTACAATGTGGTATTGGTTTAACAGAGAGTGCTTGAAATCTGAAATTTGGTATTGGCGCCGCTTTTCATGTGGGGCCTAGACATATGAATTTGGTTTCGGAAATGCGTACCATAATTGTACTAAAAGTACTGAATGGTACTATATTTAGTATTTGGTAAAGGGATGAAAAAATTGAAATTTGATATTTAGATTTCCTATGATATTTGAATTTGAGGTTTGGTGGTAGTTTGGAATTCCGTCCTATATTTGTACGAAAATTACTAAGCGGTACTAATTTCGGTATTGGGTGAAGGGATAGGGCTGGAATCCTGAAATTTGATATTGAGGACTCTTTTGGCATTTGGAATTGAGATATGGAGGTGGTTTTGGATAAGTGTACTATAATTGTACTAAAAGTACCAAATAGTACTAAATTTGGTATTGAATGAAGGAATATAGATTAAATTCTGAAATTTGATATTTAGGCCTCTCTTGGCATCTGGGATTAAGATATGGATATTTGTACGAGAAGAACTATATGGTACTAAATTTGGTATTGGCTGAAGGGATATGGCTGGAATCCTAAAATTTCATATTGGGGTCTCTGTTGGCATCTGGAATTGAGATATGGAGGTGGTTTTGGAAAAGTGTACTACAATTGTTCGAAAAGAAATGGTACTAAATTGGGTATTGGGTGAGGGGATAGAGCTAAAATCCTGAAATTTGATATTGAGGCCACTCTTGGTTTCTGGGATTGAGATAGGGATATTTGTACGAAAAGTACATAATTTGATATTGGTGGAAGAAATAAGGCTGGGGTCCTCAAATTTGAATTGAGGTCTCTTTTAGAGTCTGGAATTGAGATATGGAGGTGGTTTTGGAAATGTGTACTATAACTGTCGAAAAGTACCAAATAGTACTAAATTTGGTATTGCGTGAAGAGATGGAGCTGGAATCCTGAAATTGGGTATTGAGGGGTTTCTCTTGGTATCTGGGAAGGAGATGTGGAGGTGGTTTTGAAAATGTATACCATAACTGTCGAATAGTACCAAATAGTACTAAATTTTGGTATTGGGATGGAGATGGAATCCTGAAGTTTTATATAAATGTCACTGTTGCTGTCTGTGGCTAAGGTATGGAGGTGGTTTAGGAAATATGTACTATAATTGTACGAAAATTACAAAATAGTACTAAATTTGGTACTGGGTGAAGGGATAGAGCTGAAATCCTAAAAATTTAATATGGATGTCAGTGTTGGTGTCTGTGGCTAAGGTATGGAGGTGGTTTTGGAAATATGTACGGTAAAAAAATTTCGACCTTTTGTGTGGGAGGTACCAGAAAGAGTGGACCGATATTGCCCCTCTCTGAACTCGATCTAAGTTTGAGAAAAATATTACAATGCACCAAGTTTGAACTAAATCGGTTACTCCCTTCCAGAGTTATCGTGTGCACCAGCAACACAGACGGACGGACATCGCTAGATCGACTCTACCTACCGACCTAGGCTCTAAAACCGTTATATCAATGAGGCACGTTTTGGCCGTATCAAATGATGTATACCCTTTGTAGCCATATGGCAGAGGGTATAAAAATTTCGAAAAAAAATTACTTTAATAAAGCCAAGAAAACCTTCCAATTTATTTGAATCAAATCAAAATTACACAGAAATATTGGTTCTTTGTTTAGCTAACACTGATCGAACATCATGTCACAATTTAAGTAATCAATGGTTTTGTACCAAAAAATAAGCTTACCATATTACCTACTACAAAGGCCAGACACGGCTTTCCTTTTAATAATCTTTTTATGGTAAACTCGTGTATTTTCTTTCTCCCATTTTATGATGATTTTATGACTGACCATTGGAAAATCTTTGACTATTCGAAAACGTATTGAATATTATGACCGTAATTAAAGTTACATTGATCTGTTTGATGTTTTCGACCTACTTTAGGTTGCACGTGTCTTCTATTATCGGTTTCCACATTCATAATGTCTGACTTTTCCTGCATTTATATTTGGTGTTACAAATCGATTGCCGTAATAGGGTTACAAGATGACCCCATTTATATGTAAGTCTAAGTCTTTGGATGCCACTTTTAGAGATCCCTTTTAAAATGGTTTAATTGTCTCAGAAGGAAATAATTAAAATTATTAAAATCGGTAATGGGTAATTAATTAAGAAATACACATACGTATCACAATCACAAATAACTGAAATATTTTACTTCCCACAAGCAAGCATTAGTTCGCAGCAAACCGGGTTTCGTTGTGACCGTTGTTTTCTATAACCGATTATTGTAGCTTTCAAACGTAAATAGCATAATAATTAATAATATAAAGTAAACTTCTTATGGACATTTACGTACAGCACAGTAAATAGATTTTTGCATTTCCAAAAATGAATGTCATTCTCGTCGTGACTTTCCAAATATGTTAACTTGTTTCGCCTACCAAAAGAGATAATGTACTGACAAATATAAATTGTCACTTTAATTGTGACCAAAATGGAATTGCTACAAGCCCGAACCAATAGTGGCTGAGTTTTGAAAGAGGCCGAATAGCATGAATTGTTAAATGCAGACAAAAATGATTTATACCGAACATTTTTGCCAGTGAACGCAGAAGGAGGAACCTACTACAAACTCTACTTACCGAAATTTATACGATTCCGCTGAAAAATGAGGCTAAAATCATCAGAATACCGAATATCGGGAGGTACCGAAATATGGGAGCTACAGAAAAACGTGAATCTATATGACCTGCCGCAGGAGGTAGAACTCAGTATGTACTCCAAGTACAGGATGAGATGAAAAACTGCAACCAATTCTAAGCCACTCGTCCGACAGCTGTTAAAATTATTCCAGTGACAGCTCATTTACAAGCGTACATAAATATTATGGTGAGAATTTTCCAGAAAAAAAGTTATTCGTGATGGAATTCAAGCGTGATAGTGTGATTTCTTTATATTTGACTGGAAAATCACAAGTGGCTATCGTTAGCGCACTCTGGCATTTAAATGTGAATAAATCTTTTGTGTTTCGTATCATCGCTCGTTACCGTGATACTGGTAGCGTTCCCCACGTCAAGAAAGTGGACGGAAGAAAACAGCAACATCAGCAGAAATGGTTCGAAAAGTAAAGAAGCGACTTGATCGAAACCCGCATCGCAGTGGCCGAAAAATGGCTCGTGAGCTGAACATATCGCAATATTCCATTCGGCAAATAGTGAAAAATGAGCTCGGTGTAAAGCCATTGAAATTCCAAAAAGTGCAAGAACTTACACCGCAACCTGAAGAAAATAGACTCAAAAGAGTGAATTCTCCGATGAGAAAACATTCGTTTTCCAGCAGTTTGTAAACAAACAAAGTGATCGCGTTTACTTGCCAAAGAGGTCATCTGAAAATGTGCACCTTCGGTTGGCCACCAGAACTCAAGCGCCAGCCATGGTGATGGTGTGGGCCGCCATAACAGCCGATGCTTGCTCTCCGCTCGTATTGGACATTCCAACAGGACTCAGCACCATCGCACCAGCACGCGCCACCTAAGAACGGCTACAAAATGAGGTTCCTCTCTTCATTTCAACGCACAATGGCCACCAAAATCTCCGGATACCAATCCGTTGGACTATTGTGACTGGAGTATTTTGGAAAACAAAAAAAAAAAAAAAAATAAATAAATAAAAAAAAATAATAAAAATATAGCGTTTGACTTTGCAGATTTTTTATTTCACTCTGTATATTGTATGTATATGTATATTCTGGTACCTCCCCCACAAAGGGTCACAATTTTGGATATCCATTAAGCTCATAAAACGCGAAAATAACGTCCAATTCCATTCAGACTTTGTACATGTCAATATTTCCATCAACACAAGATCTGTGATGTAGTAGGTAGAGATCGGACAAACAAACTATAGTGTATGTGGGTGTATATTTATGAATGCTTGTGTTGTTGTTACTTTTTCATTTTTTTAAGAAATTGTTGCTCTAGCGTTTGGCTAATTTCTAGAGCTTTACCTGATTACATTCTCCACTTCAATTGACATTCCAACACATGTCAATTTCTTTCTTGGCTTAATGACAAAATGCGAAAAACAAAACCTATGAATGAAAACGGCCAACATGCAAAACTGTGTCACACTTCTACCGAGCAAACATTTTTTTTTCTAAATTTCTTTTCAATTTTGATTTCAATCATTTCGTTCATTCATTGTAATACTGTCGAAGCAACCAACGCTTAGACCACACCAAAAAGAAACATACCGCTAAGAGCACGTTCAAGTTCTGTTCGATTGAGTGTGTCCGTTCCTTTATAAGTGTGTGACTTCAAATTCGCCATGGACGGACGGGTGGACAAACAACTGGAGGTAAAGGTAGATAAAGATATGGTGGTGGTGTTGGCCACACCGTAATATCAACCGCTTTCTAAACAAGTCACAGTCTATGCGGTCAGTTGTCTTGTACGCAATAAATACAATGAAGAAAAACATGTGTCTAAATTACTTCCTGGCCAGGTCGAACCCAGTCAAGTAAACCGGCCTTGCATGGCAGAGGAACAATTACCAAGGAGTTTTGTGAGCCAACAAACATTTTGTAGTAGCTTCAGTGGGTCAGTGGAATGAAAATGGCATCGCATGTTGACGTCTCGATAATCTTTGTTTAGAACTTTGACTTAATATGTAAATGGAATTTTCTAATACGCACTGTCGAATATAACAAACATTTTATTATTTGTTCCTGAACCCCCGGATACAAATATTTTCGCTACAACTTTCAAGAGTTTCCTGCAGGTTGATGCAGCGATAAGTAAATTATTAACAGTTCTAGTAATACAAAAATAAATAAAAAAGCTGTAAGTTCGGCCGGGCCGAACTTTAAATACCCTCCACCATTTGGAACGAATTTGGGAATTTTCAAAAAATAAAATCATTAAAAATTAAAAAATTCTGTTAAAATTTAAAAAAATACCGAATATAGCCGTTACACGTGGACCTATATAGGGATTTTTTGTCATAAGCAATTACCATATTCAAATTCGAAACTTGAAATAAACGGTGAATAATAAATCATCAAAATATCGTATATAGGGTGATACCGTTATATCGGAGCTGTGCGAAGACCTGGACCAGCATATACAATTTTCTGTCACAGGCTGTAGCATCCATTACGAACTTCAAATACGACATTTCAAACACTTTCGGTGGGTATTGTAACTAAACTCGTCAAAATACCGAATATGGGGAGGTACTGATATATGGGGCCTATACCTGGACCTGCATAGACAATTATCTGTCACAGACTGTAGTTCCCATTACGAACTCTAAATACGTAATTTGAAACAATTCTACTGAATAATGACGCTGAAATCATCAAAATACCGAATATTGGGAGGTACCATTATATGGGGGCTATACCAAGACGTGGACCTGCACAGACAATTTCTGTCTTAGGCTGTAGCATCCATTTCGAACTTCAAATACCAAATTTGATGAATATTGTCCCAAAAATCATCAAAATACCGAATATAGGGAGGTACCGTTAAATGGGGGCTATACCAAAACCTGGACCTACATGGCCCAATTTCAAACCCAAAAGTCCTGCAGACACAATATACATTTGAGCAAATTTTTAGTAATCTACTTCAATCCGTTCGGAAGCTAGAGTGATTTCCACAGACGGACAGACGGATAGACGGACCGACGGAAGGACATCGCAAAATCGACATAGAATTTTATGCTCATCAAGAATATATATACTTTGTGGGGTCTAAAATGTATATTTCGAGGTGTTACAAACGGAATGGTAAACTTAATATGGAGGGTATATTTATGGTGGAGGTTTTAAAACAATAGGCTTTTTTCTGACCCATGCAAAATTTTGTGAGAATCGGACGATAATTGCGGCATATTTTTGGCGATTTTGTTAGACTATATCCTTTTCTGACAAGAGGGCATTCCAAATTGGCGAGCATTGTCAAAATCAGTACAACGAAATAACAAAAATAAATTTCTTGTACCTATGTACCCGATATCTTGGCTATCAGCATAACTGTTACATAAAAGTTAGATTATGTTACCCGCTAAATACTGTCCTATGACCGAACAAAATCTTAGGTTTCTGCCAAGCACTAAACTCTAGCCCTATCCTAAATTCCGCGTCGAGTGGTCCATAATTTCGACCTGAAGAGCAGTAGCAAAATCAGAAAATTGTTCTGTCTTTGGTCAATTTCAACCCCTAAATATTTTGCGATCATCTCCAAAAACAAAAGGCTTCTATTCTGACCCTAACCCCACCTCTATTCTCAATTTCGCGAGGATCTGGCCATAATTGCGACCTGTAGTGTGATAACAAGTTAACATGAACAGACGGACGGATGGACGGATATATATAGCTAGATCGACTTAGCTCGGCGAGATAGGAAGATTATTATACAGGGTGTGATGAAAAAACTGCAACCAACTTCAGACTGCAGTCATTTCTAAGCCACTTATCCCACATCTGTTAAAATTATTCCAGTGACCGCTCATTATATTGTTTACAAGCGTACAAAAGCATTTTGCTGAGAATTGCCCAGAAAAAAAAAGTTATTCGTAATGGAATTTCAGCGTGATAGTGTGATTTCCTTATATTTGGCTGGAAAACCACAAGTGGCTATCGTTAGGGCACTCCAGCATTTAAATGTGAATAAATCTTTTGTGTCTCGTACCATCGCTCGTTACCGTGATGCTGGTAGCGTAGCCTGACGTCAAGGAAGTGAACGGAAGGAAACAGCAACATCAGCTGAAATGGTTCCAAATATAAAGAAGCGACTTGATCGAAACCCGCGTCGCAGTGACCGAAAAATGGCTCGTGAGCTGAACATATCGCAATATTCCATTCGACAAATATTGAAAAATAAGCTTGAGGTAAAGCCATTGAAATTCCAAAAGGTGCAAGAACTTACGCCGCAACAGAAAGAAAATAGACTCAAAAGAGCTAAAGAGTGGTTTTGCTTGGCCGAAAGAGGTGAACTACCGAATTTGGTTTTCTCCGATGAGAAAATATTCGTTGTCCAGCAGTTTGTAAATAAACAAAATGATCGTGTTTACTTGCCAAAGAGGTCAGCTGAAAATGTGCACCTTCGGTTGGTCACCAGAACTCAAGCGCCGGCATTGGTGATGGTGTGGGCCGCCATAACAGACGATGGTCGCTCTCCGCTCGTATTAATCGACCGTGGCATCAGAATAAATGCCGAATATTATCGCGAAAATATTGTGGAGGTTGCATTAAAGCCTTGGGCATGCAAACATTTTGGCCGCAGACCTTGGACATTCCAACAGGACTCAGCACCATCGCACTTAGCACAGGCCACCAAAGAATGGTTACAAAATGAGGTTCCTCGCTTAATTTCCAGCGCACAATGGCCACAAAAATCTCCGGATACCAATCCCTTGGACTATTGTGTCTGGAGTATTTTGGAAAGCAAGGTTGGCACTTCAAGCTAGCGCTTCGCCGGCAATGAACCAAAGTACCGCAGAGCAACATTCGACAGCATGTGACGGTTTCTTTGGCCGTTTGAAGGCCACAATTCGTGCCAAAGGTGACCAATTCGAACAAATCTAAACTTATTCTAAAATTTAATTCTATTTCCGAAATTTTTTGCTTTCATTCAATAAAATGTAAAAAATGTACAAATTATGGTGTTTGACTATACATCCGACTGATACTATTTAACTTGTTTTATTTTTACGTTAGTCGTATCTCGACACATTCATAATTCACGTATTTAACTCATGTGATGGAAAACGTCGAAGGCAAACGTCGGGTATTATATGGGCCTGATAGAAATGTGTTTTTTTCTGTGGGTGTAAACCAACTTCACAAAAAGTTTGCTTGTTAAGAAAAAACTGATTTCCAATATCGGTTTTGAGAAACGATAATTATACCTTGAAAAACAAATTAAGTAAGTCCACAAAAAATTTATTTTGAACTTTTTTTTTGAAGCAGAAAAAATCTTGCAATGTATATTTTTTATTTCCTCTTTCTTCCACTTCGTTAATTTTTATGTTTCTTTTGCATTTTTTTAAGTTATGTTATTTTTGGCTACGCGTTTGAGATTTCATAATGACAACAACAGAAAGAAACAAATATCGAATTGAAAAAATATTGAAAGAAAAAAAACCCATTTTGTAGAAGTCAATAAAGCAATGCTCCAAAATACAATACCAAAAAATAATTAGGTCAAATAGCAAAATGAATATTCCATTACACATACATAACCGAATAACAACAGCACAATGTATATTTAGGCCAATTATTAATTTCATTGGATGGCCATCGATGACAGATCATCATTAGCTGGCAGTAGCATGGCAAATTGATTCAGGGTTTTAAATGGGGGAGAAGAGGTTGATTGACTCAATGAAAATCGGTTTCATTGTGACAAATTACAATATGGTCATAGCAGTTGGTTATTTTTTTCCAATTCATTTAAGATAAATAATAGTGGTTGTATTGTTTTGTAAATGTTTAATTGAAATAGTAATTGGCCCTTAATTGATCTAAATCAAATGTTGTATATCAAAAATTGAGATTTTTTCAGGATTTCGAAGAAATTATGCGTTTTTTATATAATTGAGTAAGTGGCTTGCACTCAGATAAGCACGGTTCGAATAATTTGATGGCGTATTTCTAAAACATGGACTTAATGATACTGTAATAATGAAAAATAATAATGTAATGTAATTGTTATTAATGCAGATTAACATATTATGCTCAACTGTACTATTGTAAAAACTCACCCATTTTTTAAAATTTTTTCAGAGATGGATATTTTTACCCTAATTATGGGAAAATATATTTTTCGTGGACGGAATCAGATAACCTGATATATTCTGGATCAGCGTAGAATTCTAAGCCGTTCTAGCGATGTCCGTCTGTATGTTTGTCTGCTTGTTGTAATCACGCTATCTTTCGAACGAATTGAGATAGATGGCTAAAATTTTGCATACATGCATAGTTTACCAGTAGGAAGGTTAAGTTCGTAAATGGGCCATGTCGGTCCACGTTTTCGTATAGTCCCCATATAACGGTACCTCCCAATATTCGGTATTTTCATGATTTCAGTATTCACCGGAAACGTTTCAAATGTCGTAATGGGAGATCTTAATGGTTACTACAACCTATGGAAAAAATTTCGTATGAAGGTCCACGTCTTCGTATAGCCCCCATATAACGGTACCTCCAGATATCCCGTATTTTCATGATTTTAGCGACAGTATTTATCGGAATTATTTCACATTTCGTATTTGAAGTTCATAATGGGTACTTCAGCCTATTGCAAACATTTTTGTAAGCAGGTCCACGTCTTCGTATAGCCCCCATATAACGGTAGATCCCGATATTCGGTATTTTGATGGTTTGTGCGACATTTTTCACCGGAATTGGTTTAAATGGGTAACCACAGCCTTTGACAAAAAATGTCGTAATCAGATTCACGTCTTCGTATAGTCTCCATATAACAGTTTCCATTTAAGTGGTAGTTTCCGGAAGTCTTTTTTTGAAATTTTTCAAGATCCTTCTATATGTTGGAGGGTACTAAAAGCTCAGCCCGGCCGAAATTGCCTGCTTTTTTACTTGTTAAATTTTGTATTGAGGTCACTGTTGGTGGTAGATTTGTGATAAAGAGGTGGTTTTGGAAATGTGTACTACAAGTGCACGAAAATTACTAAGTATTAAATAAAATTGTACAAAAATTACTGAATGGTACTAAATTTGGTATTAGGTGAAGGGATAGAGCTGAAATCCTGAAATTTGATATGAATGTTACTGTTGGTTTCTGTGGTTGAAAGAAGCAGCTGGCTTTGGAAAATTACCAAAACGTACTATATTTGGTATTGGGTGAAGGGGTAAAATTCTGAAATTTGTATCCGGGGTACAATTCTGAAATTTAGATTAATGTATCAGTGTTTGGGATTTGGTACTAAGTGAAGGAATAGAGCTTGAATTTTCTTTTTGATATTGAGTACTCTGTTGGTATCTTTGAATTGAGATATGGGCCTGGATTTTTATACCCTACAACACTATGTGTTGGGGGTATTATCAGTTTGATTGGACCAGAATTTATGTAACACCTCAAAATATTGGTTTCCCATATAGGAAAGTATATATGGATCTTCCTAGCTCGCCGAGCTGAGTCGATCTAGCTATGTATGTCTGTCTGTCCGTCTGTCCATGTTAATTTGTAATCACTCTACAGGTCGCAATTATGACCCGATCTTCACGAAATTTAAAATGTAGGTGGGGTTAATGTCAGAATAGAACCCTATTTCTTTTGGAGATGATCGCCAAATGTTTTGGGGTTGAAATGGACCAAATACTGAAAAAATGTCGGATTTTGCAGTAGCTATATAGGTCGCAATTATAGACCTATCGACGCGGAATTTCGCATGTAGCTAGAGTTTAGGGCGGGGAAGAAGCCTACCAATTTTGGTGGTCATCGGATAATATTTAGCGGGTAAAATAGACCATACCTTTTTTGTTGAAAAAATTCAAAATTTTTCATTAAACCGCGAATATTTTAAATTCCGGCGAAATCACAAAGCCATGACAAGGTTACTTCTGATCTTTACATTGATGTTAAGATCCAACAAATCGGATATATAGCAAAATATGTGCGATATATATGTCTATCAAAGAAGATATGCTTGAAAGATCTATTTTATGTCGAGAATGGCTGAACTGATTTCGACAGTTCTCATTAATTCAGAATGGCCTCTTGGCAGGAAAGAAAAAACGTCTAAAAAGTCGCATAAAAATATCTCTCTAAAGATGAAAATATTGATTTTGTAACTTTTTCTCATATTTTTTCCATTTTGTCATATTTTTGGCATATTTTCATTTTGAAGTAAACATTTGGTAATATTTCTACAGCTAACAAAACTAAGTAGTTAGGATATCAGGATATCATATACAGATCGCATTTATGGGCCGATCCTTACGAAATTTTGCATGGGTATAAGATGAGGGTCAGAATAGAAGCCTACTCTTTTTGGAGACGATCGCCATATATTTAGGGGTTGAAATGGACCAAAAAACTGCAAAATTGTCAGCAGGTCGTAATTATGGGGGTTACCGGACATTACAAAAGCCATCCAAAAATATTCAATGTGGGAAATAGTTTGCCAACTTTTGTAGACAAAGTACGAAAATGTCCATTCCATTGACTTTTTGGAGAATTCACAAATACAGGAAAGACGCACTTCTGACTATTTCGTTAACGCTGATTTCGTTGAAGAATATAGTGAAATGTCTGTATCTCATTTAAATGCGTTTCAGTCAAAAACCAATAATAAATGTTAATGTGGCGTTTCAAATATGCCTTTTTCAAAATTTCGGAGAAAACGTCAACAATAGGACACAATTCTTGATAAAATGTGATGTTTTGTGTATCTGTATCTTAATTGGCATGTTTAGCATTATTTTGAAGCACCACAAACTATTAACAGGATACTAAATATGTTTAATTTTTTTCTAATTTCAGGTAAATAGAGGATCGCATTAAACAAACTTGGTGAGACTATTATCAGCAATTATCAACAAAAACGTACCATCTCCTTCTGTCCATCTCCTTCCAAATTGTAATTTTAGTATTTTTTTTTTACCGCCAACAAAAAAATATTGACCCAATGAAAATGTTATTGATCGTTGTTATTAATTGAACGATTAAAATTTCAGGTTATTTTCGTTTGTATCGAACAGAGTTGAATTAACTTTAATTGAACTTTTTTACGCCAAAATTAAACACATATTTTATGGCTTTGTGTTTGAAAGTATTATTTCATTCAGAAAAAATTCACAGACGCCCGTAAACGGCTGTTCAACAAATGTTTACCAGATTTGAACAAAGCGAAATGTTACAGTTTTGAGTTACCAAATTGGAATTTGTTGTGTAAGCCTTTATTTCAATTGCTTTTGCTGTTGTTGCAACAAAGATTGATTTTTTAATTTTTCATTTCGTACTTCGTTTAATATTTCTATGATTTGCTGCAAAAACCTGTAAACACGAAAGTATAAATAATACACTTCTGCAATGATGTGTTAAAGAAGAAACAGAAATAGTGAGCATTCAAAGTAAATGTAATGTGATAATCATGCCGACACAAAAACGAAAAGAAACAAATGAAAATTTAGTTCAATGTCAATTCGAATGTTTCGGCGAAATATACTTTCAGAAAGAGTAGGGAAACGTAGTAGATGTACATTAAAGAAAAGACTGATAATATTTATGTTCTCCATTATTAGATAATAGTTCCGAAATACTGTAAAAATATTAAAAATCAAGTTAAATAGTATCAGTCGGATTTTTTTTACAGACGCATACCCCCAGCCTTGAGTTATGATTATTCAAACTGATCCTTTATGGGGAGGTAGTTGGCCAATGTTGACCAATTCGTATCTGACCTAAGACTGATATAAATATTAAAACGTTCCAGATTTGGACTATATCGATTACTTCCTATACTTTATATGAGATATGTTTAATTTTTTGGAAAATATGAGGTATGTGCAAAATTTGAAGGAAATCGAACATTCATATCCAATTTTATGCGAAATTACAAATTCTGATAAATTACACAGTCATATCAGATTTCTGGTTAAGAGAAATATTCAGATATAACAATTTGTTAAGAATCGCCGACTTGTTTCGCAAAGTATGACAGATATAAATTTTGGAAATTGTGACCTTTTGTGGGTGAGGTACCAGATGGGGTTCGCAGATATATATCATCTTCAAAATAGATCTTGCGTTAAAAAAATATTTGGATGTGTGAAATTTCAATAGAGTTGGATACTTATTTCGTTTTCTTTGAGCGTTTTGTTGTTGGGGGAGATATCAGAAGGTATGGTCCGACCTGACCATCTTTATAATAAATCTTGTGTTGATGGAAATATTAAGATTTACCAATTCTGCATGAAATCGGATGTTAATTTCGCGTTTAATGAGCTTTATGGATACTCAAAATTTTGACCCTTTGTGGGGGAGGTGCCATAAGAATTGGACCGATATATATCCCATCTTCACAGTAGATTATGTGTACGTAAAAATAATGGAATGTGTGAAATACGAAGAGAACCGGAGCTTATTTCGGATTTTATGATCGCTTTGGTTATTCAAAACTTTGACCCTTTGTGGGGGAGGTACAACAAGGAATGGTCCGATCTCTATCATCTTTATAACAGATCTTGTGTTTATGGAAATATTGAGATTTGCTAGGTCTGATGGAATCAGATGTTAATTACGTGTTTTATGAGCTTCATAAATATTCAAAATGTTGACCTTTTGTGGGGAAGGTATCAGAAGGAGTGGATCGACATATTCCATCTCCACACCAAACCTTGGGTTAATACAAATATTGTGATGTGTGTAATTTGAAGACAATCATCACATTTTATAAGAGTTATTATTATTCAAATTTTTGATCCTTTGATCGGATTTTCCTTGAAAATTTCGACATTTTTTTGGGGAGGTACCAGACAAAGATATTACGATGTACCAAGTGTGAATCAAATCGGATACTCCTAACTGGTCCAAAGAGACCTAGGGTCTAAAACATTTATTTCGATTAGACACGTTTTAACCGTATCCACTGATATATACCCTCTCTAGCCATATAGCTGAGATTATAAAAACATTAAGTTCGGCCGGTCTGAACTTTCAATACCCTCCACCTTTTCGGTAAAGAGAACATTTTTATATAACAATATCTGAATTCAAACGTGTTCCATTTTAAACTACAAATAACGGTAAGACCGTTTGGATAATGCAGTGGGTGAGGCCGTTGTATGGGACCAAAACTGGAACTTCTGTAGACAATACCGAAATTGTCTATAGAATCGGGTTATATGTGCGCTATAGGAAAACGTATACATTCAATGTTCTGCCACCGGAGCTAGAACCCATTACGAACAACAAATACCAATTTTTAGACAAATCCTTGGAAAAATGAGGCAAAAATCATCAAAACACCGAATATCGGGAGGTAGCGTTACATGGCAGCTATACCAAAACGTGGATCGATATATCTAATTTTCAATATCAACCAACCCAGACACAAAACAAATTGTTCTGCCAAATTTAGAAGCTCCACGTCAAATAATGTCGGCTCTATCGTGATTTCAACAGACAGACGGACATGGTTATATCGACTTAGAATTTTATGCTGATCACGAATATTTAATATTTACCCTCCTTTTCAAGGTGGAGGATATTAAAATCCACTGAGCTGGGATATGAAAATGAGAAACTGATGAAACAAGCTTTCCAGTTTTAGTACAAAATTATGGCTGAAAAAATATCACTAGTGAAATATTAGATTGGGGTTCAACAGGTCGTTGACCTTTTCTGTCAAATGAGTCAACGTTTATAAAACCTATAAAACCAAATTACAGCGGTCCTATTCGTCGTCTTTGTATTTTCTTAATGGCAGGGAAAGCGCAGGTATCGTCTAATAAAATGTTCTTAGCTCCTAATGAGGTAATTTACATATTTTTCCAAATGAAAATCTAGCTTTAGATTCTCGTGTTAAAAAAAAAAACCTGTTATTGAAAAGGCCATTAGGCAGACGCATCAGGTCGCCACCCTATATAAGCTAAAGCATTTCGATAGCCACACTTCATAGTCATAAAAATATTCTTGACAAAATGAAGTGCAGACTGCAATGTCTGTTGTTCGGTGAGTTTTGAGTTTCGAATCACTCCATTTTCAATATTAAATCATAATTTTCGTTTGAATTTTAAGCATTAATGCTGGGACGAGCATTTTCGATGATTATGGTCAATACCGGCGGAGTACATGATAAGTACAGTGTTGAAACGAAAACTGGAACTACATCACCGGCAGCTGGTGGTAGTGCCGGCACTGCAGCAAATACTGGCGCAACAACAGTTACTACATCCGCCGGTCAACTAGATCTTTCAGCTCTTACCCCAATTCTTGGATCTCTATTATCATCTGCTGGATCATCGACAGCGGCGACAGGTTCGGCAACAGGTGCCACAAGTGTTACACCTAACCTACAAAACCCTACGACATATACCCCCTCTCTATTCAATAAATTTGGTGGGGCAGGTGGTGGTTTGTCAATTTTTCAATTGTTAAAACCAAATTCCATTGCACCCCCAAGATCGAACTTTTCTTTGCGCGATATAACGGAGATGGTAACAACCATTTACAATACCATCAACAACAGTAATAATGCCCGTTTCAGTCACGACCTGCCGCAATTTTATCCGTATGCGTACAAGCAATATTATAATCCATATGAAGCTCAATATCCGGGTGCTCCTCAACTTTACTATGTGTAACGATTTTATGTAAACGGAATGAAATAAAATATTGAAAATTATTTTGTCCAAAAAACGATGCATATGAATAAATTATTTTTTTTTTTCGAGATTAATTTAATTTATTCAAATTCAAATCATGGAATATGATTACTATATTTTTAAACTGATATAAATTGAATACCCGGAGTTGGATTTTTCGGGACGCTATATTAACATGGGCAAATTGAATGAAAAGGAAAGAATGTTCCATGTTAATATAAGTTCGACTCATGGAAATGTGATAAAAAGGTCGGATGGTTCACATCTCTTTCACGATCTCGTGAAACACAAGTTAAAAGGTATCAGTCGGTTTTGCCGCCAGATGTATACCCTCAGCCATTGTCCGTATATTTAAATGTATTTTGACTTGCGTTATGATTATTCAAAATGTTGACCTATTATGGGGGAGGTTCCGAAGAAGTGGCCCAATATTGTAAATTTCAAATCTGACATCAAATCAGATAGAAATATTATATCGTGTCAGATTTGGACTACATCGACTACTTTCTTCACATTTTATGAGATATGTGATAATTTTTAGAAAATTTTGAAATATGCGTGAGTTACCATACATTTCAGTCTGAAGTATTTATTCTACATCATCTAATACTCTTAAAACATATTGACATGTGAAAAAATCTAATGGAAATCGAACATTTATTTCCAATTTTAAGCAAAAAAGAAAAAAAATTAAGATCCAAATGTTCAACTTTTTTGGGGAAGGTACAGCAAGAAGTGGGCCGAGAGACTCCTATTTCACATGAGATCCCTGGTTAAGAGAGATATTTAGATATACCAAGTTTTAAAAGGATTGCTGAATTGTTTCGCAAGCTATGAGAGATATAAATACCGTTCGGAAGAAACTTCCGAAAATTTTCACAAAAAAACATCCGTAGTAAAATACCGCTAAAATAAAAACCTTTATATGGGGGCTATACGAAGACGTGGGTAATTTTCTGTCATAGGCTAAAGTAGCGATTCCGAACTTCGAAATTTAAAACAACTCCGGTGAATAATGTCTCTAATATCATCAAAATACCGAATAAAGGGAGGTACCGTTATATGGAGGCTATGCGAAGGCGTGGGCCTCCATACGCAATTTTTTGTCTTAGGCCGTAGTACCCATTAAAATTCTAAATACGAAATGTTTAAACAACTCCGGTGAATAATGTCCCTAAAATCATCAAAATATCGAAGTGTTAGAAAGAACTTCTAGTATTGATTTTAAGTCATTTCCAGCCGATAAAGCCCATCTTCGAACTTGATTGGCCTCCACACTTATCTGTGCAAAATTCCTCCCTTACGTTTTGTTAGGTCTATAAAGATTATTTCGATGAGTTAAAAACGAAATGACGAACTTAATATACCTTCCATACCATGTATGGTTGAGTGTATAAAAACCAGTAATCGAACAAAATATCTACCGAAGTTCTCAATTTATGTTCAATTTTTCCAGCATTATAATTTTAGCTATTTTTTTCAAACAACAACGTGGAGGTGCTATTAATTTAATAATAAACATTTCTAATTTATTATACCCTACAACACTATGTGTTGGGGGTATTATGAGTTTGATTGGGCCAAAAATTATGTAACACCTCGAAATATTGGTTTCCCACATAGGAAAGTATATATGGGTCTTCCTAGCTCGCCGAACTGAGTCGATCTAGCTATGTATGTCCGTCAGTCCGTCTGTCCATGTTAATTTGTAATCAAGCTACAGGTCGCAATTATGAACCGACCCTCACGAAATTGAAAATGGAGGTGGGGTTAGGGTCGGAATAGAACCCTATTGTTTTTGGAGATGATCGCACGATATTTAGGGGTTGAAATGGACCAAAAACAGAAAACTTTCCTGATTTTGCAGTTGTTCTATAGGTCACAATTATGAACCAATCGACGCGAAAATTTACATGGAGTTAGAGTTTGGGACTGGGCAGAAACCTACCAATTTGAGCGGCCATCGGACAATAATTAGCGGGTAAAATAGACCTAACTTTTATGTTAGAAAATAGGAAAATTTCCACTAAACCGTGAATATTTTTAATTCCAGCCAAATCACAAATACATTAAAAGATCACTTCTGACCATTACACTGATGCTAAGAGCCAAGAAATCGGATATATAGCAAAATAGGTACAATATATATGTAAAAGAATTGATCTTATTTATTCTGCTTATATTCACATCAATTCGGAATGGTCTCTTGCCAGAAAAGGATACAATCTAAGAAAATCGTGGGATAATATACCAATAAAAAGTTATATATTTTGTTTCATTTTTTTCCATTTTTGTCATATTTTTTTATCGCATGCGATTTTTTCAATTTGACTTACAATTTTGAGTTTTAATTTTTTATACCCCCCAACACTACGTTTTGAGGGTATTATATGTATGTCGCAATTATCGTCCGATCCTCACGAAATTTTGCATGGGTGTGGGTCCGAATTAAATGGCAAAAAAAAATTAATTTTTCTAATTTTGTAGTCGTTCTATAGGCCACAATTGAAAACTAATCGACACGGAATTTCGCATCAGAAGAGAGTTAAGGACAGAGAAGAAGTCTAGCATTTTGGATGACCATTGGATTATATTTAGCTGTAAAATGGACCACAACTTTCGTGTGCAATTGTTTTGAATACTTCACAATACTACGTAGTGCGTAAATATTGGCCAAATTCTCCGGGTCAGAAACCTTAGGGCAACGTCTGGGCAGGGCTCTTTGGCATTATTTCAAAAACGAAATCTTCCAAAATGGATTTGCGTATAAAGGGACTTCGAACATATTGTAGTGTTGTAGGGTATCACATGGTCGGCCCCGCACGACTATAGCCTTTGCTTACTTGTATTTATTTATATCTGACAAAGTTGAATCAACTTCAGCTGAAAAAAATAATAACTGCGGTTGTGTGTTGGTGAGTATCAATTCATTCACAACACAATTCCCATTCGTTCAACAAATGTTTATGTTTTTTAACAAATTTATTGGGTAAGTATTTTTTTCAGTTGCTTTTTATCTTCATTTTTCTTTAATACAAAATAGTTGAAATACGAATCCAAAAAATAAGAATTAAAAATAAATGTAATGTGATTATGAAAAAAAAACTGAACATATGATTCAATGTCAATCCGAATCTTCCACTGAAATTCATTTCCTGAAAGAATATGAAACTTAAGAAAATTTTTTTAAAGAAAAATATTTTTGCACATTTTGTGTCATACATGTTTATATATACATAATTAGGTGTTTGCCTCAAGTACCAAGAAGATCAAAACAAACATAAACCCATTAAAATAGGATTTCATATGTATTTTTAAATATCATATGACAAATTCAATAAATCTACAAATTTCTCTTTCGACATACATTAAGCCAATCGTGGGTAACAATTCTAACAATGATGACATCATCGGGAGATCCTAAATATTTTTGGTTTTCAAACCCCGTTGTTTTTATTTATGTACACATTCATACATACCGAACCGATCGAAATAAACTTCTGTGAGCCATTTGAATGACTCATCGACGTCATGTCTTAGGATTAATAAAACAAAACGCATTTAAAGAGACTTGTTCGAATTTATTTGCATAATAATAATAACATTGATGAATAACACAATAAAAGATATAATGTTTTTTGATATTTCTGAAATATACCCAAACCATATATTTGTTTAATATATTTGGAAGAAAAATGCACACAATAAAAAAGATCATGTTTGTATACCCTCCACCATACATAGTATGGCTAATTTCGTTTGTAATTCATCGAAATAATAACAAAGTATATACAGGGTGAGATGAACAAACTGCAACCAATTTCAGACTGCTGTCATTTCTAAGTCACTCGTCCGACAGCTGATAAAATTATTCCAGCGACAGCTCATTATATTGTTTACAAGCGTACAAAAGCATTTTGGTAAAAATTTTCCAGAAAAAAAGTTATCCGTGATGGAATTCAAGTGTGATTTCTTTATATTTGGCTGGAGCTCTCCAGTATTTCAAT
The DNA here is from genome assembly GCF_030504385.1 of Musca domestica. Taxonomy (NCBI): domain Eukaryota; kingdom Metazoa; phylum Arthropoda; class Insecta; order Diptera; family Muscidae; genus Musca; species Musca domestica. Next base: position 4,831,413 of record NW_026712296.1, on the reverse strand, counting down.
GTGAATAAATCTTTTGTGTCTCATGATACTGGTAGCGTAGCCCGACGTCAGGGAAGTGGACGAAGAGAAAACAGCAACATCAGCAGAAATGGTTCGAAAAGTAAAGAAGCGACTTGATCGAAACCCGCGTCGTAGTGGCCGAAAAATGGCTCGTGAACTGAACATATCACAATATTCCATTCGCAAATATTGAAAAATGAGCTCGAGAGAGCTAAAGAGTTGCTTCGCTTGGCCGAAAGTTGTGAACTGCCGAATTTGGGTTTCTCCGATGAGAAAACATTCGTTGTCCAGCAGTTTGTAAACCAGCGTTCGAAAATAAACAGTATGGTACTGTACCATATTGTTATGTACCGTTCCGAGGTGGAGTGGTACACTGAGATAATGTACCGTACCCGAACACAACACCTTAAAAAAATATTTTAGTGATACTGTAGCGGAACACAACGATGATAGTAGTGTACCGCAGTCGGAACGCTAAAAAATAGTACTGTACCGCAGTCGGAACACTAAAAGATCGTAGTGTACCGGGGTCGGAGCACTACAAAGTGTACCGGTGCACTACCACTAAATTTTTTTTAGTAATACTGTACCGGTACGATACACTATGTTGTGTACTGATTATTTTCGAACGCTCGTATTAATCGACCGTGGAATCAGAATAAATGCCGAATATTATTGCGAAAATATTCTGGAGGGTATGGTAACAAATTAAGGTTTATCGCTTCATTTCCAGCGCACCATTCCCACCAAAATCTTCGGATACCAATCCGTTGGACTATTGTGTCTAGAGTATTTTTGAAAGCAAGGTTGGCACTAAAAAATACCAAAGTTTCGATCACTTCGAGCAAGCGTTTCGCCGGGAATGGTTGGAAGCCAGTAGAGTTGGAATCCTAAAGTTTTTTAAAAAAAAATTGGTATATTTGTATTTAGGCGAACCGATATTGGTGGAATTCTGAAATTCGTACTAATGTGTACTAAATGGTACTATTTGCATTTTGGTGAACCTATAGGGCTGGAATCCTGAAATTAGTAAATGCGATTTCTAGTGGATTTTTTGATGCAGGTTCTTATGGAAATTTGAACTTATGTGTACCAAACGATACTAAATTTAAAACAAATTGTAATTTTGGTGAACCAGTAGAGTTGGAATGTTGAAATTTCGAAATAAGATTTTTATGGGATTGTATGATTGAGGTATGGAAGTAGTTTTGAAAATTTGGAGTGTAGGATTGGGGTATGTCGAAAGTTTTGGAAATTCATACTTATGGGTACTAAATTTGATACAAATTGGATTTGTGTGCAGCGATTAGGCTGGAATCCTGAAATTTGAAATTAGGATTACTGTTGAAGTGTAGAATTGAGGTATGCACTAAACGGTACCAAATGGTACAATTTGGATATGGGCGAACCGATAGTTATGGAATCCTAAAATTAAGAATTAAAATTACTGTTGAATTATGTAGGAACTTTTAGATTTTCGTACTTATGTGTACTAAATGGTACTCGATTTGGTACAAATTGGATTTGGTTGAACCTATAGAACTGCAGTCTTGAAATTTGGAATTATTTTTTAGGAAGAGGTATTACAAGAGTACAAAAGGTAATAAATGGTATAACATTTAGTACTGATTGTACGGGTAGAGTTTGGTTTTTGGATTTTGTTGTTTGAGTCAGAATTTGTGTGTAGTGTTGAGACATGGAGGTGGTTTTGGAAATACGTAAGGTTGATGTGCGATAGGTACTAAAGGGTACTAAAATATGGTATTAAGTGAAGGAATAGAGCTGAAATTTGAAATAGATGTCACTGTTTTGTGTATGTGGCTAAGATATGGAGATGGTTTTGGAAATGAGTACTATAATTGTACGAAAAGTACTATGTGGTATTAAATTGGGTATTGGGTGAAGAAAAATAGCTGAAATCCTGAAATTTGATATAGATGTCACTGTTTTGTGTATGTGGCTAAGATATGGAGATGGTTTTGGAAATGTGTACTATAATTTTCGAAAAGTGAAGAGATGGGGCTGAAATCCTTAAAATTGATATTGAGGTCTATGTTTGTATCTGGTCTCTAAAATTGATATTGAGGTCTTTGTTGGTATTTGGAATTGAGATATGGAATTGGTTTTGGAAATTGTATTAACGCCTTTACGGAGTTTCAGTTTCAAATGTTATTTGATCCCCCTCTTTTTTATTAAACCTACCCACTCACCATTTGATTACCTGAAATACTAAGAATGTTTTATTAAACGAAATTTAACGCACACAAGAAAAATTTTTAAAGCCATAATAAACGTGGGCAAACCTCTATAATGGCGACTATTTTAAATTAATAGAAAAAACATAGAAAAACTCAGGCGTTCTTTGTGCCCGTGGGTATAACGAATCATCTCAGCTGCTAATGGGAAAATTTACATATTATTCTAAAGAAAAATCTAACTTTCACCTCTCTTCGAACAAGTTCTCAACGAAGAAAAAAAAAAAGAATATAAACCTTTACGACCAGTGGTAGGAGAAGGGGCAGCCTATAAAAACTCAAGCAATTTGAAAATATCGCTTCATAGTTATGAAAATACTCGTGTCAAGATGAAGTGTCAACTACTTCAGGGGTTATTTCTGGGTATGTTTGGTGTTTACATTAGCTCTTTGAATTTGATTTGAAATTTATATTTGAAATCTTAATTGTATTATTTGAATCGTTTTAAGCTTTTATGCTGGGACAAGCAGTTGCTATGATTATGGTCAATACGGGTGGAGTACATGATACTAACAAATTCAGTTCTGAATCAACGGCTCCAGCAAGTGCCCCTGCTACAACGACAGCTAGTGGGACAACTACAACAACAACTGGCGGAATAACACCAGCAGATATCTCAAGTCTTTTATCCATCCTTGGACCTTTATTAACATCCCTCAATGCATTACCATCAACAGGGTTGTCTGCAACACCCTTCAACATTCAGTCTCCTGCACCATTTGGCTGGCCTGGAACCACTAGATTTGGTGGAGGTCTAGGTGGTGGTTCATCGTTGACACCCAACCTATTTGCACCCTCGACATCAAATTTGCGTGATATAACGGATCTGGTAACCACCATTTACACTGTCAATAATAATAACAATGCCCGTTTCAATCAGGTCCTGCCACAATATAACCCCTATGAATATAGGGAGTATTACACTCCACCAGTAGTTCAGTATACCCCTCAAAAATTTCTTTATGATCAGACGATGTTTCCCAATTACCAATTGAATTTTAGATAATGAATTTAAATAAAAAGAAATAGATTTGTATACAAAATATTATTATTGATCTAATCAACAGGGTTTGGACTAAGCTATGTATCGTCGTTGCCATATTTAAATGATCCATACCTAATGTTTTGGCTTCATATGACTTTTTGATAACAGGTTTCCGGTAGGTTCATTCTAAGCTTTTGTTGTTGTTGTCTGATTTCATTTAGAAGACAAAAGTGACATTGTATGTATGTCAGTGGGTCTAGAGTGGGCATATGAAAACATTGGAACATTGGAATAATTAGTGTCAAAGGTGACCAATTCGAACAAATCTAAACTTATTCTAAAATTTGATGCTATTTCCGACATTTTTCGCTTTCATTCAATAAAATTAAAAAAAAGTAAAAATTATTGCTATTGACTTTGTTGCAGTTTTTTTATCGCACCCTGTATGGTTAAAAACTTTGTTAAACGAGATTATAGGAAGTCAAAGGTAGTATCAAGGGAAAATGTGATATAAATAATGAAAAGACACACTTTGGCACACCAAACTTACCGAAAACCAGCTCCATTTTTGTCAAGATTATTTTTTCAAGCTATTAAGTGTGTGTTTTTAAAATATTTAAGCTTATATAGGTCGTCGACCTTCCACGTGATGCTAATGTGCATTCGACCTTAACTTGTTTAAAGAAAAGGGGAAAACTTAGGTTATATTTAGATTTAAAAATGAACAAAAAATTTAAAAAAAATGTAAATTACCGCATTAGTAGCTAAGAGTTTTCCAAGCCATTGAATGAAAACAAAGACAATGGGACAGATGACATTTGGTTTTTTAGATTATATTTAAATGTTGCCCGTTATGACAAGAGGTCAACTTGACACTCCGCACGTAGTGCCAACCTTGCTTTCCAAAATACTCCAGACACAATAGTCCAACGGATTGGTATCCGGAGATTTTAGTGGCCATTGGTGCTGGAAATGAAATGAGGAACCTCATTTTGTAACCATTCTTGTATGGCACGTTCTGAGTCCTGTGGGAATGTCCAAGGTATGCGGCCAAATGTTTGCGTGCCCAAGGCTTTAATGCACCCTCCAGATTATTTTCGCGATAATATTCGGCATTTATTTTGATTAATACGAGCGGAGAGCGACTGTTATGGCGGCCCACACCATCACCATGGCCAGCGCTTGAGTTCTGGTGGCCAACCGAAGGTGCACATTTTCAACTGACCTCCTTAGCAAGTAAACACGATCATTTTGTTTGTTTATAAACTCTGCTGGACAACGAATGTTTTCACATCGGAGAAAACCAAATTCGTCGGTTCACCACTTTCGGCCAAGCGAAGCAACTCTTTAGCTCTTTTGAGTCAAATTTCTGTCTATTTCTGTTGCGGTGTAAGATCTTGCACTTTTTGGAATTTCAATGGCTTTATCCCGAACTCATTTTTTAATATTTGCCGAATCGAATATTGCGATATGTTCAGCTCACGAGCCATTTTTCGGCCACTGCGATGCGGGTTTCGATCAAGTCGCTTCTTTACTTTTCGAACCATTTCTGCTGATGTTGCTGTTTTCTTCCGTCCACTTCCTTGACGTCGGGCAACGATACCAGTATCACGGTAACGAGCGATGGTACGAGACACAAAAGATTTATTCACATTTAAATGTTGGAGTGCTCTAACGATAGCCACTTGTCGTTTTCCAGCCAAATAAATGAAATCACACTATCACGCTTGAATTCCATCACGAAAAACTGGTTTTTCTGGAAAATTCTCACCAAAATGCTTTCGTACTCTTGTAAACAACACAATGAGCTGTCACTGGAATAATTTTAACAGCTGTCGGACGAGTGACTTAGAAATGACAGCAGTCTGACGTTGGTTGCAGTTTTTTCATCTCACCCTGTACATCGGTTCGCGTTTAGATGTAGCCCGCATGTATTTCAATTTTGTGGTAATTTGAGAATTTCGGTTCCAATTTTCAATTTAATTAGCTGCAGTTAAATATTGCGGGTTCTTTTTGTGCATAATTTTTTATAATTATTTTTTCATTTAAGGAATTTTGTTTGAGAGCGTTTAGATAAAAATGTCATCATGAGAATTTATTGCTTATTCCGGATTTATTCAACCAGATTTACCCGCAATGAGTTCAAAAGTACGAGTCAGTTTTGCCGACAGATGTATACCCTCAGCCTAAGTCCGTTTGATAAAATATATTTTGACTTGTTTTATGTTTATTCAGAAAACGAGTTCTTTCTCAGTACATTACCCCCTGGAAGAGTTTTATCTATATAGGTCCAGAATATCCTATATCCCCCATATAACGGTACCTCACTATATTCGGTATTTTGATGATTTAAGCTACATTTTTCAATGGTATTGTCTAAAAATTCATACTAGAAGTTATTTCTAAGCACTTTATATCCTGGAAAAGAAAAGTCTATATAGGTCCACGATATCGTATATCCCACATACAACAATACCCCCCAATATTCGATATTTTGACGATTTTAGGGACATTATTCACCGGAGTTGTTTCAAATTTCGTATTTAGAATTCGTAATGGGTACTATAGCCTATGGCAAAAAAAAAAATGCGTATGCAGGCCCACGTCTGCATATAACCCCGATAAACGGTACCTCCCAATATTCGGTGTTTTAACGATTTTTGGTACAATATTCACCGAAATTGTTTGAAATTTTGTATTTGAAGTTCCTAATAGGCACTAGAGCCTGTGACAGAAAATTGTCTGTGCCGCGCCAGGTCTTCGTACAGCCCCGATATAACGGTACATCCCTATATACCGGATTTTTTTTTTTTCAAGTTTCGTATTTGAATATTGTAATAGCTTCTGACAAAAGTTGCCTATGCAAGTCCATGTCCTCGTATAGACCCCAATATAAAGGCTATATTCGGTTTTTTTAATACTGTAACAGAATTTTTAACGGATTTTATTTATTTGATAATTTCCAAATTCATCCCAAATGGTGGAGGGTATTCAAAGTTCGTTCCGGCCGAACTTACTACGTTTTTACTTGTTAATAATATAATATTTACATTATCCGTATGAAATATTTTTTTTTTTTTCAAAAATATCCGAATGATGTCATAAATCAAAGGATAAGTTCCTAAATTTGAGCAGTAGTAATAAAACCAACATTAAATATCTTAATAATTTAATGGTTATTTTTATTTTAAAGTCCTGGATAATAAAGTTGTGGAGAGTAGCGAACAGGAACTGGAGGGGCAGCAGGAACACCATAGCGGGTAGTAGTTCCACCTTTGTTTGCATTAATCAGATCAACAATTATTTTTATTATCTCCTGTAACTCTTTTTCTTTTTGCGCAGATGATTTAGTTGTCGTGGCGGGTGCTGCTGTTGTAGTGGGTGCTGTAGTTGGAGCAGCTGTTGGAGCAGTTGCTGGTGGAGTTTGGGGAGTGGGTTGACCTGGCTGCGAATTTCCATAATTGTATTTGTCGTAATAGCCATTACCACCAGCACCACCATAATTTCCATAATTGTATTTGTTGTAAGAACCATAACCACCAGTGCCAGTACCAAAACCACCTCCACCACCACCAAAAAGACCCAACTTATTGAAGAAAAATGTCCTGTCATCGGTATATGGTAGTGGAGGACTGTATGTACCACCTACTGGATAATTTACAGGTCCCGGAGGTGGATACAGATATGGAGCTGCTTCCGAAAACACACATCTCGTGGTCAGCAGAATCAATGGCAACGTACACAGCAATAATCGATACGACATCTTCCCAGTTTAGTTAACGGTGACTGAATGACATGTCAATTTCTAATCTACCAAAGCTTTTATACCCAAATAAATTCGATCACTCACCGCCTAATGCACACATGAGGAAAATCAAAAGACCAATAAAAGTCTATTTTATGATAATTTATTGACCATCCGCCAAGAAACTCATTTGAAAACTAGAGGAGATTACGTTGGGAAAATACAATTAAATATCTTCGATCTCTTCGCATTATGATGTTGCAACGCCGAAAATGATATGAATACCACCGACACAATAGGTTCACTCACAGTGCAATACAATAATGCATTTTTACATTAAATTTGGTAATCGGCTGGCTTGGAAGTGGGACCTTATAACAGGGCCATGTTGTGAAGCATAAAACTTTTTCCGATGTGAAAGTGTTTGGTGAAAAAGATGTAAACGAATGTGCATATTGAAAAAGTAATTAAAGTGGAATAAAAGACTTTTAAAAAAATCTGTGTTTTTACCAAATTTGAAATCCTGAGGCGATATAAATGATTTGTGCTGAAAGTCGATATTCTAATTTTGTGAGGCACAGAGAATATGTTGTTAAGTCTGCTGATGATTATGGACAGTATCTTAAAAATGTTTCGATACTAACATCAAATTTGCGAAAAAAAAATTAATAAAAACCCAGTAAAAAAGCAGTTCGGCCGAACTTTAAATATCCTCCACCATTTGGAACGAATTTGGAAATTTTCATATAAATAATATTCGCCAAAAATTCTGTCAAAATCTTAAAAATACCGAATATAGCCGTTATATTGGGGTCTATACGAAGACGTGGACCTGTATAGGCAACTTTTGTCATAAGCTATTACAATATTGAAATACGAAACTTGAAAAAAATCCGTAGCTAAAATCATCAAAATACCGAATATAGGGAGGTACTGATATATGGGGCTTGTACGAAGGCCTGGTCCTGCATAGGCAATTTTCTGTCATAGACTCTAGTTCCCATTACGAACTCTAAATACGAAATTGGAAACAACTCCGGTGAACGATGTCGCTAAAATTATCAAAATACTGAATATTGGGATGTACAATTATATGGAGGCTATACGAAGACCGTTGGATGTGGGCCAAACGCTATCTTGAAGTTATATAGATATTTCTCTTCCAGGGAGTAAAGTGCTTGGAAAGAACTTCTAGCATGGATTTTTAGACAATTCCATCGGAAAATGATGCTAAAATCATCAACATACCGATTTTATAGGGGGAACCGTTATATTGGGGAAAACGATATCGTGGACCTATATAGACAATGAAGTACTCAGTAAGAACTCCTTGTGTGGATTTTCAGGCAATTGCATTGGAAAATGTCGCTAAAATCATTAAAATACCGAATATCGGGTGGTTCCGTTGTATGGGGCTATACGATATCGAAGACCGATATCCCATCTTCGAACTTGACCTGTCTGTAGCCAAAAGACTGATCTGTGCAAAAATTTAGCTTCCGATAAATCGTCTTAGAATTTTATGCTGATTTCGAATATATACTTTGTTATGTTTAAAATGATTATTTCGATGAGTTACAAAAAAAAAAAAAAGTAAAAAAGTATCAGTCGGTTTTGCCGACAGATGTATACCCTCAGCCTCAGGTATTGGTCCAATCTCCACCATCTTTATAACGGATCTTGTGTTGGTGTAAATATTGAGATGTACCAAGTCTGAATGGAATCGGATTTTAATTTTGCGTTTTCTGAGACTCATGGATATTGAAAATTTTGACTCTTTGTTTGTTCCGGAAGGAGTTGACCGATATATCCCATCTTCACACCAGACCTTGGGTTGATAAAAATATTGTGATATGTGTAATTTGAAGGCAATCGGTCTCTTACATCACATTTTATAAGAGTTATATTTATTCAAAATGTTCCCCCTTTGTGGGGGAGGTGAACCGATATTGTCCATTTTCGCACCTGGCAGAGCGCTGATGCAAATATTAGATTTTGTAAATTTGGAGCAAAATCTGATCATTTTTTTTCCCTTTCTGTGTAGTAAAATATTTTTTTTTTTGAAAATGTCGACGTTTAGTGGGAGAGATACTAGAAGGAGTGAACCGATTATGCCCATCTTCGAACTAAATATAAGTTTGATAAAAAATATTACGATTTACCAAGTTTGGACCAAATCGGATACTGTTTTCGAGAATATAAAAACAAATAAAATCTGAATGAAAATCCCCTTCCTTAATAAGCATTCAATCGGTCTCTGTCAACAATTCTGACGATGATGACTTCATCGGGATATCCTAAATGTTTAATTGTGAATTCAAATCGTCAAATTGATGTATATTTGTACGAACTGATCGATTTTGTTGATCCATTTTTGTGACTCATCATCGTCTTCATGCCTTAGGTTTGCTACAAAAATCAACGCAAGTAAAGAGACTCGTCATCGCGTTCATATTCGAATGTATTTGCATATTAATTAAGCTGACGAGAAATAATAATCTCTTCATTATGCCTGGAATTTGTACACACACAGTTTTATTTATTAAATAAATATTGAAAAGAATGGTGATAAACATATATGCCGTATAACTGTTAACAAAGGAGAACTCATAGCAGAAGGAAGAAACCGAAAACGTCTATATGTCAACGCTTATGAACTTTGATACAAATGCCAAAAATATTAAAAAATTAATTTGTGGCTAATTATGGCTATAGCTCCCATATATATATGTTTCATGCGATTTAGGGTTTTAAGTTCTTTAAGTTTAAGGGTTTAAAAACTGCAACCATCTTCAGACTGCTGTCATTTCTAAGCCACTCATCCGACAGCTGCTTAAATTTCAAGCGTAAAATAGCATTTCGGTGAGAATTTTCTAGAAATAAAGTTATTCGTGATGGAATTCAAGCGTGATATTGTGATTTCTTTATATTTGGCTGGAAAACCACAAGTGGCTATCGTTAGAGTACTCCAGCATTTAAATGTGAATAAATCCATCGCTCGTTACCGTGATACTGGTAGCGTAGCCCGACATCAAGGAAATGGATGGAAGAAAATGGTTCGAACAGAAAAGAAGCGACTTGATTGAAGCCCGTGTCGCAGTGGCAAAATGGCTCGTGAGCTGAACATATCGCAATATTCCATTCGGCAAATATTGAAAAATGAGCTCGGGGTAAAGTCATTGAAATTCCAAAAAGTGAAAGAACCTACACCGCAACAGAAAGAAAATAGACTCAAAAGAGCTAAAGAGTTGCTTCGCTTGGCTGAAAGTGGTGAACTGCCGAATTTGGTTTTTTCCGATGAGAAAACATTCGTTGAACAGAACTCAAGCGCCGACCATGGTGTGGGCCGCCATAACAGCCGATGGTCGCTCTCCGCTCGTATTAATCGACCGTGGCTGAATATTATCGCGAAAATATTTTGGAGGGTGTTGATACACTTGGGCACGCACTAAGCACCTTCGCACTCAGCACGAGCCACCTAGGAATGGTTACAAAATGAGTTTCCTCGCTTCATTTCCAGCGCACAATGGCCACCAATATCTCTGGATACCAATCCGTTGGACTATTGTGTCTGGAGTATTTTTGAAAGCAAGGTCGGCACTAAAACATACCAAAGTGTCGATCATCTCAAGCAAGCGCTTCGCCGGGATTGGGCCAAAATTCAGCAATTCGAACAATTCTAAACTTATTCTAAAATTTGATGTTATTTCCAACATTTTTTGCTCTCATTCGATAAAATTAAAAAAAATGTAAAAATTATGGTGTTTGACTTTGTTGCATTTTTTTATCTCACCCTGTACAGCAATGTTATTTGGTTCATAATTGGTATGATCTATTTGACATAAATTCCTTATATAAACTTTTTTGTTGTGTGAGCTCTACTAAATACGCATAGTGGGGTAGGGTATCATATAGTCGGCCCCGCCCGACTTTTGACCATTCCTTACTGGTTTCAATTATTTCAAGGCTAAAATATTTGACCTTATTTTCAAAAAAGTAGTCAAATTACAAGGAAAAATCACGGAAGGAATAGACTGCGCCTCTGACATCTCTTCTTATGATATGTTACCAAATATGCCATGCCAGAATGCCAAGCTGCTCACATACCCCCACCTTCAGTATTTTGTTTATTAAACTGTTAGATGATTCTGCCAGTTCGAATTTGATGTTTTGTTTTTATGACTACATGACGCCAATGTTGGCTTTGGGGCAACACATTAAAAGATGCACTTCTGATGTGTGGAAATCTACCCATCCAGAAAGAGAACACCGGTTATTCGAAAGAACAATGCGGGTTGTCCATAAATATAACAGCGAATACAGCATTTTTTCTTTGGATCAATAATAAAATTAACATATTTTCTTCTGGAAAAATCTATCAATGGAAAGGGAGAACACCGATCATTTGGAGAAAAAATGTGGGATGGCCATAAAGATGGCCGGATTAAACACTACATCTTTTGTAAATGAACACGAATGGAAATGAAAATTTACATATTCTGAAAGGAAATCTTTAAATCTCTTTAATGAAGTTTCTCAAAGTGAAAACTATGTCCCTCATCTGCCTTGGTTTCGATATAAAAACCAAAAGAATTTGAAAATACGGTTTCATTGTCAAAACACAAGTCTTCGCAAGATGAGGTATCGGTTGCTGGTTTTATTTTTGGGTATATATTCGTGTAAAAAAAACACTAAAAAAATATTTTTCTATTCACTTGTATTTTATTGTAAACAATTTCAGCAACCATACTGGGCCAGGTGTGTTCTACAATTCTATTGAATACTGGCGGAATACATCAACACAGCAGTAATGCCTACAATACGCAAGGGTCCAAACAAATACCAACAAATCCAATTACAGAAAAACCAGCCATAACTATTCCTACTTTAAAACCTGCCATTAAAAATGCCGTCGAGCCTGATGGATCTGCTTATTTAATGCAATTGATCGGACAACTTGTGGGCAGTGCTATTTACAATAGACAAGTGGCAAATGATGCCTATGAATATGGTGTTTATGATCCCTATGCATGGCCAAATTACGAGTATCCAGCGCAAAATGACTTCGGCAATGCCTATTTGGAAACGCCACAGTATTTAAATTACTACGGATCCCCGTCCCCACTTCCATATCCATATGCAATTTTATAAAGAAAAAATCGTAAAAAAATATAATTTTGAAATCTGAACACTATCCATGGAGTTTATTATTATATATGGCCATGGCCTTGCAACCTCTCCAAGAGGTACAGTGAAATTTGAACATCGAAGAACATAAAAAGTGTGATTTATGAGGTCTGTCTGGTTACCACAGACAGCTCTTTTCCGCTCGTGTGAGAAACTTTGTTATTAAATTGCAGTTTTTACTAAATTGTATTAAAAATTGATGTCTAATCATGGATAAAATAGGGAAAACATAGCAAAAACTTTATTTGGAATATTTTAGAGAAATTAACACTTTATATCACTGGACATGAATGTCCTAAAATTTGTAATAATTGTTACTGGAAATATCCGAGAATGAATATGGGAGCTAATTTGACAAATTTATTATTGTAACCAAATTCCGCCACACATTCTAAATTTAAATGGAATCGGTCATACATATCGTGTTTGGTACATAACATACATAAGATCGGCCGAAAAATATATATAGGAGATATACCCAAACCTCAGCCGGTTTCAATATAATTTTTTTTTTGGTACCAAATCTCGGCTCTCTGCCCGAATTTCATTGGAATCGGACATACATATCATATTTGGGGCATCAAATAAATGAAATCGGCCGAAAATATACATGAGAGCTATATCCAAATCTCAACCGATTTCAATATTATTTGACAAGTTTTTATACCCTCCACCTTGGAAAGGAGGGTATATTAACTTTGGCATTCCGTTTGTAACATCCTTAAATATTCGTCGCAGACCCCATAAAGTATATATATTCATAATCAGCATAAAATTCTAAGTCGATTTAACGATGTCCGTCTGTCTGTCTGTCTGTCCGTCTGTTGAAATCACGATACAGCCCACATTATTTGACGTAGAGCGCCAAAATTTAGCAGAACAATTTGTATTGTGTCTAGGATGGTTGGTATTGAAAATGAGATATATCAGTCCACGTTCTGGTATAGTCCCCATATAACGGTACCTCCCGTTATTCGGTATTTTAATGATTTATGCCACATTTTTCATGGATTTGTCTGAAAATTGGTATTTGTAGGTCAAAACGGGTTCCAGCTCCGGTGGCAAAACATTGCATGTATGGGTTCACGTTTTGGTGTAGCCCCCATATAACGGAACCTCCCGATATTCGGTATTTCGATGGTTTTTGCCACATTTTTTCACTGATTTGTCTAAAAACTGGTATTTGTGGGTCATAATGTGTACTAGTTCGTGAGGCGAAACATTGTATGTATAGGTTCACGTTTTGATATAGTCCCCATATAACGGTACCTCCCAACATTCGGTATTTTGATGATTTTTGACACATTTTTTTAAGAATTTCTCTGAAAATTGGTAGTTGTAGATCATAATGGGTCCTAGTTCGTGTGGCGAGTCATTGTAATTATAGGTCCACGTTTTGGTACAGCCCCCATATAACGGTACCTCCCGATATTCGGTAATTTGATGATTTTTGCCACATTTTTTCACGGATTTGTCTGAAAATTGGTATTTGTAGGTCATAATGGGTTCTAGCTCCTTTGGCGAAACATTGTATGTGTAGGTCCACGATTTGGTATAGCCCCAATATAACGGTGTAGCCCTGCCGATATTCGGCATTTTAATGGTTTTTGCCACATTTCTTCTAATGTTTACTTACTTAGTATTAAAAGTTTGGCCCGGCCGAACTTAATGTTTTTTACTTGTTTTTTCTAATAAAATTCCGTCGCACATTTCAAATCTCATTGGAATCGAACATATACATCGTGTTTGGGGCATCAAACAAATGAAATCGGCCGAAAATATACATGGGGGCTATATCCAAATGATACTTTCAGGCGATGTTGAAGTATGCATACTTGAAAATCTGTGCAGCGATTTTCGAGTCCGTAAATTAAAAAAAAAAAAAAAACAAACATACAAACATTTCCCTCTTTTATAAATATAAAAGAAGAAGATATAAAAGGGAGCAATTCGATAGAGAAATTTTGACAGTTCTTTTAAGAGTTTGTAAATTCTTTCCCGACAATTTTCTTCCTGCAATCACTTGCAACTCTTATACTTCTTCCTTTCTTTTTGAATATTTGGTAAAAAGTTTTTGGCCGAGATTAAAAGCCAGCACCAAATGGAAGAAGCCTTAGGGTGAGAACACATAGAACAAGTTTTTTTACTGAAATCGGCTGGATTCTTCGCAAAATAACAAAGGAGGGTCAAAAGTCAGGCGGGGTCGTTATTTAGTAGAGCTCTCGCAACGAAAAAAATTATATTGAGAATTTATGTGAAGTAGATCATACCACAACTATGAACCTTATTTGAATGTGTATCAATTTGGAAACTATATCCAATTCTGAATCGATTTTCAACAAATTTGATGGAGGCTTTTGTACCTCTAGGATCAAATAACATTGTTATGTGGTGCATGATATGACTTCGATAATAATGTACATCTTATGTAACAATATTTATTGGAATATTTATAGATATACCGGACCGAATATCACCAAATGGAAAAATTCGATGGAATATGAAAAAAATGTATCCTATTTTGGCTGATATTACATATATGGTGAACAATATCCGTAAAATCGAATGAAGATGTATTTTGAAGGCAAATAAAAATGATTTATGCCAATCTAGATAAAATATGACAGGGGTATTTTCGAGCTGCATCTGATGTCCGATATCAAATATCATTGTTGAGGATTGTATATTACGCATGTGAAGGACTTTAACACCAAATCGAGTGAGTGAGTGTGATATATGTGGGAGCTATAGCTATATCTAAACCGATTTTCACCAAAATTTGAAGTACTTGCTTCTAGACTGAATTCAGTCGGAAATGCCAAAATGCAGTTCATTTGGGCTGATTTTAGCCATCTGGTGTACAATAAACCTGATATCTGATAAAGATATAAGGGAGCTATATATAAAACTGATCACAACTCGATTAGATTTGATAGAGGTATCTTTGAGCTCTATAAGTTATATAGTACCAAATATCATTCTTGTGGAGTGCATAATACGCATATGAGGGACTTAAAACCCCAAATCAGATGAAACATATAAATGGGAGCTATGGCTATATCTGATGCGATTTTCTACAAATTTGATGTACTTACTTCTAGACTTCATTCGGTCGGATGTGCCAAAGTTCAGGTCATTTGCCAGATATTGGCCATTTAGTGCACAATTAACCCGACATCGGTTGAAGATATATATGTGTGCTATATCTAAATTTGAACCGATTCTCACCAATTTCAATAGGTTGCGTCCTTGGGCCAAACAAATATTGTTTGGAAAATTTCATCTCAGTCGGATATTAAATGCGATCTGCATTTTGTTCACAAAAATACATGGACAAACGGACGGACGGATGGACGTATAGACGCACTGACATGCATAACTCGACTCAGAAAGTGATTCTATGAAGATCCTCAAAAGTAACTATGGATCTATCTCGCTCCCTTCTCCCAGTTACAAACAAATGTATAAAAAGATCTCTTGGCGAAAAATTTCAGTATGGATTCAAAAATGATACGCCACCTGTCCAAAATATTGAAAATTATGCAAAAACTAAAACAGTGTTGTTGTATAAAATTAATTCTTTTTTTTTATTCAAAATATTAAATGGAGATAAGAAGATGGTAATTGCAATTTTGAGAATATGAAAATATCGAAGCTGGTGATGGCGGCATGGGATAAATATTTTATCTCCGATCTGAGACACTATTTCCTCGAATGAGTTCTGTGAGATCGCTTAGTTTTTGTTGTTGGAGACCATTTATGTGTTTTTGTTGTAACCAGAATAATTGTCCTTTCTCTGGCCTTTATTCATAAACAATGACCCTTCGGAAGGTGGTGGTGGTGCATAATAACCGTGAGATATCGGATAACTGTATCTATTAACTGGTGCGCTATAAGCCGGTGCCGGAGGTGGAGAATAATACATGGAGCCTGGTGGTGGATAATAGTATGCTGGAGCAGGAACTGGATGTTGTGCCTCATAAACAATTGTTTTTGCTGTTGCACCTTTAATTGCTTCAAGTATAGCCTTTATAATCGGCAACAATTCTTGCAGTTTTTCTTCTTTTTCGGCAGCAGATGGCTTAGTTGGGGTGGTAGTGGGAGCTGCTGTTGCGGGTGTTGGTGGTGTTGTAGTTGTCGTCGCAGTAGTGGTGGGTGGAGTTGGCGGTGTTTGGTTATTGGGATAATCTGGTCGTTGGTACTTATTCATAATATGATGCAAAAGTATTCGATCTTCACTAGTGGTGTTGGAGGAGTTTTCCAACTGGTCAATTTTTTCGACTTTAACAATTTCTTTGGAAAATACAGAGCTTGTGGTTATCACAAGCAAAGACAAGGTGCACCACAATTTTCGCCACGACATGTTCCCAGTTTAGTTGGTGGCGACCAAAATGAATAGAACTCAAAATTGACATCTTCTTTTAAATACTACACTGGGCTGTCTGAAGAATATAGGTAAGACCATGCCACACAGTTGTCGGGTTATTGTAGCAATAAAATATTTTTTTAATGACCATTTTATTGTCATCCGTTGCATCAATGGCTGTGGTGATTAGAATACCTGCTGTCGCTTGTGACCACTTTAATGCTGCATTTAGAAATCAGAATAAGACAGCAACATTCGGATTTGGTTCTTTGTTTCATTTAAATTTGAATATTTTTCGGAAAACAAGTTCCCATACGACGTTACACGTATATATTAACGTTAGTTTTTAAGTGGCAAGAATCATCCCATCCCATGTACGATAACCCAATATGACGTATAGTACAAAATATTGTTCGATAAAAGTCCAGAAAATGAAAGTGTGTAAAATGAGAAATTTTTACACTTGAGCTACTTAGAGGTTGCAAAATCTGACTGAAAAAATTTACCCAGTAAGAATTATCCAGTTTTCAAAAATGTTCTTCATTTAGCCACTAAAATTACATCTAATGTGCCTGATGAGCTGGTTAACCAATGTGAAACGAGTCCCTAGATTTCAATTTTCAACACTCTCTCTTTAGGTTTACACTGAATTCGCTCAGATGTACCAAAATTCAGGTCATTTCGGCATATATTAGCCATTTGATGCACAATTAACCCGAAATCGGTTAAAAATATATATCGGTGCTCTTAGCCGATCTCCATAAAATTTGGCAAAGGTATTTCCGAGCTCTATAAGATATCTGCTACCAAAAATTATTGCTGTCGATTGCATGTTACGAATGTGAGGAACTTAAACACCAAATCGGATGAAACATATTTATGGGAGCTATAGCTATATCTAAACCGATTTTCACCAAACTTGATGTACTTCCTTTTAGACTGAATTCGGTCGGATGTGCCAAGATTCAGGTAATTCCGACTGGTATAGGCAATTTGGAGCACAATTAACCTGAAATCGGTAGAAGATGTTAATCGAATTACATTTGACAGAGGTATTTTCGAGCAGTATCTGATGCCCGGTATCAAATATTATTGTTGTGCATATTATGCATGTGAGGGACTTTAACACCAAATCGGATGAAACATATGTATGGGAGCTATAGCTATATCTGAACCGATTTTCACCAAATTTAATGTACTTTCTTCTAGATTGAATTCGATTGGATGTGCCCAAATTCAGGCCGTTTGGACTGATATTGGCCATTTAGTGCACAATTAACCCGAAATCAGTTGAAGATGGGAGCTATATCCAAATCTGAACTGATCTTGAAAAAATTTGTTTCAGAACTGATTCTGATATCTGGTATCAAATATCATTGTTGTCGAATGCATGTTACGAATGTGAGGGACTTAAACACCAAATCGGATGAAACATATATATGGCAGCTATAGCTATATCTGAACCAATTGTAACCAAATTTGAAGTATTAGTTTCTAGGATGAATTCAGTCGTAATTGCCAAAATTCAGTCAATTTGAGCTGATATTAGCCATTTGGTGCACAATAAACCTTATATAGGATATGGATATATATGGGAGCTATATCCTAATCTGAAACGATCTTGATAAAATTTGACAGAGGTATTTTCGAGCAATATCTGATGTCCGGTACTAAATATCATACTTGTGGAGTGCATAAAACGCATGTGAGGGACTAAACACCAAATCGGATGAAATATATATGGGAGCTAAAGCTATATCTGAACCGATTTCCTCCAAATTTGATGTAATTACTTCTAGACTAAATTCGGTGGGATGTACCAAAATCCATGTTATTAGGACTTATATTGGCCATTTTGTGCACAATTAAACCGAAATCGGTTGAAGATATATGGGAGCTATATCTAAATCTGATCCGATAATAACCAATTTCAATAGGGTTCGTCCTTGGGCCAAACAAATATTGTTTGGAAAATTCAACCTGAATTTTGTTCACAAGAATACATGGATGGACGGACGGACGGACCGACATGCATAAATCGTCTCAGAAAGTGATTCTATGAATCTTGCTTCCTTCTCCCTGTTACAAACTAATGCACAAAGACATAATACCCTTGCCACTACGAGGTGTAGGGTATAACGATAGAAATCCATTGTTAAAAATAGAAGTTCCGCGCGTTTAAAGAAGAAACTCGTTTTTTATATTTACCGTTATAAAGTTAATTTCAAAATGACCCACAAAAATCAAAGGCATATTCGTCATCTGCGCGCACCAGGGCACCAGAATTGGAATATTAGAAGAAAGGTGATTTTTTTTGTTTGAAGATTTGTATCACCGTTTAATAGTTGTTACAAACAACTTGTTATGGATAGTTCGGTAGGGTTTCATTAATTCGCCCGCTCGACTTTTCTTGTCCTTTTGTCTACTGATCTCTTTTATTGTTTCTCCCATTTTATGATAATTTGATGGCTGACCATTGGAAAAACTATTTTGAATATTTGTGCTATAAAATACACGTGTCTGATGGATTTTTCACATACGAGCAATTTAGGTTGCACGTGTATTTTATATTTTTGAACTATCAAATCTAATTTGAATATTCCAGCATTTAAGTTACACGCGTCTGATGCACTTTTCAACCTAGTTTAGGTTGCACGTGTCTTCTATTTTTGGGCATCTCTGTCATAATCTCAGACTTTTCCCGGCATTAATGTTTTGTGTTGCATAATCAATTTTTTATAATAATATTACCAGACGCGCCGAGTTACATGTTGCATTCTGCGCTGTCCACGTCTTTCGATGCCTTCTTTTAGAGTTTAGTTTTCAAATGTCTTATCTGTTGTAGAAACACATAATTGAAATTAATAAGTAATAAAAAATATTTGGTAAAATAATTAAAAAAATACTAATACACATACTAATTACTGAAATGTTTACTTTTCATAAGCCAGCATTAGTTCGCGGTAACCCATTTTCCTTTTGACCGTTGTTTGCTATATCGTCGTGACTTTCCCAATATTTTGACTTGCCTCGCCTACCAAAATAATAATGTTCTGGCAAAAATATATAGACACTTTAAATGAGACCAAGTAGACCAAACAGCACCTTTTCTAGGTAATATTCAATGCAGACAAAAATAATTTTTAGAAACTGCCTAGAGCAAATAATTGGGATGCGGATACATTTAAGCGTTATTTTTACTGGTTTATATTATCGGCTGGCTTATTCGTAAAAGAGCTCAGTGTGAAAATAGATTAATTATAGACCGGTATTGAACTAAATCAACCTAAGGTCCGTTACGATAAATTCCGAATTTAACTACCCAAGACACACACCACGAATTTAACATTGAAAATGACATAGCTATGTTAGCGTTAACAGAGCTACATACAAATTGTTTTGTCCTTAAAATTATTGATTTTTAATTACTTTTCGTATAAAAAGGCCAACAAAATGCATTATATAATCATAATTAATTTATGTTCCAAAGATTGTAAAGCTACAGACAAACATTAACTCGTAGCACAATATTATGTGGCAGGACAAGTTTACCCCCGACTGTACCTTCCAGGACAACTCTGCCGGTACAATATGGGTACCTACGGAAAGCATTGACATTAAGAAAATTATAGAAGGTTCCGGTCGATTCCGAGGTATATGGTCATTTCTGGAGATATCCTTGGAACAGGATAGCTCCATTGGCCAATTTTATCTTCATAACTTTTAGGGGTTACAAAAAAAAATCAGATTGATTAGTTGCATAGCAACATTTTTGTCTAACCTTCCCATACATTACGAAAAATAAGTTCAAACAAGTGAAAAATCAGCAAAGTTCGGCAGGGGCGAACTTTTAATACCCACCACCATTCTGAGGGATATTGTAACAATTTCAAAAAAAAAAAAAAAAAAAAAAAAAAAAAAAAATCGTCGAAAAATACCACATGAAAACCGTTATATAGGGGCTTTACGAAGACGTAATTCATAGGGTGTAGTACCGATATCGAACCTCAAATACGAAATTTGAAACAATTACGTTGAACAATGTCGCTAATATCCTCAAAATATCGAATAAAGGGAGGAACCATTATATGTGGGCTTTATGATACCGTGGACCTATATAGAGAATTCTCTTCCAAGGGGGTAAAGTACTACGAAGGATCTCCTTGTGGGGATTTTGAGATAATTCCATTGAACAACGTGGTTAAAATCATCAAAATACCGAATATCGAAAGGTTCTGTTATACGGGCGATATACGATATCCTGGACCTATATAGAGAATTCCCTTCCAAGTGGGTAAAGTACTCAAAAGGAACTCCTTTTGTGGATTTTTACACAATTCCATTGAAAAATGTGGCTAAAATCATTAAAATACTGAATATAGGGAGGTACCGTCATATGGGGGATATACGATATCGTGAACCTATACAGGCAATTTTCTTTCAGGGGTTAAAGTACTCAAAAGGAACTCCTTGTGCAGAATTTTATACAATTCCATGGAAAAACACTGTATATCGGGAGGTACCGATATAGCCCATCTTCGAACTTTACCTGCCTGCAAACAAAAAACTGATCTGTGCAAAATTTTATCTTCCTATCCAAAATGGTTTGACTCTAGCGTGACAAGAACAAGGCTAAATCGTCTTAGAATTTTATGCTGATCAAGAATATATACACTTTGTTAGGTCTAAAATTACTATTTCGATGAGTTACAAATGGAATGACGAACTTAATATTCCCTGCATACTGTGTATGGTGAAGGCGTAACTTTTTCTTTTTTCCATCTTAATAAGAAATTGTTGTTTGGCTTATTTACCTGATTACATTCTCCACTTCAATTGACATTCCAACACATGTCAATTTCTATCTTGGCTTAATGACAAAATGCAAAAAAACAAAACCTAAGAATCAAAACGGCCAACATGCCAAAATGTCTCATACTTCTATCGAGCAAACATTTTTTTCGCAATTTCTTTTCATTTTTGATTTCAATCATTTCAATGTTCGGTTCGTCCATTCATTGTAATGCCATCGAACCAGCCAACACAAAAAAACACACCGCTAAGAGCACGTTCAAGTTCTGTTCGATTAAATGTGTCCGTTCCTTTATAAGTGTGAGACTTCAATTTCGCGACAAACAAACTGAGTGGACAAACAAATGGTAGAAGGTAAAGCTGGATAAATATATGGTATTGTGGTGGTGGCGGTGTCATGCCATGATTTCAACTGCTTTCTAAACAAGTCAGAGTCTATGCGGCCAGTTGTCTTATAAGCGGAAAAAAATACAACAAAAACATATGTCTAAATTACTTCCTGGCCTGGTCGAATACAGTCAGCTAAACCGGCTTTGCATGGCAGAAGAACAGAAGAAATTTTGAAGTAGCTTCACTGGGTCAGTGGAATGGAAATAACGTCGCCCATTGACATATCGATAAGCTTTGTTTAGAAGTTTGAGTAAATGGTATGTAAATGGAAGACAAACAAACACAACAAACATTTTATTTTTTGTTTGTCAAGGTTAAACATGTTTGTGCTGCCACTTTTAAGAGTTGCCTGTGGCTTGCTCTAGGAATAGGAAAATTGCACTGTACAACACAAAAATAATTACTGTGGAGCTAAAAATTGAAGAAACATGTATCGGCGTTTTAAAAGTTTACATCGCAAAGTAACCTAAATAAAAGGGGCAATTTCCCCTTCTTCCACATTTTTGGAAATTTTTGGATAAAGATCTCTTGGAATCTTAACATTTTCGGTGTATAATCTTCGGTAATATTACTGATACCACATTCTAATGATTATTTTTTCTTTAGATGCTTTGTAGGAGTATTTTGCATAGACTAACATCAACTCAGCTTTAACCCTAACCGGTGTTCTTAATATTTATGAAATTCTGGCGTTCAGGTTACATTACGACTTTTGATGTCTTCTGGAACCTATGGTAAAATTTTATGACAAATAATTCTGCCATGCCGTGTAAAGGGAATTTTAATCATATTTTGAAAAAGGACCCAAAGAACCCTTCTCTTAATGTAAAGATTCTATAGTATCTTAGTCCTAAAATTTCCAAAAATATAGAAGAGGTGGGAACTTGGTTTCTTCGGAGGTAGGTAACCTTACGATAAAAGGTATTTCTTTCTTGTACCGTTTGAAAATTTAATAATTTTTAATTTTTTTTATTGAATGAAAGCAAAACATGTCGGATATAGCATCAAATTTTAGGATAAGTTTAGATTTTTTCGAATTGGTCACCTTTGGCACGAATTATGGCCTTCAAACGACCAATGAAACTGTCACACGCTGTCCGAATGTTGCTTCGCGGTATTTTAGCCAATTCCCGGCGAAGCACTTGCTCGAGGTGATCGACACTTTGGTATTTTTTAGTGTCAACCTTGCTTTCGAAAATACTCCAGACACAATAGTCCAACGGATTGGTATCCGGAGATTTTGGTAACCATTCTTGGGTGGCGCGTGCTGAGTGCGATGGTGCTGAGTCCTGTTGGAATGTCCAAGGTCTGCGGCCAAAATGTTTGCGTGCCCAAGGCCTTAATACACCCTCCAGAATATTTGCGCGATCATATTCGGCATTTATTCTGATGCCTATTTCTGAACCGATTTTCACCAAATTTTGATGTAGTTGCTTCTAGACTGAATTCGGTGGGATGTACCAAAATTCAAGTCATTTGGACTTATATTGGCCATTTGGTGCACAATTAACACTAAATCGGTTAAAGATATATGTGACCTATATATAAATCTGATCCGATTGTCACCAATTTCAATAGGGTTCGTCCTGGGACACAAATGATATTTGGAAAATTGCATCTCAATCGGATAATACATGCGACCTGCATTTTGGACAGACCTGCAGGAAGGACACACACATAACTGACATGCATTAATCGACTCAGATTCAGCTATTAAGTATGTATTTCGGAACAGATCCCATGCAACATAACAACGCAAGTCAATGATCTCAAACAATTTGGTATGATGTGTGGGAAATTCTTATTATTGTAATTAAAATCAGGGGTATCTTTATATAAGGGCTATACTAAGACGTAGATCTATATGTAGTGAAGTTCAATTCTAGTTATTATTAACTCCAAATATCGAAAATTCAGAACATAAATGGAAAATATGACAAGAATGAAAAAGAATGCTCGAAAACGGAGTTTAAATATATGTTGCTGCATATATATATAAAAATATTGGGTTATAAGCAATTTATATATAAATAGCATTCATTCATTATTACGAATTCATTTTAACAAAAGTTCGGAGAAAACGTCAAAACATTCCACTTCTAATACAAAAAAAATCTCGTTATAAGTTTTTTTTATAATATTTTTAATGTGTTTTAATGTTTTTCATTTCAGGTAAATACAGGAACTCATTAGATCGGTAAGATCATTAAGTGTAGTTCTTACAAAAATTGTATACAATTCTGTCCATCTTCAGATCATAATTTAATGTTTTTTTTTTTCTACGGAGAACAAATAAAATATTGACACAATAAATATGTTATTGACCGATCTTATTGAATTGAAGAATTAATATTTCAAGTTTTATCTGACAGATACATTCGCTCGAATACGGATACTCAAATATTTTTTTACAGATTCAAACAAAGCGAAATGCTGCAGTTTTGATTTACCGAATTCAAATTTGTTGTAAGCATTTTTTTCAATAACTTTTGATGTTGTTGCAAAAAACATTGGTTTTATAACATTGGTTTTATTTTTATTTTAAGACGATTTAGCCTTGTCCGTCCGTCTGTTGTAATCAGGCTAGAGACAAAACGAATTAAGATAGGAAGCTAAAATTTTGCACAGGTCAGTCTTTTGTGTGCAGGCAGGCCAAGTTCCAAATTGAGCTATATCGGCCCACTATATCGTATAGCCCCCATATAATAATGCCCCCCAATATTCGGTATTTTGATGATTTTACCCACATTTTTTCATGGAGTTGTCTGAAATTCTACACAGGGAGTCCTTTTTGGGTAATTTACCGCCTGTCAGAGAATTGTCTTCATAGGTCCATGATATCATATATGTTCCCTATAACTGTACCTCTTGATATTCGGTATTTTGTTGATTTTAGCTACATTTTTCAATGGAAATATCTCAAAATCCACACAAGGGGTTCATTCTGAGAACTCTACCTTCTAGAAGAGAATTGTCTGTATAGGTTCACGATATCATATATCCCCCATATAACGGTATATTCGGTATTTTAATGATTATAGCCAAAATTTTTAATAGAATTGTTTGAAAATTCACACCATTAGTTCCTTCTGAATACTTCATCCCCTGGAAGAGCATTGTCTATATAGATCCACAATAACGGTACCACCTGATATTCGGTATTTTGAGGATTTTAGCCACATTTTTCAATGGAAATGTCTCAAAATCCACACAAGGAGTTCCTTCTGAGTAATCTACACCCTCTAAGACAATTGTCTATATAGGTCCACGATATCGTATATCCCCCATATAACGGTACTTCTCGATATTCAGTATTTTGATGATTGTAGCTAAATTTTTCAGTGAAATTGTCTGAAAATCCACGCCAGGAGTTCCTTCGAAGTACTTCATCCCCTGGAAGAGCTTTGTCTATATGGTCCACGATATCGTATATCCCCCATATTCGGTATTTTAATGTTTTGATATACATTTTATCCCCTCCCGATATTCGGTATTTTAATGTTTTGATATACATTTTTCAATGGAATTCTCTAAAAATCCACACTAGGAGTTCTTTCTGAGTACTTTACTTCCTGAAAGAGAATTGTCTACATAGGTCCACGATATCGTATAGCCGCCCATATAACCACCGATTTTAGGTATTTTGATGAATTAACGACTTCTTTGACCGACATGCCTACGCAAGCAAACCGAATATTTGGTTCAATGACATTCCGAATCTTCCGTCGAAATACATTTTCAGAAGAAGTACGCAAATGTAGTAGATGCACATTAAAGAAGTGAAGTAGAAAAGAAAAGCGGACAAAGTCGACATAGTTTAACATGAAATATTATTGAATGCACCTCATTATCGGAAAATAATTCCTAAATATTGATGTTCTACAAATTAAACATTAATTTTTTCAATAACTGTCTGGGTCGGAGGGTTTGAACTGTCTAATCTAAACAGAGATATTGAGTAAATATTAAAAACGAACAAAGAACTCAAAAAAAGTATTGTACAAGAAACTATTGCGCAGTGGATGAGTCCAAAGCGACAAAAGTCAAGAACGCCATGTCTTCGCATCTAAACATTTTCGAAATTCCAATTATTTGGTCATTATTCAAAATTCAACAGGAGCTCGAGCTTTCAAGTACGATAACATTTGAAGAAAATTAATATGTAGATTAAGAAAAATAAATGGCTACGATATCCAAACAAAAATAATTCACCTGAGCTTGGATATGGAAACACGTCTTAAAACTTCTGCCCTCTACTGCTTTCCAGTTTTAGAAAAAATTATGGATGAAAAGTGGAGAGTTACATTAAGTTCTACCAAGACGTTGACCTCTTCTGACAATGAGTCAAATTTTAATAACTTATTAAAATACCCCCCTCCTCTCACGCATTCGTTACCTTTGTTCTTATTTAATGACACGGAAAACTCAATGAGCCTTAACAAATGTTCTTAGCTACTAATGTGCTAATTTACATATTTTTTCCAAATAAAAATCTACCTTCAGTTTCCCGTTTTCATAAAACAAGTTTTTTTGAAAAGACCAGGAGTATCAGGTCGCCAACCTATATAAGCCAAAGCATTTCGAAAACCACACTCCATATCCATAAAAATATTCTTGAAAAAATGAAGTGCAGGCTGCAATGTCTGTTGTTCGGTGAGTTTTGAGTTTCAAATCACTCCGTTTTTAATTTCAAAACAAAATTTCCTATTAAATTTCAAGCTTTAATGCTGGGCCGAGCATTCTCCATGATTATGGTAACTACCGGCGGAGTACATGACAAATACAGTGTTAAAATGAAAACAGGAATAGGTGCCGGTGGTGGCGGTGGCGGTAGTGTCGGTACTGCAGCAAATGCTGGTGCAGTAACAGCGAAAACGAGAACTTCATCATCCACAGGTGGTGGTAGTGTTGGTACTGCAGCAAATGCTGGTACAGCAACAGCTAGTACAGCTTCGGGTGCGCCAGATATCGCAGATCTTAACTCAATTCTTGGATCCCTACTAACATCTGCTGGATCATCGGCTGCGGCAGCTGGGTCGACATCAGCTACCACAAGTGTTACACCTAACCCATCGAACCCACAAAGCCCAACGACCTCGTCCCTATTCAACAAATTTGGTGGTTCTTCTAACCCACAAAACCCTACTGCATTTACCTCGTCCTTATTCGATAAATTTGGTGGGGCAGGTGGAGGTGGTTGGCCAATTTTTCAATTGTTTCAACCAAATCCCCCACCGAAAATGGTAAGAACCGTTTACAATACCAATAATAATGCCCGATTCAGTCACGGTCTGCCCCAATTTTACCCGTATGTATATAAGCAATATTATGATCCATATCCTGGTCATTATGTGTTACCATTATTTTAAACCAATTGAAATAAAATGTTAAAAATTAATTTGTCAAAAAATGTATACATCAATAATTTAGCATTTTTACTAGGTTAATTTAAGGAGGAGACGGGATGGATCGATACCTGTCATCTTCACACCAGGTCTTGCGTTAGTAAAAATATTGGAATGTGTGAAATGCATATTCGCACTGCATGAGAGTTATTATTATTCAAAATGTTGACCAGGTAGGTACCAGTTGTGGGGGATGTCCGTTATAGCGGTTCTTTATACCAGACATTGTGTCAGTGAAAATATTAGCATTTGCGAAATTGGAAGGCCATCGGAGTCATATTTCACAAAATGTTGACCGGTTGTGGGGGAGGTACCAGAAGGAGTGGCCCTACCTATCCCATCTATAACCAGATTTTAAGACAATTGGACTTTTATTTCACATTTTATAAGCGTTGAGATTATTTAAAATTTTGACCCTTTGTGAGGAAGATACTAGAAGGATTCGGTCTATATTGTCCATTTTCGCACCTAACCTAGCACGGATACAAATATTATGATTTGCAAAGTTTGAACTAAATCGGTAAATCTTTTTTGTTCTGTGAGGTAAATAATTTTCTGACATTTTGACATTTTGTGACTCGATCTAAGTTTAATAATATAATAATGATGTACCAAATTTGGACCAAATCGGATATTTCCTTCGAGAGTTATCGTGCAACAGCCAGCAGACATACAGACGGACGGACATCGCTAGATCGACGATGATATACAAGGTGAGATAAAAAACTGCAACAAAGTCAAACTCCATTATTTTTACATTTTTTTTTTAATTTTATTGAATGAAAGCAAGAAAATATCGGAAATAGCATCAAATTCTAGAATAAGTTTACATTTGTTCGAATTGGTCACCTTTGACACGAATTATGGCCTTCAAACGGCCAATGAAACCGTCACACGCTGCCCGAGTATTGCACTGCGATATTTTGGTCCATTCCCGGCGAAGCGCTTGCTTGAGCTGATCGACACTTTGGTATTTTTTAGTGCTTTCCGAACTACTCCAGACACAATAGTCCAACGGATTGGTATCCGGAGATTTTGGTGGCCATTGTGCGCTGGAAATTAGGCGAGGAACTTCATTTTGTAACCATTCTTGGGTGGCGCGTGCTGAGTGCGATGGTGCTGAGTCCTGTTAAAATGTTCAAGGTCTTCGGCCAAAATGTTTGCGTGCCCAAGGCTTTAATACACCCTCCAGAATATGTTCGCGATAATATTCGGCATTTATTCTGATGCCACGGTCGGTTAATACGATCGGAGAGCGACCATCGGCTGTTATGGCGGCCCACATCATCACCATGGCCGGCGCCTGAGTTCTGGTGGCCAACCGAAGGTGCACATTTTCAGCTTACCTCTTTGGCAAGTAAACACGTGGCTTTACCACGAGCTCATTGTTCAATATTTGCCGGGTTTCGATCAAGTCGCTTCTTTACTCTTCGAACCATTTCTGCTTATGTTGCTGGTTTCTTCCGTCCACTTCCTTGACGTCGAGCTACGCTACCAGTATCACGGTAACGAGCGATGGTACGAGACACAAAAGATTTATTCACATTTAAATGCTGGAGTTCTCTAACGATAGCCACTTGTGGTTTTCCAGCCAAATATAAAGAAATCACACTATCACGCTTGAATTCCATCACGAATAACTATTTTTCTGGAAAATTCTCACCAAAATGCTCACTGGAATAATTTTAACAGCTGGCGGACGAGTGGCTTAGAAATGACAGCAGTCTGAAGTTGGTTGCAGTTTTTTCATCTCACCCTGCATATGTATTCAGAATCAGTAAACAATTCTAAGTCGATTTAACGATATCCGTCTGTTGAAATCACGATACAGCCTACATTATTTGACGTAGAGCGTCAAAATTTGGCACAACAATTTGATATGTGTCTAGGATAGTTGGTATTGAAAAGGAAATATATCGGTCCACGTTTTCGTACCTCCCGATGTTCGGTATTTTGATTTTTGCCATATTTTCCACTTATTTGTCTAAAAACTGGTAATTGTAGTTCGTAATGGGATCTATCTCATGTGGCGAAAAATAGTATGAATAGCCCCCACATAATGGTACCTCCAGATATTCTGTATTTTGATGACTTTTGCCATATTTTTCCACAGATTTGTCCAATAATTGGTATTTGTAGGTCATAATGAGTTCTAGCTCTGGTGACGAAACTTAGTATGTATAGGTCCACGTTTTCATATAGCCCCCACATAATGGTACCTCCAGATATTCAGTATTTTCATGATTTTTGCCACATATTTCCGCGCATATGTCCAATAATTGGTATTTTTAGCTCATAATGAGTTCTAGCTCCGGTGGCGGAACAAAGTCCACGTTTTGGTGGCCCCCATATAACGGTGCCTCTCCATATTCGGTATTTTGATAATCCTAGTCAAATGTAATTGCTTCAAATTTGGTGTTTAAGTTGATTTGGTAGATGATAATCCTTGAAGTGTAAAATTGTCTCTTGAGGTTCCTGTTTTGGTATGGCCCCAATACCACGGCCTCACCCACTTAACTGATTTTTGAAAAGATTAACAGCGCTATCCAAACGGTCTTACTGGTATTTGTAGTTTAAGGTGGAACAGATTCTTTTATATAAAAATGTTTTTTTTTACCCGAAGGTGGAGGGCATTAAAAGTTCGGCATAGCCGAATTTAATATATTTTTGCTTGTTTGTATATTCGAAAAATATATATTAACAACAACATTTAATTCTAAATAATAAATTATGTACATTTTATATAGTAATAATTAAGCGGCTATTTTTTTGATAATGGATAATAAACTGATAAGGGTGTATCAGCGTAGCCTGGAAGCCCGACTGGAGCGCCATAAAAGACAGCAGGGCTAGATTTCTTTTTGCCTTTTATGAGCGCAGTAATTGCATCTACAAGATCCTGTATTTCTTTTTGTTTTTCCTCGGGAGATTTTGTTGTTGTTGCTGCTGTGCAGGGTGCTGGGGTCGTAGTGGTGGTGGCTGCTGTGGTCGTTGTGGTTGCAGCCGTTGTTGGTGCATAAGTGGTTGGGTGATCGGGGTTTCCGTATCCATAACTGAATTTTTGGTTCTGACCATTTCCACCACCATACATCATCTTATGGAAGAAAAATGTCCTGTCATCGGAATATGGATGTGGTTCCAGATTTTGAAAATATTTTGGCGGAGTAAGTGATTCCACATTTTGAGGATATGTTGGCAGATTGAAGGCCGGGCCTTGAGGGGGAATATAAAATTGTGCAGCTGAAGGTGAGTAACGGTAATTTGGCATATTTCTAGTTTTTGAGCCAACAGCTCCCAGTATTGCCGTCACCAGGGGTATAAGTAGTTCAAGCTCTTTGAGTTTCTCTTTTTCAGATTTTGCAGGTTTTGCGGTTGTCGAGTCTTTACCAGGAGCAGCCGTTGTCGTGGCTAGGGTTGTTGTTGTAAATGGAGTTGTTGTTGTTGTGAATGGAGTTGTGGTTATTGTTGAATAATTTGGAGGTGTACCGTTGCCTTTTTGTCCCAATCCACCGGAATAAAGTTTATTGAAAAAATAACTACGAAGCAGTGCCCCACTTCCGCCTTCCGCATTTTCTTGCAAAGACGCACAACTGGTGGCTAGCAGGGCCAAGGATAACACATTTAGCAATTTTTGAGACAACATGTTCCTAGTTTAGATATCCGCGACTGAATGACCTGTCAACTTGTCCGTCAAGCTTTTATACGCAAATAGATTTGATTAGCAGCCGCCTGGTTTAGACATCATCACTCGGATCATAAAACTAATGAAATTCACTTTCACGAAATTTCCATTTTAAATTATTTACAAAATCACAAAATGTGAAAATGTGAGGAAATGCATTTAAGAATGGATGTTGGAAAACGGGAGTAGCTATCATTGGCACCAATCAAATGATTGCCGAAAAGGGAATGAGTAGTAACGCAGATAATATATAACACACGCGCACTAACACCAGAGCTCATGTGTAGATGCACATAGGTGGGTGCATGGCACAATCAATAGGTACCGGATTCACAGCAGCTGCTCATTTAAATGAGTTGTCAAAACACTTATTGAGATTGGAATCGCAATACGAAAGATAAGCAAAATGTCTGTAAAACGTGAGCAAATTTTGACGTTTCGTCTGACCACAGTATTATTGCATCACGGGTGGAATAAAATATGTCTGTTATTAATGTGCTATAAAATGTAGAGGAAAGAAAGGAAAAGTAATCATACAGGCCTATTGCATGATGACAGCTTGCCCCTTTTTATACCCTCAGCCACATGGCTAAAGAGGGTATATATCATTTGATACGGTCAAAACGTGCCTAGTTGAAATAACGGTTTTATACCCTAGATCTATTTGGACCAATTCCGTTTCAGGACGTTTGGAGTCGATCTAGCAATGTCCGTCCTTCCGTCTGTCTGGCTCGCTGGTGCCTAGGATAACTCTCGAAGGGATTATCCGATTTGGTCCAAACTTGGTACATCGTAATATTTTTGTCAAACTTAGATCGAGTTCGGAGAAGGGCCACTCCAAGGTCCAAAGTCGAAATTTTCAAAAAAAAAACTTTCTGCACAGAAAGGGAAGGGATAATCCGATTTTTCCGAGCTAGGTCAGGTGCGAAAATGGACAATATTGGTCAACTCCGTCAAGTACCTCCCCCACAAAGAGGCAAAAATTGGAAAAATATAACGATTACAAAATATTTTTGTATTTTGTTAAGTCGGGTGTTAAGATGCAATATATCGGTGCAGTCATTCTGGTACCTCCCCCACAAAAAGTCGAAATTTTCAAAAAAAAATATTTTACTGAACAGAAAGAGAAAGGATATCCGATTTTGCTCCAACTTTGCGAATCCTAATATTTGCATCAGTGCTAGGTCAGGTGTGAAAATGTAACGGTCCACTCCATCAAGTACCTTCCCCACAAAAGGTCAAAATTTTGAATAATTTTAACTCTTATAAAATGTGATGTAAGAGTTCGATTGCCTTCAAATTGCACACATGACAATATGTATAAATATAAGCCCAAAGCTTGTTGTGAAGATAGGATACATCATAAAACGCCAAATCAATATCCGATTCCATTCAGACTTGGTATATCTCAATATTTCTATCAACTAAAGTTCTGTTATAAAGATGGTAGAGATCGGACCATTCCTTGTGGTACATCAAAGGCTCAAAGTTTTGAAAAAAAAAAAAAAACGATTATAAAATCCGAAATAAGCATCGAATTCTCTTTATGTTTCACACATCCCATTATTTCTACTAACACTAGATTTGATGCGAAGATGGAATGTATCGGTTCACTCTTATGGTGCATCTCCCACAAAGGGTCAACATTTTGAATATCCATTAGTTTATAAAAAAACCAAATTAACATCCGATTCCATTCAGACTTGTCTTACATCTTAATATTTCCATCAACACAAGATCTGTTATAAAGATTGTAGATATCAGACTATTTGACATAGACCATTACAATATTCAAATACGAAACTTGCAAAAAAAATCCAGTGAATAATGTAGCTAGCTGGGATCCATACGAAGACCTGGACCTGTATAGACAATTTTCTGTCAAAGACTGTAGTACTCATAACGAATTTCAAATACGAAATTTGGAACAATTCGAGTGAATAATATCGCTAAATTCATGAAAATACCGATTATAGCGAGGTACCGTTACATGGGGGATATACTATATCGTGGACCTATATAGACAATACTCTTCCAATGGATAAAGTACTCAGAAGGAACGCCTTGTGTGGATCTTCAGAGAATTCCATTGTAAAATTTGGCTACAATCATCAAAACGCCGAACATCGGGGGTACCGTTACATGGGGGCTATATGATATCGTGGACCGATATAGCCCATCTTCGAACCTTCCTGCAGACAAAAAACTGATCTGTGCAAAATTTTAGCAGCCCATTTTATTCGTTTTGACTTTAGCGTGATTACAACAGACGGGTGAACGAACATGGCTAATTCGTCTCGGAATTTTACGCTGATCAAAAATACATATACTTTGTTATGTCTAAAATTTAGGTTATGTCTGATTTACAGATTCAGCAAAATCTTCCAAAAATACCGAAGACCGTGAGGTGTCGTTATATGAAGGCTATACCTAAGCACAAACCGATATTTTCCAATTTCAATCGAACACATAATATTTAAATAAAAAACAATTCCCGTTATGCACTTTTCAGCTTAAGAAAACAAAAATTATTCATAAAATATGCTACGTGCGGAGTGTCACACGGAGGCCATATTCCAAACATATTCCGCTTATGCACGCTCCAGCTTTAGAAAGCAAAAATGGTCCATGAAAATGTACCACGTGCCAAGTGTCACATTGAGGCCGTATCAAGACATTGACCTCTTGTGGCAGCTACCCCATTGTCTTCACTTTCATTCAATGGCATGGCAATGATAATTTACATTTTTTTCTTTTTCAAATCTGAATATAACTTAAGTGCCCCCACTTCCTAAAACAAGTTATTAAAAAGGCCGAATGCGCATTAGCAACACGTGTAAGATATAAGGTCGTCGCCCTTAAACCTTTTTGAAGACAACACTTAACAGCTTGGAAACTATTCCCGACGAAATGCAAGAGTGCAAGTTTCGATGCTGGTTTTTCGCTGGACGCTGATTTTGTGAATCTCAAAACCAGTCTTTATATTGTTCGAATCACAACTTTCTTCCTTATTTTAACCTATATTGCTAAGGCATCCTATCTATGATTATGCTTAGTTCCGGGGTAGTACATGACAAATACACTGTAAAAATGAAAACGGAAAGTTCGCAACCCTCAGCTGGCGGTGTTGCTGGTACTGCGACAAATGCTGCTGCAAGGCTACGTTCAGGCGAATATTTTGATTTCTTTCCATGTTTTGCTAAGATTATAGAATATCAATTAAAAACCAATTGGGCTTGAAAATGTGGTTAAAGTCCATATTAGACTGGTTCTAGTGGGCGCCGCTATATAAAGCTCAATTCAAAATTCGGATCGATATTAAAAAATCCGTAGGGAGAATAACAAAACTGCTTAGTCGACATTGAATTTTACTTTGATCAACAATGTAAGCACCACATGGGTTCCAAGCGAATATTTCGAGGTGCCACAAAATCAATGGTAAAATAAATAAGCCCCCTCGTATGGGGGGTATAAGAGAGGGATAGTTAAGTTTGGCCTCCGGAAAACTTCATACCCTGAAGGTGGAAAAAAAATTCATAAGGGGTGTCCCACATAGAACCAATTTTTAAATTAAAACCGACCATGTGATACCCTACAACACTACAATATGTTACAAGCCCCCTTATGTCCAAATCCATTTTGGAAGATTTCTCTTTTGAAATTAAGTCACGGAGCACTACCCAGATATTACTAGCATTTTGACCAGGGACATTTAACCAATATTTACGAACTTCGTCGTGCTGTTAGTTAGTGGTCCATTTTACAGATTTTATAGACTTCTTCCCTGTCCCTAACTTTCTTCTTAGGCGTGTCGATTGGCTTCAATTGTGTGATCAGGAAATTTTCCCTGTTTTTGAATATTGTGCGATCATCTCCAAAAGCAAGAGGTTCCTCTGTATTTCTAAATTTCGACTCATCTATATGATTTGCTTGTCTGGATATTTGCCTATATTCGTCAACGAAATCAGCAAAAAAATGCAGAAGTTCGCATTTTGTGTATTTCGGCTATCGCCTGTAAGTAATGTTGGTATTTTTCAGACAAAAGTAGTGGTTCATTCTACCCGCTGTCCTAAACTCTAACTTCATGCAAGATTTCGAATCCATTAGTTTCTATTTGTGACCTTTATAACGCAAAATCAGGAACATTTTAGTTGCTGGTCCATTTTAACCCCTAAATATATTGCGGACATCTTTGAAAACAATAGGCCTAGCCCTTCTGAGCCTAACCCTACCCTCTTCGTGAGGATCGGACGATAATTGCAATCTGTATATAATATCCCAAACCTATGTTGTTACGTGGAAAAATATTACAAAATGTATACCTTAATATTATAAGTCAAAATGAAAAAATCTCATGCGATAAAAAATATGAAAAAATAAAAAAATGTCACAAAATACTACAAAATCTATATTAACATATCATTTTTGACTTATTTTTATGCGATTTTTTTAGATTTTATACTTTTATGTCAAGAGCGCGTTCTGAATTGGCAAAATTTGTCAAAATCGGTCCAGCCATTCTTGAGATAAAAGCATTCTAGCTAACATCCCCTTCCTTTGTATATACACATTGTATATATTTCGCTATATATATCCGATATATTCGATATATCGGTATCTACGTAAGGGTCAGAATTGACCTGTTCGTCTATTAGTGATTTCGCCGGCATTAAAAATGTTCGCGGTTTAATGGAAATTTTACTTTTATTTAACACAAATGTATAGTCTTTTTCACCCACTAAATATTACCTAATGACCATCAAAATTGGAAGGCTTCTGCCCAGCCCGAAGCTCTAGTCCCATGCTAATTTCCGCGTCGATTGGTCCATAATTGCAACCTGTAGAGCAACTGTAAAATCAAGAAATTTTTCAGTTTTTGGTCCATTTCGATCATCTCCAAAAGAAATAGGG
Organism: Musca domestica; assembly: GCF_030504385.1. Classification (NCBI taxonomy): domain Eukaryota; kingdom Metazoa; phylum Arthropoda; class Insecta; order Diptera; family Muscidae; genus Musca; species Musca domestica. Next base: position 4,795,675 of record NW_026712296.1, on the reverse strand, counting down.
TTCTATTCTGACCATAACCCCACCTCCATTCAAATTTTCGTGAAGATCGGGCCATAATTGCGACCTGTAGAGTGATTACAAATTAACATGGACAGACGGACGGACGGACATACATAGCTAGAACCACTCAGCTCGGCGAGTTAGGAAGATCCATATATACTTGCCTATGTGGGAAACCAATATTTCGAGTTGTTACATAATTTTTGGCCCAATCAAACTTATAATACCCCCAACACATAGTGTTGTAGGGTATAAAAACACATATATTTAAAAAGTCTTGAACCGTTCCAATGACCGTTTTGAATAAATGCTGTGGTATTTCATGAACATAGCGTCAAATTTTCTCTTTTAAGGCTTCGGTCGTCTTCGGCTCATTGGCATAAACCATTAACTTCAGTCGGTTTTGCCGACAGATGTATATCCTCAGTTATGTGAAATTTGAAGAGAATCGGATGCTTATTTCACTGCCTTTGAGCGTTTTGTTTTTCAAAATCTTGAACCCTATGTGGGGGAGGTACCAGAAGGAATTTTCCGATCTCTACCATCTTTATAACAGATATTGTGTTAATGGAAATATAATGATGTACCAAGTCTGAATGAAATCGGATGTTATTTTCCGGTTTCATGGATATTCAAAATGTTGACCCTATGGGGGGGGAGGTACCAAAAGGAGTGGACCAAAATATTCCATATTCAAATAAGATCTTGTGTTAGTAGAAATAATGTAATGTGTGAAGTATGAAGAGAACCTGATGCTTATTTCGGATTTTATAATCGTTTTGGTTATACAAAACTTTGAACCTCCGTGCGGGAGGTACCAGAAGGAATGTTCCGATCTCTACCATTTTTATACCCTCCACCATATGGAGGGTATATTAAGTTCGTCATTCAGTAACTCATCAAAATAATAATTTTAGGCCCAACAAAGTAAGTATTCTTGATCAGCGTAAAAATCTAAGACGATTTAGCCCTGTCCGTCCGTCTGTTTTAATCACGCTACAGTCAAAACGAATTAAGATAGAAAACTAAAATTTTGCAAAGATCTGCCTTTTATCTGCAGGCAGGTCAAGTTCGAAGATGGGCTACATCGGTCTAGGATGTCGTATAGCCCTCATATTACGGTACCCCCCGCGATATTCGTTAATTTGATGATTTTAGCCACATTTTTTAACGGAATTGTCTTTAAATCCACACAAGGGGAGAAGGAAGAGAATTATCTGAATTGTCCCACGTTTCAGTATAGCGCCCACATAGCGGTACCCCCAGATATTCGGTATTTTCATGATTTTTGCGACATTATTCACCGGAATTGTTTTAAATTTCGTATATGACACAAATTACTTATGCAGGACCACGTCTTCGTAGAGCCCCCATTTGACGGTTTTCATTTGAGCGGTATTTTTCGACGGATTTTTTGTTTTAATTTTTCAAGCTTTTTCCAAATGGTGGAGGGTATAAAAAGTTCGGCCCGTCCAAACTTAGCTGCTTTTTTATTTGCTATAAGATATCTTATATTGATAGAAATAGGATTATAGAATTGGATTTTAATTTCTAGTTTTATGAGCCTCATGGATATTCAAAAATTTGACCCTTTGTGGGGGAGGTACCATAAGGAGTGGACCGATATATTCCATCTTCACACCAGACTTTGGGTTAATAAATATACTGTGATGTGTGTAATTTGAAGACAATCGGACTTTAACATCACATTTTATAAGAGTTGTAATCATTCCAAAATTTGACGCTTTTAGGGGGGAGGTACTTAATGGAGTGAACCGTTTTTATCCATTTTCGCACCTGACATAGCACCGATTCAAATATTAGGATTCGCAATGTTGGAGCAAAATCGGGTTGTCCTTTCTCTTTCTGTGCAATAAAATATCTTTTTTTTTTTTTTTTTGTTAAATTCGAATTTTTGTTGTGGGTGGTACCAGAAGTAGTGGGTCGATATTGTCCATCTCGAAACTCGATCTAAGTGTGATAATAATATTACGATGTACCAAGTTTGGACCAAATCGGATGATTCCTTCGGCCAGACAGATAGACGGACATCACTAGATCGACTCCATATGTCCAGAAACGGTTTTGGTCCAAGGAAGACCCTAGGTCTCCGTTATTTCAATGAGGCACGTTTTGGCCTCTCTAGCCATATGGCTAAGGGTACAATTAGTTTGTACAATTTTTGTAATGAATCAATTGCAAATGTTTGTGGATGTTGTGTCATCCAGCAGAGAACATTTCAGTTGTGTTTTCGTTTCCACTCACGTACACAAAAAGTACGAAACAAAACACAAATCCCGTCTGCTGAGTATTCGTGTTATTTCGTACTTCGAGAAAAATGTAGAACGAAACGATTGCAAACGTTTCATATAGTTTATTTTCGTACTCTGCCTATCATTCCTAGATTCAAAGAACATAAATAAAACCGACATTGAATGTTTTAATAATTTAAAGGTTTCTTTATTTTAAAATCCAGGATAATAAAGTTGTGGAGAATAGCGAACAGGAACTGGTGGCGCAGCAGGAACACCATAGCGGGTAGTAGTTCCATCTTTGTTTGCATTAATCAGATCAACAATTATTTTTATTATCTCCTGTAACTCTTGTTCTTTTTGCGCAGATGATTTAGTTGTCGTGGCGGGTGCTGCTGTTGTAGTGGGTGCTGTAGTTGGAGCAGTTGCTGGTGGAGTTTGGGGAGTGGGTTGACCTGGCTGCGAATTTCCATAATTGTATTTGTCGTAATAGCCATTACCACCAGCACCACCATAATTTCCATAATTGTATTTGTTGTAAGAACCATAACCACCAGTGCCAGTACCAAAACCACCTCCACCACCACCTCCACCAAAAAGACCCAACTTATTGAAGAAAAATGTCCTGTCATCGACATATGGTAGTGGCGAACTGTATGTACCACCTACTGGATAATTTACAGGTCCCGGAGGTGGATACTGATATGGAGCTGCTTCTGATAACACATATCTCGTGGTCAGCAGAACCAATGCACAGTGGTCGAGGTCGTATGGGAACAGCGGCCAAAAATACTTTCAGTGCAGATATCAATATGAATCTTTGGTTATGGTATTTTGATGGGATGAATATAAAAAATGTGACAAAATGGATATGGTCGATGCATGTTTTGACATGGTCCCCATATAACGTACCTCCCGAATAAGGGTTATTTGCCCAATTCTTGTCACATTTCTACACCAGATTGTAATGTTATTTTACATTTTACGTTCTAAGGAGCTAAAAAATAATCTTACTGAAAATTATTTGGAACAGCCCGCCATCAGGTAGAGTCCCTTGTAAGGTACCTCCAAAAATAGAAGCATTTTTTATACAAATTAAGTCCAAATTTGATTATTTTTTGTAAACAAAATAAAATAACAATTTAATGTAAAATTAAATCAAAGATAAATTTTGCACAAATAATTAGTTTGACTTAAGGCCCTATTGAAATTGGATATAACCGGTCAAAATTTAGGTATAGCTCCCATATATATTCATCCAATTTGCCTTATATTGTGCACCAAACCTGTAATATCAGCCCAAATAACATGAAATATACGTACGACCAGATGGGACCTGAAAATAAGTATGCCAAATTTGATCGAAATCGGTTCAGATATATATATATAGCTCCCATATATATTGTTCATCTGATTTGTAATTTTTTGTCCTCCGCAGCCGTAATATGCACTCTGTGACAACGATATTTGGGGAAATATATCGAATATAGCTCTCATATATATCTATCCGATTTCAAGTTAATTGTGCACCAAATGGATAATACAACCCCGAATTGAAAAGGCGCAAATGCCTCGACAAATTTAATAGAAATCGATTCAGAGGAGGATATTCCTCCAATATATTAGTTCCTTTGGACTTTTAATTATTACTATAATCATTGTTGGTATGATTTAATTCTCACAAATTCCCCATTAAAACCTTTATTTGTTATGTGACGCTCTACTAAATATGCAAAGTGGTGTAGGGTATCATGAAGTCGGCCCCGCTCGACTTTAAGACTTTATTTACTGGTTATTGTTTGATAAGGCTCGCTGTCCCATTATAAAAGGGTCAGAACTCAGAAGAAGACGGTTAATAAGATCTGTGTTTTTTGAAACATTTTCGTTTCAAATTTTTTCGGGCATGATTTAGTCGAAACTTGGAAGATAGTGCCATGGATATAAATTTGTTAACTTTTTCGATATAAATATTATACCCAGAGGACAATGCTAGCAACATTATTGAACACCCCTCAATTACATACTTATCAATCCCTAACAACAAAAACATATTCTATGTCACTAGCACCATAGAACTGACAAAATTGCAGCGAAGTCACTTCAGTATATTGGGCATAACATACAAATCTGACAAAATCTGAAAGTTATATTAGCACTTTTAGAATCTTAGGACCATTACTAATGGCGTGAAAAAAATCACATTGGAGGATTCCGGGGGGAAAACAATTAAAACTTTAACTGAAATCCAATTTTATTTTCAAAATTAATCTTAAAGGCAACTCAGAACACTCACATATTTTATATTATACACATATACTAAACACACAAATTACTGCACTAAAAATAAGTTAATACCTTGCTTTTCAATAATAATGCCAAGATTTGTAATTTTAAAATGTATTTAATTTTGTAATACAGTTCTATTTTTACTCCACTTTTTCTCTGATCCCACTGAAAAAAACAACTAACTACATTTTCTCTTTTTTGATGCTATTTTCGAAGTGTCCCGTTGGAATGAAGCCAAGATTATTGTGTTTTCTAAAAAGCTCAACCCCTTAAGAGTTCATTTGTACACATTTGATAATAAATATCTTATTTTCATTTTTTGAATTTTGGCCAATGGCAGCGACCACTGTGCAATGGCAACGTACACAGCAATAATCGAAATGACATGTTTCTAGTTTAGTCAACGGTGACTGAATGACATGTCAATTTCTAGCCTACCAAAGTTTTTATACTCAAATAACCCAACGACTGATCCATGATGAAAATCAAATGACCAATAAAAATCTCTTTTATGATAATTTATTGACCATTCGCCATGAAATTCAGTTGAAAACTTTGAAAGTAGAGGAGAGTACATTGGGAAATTAGTATTAGTAAACATTGATCTCTTCCCATCATATTGTTTAAACGTCGAAAAAGATAATGAGTACCACCGACACTCACAGCCCAACAGCAGGCAAACTCCCATAGGTAGGCTGGGATACGTGCCATCATGTCACAACCACTGTTATTTAATTTTTATACTTTGTGCATTTGTTTGTAACAGGCAAAAGGAAACGAGATAGACCCATAGTTCCTTTTGATGATCTGCATAGAATCACATTCTGAGTCGATTTATGCATGTCCGTCCGTCCATGTATTTTTGTGAACAATGTACAGTTCGCATTTATTACCCGATCCAGATGAAAATTTGCACAAATCATTTGTTTGGCCCAAGGACGAACCCTATTGAAATTGGAGATTCGGTAGCTCCCATATATATCTTGGTCCGATTTTCCTTTTATTATGCACCAAACGTGTAATATCAGCCCGAATAGTATGGAATGCACATACAACGAAATTAGGCCTGAAAATAAGTATGCCAAATTTGATCGAAATCGGTTCAGATATAGCTATAGGTTCAATATATATTGTTCATCCGATTTGTTATTTTAGTCCTCCACAGCCGTAATATGCACTCTGTAACAACAATATTTGGGGAAATATATCAAATACAGCTCAGAAATACCTTTGCTAGATTTTATCGAGATCGGTTCGGATTTGGATGTATCTCATATATATATATAACTTCGGCCGATTTACATTTTATTGTGCACCAAACATGTAATATTTGCCCAAATGGGTTGAAATTTGGCACTTACGACCGAATTGAGTCTAGAAGCTAGTATGGTGAAGATCGGTTCAGATATAGCTATAGCTCCCATATATATGGTTCATCCGATTTGTTATCCACAGCCGTAATATGCACTCCGTAACAACGATATCCAGAGAAATATATAAAATACAGCTCAGAAATATCTTTGCCAAATTTTATCAAGATCGGTTTAGACTTGGATATAGCTCCCATATATATCAAATGGGCAATACAAGTCCGAATTTAAAAGATAAAATTCTTCGGCATATTTAGTCTTTTGAATTTTAAATTATAATTATAATCATAGCGTGTATGATTGAATTCTCCCATAAAAACTTTTAATTGTTATGTGGAGCTCTACTAAATTAGCATTCTTGTGAACAAAATCCAGGTCGCATTTAATATCCAATTGAGATGAAATTTTGGAAACAATATTTGTTTGGCCCAAGGACGAACCTTATTGAAATTGGTGATAGTCGGATCAGATTTAGATATAGCTCCCATATATCTTCAATCGATTTCAGGCTAATTGTGCACCAATTGGCCAATATAAGTCCAAATTAACTGAATTTTGATACATCCCACCGAATTCAATCTAAAAGCAAGTACCTCAAATTTGGAGGAAATCGACTCAGTTATAGCTATAACTTCCATATATATGTTTCATCCGATGCGTAATATTTGGTACCGAAAATCAGATACTGCTTTAAAATACCTTTGTCACATTTTATGGAGATCGGTGCAGATTAGGCTATAGCTCCCAATCATATCTTCAACCGATTTCGGGTTAATTGTGCTTCAAATAGCCAGTATCAGTCCAAATTCACATGCGTAATATTTGGTACCGGATACTAATTAAAAGTAACTCTGTTAAATTATATCAAGATCGCTTCAGATTTGGATATACCTCCCACATATTAACAATGATATTTGATACCAGAGCTCAGAAATGCCCTTGCCAAATTTTATAGAGAACGGAGATTTGGATATAGCTCCCATATATCCTTAATTCGATTTCAGGTTTATTGTGCAAATAATGGCTAATATCAACCCAAATGGAGTGAATTTCGGGACGTACGTTTCCATTTTGTGGAACTCGGCCCCGATATATATTTTTTTAATATAACCTTCTCGATGTGATATCATATCATCACCCTATATTGGTATAAAAGATAAAAATGTCTCCTTCAAATTTAGTGAAAATCGACTCAGAAATGGATATGACTCCCATGTATTAGTTCCCTCTGAAACCAAACTATGATTGCTCTAAAGCTAAATGTTGATAGGTGGTATGATCTACTTCAAGTGATTTTTTTTATGGGAGCTCTACTAAATATGCATAGCGGTGTAGGGTATCATATAGTCGGTTTGGTCTTTGTTTTTGCAGAACAAAACTGCAACGCAGATGCTTTTTTCTTAAAAAAAGAATAAAATGTGAATGTTCTGTTTTTTTTTTTTTTTTGTCTTTCAAAATCACATAGTCTTTCTTAACTTCAATTTCCTATAGCAAACTTTTAGGCGTATTAAAAATACCTAAACCAAAAATGTATAACAGTTTCAACTACAGATAACAAATTGGTTTTGCTGTTGGCAAAGTTTTTTTGTCTTATACCAGGTGGCTCTCATCATGTTTTGCATAGTCAACATGCTGATTTACGCGTTCAACCCACTCGACTTCGAAAACACATTTTGTCGTTTTTCAAGAATTTCACTTGATTTTTCCCGAACTTTTCGATGCCATCACGTACTTTTCACATTTCTTTTATTATGAAACAATTATCAACTGACAAATGAAGATATAGACAACGAAATGCTCTCACCGTTTATCTTCGAAAAAACGAATCAGCAGATGTCGTCTATAGCGTTTGAGGGGTTTGAGTGAGAAAAATTGAAGAGTTTTAACAATAACGGTTAGTGTGCCAATAATTTTATTTGGCATTGCATACATATTACATTACATATTTTTGTTTGTAACTTAAAAATTCTCCAAACAAAATTACAATTTAGTCATGTGTAGTTTTAATCAACAACGGATATGTTCAAAATTTAATCATCAATGTGAGTTCGTTCGAACCTGATAACTGTATGTACTGGTACTCAAATATGTCAATTGTATGGAATATGGCGAAAAGATAGAATCTAACGCGACTTCATTATCTTATAGAAAAATATATTTTATATTTTGGAAAAGATAATAACAACATTTAGCAGATTTTCGTTTAAACGTTTTAACAAATCGGTATAAACAACAAATTATTTTAACATTTCTGTTAAACTTTGAAACTTATGGAAGAAATAAAAAATGGTAGAAATTTCAAAGCCGGTTCATTTTTGAAGGTTCTTGAACAGAGCATTAATTAATTGTTGTTATGACAATGTTATTCATCATCATGAGTACATATAACCTTATAAACAGATAAGGTTTTGTCAACCACGCCTAATATTATATTCGTCACAGCCCCTACAGGGTGAGATGAATAAACTGCAACCAACTTCAAACTGCTGTCATTTCTAGGCCACTCGTCCGACAACTGTTAAAATTATTCCAGTGACAGCTCATTATATTGTTTACCAGCGTCCAAAAGCATTTTGGTGAGAATTTTCCAGAAAAAATGTTATTCGTGATGGAATTCAAGCGTGATAGTGTGATTTCTTTATATTTGGCTGGAAAACCACAAGTGGTTATCGTAAGGGCACTCCAACATTTAAATGTGGATAAATCTTTTGTGCCTCGTACCATCGCTCGTTACCGTGATACCGGTAGCGTAGCCCGACGTTTAGGAAGTGGACGGAGACGAAAAGTAAAGAAGCGACTTGATCGAAACCCGCGTCGCGGTGGCCGAAAAATCGCTCGGGAGTTGAACATATCGCAATATTCCATTCGCAAATATTGAAAAAATGAGCTCGGGTTAAAGCCATTGAAATTCCAAAAAGTGCAAGAAATTACTTCGCAGCCCAAAGAAAATAGACTCCAAAAAAGCTAAAGAGTTGCCTCGCTTGGCCGAAAGTGGTGACCAGTGGTGGTAAGCAAACAAAATGATCGTGTTTACTTGCCAAAGAGCAGCTGAAAATATGCACCCTCGGTTGGCCATCAGAACTCAAGCGCCGGCCATGGCGATGGTTTGGGCCGCCATAACAGCCGATGGTCGCTCTCCGCTCGTATTAATTGACCGTGGCAACAGAATAAATGGCGAATATTATCGCGAAAATATTCTGGAGGGTGTATTAAAGCCTTATGCACGGAAACATTTTGACGTCAGAACTTGGACATTCCAATAGGACTCGGCACCATCGCACTCAGCACTCGCCACCCAAGAATGTTTACAAAATGAGGTTCCCCCCTTCATTTCCAGCGCACAAAGGCCACCAAAATCTCCGGATACCAATCCGTTGGACTATTGTGTCTGGACACTAAAAATACCAAAGTGCCGATCACCTCAAGCAAGAGCATCGCCGGGAATGGGCCCAAATGTCGCAGAGCAACATTCGGGCAGCGTGTGACGGTTTCTTTGGCCGTTTGAAGGTCATAATTCGTGCCAGGCCGAACTTTTAATACCCTCCACCTCAGGTTAAAGGAAACATTACAACCCATTATGACCCACAAATACCAATTTTTAGACAAAATCAAAATTTTTGTGGCAAAAATCATCAAAATATCGAATATCGCGAGGTACCGCTATATGGGGCTATACAAAAACGTAAACCTACACATACAAAATACCGAATATCTGTGGGTACCGTTATATGGGAGATATGCCAAAACGTGGACCTATACATACAATGTTTCGCTACCGCAGCCAGAACCCATTATGACCAAGAAATAAAAATTTTCAGACAAATTCGTGAAAAAAATTGGCAAAAATCATCAAAATATCGAATTTACAAATTTTATATCATATTAATCATAACACAAGTCAAAATATATTTCAATAATCGAACATAGACTGAGGGTGTACATCTGTCGGCAAACCCGACTGATACTTTTCTACTTGTTTTTTTAAAATAATTTGTAAGTGTTATTTAATAACGCTGAGAATATAGATATTTACCTCAAAAAATGTTTTAAAATGTGAGACAACTTTTGTCGATCGTTAAAATACCGTAATTTTTGAAGCAAAAATCGGCAAATCGGCGTTCCTTTTTTTAGAATGAAAAATGCCGATAAATCGGCAAAAATGGCAGCCCTGTTTGTATGGCTTCAAAAGTACAATCTTGTATATGAGAACGAAAGCTACCCATATGATTTACTGAGAAAAGGGAGCGCTTATTAGAAGAAGAGCTGTATTGTACACATAGTGGCTCTTTTCGATATTTTTTGCTGGTTAAGGCTCTCACTTGCTTTATGCATCAACATCATTATTTATTTACAAGCACTCATTAAATAACAACACTGGGTGTTAAATAAATTATTTAGCACACTGATAATAACAAAAAAAACAAAGTAAAATACAAACAAGTGAAAAAGCGTAGGCTTGATAAAGTCGAACTTTTAATACCCTCCATCATTTCATGTACAGAATAACTCACTGAGAATCCGATTTAACAAATTACTGGCGAGTTTACTAAAAAATTTGTTGAAAGCATTTTTATACTCTCCACCATACACAGTATATTAAGTTCGTCATTCCGTTTGTAACTCATCGAAATAATCATTTTAGACCCAACAAAGTATATATATATTCTTGATCAGCGTAAAATTCTAAGACGATTTAGCCCTGTCCGTCCGTCTGTTGTAACCACGCTACAGTCTAAACGAATTAAGATAGGAAGCTAAAATTTTGCACAGATCTCTTTTTTGTCTGCAGGCAGGTCAAGCTCGAAGTTGGGCTATATCGGTCCATGATAAAGTATAGCTCCCATATAACGGTACCCCCCGATATTCGGTATTTTGATGATTTTACCCACATTTTCCAACGGAATTGTTTGAAAATCAGCACAAGGACTTCCTTGTGGGTACTTTATCTCCCGGAAGAGAATTATCTATATAGGTCCACGATATCGTCTATCCCCCACATAACGGTACCCTCCGATATTCGGTATTATGATGATTTCAACCACATTTTTCAATGGGATTCCACACAAGGGGTTCTTTGTGAGTACTTTACCCTCTGACCTAGAGTTCTCCATTTAGGTTAACGATATCGTATAGCCCCCATATAACGGTACCCCCGATATTCGGTATTTTGATGATTTTAGCTATATTTTCCAATCGTATTGACTGAAAATCCACACAAGGAGTTATTTCTGAGCACTTTAACCCCTGAAAGGAATTTGTCTCTATAGGTCCACAACATCGTATAACCCCCATATAACGGTACCCCCGATATTCGGGATTTTGGTGATTTTAGCCAAATTTCCCAATGGAATTATCTGAAAATCCACACAAGGAGTTCCTTGTGAGTACTTTACCCCCAGACATAGATTTGTCTATATAGGTCCACAATATCGTATAACCCCCATATAACGGTACCCCCGATATTCGGAATTTTGATGATTTTAGCCAAATTTCCCAATGGAATTATCTGAAAATCCACACAAGGAGTTCCTTGTTAGTACTTTCCCCCAGACATAGATTTGTCTATATAGGTCCACAATATCGTATATCCATCCCCATATATCGGCACCTTCCGATATTAGGTATTTTAAAGATTTTAACAGAATTTTCAATGGATTTTATTTTTTTGAAAATTTTCTAATTCGTTCTAAATAGTGGAGGGTATTCAAAGTTCGGTCCGGCCGAACTTACTTCTTTTTTACTTGTTACCAAGTAAAATCATTAAAAAATTTTGCAATTAAAACCTCAAAATAACCCAATGACACCAGTTTCACACCACATACATTTTGTTTATTATTTTGGGGAATCACCAACGAAATGACAAACTCATCAAAATGACATTTATCAGATGGCAGAGAATATGAAAACAACAATCACTCAAGAAAACAAAAAAAAACAGAACAACCGAATAAAGATTCGTCTGTGTGGCATAAAAAAGTATGTTTAGATTTACGAAATCCACTCGATTTACGTTAGAACTTTTGACAGGGTTAACCTACTATAAGTGTATTTATTTTAAGTGTAAGTAATGGATATGACAATTTTAATCCAAATCCACTGTGTTAACCCACTATAAGGCTACTCAATTGAGTAGATTTAGTAGTCTTAACGTACTCTAAGAGTGAAATAGATCCATGCTAGAAGAATACAGGTAGATGCATCCACGCTTCGGAACATTGATGTGTTAAAATTTTAAAAAATGTTTTATCAAAAATTATTAGATATTTATTTGTATCGATGCGACTACCGGTATACTTCTACCATGAGCAGATCAAAGTTTAAATCGTGTCCTTGTCGTGAAAATACAACGCTGTTGCCATTTTTGACTGAACGAAACATGAAAATACAACACTATTGTCTGCTACAAGTGATAACAGTTTTGTATTTTCAGTCCCATGTCGCGGTTTTAGCTTTGATATGTTTTAGCCTGTAGCGCCATCCTGTTGAAACCAATTCTTGCCAGTAATCCCGTCTTCATTTTTTATGAACTTTTGTTCGTTCAACATGGGCCGATAACGTCGAATTCTTTCAAAAATATACATTTGACAACATCTGATCGTCAAAATATTTATTTATAAATCCATTGTATACACGTCAGAGGCTGGAACCTATTTTCAATTAAGCTAAATTTGACAGAAAAATGCAGAGCTCCATATAATTTTTTGAAGTGAGGTTATCTTGATTTAATTTTATCATGAATGCAATTATTTTGAATATTTTCTGTTGATATTATAATTAATGTTTACAGCGTCTGTAGAAAATAAAAATTGTGAAAAAATGTCAAACATTTTGTTAGTAATTTTCAAGTTACAGGATTCAAGATTCAGAGTTGTGTTTTTAAAATTTGGTAAACCTACTCTACCTTATATGTATGTATCGTGGCAGAAGAATACAGGTAGATGCATAAACGTTTGGGTACATTGATATGTCAAAAATTGTTAAACATTTCTTCAAGAATAAGTAGAAGTTTATAGGTTTTCCTAGACGACGCCAATCGGAGGTTATTATGATTTGAATTTTATAACAATTTTTACAAATTTGAGTAATTTTTCATTCAAAAATGTCAATGCCAAAATTGGTTTGACAGTTCATTGTCCCAGCAGCTGTGTCGATGCGACTACCTATACTCTTCCATGTATGTGGTATGTATCATATGTACATAAATACATATTATATGACGTAAAAACATAGCAAAACAATAGAGGTGGTCTTATTTGCTAAATCGAGTATGGCAACCCTTTTTTCATTAAAAAAAAATATTTTTATATCTAAAACATTTACGTATGACGAGTGGCATATTTTACGAAAATAATAAATCTATTACTTTCAGCATTCTTTGGCGCGTATTCTCCATATTTTAGGAAGAGGATTTTTAATAAAAACAATTATTTGAGCTTGAGGTCAATCTTATTGGTTTTTAATTATTGAGTTTCATCATCAGGGTGATCTACAAATTAAATAAGAAAAATACAACATGTTAACATTATCACAGCATGTTAGGACATAAACACGTAAAAATACAATCGCTTACTTACAAATAATTAGAATAATAAACTTAAACCTAGCGTAGTGTGACTACTTCCGTCAAGTGTTATTATTGCACTGAGAATTATTTGCTTAGTGCACGATGGATTCTGAACTAAAAATGCCTGTAGCAGTAGGCTACAGGATTATACGTAATTAGCGTAAAAGTGGGCGTGGTTAATTTTCCTTGGTACTCGTCATTCAGCATGTTTCTGACACAATTTCCGACCGAATGGGCTCAAATGTCCAGTTTTGTGATATATTTTCCGGCAATAATTGTATAATATTGATTCACTGACGCAGTGAGATATAACTTCCGTTACCATTTCCATGGGTCCATCAGAAATGGTCCATCCATGGACCCATGGAAATGGTAGCGGAAGTTATATCTCGCTGCGTCAGCGAATTTATTTTTTGTTTGGGCTTAAGCATATAAAACTAAAGACCGAGGAAGTTACTGCTATTTATTGTATAGTCCTCGTATGCCATTTTATTTTAAGTCAGTCTTTAAGAACCCATATCCCAGAATAACCAGCTGAATATGTTGTCAAAATAAAGTATGTTCTTAATTTTCTGTTTTAGATTATATTCTTAACTGACTTTTATTCCCTCTGAAAGGGGTGAGAATGAGAAAATATTTGGTGGGAATAAAATGTAAATTTCTTGGGTATTGTACGCCTACATTTAAGGAAGAACTACAAAAACATAAACTTGACAATGAAGTAACCATGCTAGAATAAAGAAGATAAAGTCATATGATTACAATTGTTTTCAAAATTATCATTGTCAAAATTTATATTTACAAATACATTGTATACACACAAATCAGAGATGGGAACCTGTTTTTATGTAGTGACATTTGACAAGGTAATTTACAGAAGGATGGGAAGGCTTATTTGAAATTACTTTACCTTCTTAATTTTACCATAGAAGGGACATTAAATAAAAAAATTGTAATTCTATGATTGCGTGAGATTACCTTGGTAATTACACCTTGCGTAGAACAATTGATATTTAGATATATGTGCCTACCTACACATATCCACCTATTGCTTACCGTCAAAAATATTCTAGTTATATTTTTGAATATTACGACAAATCTAAATGATAAGATAATGAAAGCAAAGTTGCAAAATGATATAAATAGATATTAAATTATTATTTTCAATTTCATAAATAGTGAATCATATGGTAATGAAGATATTTGTTTATCTCTTTTTTTAATTAGAGGAAACTGTTTTGGCAATTTAAGTCATACACAAAGATAAATATAACCACCAGGTTTTTATGGGCGGTGGAGAGAAAACAATGTACGTCCGAACTATAGACTTTTCCAAATTCATATGTTACGAATAACTAGGCTAAATAGATCTTTTCATGACTGAATTTACTTTATATCCGGTGCGGAATCTACATAGTAAGGGAATACATCACTGCGATTTTATACGACACATTCCAAAGTCTCAAAACTTCCCCCAAAGGCGTTGTTTATATATTGGATTCGAATAATGACAATAATCTTAGTTTTTTTCTTACGCTAAAACCATGCTGCTATTATTTCAAAGTAGTAAACATATCCAGCTCTGCATCTTTCTTTAATTTATTATGTTATGTCAACCCATGTTACAATCATGGCAGAAGAATACTGGCAGATGCATCCACGCTTGGATGCAAAAAAAAATTAAATGTTGTTACAATTGTAAATTTAAGGTCGAATTAAATATCTAAAAAACAAAAAATTTAAATGTTTTTTCTAATTTAAGTAGATTTTTATGTTTTCTTATATAATTTTTTTCAATCAACATTTTCAATTCCAAAATTGGTTTGACAGTTCATTGTCCCAGCAGCTGTGTCGATGCGTCTACCTATATTCTTCTACCATGGTTACAATATAATCAAGGTAACTCCATTTCAAAACATTACATCCAGCTCTGAATTTTTCTGTAGTTTACCTTGTCAAATTTAAATTTAAGATTCCCATCTCTGATTTGTGTATGCACAATAGATTTATAAATAAACATTTTGACAATGAGGCGTTGTCAAAAGTATAATTTTGACAAAAAAAATGCAAACATATGACTGCATGACGTTACCTTCCTAATTCTACTATGATTATAACTATTAACTATGCGTTTAAAATAGACAGCAACATACAGGGTGAGATAAAAAAACTGCAACAAAGTCGAGCGCCATAATTTTTACATTTTTTTTAATTTTTTTGAATGAAAAAATTTAAAAAAAATTATTATTGGAAAAATGTCGGAAATAGCATCAAATTTTAGAATAAGTTTAGATTTGTTCGAATTTAAATTTGTTCGAATTATGGCCTTCAAACGGCCAATGAAACCATCACACGCTGCCCGAATGTAGTTCTACGGTATTTTGATTTCGATTAATACGGGCATTTATTCAATAAATACGGGCATTTATTCAATTAATACGGGCATTTATTCAATTAATACGAGTGGACAGAGACCATCGGCTGTTATGACGGCCCACACCATCACTATGGCCGGCGCTTGAGTTCTGGTGGTCAACCGAATGTGAACATTGACTGGGGGTATACAGGGTGAGATAAAAAAACTGGAACAAAGTCAAACGCCATAATTTTTATATATATTTTTAATTTTATTGAATGAAAGTAAAAAATGTCGGAAACAGCATCAAATTTTAGAATAACTTTAGATTTGTTCGAATTATGGCCTTCAAATGGCAAATGAAACCGTCACAAGCTGCCCGAATTTTGCTCTGCGGTATTTTGGCCCATTCCCGGCGAAGCGCTTGCTTGAGATGATCGACACTTTTTAGAGCCAACCTTGCTTTCAAAAATACTCCAGACACAATAGTCCAACGGAGTAATAGAATGAGAAAACTCATTTTGTAACCATTCTTGGTTGGCGCGTCCTGAATGCGATGGTGCTGAGTCCTGTTGGAATGTCCAAGGTCTGCGGTTAAATTTTTGCGTGTCCAAGGCTTTAATACACCCTCCAGAATATTTTCGCGATAATATTCGGCATTTATTCCATTAATACGAGCGGAGAGCGACTATCGGCTTTTATGGCGGCCCTCACCATTGCCGGCGCTTAAGTTCTGGTGGCCAACCGAAGGTAATGTACACCTTCAGCTGACCTCTTTGGCAAATAAACACGATAATTTTGTTTGTTTACAAACTGCTGGACAACGAATGTTTTCTCATCGGAGAAAACCAAATTCAGCAGTTCACCACTTTCGGCCAAACGAAGCAACTCTTTCGCTCTTTTGAGTCTATTTTCTTTCTGTTGCGGTGTAAGTTTTTGCACTTTTTGGAATTTCAATTGCTTTTAGATGAACAAAAGAGTTTTAGGTTGACTTAGTTCGATTTTGGAACTAGGCTCCTTTGTTCATTTCCGAAGAAGCAAGCCGATGACTTAAGCCAGCCAGATAAGCGCTTTATGTATTCCCACCTTAAATCTGGTTAAGAAATCCGGATTAAGCAACGAATCCTGATTATGTTGGCTAATCCGGTTTAAATGTTGTGTCTAAACGCGCTAATACATTTCATATTTCGCCTGCTGCTCGATGAGTTACAAATGGAATGACGAACTTAACATATAACCCCTTCATGCAAAGGGGAAAGGTATATAGAAGCATCAAACGTTACAAAACTATTCTCGGTTTTTTAGAAGCCAGCTGTTATTTCATTGCCCTTCAACAAGTCATGTTGTGAAAAATATCTATGCTAAACTGTTTTTAAGCAAATAAACAACGAAGGTGCAAAAAATTTTGATTCCCATTTCGACAATCCGCTGAAATATAATGATAAAAATAAATATAGCCTCCAATGTTATCAATAGCCTCCCAAGTATCTACCTCTGACGTCTGTCGATGTCGAACTCACTCTACACAAATTTATGTCGGAGATAAGATATGGAAGGGAGGCAACAAAAAGAAACAACACAATATCAACAAAAATCTGACAGTGATATTGAAAGGTAGTTGTTCGTCATTTTTTTTTTTTGCTCTGCTGAGCTGTGTGCATCGTTTCGCCCTGTGAATACTTCTTCCGATTTACGACATGGAGAGCAATACACAAAATCACCGAAACTTCACCAGAGCAAAAGCCATGTAGAGAAACCAACAATAACCGAACAACAAAATTCAGTCGAAATATCAACGAGGCCAAAGAAGTATATAGTATTACGGCCGATTGTATTATCTAATCGGTTTGCAGTGCTCCCAATTATTGCGCCAATGAAAAGAACAAATTGCCAAGATAACCACCAAAGCGAAATTTATTAAAAACTTTTATTCGTTCGGTTTAATGGAACAGTTCGATCCGTTACTACCTTGGGTCTATGTACACACGGGTTACCGACGCATCGTTAAATTGAAATTTAACGTCCAACCGAAAGCAAATCATTTTGACTAGCCATCGACTTAATTAAATAAGTTGGCTGTTGTTTACACACAAACACACACTCACGCACAGCAAACGCAACACAACAAAGCGAGCAAAAAAGGATTACAAAATGTCAAGGTATCTATGGTGACGATAAACAAAGAAACAAACAAAAAAGCAAGTGCCAAAAAAACAATAACTATTTACAAAGTGCAACAATAACTATTTACAAATTAGTGTAAACATTTGAAAAAAACAACAACTGATGTCTCATTACTTTAAAAATAAAATAAAACCTCGCGCATTTTCAACAATAACTTTTAAGGATCGAGTTAAGAAGAAAATCAAAAAAAGACATGAACAAAGTTCAAAAAATAATCGTGATAAGAAGTGCCGGTATAAACTGCCAACACTGGGGAAAAGTTATTTAAACACCAAAATTGCCTTACATACACATGCACATAAATAAATTAATAAATGCCATATTACAACAGATCAAGAAAACAAATAACTCCTTTGTGGATACGAGAATGGAAAGGACATCCTAAAAAAATTAAATTGACGTGTCATAAACGGTCGAACTTTCTAAGATCATCAAGATGGCTGTAAAAATTAAAACAAGTAAAATAGCAGCTAAGTTCGGCCGGGTCGAACTTTTAATACCCTCCACCATTTGGAAGGAACTTGAAAAATTTCAAAATTTGTAGCACCTAGAAATATACACAAAGTATATATATTCTTGATCACATGGTACAATGATATCAAGGTAGGGCTATGATACCATATGATTTCAATTTTTTTATTTTCTTGGCTTAATATGTCATCTTTATTTGTTTATGTATGTGTTTTCTTTTCAATAACAAAAAGATTGTTCAGAAAACATTCAAATTCGGATGTTTTCAAAATGTTTATTTCATCGTATGCATCGACAAAATCTAGAGTTTTTGTAGCGAAATAATCCTTTAGAGATATAAAGAACCTGGTTTTGAAAAGAAGTGTTGACCTTTCATTCAGTTTTCGCGGTTTTAAATTATTTATTCAAAATAAATGCAACAAGTTGTTTGATTTTGTTATTGTTTTGATACTATTTCTGACATTACAAGCCAAACAGGTAGACCTCTATACTTGCAATTTTTTCAAAGTTGACCTACCTTCTCTTCATTGTACCATGCTTGATCAGCATAAAATTATATGTCGATTTAGCGACGTCCGTCCGTCTGTGGAAATCACTCTAGCTTCCGAACGAAATGAAGTAGATTGATAAAATTTTACTCCAATATATATTATGTCTGCAGGACTTTTGGTATAACCCCCATATAACATTATTATCATTATTCACCGGAATTATTTCGAATTTGGTATTTGAAGTTCGAAATGGATACTACAGCCTAAAACAGAAAATTGTCTGTGCAGGACCACGTCTTCGTATAGCCCCCATATAACGGTACCTTCTGATATTCGGTACTTTGTTGATTTTTAGCGACATTATTCACCAGAATATGGTATTTGATGTTGGTAATGGATACAACTTAAGAAAGGAGATTGTCTGTTCAGGTCCATATCTTCGTATATCCCCCATATAACGGTAACTCCCGATATTCGGTATTTTGATGATTTTAGCGAGATTATTCATCGGAATTGTTTCAAATTTGGTATTTGAAGTTCGTAATGGATACTACAGCCTAAGACAGAAAATTGTCTGTCCAGGTCCACGTCTTCGTATAGCCCCCATATAACGGAACCTCCCGATATTCGGCATTTTTATGACTTTTTTAAGTTTCGCTTTTGAATATTGTGACCTATGCAGGTCCATGTCGTCGTATAGACCTTAAAATAACAGCTACATTCGGTATTTTTAAGATTTTAACAGAATTTTGAACGTATTTTATTGTTTTTGAGAATTGCCAAATTCGTTTTTTTTTTACTTTTACTTTTTTACTTATTTTCTCATAGGCTGTAATACCCATTAGGAACTTCAAAGACGAAATTTGAAATAATTTCGGTAAATAATGTCGCAGAAATCATCAAAATACCGAGTATCGTGAGGTACCGTCATATGGGGGCTATACGAAGACGTGGCCCTGCATACGACATTTTTTGCCCTAGGTTGTAGTATCCATTAAGATCTTCCAATACGAAATTTGAAAAGATTGCGGTGAATAATGTTACTGAAATCATCAGAATACTGAATATCGGGAGTTACCGTTATATGGGGGCTATACGAAGACGTGGCCCTGCATACGACATTTTTTGCCCTAGGTTGTAGTATCCATTAAGATCTTCCAATACGAAATTTGAAAAGATTGCGGTGAATAATGTTGCTGAAATCATCAAAATGCCGAATATCGGGAGGTACCGTTATATGGGGGCTATACGAAGACATTGCTTTAGTACCCATACGAACTTTAAATATGAAATTTGAAATAATTCCGGTAAATAATGTCGCTAAAATCATGAAAGTACCGAATATCAGGAGGTACCGTTACTCTCCATAGAATGGTGGAGGGTATAAAAATTGAATAAAGGTGAGAATACATAAAACGCTTTTCTGACTGGTTAAAGAGCGAGAGTACATAAAAGGCTTGAAGTCATCGGCTGGCTTCTTCGTAGAGGAACAAAGTAGTTTTAGGTTGACTTAGATCAATTTCGGCCCTAGGCTCCTTTGTTCTTTTTCCGAAGAAGCGTGGCGTTGTTTTATTTTACCTTATAATTTAAAATTAATATGGCATGCCATGACGCCTTTTTTTAGAAAAGGAGAGCTTTACTCCCAAACGATAACAGACAGCCTAGTAAGGAGCACATAAGGCTAAATCTAATAAAAATTTATATAGTAATTAACTTAGTCGAGAGATCAATAAACGCTATTGGCCTATATACGTGCAATACATACATGCTTACATACTTACACCTACCTACAAATTGAAGGCTAATTTAATATTTGTTCGATTTGATAACAGCACAAAAGTTGGTGATAAATATTGTTAGAATTTAGTGCTGGCTCTTAAAGGCTGCTTACCCCTATTATATAACAATTGGCGAAAATATTGGATTTACCATTGTTTTCTAATCAAAAACACTTGCCCAAAATGAACACCAACAAAACGGCTCATGGTTAAAAAATAAATGAATCGATAAGATGTTCGTTTTTATAGCATTTAACAACAAAGTTAATGCGGGCTAAGAATGGCGTCTATGAATTTATTGTCCAATGCTATAAATCTTATACCAGCAAAAGAAGTAAATAATACCTAAAGATAAATTAAATATTTATAAGGGAAATGTTGTTGAAGACTATCAAATGAAATGCTTTTTGAAGTCCACAAAAAAGGGTGTCAAAAAATTAAACATCGTTTAGATCCTTTCGGGCAAGAAAGTACTTCCTAAGGCAATGTTTGAACGAAAGCATATGCTAGCTCGTTTAGATGCAAAATTTATTCGGATTAACTCAAATCATCATGATTTATTGCTTAATCCATATTTATTCAACCAGATTTACCATACACAAATAGATCTTCCCACGAATGGATTTTTTTTAATCCGTTACAGAATCTAAAATAAATGAATCGATAAGAATGATCGTTTTTATACCATTTAACAACAAAGTTAATGCGCGCTAAGAATGGCGTCTATGAATTTATTGTCCAATGTTATAAATCTTATACCAGCAAAAGAAGTAAATAATACCTAAAGATAAATTAAATATTTATAAGGGAAATATTGTTGAAGACTATCAATTTAATTGCTTTTTGAAGTCCACAAAAAACGGTGACCAAAAAATAAACATCGTTTAGATCCTTTCGGGCAAGAAAGTCCTTCCTAAGGCACTGCTTGAACGAAAGCATATGCTAGCTCGTTTAGATGCAAAATTTAATTCGGATTAATTCAAATCATCATGATTTAATGCTTAATCCATATTTATTCAACCAGATTTACCATACACAAATAGATCTTCCCACGAATGGATTTTTTTTAATCCGTTACAGAATCTACTTCAAAACGGAAAACATTACTGAGTTCTTACAATTATAGTACAAAATAAGTTATTTAATAGCATAATACAACGTTGAATGTTTTACTATCGAACAATTATTAAACAAGTTAAAAAGTATCTGTCGGTTTTGCCGACAGATGTATACTCCCAGCCAATGTTCGACTATTTAAATATATTTTGACTGCTGTTATGATTATTTAAATTGTTGACTCTCTATGGAGTATGTTATGGATCAATGTTGTCCATTTCGTATCGGACCTAAATAAATATGATATAAATATTGCGACGTTCCAGGTTTGGACCATGGTAAAATTAAGGAGGTAAAGTAATTTCAAATAAGACTATCTATCTCTAAATTTTCTGTAATTTACCTTGTCATATTTCACTGAATAAAAAACAGGTTCCCATTTCTGATTTCTGTGTATACAATAGATTTATAAATATAAATTTTGACAATTAGATGTTGTCAAATGAATAATTTTGAAAAAAAAATTGTAAACATATGATTGCACCATGGTAAAATTAAGAAGGTAAAGTCATTTCAAATAAGCATTCCCATCCTTGCATTTTCTGTAATTTACCTTGATAAATTTCACTGTATAGAAAACAGATTTCCATCTCTGATTTGTAAATGTACAATGGATTTAAACATTTTGACAATGAGATGTTGTCAAATTAAAAATTTTGAAAAAAAAAATTGTAAACATATAATTGCATGACTTTACCTTCTTAATTCTACCATGGATTGCACAATATTGCCTTCTTAGTTCTACGATGAGGTTGACCCTTTGTGGGGGAGGTACCAGAAAGAATGGTCCGATCTCTATCATAGTTTAGTTTATGGAAATATTGACTGGTGCCAAGTCTGAATGGCATTGGATGTTAATTTCGCGTTTTATGAGCTTCATGAATATTCTTACACTTTTCCAGTAATATTTTACAACCTCTCTCAACTGTCAAATTCGCTCTCTAAGTCAACCTAAAACTCCTTTGTTCCTCTACGAAAAAGCCAACCGATGACTTAAGCTGGGAATACATAAAGCGCTTATTTGACTGGTTTAAGTCATCGGCTGGCTTCTTAGTAGAGGAACAAAGGAGTTTAAGGTTGACTTAGTTCGATTTTGAACCTAGGCTCCTTTGTTCATCTACGAAGAAGCCAAGCGATGACTTAAGCCAGCCAAATATGCTCTTTATGTATTTCCATCCATGGTACAATGATATCAAGGTAAGGCTATGATACCATATGATTTTAATTTTTTTCTTTTCTTGGCTTAATATGTCATCTGTATTTGTTTATGTATGTGTTTTCTTTTCAATAACAAAAAAATTGTTCAGAAAATATTCAAATTCGGATGTTTTCAAAATGTTTATTTGAACGTATGCATCGACAAAATCTAGAGTTTTTGTAGCGAAATAATCCTTTAGAGATATATAGTACATGATTTTGAAAAGAAGTGTTGACCTTTCATTCAGTTATCGCGGTTTTCAATTATTTATTCAAAATAAATGCAACAAGTTGTTTGAATTTTTATTGTTTTGATACTAATTTTGACATTACAAGCCAAACAGGTAGACCTCTATATTTGCAATTTTTTCAAAGTTGACCTACCTTCTCTTCATTGTACCATGTTTCCATCCTTAGGGTGGTAGTACATAAAGAGCTTTTATGATTGGCTTAAGTCATCACCTGGCTTTTTCGTAGAGGAACAAAGGAGTTTTCTTTTCAGTCAGAAAAGCGTTTTATGTATTCTCATATTTATGTCTGTCAAAGACCTCTTTATGTACTTCCACCTTAAAGGTGAGAGTATTCTCATATTTTTGCCCTTAAACCTTAAAAAAAAGGGGGGTGGATATCAAATAAATTACAACAATTTGTTGTATCTAGTTTTGGATAATTCTGACAGGATAATATATGATATAGCCTCAATGTTGTATTTCTGTAGTTTTACCAACCCATTTTAACTCCTTATTGCACCATGAGGTTTGCTACCAGTAAACAATTGTTAAAGCAAAAAATAGTAGATTTACTGGTTCTGGAACAGAGCTACTATTAACAACTAACAAATATATATTTTTGAAGTATTAAAAATTTAAAAATACTCTATTTTGTCTTTTTTCGAAATTTCTAATGAAAATTTCCAATATATTTGAAACCAAAATTTAATGTATTTTTAATAAAATTCCCGCTGCAACACACGCAATGGCAAACTGGCAGCGGATATGGGCAAATCTAAAACTTGTAGCTAAGCAAATTGTTATTTGAAAAAAAGTAAAAAGAAATCCCAATTGAAAATAATGCATTTTAATTATATTACAGCGAATCGAAACCAGCCATGGAGCGTGGACTTCACGATCGTGATCGTGTGGGCGTACAAGATTTCGTGCTACTTGAGAACTATCAATCGGAAGATGCATTTATTGACAATTTGCGCAAACGCTTTCAGGAGAACATTATTTATGTAAGAGCAAAAAGTCTTCATTGCATTTTATGGCAGCATATTTCAAATTTCTCCCCATTTCGTTTCAGACATACATTGGCCAGGTTCTGATATCGATAAATCCCTATAAACAATTGCCCATTTATACGGATAATGACATCAAGGAATATCGCAACAAACATTTTTACGAGATACCACCACACATGTAAGTTTGTTTGTTTGTTTTTTGTCATCTATATGTACGTGGCATATTTGTTGGTTGGTATTCTTCTTTTCCAATAAATTCTATCAGATTATAAATTTTATGTCAATGCTATTAACACTTCATTTAATGCTTGATTCTTTGTTGTTTTTTTGTTGTTCTTGTTTTAAATTTGCAGTTTTGCAGTCACTGATAACGCTTTCCGCTCTCTAATTGAAGAAAATAAAGGGCAGTGTGTTCTAATCTCTGGTAAGTAACCGTTATTTTTAGCTATTATTTAGTGTGTCGATTTGTATGTATCGATGTGCAAGCTGAATAGATGTTTGTATGTTTAGTAAATAGAATTTGTATTTCGTATGGGTACGTAAATATTTGTCAAAATCTCAAAAAAGTTTGCCGTTTTCATGAGAAATTGAAAAAAAGTAAAGTATGATTGCATTTGTTTCAAAGATAAGAAGCTTTAAGTGTTGATTTTATTCGAACGAAAATTTCACAGCATTTCGATTGGAAATATGTATTTTTCCATGAATTTATATAACCTTCGTACATATAATATAAAGAACTTATCTATAAAATAAATTAAAAATCGAAAAATTGAATAGAAACATAGCATTTAAAAGTAGATGTAACAAGGAAAATAATTAACGATGACCGACACAGAGAGGAATTCTATTTATGGGGAGTTTTCCCAATTTCGAAGTACTTGAAAAGTTTAAACCCTACAAATCTGACCTTGTTATTATTTGATGATTTGATCCACATTTTTAATGAAATTGTCTGAAAATCCACAAATGGAGTTCTTTCTGAGTACTTTACTCTCTGGAAGAGAATTGTTTATATACGTTCACGATATCGTATAGTCCCCATACATCGGTACCCCCCGATATTCGGTATTTTCATGATTTTATCCACATCTTTAAATGGAATTGTCTGAAAATCCACACAAGGAGTTCTTTCTGAGTATTTTACTCCCTGGAAGAGAATTGTTTATATAGGTCCACGATATCGTATATCCCCGTATATAACTGTACAACCCGATATTCGGTATTTTCACGATTTTAGCCACATTTTCCAATGGAATTGTCTGAAAATCCACACAACGAATTCCTTGTAAGTACTTTACCCTCTGGAAGAGAATTGTTTATATAGGTCCTAAAAAATATTGTATATCGGGGGTACCGTAGTGTGGGGGTCGTATAGCCGATATACAATATTTTTTAGGGACATTTTCAAACGGAGTTGTTTCAAATTTCGTACCTAGAATTCGTAATAGATACTATAGCCTATGACATTAAATTGCGTACGCAGGCCCACGCCTTTGTCAACTATCAAAATGAGTTTATGAGTCAGTCGTCGTTGAGCATTGACCGAGAGCGGACGCATCTAAGGAGCGTAGAGCATATTACATTTTAAACTTTGTATTTATTCCCAGAATTACTTTTATTTCTAAATAAAAACCATCTTGACAGAATCAGAAGTGGGATAAGAACAGAAATCTACAAGGAATTTCATCATTTTGGATAAGAATTGCAGAAAAATACTCAAAGAGCTGAGAAACTAAGGCGTCAAAGTGATGTAGTAGTGAAGAGCTCAATGCAAAGCAACAACGACGACCAAAGGAGAAACCACGCAAAGGCACCTAAACTCAAAAGTTCGAGTGAGTTTAGTGAGAGTGTGTAACGTGCTCAAAGAGAGCAAAGAAGAAAGCATCAATCAAAGGAGAATGTACAAAGGTATACTCAAAAGTGTGAGTGAGTAGGACAACGATAGTACATCAAGGAGATTGAAAGCAAGACATAAAGAGGGGAACCCCGAAGAAGAAGTTTAAAAAGGGAAAAGTTAACGTATATTTTTAGGGCGTGCGGCTTCTAAAAAAAAGGAATAGTTCTAGATTTGCTGAAGTAACGAATTAAAAAGGAAAATTCACAAGGAAAAGTATGAAGGTGAAAATAAGTTCGTTAAAGGTTGCGGAGCTAGACAAATTATTACTGGCAAGAAGCTTACCACGAACAGGAAATAAGTCCGAGAAAATTGCAAGACTCATGGCTTGCAATGGAAATGACGAAGTGGAAGTTGAAGATTCAGAGTCACAGGAGGATTTCCATGGATTTGATGAAGCTGAGACGGGTGATGATTCTCTAACAAGTCAAATGCGAGAGCTAAAGGATATAATGTTGACTCTAGCAAGAAGTGTGCAACAGTTAACAACACTTTCAACAGAAAGGGCTATTACGTCAAATGCAGGGTTAAATTCAAGGGATACAGAACAGCAAGTTCCAGCTGAAGTAATATCAAGACAATCTGGTTCCGGAACATCTGGTTGTTTAAAGGATTACATAGTAATGATACCAGACTTCGATCCAATTAAAGTAAATGTTACATCAGTCCAATTCATTGACAAGGTTGAAACGTTGCAAAGGCTTCATGGATGGTCAGATGAAACAACTTTGTTTGCAGTTCATCATAAAATGAGTGGTGTTGCTAAAATGTGGATAGATGCTTTACCAGTGGTTGAAACATGGAAAGAGTTCAGACAACAATTTTTAAAGGATTTCCCAAGTCGAGTAAGTGTTGCTGACATTCATCGTGAACTTATAGCTAGGAAACGAAACTCGAATGAGTCTTTGGTGGAATATTATTACGCAATGTTGGCCATAGGGAAAAGAGGAAGCGTAGATGAGGCATCAATACTGTCGTACATCATAAATGGTCTCAATGATAGCAGCTTAACAAGAACACTTTTAGCTATGAACCCGCAGACATGTAGTGAATTATTAAGGTCGTTGGAGAATTTGACCATACAAACGTATGCAAGGAAGCAAACAAAGAATGACGAGGATGACAAAACCGCAAGTGTCTCAGGTGGAGCGCCAACCAAGGGAGTAAAATGTTTCAATTGTAACAGGTTTGGGCACATCTCAACTAGTTGCCCACAACCATTGAAGAAGCCGAAGTGTAGTAAATGTGCAAAGATTGGTCACGATGCATCGCAATGCAAAGGTAAAGGTACAACTGTGGCAGCAATGACAGAAGAGTCTAAGGATTACTGCCCACCGGTTATGAAAGATGTTACGGTCAATGGTAAGACATATGAAGGTTTTGTGGACACTGGAAGCGACTTTACCTTAATGCGGAAAGCTGTAGTTCCAGAGGGTTGCGATATGGAAGTAACGTCAAAAAGAATGAAAGGTTTTGGTGGATCTATTGTTGAAGTGGTGGAAATGTTTGAGGCTAACGTTGTCATCGACGAGGAGAGTTTAATGACTACCATTTATGTAGTGCCGAATGACTTGATGCGATATGACGTTCTCTTAGGAAGAGATGTATTGTGTAAGAAGCAAACAAAACTTACAATTGAGCATGGTGTCTTGAAGGTGAGGTCAACAATGCCAAGTACATTTAATGTCGGAGAAAGTCTGGATGAGCATCAAAAGGAAAAATTAGACCAAATACTGTCGTCGTTCAAGGACTGTTTTGCTGAAACCCTTGAAGACCTTGGAAGGTGTAAAAATACACAAATGGAAATAAGTTTATCTACGGACAAGCCTGTAGTTGGTAAAAGATACCAAGTTCCATTTTCTCAAAGACAAATTCTGTCAGACATAATTGACAAGTTGCTTCGATGTTGTATTATTCGCCCAAGTGATTCGCCCTATGCAGCATCAGTATTGTTGGTCAAAAAGGCGAACGGTGAAAGTCGTATGTGTACGGATTATCGAGCATTAAATGAAGTCACCATCAAAAAGCAGTACTCGATGCCAGTGGTTGAAGAACAACTTTCGTTGTTATCTGGAAATAAGTATTTTACAACGTTAGACATGACATCAGGATATTACCAGATACACGTCAAGGAAGAATCCAAGAAATTCACGGCGTTTATAACACCCGACGGTCTATATGAATATAATGTAATGCCTTTCGGATTAACAAATGCACCGATGGTCTTCCAGGAAATGATAACCCAAATAATACGTAAGTTGAAACATCGGAGAAACATCATAAGTTATGTGGATGAGGTGATAATCCCGAGCGTGACGATTAGTGAAGGACTCCAAGTACTAGAAGAGTTCCTAACCGCCATAAGAGAAGAGGGGTTGACGCTAAGGCCAACTAAATGTTCGTTCCTTCAGGAAAGTGTAAGTTTCCTAGGTCATACAGTGAGTGCTAATGGTATACGCCCTGGAGAAGAGAAGACAAAATGCATTGAAGAATTCCCAAGACCCGAAAGCGTATCAGATGTGCGCAAGTTTATTGGCATCACTAACTTCTTCCGCAAGTTCGTGCCAAAATATAGCCAAATAGCCATGCCACTTACGAGACTAATGAAAAAGGATGCTGTATTTATCTGGAAAGAACCTGAGGAGAATTCTTTTATTACCCTGAAGACCAGAATTACAACACAACCAGTTTTGGCTCTGTTTGATCCAAATAAGGAACACGAAGTACACACGGATGCTTCTTCTATTGGTTTGTCTGGAGTATTGTTGCAGTATGAAGGTGAGGAACTGCGTCCAGTTTTCTACTACAGTCGTAGGTGTACTGAAAGTGAAGGAAAATATGCCAGTCATGAACTCGAGGTATTAGCAATTGTTGAGACGCTTGAAAGGTTTAGAATTTACCTACTCGGAAAGTGCTTCAATATTGTCACAGATTGCAATTCCATAGCAACAACAAAGGCGACGTCTCCATTACCCCCTCGTATAGCTAGATGGTGGTTTAAATTGCAGGAGTTTGATTTTACCATTACTCATCGCTCAGGTGCCAAGATGACTCACGTGGATGGGATGAGCAGAAGTCCAACGTTACCATCAAGTCAATCCCGAACAGTAGCGGAAAATGTTCTGGCACTCACAACGAACATTAACGACTGGGTCTATCAACTGCAAATGTCGGATAAGAAGCTGAAACACATCTTTGAAGTTCTCAATGGTAATTTGCAAAACGAGGCAAATGAAATTAAGCAGATCAAAGCGGACTATGTAATAGAAAATGGGAGGCTATTTCGCAAAGTCAACAATATGAAACGTATGGTGATTCCAGAAAGAGTCCGGTGGCGAATAACTAAAGCTTGTCATGATGATTTGGGACATTTCGGTGAAGAGAAAACTCTCCAAAGGCTTCAACGTGATTTCTGGTTCCCGAGAATGAGACGTTATGTAAAATCATACATTCAGTCATGTCCGGAATGCTGCTACAACAAGGTAAAAGGAGGCAAGGCAGAGGGTGAACTACATATTGAGGAAGTCCTACCAATTCCATTCAGAAGTATCAACATCGACCACATGGGTCCCTTCCCAAAAAGTAAGAAAGGAAATCAATATGTATTCTTGATTGTCTGTTCGTTCAGTAAGTACACCATTATAAAGCCAACCAGGAATACAAAGACTGCTCCGGTTATAACAGCGCTGCGAGAAGTTATGTCGATTTTCGGACAGCCACGAAGAATTGTATCGGATAAGGGAACGGCGTTCACGTCTAAAGAATTCCAACAGTTTGTGGAATACAACGGAATACAACATGTACAAACAGCAGTCCGAACACCAAGAGCCAATGGCCAAGCCGAGCGGATCAACCAGACAGTTTTGAATGCGTTGAAATGTCTAGTAGGTGATACAAAAGAATGGGACACTGAGACAACGACGATACAGTGGAGTATTAACTCGCAGCTGAATGCGACTACAAAGTTCAGTCCAAATGACTTAATATTCAACTTTAGTCTCAGAGATGTCAGTTACAATAGAATTATCCAGGCGGTTGGTGATGAAGAAAGAGAGAATTTCGATGTTAGGGTAATTCAACAGCAGGCTGTTGCTAACATCCAGAAACAAAAGGAAAAATGGAAAGCAAGATTTGACAGCCGTCATTCCAAGCCAACTCAGTACAAGGAAGGCGATTTGGTGGTGATAGACACGGTACCGCAGCCTACAGGAGAATCGCATAAGTTGGATGCGCGGTATAAAGGACCATACATCGTCACGAAAATTATCGGAAACGATCGTTATCTGGTAGAGGATCTGCCGGATTTAAGTTTGAAGCAAAGGAAATATTGCGGTGTTATGTCGACCGATCATATGAAGCCCTGGTGCTATGGTGATCCAAGTCTCGAAATCGAAGATAAAGATGAGTCTGATGATGGTTCGCCCAGGAGGGACGAAGAGTCAGGAGAGGCCGAATTGTCAACTATCAAAATGAGTTTATGAGTCAGTCGTCGTTGAGCATTGACCGAGAGCGGACGCATCTAAGGAGCGTAGAGCATATTACATTTTAAACTTTGTATTTATTCCCAGAATTACTTTTATTTCTAAATAAAAACCATCTTGACACCTTTGTATAGCCACCATATAACAGTACATCCCAATATTCGGTATTTTGAAGATTTTCAACGGAGTTTTTCAAATTTCGTATTTAGAATTTGTAATAGGAACTACAGTCTAGGACATGTCTATACAGGTTCAGGCATTCATATAGGCCACATATATCAGTACCTCCCTATATTCAGTATTTAGATGATTTTAGCTACATTATTCACCGGATTCTTTTTTCAAGTTTCGTATTTCTAATGTTGTAATGATTTATGACAAGAGTTGCCTATGCAGGTCCACGTCTTCGTATAGATCTCAATACAACGGTTACATTCGGTATACTTAAGATTTTAAGAGAATTCTTAGCGGATGTTATTTTTTTGAAAAATTTTAAATTTGTTCCACATGATGGAGGGTATTCAAAGTTCGGCCCGGCCGAACCTACTGCTTTTTTACTTGTTAATAAAACATTCTTGGATTTTCTCTTTCAGGCGAAAGTGGTTCGGGCAAGACTGAAGCTTCGAAAAAGGTTCTCCAATATATTGCAGCCTGTTCCGGCAACCAAGAGACTATTGAGAATGTCAAAGATAAGCTTTTGAAAAGTAATCCCCTGTTGGAGGCATTCGGTAATGCCAAAACCAATCGTAATGATAATTCCTCCCGTTTCGGCAAATATATGGATATTCAATTCGATTTTACTGGCACTCCAATCGGTGGCAATATTCTGAAGTATCTATTGGAAAAATCTCGTGTGATCAATCAGAACAGCGGCGAGCGTAACTTCCACATTTTCTATCAACTGTTGGCCGGAGCTTCAGATGAGCAGCTCAAATCCATGAATTTAACACGATCTTTGCAAGATTACGCTTATCTCAGTGATGGTGTAAGTATTGAGAAATTTCAAATTATATATATATACTAATTTGAATTTTTTGTTATTCAGGAAAAAGGCATTGTCTCATCCATCAACGATGCAGAAAACTTCCGTCAGGTCATGCAGGCCATGAAGGTTATTGATTTCACGGTGGCGGAACAAACCCAAATCCTTAATGTGATTGCCAGTGTTCTGCATTTGGGTAATGTGCAATTCACCGAAGAGGAGGGCAAGGCCCAAATCACCAACACCGAATGCGTCCAGTCGATTGCCAACCTTTTGGGAGTTCATTTGGAGGAATTGAAGAACGCCTTGACACACCGCACCATTGATGCGCGAGGTGATGTGGTAACATCGCCTTTGAATCTTGAAATGGCCATTTACGCTCGTGATGCCCTGGCCAAAGCTGTCTACGATCGTCTATTCTCTTGGCTGGTCCAGCGCCTAAATGTTTCTTTGCAAGCCAAAGACACGAGCACAGCTCGCAACAATGTCATGGGCATTCTGGATATTTATGGTTTTGAAATCTTCAAAACCAATAGCTTCGAACAATTCTGCATTAATTTCTGCAATGAAAAATTACAGCAATTGTTTATTGAACTGACTCTGAAGTCTGAACAGGACGAATACCGACGCGAGGGCATTGAATGGGTGCCCGTCGAATATTTTGACAACAAAGTTATTTGCAACCTAATCGAGGAGAAACACAAGGGTATTATCTCCATACTGGATGAGGAGTGTTTGCGTCCCGGCGAACCCACTGACTTGACTTTCTTGGCCAAGCTAAGCGATCGTTTGGGCGACCATGCCCACTATCTGTGCCATGAAAAAGCACCCATTCAGGTGCAGAAGACCATGAGACGTGATGAATTCCGTTTGGTCCATTATGCCGGCGATGTGACCTATAATGTTGTTGGATTCTTAGATAAAAACAACGATTTGTTGTTCCGTGACTTGAAGGAAACGATGAGCAAGGCTGACAACAATGTGGTGCGTGTTTGCTTCCCCGAATCGGAATATTTGGAGAAAAAGAGACCCGATACTGCCGTTACGCAATTCAGAAATTCTCTGAACAATCTAATGGATATTCTAATGTGCAAAGAACCCTCCTATATACGCTGTATTAAGCCCAATGACCTCCAAACAGCCGGTGTGTTTGATGATCAGTTGGTATTGCATCAAGTTAAGTACTTGGGTCTTATGGAGAATTTGAGAGTACGCAGAGCTGGTTTTGCCTATCGTCGTCTTTATGAGCTCTTCCTTAACCGCTACAAATGTCTAAGCAAACAAACCTGGCCCAACTACAATGGCCCCGCCAAGGAGGGTGTCAAAATCTTGGTCAAAGAATTGAACTATGGCCCCGAAGATTACCGTCTGGGTGAAACAAAACTCTTTATTCGCTTCCCCAAAACCCTTTTCGAAACTGAAGATGCCTTCCAAGAAAAGAAACATGACATTGCGGCGATTTTACAAGCCCGCTGGAAGGGACGCGTACAACGCCGCAAATATTTGAAATTACGTGAACAGGTGATCATCTTACAGTCGTACTGTCGTCGCCACCTGGCCCAACAGGCCGCCAAAAAACGCCGCGAGGCTGCCGATAAGATTCGTGCCTTTATCAAGGGTTTCATTACACGCAACGACCCACCCAATGGTTACAATGAGAAATTCATTGCCAATGCCAAACGTATGTGGCTATTGAGATTAGCCAAAGACTTGCCCAGCAAAGTTTTGGACATGAGATGGCCATCGGCACCAACACACTGTCAAGAGGCCTCCACTTATTTACATCGTCTGCATCGTTTACATTTGGCTCGTAAATACCGTTTGGCTCTATCGGAGGAACGTAAGCGACAATTTGAATTGAAGGTCTTGGCTGAGAAAGTATTTAAGGGTAAGTAGAATTTGATAATTCCTTATCGTTTTAAGTGATTAGCTAACTGGTTTAGTCGGGTCACGGATGAACCGTTCGAACCGTCAGTACAGTTTAACAAAATACCTAAGATTATCTGAATGAAATGTGACTTTCTTGCCCTACCTTATCTCTGCATGGTGCAAAAAAAAAAACGAACAGTCCAACACACATAAATATTGACCAAAAAGGTAGATTATGTATCATGCACTGGTAAAATGTCTTCCAATGTAGGGCATTGGTGGAGGTAAGGGCATTAAGTCCTTGTGCATTTGTTTGTAACATGGAGAAGGAAGCGAGATAGACCAATAGTTACTTTTGAGGATCTTCATAGAGTCACTTTCTGATTTTCGATTTAGTCATTTCAGTCCGTCTGTCCATGTATTCTTGTGAACAAACTGCAGGTCGCATTTATTATCCGATTGAGATGAAATTACCAAACAATATTTGTTTGTCCCACGGACGAACCCTATTGAAATTGGTATTAATCGGATCAGATTTATATATCTTCAACCGATTTCGGGTTAAGTGTGCGCCAAATGGTCAAAAGTCCTGAATTTTGGTACATCCAATCGAATTCAGTTTAGAAACAAGTAAATCGGTTCAGATATAGCTATAGCTCCAATATATATGTTTCATCCGATTTGGTGTTTATGTCCCACACATTCGTAATATGCATTCGACAACAATGATATTTGGTACCAGATATCTTATACAGCTCGGAAATACCTTTGCCAAATTTTATCGAAATCGGCTAAGATTTGGATATAGCTCCCATATATATCTTCAACCGATTTCCGGTTAATAGTGCACCAAATGGCCAATATCTGTCCAAAGGTCCTGAATTTTGGTATATCCGACCGAACTCAGTCAAGAAGGAAATACATCAAGTTCAAGTTTACAAAATCGGTTCCGATATAGCCATATCTCCCATATATATGTTTCATTTGGTGTTTGGGTCCCTCACATTCGTAATATTCATTCAACAACAATGATATTTGGTATCGGAAATTCCTTTGTCAAAATTTATCGAGATCGGCTAAGATTTGGATATTGCTCCCATATATATCATCAACCGATTTCCAGTTAATTGTGCAGCAAATGGCCAATATCTGTTCAAAGGTCCTGAATTTTGATACATCCGACCGAATTCAAATTGAAAGCAAGAACATCAAAATTTGGAAAAAATCGGTTCTGATATAGCTATAGCTCCCATATATATGTTTCATTCGATTTGGTATTTAGGTCCCTCACACTCGTACGCATTCGACAACAATGATATTTGGTACCAGATATCTTATAGAGCTAGAAAATATCCTTTGGGATATATCTCCCATATACATCCTTAATCCGATTTCAGGTTTATTGTGCAAAAAAATGGCTAATATCAGCCAAAATGGAGTGA
This sequence comes from Musca domestica, assembly GCF_030504385.1. Taxonomy (NCBI): domain Eukaryota; kingdom Metazoa; phylum Arthropoda; class Insecta; order Diptera; family Muscidae; genus Musca; species Musca domestica. The sequence goes on along the minus strand of NW_026712296.1, from coordinate 4,760,702 downwards.
ATTTCGGGACGAAGGCTTTACATTTTGTAGAACTCGGCTTCGATATATATTTTTCTCGAAGTGATATCATGATCTATATAGCAATGTTATTTGGTATAAAAGATAAAAATGTCTCCGTCAAATTTAGTGAAAATCGATTCAAAATTGGATATGCCTCCCGTATATTAGTTCCTTCTGAAACCAAGCTATAAATGCTCTAAAGCCAAATGTTAATAGGTGGTATGATCTACTTCAAATAAATTCTTTTGTTACGGGATCTCTACTAAATATGCATAGTGATGTAGGGTATCATATAGTTGGCCGCGTCCGAGGTTTGTCTTTTCCTTGCTGGTTTTTGGTAGTCATGTCAAAAGTTTTAACCCAAAACACAAATATATTGTCTGTTCCAGAACTGCTATAATGTTAAAGTTTTTACTACGATAACGGATTTTCCCTTTATGATATTGAAAAAAATTGCAAAATTAGTAGATTCTTGCAGGTTCTGGGACAGACCAATAGATATTGGATGTGTATGTATAGTCTTGAATACAAAACAAAATCATTTTCAAGATTTTCAAATTCTGTTAAAAATTTATTTCATATTTACAAGTGCGACTCTATGCCCTGACCAGATTTCAACAGACAGATAAAATTTGCCTGGAATAAAAGTGAGCTATTGAATAGAGCTCTAAAAGAAAAATGTTACTTTTTTCATTCTTTCCCCCTCTCCTTTTCATAAAACTGACTTTTCTTTTCTGCAAACATACATAGTTTTATACCAAGGCTAGGCAAAGAGTATCCCTTGGGATATATGTGTGTTCACCAATACAATTGTAAAAAATAAATTGTTTTGAATTTTCTGTCAAAATGGTTTTGGGAGAATATTTAGTTTTGTTCGGGCAGTCGTTGAGGAAGGTGCTGTCGGATATTTTTATGAATACACCGTAAGAAATGTTGGAGCACAAATATATCTTACTACATATTCGGAACAAATATTTCCGAATTCACATGTTAGGAATAGAAATTTATTTCATATTGTTAGACAAATTTATTGTCCTTCCAAATTAATGGACATTTTCATATCCCTTGATTTCTCTGAAATTATTATTCTTAGTCAATATTAGGGAAAATAACAGGATGTTATGTTTGTAATTCATAGACATAATATTTTAGGACCCAACGCAGGATATGCGTTTCAGATCAGCATAAAATTCTACAACTATTTGCGTATGTCAGCCTGTGGTAATCGGTATTAATTTTAAAGGATCAACTAAGATTGTTAGGATGTTAAGTCCGAAATTATTATTTGTGTTTAATAATTTTTTTTTTTTAATTTTTTTTAATAAAAATTATATAAAATTTTTAAAAATGTCAACTTATATATTTTTTTAAATGAAACATAATTGAAAAAACTGTGCAAATATATCTCCGAATTGTCTGATCAAAATATTAATTTTTTACAACGAAGTTGTTTTTAAAACGAAAAATTTTAAGTTGAAAATTTAAAGATAACCAATTATTTCTCACTCTGTAAAGAGAGGCAAAAAACACTTTGTCATTTCAAAACACATACAATCACAAAAACAACATAGGCGAAAATTACAACAAAGCAACTTTTTTGGAAACTTGATATGTCAAAGTTGTAGTCAGGGCGAATTGATTTGAAGTACAAATTTTGGGGCAAATTATTTTTCCAATCAAAATATTGAATTAAAAATTTTCAAAATTGTTGTTTTTTCTATTACAAAAGCAAATATTCAAAATTTCCAACATCGATTGAAAGTAATGCTGAAGCCTCTGCATCTTGGTTTGATTATAGCATTTTTGAAAATCACAGAGACTGGAAATGGAGTGTTCGTAGTCTCCAGCGCGCCAACGAAGGACATTTGCGATAATAGACGTCCAATCGTTGTTATCTCTTCATCATCCTTACACAGCATGCAGTCTTGGTAACGTTGGCAACGTTGATTTCATATTCAACAGCGATAATGTTCTTTACAAGTAATATAGTAAATATCGGGAAAATTGGTTTTGATGCTTTAAAATTAGGTTTTGTGGTGGTTCTGGGGTGTACCTTTTTTTATTTTTTTGCTACATCGTCAGCTTTCTCGCTGTAGTGGCATGCTACCTAAAAGGTACTTTAGGGTATATTTACTCCTCAGGCTTACTTAAGATTTGGATCAAAGATTGCAGAAGATCAGGGGCTGAGTCTACTGTGAGTCCACGCATATTATTTGCTTAGCTATGAAATGTATAGCAGACAGGAAGTCTTTTATGTATAGATAACTTTAATACATTCGAACAATTTGAAATAAAAAAACCAGTAAAGAAAGTCTTAAAGTCGGGCGGCGCCGACTTTATGATACCCTACACCACTTTGCTAATTAAGTAGAGCTCCACATAACAATTAAAAGTTTCTATGGGAGAATTCAATCATACACGCTATGATTATAATTATAATTTAAAGTTCAAAGGACTAAATTCGGAATTGTATTGCCCATTTGGTGCACAATTAATTTGAAATCGGATAAAGATATATATGGGAGTTATATCCAAATCTGAACCGATCTCGATAAACTTTGGAAACGATATTTCTGAGCTGTATTTGATATATTTCCCTGAATATCGATGTTACAGAGTGCATATTACGGTTGTGGGTACCAAATATAACAAATCGGATGAATAATATATATGGAAGCTATAACTATATCTGAACCGATCTGAACCAAATTTGACATACTAGCTACTAGACTCAATTCGGTCGTAAGTGCCAAATTCCATCCCAATTGGACAAATATTAGACGTTTGGTGCACAATAAAAAGTAAATCGGACGATGTTATATATGGGAGCTATATCCAAATCTGAACCGATCTCGATAAAATTTAGCAAATGTATTTCTGAGCTGTATTTGATGTATTTCCCCAAATATTGTTGTTGCATAGTGCATATTACGGTGGCGGTGGACAAAAATAACAAATCGGATGAACAATATATATGGGAGCTATAGCTATATCTGAACCGATTTCGATCAAATTTGGCATACATATTTTCAGGCCTAATATGGGTGTATGTGCAAAATTCCATACAATTCGGGCTGATATTACACGTTTGGTGCACAATAAAAGTCAAATCGGACGAAGATATATATGGGAGCTATATCCAAATTTTGACCGATTTTCTCCAATTTCAATAGGGTTCGTCCTTAGGCCAAACAAAAGACCTTTGCAAAATTTCATCTGGATCGGGCAATAAATGCGACCTGTACTTTGTTTACAAAAATACATGGACAGACGGACGGACGGACGGACGGACGGACAGACGGACGGACGGACGGACAGACGGACGGACGGACATGCATAAATCGACTCAGAATGTGATTCTATGCAGATCATCAAAAGGAACTATGGGTCTATCTCGTTTCCTTCTGCCTGTTACAAACAAATGCACAAAGACATAATACCCTGACCACCTTGTGGTGTAGGGTATAATTATCTCAATATTTAATCACACCCCAAAAATTGCCAATGTTTTGTTCCCCAAACCAATCCAATATGCTTTGGAATCATTCACCTTTCACTTTTGAAGCCCTATAGTGTATAACATAGTTCAAAATCCGTACAAATAAGATGATGAAATTCCATGTATCGGTTTATCTCCTATATGAAATTGATTCCCTGCTTCACTTATTTCAAATATCCACGAATTTTAGATCTCAATATTACCTATGCCTACCGTATGTTGAATATACAGTTTTTCCCTCATACTCTATAAAATCGTAAAATCTCTATTTTCTATCAATAGCATTGTTAAATTTTGAAATCATGCAACAATTTTCTTATGTGTAAATGAAGGCGAATTCAAATTACAACAATTTTTTGACATATCAAATTGATACCAGCTGGCCTGAAAGGGTTACCTTGTAATTCTACCATGCTCTCTGCCTTGCCCTGTTTTATACATACATACAAAACATACACATATATTTAATATGCAGAAAATAAAAGAATACAATATTTAACAATATACTTTTCAACAGACAAAAAGAGCAGCTATCCGGCCAGTGTGGCACAATGGTTCCAAACTAATCGCATACCCAGTGAACATGGCGCAAACGTTAATAGTTTCATCGCCAACTCATGCAATGGCGAATCCGTAAAGTACTGTTCTGCCTGCACAAAATACGATCGTCATGGCTATAAACCTCGAGAACGTTTTATAATATTGAGCAATAAGGCCATATACGTTTTGGATGGCAAAACTTACAAACAGAAACACCGCCTACCTCTAGAAAAACTCGATTTCGATTTAACCAATCACAGCGATGACTTAATGGTAATACGCATTCCCCTCGATTTGAAAAAGGACAAAGGTGATCTAATTCTCGAGATACCCTACATAATTGAGTTCTGCACCTATGTTATAGATACTGTGGGCACAGCGGATGTTTTGAAAATCGTCGAAAGAGATTCGTAAGTTTGGATGCTTTCAATTTTTTTCAAACTTTTAGTTAATTTGCCAACTTTAATTTCAGTTTGGTGCACAATATGGCTAAGGGAAAATCAGGTGTAATCGACATTCAAACTGGTGGCGGTGAACCTGGCGTTGTACGTGACAAGAGTGGGCATCTTGTTGTTGTAAGTATTAATAGTTTTTTTTAACGTTTTAATTTTACATTTTGAGAAACTTATTATTTTCTTTTTTTTGCATTTCAGATTGCTGGTCAGTAATGATGTTCCAAAAACCTTCACTTGTTAACGGGTTTACCTGCTCTTTACCAGTACATACTACGTACATATCCATATGTAATAACCATGGCTTTAAAATTTAATTTTTGTTATGATATGATAATGACTTAAAACAAAAGTAAATCCTTTTTATGTGAGACGATGCAACTGATATATTTATGTTGTTTTCTTATTTAATTTATACATTAAGGAGGTGGGGGAAATATTTACATGGTATGCTCAGGGTGTACTTGAGAACTCAAATCCAGGCCTTAGTTCTCTTTTGCTGTCAAATGTTTTACGGAGAAGAATCCATTAAAAGGTGAAAAATCCAAACAACACTTTACATATTTTGCATTCCAATGTTGTAAATGTATATTTTGGCCAGAAAAGCCACATTTTTATATTTCTATCAAACAGCAAAGGAAGTGAGAATGTGGACTTTATTAGGCAAGTTTACTTGCCGCAAGCCTCTGTTTATAAGGGCAAAGGAAATTGAAAAAATGCTCGGTCTGGCAACTGTCTGGCAATATCTTTTGTTTTAATTTTTATACAAAACTTCATTTAAGATTTAAAACAAATCCAGTCGTGAGAAGATCTATTTTTGTAGTATGGTATATCTGTTTGAATAAATCCGGATTAAGCAATAAATCCTATTACTATGTAAAATTTTGTGTCTACAGGCACTATTCTACATGACATAACTTTTTGTCGGCATCGACACTAATTTGGTATTCCGTAACGATAATTTTGTTATTATACCCTCCACTTTGAATTTTTATAAGCTATTAACTTTGTTTGTAACATCCCTAAATATTCGTCTTAGACCTCATAAAGTATATACATTCATGATCAGCGTAAAATTCTAAGTCGACTTAACAACGCCCGCCTGTCTGTTGAATACAGCCCACATTATTTGAAGTAGAACTTCAAAGTTTGGCAGAACAATTTGTTATATTTCCAATTGCAAAATTAAATTATTTTTTTTTGTATTGTTTATTTTCTACAAAAAAATGAAATTATTTAATTGTCATTGTTTAAATTGTTCAACTTTGAAATTTCGTACGTCCGAGGGATTTGGGTAACTTTATGAATACATGTATTTTACTTGTGTGTTGAAAAACGTCGTCTGAGAACGTCGAATTGTAGGTAACGCCACGGTAAAATTAAGAAAGTAATAGCATGTTTCCATTGAAAACCGAACAACGTTGTTCGCTCTCAGAATTAGGTACACGAATTAACCCGTTCATACGGCACGATTCGTAATTCATAGTAAAATAATTCATTTTTTCAAAAATTTTGTTTGTTGATTTTAATGTGAATTTATACTAAAATACGTTAAATTCTCACTGATATGAGTAGAAGAAATTATTGTTTTTCTCCCAAAGATTTATTATATCATTAATTTTATAATTTTCATTCACGTTTTCAACGTTTTGTGTAAATTTTGACATTTTTAACATATTTTTGTATTTTTCTGTTTTTTAATTCTGCTGAAGAGACACTTGTCAAACATTTTTTCTGCCGATACAAACATTTTGAAAATATTGCCTCTTTTGTTTCCAGTTTTCTGTGGAAATTTCAACTCGTGGACAAAATGCGTACCTCGGATGAGAGAGAAAACAAAATTTACTTTCGTTTGAATGTACATACGCCATTCAACATTGTAGTTTTCATTCATAATTTTAAGTCTTCCCAAAAAATTTTAAAATTTCATTAAATTTTTCTATATTTAATTTTTAAATGTCATAATTTATTTTTTCGATAAATGCTCTCATTTGTTAGGGATGGGACACATTTTTTCGTTGTTCTGAGAGTGATTTGATTTGAACAATGTACGAATATGAGTGTTCGCTCAGGAAATTTTGTGTGAAGAATTAAGTAGTTTTTTCATAGTTAAGGGTCAAACAACGAATAGAGAGCGAATCAAGTGCAGTGGAAACGCCACATAAATTCAGTTCAAATGATTTACCTGTCAAATTTCGCTACATAGAAAAAAGGTTGCCATCTCAGATTTGTGTATATACAATGAATTTATTAATGTAAATTTTTTGGCAAAGTGATGTTGTCAAAGATTTTTTTACAAAAATTGTAAATATATGATTGCATTACTTTGCCTTCTCAATTCTACCATGGATAACGCTGTAAATCAATTTGTTTTTACGCAAGTTCAATAATATTTTATATATTTTATATATTTTATTTATGTCAATGTCCCAAATGTTGTTGCACCCATGGATCCATAAGAAACGTTGCTCAACTTCAAAGAAACCAGAAAAATGCAACTCTATGCCGGAGTCTTATAGTGTCAAATAGACTTTTAAATATGCAACAGTTGGTTTTGTTTATTTTTTATTTTATAACCAAATTCTTATATTGTGAAAATCCCGCGAAACTAGAATGGAATTTTGGGGTTATACCACAAGATTGAATCTAAAATAGAAGGACAATACAGTTTTATCCCAACATTTTACAATTTGTCACCCATTTTCATTTATATTGAAACCGAATTAAAAATAATTTCAAATTTTTATATTTTTTATTCCAAACAATGCCCATACGTACACAAAATATTTATATGTTTTGACAGAATAAAGGCAACAAAAGAAAAAAATGTATTTAGGGGGTAACTTTGTTCTACATTCTATAATTGTGCCAATGGTTGCATCCATGGTACAATGATATCAAGGTAGGGCTATGATACCATATGATTTCAATTTTTTTTATTTTCTTGGCTTAATATGTCATCTTTATTTGTTTATGTATGTGTTTTCTTCTCAATAACAAAAAAATTGTTCAGAAAAAATTCAATTTCGGATGTTGTCAAAACGTTTATTTCATCGTATGCATCGACACAATCTAGAGTTTTTGTAGCGAAATAAACCTTTAGAGATATATAGAACCTGATTTTGAAAAGAAGTGTTGACCTTTCATTCAGTTTTCGCGGTTTTCAATTATTTATTCAAAATAAATGCAACAAGTTGTTTGATTTTGTTATTGTTTTGATACTATTTCTGACATTACAAGCCAAACAGGTAGACCTCTATACTTGCAATTTTTTCAAAGTTGGCCTACCTTCTCTTCATTGTACCATGGTTGCATCCATGGTACAATGAATGCAAGGTAGGGCAGAACTACCATATGATTTCAATTTTTTTATTTTTCTGGCTTAATATGTCAACTTCATTTGCTTATGTGTGTATTTTTTTTTTTTTTTTTCAATAATAAAAAAATGTTCAGAAAATATTCAAATTCGGGTGTTTTCAAAATGCTTATTGCAACGAATGCATCGACAAAATTTACAGTTTTTGTCGCGAAATAAACCATAAAAGATATATAGAACATGATATTGAAAAGAAATTTTGACCATTCATTCAGTTTTCGCGGTTTTAAATTATTTATTCAAAATCAATGCAACAAGTTGTTTGCTTTTTTATTGTTTTGATAGTAATCCTGACATTACAAGCCAAACAGGTAGACCTCTATACTTGCAATTTTTTCAAAGTTGACCTACCTTCTCTTCATTGTACCATGGTTGCATCCATGTTCAATAAAAAGGTAAGGTGCAACTGATAACAATTTTTTTCTATGTGTGTCCGACTTCTGACAATTTTGCGTATGTATTTATTGTTTTAAAAAAAAAAAACAAAAAAACAATCAAAATCAATGATTGGAAGAAACGTACATGGCAGGACGCGCATAATAATAGTTGTGTTCCAGTACTTTTTTAGTAGTAAAACTAGCAGAAGAGAGAACAGTTCGAAATGTCATTCTCATTTAGGTTTGCTCAAAAAATAAGGGAACGGAAAATTAGCAGAAATGCGATAAAATGTCAAAATTCAAAATTCCAAAAGTAAGCAGCCTAAATCGGACTGATGAAACCTTACTGAAAAGAGCGCCAACATTTAAAAAATGAGTATTGAAGACGATAAGTTAAAATTAATAATTTATAATAATAATTAATAATCTGATTCCTCATTCAGCCAGTCCTCTTCACTGCTGGAATCATCCAAAAGTGAATACATCAGTTGCTCCATATTTTCTCTTTTTGTTTTTTGCGCGACAAATATTAGTTTTTCCTTTAGTTTTCAAGTTGATCATTTTCTTTATTTAAATGTATCAATACATTTTTCAACCTTGTTAGCCCTGCCAATTAAATGTCAAATTTACAATATGCACATTTCTGCTCGGCCAAATTCATGTAGCAAAAACAAGCAGAAATGTGCACCACTCAGCGCCATTTTTTTCTCGAGAGAGCTGCAAGTTTTGCTAGTTTTTGGAGTACGGGAACGCGTTGTAGCAGAATTAGTGCTAATTAGTACTAATTTGCAGGTTCTGGAACACAACTAATAATAACCATTTTTGCCATGGAATTGAAAGATTAAATAGTTTGGATCATGGTACAATAAAAAGGTGAGGTAGAGCTACCAGCTGATTACAATTTTTTTCTAAGTGTGCCCGACTTCTTCCAATTTAAGCTGGGAATACATAAAGCGCTTATTTGGCTGGCTTAAGTCACCGGCTGGCTTCTTTGGAAATGAAGAAAGGAGCCTAGGGCCAAAATCAAACTAAGTCAGCCTAAAACTTCTTTGTTCATCTACGAAGAAACCAGCCGATGACTTAAGCTAGCTACGCTTTATGTATTTCCGCCCTAAAGGGCTAAGTACATAAGAAGCTTGGAGTCATGGCACGGCTTATTTTGTGACATTTCACAAAGGAATTACAGAGCCGCACTAAAATCCTGCCGTCATTTTTCATTATAATTTGGCATTAATATGCCTAGCCATGACTTCAAGCGTTTTATGTATTTGCAGCCTTACACCATTCGACTAAATGTTACATTTTGCTTACTATTTCTTTATCGTTCGTGCTGTGATTTTTTGACAACTAATTTAAATTATCAGCTACGGTAAAAATGATTAAAAAATGCACATCATAACAACTTCCGCTTGGAATCGTATAGGAAAACATATACAAATCTACATATTTTTGAAGAAACATTTAAAAAATTTTGACATTCCATACCTTCTATTCTTATACCATGGTACAGGTGTTCCAAGATATTCGACACTCATTCCTTCGTTCCTACAGTGAACAGACATATGTTTTATTGAAAAATGTTTTTGATCTTCTAGAGCCCTTAAGCAATCATTATTTTTGCTTTGATTTTTTCTTTTATCGCTTATTTCCGCTTTCATTCTTTATTCTTATTGGCGCTTTATTCGGCAATTCTGTTCCAAATTCTACGTGTCCAAGAAGACGAAGACGGTAGTTTTCTGATCGAATATTATTTTAACGATGCCTCCAGCAAAAGCCAAGAAACCTCAGTCAAATAACGCTACAAATGCCATTCAAAAATTCAACGAAGTCCATGCCCGGAACATCGATGTTGCTAAGAAAATGGTGGAAAACTATGAATCCTCTGATTCCGACGAGGATGAGCTGGATGAAAAGACTATTTTAAGTGGGTATTATGAATTAAAATTGCCGAGTCCATAATCGGATTATGATGTTTTTTAGATTCTTTATATAAGCATTATGCCAAAGATGCGGTAGACGAACATATGCTGGCTAAAACCAGCAGTTTTCTAGAAAATATCTTGCAGTCCGGTGCGGCTACGTGCCTAATTTGCATTGGTAGTATAAAACGGGCAGATTCAGTTTGGTCATGCCGACATTGCTATTGCCTTTTTCATTTGAACTGTATAAAACGATGGGCCAATGATAGTATGGCCCAGATCAAAGCGAAGACCCAGAATGATCAGCAGGGATATTATAATAATATGGGGGAATATGTTCCCCCAAAGAAGCAAAAGGCACTTCACTGGTGCTGTCCTCAGTGCCGAAAAGAATTTGCGCCCGAGGAAAAACCATCGACATACGAGTGCTTTTGTGGCAAAGAAATAAATCCACCTTCTCAACCCTGGCTAGTGCCTCATTCGTGCGGAGAAATATGTGGGAAAGCACTCCAACCAAATTGTGGTCACAAATGTACGCTCCTGTGTCATCCTGGTCCCTGTCCACCATGTGCTCAATATGCAAACACAACATGCAAATGCGGCAAATCTCCTCCAAAATCTGTTCGCTGCATTGATAAAGAATGGGAATGCCAAATAAAATGTGATCGCCGTCTAAAGTGTGGAGAACATACTTGTGGTAGAATATGTCATAAGGCAGGGCAATGTCCACCCTGCAATAAGACTAGTGAACAACGTTGCAAATGTGGCAGAGAATCCGCCAAGAGACTGTGTTCTGACTTGGAGTGGCAATGTAAGAATGTCTGTAACCGTAAATACTCATGTGGACTACATGTCTGCAAAAAGATATGCCATACTGGCGATTGTGGTGAATGTCCGTTGAGTTTACCACGCTCTTGTCCTTGTGGGAAAACTGTACGTATATTACAATTTAATTTTCTTGAAAGTGTACGAATTTGAATTAATATATCTTGCAGAAAAAAGTTGGACCCTGTACGGAGACAATAGAGCCCTGTGGTGATACCTGTCAAAAGTTATTGCCTTGTCAGCTGCATAGTTGCACACAGCGGTGCCACAAAGGCAACTGCAATTTGGTATGTTGTTGCTTTTAACTCAATGTAGGTATGTGAATCTAATAACTTTTCATTCGTATAGTGTCTAGTAATTATTAAAAAGAAATGCCGTTGTGGTATGCATGAAAAAGAACTGCCCTGTTCCAAGGAATTTACATGCGAAACGAAGTGTAAGCAAATTAAGGATTGTGAGAAGCATCCATGCAACCGCAAGGTATCTTTTGTTAACATTTACAATAAGAAACTATCTAATATGTTTTTTTAAATAGTGTTGCGATAAAAATTGTCCCCCATGTGATAAAGTTTGCGGGAAACCTCTATCCTGCGGTAAACACAAATGTCAATCTATCTGCCACAAAGGCCCATGTTATCCGTGCCAACAACAGTCGCAAATTCACTGCAGATGTGGCAAAACAAAGAAAGTGGTTCCGTGTGGTCGAGAACGTACAGCCCGTGTGGTCTGCATGGAACCTTGCAGGTATGAATTCTCCGAACTGAAAATGAATGCCTATAGGTATATGAGTCATTGAATCAAATTGACATATCTGCAGAATTCCCTCAAAATGTCACCATTATAATAAACATCGTTGTCACAAAAATGAGTGTCCACCATGTTCACAACCTTGCGGATTACTGAATGACGTCTCAAAATGTGGTCACATATGTAATGCCAAATGCCATGCTGCTGTAAGGACAATTAAGAAAACGAATAATTCTAGCATTTGGGAACCAACGAAACAGGTAACAACGAATCGAAAAAAAAACTTACCAACAATGTTTTACTAATTAAACTTTTTTTAGGTGGAATTTAAACCTATGCCACATCCTAGATGTGAGCACAAAGTCTCGGTAACTTGTATAGGAGGACACGAAGTCTCCGATTGGCCCTGTTGGAATTCTAAACCAAGTTCATGTCAACGCTTATGTAACCGTCTGTTGAAATGTGGAAACCACAAATGTCCTCTCGTTTGCCATAGCGTTCCCGATATAAAAGATATGAACGTAAGTAAAATTACAAACAAATTTGCATTTGCTAAATAATATGATGTTCTTCTCATTTAAGCAACAAGTCGGCTGTGCTCCTTGTGAAAAAGGCTGCAACATTCCACGCCCAGAAGGTTGTACTCACCGATGTCCCAGACCATGTCATTTGCCACCATGCCAGCAATGCAGTGCAGCAATTAAAACCAAATGTCATTGCGGCCTTATGTCTATAGTCTATAAATGTAGTGATTACTATAGCGCGGAAGGCACAGATAACGATGTAGCTGAAAGACAGGAAATTTTAAAAAGTTGCGGCAATCGTTGCCTAAAAAATGTAAGTAACTATGTCGTTCATAAAATATAAGTTGTCCGTGTCCTATCGTTTCTTGTTTAGTATCCCTGTGGCCATCGTTGTGTTGCTAAATGCCATTCTGGCCCTTGTCCTTATCCAGAGGCTTGTCGGAAAAAAATCCGCATATTTTGTACATGTAAACGTCTTAAAATGGAAGTTCCATGCGACAAATATCGTTCCGGCTTTAACATTCTAGATTGTGATGAAAATTGTGTGGAAACACAGAGAAACATTGAAATGGCTCGTCAGCGGGAGCAAGAACTGTTACGAAAGCAAGAAGAGGAGCGCAATCGCTTAGAAGTTGAACAATTCGAAAAGAAATTTAACAAACGCAAGCCTAAAGAACGTAAGCCAGTAGAGGTTAAGGCCAAAGCACCAACTAACTGGAAACTAATTGGGTTGTACATTGGTATTCTAGCAGCCATAGCATTAGCTGTAGCCTTGGCTTTGTATGAGGAGCATTAAAGTGAAAGCATAAGAGTAACTTTTCCAGTCATATTTTATATGTTTATTATTAGGTATATAGCATGTCTTAAATAATTTGTATATATTCCAATTAAATTATATACGATTTGAGAATAAAATATTGGTTGAATATCATATGAATTAAAATCGACGATTTCCATAACCACTACGTCCAAAACCACCTCTATTCCAATTGGGACCACCACCTCCATAACCACCACTGCGTCCACCACCGAAGCCGCCACCTCCTCCATAACCACCACTACGTCCACCGCCAAAGCCACTTCCTCCACCGTAACCGCCACCGCGTCCTCCACCAAAACCGCCTCCATCAAAGCGACCACGTTTATTGGGTCCTCCGTCTCCACCTCCAGGTGGACCGCGGCTTTGGAATGGCATAATACCCTTCTCACGCTGTATTTCGAAATCGCCCGCTGTCATTACCGACAGCTCCTTTATAACCTGTACCAATTTTCCTTCTGTTTCACTCATGTTCAAAATCTCAGCAGGATCATCACATGCCTTTGTTATTAGGTCTTCGATGGCAGGTTTTAAAGCTGCCAAGGACGCGGCCAAGCGTGGATCCATTTCGAAATTAAGCCAATTGTCTACTCGCACAATATTATCCTTAACCAAATCAATTTTACGACTTCCAAATAATAGCAGATGTAATGGCGAAACCATGGTCATTTGTTTACAGGATACAGCTCGTGTGCGTATTTTTTCTCCAAAAATGAAAAAGGGATATGGGAATGTTACTGCTAAATTACTACAATTAACCGATGTTTTATGGATAAGAGCCGCCTTGGACTCTGTGGTCAAAACTTTGCGCTTTTCTTTGTGATAGCAAATATTCGGGTATAGGCCGATACATAACAAGGCTATGGAAACATCTAGTTGGGGGTCATCGGCATTGGCATTAACGTGGGTGGAAATCATACTTTCTTCGGGGAATCCAGCTTGCACGAGCAAGTCCAGGAGTTGATTTTTGGCTTCGGCCAACACTCGCATAGTGGATAATTGTAAACCTTTCCACTCACAGAACCGTATCTCCTCATCATCTCCTTTGCGGCGGGCAGACTCCCACATTTGTTTTGCCACAATCATAGCTACATGATCGGAGCACTTATTGCCACCAAGAGCTTTTTGGTGATTCTGTAAACGCCTCTGTCCCAATTCCAAAGCAAAGATTTCAGAGAATGTACTCGAGTATGAGGCCATGGTAGCTGTAATATCTGCACAACCAAATACAGTACTCAATACCATCATTTTACCTAACTTTGGTTCAATGGGTAGCCTGGCCAAAATGCGACCCAATGGCGTTAGCTCATCGTTGTTATCCAGACAACGCATGTCACGCAACAACACTTCGGCTTCAATTACAGCATCCAATGGAGGTGGTTCCAAGGCCTTCGACAAGAACTGATGTATTGTGCCCAAGCGCAATAGTTTAATAGTCAAAGCCATCTCATGCAACGGAGTACGGAACATTTCAGGGGTCAAATACTCTTCCAGTGCTTGATAACGAGCTTTCGAGCATAAGGTAAAACAGAAGCCTGGACGTACACGACCGGCTCGGCCTTTGCGTTGTTCCAAATTGGTACGACTTGCCCAAACCGTGGCATAACTGGTAAGATTGTTGTGTGAGGTGAACATTTTCATACGAGCCTTGCACAAATCAATTACAAACACGATGTCGTCTATGGTAATGGATGTTTCGGCAATGTTTGTCGACAAGATAATCTACATACAAATTAACATTAATTATTTAAACAAATTAATAGGTGAAAAGATTTAAATCCAATACTTACCTTTGTCACACCATCTGGTACCGGTTCGAAAACTTTACGTTGGTCTTCTCTTGGAATTTGAGAATGACATGGTAGTATGCGATATTGTGGGCCACCAAATTGGTTTGAATTTTGCAAGTATTTCATTAGGGCAAAAATTAAATTCCAACCAGGCAAGAACACCAATATCGCTCCCGGTATGTTCTTGGACTTGATATGTGACAACAACGACTCGATCAATTCAAATGAGCACTCTGATTCGGACAAAGCTGCCATGGTTGCTTTAGTTTGTTGTGAGTATGAATTATCGACCACTTTATTGAGATTCTGGTCAGAGGGATCATCGCCATTTTCCTTCAGAATGGCAGTCTCTTCATCGTCCTTATCTTTGTTTCGTTTGCGCGAGTCTGGCGGAGGAACGAATTTTGTCATCTCCACACAATCTTCAAGGAAATACTGTTGAACAGGATAGGCACGTCCGGGCACTTCAAGTACTGGACAGTTGCCAAAATATTCCGAGAAAAGTGTGGTATCGATTGTAGCAGACATAAGGATAATACGCAACTCGGGATAAGTATGAACCATATCGCGGAGAATAATCAACAGAAAGTCGCTGTTAACATCACGTTCGTGAATTTCATCAACAATGATGTGCGATATGCCACGTAGCCCTGCCTCCAGTTTGCGCAGCAACACACCCACAGTGCAAAATAGAATTGCACCATAAGGTCGCGGGAAAGTCGACTCAAAACGCACGGAATAACCCACAGATTCGCCTAAATTTTCACATGATTCATTTGCCACACGTTCAGCTACCGAAATAGCCGATATACGACGAGGTTGAGTTACGTAAATATTACAATAGGCACCCTGGCCAGATGAAATATAATCTTCTAGAATATATTGGGCAATTTGTGTAGTCTTGCCGCAACCGGTATTACCACGTATAATGACGACGGAATTTTCATTTATAGCGTCCATTATTTCGTTGCGCATAGAGGCAATGGGTAATTTCTGACGAAATTCTAAAAACTTCTGGTATTCCGTATTGAATTCGCGTTTATCTTTTGCTGACTTTTCTAAGTCTGAACAAAGATCATCTAGCGATGCCGTAGCTAAGTAACCTTCATCAATATTGCAGGCATTCCATGCGTTCCAGTTCGGTTGTGGTGGAGCCCATGGTACAATAGATGAAACCATTGGCTGCGATTCCCCGCGCTGACGATTGACATCTTTATTTGTGTTTAACTAAAGAAAATTGAAAAATAGTATGTTACATGAAAATAATTACAACAATTGAATAGTTCGATGTTTTTGAATAAAAATGCTGTTTTATCCCGCAAAGGAATCAATTTTGGCATAGCAGAATAATCTTAGAAAATGAAGGTACATAAGTTTGTAACAAAATGCCATCAGAGTTTGTCGCAAAATATAGTTATTTAAAACATTAAACACAAGGAAAATGTTCGATTCCTAATATTGGTATTTTTTTTAACTGATTTCCTTAATTTGGTATCGACTAAATAAAATCTAAGTAAATAGTTTGTGCTTACTTGTAAACTGATGATGTTCGTCTCTGGATCGGGTTTAATGTTATTTATATTAATAATTGGTAAATTCATCTCATTAATAACCTCCTCGATCTTCTGCTGGAGTTCGGGCGCCACCTTGACCGGATAGGGCGTTAACTCTTCATCGTCCTTACGTTGTTTCAGAGTGCCTGTAAAAGCCTCAATCACACCCAAGTGATAAAGTTGGCGAACCAATGAAAGGGCACAAGATTTGCTAGCCGACTGCTTATTCGATCCAGTTTCACGTGCCGTAATCGTACGTTTTAGCTGATTAACATAAATGTGCATTTCAGCCATAAAGCTCCTACAAAAATTTAATGTTGTGCGTACACACATTTTCATTTAGTAACTTCGTTCATTTGCTTCTTTTTTTGTTGTAGGTTTAATTTCGACAACATGCTTACCCTTTTTTTGTCGAACGATATTATGGCGCTTTTCTTATGGACAGTATTTACAGTCTTAATATATTCGGAACTCGCATATAATAAAGGAGCTGCAGCTATCGTAAAACATGTGCTAATGGTGGTTTCGAGAACAAATCAATTATAGGTGTGTCCGCAAGCAGACTGCAATACATAAATATGAACAATAAAACAAATCCAATTAGTGGAAGCAGTGACTTGGATTTTTAACAATTTAAGAGATTTATGTATCGACGACCTTTTCCTGCTCTCTACCAATGAATATTCCGTTTACGTTCCTCAGTCTCTTCCAAAATAAGGAACGTGAACGGAACACGGACATATAAAAGCAAACGTTTACACCTATGTCACTGTTATTCTGGGAGTACTTTTATTCTGCAAAATATTGTAACAATTTGTAAAGTTCATAATTTGTTCTCGCTACCGCCCACACAATATCTTTTCGTTCACCTTCTTACAGTTCGGCATACATATGCAAATATCGCAGAACTAAACATCACACCATTGTTAAATTAAGGTCTGATCTTAGTTCTTCTTTATGTCATATTTCTTCTTGTTTTACTTTAAAGCGCCATAAGATCGTTCAATGCATATACATTTTGCTTATATTCATAGATGTCTAACTACAACAAAATGAGAGACGAAATAATCAACTTATACAATTACACTCATGCTTTTATACAAAATTCCAAATTATATCGATATAATGGCAGAAGTCATCCAATGCAATTTTTTGTATTGATACGACTTTCACGCGCAAAAGGTAAAAGAAAACTATCAAAACAAAAATATTTTTGTGTATATAAGATAATTACAAATAAAATTAATATACATTGTTGATCAAATGCTTTAATAAATTATTTGCATTCTATTTTCTTTAAATCCTGGTTCTGACTTCCCATAACGAGAGAGAGTTCCGGAATAGAAAATTTGCGATACATTTTGCATTGCATGGCATTATGTAGCACAATACTTTTCTCTTATACCAAAACAAATGTCGTTATGGAAGCCAGCTGTATTTACAAGATATAAAAATTTAATCAAGTATATGTAAAATTTTTAGTAAAATAAAAAAATTGTCTATTGTTTTAAATTATTCCCTACAGAAAGATAAAATTACCTTGCATGTTCGGGGCCAACTGGGGTATACTTATAATCCGCGGTTATTTTATTCATTTGCATGAATTGATGAAGTTTAGCTTTGGCATTTTCTATAGTCCAATTACCATGAATGGCCGCATTTACATCAATCGATTCAGCCTCTTTCATGTCCAATTGTTCCTGAGCGCGATCAATTGGATTATAATCACGACGGTTGTCTATTGGGCGATAAGCTTGACCCAACTCTTGTGGTCCCGAATTTTGATCAAACACCCGATTTTGAGGACCACCACCTTCCCCGTTTCCGTTGCCGCCGACGTTCGACATCACTT
This sequence comes from Musca domestica, assembly GCF_030504385.1. Taxonomy (NCBI): domain Eukaryota; kingdom Metazoa; phylum Arthropoda; class Insecta; order Diptera; family Muscidae; genus Musca; species Musca domestica. The sequence continues at coordinate 4,742,431 of NW_026712296.1, read as the reverse complement.
CCGGAACTGGTGCAGCCGCAACCCCGGCATCGGCTGGGACATCACGTGGATTCAGCTTGCCACTACGTACCAGAAAATTTACGAAATCTCTTGAAGCATTTCGCTCCGCATCTTTTTTATTCGTCGAGTTTCCAACAGCCACATACGGCAAACCATCAATTCTAACTTCACATAGGAAACGTTGACGATGCTTGGGACCTTCATCAAATATTTTTCGTATCATATTGTGAAATTAATGCATTTTCTTGAGTACTCACCGGTGGCTCTCACATTATATTGCGGTTCAGATCTATTTTTAGTACACCACTCATGAAAAAAGGACTTTATATCCGTCATTTTCACAAAAAAATATTGCTTAAATTCACAAAAATCCTTCAAATATATGTATACTTTAATATCCTTCGACCAACGCTTCCAGAAATTTTCTCTATAATGAAGCCTGCTATTAATAGGGATGCACAAGTCGACTTTAGAATAATCGATAAATCGACTTTTGGCGTTTAAAAATCGATGCCGACGCTTTGTTCACATACCTTAAAGAATCTACTACTTTTTGGTTTGTTCCAGTACCTGCAATAGGCTGATTATTACATCTTTCCGATAGATAAAAAAGTGACGTTGTCGGACACATAAATCGTTTTTCGTTGTTACAAGTTTCATTTAAGTATGAACCCTTTATGTTTTAACGTAAATGTTACTGAATTCATGTTGTCATATTTTGTATTGAAAATATGGCAATAGCAGCAAAATGTATTTAAATAAAAAAATTGATAACGATATCATAAAGGGAAAATCTGTTCTTGCATTCTTGCAGTTCTGGAACAGACTAAAAGTTTTTACAGCGAAATGTAAAAGACGAAAATGTAAAAGTTTTTACAACGATAACCGACTTTTCTCTTTATGATATCGAAAAAAATTGCAAACCTAGTAAATTCTTGCAGTTGCTTGAACAAAGCACTTCTATAATTGTGCCATGGGTACAAGTAGCTACATCAAAATTCAACATGTAAATTTGTCGATTTTTGACTTAAAAAAGACAAAGGATTTTTTTATATTTCTAGACTCTAATGTCGATTTGAGAATTCAATTTGATTTGCTGCTTCTAATTGTTTGATGCAATGCAAATATATTAGGTAGTCGCATAAAGTTGTTGTAATCAGTCTTATTTTGGAATTTATGTTGAATAATTTTAAAGTTTATTGATACCAACACAGTTATTGTTGTTGATATTTAGTTTTATACAATGAATGACTTTTTGCGATAATTTGCTCTGTTCCTTCCAGAATCTTCTGGCCAAGCCATGGCAGAAGAATACAGGTAGATGCATCAACGCTTGGGAGCATTGATATGTCAAAAAAAATTAAATGTTTATTCCAATACAGGTAGATTTTTATATGTTTTCTTATACTACGTCATTCGGAGGCTATTATAATTTGCGTTTTTCAACAATTTTTACAAATTTAAATAATTTTTCATTCAACATTTTCAATTCCAAAATTGGTTTGACAGTTCATTGTCCCAGCAGCTGCGTCGACGCGTCTACCTATATTCTTCTACCATGGGCCAAGCATTAAGTAGACCTGCATAACTACTTCTAAATAATCGATATATTTTGATCGATTTTCATTTGTCATCGATATTGTGAAAACTGCCATCGCCGTCAATAAATAATCCTGAGTGACAACCGCGTCATCGCGCCTTGCTTGTTTGAAAAAATAACTGATGTACAATAAAATAAACTGATGAGTAAGTTAAGTTTAGATCCAAGAAATTCATCAAAAATTAAATAAAACAATAATTAAAGCAGACATTATGAAGTCGACGTAAGTTAAATATTTAAAACATCACATTTTATGCAAAAATAAATACTTTTTCCCATTAAAGCGCAAGGACACCGATGCGTGTAGTGCGGACTCCCCACCAACAGCGTGAAATGCGACTCCGCACCCAGACATCGAGTGAATCGAATGGAAGTGAAAATATTCCGCCACGGCCCAAGGATCCTGTTAGTGTATTTTGTAGAGTGAGACCATTGCCGTCAGAAGGAGATCTGTCTTGCATTACGGTAAAGAATTCAACGACAATCGTTTTGACACCACCAGAACAGGCTTTGGGCAATAAACATTGCGTCCTCAAGGAAACCCAATGCATATTTAAGCACGTTTTTGAAGCGAGGGCTACACAACAGGAGGTTTTCACGAAAGTGGCACAACCTTTGGTTGAAAATTTGATCCGTGGTCGCAACAGTTTATTATTCACGTATGGAGTAACTGGTAGTGGCAAAACTTTTACAATGACTGGGGACATACGACATCGTGGTATAATGCCGCGCTGTTTAGATGTTCTATTTCGCACAATATCTGACTATCAAACCAAGAAATATGTTTTCAAACCGGATCGTTTGAATGGGTTCGAAATACTGTCCGAAGCAGATGCTCTACTTGAACGGCAGCAGGAAATGAACCAGCGATTCGCCGGTGGCCGAGGACCTCTCAAACGTAAGGATTCGGATCCTGAACTGGCATCACAAGCATCGTGTGAAATGCCGCCATTACAAGGCATTGACGAAGATAATATGTATGCAGTTTTTATAACATATGTGGAAGTATACAACAATAGTGTATATGATTTATTGGAAGACGGCGGCATTCAGAAGTAAGTTACATATAGAACTGTTCCATATTAGGAACAATAATATATTTAACTTTTCTCCTAATTGTCCATTTATACAGATCTTTGCAAAGCAAAATTATTCGCGAAGATGCCAATCACAACATGTATGTGCATGGAGTAACTGAAGTCGAAATTAAATCTGTTGAGGAAGCCATTGAATATTTTCAAATTGGTCAAAAGCGTAAACGCATGGGTCACACTGTGCTCAATGCCGAATCTAGTCGCAGTCATTCAGTGTTCAATATTCGCCTGGTCCAGGCCCCAACTGATTGCCAAGGTGAAAATGTTGTCCAGGATAAACGAACCATTACCGTAAGTCAACTATCTCTTGTCGACTTGGCGGGCAGCGAACGCTCATCACGTACAAAAAATACTGGTATGCGCTTAAGGGAAGCGGGTAATATAAATAATTCACTTATGACACTACGTACCTGTTTGGAATATTTGCGAGAAAATCAATTGTCTGCCGGTGGCAATGTACCATCGAAAAAGGTTCCATATCGTGATGCAAAAATTACACATCTTTTCAAAAATTATTTTGATGGCGAAGGACAAGTGTCAATGATTGTTTGTGTAAACCCGCGGGCGGAAGATTTTGAAGAAAACACGGTAAGTTATTGTTTTGCATTAATTCGAGTTGAAATTTAATGTAAGATTTGATTATCTGTTTAGCCTTTTTTGAGCACGCATTCATTGTTTTTGCTATTATCACTTACTTTTTTTGGTTCCAAAAATAACATATTTTCTTTTCTATCGTTTGTTGCATCCGTTTTAAGGGAAAAAGAAAAGCATGCCTTTATACAGCACTTATTTAAAGCTTTCTTATGCTAACATCTTCGTCACCAATATTAAATAGTTAATTTTTTCTAGCAAGTTATAAAGTTTGCTGAAATGACACAAGAAGTTCAAATTGCAAGGGCAACGCCTATGAAAGCTGATTTAGGTTTGACTCCTGGTCGACGCAAAGCCAATAAACTTTTCAAAATAGCTGTTAACAATTTGAACGACTTGGGCTATACCGATGCTCAGAAATTGGATGTAGATGTGGGACTTGTTTATACCCTAGGACCCAATTTCCCAGAATATAATTTGGATAGTCCAGAAGCAGAAGATACCATCGAAATGCTTATGCAATATTTAGTGCAAAGGATCGAAAAGCGAAAGTTATTATGTGAAGATTTGGATGCAAGATGTAAGTACGAACTTCTTGGGACAAATATGCAATTTCATTTAATGTTTTTTAAACCTAATTCTTTCGGTAGTGGACAATTTCCGTTCCCTTTTAATGCAAAGAGAAAAGGAAAATCTTTCACTTCGCACCGAATTGGCATCATTAAAAGCAGTGTACAAACAAGAACGCGATCGTAGTTTAGCATTGGAAAACAAAATCCGTGTGCATGAAAGCTCTATAGATGTACTCAATAATAAATTGGGCAATCGCGAAAGACAGATCGATGACCTAACAAGAAAATTGAGAGACCAACAGAATCTTCTTAATAAAAAAGAGCAGGAAAAGGAACATCAAAAGAAGAAATTCGATTCGAAACTAGCTGTTGAAGTTGACAGGCGAGATAGACTGCATGAACTCAAACACGCTAAATTGCAAAATAAAATTCGTGTAAAAGATGAAAAACTGAAACTCTTATCGAATATTATAACCTCAGATGATTTGGCTTTAGCAAAACTGCCGCGTTCTAGGAGTATAGATAACCTCACGGAGGACAAGGATTCCCAGCAGGCAGCACAACAACAAGGCGTTTCGGGATCTATAAGAACAGGAACAGCTACGGCTACACCCAGAACAGATGTATATAGTGCTGCAAGAGTGCCCAGAGTAAGTTACGAGAAAAGGCTGAACGACATTTTCATTTTGTGGAGTTTCTAGAAATAAATTAAATCATTGCAAATAGTATAAAGGGTGAGATAAAAAAACTGACGCCATAATTTTCCCATTGTTTTAAATCTTGTTGAATGAAAGCAAAAAATATCGGAAATAGCATCAAATTTTAGAATAAGTTCAGATTTGTTCGAATTGGTCACCTTTGGCACGAATTATGGCCTTTGGCGCGAGCTGAGTGCGATTGTGCTGAGTCCTTTTGGAATGTCCAAAGTCTGCGGTCAAAATGTTTGCGTGCCCAAGGCTTTAATAAACTCTCCACAATATTTTCGCGTTAATATTTGGCATTTATTCTGACGCCACGGTCGATTAATACGAGCAGAGAGCGACCATCGGCTGTTATGGCGGCCCACACCATAACCATGGCCGGCGCTTGAGTTCTGGTGGCCAACCGAAGGTGCACATTTTCAGCTGACTTCTTTGGCAAGTAAGCACGATCATTTTGTTTGTTTACAAACTGGTGCGAAACACAAAAGATTTATTCACATTTAAATTCTGGAGTGCTCTAAAGATAGTCACTTGTGGTTTTCCAGCCAATTAAAAAGAAATCACACCATCACGCTTGAATTTCATCACGAATAGTTTTTTTCTGGAAAATTCTCACCAAAATGCTTTTGTACGGTTGTAAACAATATAATGAGCTATCACTGGAATAATTTTAACAGCTGTCGGACGAGTGGCTTAGAAATGACAGCAGTCTGAAGTTGGTTGTAGTCTTTTCATCTCACCCTGCGTATTTTCTATGGATTTAAACTTCAATTACTTGTTATCATTAAATCGAACATTACTAAATTATATATCTTTTCAGGGAATGGCTGCTGCTAACAGACGACATCGTAGATCTCGATCAGCTGGCGAAAAATGGATAGAACACCGTGCTCAGAATCCCGTTCCATTAGGTACTGTTTTGCAGCCGTATCTCAAGAATCGCAAATCAATTACAAAGCTAACGGACATGAAAGATTTGACAGGACACAATGCCAATAAATACATGTTGGTATCCCAAGAGGCTGATACCGATGGCGATGTTGAGACGAAACTCTTTAAGGGCAATATTGTACCCACATGTGGCGGTGGTGCTCAAGTTATATTCGATGATGTTGAGTGCTTGAAACAGAAATCACCGGTGCCATCACCCAATCGTAAGAGGCCTATCAATACTGATAATGGTGGAATTCTCAGTAATATTGGCACAACAGTTTCCGCCCTTTCAGCCTTGACCAGCTTAAATTCGGCCAATGATGTTGCATCAAGATGTAATGTAGGCATCGAAGGACACACCGTCAAACGAACTAAAGTATGAGGATGGAAGGAATATAGGAATTACATCACGCAACAGCATTGTATTTAAAATATCGGAAAACAGATATAGGAATTCAAATAAGTTTTCGTTTCTAAATTGGACTTTCAATAGAGTAGCATATATTTTTTTTATTTTATAATAATGTATTGTATTGATTTTGTTAACGATTTAATATATATGAAAAACTTTTCCCTCCCATAAAGCAGTATTGGAAGCAAAATCCAACTTATGTATATGAATTTAATGACTTGATCAGCAGCATTACTTGAATTTGTAACTTATACTCATAATAGCATTGAAGTTTAAATATGATTATATACATACTTTGCATATATTTTATTATTTCAAATAAACTTTGTTTTGAATTATAGAATAAAACGAAAAACAATGGTAAAGGTATAACCCAGGTACAACATTGTGCGTTTGAATAATACTATCAACTATCTCAATGGATAAAAAACAAAGATGGAAGTTTTTGCAATGGAGTTTTCAGAGACATATTTTTGGTGTTTGATAGACTTATTAATAGTACGACGCTATGAAAAATCTAATTCACATATCTGGTGCATTATCATAACAGAATAGTAATATTGGGCTTCGATAAAAATAAAAACAGGAAAACAGGTTATTAAACTGCGTAATGGAATTTGGACGTTGGAAAGTGTTTTTGGTCATGTCGGCCACATACTTGAATGACAACTGGTTAAAAGGGCTTACAATATCATGATATTTTTAATATCATGTTGTATTGACTTAACACACATACCAAATTAATACGAAGTTCAAAGAAATGAACTAAGGCCTCTTCTAAATTTACCCAGAAAGTTTCCATTTTAAACGACTCACAGTGGGATGAGATCAGACATTTAAATTACACCTAATAGGGTAAATGCGCCTAAGTTCGGCATGTCCCAGTAGTCGGCAGTTTTGAAATTTAATCTTAAATAACTAAGAATATAATTAACCAAATAATGAAATAATTGCAAAAAAAACGTCAACAGTGTTCTCTGCTCTCTTTCTGTAAAAAACAATGATATCCGATCATTTATTATGAGAGAATATCGGTTTTCGTCAGTGAGCGTCTTGTGAAGTGCTTGTTTGTAAAGAAAAAAATAGTGGAGGCGTCAACTAAATAATCGATTTAAGTAAATTAAATTTAATACTTTTGGAATCAGAAATATTTTATAATAGTAAAAAAGAGTCTAAAGATCATTTTATAACTTAAAAAGTAAGCAAAGGCTACAGTCGAGCGGGGCCGACCGTTGAATACCCTACAACACTATAATAAACGATACAGTTTATATAGGCGAGATACTCGAAAGAATTCCACAAGATATTGTGACAAATTATAAAAGAAAACCATCAGGGTCCGTTCTCTAATTTTCGAATAATAGCAACTTAAACTAATTTGCTCATTTCCAATTTATTGGCAGATGTTGCACGTAAATGGTCTTCCTAGATCTGGAACCAATATTTCCCAAAGACCTATAATCTCTCATAAGTGGCAAAAGATTAACATTTATTATTGGTTTTTGACTGAAACGCATCTATATGAGATACAGACATTTGACTATATCCTTCAACGAAATCAGCGTTAACGAAATAGTCAGAAGTGCGTCTTTCCTGTATTTGTGAATTCTCCAAAAAGTCACTGGAATTGACATTTTCGTATTTTGTCTACAAAAGTTGGCAAACTATTTCGCACATTGAATATTTTTGGATGGCCATCCAAAACTGCTTGGCTCTTGCAATGTCCGGTAACCCCCATTCAAATGTGCGTGAGGGTCGGGCGATAATTACGACCTGCTGACAATTTTGCAGTTTTTTGGTCCATTTCAACCCCTAAATATATGGCGATCATCTCCAAAAAAAGTAAGCTTCTATTCTGACCCTCATCTGATCCCCATGCAAAATTTCGTTAGGATCGGGCCATAAATGCGATCTGTATATGATATCCTGATATCCTAACTACTTAGTTTTGTTAGCTGTAGAAATATTACCAAATGTTTAATTCAAAATGAAAATATGACAAAATTGAAAAAATATGAGAAAATTTTACAAAATCAATATTTTCATCTTTAGAGAGATATTTTTATGCGATTTTACTTTTCTGCCAAGAGGCCATTCTGAATTAATGAGAACTGTGGAAATCAGTTCAGCCGTTCTCGACATATAAGAGATTTTTCAAGCATATCTTCTTTGATAAATGTATATATCGCACATATTTTGCTATACATATATCCGTTTTGTTGGATGTTAACATCAATGTAAAGATCAGAAGTAACTTTGTCATGGCTTTGTGATTTCGCCGGGATTTAAAATATTCGCGGTTTAATGAAAAATTTTGAATTTTTTCAACACAAAATATTTGGTCTATTTTACCCGCTAAATATTATCCGATGACCACCCAAATTGGTAGGCTTCTTCCCCGCCCTAAACTCTAGCTACATGCGAAATTCCGCGTCGATTGGTCTATAATTGCGACCTGTATAGCTACTGCAAAATCCGACATTTTTTCAGTATTTGGTCCATTTCAACTCCTAAACATTTGGCGATCATCTCCAAAAGAAATAGGGTTCTATTCTGACCCCAGACCCACCTCCATTCTAAATTTCGTGAAGATCGGGCCATAATTGCGACCTGTAGAGTGATTACAAATTAACATGGACAGACGGACAGACGGACGGACGGACATACATAGCTAGATCGACTCAGCTCGGCGAGCTAGGAAGATCCATATATACTTTCCTATGTGGGAAACCAATATTTCGAGGTGTTACATAATTTTTGGCCCAATCAAACTTATAATACCCCCAAAACATAGTGTTGTAGGGTATAAAAACATACAAATCAAGCATTTTTCTGTTATATTATTTAATGCCGACATTAGGAACAGAAAAAAAGATATTTGCCAGTAGTCGGCAGGAGGTGCCAATTACTAGAAAAATATCATTTTTGACCAATTTCACCAAAACTTGAGAAAAGTATTAAAAAATAATTCAAAAACTACCCAATAAAAAATAGTTTTGAGTCGGCAGATGCTTTTATTTAAGCTTTTTGACTAACTTTTCTAAATTAAGTAGGTTTTTGAATCAATTATTTGACGTTTAGATAGCGGTGGAATTTTTGAAAAAAAAATGTTTGCTATCTAAAAGGAAAATATCAATCCACAAATTCCAGATATAAGAAAGATATTTTTTTTAATCTTATTTTTATTTTAATTGAAAATCCATATGAAGGTAATCATACTATTCTTGATTTTCAACCTATATTTGGTTTAGAATGATAATTAAATAAAACACTATTTAAAAACGAAATTAATTTCAATTCTGGATTAAACTGTGAATAAGTAATATATCATTGTTTTATACTATTTGAAATAAAAAAAAAATATACAAAATAATATTTTTTTACTGAAATACCATATGCCGACTACTGGCAAATAGGCATGTCGAGCATTGGAAAATGGTGCCGACTACTGCCAGAAAACTACTATTTTAGTAAAATTGCAAATTTTGCCAATTTAATAAAAACAAATTCAATTGTTTCTTATTATTTCGAAAACTAAACAAAAATTGGGATCTGAACAACTTTATTTTTCTGCAATTAAAAGATTTCACTCAGAATATTGAACGATTGAAAAATCGAAAATCCTAAAAGTGCCGACTACTGGTACACTTACCCTATGTTTGGTATTAAAAATGGGACATATCGGTCAACGTTTCGATAAGGCCCCTATATAGCCTTACTTCTTGATTTTCGGTATTTTGAATATTTTGACCACATTTTTTAACCAAATCATTCGTAACTTAACATATACAGGGTGAAATGAAAAAACTGCAACCAAATTCAGACTGCTGTCATTCCTAAGCCCCTCGTCCGACAGATGTTAAAATTATTCCAGTGACATCTCCAGTGGTAAGAATTTTCCAGAAAAAAAGTTATTCGTGATGGAATTCAAGTGTGATAGTGTGATTTCGGAAATGGTTCGAAAAGAAAAGAAACGACTTGATCGAAACCCGCGTCCCAGTGGCCGAAAAATGGCTCATGGGCTGAACATATCGCAATATTCCATTCGGAAAATATTGAAAAATGAGCTCGGGGTAATACCATTGAAATTCCAAAAAGTGCAAGAACTTACACCGCAACACAAAGAAAATAGACTCAAAAGAGCTAAAGAGCTGCTTCGCTTGGCCAACAGAGGTGAACTGCCGAATTTGGTTTTCTCCGATGAGAAAACATTCGTTGTCCACCAGTTTGTAAACAAACAAAATGATCGATTTACTTGCCAAAGAGGTCAGCTGAAAATGTACACCTTCGGTTGGCCACCAGAACTCAAGCGCCGGCCATGGTGATGGTGTGGACCGCCATAACAGCCGATGGTCGCTCCCGCTCGTATTAATCGACCGTGGCCTCAGAATAAATGGCGAATATTAACGCGAAAATATTCTGGAGGGTGTATTAATAAAGCCTTGGGTACGCAAACATTCTGGCCGCAGACCCTGGATATTCCAACAGGACTCAGCACCATCGCACTCAGCACGCGCCACCCAAGAATGGTTAAAAAATGAGGTTCCTCGCTTCATTTCCACCGCACAATGGCCACCAAAATCTCCGGATACCAATCCAGTGGACTATTGTGTCTGGAGTATTTTGGAAAGCAAGGTTGGCACTACAAAAATACCAAAGTGTCGATCACCTCAAGCAAGCGCTTCGTCGGGAAGGGGCCAAAATATCGCAGAGCAACATTCGGGCAGCGTGTGATAGTTTATTGGCCGTTTGAAGGCTAAACTTATTTCTAAAATTTGATGCAATTTCCGACATTTTTTGCTTCCATTCAATAAAATTAAAAAAAAAAAGTAAAAATTATGGCGTTTGACTTTGTTACAGTTTTTTTTATCTCACCCTGCATATACAATCCCAAATGAATAAAAACGCACCGATTATTAATTTGTTTTTAATGTAATTGATATATATATTTTAATGTAGGCTTTATTTAGTATTTATATTATGTAATGTATTATTAAAATATATAGATTAGTTACTAATAAATCAGTCTATAATTAAAATATTTTGTAGTATTTATATCATTGTTGAATTCATTTTTATAAACATTCAAATTAAATGGGCAATTTTTTCTGTTTCATATGTTTATTTTTAGTGAACTAAAATTTGTGTATTCAAGTTGTATTAGTAGCAGAGAGTGAATGAATGGCTCACGACGATACATTTTCCTTCGAACGTTTAAAAAAAATTATCTGAGGACTTTAAGAGAAAAGTGGAAAAAATTAAGATGTTTAATCTCATGTTTGTCTGTACGCTTGTTGTACTCAATATAACTAAAGAAAATTGAGTATAGGCTGTATCTTTCCTCAGCTTAATAAGATTTAGTTTTGTTATATTTTATATTGGATTATGAATAAACTGAAAGCTATTTCTTTAAATGGTTCTGTTTGAATTGGTGTTGAGAACACCTTTTACTTACATATGTACGCATATATGCAGTATACTGCGCAGTTTATATATTCTGTATATATGCTAATTTGTAGAAGTTGTATTTTACTTGAAATGGAATTAAATTGTTATACTTATACTAAAATGTTTTTTTCTTTTTCTTTTTTGTAATGTTATGTGTACAGTATATATTGTTATTTTTACAGGCAATATTTTGGGCTTTTTTTAAATATTTTTTCATACCATGTAAACATGATGGACGCGTTTTTCAGGGAGTCTACACAATTTTCAAATGCAATTAAAGTGTATATTGAAGATTCCAAACTAACATTTAAACTTAGCAAATTCAAATAAAAAATCGAAGCGGATTTGAAGTTTAACCAATCTTTTAAAACTTCAATAATAATATTCTCCACCAATCAGTTTTATGTTTATTATAAGTTGAAAAACCAAAATGTCAACTCCGTCATATTACATTTGAAAATTGTGTAACAAAATAAGCTGAGAGTTTTGAGCAAAAACAAAGGGAGATTATAGAACAATAGGTACACTACAACTGATTTGAAGTTTTTGGAAAATATACGAATTGATACTTATAGTAAATAGAACTACTATTGTGTTAATTTAAACTTATATGATCGATGACGACGACGACTTCAAACAAATATTATTTGAAAAAATAACAAAAACAAATTCTTCTATAGGTTAACACGTTTTGTTTTGGACATTTGGAAGATAAGATGATTTTAAAGATTATAAAAATAGAAAACATTGAAGAAAAATAATGTAATAAAAATATCATATGCATTTCCTAAGAGAAACGGAAATGTACCAATTATTAATTAACGTAACATAGACATACAGGAAAAAAGTATATGAAAATGAATGAGAAAACTGAAAAAAAGTACCTCTTCGTTTTCTTTTCTTCATTATTTTAATAAGATTTAAATTAATTACTAATTAAAGAACATAAAGCTACACAATCGCTGCAGTTGCTTAAACATGTTGTTTTCTAACAAAAAAATTATAAAAATATCAGTTCTGTTGTAAGCAAAAACATATTATTTCCATGTGAGTTTCGGTAAACAAAAGCAATACAAGACACAAATATAAACGTAAAATGTTGGTTTTTGGAGAATTAAACTAAGAAAGGCAACAAAGTATATAACAAAAATTTAATTCAAAAGTTCTACACTCAAATTTTATACATTCTAAAGTAGATATATGAATCTGCCAACATAAAGTTCTATATTGCAAATAACAAGTAAACATAGTATATAATGTTCGCTATTGATGTTTATGCTCATGTATTTGTTTGTTGTTAGTATGGCTGCCTTTTTAGTGTTTCTTTTTTCTGGATGATATTTTGAAGCTTATAAAGCTTTTGTTTAGAGATTTGTAGATAAGCATAGTTTTGTTTTTACATTTCACTTTTAAAAAAGTTTGTTTTTGTTACAGTATCGCTACTGTAGGCATAAAACACAAATTGGCGTCTTTTCTTTAGTACTATTTCTATATCAAATTGATGCTTAATATCCTCTTCACCACAATCATTTAAAATGTTATGTGCGTAATCTACCACCATTGTCACGATCATGGTGATAAAGTCTATTGTATGCATTACGACGTTTATATCCTATGAGCATTTGACACAAGCTCCCTCCACATCAAAGTCAAGAACCATTAACTTGGTCTCTTCTGTTCCATTGCGAGAACCAACTGCACATATCAGTTTAGTGTCATTTGCTCTAAAAAAAGAAACACATTATTATGAGGTGGAATAGCAATTTTACAACAGTATAAGAAATATTACCTTATTCGCCATACAACACCTCCCGAACCCCCAGATTCAAGTGATACAAGATTTCGTATAAATTCACCAGTCTTAACATCCCATAGTTTAACAGTGCCATCATCTGAACTGGTAACGACAAAGCGTGAATTGAATTGCAGGCAAGTGACAGCTGATTGATGCTTATTTGGTCCTGAAAGTAAAAAAAACGAAAAAAATCATTTAAGATTGTGTTTTTCTTTCGTAACGTCACAACTTATGAAAATTTATTAACCATCCAAAGATTTTCAATTTATTCAAAGTATCTGGCAAATGATTTGATATTCTTACCCGATAATGTTTGTAGACATTGTCCAGTGGTAATATCCCAAACTTTAACCGTTGAATCAGCATTACCGGATACTAAAATGTTCTCTCTCAGTTCCATGCCTGACGTTAAACTTTGATGACCCATCAGGGTATGTTTACAGTTGCCCGTCTCCACGTCCCAGACACGTATGGATGTATCCAAAGATCCGCTTACCACATGAACACCATCGAACTGTATAAAATGAAAATCATTATCACATAGGTATTTGTTAAAAAATATATTTCTGTTGTCAAAAAAGAAAACCACTCACCTGCAATGAATACACACGATTTGTGTGACCTTGGAGTGTGTGTAGACATTCTGATCTCTCTGGATGCCAAATTTTAACCATATAATCGTAAGCACCGGAAACAATTAGTTTTCCATCGTATTGCACACATCGAACCGCTGCCAAATGACCGGCTAATACTCGCAAACACGTTCCTTGCTCTATGTCCCATACGCGTAGAGTTGCGTCTCGAGAACCGCTAACAACTCTGCAGAATTATTGTCGTATTAGTGAATGTTAAAAAGTTATACGTAGGTGACCACTTACTTGTTGCCGTGCAAGTGCATACAGCGTACTGTCGATGTATGTCCCAAAAGTGTGTGCACACATTGACCGGTTTCCATATCCCACACCCTAAGAGTGCGGTCCGTACTACCTGAGATTATGATATTGCCTGACATTTGTGACGACCACACACCGCCAGTATGTCCCTCCAAAGTACGCAAACACTATAAATGCAAAACAATGGCATTGAAAAAGATAATTAATTTTTCGGTTTCGAATGTGATGTACTTACCCTGCCAGTAACAGCTGACCACACTTTCAGTGTATTGTCATCTGATCCCGAAACAATACGATTACCGGAAAACTGAAGACATGTTATCACGTGTTCGTCATGGCCCTTAAGCACCTTTGGCTGTCTAATAGGTCTCGAACGCCAATTCATTTCTATTATATGTTGGCGCATATAGGCAGCTTTCCACGGCGATGCAATGGGTGGCATATTTCCAGCTCGACCCCGTTTGGGACGATCGGTGCGAGGTTCTGTTAGAATTTGACTTTGTCGGCATTTTTCTTTCCACAGTAAATTGTCGTCACATAAGAAACGCCAACTGCGACAAGTTTGTGCAGCCCTAAGTAGATCCTGAGGATCCAAATAGGACAGAACTTGCAAAGCCAATTCCCGAGGTAGCAGTGAAATAAAGTCCCGCTGGAACTGCGGTTCGATAACCTTCATTATATGGCGAACTTGTGTGGGTTCGCAGTGTTCAATGAGTCGATCCACTGCCAACAGACGTTCTGCATGAGACCATCTTTGGAATTGTTGAAGCCATTGTGGCAATTCGGGCGGTGGGTTATCTCGTGTTGGTATTAAAGACCGGGGCGTGCGTCTTCCCATAGGAGAACCAGTCGAGGGTAAAGCCGAAGAGGGTGTCGAAGCAAGAACTATAGTACATGTGGCATTGCTGTTCGACTGCGAGGATCGGGGAGTGGATGCAAAATCATAGGCAATGCGTTTACGACTATTACTTTCTGTCGCAGAAACAACATTTCCACTGCTTGTTATCGCTGTTGAATTGTAATCGTGATCCATAAGACGACTGTCATGGTATTTGCGCTTACGATTGACATTACACTCAGGGGATGTGACGGTGGCATCTTCGGATATGGATAAGTTTTGCATTATATTGTACGATAAATCACCTCCATTATCCTTATTATTACTGGCATAAACTTGCGATGTCTCCAATTCGTCTACTCCATCATTCAAGTCACTCATGCTACCGCCATGGCTACTGCCATCACCTAGCGAGCTGTGATGACATGTACATATTTCTTCAATATCGGAATTGTTCTCCTCGCTATCGTTCCAAGCTGAATTTTGATGATTGAATGAGAAGTTGCTATCTACATGGTGGTGGTCGTTCAGCATACGCAAGCCGTTCATTATGTTATGTGAGGGTTCAGCACGGCGGCCACTACTGTTGCGACTGGAACTAGGGCCGGCATTGTTACTTACTCCAGCGGCTCCACCCAGGCATATATCGTTCGTCACTACGGATGATGAGTTATCACTGTTGCTGCGGTTTCGCGATAAATATCTTTCGTTTGTTTGAGCGCTGGCATTGACCTGTCTGTGACTTCTAGGTGGCGGGGCGTATTGACATCTGGCCGACGATGTTGAGGGTTGGACATCGTCGTCTTGTTGATCATTTGCAGATGAGTTACTATTATGATTAGAATTGCTTATCAGAGGCTGAATAGCGCTGGTACGACTACAGCCATTTTCAAAAACGCGAACGACAACAGATGAAGAAGACGAGGTGGAGGATGAGAATGAGGAAGAGGCTTTTGTTGCTGACGACGTTGATGGCCCGGAGGAATCCTCCTGTGACTTATTCTTATCTTGACGTAAATATTGTGTTTGTTTGCTAGTTACTGCTGAACTGGTTGATGAGGGTCTAGATATGAGACTATCATTTGAATTAGAATTTGAATAGATTTCCGAGGAACCCATTGCTGCTGTGCCTGGTTCAACTATGACCGATTTGAGTTTCGATGCTGAGGTGCTATTGGTAGATGTGGATGATGACGACGATATTGCTGATGCGGAGGACGATGAGGATGGACATATGTTTTTGTTTTGCTTTTGTTCTGTAATGCTACTATTATGTTGTAATGTCTTTACATTATCGGGTTGCTGTTGTTGTTGAGTATGATGACTTAGTGTGTTGCTCAGATTCATTTTGGCAGTTGATTTGGTCAAACGTACAATTGACTTTCGACTACTTGTTGGTGTTGCGGACAAATCTTTGTAGGTACATTTGCTATCAGAAGAAAAACCTCTAGAATTACTACTCGTGGCTTGTTGTGCATCCTCATCGCCGCCGCCAGAGGCAACATTTTTGTGCGACGGTAGTTTGCCATTCATCATTAATCGCGACTTTACCATACCCAGTACATCATCTTTACTAAATGAGCTTGTTTTTATAATAATGCCTCCGGTTAAACGTTGCTCATGCTCAAAATCTCGACGTTCTATTAAATCCATTGACTCTATATCTGACAAAGAAGACATGGCCATAGATGATGGAGCAGCACTTAAAACGCGGGACGATGATATTGAGCTACTAGATGGTAGATCCTGAGAAATTTTGTAATTTGTATTCTGATTTAAATTCATATTTTTCAAGCGGGATGACATTCTTTCGTTATCTGAACTTCCAAATGATTCCCTTAAATCATATGTGAGTTCTTTGGGTCGGTGATGTTGCAGTGCTTTATTAATTGTGGTTGACGAGGACGAGGGTGTTTCCTCTCCGACATCACCAACATCTTTTGAGAACTCGTCACTGAGCCGTTTCGGTACAACATTGCTGTCATTTGCAAACTCATTGGCGCCTTTAGATGTTGTGGACATTTGGGTATGATGGTGATGCAGAGAATGGTGTTGCTGTTCTTCCACAACGGGGGTTTCCAGAAAAATTATTCCTCCATTGGTACTCATAATAACACCACTATTTTTGGCAGTAGAAGAAGAATTGCATCCTGAAGTCGTGTTTGTTTGGCAATTTCCGTTAGAAGACTGATTGGTTACATTCATGTTTTCTTCTCCATCCTCATCTTCTTCATCATCATCATCATCGTCGTCGTCGTCGCCTTCATCATCCTCCACAACAACTCCATCTGTGTTATTAACAATGATTCGACTCCTTGTTAGTTCTTCATCAATATCATCGTCGTCGTTATCATCATCATCGTCATCGTTAATTACAAATACTTCGGAAGAGTTATAGAATGCATTACTACTTGCTGTCGATGAACCACTTGAGGAGTCCGATGAAACTTTTATGATTTGTATGGCATCTGTAGATGAGCTGTTGTCATCATTTACGGCAGCTACATGTTCCGACGTTACTTCGCCGTCATCACCATGTGACGATGATGGCGGTAACAAATTTGATGAACTTATTTCGTAAGCTTCTAAGACCCCGGATGTTGTGGTTTCATCGTCAAGAACAACCTCGGCATAAGCATGCTGTGAATTTGTTTCGAATTCTTCCTCCTGTAGTAGCGACATGGAGCCACGGCTTGTTGCTGGCTTATACGAATCTACAGCCTTGTCGTTGTAGTTTGAATCCAGAGGAATATTGGAATGGCAGTATATTCTTTTCAAAGTTGTTGTTGTTTTTGTTACCAATTTTACGGGTGCTGACGATGATTTTGTAGCGTTTGTATCTGTAGAGGTTTTGGTTAAATTTAAGGCAACACTTTCAAATTCTTCGACACATTTTTCTTCCATAATATACCTTAACTGTTAAGGTCTGTTCAAAATAAGTTTTTTTTTGATGGAGCGCGTTTACCGTAATGCCCAAATGACTGAAAAAGATATAAAAAAATACAAAGTCGATATTAAATTGGGTTTAGAATGAAGGACGGCATGCAAATAAATATTGATAACAAGATTGTGAATTGTGTATAGGATGAGATGAAAAAACTGCAACCAACTTCAGACTGCTGTCATTTCCAAGCCACTCCTCCGACAGCTGTTAAAATTATTCCAGGGTTTATTCTTTACAAGAGTACAAAAGCATTTAGGTGAGAATTTCCCAGAAAAAAAGTTATTCGTGATGGAATTCAAGTGTGATTTCGGAAATGGTTCGAAAAGAAAAGAAACGACTTGATCGAAACCCGCGTCCCAGTGGCCGAAAAATGGCTCATGGGCTGAACATATCGCAATATTCCATTCGGCAAATATTGAAAAATGAGCTCGGGGTAAAGCCATTAACATTCCAAAAAGTGCAAGAGCTTACACCGGCATTCGGCATTAATAAATGCCGAATATTATTGCGGAAATATTCTGGAGGGAGGGTATTAAAGCCTTGGGACATTCCAACAAGACTCAGCACCATCGCACTTAGCACGCGCCACCCAAGAATGGTTAGAAAATGAGGTTCCTCGCTTCATTTCCAGCGCACAATGACCACCAAAATCCGTACCAATCCGTAGGATTATTGTGTCTGAAGTATTTTGGAAAGCAAGTTTGGCACCAAAAAATACAAAAGTGTTGATCACCTCAAACAATCGCTTCGCCGGGAATGGGCCAAAATACCGCAGAGCAGCATTCGGGCAGCGTATGACGTTTGAAGGCCATAATTCGTGCCAAAGGTGACCAATTCGAACAAATCTCAACTTATTTTATTTTTGCTTTCATTGAATAAAATTAAAAAAAAAATGTAAAAATTATGGCGTTTGACTTTGTTGCAGGTATACTTATATATAGGTATACTTCAGGGATACCATTGAACAAACATGTGCTTTAATAAGTTTTGCCACGAGGTTCCTCATCTTTTTTTCTTTTATATTACTCATAGGATAGGACGTGGTTAAAAAAATGCTTTTATATGAATAGTCATTGCAAATTTCTCCAAAAAAAATTTGTTTTTGAGATAAGTACGAATAACCGGATAGTCTGAAGAATTTCACATAGACTCTGGGTCATGAAACCTTTTTTTTTTTTGATTCCCTTGTCAATGTTCAATATTAAAAATCATCGACTTGAAGGACATGTTTATCAGTTGCACCTGCGTTTAAGAAGTCTAAATAGATTTCCATGCACTTAAAATTACATTTATAGCAGCATTTTTTTCTTAGCAACAACGTTGTAGCGGCATACATATGCACATTGAGCTGCTGGTGAAAACGAACACTCAATAATTACAACAAATTAATCAAGCGGCGACATTTGGAGGGCTCACTGCTATACCGAACCAAGTCATGAAAAATAAAAAATGCCGAAATTAGTGCCAATGTCCCCGTATATGGAAACTCTGTTTACCCTGTAAGGCACAATGTCAAAAAGTCTTTCGTTCCAAAGATGACGGTAAAAAACCTAAGTCAACGACTGTCATTTTCGACTTTTTTCAAAGCAAAAATGAACCAAGTCAGTGTGTTTCACTTTGAATCAGTACTATTAGTGAGCACGTGTTTATTGTCGTTCAGTTTTCAGCAATATTAAAAAAAATCAGTGTTTTCTATAAATGGATAGTAATAATAGCAGTGCTTGTGATTTTTCCAGTAATGAAGATGAGGAATATTTGCCAGCCCCAAAAATGATGAAGACGGAAATGACGAATTTTTTATGTGTAAATATTTGTTGAAACCATGGTAAAATTAGGAAGGTAAAGACATTTCAAATAAGCATATCCAACTCTAAATTCTGTGTAATTTACTCTGTCAAATTTCCCTGCCTAGAAAGCAGATTCCCATCTCTGATTTATATGTACAATGGATTTATAAATATACATTTTGAGAATGAAATGTTGTCAAATGCATAACTTTGAAAAAAAGGTAAAAAACCAGTAAGTTCGTCCGGGCCGAACTTTGAATACCCTCCACCATTTGGTACAAATTTGGCAATTTTCAAAAAATTAAAATCCATTAAAAATTCTGTTAAAATCTTAAAAATACCGAATGTAGCCATATATTAGGGGCTATACGAAGACGTGCACCTGCACAGACAATTTGCAGCCATAGGCAGTAGTATTCATTACGAACTTCAAATACTAAATTTGAAATAGTTCCGGCAATAGTACCGCATATCGGGGGGTACCGTTATATGGGGGCTATACGAAGACGTGGAACTACATGCCCCATTTTCAATACCAAAAGTCCAACAGACATAATTCACATTTGAGTAAAATTTTATCAGTCTACTTCATTTCGTTCGGATGCTAGAGTGATATCTTTAGTATATTTTGAGGAGTTACAAACGGAACTACAAATGTAATATACCCTGCATACTATGGTGTAACCATATAATAGTGTGACTTTACCCTCTTATTTCTACCACAGTTGAAACCTTTAATTTTCCTTTGTATTTGTTAACATTAATTTATTTAAAAAAAAAAAAATTTATTTTACACAATAATTGTCAATTACAATAGAAGCACCCGCACCCGCAGCTGCCAGCTGCCAAACCAAGACTTAAAATAAAACTCCGAAACTAGTGGGAAATTAATCGCTAAAGTTAACTATGTTTAGTCATATAACGAATACTTTATTTTATTTTTTTGACTTGGTTCGCTTTAGCTATGAAACCTTGACATTTTATTCAGAGTAATGATGAACCAAAGTAGATTTTTTTATTTTTGAATATTTTTTTAGTTACATATTTAAATTATTTTTATTTTAAATTAATATCATTAGTTAATTTTGAATATAGACTTTTAGATTTTCTTTTGGTAGACTAAAATATTCCTTCTAGAAATTAATGGGAGTGCATTTACTTTACCTCTAAATATCTTCGAATTATGTTTTTATGACTTAGTTCGGTATAGCTGTGAGCCCTTCATTTAATTGAAATGACGATGGTGTCGACATCCACCGCGAATCATTCATTCATTTTTTTTTGGTGCACTATAATCAACTCATAATTACTAAGGAAGGGTAGTTAAAACGTATATCCTCAGAATTTAAAGGCGAAAATATAAAAACATACCAAGCGTTTTGTACTATGAACGAACGACACATAACCGACGAAACGAACGATCTTCATCAAACAACGCCAGCCTACCAGCACAAATTCACAACAGAAACTGCCAACATTCCGCAATGAAATGAAAAAAATGGCAAAATTCCCATAGTGGTGGAGACTATACACAATACAAAAGACAATAAACATACATACAAATATAGTATATATCAACAATGAAAGCCGGACAGACGGACGGACAATGCTGCACAGAGGCATAGCCAGCCATAACGACGAATCGTATAAATGGAAGATGATAATAATTATGATGCTATTACAAAAACAACAGCGGCAGCATCAACTGCAGAAAAGCATCCACTGCCTCAGAAAAAAGAGCGCAGCAGCCAGAAGATGACAAACACACACACACGCACACAACAGTTGTATTCACCTCCATATTTTCTTTTTGCTTTGTTTCTGCTTCTCAATATAAACAACAAATACAATAATGGTCATAGTACCCAGCTAAGATCACAACTGTCGACTTCGAAAAAGAAGACTGCGTCGACGACGACGGCAGTTACTATTCTCACGTTGAGCAGAAAAAGAGGTAGTAAAATAAGAAGATACCCAAGAAAGCAACAACAACAACAACGGCCAGCAAGACAAAACGATGGGAAAATACTCACACCACAACAAAAACTCATTCACATACATACATACATTCACACATAACATAATTCGTGAAGGAGAAGAATACAAGGGAATGCATGTAAAATGACAAACATTTGTTAGTTCCTTGCTGCAGCAGAGTAATTCTGAAAGAAACCCTCCAGTGCTGCACTGTAGGGCCACGATCAGTACAGCATTATGGTTTGGGGTTTTTGGAAAAACCATGACTTTGACATTCCTTTTGTAACTCATCGAAATATTAGCCTTTATATGTCCATATAAAGCCATATGCGCATACATGCCTGGCGGTCCGTCCATCGGGAAAGGCCTATATGACTAAGATTTCGATCATATGACTAATATTCGTGGGATTGAAAGTTTTACGGTTTTAGGCCCTAGGTCTCTTTGGACCAAATCCGTTTCACGACAATTGGGTGCGAGAATGGACAAGATCTGACTACTCCTTCTAGTACCTCCCCCACAAAGGGTCCAAATTTGGAATATCTAAAACGCTCATAAAATGGGAAATATAATGCAGATTATCTTTAAATTTCACACATACCAATATTTTTTACATACAAACCAATAAACATTACAAAATCAGGTGTAATAGGTAATAGAGTATAGCGGACAACTCCTTCTGGTACTTCCCCCGCAAATGGTCAAAATTTTGAATAACCAAAACGATCATAAAATGCGAAACTTCAAACCTCGCACATCGCAAAACAAGATCTGATGTGAAGATGGGATATATCGGACCACTCCTTTGAATACCTTCCCCACAAAGGGTCATAATCTGATGAATATGGAATATCACTCATAAAATGCGAAATATGCATTAGATTTTGTTTAAATCCTTGAAATGAACATTGTGCTACGATTAAGACGACATATTCCAACATGTAATGATATGGTACCTCTAAATTTAACTGTGAAAGTGTATTTCCGCACTAGGTTTCATTATCTGGAGCATACTACTTATGTTCCTGTTTTAAATTTTCAAAAAGGCCTTAAATTGAGGCCATCTGCGCGAATGTTATCCTGCTGGGCCATTATATCTACATTGAAGAACAGTTCAATCGCTCCTTCGTCTTACCAAAACAAAGAAATCTCTTAAGTGCAAAAACGATATAACACAGCTACACAAACATACCTGCGACGAGCAACAACAAAAATAAACAAGTGAGGCAACAAATACTGCAGCGCCTGGGACTTAAAAAAAGGTAAACCAATAACAAGAAAGGAATGTTGTTGTTCCAAAGGCCAACGATTTTGCTCGAATAAAGAACAACATCACCACCATGGCGGCGGCAGAATTGTCGGCAGCAAGTATTTTCCCAAAAATCACCTTGCAAAATATTTTTAAGTCAACACAACAATACCTCACACCGACGGACCGCGCTATGTCGATGGATGCAAAGAGCAGGTCGCATGAATGCTGGCTGTTATAAATGGACTATCGAAGTGTATTTTATATGTGTGACTATGACTAATACAAATGTTGTTGTTATTAATATTACCCCCGCAGTAGTTTTGCCAAAGCTAAATCTTTTTGCGTGAGAATCGCATAACAAACGGATTCATAATCCGTTTTTAATATCCCAAACGAAGGCATTGAATTTGGGTTCAAGGAAAAAATTACAATTAGTTAAAAGAATTTTCTTAGCTGATGTTGAGCCAGGAATTCATATAAAGTTTTAGTTAGTGATTAAGCTTTAGTAAACACCTACAATATTCCCTAAACATTGACAGGAGTGACACTTAGCTGTATGCCTGTTCGCTATTGAATAGCCTCCAACATATTGCAAATTACAACTCAATACACCATTCTATTGTTACATCTGTTTCCAGTTTCTTTTGAATTGAATGGAAAATACAATTCTTGGGAAAGCCACACACCACATACACACACACACACGAATGTTGTATATAATGTCATTTTGCAAAAATGAAGATTCAATTGAAATCAGCTGTGCAAAGCATAACAAATTTGCAAAACGATTATTCTCCACAAAACATGCCTTTTACATAATGCACACAGAAAATTACAGAAACTGAATCACACACACACGAGCGCTCTACAAGATAACGTCACAGTGTATGTGTGTGTTTGTGAGGGATGTGAATGAAAAAATTCCCATGATATAAGTAAGTATTGTTGCCCTCTAGAAGATCTGACTAACTAAATAGCAAGGTATCCCGTAAAATATACATACGTATCGAAGGAAACGGCACGTTAAATATTGATGTTATTTGATATTTAGGATTTCGATTGTTGCTTCACAGCGCCATATCAATAAAATAGAGTATAGTGAAATAAAAAGGTAGTACATATATATTATCTTCCACTTAATTTAATCAATAACAAGTTAAAAAGGTATCAGTCGGTTTTGCCTCCAGCCTTGAGTTATGTTTATTCAAAGTGTTGACCGTTTATAGGGGAGTTTCGGAAGAAGTTGGCCAATATTGACCAATTCGTATCTGACCTAAGTCGGATAAAAATATTACAACGTGCCAGATTTTGACTATATCGACTACTTCCTATACTTTATATGAAACATGTGCAAATTTACCAGAAGAAATGATCCGATCTCTATCATCTTTATAACAGATATTGTGTTGCTGGAAATATTGAGATGTACCAAGTCTGAATGGAATCGGATGTTAATTTCGCGTTTTATGAGCTTCGTGGTTACTCGAATTGTTGACCCTTTATAGGGGAGATACCGGAAGAAGTGGACCGATATATCCCCATCTTCACACCAGACCGTGAGTTAATTAAATATGGTAATGTGTGTAGTATGAAGAGAACCGGATGCTTATTTCGGATTTTATCGACTAGGCACGTTTTGACTGTATCAAATGATATATACCCTATACCCTCTGTAGCCATATATCTGAGGGTATAAAAAGTGGGTTCTGAAAAATTGCAAAGTTCCCCTTATTTCTTTATTATTATAAAATAGAATTAATACTGAACTTAGAAATTATAGCCTTCATAATCTAAAATGAATATATATGTAATGCTTGAATATATTGTATTAATTATTTACAAGCAGCCAAATCTTATTGCTTAAGGCATTATGCAAATGAACCTTAAGTTCATTGACGTGCTTGAGAGCATTAAGCCGTTTTGTATTTTCACATGCTGTTATTGAACTTGTTCCCTTTGATAATCGACCCATTTGGCACAAATGACTTAAGTGATGAGTATGTAATGTGAAACTTTTAAGGGTTCAAGTAAATAAATTGGACAGGTTGATGAGAAAATAAAAAGAGGTTGTGAAAATAAGCCAGTCATTTGTTTGAGTTGAGTAGTAAAAAATTATTACCTACTGTCTTTCATTGTTCACTTAGGTACATGTTAGTAACTATTATTAAGGGAAATTTTAGAAAAACCTATAAATGAATATAATCGAATATAATGTTTGTTCTTTAAATACCGAATTAAGTGGAGTTCGATAAATTCAAATCGAACTATGAATGCAATTTATTTCGTTCCACAAATTTTTCGTAACAGAATAGATGATGATGGCACGGTTTCTGTGGCATAACATTTCTACGACCGGGGTACGTTTTATGACGTAGAACTATACCATATCAACTGTACCTTACTGCATATAAAAAGCCAAAATTAGGTGAAATTTTTGCCAAACAAAAAACTTAACTAAATATAAATTCTTGTAACTTTTTACAATAAGTCTTGACGTACATAATACATCAATAGTTTTTGCTGAGAGATAGTAAGGGAACGGCTCTGAGAAATAGTAAGGGAACGGCTCTTCCAGTAAAGAACTTTTTCGACAATGTGCAAAAGGTTTTTATACATTCCGATATCATACTACAGGGCGAGATGAAAAAACTGCAACCAACTTCAGACTGCTGTGATTTCTAAGCCACAGTGACAGCTCATTATATTGTTTACAAGCGTACAAAAGCATTTTGATGAGAATTTTCCGGAAAAAAGTTATTCATGATGGAATTCATGCGTGATAGTGTGATTTCTTTATATTTGGCAGGAAAACCACAAGTGGCTATCGTTAGAGCACTCCAGCATTTAAATTAAATAAATCTTTTGTGTCTCGTACCATCGCTCGTTACCGTGATACTGGTAGCATAGTCCGACGTCAAGGAAGTGGACGGAAGAAAACAGCAACATCAGCAGAAATGGTACGAAAAGTAAAGAAGCGCATTGATCGAAACCCGCGTCGCAGTGGCCAAAAAATATCTCGTGAGCTGAACATATCGCAATATTCTATTCGGCAAATATTTAAAAATGAGCTCGGGGTAAAGCCATTGAAATTACAAAAGGTGCAAGAACTTACACCGCAACAGAAATAGACATAAAATAGATTCAAAAGAGCTAAAGAGTTGATTCGCTTGGCCGAAAGTAGTGAACTGCCGAATTTGGTTTTCTCCGATGAGAAAACATTCGTTGTCCGGCAGTTTGTAAACAAACAAAATGATCGTGTTTACTTGCCAAAGAGGTCAGCTAAAAATGTGCACCTTCGGTTGGCCACCAGAACTCAAGCGCCGGCCAAGGTGATGGTGTGGGCCGCCATAACAGCCGATGGTCGCTCTCCGCTCGTATTAATTGTCCGTGGCATCAGAATAAATTTCGAATATTATTGCGAAAATATTCTGGAGGGTGTATTAAAGCCTTGGGCACGCAAACATTTTGGCAGCAGACCTTGGGCATTCCAACAGCACTCAGCACACGCCACCCATGAATGGTTACAAAATGAGGTTCCTCGCTTCATTTCCAGCGCACAATGGTCACCAAAATCTCCGGATAGCAAGGTCGGCACTAAAAAAATACTAAAGTGTCGATCTTCTCAAGCAAGCTCTTCGCCGGGAATCAGCGCGGTATTCTAAGTCTATTTACTTCTATCTTCCGAACGAATTGTGATAGAAGGCTACAATTCTGCACACATGTATATTTTGCCAGTAGGCAGGTTAAATTCGTATATGGGCCATGTAGATCTATAGAGCCCTTATATAATGGTACCTCCCAATATTCGGTATTTTGATGATTTTAGCCATATTTTTACGAAATTATTGCAAATTTCGTAATGGGTACAACAGCTATTCCACGTGTTCGTATAGCGCCCATATAACGATACCTCCCGATATTAGGTATTTTGATGATTTTAGCGACAATAATAACCGGAATTGTTTCGAATTTCGTAATGTATGTACAATGTATGACAAAAGTCTCTATGCAAGTCTACGTCTTCGTATAGCCCCCATATAATGGTACCTTCCAATCTTAGGTATTTTTGAGACATTTTTACCCGAATTATTTCATATTTCGTAATGATTCTCCACCTATGGCTTATGAAGGAGAATTTCTTCGTATAGCCTCCATATAAGGGGTTTCCTTTGAGAGGTATTTTTCTACGGATTTTTTTTTTTTTTTTGAAAATTTTCAAATTCCTTCAAAATGGTGGAGGGTATTAGAACTTGCGAAGTACTTCCAGTACTGTGGCTCCATATTGTCCACAGCCATCAATTCGGAAGTCTATGTCCATTTCACAGTTAGTGTAAACAAACTTATTGGAGTAAACCTTCACTTCCTATATCAAACTAAAATGGGAGAAATACTTCTTCCATTTATGTATGACAAATTAAATGTAGATCCGAAAGGAAAGAAATTTGAAGTTTTTAATTATTTTATTAAAAAGATACACACAAGAAATGTGATTTTTTTCTTCCATTTTCACTTTGGCATTGTCAGTTGTAGGCTCAAGAATTATTTATTTTCTGTGGACAACACGAGTTACAAAGGTTTGTTAGCACTTTAAATACCTTGTAAATGTTTAGGATCTATTTGATGGCTGGATTTTCCAAATATGAGAAACCGCCCTGCGATTATTCAATATTTTATATGGAAACTCTAGATATGACCCATAATTGTGGTTTTGTTTGTTGCAAATTATCTAACATGTACATATTTCTCACTGGGAACATAATTTCGATTGACCACAATAAACATCTAGAAGACATACTATTATCAGCTCTGCAATAATATAAATATACAAATTGTGCGTTGTGACAAAAGAACAAAACAAAATGTACATACCAACCAACACTGATATGATTTCTTGATACGAACCACAATTATAATGTCCAAGATCTACACTTAGCAATGTGACATAAAAAGTGACCACATTATAAAGATTGTCTGATGACAATTCCATCATCTCATAACCTTAGAAAATTGTTCATCGCAACCCAAAACAACATCCGACGACACCTGCAAATGCAACACTGCGCGTCTAAGTAAACATGGGCACTACGCAACGCGACATATTCAAGAGGGGATAGCACAGCTCACACACACACATACAATAAAAACACACATATGACAAACGTCACGACACCCAGAAATATTTTCTTTTTACAATACTTCGTTTTACAAATTATTCCACATTTCCCGTTGCGATATTTATTTACTACAAATTCATCGACATTTTTTTGATTTTCTTTGCATGCTTTACTGGCAATTTTACTTGCTGATATCAAAAATGTTCTTGAATTATGAAATTTTTTCTTTTTCGTGTTGTGAAGGAAACACACTGCAATTTTTCGTTTAAGAAAGCCAACCACTCTTTCTTACCTCAGACTAATTAAGATGTCGTGTGGTTTCTAATTTCTTGGCCAATATTTGTTTAGGGGAAAACTCTTAAAGTTTTCCTCGACGTCTGCTGTATTGTTTGGACAGTTGAGGATTGAATTTATAATTTTTTGATGATTTATAGCAAATTTATAATTACTTTTAATAAACTTAACGACCAGCAGCAAAAAATTGCAGCTTATTAATTCTTCGACCCAATAACAAAGCCAATGGTTATGATAATTAGACGGCGACAATATGTGTTCACTAATTGTGAAATGTGCAACTGTGCCCTAAACTTACTGCTGAACGTAACGTAAAGTAATATTAAAACACAACACTGCAAAACAAAGATGTAAGATTATGTTTACATTGAAGCCATACATCCTAAAACAATGTTTAAGGTGCAAGTACATAAAAAGCTTGAAGTCATGGCTAGGCATATTAATGTCAAAAATACAATGGAAAACGACGGCAGGATTTGAATGCTCAACTTAGGCAAATAGGAAAATGTCAAATAGACTTTTAAAAAATTGTATTCAAGAGGTTGATTAGTTCTAAAGATGCAAGTACATAACAAGCTTGAAGTCATGGCTAGGCATATTAATGTCAAATTATAATGGAAATGGAATTAGTGCGGCTCTGTAATCCCTTTATGAAATGTCACAAAATATGCCTAGCCATGACTTCAAGCTTCTTATGTATTTAGACCCTAACTACTGCAATTGTTGCATGGGCACTATAAAATCAAAATGGTTTTGATTTTGGAAACTATTCCGGTCTAATCCAATGAATCCAGCTTGGTAAAATATAAAGGTAAGGTAGAGCTCATGGTAGAAGAATATAGGTAGATGCATCAAAGCTTGGGAACATTGATATGTCAAAATTTTCTAATGTTTGTTTCAAAAATAAGTGGAGTTGTACATGTTTTCTCCTATGACGTCAATCGGAGGTTGTAAAGATATACATTTTTTTAAAATTTTTACAAATATGAATAAATTGTCATTAAAAATTGTCAACTATAAAATTGGTTTGACCACCAGGATTCTTCTAGCATGGTAGCATGCTATTGCACCATGGTAAAAGAATATAGGTGGAGTCATCGACACAGTTGCTGGGACAATGAACTGTCAAACCAATTTTGGAATTGAAAATGTTGACTGAAAAATTATTTGGTGAAAAACGCGAATTATAATCTCCGATTGACGTCGTATAAAAAACATATAAAAATCTACTTATATTTGGAAAAATATATTTAATATAATTATGCACTGCAACGCGGGTTTCGATCATGTTGCTTCTTCACTTTTCGAACCATTTCTGCTGATGTTGCTGTTTTCTTCCGTCCACTTCCTTGACGTCGAGCTACGCTACCAGTATCACTGCAACCAACTTCACTAGTCTTAAGTTGGTTGCAGTTTTTTCATCTCACCCTGTATACCATTGACAATAAAGGGAGAAAAAATAAATAAGTAAAAAAACCTTAAGTTCTGCCGGGCCGAAGTTTTAATACACTCCACTTTAGGGTAAAAGAAACATTAGAACCCATTATGACCCAAAAATACCAATTTTTTAGACATATTCATGGGAAAATGTGCCAAAGATTATCAAAATACTGAATATCGGGAAATACCGCTAAATGGGGCTATACAAAAACGTGGACCTATACATACATAGAACCCATTAGGACCCACAAATACCAATTTGTAGACAAATCCGCGAAGAAATGTGGCGAAAATCATCAAAATACCGAATATCGGGTGGTACTGTGATATGGGGGCTATACCAAATCGTGGACCTATTCACGCAATTTTTCGCCACCGGAGCTAGAACCCACTATGACCAACAAATACCAATTCTTAGACAAATCTGTGAAAAAATGTGGCAAATATCTTCAGAATACCAAATATCGGGAAGTAAGGTTATATGGAGGCTATACCAAATCGTGGACCTATACACGCAATGTTTCGCCACCGGAGCTAGAACCCACTATGACCAACAAATACCGATTCTTAGACAAATCTGTGAAAAAATGTGGCAAATATCATCAGAATACCGAATATCGGGAAGTACCGTTATATGGAGGCTATACCAAATCGTGGACCTATACGTACAATGTTTCGCCATCGGAGCTAGAACTCATTATGACCAAAAAATACCCATTTTTACACAGAATCGTGATAAAATGTGGCAAAAATCATCCAAATACCGAATATCGGGAGGTACCGTCGATCGATATATCTCATTTACAATACCAACCATCCTCGATACAATACAAATTGTTCTACTAAATTTTGACGCTCTACGTCAAATAATGTGGGTTGTATCGTGATTCCAACAGACAGACAGACGGACATCCTTAAATCGATTTAAAATTTTATGCTGATTTGTAATCTTTAACCTTTCCAAGGTTGAAGGTATAAAAAATTGTAATCGTACGAGAGCATGAGATTACCTTGGTAATTGCACCATGGTAGAACCCATTCCGTCTTATAATACCTTAAGGTCGGCCAGTTAGCCAGGTCATCGCCTGTACATGAACATATGCTCATAAAGTGGTTGCCGCCGTTGAAAATATCTCGGCTTTGGGCAAATTAGTTGAGTTAGTTTTTGTTTGTTGTTGATTAGTTAATTTTAGGAGACGGTATATGTAGGAAGTGTATATATATTTATATTATTAATATACGTACATAGATGAGTATACTTAATAGCTAATAAATCTAATAAACAAAACAAGGCACCTGTTAATACGGTGCTGCTGCGACTAAAGAACTCGAGAAAAAAGTAAAATTTTATTTCTTATATATTATCAAATCAATTGTATTAGGTAAGTAATTTTTAATAAAATGCATTGTTGTTGTTATTTATTCGATGACACAAAGTTAAATAAAATCAGTTAAATTAAAATAAATCATATGAATAACTTTGATATGTTAGCAAATATAGTTTTTTTTTACTGAATTAATAGGTAACCATGGAGTCCTTTGATGATGTTCAGGAAGCCGTTGTAAAATATCTGGATAGAGGAATTGTTTTAGTTATTGCCGATTTGTTGAGTTTAATAACTGTATCGTCATGTCTGTTTATAAAAGTCCCACAAATAAATACCATACGTGAAAATAAATCTTCGAAAGGTATGTAGAACTTTTATTCAGCTAAACCGCGAAGCCATCTTTTCTGATAATCATACTTTCTAAAATGTTAGCTTATTAAGATGTAAGAAAAACAGACTATTGTTGCATATTTCTGGGCAGAGATTTCTTAGCTCGTAAATATGAGTATTTGTTGATAAATACGTTTAAATTTTCTTGGACAATTTTTCTTTAGTAAAATCATTTGAAAATATGTTACCTATATTCAATCAAAAATAAAATAAGCCATTTCAATTCTAGATAATATTTTATATAAATTATTACTGGAAAGTCTGTCTCAATGCATTCATATTAATGATTGCTGGTTCTCTAATATTTAAATAAACTTTATTTGATTGGAATCATTATTTTATAGTCAGGCCAATAAGCTTTCATGAAAATTAAGTTGAAAAATACATAACTCATATTTTGTTACCAATAATACATCCTTTTTTCTATAGGCATAAGTATTCTTGGCCTATGTCTCGAACTTTTCAGCTACACAGTTATGATGTCCTACAACTATACAAATCGTTATGAATTTTTATCCTACATGGAATATCCAATTTTGTTGTTGCAAGAATACGTTCTGATATACTTTGCTTTCAAATATCAAAATTTACTTGGACTTCGTACAAAAGTTGTTGCTGTTCTATATGTCATCGTTGCTGTGTTAATCTATTTGCGGCTGTTCCCATTGGTCATTTTACAATTTTTGGTGGTAAGTGAAAATTTTGTAGTTATTTTTTCTAATTGTATTTCCTATAACTATTTTGTTGAAAACCATTTGTTATTATGTTTCTAAAAATATCATTTTACATATTGGCAATGAACTATGAAATTGAATTAATCATTCATTTGGCTGTGATTTCGCTATCACCTAGAATTGATAACAACTCTTTGTGGACTTCCTTTTTGTTGTTATTTTTTTTATAGGCCAACAACTAACATGCTTTTGATAGAAGACCCTAGTGTTGTCATTTCATGTTTGTAGTTTGTACATTTTTGTTTATGTGGAGTGAAGAAAAACTGGTTTGCTTGGTATCAAAATTAATGGTTAAATGAGGGACGTATATGTTTATGTTAACTTCCCTATACATATCTGTAATTAATTAATCAATTTTTTTGAGTTGTAATCTTGTAGAAAAAGTGAAAAATTAAATTAAAGAATCTGTAAACCGGTTAGAACTTAATTACAGATTGCGACATATTTGTATTACAATGTATTTTGTACGTGTTTTAAATTAAATTGATGTCTATATGGATTTCCCTTTAAATTAAAAATATTGAAATAACATTCGATTTTAATGATTCATAATACGTAGGCCCTAAAAAAATTTTTTTGAGCACTTCATATATGTGTATTGAATGTATATAATTAAGGTTGTTTTATTTTGCAATCCTAGAAGGCAAGAAAAATTAGTTGTAGCACACATGTACACATATTTAGCTAAACGTTTGTAGATGCACATTTGTAAAAATATGTTTATGGTAAATCTTAAAATGCAATGCAAATGGTATGAGATGTGTTGTTTATATCTTAAGACATACCAAAATATATATACAATAACATTCTACAATAATTTTTGTACCCTATACCACATAGTGGTAAGTATTATGTCTTTGGGCATTTGTTTGTAACATGGAGGAGGAGGCGAGATAGACCTATATTTACTTTTGAGGATCTTCACAGAATCGCTTTCTAAGTCGATTTATGCATGTCAGTCCGTCTGTCCATGAATTTTAGTGAACAAAATGAAGGTGGCATTTATTATCCGATTGAGATGAAATTTTGCAAATCGGTTAGAATCGTTTCAAATTTAGATATAGCTCCCATATATATCTTCAACAGATTTCGGGTTAATTGTGCACAAAATGGCCGATATCAGTCCATATGACCTGAATTTTGGCACTTCCGACCGAATTAGTTTAGAGGCAAGTACATCAAATTTGGAGAAAATCGGATCAGATATTTTTGGGGTTTTTAGTTCCTCAAATGCGTAATATGCACTTCAAAAAATGATATTTGGTACCGGGCATCAGATATGGCTCGACAATACGTATGCCATCGAGATCGGTTCAAATTAGGATATAGCTCCCATATATATCTTCATCCTGTATTAGGTTTATTGTGCACCAAATGGCTAATATTGACCCAAATGGGCTGAATTTCGGCAATTCCGACTGCATTCATCCTAGATACCAGTACTTAAAAATTTGGTGTAAATCGGTTCAGATATAGTTATAGCCCCCATATATATGTTTTATCCGTTTTGGGGTTTAAAGTGCCTCACACGCTTAATATGCACTCAACAAGAATGATGTTTGGTACTAGATAACTTATGCATCTTAAAAAAATACCTCTGTCAAATTTTATCGAGATCGGATGAGATTAGGACACAGTTTATCCGATATCAGGTTTATTGTGCACCAAGTGGCTAATATCAGCCCGAGTGGACTGAATTTTGGCTATTTCGAGTGAATCCATTGTAGAAACAAACACTTCAAATTTGCTGAAAATCGGTTCAGATATCGTAGAAACAAATACTTCAAAATTTGTGAAAATCGTTTCAGATATAGCTATAACTCCCATATATATGTTTTACCCAATTGGTGTAAAAGTCCCTCACATGCAATCCACAACAGTAATCTTTAGTACCAGATATCTGATACAGCTCAGAAATAAATGTTTGAAATTTTGTCGAGATCGGTTCAGATTTGGATATATCTCCCATGTATATCATTATCCGATTTCAGGTTTTTTGTGCCCCAAATGGACTGAATTTTGGCACTTCCGACAAAATTCAGCCTAAATAAGGTTTTTTTGAAAAACGGTTCAGATATAGCTATAGGTCCCATATATATGTTTCATCCAATTTGAAGTTAAAGTCCCTCACATGCGTAATACGCACTCCTCAACAATGATATTTGACACCAGATACTCCTCGAAAATACCTCTGCCAAATTTTATCGAGATCGGTTTAGATTTTTATATTGCTTCGATATACATCTTCATTCGATTTTACGGTTATTACTCACCATTATGTAATATCAGCCCAGATTGAATAGAACTCAGTCCGTAAAATCTATTGCTCCAATAACTATTTTTTTAATATAATCCTTATCGAAGTCATATCATGCACTATACAGCAATGTTTTTTGTTCATATGTAGTGTGATCTAATTCACTTAAATTCCCCATATAAACTCTATTATTGTGGGAGCTCTACTAAATACGCATAGTGGTGTAGGGTATCATATAGTCGTCCCCGCCCGATTTTGATAATATAATATTAGGTCAAAACAAAATAAAAACAAATCATCATGTTACAACATACGAGTTTAACCCATTGTCCATCTGTCCACTCATATCTTTCAATTAAGAAACATGGGAAATTAAAACCCACACAGAATGAATCAATTATTCGATTGAATTCTACTCTTTTAGCCCTTCTGCACCCCCATTGGAGCAACGAGTAAAGTTCTACAATTGATTGCCATCTTACGCACAAAAGATGCCAGCTCTGTAAGCCGCACCACATGGGCTTTATCTGCCTTCACAAACATGAGTAAGTATTGACTAACTTTCATTTTGTACGTTTTTTTAATACATTTTAAATAATTGTTTCTTTTTGCCATTTAGCTCGCATCTATACTGTCTATGTGCAATCTCATGATTGGATGTTGCTATCGAATTTCCTGATATCAACATTTTTAAGTTCATCGGTATTTGTGGCCGCATGTGTTTACAAAAAGAAAACCAAAAAAGAATAGAAATGCTAATGCTAATGCACAACGAACTAAATTGGGCCATTTTAATTAACGTTTACAAAAAAGTTTTGTATAACAATTTTAGTTTAATGTTTTTCCTTTTAATGAGATTATTTTTTGGTTTTGTTTTATATTATATTTATTAACATATGAATGTTAAAATTTGACACCTATATTTGTTTTGTTGTAACGAAGTATATATTCATTGTAATTATGACAAGCAAAATTTTCCTTAAAATAAAAATGTTTTTTAATCATATCATTAGTACTATTTAGTTTGTTTTTATATTTTGAAAATATTTTCATTAATTTTCAACTAAATGTATAAAACATAGTTGAATAAGCATATCCAACTCTGGATTGGGTGAAAAAGTAATGACTTCATGAAGGCTAGTTTATACATAATATTCGAGTTATATATAAAGTGCCTTATTCACATTTATGTTTATATCATTTTTAGACCCTAAAAAAACAATGTAATTATGTAAATATATACAGGGTTAGATGAAAAAACGGCAACCAACTTCAGACTGCTGTCATTTCTAAGCCACTCGTCCGACAGCTGTTAAAATTATTCCAGTGACAGCTCATTCTATTTTTGGTGTGAAATTTTCAGAAAAAAGTTATTCGTGATGGAATTCAAGCGTGATTTCTTTATATTTGGCTGGAAAACCACAAGTGGTTATCGTTAGAGCATTCCAGCACTTAAATGTGAATAAATCTTTTGTGTCTCGTACCATCTCGCGTTTCCGTAATACTGGTAGCGTAGCCCGACGTCAAGGAAGTGGACGGAAGAAACAGCAACATCAGCAGAAATGGTTCGAAAAGTAAAGAAGCGGCTTGATCTGAACCCGCGTCGCAGTGGCCGAAAAATGGTTCGTAAGCTGAACATATCGCAATTTTCCATTCGGCAAATATTGAAAAATGAGATCGGGGTAAAGTCATTGAAATTGCAAAAAATGCAAGAACTTACACCGCAACAGAAAGAAAATAGACTCAAAAGAGCTAGAGTTGCTTCGCTTGGCCGAAAGATGTGAACTACCAAATTTGGTTTTCCAAACAAACAAAATGATCGTGTTTACTTGCCAAAGAGGTCAGCTGAAAATGTGCACCATAGCAGCCGATGATCACTCTCCGCTCGTATTAATCGACCGTGGCATCAGAATAAATGTCGAATATTATCGCGAAAATATTCTGGAGGGTGTATTAAAGCCTTGGGCACGTAAACATTTTGGCCGCAGCACGCGCCACCCAAGAATGGTTACAAAATGAGGTTCCCCGCTTCATTTCCAGCGCACAATGACTATTGTGTCTGGTGTATTTTGGAAAGCAAATACCAAAGTGTCGATCACCTCAAGCAAGCGCTTCGCCGGGAATGGGCCTGAGCAGCATTCGGGCAGCGTGTGACGGTTTCATTGGCCGTTTGAAGGCCGTAATTCGTTCCAAAAGTGAACAAATCTAAAATGATTCTAAAATTTCATATTATTCTCGACATTTTTTGCTTTTATTCAATAAAATTAAAAAAATTGTAAAAATTATGGCCTTTGACTTTGTTGTAGTTTTTTTTATCTCACCCTGTATATTCCATCTTAACACCAGATCTTGGGGTAGCAATAACATTGTGAATTCTGTAATTTGAAGACAATCGGACACTTACGTCACATTTTATAAGAGTAATAATTATTCAAAATGACCCCTTGTGGGAGAGGTACTTGATGGAGTAGACCGCTATTGTCCATTCTCGCATCTAACCTAGCATTGATGCTAATATTAGGATTCGCAAATTTGGAGCAAAATCAGATTATCCTTTCTCTTTCTGTGCAGTAAATTTTTTTTGAAAATGTTGACATTTTGTGTGGAAGGTTCCAGAAGGAGTGGACCGATATTGCTCATCTCCGAACTCGATATAAGTTTGACTAATATATTACGATGTACGATTACGATTACGACGGAAGGACATCGCTAGATCGACTCCAAATGTCCTGAAACGAATTTGGTTCAAAGAGACTTAGGGTCTAAAACCGTTATTTCGATGAGGCACGTTTTGGCCGTATCAAATGATGTATACTCTCTGTAGCCATATGGCTAAGGGTGTAAAAAGAAAATTATGTATGTGAACTGATTTTGTTGATGTAAAGTACAAAATTGGGATGGTACACCTATAAAACAAATCCGTTTCACATTTAAAAATATCTATAGTTTATTAAAATTACTAAAGCAGACAAAAATAATTTAACATTTACAATGATATGTCATCAGTTTAGAATACTAAGTGTGAGTTTAGTTTTTACCGAATTTAAAGACAGACAACATATTACGCATCAGTGCGGGACCATTCCAATAGCCATTCAACATAATGTGCCAATATAGAAGAGGCATTAGGTCCTTCTTCATGTAGAACATACTGTAGCGTTCCTTATTCTGTGGAACGGGGAATGTTTCCAATGGATTCAAATTGTAATCGAATTCAGCCAAAATACATGTTTTGTAACCAGTGACCAGAGGGCATGAGGCATAACCATCATAGACTTTGTTACACGATTTACCCTTCAAAACGGCCATCATATTATTATAAACCACCGGCGATTGGGCAGCTGTAATGATTGGTGAAAAAAGATTTCATTGTATTTTGAAGTGCGAGACTTTGCAACATTTTATTGTACATACCTGCTGCAGCAGCTGTCTTGGAATTAGGAGATGCCGAACAATCACCAATGGCAAAAACATTCGAATATTTGACATGCTGCATAGTGTCCTTGTTGACATCAACGAAACCAGCTTCATTAACCAATTCCTTGCAGTTGGCCAATTCAGTTGGTGTACTCATGGGTGGCACGACATGCAACATTGAATACTAAAAAAAAATATGAAAAAAAAAAAATAAAAAAAATTAAATTATGAGACTCTTACATCACATTTTATAAATGTTATTATTATTCAAAATGTTAACCCTTTGTGGGGGAGGTACTGGTTGAAGTGGGCCGATATTGTCCATTTTCGCACCTGACCTAGAACTGATGCAAATATAAGGATTTGCAAAGTTGAAGCCAAATCGGATTATATTTTCTCTTTCTATTCAGTAAATTATTTTTTTTTTTTGAAAATGTTGACATTTTGTGGGGGAGGTAACAGAAGGAGTGGACTGATATTGCCCATCTCCGAACTCGATCTAAGTTTGACAATAACATTACGATGTAGCAAGTTTGTATCAAATTGTTCTACCAAATTTTGAAGCTCTACGTCAAATAATGTTGGTTGTATCATGATTTCAAGAGACAGACACACGAACATCGTTAAATCATCTTAGAATTTTATGCTGAATATTATTATACAGGGTGAGATGAACAAACTGCAACCAATTTCAGACTACTGTCATTTCTAAGTCACTCCTCCGACATCTGTTAAAATTATTCCAGTGACAGCTCATTATATTGTTTACAAGCGTACAAAAGCATTTTGGTGAGAATTTTCCAGAAAAAAAGGTTATTCGTGATGGAATTCAAGCGTGATGGTGCGATTTCTTTATATTTGGCTGGAAAACCAAAAGTGGCTATCGTTAGGGCACTCCAGCATTTAAATGTGAATAAATCTTTTGTGTCTCGTACCATCGCTCGTTACCGTGATACTGGTACCGTAGCCCGACGTCAAGGAAGTGGACCGAAGAAAACAGCAACATCAGCAGAAAAGGTTTGGAAAGTAAAGAAGCGACTTGATCGAAACCCGCGTCCTTTCGGCAAATGTTGATCGGCGTAAAGCCATTGAAATTCCAAAAAGTGCAAGAACTTACACCGCAACAGAAAGAAAATAGAGAAGAGCTAAACAGTTGATTCGCTTGGCCGAAAGTTGTGAACTGCCGAATTTGATTTTCTTCGATGAGAAAATATTCGTTTTCCAGCAGTTTGAAAACAAGCAAAATGATCGTGTTTACTTGTCAAAGAGGTTAGCTGAAAATGTGCACCTTCGGTTGGCTATCAGAACTCAAGCGCCGGCCATGGTGATGGTGTGAGCCGCCATAACAGCCGATGGTTGCTCTCCGCTCGTATTAATCGACCATTGCATCAGAAAAAATGCCGAATATTATCGCGAAAATATTCTGGGGGGTGTATTAAAGCCTTGGGCACGAAAACATTTTGGCCGCAGACCTTGGACATTCGAACAGAACTCAGCACCCGCCACCCATGAATGGTTACAAAATGAGGTTCCTCGTTTCATTTCCAGCGCACAATGACCACCAAAATCTCCGGATACCAATCCTATCTGGAGTATTTTGGAAAGCAAGGTTGGCACTAAAAATACCAAAGTGTTGATCACCTCAAGCAAGCGTTTCGCCGGGAACGGGCCAAAATGCCGCAGAACAACATTCGGGCAGCGTGTGATGGTTTCATTGGTCATTTGAAGGCCATGATTCGTGCCAAAGATGACCAATTCGAAGAAGTCTATACTTATTCTAAAATTTGATGCTATTCCCGACATTCCATGAAAAAAAAAAATTATGACGTTTGACTTTGTTGCAATTTTTTTTTATTCCGCTCTGTATATACTATATGGGGTCTACGTCGAAAATTTGGGGATGTTACGAGCGTAATAACAAAGTTAATATAACCTCCTTTTCAAGGTGGATGGTATAAAAAGAATACATTTTACACACATTTTCATGGAAAAATTTCTCAGTGCATGGCTCAGTAAAATTTCTTATTTTCTTGTAGGAAAAATTCTCCCAGAATATTTTCAAATAATTTCAAAATAAAAATATTTAAAAAATATTTAAAACTGAAAATATATGCCATGTACATAAATATAATTGAGCTCTTACTGAAGATAAGTGAAGAACCGATACAAAAAATATTTGTTATGCAATTTATCACAAAAGGTACGTACAAAAACAGTTTTTATAAAAAAATTAGTTTAATTTTTCTTTCCCCCACCATAATAATTATTTGTCATCTCCCTCTTACCTTTTCTTCAAATTTCTCCGCAGGATTATCAAGATTTTCGAAAATGGCTATATCACTTTCCGGCTTTATTTCAATCAAATTACGGCGGGTATTAACTTGAATATTGCGTTTCTTGACAATTGGCCACAAGGCATCGGCGTAGTGTTTGACACCAAAAATCACTGGCAGCGCTGTGTTGTAGGTAACGTTAATTTTATTACGTTTGTTCATCTGAAAAGAGGGCAAATCCAAATCATTGTAGATCGTGGTGAGGTAACATATTCAAGAGATGCATACCTTACGGAAGTAATGTTCTGAAATGTAAACAATTTTCTGTGGTGCACCTGGACATTTGACCGGTGAGCTTGGGAACGTAAATATGGCATTGCCCTCTTCGATGTTGCGCAAACAATTGTAGGTCCTGTCAACATACAGAGGGGAATATATCGAACACACTTTGCCATTGGGTATGGCTAGGGCATCCATCAGGCCAGGTATCTGTTTGGGAAAAAATCATGCATTACTAAAGTCAAGTTTATCAAATAATGATAGCCCCTTTACTTTATTGTAGTTCAATTGCAGACCTGCTGCCAACAACAACATATCGTATTTGATTTCTTGCCCCGAGGAGGTTGTTACGGTATTATTATTAGGGTCGAAATGTTGTGCCTTTTCCTTAATCCATTCAATATTTTTGGGTAAAACTTGAGCCATGGGTTTGTAGCTTTGCTCCACGGTTTTCATGCCACCGCCAATCAGTGTGAACATGGGTTGATAATAGTGTTTCTAGGAAGATATATTCGGTTCATATGAGAGCTTTATGATAATGGGGGGCTAGTAACTTACATCGGCTGGATCTACAACGATGACGTTGTTTTTGCCCAACTTTGACGATAATTTGGCAGCCAAAGCACAGCCGCCAGAGCCTCCTCCAACAATAAGTACCTTGCATCTGAAAAATGGTTTTAATATTGTTTTGTTTAATAAAAAAGAGCTACTTCAATACAAATTAAGTAAACTCAACAAATGACTATTTACAATTTCTTAAATTAGTCCTTTAGTTTTGCTTATAACCTGCAGATATATGCGTTCGGCTATATGGTAGGTTTTACCTATATTGAATATTTTTGGAAGGGAGTTATATATTAAATTCTAATAGCATACTTTAAGGAGCTCCCAGAATTTTTAAAATAACCTGTAATAAAAGGTTAAAAGTCAACTATATCATACCCTACACCACTAGGCATATTTAGTAGAGCTGCGCGTAACAAATAAAAGCAGTAAGTTCCGGACAGGGCCGAACTTTCAATACCCTCCACTATTTGGAACAAATTTGGAAATTTTCAAAATTATAGGATCCGTTAAAATTTTGAAAATACCGAATATTGTCGTTATATTGGGGTCTATACGAAGAGGTTGACCTGCATAGCCATCATGAAAAAAGAAAAATAGTTTCAGTCGGGTTTTTCCTACAGAGGTATACCCCCATCCTTGATTTATGATTACTCAAACTCTAGACCATTTATAGGGGAGGTTATGAATATTATAACGTGCCAGAGTTGGACTATATCGACTAATTCCTATACTTTATATAAGATATGTGCAATGTTTGCAAAATGTGGAAATATGCGTGAGGTAACAGATATAGCGGACCAAGTATACTTCATCTAATGAAGATGAAAATATTGGTATATGCAAAATTTGAAGGAAATCGAACATTTATATCCACTTTTGTGCAAAATCAAAAAATTCCGATAAATTACATATCCAGGTCAGATTCCTGGTTAGGAGAAATATTTAGATGGAGCAAGTTGTAAAGAATCACCGACTTCACAACACATTTTGCGTTACTTCGCTTTCTTTGAGCGTTTTGTTTTTCAAATCTTGAACCCTATGTGCCGAAGGTACCAGAAGAAATGGCCCGATCTCTACCATTTTTATAAAATATCTTGTATTGATGGAAATATTGCGATGTACCAAGTCTACATGTAATCGCATGTTAATTTCGCGTTTTATGGGTTTCATGGTTACTCAAATTTTTGACCCTCTATGGTAGAGTTACCAGTGGAGTGGAGAGTGGACCAATATATCCCATCTTCACACCAGACCTTGGGCTAATAAAGATATTGTGATGTGTGTAATTTTAAGAGAACCGGATGCTTTTTTCGGATTTCGTGATAGTTTTGGTTATTTAAAACTTTCACCCTTTGTGGGGGAGGACCAGAAGGAATGGTCCATCATTTTTATAACAGATCTTGTGTTGATGAAAATATTGAAACCTGCCAAGTCTGAATGGAATCGGATGTTAATTTCGTTTATTATAATATTACGATGTATCAAGTTTGGATCAAATCAGGTACTCCCTTCGATAGTTATCGTGTGCACCAGCCAGCCAGACAGACAGACGGACGGACGGACATCGTTAGATCGACTCAAAATGTCCTGAAATGGATTTCGTCCAAAGAGACCTAGGGTCTAAAATTGTTATTTCGATGAGGCACGTTTTGTCCGTATCAAATGATATATACCATCTCTAGCCATATGGCTGAGGGTATAAAAAATCCGGTGAATAGTGTAGCTAAATCATCAAAATACCGAATATAGGGACGTACCGTTATATCGGGGCTATACAAAGACCTGGACCTGCATAGAACCTTTTTTGTCACAGGCTGTATTACCTATTAGGAACTTTAAATACGAAATTTCAAACAATTTCAATGAATATTGTACCCAAAATAGTCAAAATGCCGAATATAGGGAGGTACTGATATATGGGGCATATACGAAGACCTGGCCCCGCATACATAATTTTCTGTCATAGACGGTAATTCCCCTTACGAATTCTAAATACGAAATTTGAAACAGCTCCGGTTAATAATGTGTTAAAATCATCAAAATAGCGAATAAAGGGAGATACCGTTATATAGGGGCTATACGATATCGTGGACCGATATACACAATACTCTTCCAGGGGATAAAGTATTCGGAAGGAACTCCTTTTGTAGATTTTCAAACAATTTTATTAAAAAGTTTGGCTTCAATCATCAAAATACCGAATCTCGGGGGTACCTTTATATGGGGGCTATACGATATCGTGGACCGATATAGGCCATCTTCGAATTTGACCTGCCTGCAGACAAAAGACTGATCTGTGCAAAATGTTAGCTTCGTATCTTTATTTGATTTGACTCTAGCGTGATTACGACAGCCGGACAGACGATCGGTCAGGGCTAAATCGTCTTAGACTTTTACGATGATCAAGAATATATAAAGTGTATATATGTTTATATGTATATATGTTGGGTCTAAAATTATTATTTCAATGAGTTATAAACGGAATGACGAACTTAATATACCCACCATTCTATGTATGGTGTAGAATATAAAAAAACCTAGTCCTAAATACAAACGTGTAGATATAGGATCAAGATTACGGAGTATTTGAAAACTCTTCTACGCATTTCATAAGAACTAACTAATTAATATGTATGTTTGAATATTTATTCCCCCGTTGCTTCTGGAGCTCCGTAAGTTTTATTATCTGCATGTGTGTTTCATTGTTTTTCAGTTTTATTTCACAAACATAACAAAAAAACTGACAATAGTAAAAAAAAACAAACAAAAAATATCAAACACGTGTAAACAATAATTTGTCAGAAGCCATGAAGCATCCGCAAAAAAAAAACAAGCTAAATATATTCACAAACGTATATATTTATGTGTGTATATTAATGAACCTGAAGTGGGATTGACAACTTAAAAAAAAAACATATATGTAGGTATGTGAGTGTATAATTAATATGTTCAATTGTTGTATTCTTTTGTTGTTATTTAGAATTGTGCAAAAAAGTTATGCTCGTGTTTGGTCGTTTACTTTGGATAATTGTTATTAATGACACGAATTGCGTGCAACGAGAAAAGAACCTGTGGATTATGGAGTGACAACATCATAAAACATCAGGAACTGATACCAATTAACACCACATGTTTATTTTCACTACAGGTTTGCCAACTTACGTACCCATTCATTCGTACATTTTAATTGAATTAGTAGTAAAAAATATTCACACTGTGTTCATAGAGGAATATGCATATGCTAGTAGTAATGGGTTGCCCAGGGTTGTGTCCCTAGAGATTGATAATTAAATTATGTTTATGAAACATGTGTTTGCTCTTAACATGCAACGTAACGGTTACTTTACAGGCACAACGAACGGTTATGGATTTGAAATAACGCATGTTGTGTTCCCGTACTTTTGTATACCCTGCATCATACATTGTATGGAGGGTATACTAAGTTCGCCATTCCGTGTGTAACTTATCGAAATAATAATGTTAGACATAACAAAGTATATATATCCTTGATCAGCATCAAATTCTAAGACGATTTAGCCCTGTCCGTCCGTCTGTTGTAATCACGCTAATATCAAAACGAATAAAGATAGAAAGCTAAAATTTCAGTCTTTTGTGCATGTATGTCAAATTTTAAGATGGTCTATCGGTCCACAATATCGTATAGTCCCCATATAACGGTATACTCCAGATACTTCCCTATATTCGGTA
This sequence comes from Musca domestica, assembly GCF_030504385.1. Taxonomy (NCBI): domain Eukaryota; kingdom Metazoa; phylum Arthropoda; class Insecta; order Diptera; family Muscidae; genus Musca; species Musca domestica. Next base: position 4,697,793 of record NW_026712296.1, on the reverse strand, counting down.
TTTTGATGATTTTAGCAACATTTTCAATTGAATTGACTAAATATCTATACTAAAAGTTCATTCTAAGGTCCACGATATCGTATAGTCCATATACTACGGTACCCCCGATGTTCGATATTTTGACGAGTTTATGGACATTATCCACCGGAGTTCTTTGAACTTTCGTATTTAGAATTCGTAATAGGTACTACAGCCTATGTTAAAATATTGTGTATGCAGACCCACGTCTTCGTATCGCCTCCATATAACGGTACCTCCCGATATTCGAAATTTTGACGATTTTAGCGACATTATACACCGGGGTTGTTTAAAAATTTCGTGTTTAGACTTTGTAATGGGAACTCCAGTTTATGAAAGAAAATTGTCTATGCCGGTCCAGGTCTACGTAAAGCCTCCATATAACGGTACCTCTCAATATTCGGTATTTTGATGATTTTCGCGTAATGGGAACTACAGTCTACGCCGGAAAATTGTCTATGCAGGTCCAGGTCTTCGTATAGGCACCATATGTCGGTACCATCCTATATTCGGTATTTTGATGATTTTAGCGACATTATTCAACGGAATTGTTTCAAATATCCTATTTAGAGTTCGTAATGGGAACTACAGTCTACGCCAGAAAATTGTCTATGCAGGTCCAGGTCTTCGTATAGCTCCGATATAACGGTACTTCCCTATATTCGGTATTTTGATTATTTTAGCTACAACATAACGGCTATATTCGGCATTTCTAAGATTTTAACAGAAGTTTTAACGGATTTAATTTCATTGAAAATGTCCAAATTCGTTCCAAGTGGTGGTAAACGTGGACCTATATATCCCATTTTTAATACAGAAAATCCTGCAGTCCAAACACGCATTTGACTAAAATTTTATCAACTTGCTTCAAGTCGTTCGGAAACTAGAGTGATTTCCTGATTTTCCACTAAATCGACATAGAATTTTATATTTTGAGGTGTTACAAACGGAATGACAAACTTAATTTACCCTCCGTAATATGGTGTAGGGTATGAAAAAAGGAAATATGTTTGGTAAGTACTGTGTAATTATATAACATTTCCCTTGCACGATCATATATTGCATCATCGTCAAATTTCAATTGTATCAATAGCTAAAATCTGTTTTTGAATATCGTCAAGTTTTTGAAGTTCATTGATTACATTTTAATTATCATTGCTATAACAATTCATAAATTTTCCGATTTACTACTTTTGTTAATAATTGTTTTTTTTTTTTAATTTATTTCACTTTGTTGGCTTTTTCCTTTCATTTCCCAGAATAGTTTATCTTTTATGATGTCACAGGCAATAATTACTTTTTCCCCCGCACATTGATGGTTATCGACTGCATATTGGGCGAATAGCTGATAACGATTTATAAAACAATAGCCGTTGTAGTTTTATGTGCATATATACACATATAATCCATGAAAATATTATGTCTGTTCGATGACTTATTTAGTAAAGAGTGAAAATAAAATAAAAATAAATAAAGTGACCGACACAATACATGAAAGGTGCAAGGTCTTAACTCATCATGTCTGTAAAAATACGAAACGAAAACTGTTAGAAATGAAATAGATTTCAAATGCTGAAGAGATGTTCTGAAAATTACATAATTCATATTGAATGCGAATTGGGATGATTGCGTAATTTTCAATGTGGTTGAGGCAAACTGCACTGGTTTGCTTAGTTCTTCAACTGCAATTGGTTCTTCGAGGATAGTATTCATATTTATATCGCTCTCTTAATTGTTGTACCATTAAAAGTTACGGTCATAGAGCAATAGCATCTTCCGTGGTTCATATAAAAAATATCATTAGCAACGCTCATAATATATTAGCTTCTGAAAAGACTTTTTAAAATTTTACCTACATTAAGAGCCAATCCAATAGTCAAGCCACGAGAAAATTGTCTTATGTGTTCACAAAACATGATTTTATAATAATACGTTATTCAGATTGTCAATTCCTTTGATTATACATTTCTTTTATATAACATATACAATACAATAATGCCGAATATCAGGAGGTGCCTTTATATGGGGACTATAGAAATTCCTGGAAAGGTTGGTATCAAATACCGACGGTTTATGTTGAGTTGCTTGGAGTGGCCTCAAATTTTTTCACAGGTAGGTATTTTTTTGCCTGATTACCCCAAAAAAATTGTTCGTGTAACCCGGTTATTCAACCCGAATTCGTTCACCTAATAAAAAAACATAATCATTTAAAAGCTAATGAAAATACCTATCTGACAATTGGGTATATGAAGGCATTATTTAAACTGGTTCGGGAGTAATACAAGAAAATTGGTATTTTTGTACCTGAACTTTTTGAAACCCCCCTCTCGAAAACCGCCACGTAATAATACCTTGTCGTGATCAGGGTAACAACTTTAACTGATTCGACCATGCCCATAAAATCCCAATTAAAAAAAAATACTCTAATTAACCTCTGTCGAGGTGAAATTTTGGGACGCATTTAATGACGCTCTCAGCCATATGGCTAGAGGGGGTATATATCATTTGAAATGGTCAAAACATGCCTAGTTGAAAAAAAGGTTTTAGATCCTAGGTCTCTTTGGACTAAATCCGTTTTAGGTCATTTGAAGTCGATCTAGTGATGTCCGTCCGTCCGTCTGTCTGGCTGGTGCGCACGATAGCTCTTGAAGGTTCGATTAGGTCCAAACTTGGTACATCGTAATATTATTGTCAGCCTTAGATCGGGTTCGGAGATTCAATATTGGTCCACTCCTTCTGGTACATCCGCCACAAAGGTCAACATTTTCACAGAAACGGTCAACATTTTGAATAACTATGAATTTTTAGATTATTTTCAAACTTAACACAACCCAATATTTCTGCCAACACAAGACCTGATGTGAAGATGAATGGAAACGGTCCACTCCTTCTGGTACCTCCCCTACAAATGGTCAACATTTTGAATGACCAAAACGCTTACAAATGCGTAGTAAGCATCCGATTTCCTTCAAATTTCACGCATCCCAATATTTCTATTAAAACAAGATCTGGTGTGAAGATGATAGATGAGATCTGATGTAAATTTAGAATTCATCAGCTCACTCCTTCAGGTACCTCCCCCATAAAAGATTTAAATTTTCATTAATTTTTCACATAATCTTAACGGAATCATAAACATAAGGGAATCAAAAAATATAAGTTATAAACGGAATTACAAACTTAATATAGCCACCATACTATACATGGTGGAGAATATTTCTTTCTTTCTTTTTGAAAATCATGTTTTGATGGAATTCGGATCAGTTCGCATCATCGCAATACTTTTGTAAGTTTGCACAACGCGACGGGTGAGTTGTTTGTTTTTGTGACATTCTCTTTTCATTGCAAATTTTTGATCGAACGAAAAATAAACAAATTGAAAATATTGTTTAATAAATTCTAGTCATGGTGAAATCATTTCAAATTTCAAACTTTTCAGCGGATCGCAGTGTAAAATGTGTATTGCCGAACCCATGGAATGTAATGACTATGTTTTATGTTTAAGATTGATTTCTGATATCAGTGATCACCACCGCCACCACTTGTGTTGAACATTAAAATCATAAATTGAAATGGAAAATTCCGCAACAATTGTAAAGTTTTCCATAGATTACTCACTCTTTTTTCTGTGCCAAACTAGGAGAAACGGAGAAACTCCTTAGGGTGATTAAACCAAGATTTGAGGCTTTTGAATGTGCCATCAATCTTAATGAGGCTGCTTGCAGAACACCGGTCATGGCTGGTAGTTACTTAGTTCGTTATCGTTTTTTTTTTTATTTTTATTAATTCGCCCGGTGGACAATGTTCGGCGTGTGTTTCTCTCTCTCTCTCGTCGCTTGTTAGATAATTCGCCAAACACTTGTTTTTATGTTTTCGGTTTTGTTATTATTTTTTGTTTTGATTTTTCTGTCGCAAATTTTACTTTGCTCCGCTACCGTCTACTGTTGCTATTCAACTGAATTTATACTGGCGATTTCTCGAACAATGTTAGTTTTCGTGGTTTAGTGGGACTAGCGGAGCTATGCATGCTCTCTTTTCTTGTTTTTGTTGGATGCAAGCAGATAACATCAAAGCAAAGAGAATTTGGGGGCCCGGTCACTTGTTTACCCTTTTCGCGTATCAACAAGTTCAACGTTTTGTGGTCTCTTATTTCCCTATCTCTCCACGCATTCATTACTCAATATTAATGTTTGTTTGTTATTTTTGTTTATATTCGCTGTAATCACCCAGCCGCAGCCCCATTCCCATATAAGTAAAAAAAAAACTTTTATCCACTATGCGGTGGTTAAGCGAGTATTTGCTAGTTTCTGAACAAAAGCTTGCCATCAATTGGAGCTTTAGCTTCGACGATTTTTTAAGTTAGGACATACACACTAGATGGCATAAAAAAACACATGCCAACCAACCGATGTAGTCGGGCCAAGAGGTATCCGTTGGAATTTCATCTTTTGAATTTCGAACAAGTAAAAAAAGCCAACTATTAATTCCCTCTACCATTTTGAAGAAACTTGAAACTGTTCAAAGAAATTCCGTAGAAAAAAATACCTCTCAAATGAAACCCATTACATGGGGGCTATAAGATGACGTGTTCCTTCATATGTATTACGAACTTAAAAAACAAAATTTGAAACAATTCTGGTCGCTAAAATCGTCAAAATACCAAATATTGGGAGGTACCGTTATATGGGGCTAGACGTAGACACAGACCTGCATGGACACAGACCTACATGGACCAATTACGAACTTCAGCTACGAAATTTGAAATAATTCCGTCAAAAATATCACTAAATTCATCAGAATACCGAATATTGGGAGGTACCGTTAAATGGAGGTTATATGAAAACGTGGATCTAAATAACCCATTTACGAACTTAACGATTGCTAAAATTCACATGTGTGTCTTCTATCTCAATTCGTTCTAAAGAAAGCGTGATTACAACAGACATACGGACATTGCTAAATCGTCTTAGTATTTTACGCTGATTAATAATATATACAGGGTGAGATAAACAAAACTTGTCGGAAATAGCATCAAGTTTTAGAATAAATTTAGATTTGTTCGAATTATGGCTTTAAACGGCCAATGAAGCCATCACACGCTGCCAGAACGTTGCTCTTCGGTATTTTGGTCCATTCCCGGCGAAGCGCTTGCTTGAGGTGATCGATACTTTGGTATTTTTTAGTGCAAACCTTGCTTTCCATAATACTCCAGACACAATAGTTCAACGGATTGGTATGCGGAGATTTTGGTGGCCATTGTGTGCTGGAAATGAAGCGAGGAACGTAATTTTGTAACCATTCTTGGGTGGCGCGTGCTGAGTGAGATGGTGCTGTCCTGTTGGAATGTCCAAGGTCTGCGGCCAAAATGTTTGGCTTTAATACACCCTCCAGAATATTTTCGGAATAATATTCGGCATTTATTCTGATGTCACGGTTGATTAATACGAGCGGAGAGCGATCATCGGCAGTCATGGCGGCCCACACCATCACCATGGCCGGCGCTGGTGGCCAACCGAAGGTGCACATTTTCAGCTGACCTCTTTGACAAGTAAACACGATCATTTTGTTTGTTTACAAACTGCTGGACAACTAATGTTTCCTCATCGGAGAAAACAAAATACGATAGGTCAAAACTTTCGGCCAAGCACTTTTTGGAATTTCAATGGCTTTATCTCGAGCTCATTTTTTAACATTTGCCGAATGGAATATTGTGATATGTTCAGCTCACGACCCATTTTTCCGCCACTGCGACGAGGGTTTCGATCAAGTCGCTTCTTTACTTTTCGAACCATTTCTTCCGTCCACTTCCTTGACAACGTCGGGCTACGCTACAAGTATGGTAAGAGCCATAAACGATTTATTCACATTTAAATGCTGGAGTGCTCTAACGATAGCCACTTGTGGTTTTCAGGAAAATTCTCACCAAAATGCTTTTGTACGCTTGTAAATAATATAATGAGCTGTCACTGGAATAATTTTAACAGCTGTCGGACGAGTGGCTTGGAAACGACAGCAGTCTGAATTTGGTTGCAGTTTTCTCATCTAACCCAGTTACCGGAGCCAGAACCCATTGCGAACTAAAAATGCCAATTTTTAGATAAATCTAGTATTCAAAAATTTGTCAAAAATCACAAAAATACCGAATATCGAGAGGTACCGTTATATGGCGACTTTACCAAAACGTGGACCGACATGTCTCATTTTCAATACCAACCATCCTAGCCACAATACAAATTGTGCTAAATTTTGAAGCTCTATGTTAAATAATGTGGGATGCATCGAGAGAGACAGAGAGGCAGACATCGTTAAATCTACGACGAATGTTTTGGGAAGTTAAAACCGGAATGACAAAGTTAATATACCCTCCTTTTCAAGATGGAGTGGATTTAATTTATTATATACATAGTAATTTAGTATTTTCTCTAAACTGTTTTTATACCCTCCACCATACAAGGTATATCATCGTAGAATTCTGAGAAGATCTAGCGATGTCCGTCTCTCTGTCCGTCTTTATATCTGTCTGTTGAATTGAGGTAGAAGGCTAAAGTTTGGCGCACATGCATAGTTTTCCAGTATGCAGGTTAAGTGACCTATGACAAACATTTTTTCTTCGTATAGCCCCCATAAAAAATGATCACAAATTATAGCTAAAACCCCCGAAATGTCAATATTTAAGTAGTTATGGCCATTTTAATGTATACTATTGTTCCTCCTTCAAAAAGTGATCACAAATTATAGCTAAAAACCCCGAAATGTCAATATTTAAGGAGTTATGGCCATTTTAAAGTATGCTACTTTTCTTCTTTCAAAACGTGATCACAAATTATAGCTAAAAACCCCGAAATGATATTCGATATTTTCATGATTTCAGCGATTTTATTTACCGGAATCATTTCAAATTTGAAGTTCGTAATGAGTTCTACAGCCCCATATAAAGGTAACTCCTGATATTCGGTATGTTGATGATTTCAACAACATTATTCACCAGAATCGTTTCAAGTTTCGTATTGGTTACTACAACATATGGAAAAAATTTCGTATGCAGGTCCACATCTTCGTTATTCGGTATTTTCATGATTTTAGCGACATTATTTACCGGAATTATTTGAAATTTCGTATTTGAAGTTCGTAATGGGTGCTACAGCTTATGACTAAAATTTTTGTATGCAGGTTCACGTCTTCGTATAATCTCCATATAACAGTTGTCATTTAAGTGGTAGTTTCCGGAAGTTTTTGGAAAATTTTCAAGTTCCTTCCAAATGGTAGAGGTATAAAAAGTTCTGCCTGGCCGAACATAGCTGTTTTTACTTTTTACTTTGTTCTCAAAGGTAGTCTTCTTGCCCTACCTAATGAGGGCCTTATACGCCTTTTGTTCTTTCAAAAATAAAATTCAAGCAGTTTCATAATTTAATTCTACGGCAAACCTGGTTGATATATTTAATGCTGGCATTGTACGTCTCTTCTGCAAAAATGGCCAAAGTCAGACACATCCATAAAAAAAGTTGTAATCAGTTGGTAGCTCTACAATACCTTTTTATTGTACCATGGCTTATATTACGTATAAAAAAATTAAATAAAAGAATCGTAAATGCCAACATTTATATTTGTTATATTTATTATTACAATAACCTTGAAATGTCCCATTTATTCAAGATTTCGTTCATCTCTTCGGCATTGCAGACGAATTGGCATTTGTGGATGACATAACGTAATTGAAGATGCAAGGATTCGGTAAGTTATTGGTTTTTTATTTGCCAGCCACTTAAAATGAAATCAATTTAATGGCGCATTCCAATTTGAGATGCACATTGATGCGAATGCATGCAAATTAGGACATACATACGTACACATTTAGTTTGTATATTTTCTTCTGTATGAGGGAGCTTTTGCGTTTTTATATTTCTTCTTAAAATAAGGGGTACTACTGCTACATCCAGATATAGTGGAGTTAATAGGAACAGGCGGGAAAATAATACATTCCACTAGTCTCTTCCTTCCCTATATTGCTAGATTATTCGTTTTACATTTCTATTGCTTCCCCTTCCCCTACTCGAAAGTTGTGTTATATGTTCCGATACATCCCTTTAGTTACAATCTTGTTTTACCGACCATGTAAGTATTTGAATAATGCGTGCTCCTTTTCATCGTCGTAGCTGAATTCTTTTCTTTTTTAATTCCGAATTCAAGTCCATCTTTAACTAGAATTGAAAAAGAACAATTGCTCGAGATGCAAATATTTGTTGGTAAAAAGAAGCCGCTGAGATGTGCATCACTTATGAATCACGACCGATACAATTCAATTAATTCATGGCAAATTCATTGCTTTGCTTCGCCATGAGACTGTTTGTTAGGGTGGATCCCGTTATCGTTTCTTTATTACCAGTTGGTTGAAAATAATGGGTTATCCCTTAAAAAAATACAAAGAAAATTAGCTTATTTTTATACCCTTCACCATACCATGGAGGAGATGTTAACTTTGTCATTCCGTTTGTAACTCCTCGAAATACTCATGTCAGACCCAACAAAATACATATATTCTTCATCAGCGTAAAATTCTAAGTCGATTTAGCGATGTCCGTCTGTCTGTTGTAATCACGCTATCTTTCGAACGAATTGAGATAGAAGGCTAAAATTTTGCACACATGCTTATTTTTCCAGTAGGCAGGTTAAGTTCGTAAATGGACCATTTAGTTCCACGTTTTTATATAGCCCCCATATAACGGTACTACTCGATATTCTGTATTTTGATAATTTTAGTGACATTATTAATTTGGTATTTGAAGTTTGAAATGGATACTACAGCCTAAGACAGAAAATTGGCTGTGTAGAACCACGTCTCTGTATAGCCCCCATATATTCGGTATTTTTAAGATTTTAGCGACATTATAAACCGGAAATGTTTTAAATTTGATATTTGAAGTTCTTAATGGATACTAAAGTCTTCGTATAGCCCCCATATAACGGTACCTCCCAATATTCGGTATTTTGATGATTTTAGCGTCATTATTTTAGCGTCGGTATTTTGATGATTAAAGCCAAAGTTTTGAATGGAATTGTCTACAAATCCACACAAGGGGTTTATTCTGGGTACGTTACCACCTGGAGGAAAATTGTCCACGATATCGCATAGCACCCAAACATTTGTTATTTTGATGGCGAATAATGTTGTTAATAACATTATTCGCCGGAATTGTTCCAATTTGGTGATTATTCAACAGAATTGTTTCAAATGTCGTATTTAAAGTTCGGAATCGGTACTATAGCCCATGACAAAAACTTACATATGCAGGTCAACGTCTTTGTATAGCTCCATATAACGGTTTTCATTTAAGTGGTATTTTTCGACAGATTTTTTGAAATTTTTCAAGATCTTTTGAAGTGGGGGAGGGTATTAAAAGTTCGGGCCAGACGAAGGTATAAAAATGCCATAGCTGCTTTATTATAACCTCAGCCATATGGCTAGAGGGGGTATATATCATTTGATACGGCAAAAAACGTGCCTTATTGACATAATGCTTTTAAATCTTAGGTCCCTTTGGACCAATTCCGTTTCGCGGACATTTGGAATCGATCTAGCGATGTCCGTCAGTTTGTCTGGCTGGCGCACACAATAACTCTCGAAGAGAGTATCCGATTTCATCCAAACTTGGTACATCGTAATATTATTATCAAACTTAGACTTCTGGAACATTCCCCACAAAAGTTCGAAATTTTCAAAGAAAATACTGTACTGCGCAGAAAAAACGTATAATTCGATTTTATTGCAACTTTCAAATTCTAATATTTGCATCAGTGCTTGGTCGGGTGCGAAAATGGACAATATTGGCCCATTCCATCAAGTGCCTCCTCCACAAAGGGCCAACATTTTGAATAATTATAACACTTATAAAATATAATGTGCGAATCCGATTGTCTTCAAATTACACACATCATAATATTTTCATTATCCCGATATCTGGTATGAACATGAAATATATCGGTCCACTCCTTCTGGCACCTTCCCCACAAAGGGTCAAACTTTTGAACATTCATGAAGCTCATAAAACACGAAATTAACATCCGATTTGATTCAGACTTGGTACATCTCTATATTTCCGTCAAAACAAGATCTGTTATAAAGATGGGAGGAATTGGACCATTCTTCTTCTGGTACCTCCTCCTCAAAGAGTCAAAGTTTTGAATAACCAAAACGATTATAAAATCCGAAATAAGCATCGGGTTCTCTTCATATTACACACATCCCATTATTTCTACTAACACATTTCATTGTAAGTGCTTTTATAGACAACGAATTAAGCCTCTAGATTATCAAAAAAAAAGTATCTGGGATTTTGGAAAAAGGCTCCCATACATTTAACGGGGTCACTAAAAAATTCTACCATTTATTCGAATCCCCCCAATGTCTTTCGCATTCTATCTTCAGCATCAATGTTTCCAATATAAAATTAAAATAAAAAAACAACAATTACAAACACATTCAAGAAAAGAAGGCACGTCTCACTCAGACTATGAAACATTTTATTTACTACAGTGTCTCGGAGTAGAGAAAAACGCTATATGGATAACGAATGTCCTGTAGATGATGTTATTTTTTTTTTTTTTTTTTCTTAAGATATGCAATTTTTGTGCAGTTATTGTCAACATTATAGCACAAATGTTTTGCTATTTATCCCCTTTATGTAAGATGTTCGTTGAGCAAATATGTGTGTTCCAGAACCTGCCATAAAATGCTTTGTATTTTGTACTATCAAGTGACCGCTGCTTCGTCAGTGAAAAGTGCACCTTAAAATTTAAGATTCGTTCCAACTGTTCATTTTAGGCTGTTTTTATACCCTACACCACAAAGTGGTCAGGGTATTATGTCTTTGTGCATTTGTTTGTAACAGGCAAAAGGAAACGAGATAGACCCATAGTTCCTTTTGATGATCTGCATAGAATCACTTTCTGAGTTGATTTATGCATGTCAGTCCGTCTGTCCGTCCGTCCGTCTGTCCATATATTTTTGTGAACAAAATGCAGGTCGCATTTATTATTCGATTGAGATGAAACTTTGCAAACAATATTTGTTTGGCCCAAGGACGAACCCTATTGAAATTGGAGATAATCGGTAAAAATTTAGATATAGCTCCCATATATATTTTCGTCCGATTTGCCTTTTATTGTGCACCAAACGTGTAATATCAGCCCGAATAGTATGAAATTTTGCACATACAACCAAATTAGGCCTAAAAATAAGTATGTCAAATTTGATCGAAATTGGTTCAGATATAGCTATAGCTCCCATATATATTGTTCATCCGATTTGTTATTTTTGTCCTCCGCAGCCGTAATATGCACTCTGTAACAACAATATTTGGGGAAATATATCAAATGCATCTCAGAAATACCATTGCTAAATTTTATCGAGATCGGTTCAGATTTGGATATAGCTCCCATATATAACTTCGTCCGATTTAACTTTTATTGTGCACCAAACGTCTAATATTTGCCCAAATGGTATGGAATTTGGCACATACGACCGAATTTAGTCTAGAAGGTAGTATGCTAAATGTGGTGAAGATCGGTTCAGATATAGCTATAGCTCCCATATATATTGTTCATCCGATTTGTTGTATTTGTTACCTACAGCGGTAATATGCAGTCCGTAACAACGATATTCAGGGAAATATATCAAATACACCTCAAAAATATCTTTGCCAAATTTTATCGAGATCGGTTCCGATTTGGATATAGTTCCCATATATATCTTTATCTGATTTCAAATTAATTTTGCACCAAATGGGCAATACAAGTCCGAATTTAAAAGATACAAATGCTTCGGCATATTTAGTCCTTTGAATTTTAAATTAGAATTATAATCATAGCGTGTATGATTGAATTCTTCCATAAAAACTTTTAATTATTAAGTGGAGCTCAACTAAATTAGCAAAGTGATGTAGGGTATCATAAAATCGGCCCCGCCCGACTTTAGGACTTTCTTTACTGGTTTTTTACTTAAAATGTACAATTTGTTCAGCTTGAAAACTGTTAACCTTTACACCAAAAAGGCAAAGGGAATCTTTCATTTTGAAGTTTTCCAAGGGGGTTATTAGTAAAACTATAGCACAATGGATCCACATCCGATTTTTATGTTCAAAACTATTTTAACGTCTCCACATGTAAATCCTAGAAACTAACCAAGTGACCTTAATATTAAATTTCAGAATTACAGCACTATCACTTCGCCCAGTATCATATTTAGTAACATTTACATCTAGCATATCCCAAACAATTTACGACCTAGACACCAACAGTGATTCAAAATTAATACCATTTAGTACTTTTCGAACAATTATAGTACGCATATGCAAAACCACCTCAATATTTCAACATCAAATACCAGCAGAGACCTCAATAAAAAAATTTCGGGATTCTAGCTCCATACATTCATGCAATACCAAATTTAGTAACATTTAGTACTTTTCGTGTAATATTAGTTCAATGTTCTGCCAATTTTTAGACAAATCCGTGGAAAAATGTAGCAACAATTATAAAAATACTGAATATCGGGATGTATCGTTATATGGCATGTATACGAAACCGTAGACCGATATATCTCATTTTTAATAGTAATCACCCTAGACACAATACAAATTGTTTTTCCAAAGTTTGAAGCTCTACGTCAAATAATATGGACTGTATCTTGATTTCAACAGACGGAGTAACATCGTTCAAATAAGGTCTACGACGACTATTTAGGGATGTTACAAACATAATGATAAAGTTAATATACCCTCCTTTTTAAGGTGGAGTGTATAAATATATATCAGAGCAATTGCTACGAAAACCGATTATCACCAAATGGAAAAATTCGGTTGAATGTTGAAAAATCCATCCAACTTGTGCTGATATTACTGCAACAAAGTCAAATGCCATAATTTTTACATTTTTTTTTTAAATTTTATTGAATGAAAGCAAAAAATGTAGGAAATAGCATGAAATTTTAGATTAAGTTTAGATTTGTTCGAATTGGTCACCTTTGACACGAATTATGGCCTTCAAACGGCCAATGAAACCGTCACACGCTGCCCGAATGTTGCTCTGCGGTATTTTGGTCCATTCGCTTGCTTGAGTTGATCGACACTTGGGTATTTTTTTGTGCCAACCTTGCTTTCCAAAATACTCTATACACAATAGTCCAACGAATTGGTATGCGGAGATTTTGGTGGCCATTGTGCGCTGGAAATGAAGCGATGAACCTCATTTTGTAACCATTCTTGGGTGGCGCGTGCTGAGTGCGATGGTGCAAAGTCCTCTTGGAATGTCCAAGGTCATTCCATTCCATGTCCGGCGCTTGAGTTCTGGTGGCCAACCGAAGGTGCACATTTTCTGCTTTTTTGGAATTTCAATGACTTTACCCCAGCTCATTTTTCAATATTTGCCGAATGGAATATTGCGATATGGTTTCGATCAAGTCTCTTCTTTATTTTTCGAACCATTTCTGCTGATGTTGCTGTCTTCTTCCGTCTCCGTCCACTTCCTTCACGTCAAGCTACGCTACCAGCATCACGGTTACGAGCGATGGTACGAGACACAAACAATTTATTCCACATTAAATGCTGGAGTGCTCTAACGATAGCCACGAATAACTTTTTTTCTGGAAAATTCTCACCAAAAATGCTTTTGTACGCTTGTAAACAATATAATGAGCTGTCACTGGAATAATTTTAACAGCTGTCGGACGAGTGGCTTTGATATGACAGCAGTCTGAAATTGGTTGAAGTTTCCTGTATATGAAGGGTATAGCTATGTCTGAACCAATTTTCACCAAATTTGAAGTAATTGCTTTAGTTCTGTCGTACATGACATTTTGACTGATATTTGGGGCGCAATAAACCTGATTTGGGGCGCAATAAACCTGAACTCGTATAAAGATATGTATGGGAGCTACATCTTAACTTGGACCGATTCTCACCAATTTCAAAAGAGGGATCCTGGGGCCAAACATTTTTTTGGAAGTTAGGTAGTAATTTATTGCCTTGTCGTAATAGTTTAAAGTTTAAATTCCTTATTCCTTTTTCCTTGCATTATGTAACATATGCTATAATTTCGGTAGACACTTTACTTTTATCAAAAGCAATTTATGTCGCACAAGATATAACAAAACTCAATTGTCGCACTTCGTAGGATATGATTGGGAATGTAAAAAATCGGCATACCATGCAATCAATTAATTTACAATTCCAAAAGAAGGAGAAGAGAAAACGGCATGGACCACAGAAGTTCGTGTAGTTTGTCACATCGTCCATTTCGAATGCAACATCTTCATGCATCTCCAGAACAATGCAGAAATAATTAGTGATGACCAGCAGCGAATAATTTTCTAAAATTTTTAATATTCATACATATGTCCATAGATTATGTTAAAAATGTTATTTTCATATTTGACACTGAAGAGACTTGAAGTAAATTGCAAAAAAAAATATTTTTTTAAATTTCCTAAAATGTTTTGAATGTGTCATCCCTAACGCGAAATGATTCTCTCGGAAGTATATAATTTCAATTAAATCCGTTTGGGTCAAGCTGATGTTTTTTTTAACGTTTTTTCTTCGAGTTTGTGTTACATGATTTACCCAGATTTAGACAAAGTTTTGTTGCCATGCGAAAAACTGTAGGTTTTTTTCGAAAGGGGTTTTATGAAATGCATATACAAAGGTATTACAAAAGATCAATAAACAATCTTACAATTTCAGATAGGGTAAAATTTTGTACTATTTCGTATACTGTATATATACCCTCAGCTATATAGCTAGAGAGGGTATATATCATTTGATACATCAAAAAGGTGCTTTATCGAAATAATGGTTTTAGATCCTCGGTCTCGTTGGACCAAATCCGTTGCAGGACATTTGGAGCCGATCTAGCGATGTCCGTCCATCTGTCTGGTTGGTGTGCACGATAACTCTCGAAGGGAGTATACGATTTGATCCAAACTTGGTACATCGTAATATTATTGTCGAACTTCGACTGAGTTTGGAGATGGGCAATATCGATCCACCTCTTCTGGTTCCTCCTCCACAAAATATCAAAATATTTACTGCAAAGAAAGAGAAAGTATAGGCCGATATTGCTCCAACTTTGCAAATCCTAATATTTGCATCAGTGCTAGGTCAGGTGTGAAAATGGAATGTATCGGTCCATTCCATCAAGTGCCTCTCTCACAAAGGGTCAACATTTTGAATAATTACAACTCTCATAAAATGTGATGTAAGAGTCCGATTGTTTTCAAATTTCGCACATTCCAATATTTATATTAACCCAAGGTCTGGTGTTAAGATGGGATGTATCGGTCCACTCCTTTTGGTACCTCACACACAAAAGGTCCAAATTTTCAGAAAAAAAAATATTTTCTGCACAGAAAGGGGAGCAATAATCCAATTTTGCTCCTATTTTGTGAATCCTAATATTTGCGTCAGTTCTAGGTCAGATGCAAAAATGGTTAATATCGGTCCACTCCATCAAGTGCCTCTCCCACAAAGGGTCAAAATTTTGAATATTTATAACTCTTATAAAATATGGGATATATCGGTCCTCTCCTTCTGGTACCTCCCCTACAAAGGCTCAAGATTTTGAATATTCATGAAGCTCATAAAAAGCGATATCAACATCCGATTCCATTCTAGACTTGATACATCACAATATTTCCATCAACACAAAATCTGTTATAAATATGTTAGAGATCGGACCATTCCTTCTGGTACCTCCCCCACAAAAGAGTCAAAGTTTTTTATAACAAAAACGATCATAATATCCGAAATAAGCCATCGGTTATCTTCAAATTACACACTTCACAATATTTTTATTAACCCAAGGTCTGGTGTGAAGATGGGATATATCGGTCCACCCCTTCTTGTACCTCCACCTCAAAGGTTCAAAATTTTGAATATCCATGAAGATCACAAAACGGGAAATTAACATCCGATTACATTCAGACTTGGCACAATATTTCCATTAAAACAAGATCTCTTATAAAGATGGTAGAGATCGGACCACATAGGGTTCAAGGTTTTGAAAAATAAAACGCTCAAAGAAGGCGAAATAAGCATCCAACTCTCTTCAAATTTCACACATACAAACATTTTTACTAACACAAGATCTGTTGTGAAGATGCTATATATCTGCGAACCCTTTATGGTACGTCACCCACAAAGGGTCAAAATTTTGAATATCCATAAACCTCATAAAACGTGAAATTAACTTTCGATTCCGTTCAGACTTGGCACATCGCAATAATTCTATCAACACAAGATAAAGATGGTACCTCCCACACAAAGGGTCAACGTTTTAAATGACCAAAGCGATCATGAAATCCGAAATAATCATCCGATACTCTTGATATTTTACACATCCCATTATTTCTTCTAACTTAAGATATGCTGTGAAGATGGGATATATCGATCTACTCCTTCTGGTACCTCCCCCCTGTTGTAAAGACGATAGATATCTGCCCTCCCCTTCTGGTACCTCACGCACAAGGGGCCACAATCTTCAATACTTATAGTTGCCATAACTTTCGAAACAAGTAAGTTTTTCTTTACAACTTGCTATGAACATGTAATTTATCGGAAGTTATGATTTCGCATAAAATTGGATCCTAATCTTTTTACCTGCATTAGATATAGTGTGAAAATGGAATATTTCGTTCCTCTATATCTGGAAACTCACACACATTTCAACATTTTCTAAAAATTATCACATACCTCATATAAAGTGAAGCAGGTAGTCGATATTGTCCAAACCTGGCACTTTGAAATATTTATATATTGTTTATTTAGATCCGATACGAAATGGACAATTTTGGCCCATTCCTTCGGAACAAACTCCATAGAGGGTCAAACTTTTGAATAATCATAACAGAAGTCAAAATATATTTAAATCATTGAACATTGGCTGAGGGTATACATCTGACGGAAACCCCGACTTTTTTAACTTCTTTTAGCTACAATTCAATACGGATTTCTCAAAATTCCGCCACTTTTCCGCCCAATGAACAATATTTTGATAATATTAAATTTTATTCCAAAGTTCACATAAATGCTCATGTTCTAAGAGTGTATGCCATTCGAGCAGTTTAATATTGTTTCGTAACTGAACTACCTTCAATGAACTCATCTCATTTATCAATTGGCCCTTTGGTATCATTACAAAAACAACAAACGACAACCGATGCCAGCCGTAATAAGGATTCATTCGGAGATACATATGTTTGACAGCTTGACACTAATTGAACCAATTGTCGTTATCATTCCGTCATCAAATCAAGTGGCTATGAATGCCCAATAATAGATATGTGTGTCTCCTCGGGTGCGGCAAAAAGGGGTTAAACAAATGAATGGTAAGGCGATAGACGTGACATCTCTTTATTAGGGCGATATTTTGCAATCGTCTAGACCATAGACTGTGGTATTGGTCTATTTAAATTTGGACTATATCGACTACTTCCTATACTTTATATGAGATATGTGCAATTTTTTGGAAAATGTGATGTGGAAATATGAGTGACGTAACAGATATAGTGTACCGAAGAATTCTATGTTCATACTTAATCTAATGCAGATAAAATTGTGGTACATGCAAAATTTTAAGGAAGTCGAACATTTATATCCTATTTTATGCGAAATCATAAATTTCGATAAATTACATATATCACATTTCTGGTTAAGATATATATTTAGACATAGCAAGTTGCAAAGAATCGCCGACTTGTTTCGCAAGTTATGGCAGATATATGTATTGGAATTTGTGACCCATTGTGGATGAGGTACCAGAAGATGTTGGCAGATTTATATCATCTTCACAACAGATCTTGTGCGAAATTTGAAGAGAGTTGAATGCTTATTTCGCTTTCTTTGATCGTTTCGCTTTTCAAAATCTTGAACTCTCTGTGGGGGAGGTACCAGACGAAATGGCCCGATCTACACCATCTTTATAACTGATCTTGTTTTGATGGAAATATATTAATTTCGCGTTTTATGAGCTTCGTGGATAATCAAAATGTTGACCTTTTGTGGGTGAGGTATCCGAAGGAGTGGACCGATAGAT
Organism: Musca domestica; assembly: GCF_030504385.1. Lineage (NCBI taxonomy): Eukaryota > Metazoa > Arthropoda > Insecta > Diptera > Muscidae > Musca > Musca domestica. The sequence continues at coordinate 4,679,694 of NW_026712296.1, read as the reverse complement.
GCCATCTTTACAGCAGAACTTTTGTTAGTAGTATATAATGGTATATATAAAATATGTAGGAAACCGGATGCTTATTTCGAATTTGGTTATTCAAAACTTTGACCCTTTGTGAGGGAGGTACCAGAAAGAATAGTCGAATCTCTACCATCTTTACAACAGATTTTATGTCGATAAAATTATTGGCATTTTGAACATTTGGGAGGATGATTGTATCAGAAGGAGTGGACCGATATATCCCATCTTCACACCAGACCTTGGGTTAATAATAATATTGCGATGTGTGTAATTTGAAGAGAACCGGATGCTTATTTGCTATTTTATGATCGTTTTGCTTATTCCAAACGTTGACCCTTTGTGGGGGGAGGTACCAGAAGGAATATTCGAATCTCTACCATCTTTATAACAGATCTTGTGTCGATAAAAATATTGGCATGTACCAAGTGTCCGTTCTTTGAGCTTCATGCATATTCAAAATTTTTAACCTTTGTGAGGGAGGTATCAGAAGAAGTGGACCGATATTTTCAATCTTCACACTAGACCTTGGGTTAATAAAAATATTGTGATGTGCGTCATTTGAAGACAATCTTTCAATTTTATAAGAGTTATAATTACTCAAAATTTTGACCCTTTGTGGGGGAGGCACATGAACTAGCACTAATGCAAATATTAGGATTCGCAAAGTTGGAGTAAAATCGGATTATCCTTTCTCTTTCTCTGCAGTAAAATATTTTTTGAAAATTTCGACCTTTCGTGGGGGAGGTACCAGAAGGAGGGGACGGATATAGTCCATCTCCGAACTCGATCTAAGTTTGATAATAATATTACGATGTACCAAGTTTGAACCAAATCGGATACTCCCTTCGAGAGTTATCATACGCACCAGCCATACAGACGGATGTCCTAAAAGGGATTTGATGCAAAGAGACCTAGGATCTAAAACCGTTATTTCGATGAGGCACGTTTTGGCCGTATCAAATGATACATACCCTCGCTGAGGGTAAAAAAAACGATACAATGTAGCACAGATTTACTCTTTGAAAAATTCGAAAATAGCAATTCCACATTTGGATATCGTCTAAACATATACCAACTAGGCGGAGACATCATCTAACGACCGTTTCGTCATCCTTTTGTTATGATTTGATTATTTTGAAATGTTGATATGTATGTGGAATGTCATACTAATAAACGTCAACATCCGAACAATAGCTAAAAATAAAAATAGTATCAATTGTCATAGCATAACTGTCATGCTGTTCCAATTATCACAGCGTGATGAAACTTCAACTCATTGATGATGGAGGAAGTGGGAGGTAGGATATATGTATGTGTCTATGTATTCTGGCAATGTCATAGATAAGCAAAAAATGAAATGCTAACTATAACGAAATAGATTACCTCTCTTTACGTGTCTTAATGATCATTACTCATTTAACAAATTTTCGTTTTTTTTATCTAATAAATATAACCACGGTGTCCTTATTAACAGAAAACTGTCAAATTAGACAGCAAGCAACAGCAAATTATGTAATTAAGATAATTTCACATTTATTCGAATGAAATGTATCACATTTCATTATGAGTTTGCTTAATCAGAAAAGTTTGCATAATCCGAACGTGCTTCCGAACAAGTTGGAAGGTTACAGTCATGAATTATGGACAAAGATATGAAAAAACCAACAGTCAAAATTAAAAACAACAAAAATAGAACGAGGACTGATTGAATGTCCTTGTACGATATTGTCCCTTGGGTTGTAGGGGAACATAGCTGTCGAAAAATATGAGAGAGGTAGAGATTATGGGAGAGTAATGTCTCCTTTTAGAACAACAATTGACATGGGCAAAAATATACATTTTTTTTTAATTTCAGCATTGGACATGGATAGGCACAGTCAAATAAAGATCCTAAATCGATGTGTCTAAACTAAGTTCGGTCCAAACTTGGTACATTGCAATATTATTATCAAACTTAAATCGAGTTCGAATATGGTCAATATCAGTTCACTTCTTTTGTGGGAGAGGTTCAAACTTTGCAAATCACAATAGGTCACGTGTGAAAATTGACAACATCGGCACAACTTTTTATACCCTCCATCTGGAACAGAAGGTGAGATACAGGGTGAGATAAAAAAACTGCAACAAAGTCAAACGCCATAATTTTAGTTGGAATTGGCCACCTTTGGCACGAATTATGGCCTTCAAACGGCCAATAAAACCGTCACACGCTGGCCGAATGTTGCTCAGCGGTATTTTGGCCCATTCCCGGCGAAGCGCTTGCTTGAGGTGATAGACACTTTGGTATTTTTTAGTGCCAACCTTGCATTCCAAAATACTCCAGACACAATAGTCCAACGGATTGGTATGCGGAGATTTTGGTGGCCATTGTGCGCTAGAAATGAAGCGAGGAACCTCATTTTGTAGCCATTCTTGGGTGGAGCGTGCTGAGTCTTGTTGGAATGTCCAAGGTCTACTGCCAAAATGTTTGCTTGCCCAAGGCTTTAATACACCCCCCAGAATATTTTTGCGATAATATTCGGCATTTATTGTGAGATACGAGCGGAGAGTGACCATCGGCTGCTATGGCGACCCACACCATCACAATGACCGGTGCTTGAGATGTGGTTGCCAACAGAAGGTGCACATTTTCAGCTGACCTCTTTGGCAAGTAAACACGATCATTTTGTTTGTTTACAAACTGCTGGACAACGAATGTTTACCCATCGCAGACGGAGACAACCAAATTCGGCAGTTCACCACATTCGGCCAAGCGAAGCAACTCTTTAGTTCTTTTGAGTCTATTTTCTGCCTATTTCAGTTGCGGTGTAAGTTCTTGCACTTTTTGGAATTTCAATGGCTTTATCCCGAGCTCATTTTTTAATATTTGCCGAATGGAATATTGCGATATGTTCAGCTCACGAGCCATTTTTCCGGCACTGCGACGCATGTTTCGATCAAGTCGCTTCTTTACCTTACGAACCATTTCTGCTGATGTTGCTGTTTTCTTCTGTCCACTTCCTTGACGTCGGGCTACGCTACCAGTAACAAGCGATGGTACGAGACACAAAACATTTATTCACATTTAAATGCTGGTGTGCTCTAACGATAGCCACTTGTGGTTTTCCAGCCAAATATAAAGAAATTACACTATTGAATTTCATCACGGATGACTTTTTTTCTGGAAAATTCTCGCCAAAACTCTTTTGTACAAGCGTATAACAATATAATGAGGTGTCACTGGAATAATTTTAGCAGCTGTCGGACGAGTGACTTAGAAATGACAGCAGTCTGAAGTTGGTTGCATTTTTTCTCATCTCACCACATTTTTCACTGAAATCGTCTGAGTACATTATCCCCTGGAGGAGTATTGTCTATATAGGTCCACGATATCGTAATATCTCCCATACGGTATCCCCCTATATTCGGTCTTTTGATTATTTTAGCTAAATTTTTCAATGGAATTGTCTAAAAATCCATACTAGAAGTTATTTCTAAGCACTTTACTCCGTGGAATAGAAATGTCTATATAGGTCCACAATATCACATAGCCAGCCCACTTACAATAGTACTTCCCGATATTCGATATTTTGACATTATTCACCCGAGTTGTTTCAAATTTCGTATTTAGAATTCGTAATGGGTACTAAAGCCTATGACAAAAAAATTGCGTATACAGGTCCACGTCATCGTATAGGCCCCATATATCAGTACCTCCCTATATTCTTTATTTTGACGATTTTAGGTACAATATTTACCGGATTTTTTTTCAAGTTTCGAATTTGAATATTGTAAAATGTCAAATAAGAATCCTATTGTCTGCACATTTCACATGCGAATTAGTTAATTTCTTGAAGCTACATATATTTCCATTTTTTGCCAACCATAGGCAAAATATAAATGGGGTATATTGTTACACTCCTTCTAGTACCTTCCGCACAAAGGATGAATATTTTGAATAATTTTAAAATCCGAAAAAATTGTTCAGTTATCGTCAGAATTCGCTAATATTTTTTACTAATATTTGATTTAGTGTAAAGGTGAGGTATATACGTGCAATCTTTTTGGTACATCCAAAAAATGTATACATAAATGGTTAAATCTTGAGGTTATCGTATATATCTGTCGTCAACTGATTCAGCTGACGATTTTTAACACCAATCTACAATACAAATTTCTTTTCAAACGTCTAGAATTTTTTTTCGGCATGTAAAAGTTTAAAATTATTTTATATTACTAACATTTGATGCTAGATTTTTTGACGTAATTCAATTCAATCAAAAAACGTGCAGTTCTTTAAACGTTTCCTGGAAAGAAAGTTTCAACTGAATACCATTCAAATCCAGTCTTCATCAAAATGTGGATGAATGATGACGTATGAATGGAGTTAATTGGAAATGCATTTGGGCTAATTCAATTCCAAATCGTTTGGGTAGGTATTCGAAAAAAAAAAAAAACAGAATAAATGAACGATCATGAACGGTTAAACAAAGTATTTGCATGTGTTTATGCACACACATACATGTATGCAGCGTTGAATGCAATGCCGACACTTGACCGTTTATGTTGGAGTTTTATGTTGACAAAGAAGAAGCATTCAGTCAAACAATTATAATAGTAATTCATATAAAAAATTCGATATTTTCTGAGTATGCCAGTTATATCACAAAGGATATTTTCGAAAACAAGTTTTATGGTATCAGTCGGTTAGCCGATATACCCCTATGCGACCTATCTTAATAAGTTTTGACTCTAGTGTGATTACAACTGGACGGAGGGACAGGACTAGGTCAAAGATCTAAAATTAATATTTCGGTGAGTTACAAGCGGAATGACGAACTTAATACTATGTACAGGGTGAGATGAAAAAACGGCAACCAACTTCAGACTGCTGAAATTTCTAAGCCACACGTCCTACATGTGTTAAAATTATTCCAGTGATAGCTCATTATATTGCTTACAAGCGTACAAAAGCATTTTGGTAAGAATTTTCCAGAAAAAAGTTATTCGTGATGGAATTTAAGCGTGATATTGTGATTTCTTTATATTTGGTTGGAAAGCCACAAGTGGCTACCGTTAAAGCATTCCAGCATTTAAATGTGAATAAACATATCGCAATATTCCATTCGGCAAAAATGAGCTCGGGGTAAAGCCAATGAAATTCCAAAAAGTGCAAGAACTTACACCGCAAAAGAAAGAAAATAGACTCAAAAGAGCTAAAGAGTTGCTTCGTTTGGCTGAAAGTGGTGACTGCCGAATTTGGTTTTCTCCGCTGAGAAAACATTCATTGTCCAGCAGTTTGTAAACAAACAAAATGATCGTGTTTACTTGCCAAAGAGGTCAGTTGAAAATGAGCACCTTTGGTTGACCACCAGAACAAAAGCGCCGGCCATGGTGATGGTGTGGGCCGTCATAACAGTCGATGGTCGCTCTCCGCTTGTATTAATCGACCGTGGCATCAGAATAAATTCCGAATATTTTCGCGAAAATATTCTTGAGGGTGTATTAAAGCCTTGGGCACGAATCGCACTCAGCACGCGCCAACCAAGAATGGTTACCAAAATCTCCGGATACCAATCCGTTGGACTATTGTGTCTGGAGTATTTTGGCGTGATTGATACCAAAGTGTCGATCACCTATGATTGTTTCATAGACCGTTTGAAAGGCATAATTCGTGCCAAAGGTGACCAATTCGAACAAATCTAAACTTATTCTAAAATTTGGTGTTATTTCCGAAATTTTTTGCTTTTTTATCTGTATGGTAGAGAGTATGAAAATTACTTATGAAGGGACACATCTTCGTATAGTATAGGTATTACTCTTTTTTTTTTGAAAATTTTCAAATTTCTTCAAAATAGTGAGAGGTATTAACAGTTCGACCGAACTTAGCTGCTTTTTTTTTGTTTTATATCGCGGCATGCTAAATTTTGACTTACGTTGACACTGCTTAATTTATGTGCAATTTAAATGTTTAAAATTTTATTTATTTTTTTTTTCTTATGGACCTATATATTCCATCTTTATTCCATATCTACGTAATGTTGACAGAAATATTGTAAAGTTTGAGAAAAGTAATGAAATAATATCACTTCATAGCTCAGAAAGTTTAAACTATAGGGCTACAGCCGTAATAAAGTTGATATAAATATATGTTTCACCAAATTTGTATCCACACCAAGTTCTATTCAATATCTAAAATTCTATACTTCCAAATGTGACCAAATCTCAAATGACGTTATTCATCTCTTTGTGTGATTGAGTTTTTGTCTTGACTAAATGCAAATGTATCGACGTCAGATTGGTTACGCAAAATCACATACAAATTCTAATTGGAATTCTAAACATTTACACCCTTTCCCGCTTGAATTTAGATGTGTGAAGTCGGAAAATGAATAGACGTTGTCTATGATAAAAGTGGGGTTTCGCCCAGGATATTTCCGTCCATGTTTTGATAAATCCCCAATATAACGATGGTATATCGCTTAATTAAATGGTACATGTTAATGGTGGGAATGGTCTCCTCTATTCCACTTCATATCAGATCTAGAGTGGGTAGACACATTGAGATGTAGCAAATTTGAAGACAATTGAACTCTTATTTAGCATTTTATAAAAATAGAACAATATTGGCATGTTTGTTCGGGATACCGTAGTATTTTGATTTTAGCGTGTTTGAAGTTCAGGTCCACAAATTGGCATATCCCCCATATAACGATGACTTCACGAGAATTGCTTCAAATTTCGTATTTGAGGTTCGGAATCGGCCTACAGCCTATGACAATACCCTACATACAATACCCTATTTTTATACCCTACACCACAAGGTGGTCAGGGTATTATGTCTTTGTGCATTTGTTTGTAACAGGCAAAAGGAAACGAGATAGACCCATAGTTCCTTTTGATGATCTGCATGGAATCACATTCTGAGTCGATTTATGCATGTCCGTCCGTCCGTATGTCCATGTATTTTTGTAAACAAGGTACAATTTTGCACAGATCATTTGTTTGACCCAAGGACGAACCCTATTGAAATTGGAGATAATCGGTCAAAATTTAGATATAGCTCCCATATATATGTTCGTCCGATTTGCCTTTTATTGTGCACCAAACGTGTAATATCAGAATTTATGGAATTTTGCATATACACCCAAATTAGGCCTGAAAATATGTATGCCGAATTTGATCGAAATCGGTTCAGATATAGCTATAGCTCTCATATATATTGTTCATCCGATTTGTTATTTTTGTCCACCGCCGCCGTAATATGCACTTTGCAACAACAATATTTGGGGAAACATATCAAATACAGCTCAGAAACACATTTGCTAAATTTTATCGAGATCGGTTCAGATTTGGATATAGCTCCCATATATAACTTCGATCGATTTACCTTTTATTGTGCACCAAACGTCTAATATTTGGACAAATGGGATGGAATTTGGCGCTTACGACCGAATTTAGTCTAGAAGCTAGTATGTCAAATTTGGTGAAGATCGGTTCAGATATAGCTATAGCTTCCATATATATTATTCATCCGATTTTTTATATTTGTTACCCACAACCGTAACATGCACTCCGTAACAACGATATTCAGAGAAATATATCAAATACAGCTCAGAAATATCTTCGCTAAATTGTATCGAGATCGGTTCAGATTTGGATATAGGTCCCATATATATCTTTATCCGATTTCAAATTAATTGTGCACCAAATGGGCAATTCCGAATTTAAAAGATACAAATGCTTCGGCATATTTAGTCCTTTAAACTTTAAATTATAATTATAATCATAGCGTGTATGATTGAATTATCCCATAAAAACTTTTAATTGTTATGTGGAGCTGTACTAAATTAGCAAAGTGGTGTAGGGTATCATAAAGTCGGCCCCGCCCGACTTTAAGACTTTCTTTACTGGTTTTTTTTTTTAAATTTCAAGTTCCTTCGAAATGGTGGAGGATATTAAAAGTGGTTTGATACTGCTTAATTTATGTGCACTTTTAATTGTTTGAAATTTTGACCGGGGAGGTACCAGAAGAGCTAGGTCTCTTTAGACCAAATCCGTTTCAGGACATCTTAGATTGAGTTCGAAAATGGGCAATATCGGTTCCAGAAAGAGAAAGGATAATCCGATTTTGTTCCCTCTTTGCAAATCCTAATATTTGTATCAGTGCTAGGTCAGTTTTGAAAATGGACAATATCGGTCCCCTCCATCAAGTACCTCCCCCACAAACGGTCAAAATTTGGAATAATTATTACTTTTATAAAATTTGATGTAAGAGTCAGATTAGCTTCGAATTTCACACATCCCAATATTTTTTTTTAACCCAAGGTCTGGTGTGAAGATCGGTGTGATGTTGGTCCACTCTTTCTGGTACCTCCTCCACAAAAGGGTCAACATTTTGAATATTCATGAAGCTCATAAGACACGAAATTAACATCTCATTCCATTCAGACTTGGTGCATCTTAATATTTCTATCAACACAAGATCCGTTATAAATATGGTTGAGATTGGACCATTTCTTCTGGTACCTCCCCAAATAGGGTACACGATTTTGAAAAACAAAACGCCCAAAGAAAGCGAAATAAGCATCCAACTCTCTTCGAATTTCACACATACAAACATTTCTGCTAATACAAGATCTACTGTGAAGATGATACTTATATGCGAACTCGTCCACAAAGGGCCACAATTTTCAATATTTTTATCTGTCATAATCTGCTATATCTAAATATTTCTCTCAACCAGAAACCTGGGACGAATATGGCATTTATGATTTCGCATAAAATTGGATATAAATGTTCGATTTTCTTGCCCATACTAATATTTTTATCTGTATTAAATGAAGTATGAAAATGGAATACTTCAGTCGACTATTTAATATTATCTAAAAAATATCACATATCTCATATAAGGTGAAGGCAGTAACCAATATTGTCCAAACCTGGCAAGTCGCAATATTTATATCATTTTTATTTAAGTCCGTTACGAAATGGACAAAATTAGTCCATTCCTTCGGAACCTAATTTAGAGAGGGTTACCAATTTGAATAATCACAACAGAAATCAAAATTTATTTAAATAATTGAACATTGGCTGAGGGTATACATCTGTCGGCAAAATCGACTGATACTTTTTATACCCTCCACCATACTATGGAGGGTATATTAACTTTGTCATTCCGTTTGTAACTCCTCGAAATACTCATGTCAGACCCAACAAAGTATATATATTTTTGATCAGCGTAAAATTCTAAGTCGATTTAGTTATTTCCGCCTGTCTGCCCGTCTGTCTGTCTGTCTGTTGTAATCACGCTATCTTTCGAACGAATTGAGATAGAAGGCTAAAATTTTGCACACATGTTTATTTTTCCAGTAGGCAGGTTAAGTTCGTAAATGGGCCATGTAGGTCCACGTTTTCATATAGCCCCCATATAACGGTACCTACCGATATTCGGTATTTTGATGATTTTCGCGACATTATTCACCGGAATTGTTTCAACTTGGGCATTTGAAGTTTGAAAAGGATACTACAGCCTATGACAGAAAATTATCTGTGTAGGTCCACGTCTTCGTATAGCCCCCATATAACGGTACCTTCCGATATTCGGTATTTTGATGATTTTAGCGCCATTATTTACCGGAATTGTTTCAAACTTGGTATTTGAAGTTCGAAATAAAAACCAAAGCCTAAGGCGGAAAATTGTCTATTCAGGTCCACGTCTTCGTATAGCCCCCATATAACGGTACCTCCCTATATTCGGCATTTTGATGGTTTTAGCGTCATTATTTACCGGAATTGTTTAAAATTTGATATTTGAAGTTCGAAATAAATACTACAGCCTAAGACAGAAAATTATATGTGCAGGTCCAGGTCTTCGTATAGGCATACGAAGGCCATACATCAGTACCTTTTGGATATATTCGTATTTTGACGAGTTTAGGTACAATACCCACCGAAATTGTTTGAGATGTCGTCTTTGAAGTTCGTAATGGATGCTACAGCCTGCGACAGAAAATTGTCTATGCTTGTCCAGATCTTCGCACAGCTCCGATATATACGATATTTTGATGATTTTAGCTACATTATTCACGGTTTTTTCAAGTTTCGAATTTGAATCTGGTAATGGCTTATGACAAACAATGCCTATGTAGGTCCACGTCGTATAGACTCCAATGTAACGGCTATATTCGATATTTTTAAAATTTTAACAGAATTTTTAATGATTTTATTTTTTTAAAATTTCCAAATTCGTTCCAAATGGTGGAGGGTATTCAAAGTTCGGCCCGGCCGAACTTACTGCTTTTTAACTTGTTAATTTCTTTACTTTACTAATTTCTAGCGCTTAGATAAGAATTAGGCTTTTGATGTCGTCTAGGACCTAGGGTAGAATTTTATGACAACATAAAATGTAAAAGAGGTTGGAACTTGCCCTCTCTCTATTTAGGTTACTTTGCGATGAAAAATGTCAAAACGTTGATGCACGTGTCTTTTATTTTTATCTCTACTTTCATAATCTGCTGGATTTTGCTTGCAAACAAATTTTCGACTCAAGTAAGAATAATTTTAAAAAAATCTATGGTGTAAATATTCAAATAGAATTTCGTCCTATGACGTTAATAGAAAAAGAAAACTCACCAAGGTTTAAAAGCGGTGTCATACAAATTCAGATTTTAAATGAGGCGCAGCAATGGACCAGAATATTCACACATCCTTTCAATTTTTAATCAATCTGTTAAAATTGAAATTGAAAATATTTTGAAAGTCTAATAATGTATTTAAATAATCTTTGAAAATTGATATACAATTGCCGGTGATAAGCTTTTGGGCCCAAAATACCGATTTTATCCTTCCAAGCAGTCGTTTATGATCGTTTTAACTGTTTCTATTGTTCGTTTATGTTAATAGTAACAAAATTGTTTTTGTTCTTGTTGGGGATGTGCTATCGTTTGATTGTATTGATGTACAGTGATGTCAACTTTTTAATGCAATGAAAATCGAAAAAGTCAAGGAGTGCAGAATGCGGCCAACAGGTTTTATGACAACGTCAAGAGAAACATGTAAAAACCAGTAAAAAAAGTCTTAAAGTCGGGCGGGGCCGACTTTATGATACTCTACACCACTTTGCGTATTTAGTTGAGCTTCACATAACAATTAAAAGTTTTCATGGGATAATTAAATCATACAAGCCTAAATATGGCAAAGGCCTAAATATGACGAAGAATTTGTATCTTTTCGTTTGGGGCTTGTATTGCCCATTTGGTGCACAATTAACTTAAAATCGGGTAAATATATATATGGGAGCTATATCCAAATCTCGATAAAATTTCGCAAAGATATTTCTAAGCGTTGTTACGGAGTGCATATTACGGCTGTGGGGATGAACAATATATATATGGGAGCTATAGCTATATCTGAACCGATCTTCACCAAATTTGACATACGAGCTTTTAGACTCAATTTGGTCGTAAGCGCCAAAATTTCATCCTATTTGGGCTAATATTACACGTTTGGTGCACAATAAAATGTAAATCGGACGAAGTTATATATGGGAGCTATACCCAAATCTGACCCGATCTCGATAAAATTTAGCAAAGATATTTTTGAGCTGTATTCGATATATTTCCTCAAATATTGTTATTACAGAGTGCAAATTACGGCTGCGGAGGACAAAAATAACAAATCGGATGAACAATATATATGGGAGCTATAGCTTTATCCGAACCGATTTCGATCAAATTTGGCATACTTATTTTCAGGCCTAATTTAATCGTATGTTCAAAATTCCATACTATTTGGGCGGATTTGGTGCACAAGAAAGGCAAATCGGACGAAGATATATATGGGAGCTATATCTAAATTTTGACCCATTATCTACAATTTCAATAGGGTTCGTCCTTGGGCCAAATGGGTGAGGTCGTTGTATGGGGGCCATACAAAAACGCCAAATGGTACCATTTGGTATTATGTAAACGGATAGACCTTAAAACTCATAGTTTGGTATGACAAACAAAGTTGGAATAAAAGTTTAATATATGAAAGCGATTTTGGAGATTTTTGATAAGTAAGCGAACTGTACTAAATTTGTAACAGTTCGATTTGGGGTGAACGGATAAAGCTTGAAGTTTGAAATGTTGTCCCTGTTGGGGGTAGGTTTGTTATAAAGAGATGGTTTTGGAGATGTGTACTACAAGTACATGAAAAGTACTAAATAGTACTATATTTGGTATGGGGTGAAGGGATATAGATAAATCTGAAATTTGACATTAGCCTGGACACATGAACGTGGTTTCGGAATGGTACTATATATGGTGTTGGATGAAGGGATAGGGTTGAAATGGATGGTTTGAGATTCGGCGTTGGTTTGGATATGCATCCTATATTTGTACGAAAAGTACAAAATGGTACCTAATTTGTGATTCGAAGGAGGAATAGAGCTGAATTTCTTAATATTATGGTCTCTGTTGCAAATTTGGTATTAGGGTCGCGGTTTTTGTGTAGCCTAAAATTGGTATTGGATGAAACCGTGACATTTTTATTTTGCGATAACTGTTGCTGTCTAGAATTAAGATATGAAAAATATGAAATCATATTGCAATATTCCATTCGGCAAATATTGAAAAACGAGCTCGGGGTAAAGCCATTGAAATTCCAAAAAGTGCAAGAACTTACGCCGCAACACAAAGAAAATAGACTCAAAAGAGCTAAAGTGTTGCTTTCTTCGACTTACAAAATGATCGTGTTTACTTGCCGAAAAGGTCAGCTAAAAATGTACACCTTCGGTTGGCCACCAGAACTCAAGCGCGGGCCATGGTGATGGTCCACTGGGCCGCCATAACAGCCGATGGTCGCTCTCCACTCGTATTAATCGACAGTGACATCAGAATAAACGCCGAATATTATTGCGAAACTATTCTGGAGGGTGTATTAAAGCCTTGGGCACGCAAACATTTTGGCCGCAGACCTCGAATATTCCAACACGACTCAGCAGCATCCCACTCAGCACACGCCATTCAAGAATTGTTACAAAATGAGGTCCCTCGCTTCATTTCCAGCGCACAGTGGCCACCAAAATCTTCGGATACCAATCCGTTGGACTATTTTGTCTGGAGTATTTTGGAAAGCAAGGTTGGCACAAAAAAATACCCAAGTGTCGATCACCTCAACCAAGCGCTTCGCCGGGAATGGGCCAAAATATCGCAGAGCAACATTCGGGCAGCGTGTGACGGCTTGAGGCCTTAATTCGTGCCAAAGATGACCAATTCGAACAAATCTAAACTTATTCTAAAATTTGATGCTATTTCCGACATTTTTTGCTTTCATTCAATAAAATTAAAAAAAAAAAATGTAAAAGTTATGGTGTTTGACTTTTTTGCAGTTTTTTAATCTCACCCTTCATATATGGTATCTGGTGGTAGTTTTGCAAATGTGTACTATAATTGTTCGAAAAGTACTAAATGGATGGTATTTATTTCGATCTAAGTTTGGCAAAAATATTACGATGTACCAAGTTTGGACCGAATCGGATACTCCCTTCGAGGATACTCCCTTCGAGGAAACGAGATAGACCACATGTCAGTCCGACTGTCCATGTATTCTTGTGAACATTTTTTTGGCCCAAGGACGAACCCTATTGAAATTGGAGATAATCGGTAAAAATTTAGATATAGCTCCCATGTATATCTTCGTCCGATTTGCCTTTTATTGTGCACCAAACGTGTAATATCAGTCCGAATAGTATGGAATTTTGCACATACAACCAAATTAGGCCTGAAAATAAGTATGCCAAATTTGATCGAGATCGGTTCAGATATAGCTATAGCTCCCATATATATTGTTCATCCGATTTGTTATTTTTGTCCTCCGCAGCCGTAATATCCACTCTGTAACAACAATATTTTTGAAAATATATCAAATACAGCTCAGAAATACATTTGCTAACTTTTATCGGGATCGGTTCAGATTTGGATATAGCTCCCATATATAACTTCGTCCGATTTACATTTTATTGTGCACCAAACGTCTAATATTTGCCCAAATGGGATGGAATTTGGCACATACGACCGAATTGAATCTAGAAGGTAGTATGTCAATAGCTCCCATATATATTGTTCATCCGATTTGTTGTATTTGTTACCCAAAGCCGTAATATGGACTCCGTAACAACGATATTCAGGGAAATATATCAAATACAGCTCAGAAATATCTTTGCCAAATTTTATCGAGATCGGTTCAGATTTGGACATAACTCCCATGTATATCTTTATCTGATTTCAAATCATTTTTGCACCAAATGGGCAATACAAGTCCGAATTTAAAAGATACAAATGCTTCGGCATATTTAGTCCTTTAAATTTTAAATTATAATTATAATCATAGCGTGTATGATTGAATTCTCCCATAAAAACTTTTAATTGTTATGTGGAGCTCAACTAAATTAGCAAAGTGGTGTAGGGTATAATAAAATCGGCCCGCCCGACTTTAGGACTTTCTTTACTGGTTGTTTTTATTTTATATTTTGAACTGATTTAAACGATTACAAAACTGGACCCACTACAGCGAAACCTTTTAATTTGGTCTCTGCACTAAAAATTAAATTTTTCTCAGATACACAGAATTCATCACATCATTACTCTGTTTCTCCAATCTTGACATTTATTTTAGGATTTTGTTTTATAAAGGATAACAATTGAGGATATTTGATGGCCAATTAATTTATTGACAATTATTGAATATCTGTTTTTAATTAAAATAACTGTTACTGTTAATAAATACAATCGAATTGAAGCTTTTTTTTCTTCCAACGCACAACTTGACATCACCCAACTCCAGCTGCGTTTTTCTTTTGCTAAGCAACATACGGTTCCATTGGCCCAACTTGTTCGCTATATATAAAAGGCTGTATTCTGTCTGTGGTTTGTCACATTCCTTGCCACGCACTCGAGTGGATCTCATCAGCATACATATCTGCGGATATTTTTTTTGTGTGTCAAAAAACAAAAGTGGACATATTGTTTACAAATAAAATAAGCCAAACAAGTAAACAAAATATTTGATAACAAGAAAAAAGTAGTACCCATAACAAAAATTCCAACCAATATATCAAACTTAAAGCAAAAAAAAAAAACAAAATTAGAAAACAAAACAAAAACAGTGAATTTGCCGAGTTTACAAGAAATAGCAAAAAGCAGTTTCATTAATAAATTATTTTACTCCACTTCTTCATTATGTCTCAGGTATGAAAAAAAAAACATAATTTAAATTATAGTAAATGAAAACGAAATTCAAAATAAACGTTTATTTACAACCAAGTTTGTTTGTGCTGTTGCTGTAATATTTTTGTGCTATTTAACATCAATGTCATCCCTAAAGTATGCAACAGGTTGTTGCTGTTTATAATATGTTTTACATTGTTGCCAGCGATTGCATTGTAAACATTGTTGAGTAAGGCCACCGAGTAATACAGTGGAAATGAAAAATATCGAATTCAACAGGTGACCGGTGGCTAAAATTGGAATTTTGACAGGCTATTTTAAATTGTTCCTCTAATAAATGATGTATTTTCTTGGATTATATCTTTATTTACGTTATATGTAGGATCGACACACAATCTCTAAACTATATGCAAAATAACATATTTCTGTGGGTTAATAAGGTTAATGATTTTGTCCTCTGCTCCTGAAGAAAAGGTAATTCTGTACTCATGAGAGTATTTTTTATAAAAAATCATGAGCCTTGTCATTCACTCGATAAGCGAAAATGTAAATGTATGCGAAAACGATTTCAGCGACGAAAAGCTAATACGGAAAATAAAGTTTTTTAGTTTTGTGTCAGGATAAGGCATATAGGGCATAGACAAATGAAAATATAGACAACGAAATGTTCTCACCGTTTATCTTCGAAAAAAATCGGATCAGCAGATGTCGTCCATATCGTTTCAGGGGTTTGAGTGGGAATTTTGAAGTCACTCAATTCAAAAATGTTAAAAATAACAAAAACTGTAGGATATTTGTCAGTTGAAAATTATTTCAGAATAAAAG
This sequence comes from Musca domestica, assembly GCF_030504385.1. NCBI lineage: Eukaryota > Metazoa > Arthropoda > Insecta > Diptera > Muscidae > Musca > Musca domestica. The sequence continues at coordinate 4,663,663 of NW_026712296.1, read as the reverse complement.
AAATGTGAAAAGTACGTAATGACATCGAAAAATATGGTAATATTCCAGTGAAATTCTTAAAAAACGATAAAATGTATTTTCGAAGTCGAGTGGCTTGAACGCGTAAATCAGCATGTTGACTATGCAAAACATGATGAGAGCCACCTGGAAAAAAAGACCAAACTAACTTTTCGTTGTCTATATCTTCATTTGTCTATGTATAGGGTTCCATAGGATAAATGCGCGCTCACCAAAACAATTGTAAAAAAAGAGATAATTGTTTTGAATTTTATGTCAAAATCATTGTATAATAATTTTCTGGGCAGGGCATCTAAATCACCTTAATGCAATTTTTTTCTTATGGTAGCCTTGTTGTGTCAAAACACATACAGAGTTTTTATGTGTATGAATTGTTTTAAATAATATTTAAAATAATCTTAAAAGTTTTCTAATTCTGTTGAAATTAAAATTGAGTGAGAATAATTTTTTGGGATGAAATAAAATTTAGTCATATATTGTTGACCAAATGTAAATGCAAATAAACAAAGCAACTTGTTGCAAATATTATAAATAAATTTGAAGTAACAAGACTTTAGGTTCAGAGTTGCAATTTTTCAAATATAATCAATCTGTCCTACCTTGTAATTAGTAATTTAGTTTTGTTCGAGCATTTACAATTTTCATTGATGTCTTGAATATTTCGTGTAAAAGTAGACTTTTTAAATATATTTTGGTGTTTTTCTGTGTTTCAATTCCGCCACTTTCATTTCCAGCTTTCTGTGAAAATTTTAACTCTTGGAGAAAAAGCCTATCTCGGATGAGGGAGAAAAAAATTTTATATTTTTCATTCGAGACTTTATTTTTTTTCTGAATTTTTTAAAATTTCATAACACTTTTGCTTTTTTAAATGTTATTTTTTTCGATGAATGCTCTCATTTGTTAGGATGGCACACATTTAAGAACGATAATTCATTTCATATTGATGGACAAATTAATGGTCTGTTCCAGAACTGCAAGATTTTAAAAGATTACAAAACTGCAAACCTAGTGGATTCTTGCAGATACTGGAACACCTGTATATAGTATAAGTTACTGCAATATTTTCATGTCCTCCTACTTTAATGAAATTATACTTTATAGAAATAATAATGTTATGTTCCTGTACTTTTTAGTGATAAAACTAATCTGTTATGTATATCCATAAAACAGGAAAATTTTTGTGCGTTTGGTTGTTTGTTTGTAATTTGTAGACTCAAAAACCGCTGAACAGATTTTCCTAAACATTTCCAAATATACTACAGCATAGCCTGAAAGTAACATAGCCTATATAAATTTTTGAAATTCCACTTGGAACGGGAGGTATAGCATCAGAATCGATGGTACCTCCACAAAATTTAGTTTTTTTTATGCACTTATCTATTGATCGATTTGGAGTAAAAATAATTTTGTCAAATTATATTGAAATCGGTTCAGAGTAGCTCCCATACATATATTCGTCCGATTTCACATATTTGATGCATCAAACACGATATGTATGTTTGGATATATATCCCATATACATTTTCGATGAATTTCGTATATTTGATGCACCAACTACGCTATGCATCTCCAATTTCAATTAAATATGGAAGGTGTGACGGAATTTGGTCCAAAAATAAATTTTGTTAAATTATATTGAAATCGATTCACATTGCGATATGATTTTAGTAAGAATCATTGACCCACGACGACTTTGCAATGCACAGTGGTCAAGTCGTATGGGAAGAGCGGCCAAAAACATTTTCAGTGCATATATCAATATGAATCGTTGGTAATGGTACCTTGATGGTAACATATTCTATGTCACTAGCACCATAAAACTGACAAAATTGCAGCGAAGTCACTTCTGTATTTTGGGCATAACATACACAGCTGACAAAATCTGAGAGTAAAATGAGCACTTTTAGAATCTTAGAACCATTACTAAAAGCGTGAGAAAAATCACATTGGAGGATTCAGGGGGGAAGACAATTGAAACTTTAACCGAAATCCAATATTATCGTCAACATTAATCTTAAAGGCGACTCAGAACACGCACATCTTCCATATTATATACAACTACTAAACACACAAATTACAGCATTAAAATAAGTCTTGCTTTTCAATAATTATGCCAAGATTTGTCATTCTGAAATGTATTTAATTCTGTAATACTCCACTTTTGCATTGGTCCCACTAAAAAAGCAACAAACTACATTTTCTCTTTTTTTCTGCTATTCTCGAAGTGGGTCGTTAGAATGAAGCCATTATTATTATTTTTTCTAAAACGCTTAACCCCTTGAGATTTCATATGCACACATTTAACAATAAGTATCTGATTTTCATTTTTTTAATTTTGGCCAATTGCAGCGACCACTGTGCAATGGTATGAGGCTAACGTAAAAAAACTGCACAACAATTTAATTGAGGCTACGATTATTACGGGGAAGTATGTTGCTACCTCGAATTCTCCAATTGCAACAGAAATGCTATTCAACTTCAAAAGATTGCAATTTCCCGCACGCTTGATATTTGCTATCAATGCACATTAAATCAAAAGGGGTAGCGAATCGCACCGGGTTCAGCTAGAAAAAAAAATAAATAAAATATTTACTCTAAATGGACTGCTTTCCAGAAAGTGAGCGAAGGTAAATCCACTCAAAATTTCAAACAAATATAAGTTTATCCTCTACAATTGTTCGATAAAAATCAATAGTGGCTGATTTTCATTAGTAAATTTTCCAGCTAAAATTGTGTATTAATATGAACACCAATAAAATTCCCGCCTTTATATAGCTCTGATGCTTTTTGCTAGAAATATTTCAATTTCTTTGCAAACTCCTTTTGAATTTGCAAGGGACATTTTATCAGGGAATTCGAATTTGCAAAGTAGATACCTAATTTTTCTCCCTCGGATTTATTTTTCGAGAGGTATTTTTGTTTATGGTAGCAAAAAAGGGGAATGCAGAACAATTTCGCACGGCATTGTTATTCATGATTGGTCTGTATATCAATTGAAATGTTTTTTCTTTAATACTCTAAGACTCGTCCAGTCTAAAGGTGAGAATACATAAAACGCATTTTTGACTGGCTTAAGCTATCGGCTGGCTTCTTTGCAAAGGAGCGTAGGGCCAAAATCGAACTAAATCAACCTAAAACTCCTTTTGCTCCTTTACAAAGAAGCCAGCCGATGACTTAAGTCAGTCAAAAATGTGTTTTATGTATTTCACCTTAATTTCATCTACCTCAGCTTCAGTTAACTTATGGTGGTAAAAGAAAAAAACGTTCGACCCAACCGCATGTGTCATTTTAGTTCTTAAACGAATCGTATTATCTAAACATGTTGCTAAACATTTTTCTAAAGCAACTCACACATGTTGTTGCATACTTTGAGGTATATATTTAACATACATATTTAACAGTCCAGTGAAATGTTTTTCTGTTATATTTCTGTTAACAACATTGGATTTGTTTATGTTCTGTCAGGTTGAATGGACTTCCTTTACTCCTCGTTTAAATTGCTCGTGGCATCCAAATGTTTACATAACTGGTATTCAAATTACTTCCGAATTCTTCGGAAATCGATGAACTTGATATGAATAATATACGAGCAAAACATAATAATTTCGATGATATTGAACCACATTCTGAAGAAATTTCAACCGAGTAGAAAGGAAAACAACATAAAAAAACAACAACGTTGTCCTTCGATTTTGCATATCGCAAAGAAAAACAATCACATTGTGATGTACATTAGCTGGGGATGTACACGCATAACTACTAAGTGGTGTCTTTTACTTTTTTACAATTCTAGTAAAATTCTTCCAAATGTAGGCTTTTCTAGTTCCAAACTATCTCATTTGTATACCTTCCACCATAGTATGGAGGGCATATTAAGTTTGTAATTCCGTTTGTAACACCTCGAAAAATACATTTCAGAGCCCACAAAGTATATATATTCTTGATTAGCATACAATTCTATGTCGATTTAACGATGACCGTCCGTCTGTTTGTGTGTCCGTCTGGGGAAATCACTCTAGCTCCGAACGAATTGAAGTAGGTTGGTAAAATTTTGATAAGGTCAAAACGTGTTTCATCGAAAAAACGGTTTTAGACCCTAGGACTCTTTGGACCAAATCCGTTTCAGGATTTTTGAAGTCGATCTAGCGATGTTCGCCCGTCTGTCTGGTTGGCTGGTGCGCACGATAACTCTCGAAGGGAGTATCCGATTTGATCCAAAAACTTGGTACAATGTAATATTATTGTCGAACTTAGATCGAGTTCGGAGATGGGCAATATCGGTCCACTTCTTCCGGTACTTCCCCCACAAAATTTTAACATTTTCAAAAAAAAAAAAAAAAAATAATAATAATAATAATTTGCTGCACAGAAAGAGATAGGATAATCCGATTTTTCTCCAACTTTGCAAATCCTAATATTTGCATCAGTGCTAGGTCAGGTGAGAAAATGGACAATATCGGTCCACTCCATCAATATGACGTAAGTGCCCGATTCTCTTCAAATTACACACATCACAATATTTTTATTAACCCAAGGTTTGGTGTGAAAATGGAATATATGGGTCTACCGCTTCTGGTATCTGCCCCACAAAGGGTTTAAATTTTGAATATTCATGAAACTCATAAAACACGAAATTAACATCCGATTCCATTCAGACTTGGCACATCTCAATCCATTAACGCAAGATCTTTCATAAAGATGGTATAGATCCGACCATTCCTTCTGGTACCTCCCCCACAAAGGGTCAATATTTTCCCTTCAAATTTTGCATATACCAATATTTTTATCTGTATTAGATGAAGTATGAAAATGAAAGACTTATCTGTTACCTCGCACATATTTCCAAAATTTCCAAAAATATGCACATATTTCATGTGAAGTATGGTCAGATACGAATTGGTCAATATTGGCCAACTGTTCCACCATAAAGGGTCAACAGTTTGAATAATCATAACTCAAGGCTGGGGATATACGTCTCTCGGCAAAACCGACTGATACTATTTAACTTGTTTTAAATCCTATGGTTTCTGTAACTTTTATTAAGTATGGCTATTCATTTAATTAAATTCTTCAATGCAGTACCAGAATGTTTATTGTATTTCTAATATTACCACTCGCCATGCCCTGATATCTTATTTATATATTTTGTGCTTGGGCGCCACAATGTGAAAGGGCTAAAGGGTAACGACCATTAATTTATGCTAATTTTTGTAAAAAAAATTGAATTGGATTCAATTAATTTTTAAAACTGTTGGTACTTTGTCTACTAAATTTAGCATGTAAATAAATATAGTCAGGTCCCAATTTATTCTTTCGTTTGGTGTTTCTTTTCCTTTTTTTTTTTTGGCAAGGCATTTGAATTTTTTTTTTAAATAATACCAATACATATTTATTTCTCAGACAGTAGTTTGATAATTTTATTCCAACGAAAACAACAACAACAGCAGCATCCCACTTTAATATTCTGGTGTTTATATTTTTCTTCATTCAAAAATAATTGCTGCTTGTTGACGACGCAGTTAATTAAAAAAAGGGGGCTCGTGTATTTTTTTTATTACTAAAATGTTCAGCAAAACAAGAACAACAATAATAACAAGAAAACACAAACAATAACAACGAAATATCATGCCATTGATTGAAAAAGAGGAACATCGGTGTGACGACTGGTGTTGGTGACGCTGTTGTGATGAATGGCGACGATGACGCTGATAGGACGGTAAATGGGGTACGATGCTGTATCGGTGGCTCTGTTCTGCTACGCCCAAGAATCTTCAAGTTGTTAAAACTTTTTAAGCGATAGTGTTGATAGCAGTATTGACAATTCACTATCACAATATATTCTAAATAAAAAATAATTATGAAAAAAAAAATGCCCAAGGCTTTAGTACGCCCTCCAGAATATTTTCGGGATAATATTCGGCATTTATTCTGATGCCACGGTCGATTAATACGAAGAGCGACCATCGGCTGTTATGGCGGCCCACACCATCACCATGACAGGCGCTTGAGTTCTGCAGGCTAACCGAAGGGGCGAATTTTCAGCTGACCTCTTTGGCAAGTAGACAGGATCATTTTGAATTGTTTACAAACTGCTGGACAACGAATGTTTTCTCATCGGAGAAACCCAAATTCGGCAGTTCACCACATTCGGCCACACGAAGCAACTCTTTAGCTCTTTTGAGTCTATTTTCTTTCTGTTGCGGTGTACGTTTTTGCAATTTTTGGAATTTCAATGGCCTTACCCCGAGCTCATTGTTCAATATTTGCCGAAGTGCGATATGTTTAGCTCACGAGCCATTTTTCGACCACTGCGACGAGGGTTTCGATCAAGTCGCTTCTTTACTTTTCGAACTATTTCTGCTGATGTTGCTATTTTCTTCCGCCCACTTCCTTGACGTCGGGCTACGCTACCAGTATCACGGTAACGAGCGATGGTACGAGACACATAAGATTTATTCACATTTAAATGCTGGAGTGCTCTATCGATAGCCACTTGTAATTTTCCAACCAAATATAAAGAAGTCACACCACCACGCTTGAATTCCATCACGAATAACTTTTTTCCTGGAAAATTCTCACTGAAATGCTTTTGTACGCATGTAAACAATATAATGAGATGTCGCTGGAAAATTTTTTAACAGCTGTCGGACGAGTGACAATTAGAAATGACAGCAGTCTGAAGTTGGTTGCTGTATACGAGTACCAATTTCGAACTTTAAATACGAAATTTGAAACAGTTGCAATGATTAATGTTGCTAAAGTCATCGAAATACCGAATATCGTCGGCTATACGAAAACGGGTACCGACATGACTCATTTACGAACTAAACCTGCCTACTGGCAAATTACACATGTTGGCCTTCTATTTCAATTCGTTCGAAAGATACCGTGAGTACGATAGATAGACGGACGGACGGGCATAGCTAAATCGACTTAGAATTTTATGCTGATCAAGAATATATATACTTTTTTGGGTCTGCCATAAGTATTTCAAGGAGTTACCAACTGAATGACAGACGTATGGTGGCCCTCCAAAAAAATTGTTCCAGCCTTAGAATACTCGAGTTGAATTTTTGAATATTTTCACCACTCTAGTGTTTGACGTTGGTGGGGTTTAATTTGAGATCTTCCGATTGGTACTTGAATATGCGCGTCTTCCTATGTTTGCGCATTTTTCGTTTTTTTCCGATGCGTAGATTTGGAATAACCATCTGGGTCTTTTTGGATATTAATAAAAAATTGTCATTCAGAAGATGAACGATGAACAGACAAGAACTCAATCAATCTAATTATATGATCTTGTATTATTTACTATTATTATTATTTTTTTTTTTGTATTGTTAATTGCCCCATACTATATAAATTTAAATGAAAAATATATATTAAATAAACGGAAATTTTAAATGACGCACATGCAATCAGGTTTCATTCATCAATCATCAATTGATTACACATAAGGCCTTATTCTTTGAAAGGCCTTGTAAATTTCACCTCTGCCATATTTGAGTGACAACATTCAATTTGTTATCTCGCTGTGCTGTCCGTCCATCTATCTCTGGCTCTGAGTCGTTGTGTCTGTCTGTGCCTGGGTATGTGCCACAAATAGATTGTGTATTGTGTAGATGTATTGGTGTTTTGGAGGCTCGTCTGACTTCCCAGCGAACCAAACTGTTCGAGTTCAGCCGGACTTCGAATCGTAAGATGGAAAGTTGGTGGGATGAAACTTCCGACGCGAATGCGAATTAAATTCGACTACTGACCGAAAGTTATATGGAGTGTTGTCGGATGAAAGTCTGAAGTTTTAGCCGTCTTTCGAACCAAAGTCGGAAGGATATAGAATTAAGGAACAAAACAAAATATAATAAAATGTGTCCATCGCACTTCCATCTGAATCGGATGGCGATAGATTTCGAGCCCATCCAGCCTTCGCTTATAATGTCGGTAGATTTCGGACCAATTTAACATTCGCTTATATTGTCAGTACATTTCTGACTCGTCTGACAGCCTAGGCCATCGGTATGAGAGTAGAAATTGTATACAGGCTTCGCACCTACATTGTCAGTGGTCTCAGTTGGAAGATGTATGTGCAAAAAATCCACTGGGGAGCAAGGCACTAACAACTTTCAAGGTTAGAGAAACGCACTCCATTTGCTTTATTTCAGCTTGTTTACAACAAAAGTTACCACACGCAAGCAGAAGAAAAAAATTATACAAAAAAAAAAAAAAACAAAAAAAATAAAGCAGTAAGTTCGGCCGGGCTTTTAACACCATCCACCATTTGGAACAAATTTGGAAATTTGCAAAAAAATAAAATCTTTTAAAAATTCTGTTAAAATCTATAAAATACCGAATATAGCCGATATATTGGGGTCTAAACGAAGACGTGGCAACTTTTCATAAGCCATTACAATATTCAAATAAGAAATTTGAAAAAAATCCGGTGAATAATGTAGTTAAAATCATCAAAATATCGAATATAGAGAGGTCTGTCACAGGCTTTAGAACCCATTAGGAACTTCAAATTTCAAACAATTTCGGGGAATATTGTACCTAAAGCCGTCAAAATACCGTATATAGGGAGGTACTGATGTATTGGGTCTATACGAAGGCCTGAACCTGTACAGACAATTTTCTGTCATGGAGTGTAGTTCCCATCACGAACTTTGAATACCCATTACGAATTCTAAATACGAAATTTGAAACAACTCCGGTGAATAATGTCCCTAAAATCTTCAAAATATCGAATATGTGGGGATTCCGTTGCATGTGGATCGTAAAGCCTATCGTGTCCCTAAAATTTTCAAAATATCGAATATCTGGGGGTTCCTTTGCATGTGGACATTTCTCTTCCAGGGGGTAAAAGGCTTAAAAAAATTTCTAGTATGGGTTTTTAGACAATTCCATTAAAAAATTTAGGTAGAATCATCAAAATACCGAGGTACCGTTATATAGGGGATATTGTAGACCTATATAGACAATATTCTTCCAGGGACTAAAGTACTCAGTAGGAAATTCTTTTGTGGATTTTCAGACAATTTCTTAGAAAAATGTGGATAAAATTATCAAAATATCGAATATCGGGGGTACCGTTGTATGGGGGCTATACGATGTCGAGGACCGATATAGCTCATCTTCGAACTTGACCAGTCTGCAGACAAAAATCAGATATGTGCAAAATTTTACTTTTTTTATCTTTATTCGTTTTGACTCTAGCCTGATTACAACAGCCGGACGGCCGGGCAGGGCTGAGTAGTCTTGGCATTTTACGCTTATCAAGAATATATATATATTCTTTGTTATGCCTAAAATTATTTTTTCGATGAGTTACAAAAGGAATGACAAACTTAATATACCCTCCATACTATGTATGGTGGATGCTGTAAAAAATCCCTCCGACAAATTGCTCAGAATTCGGACATTACTTCATACTTTGAGCAGACTTGTCGAACATCCGATATTTGGTTCGCTGGGTCGTTGCTGTTGGTTTACTGGGCTTGATACTCGTTTTGTTGCCCAGCCCACGTTCGCCCCGCATTCTGTCGACGTCGAAAGTATCATTGAAACGATTCATTGTACCCGTAACTCAAGACTTCACAGTCGGCTAGCGAAGGCATACCACAACAAGGTATGTTAATGTGATAATGTAAATTGGTTTGAATGCATAAATCAGAAACATACCCACATAGGCATATACATACATACAGGCGAATGAGGCAAAAAAAAAAGAAGAAAGAGACACAAAAACGAAAAAGGTATTAACATATGTATGGACGCAAGTGTTCGCTGCTGAGCATTTCTGAATCGATAATGGCATGGTGATCTTTAATCAAATATTCATGGCAAAAAAAAAACCAATACACATAGAATCATCGTCGATTTTTTCAAGTTTTGAAATTTTTTTGATTAAATAAATTTAACAATAAATTGTATTAATGTACAGTTAAAACATTTTCGTTTGCATTCTGAGAGCTATGACGCAAAAAGTTTTTTTTTTCTTTCAAAATTAATTTAAAGTTAAACCGGTATCTGACATTTTCAAGTGTATTAGAGGCAAGCAATATTCTAGAATCAAAATGCTGTTGCAGTTTCTACATTTGTAGTTATTCAACTTGTAAGTTTTAATTATTCATGTCCTCGTTTGAGGTCAATTACATTGCCGACGAAAATGTCAAATACCTATTTCGTTTCACAAATTAAAGCGTTTTCCATTGCAGATTGAGCAAGAATACTAAAAACCGGCCTGTCTGCCTGGCTGGCTGGATGGCGGGCATACAATATGTTAGTGCAATAAAGAAAAATCGCCAATTAAATAATGTAAGTTATGGTGCAATGAATAAAATATGCATATATACATAACAAATGGAAATTAATAAATGTATTTTGAAATCGGTTGAATATACCCTCAGCCATATTGCTGCAGAGAGTATACATCATTTGGTATGGCAAACATGTTCAGAAATAAGGATTTTATACCTTCTTTTATCTTTAGATGAAATTCGTTTCAAGATATTTAGGTACGCTTGTCCATCCGTCAAAAATTAGATCAAATTCAATGATGGGTAATATCGGGCCTTTTTTTTTGGTACCTCCCCCACAAAAGTTCAAAAGTTATAAAAAATTACGAATCTCATATTGAAAGAAGTGAAGAGAATATTTGGATAAGAATTAGGTTATGAACGACAATGGGCATTTAAATGTGAATAAATCTTTTGTGTCTAGGTAGCGTAGCCCCACGTCAAGAAAGTGGACGGAAGAAAACAGCAAGGTCAGCAGAAAAGGTTCGAAAAGTATAGAAGCGACTTGATCGAAACCCGCGTCGCAGTGGCCGGATGGATTCCATTCGGCAAATGTTGAAAAATGGGCTCGGTGTAAATTCATTGAAATTCCAAAAAGTGAATGAACTTACACCGCAACAGAAACAAAATAGACTCAAAAGAGCTAAAGAGTTGCTTCGCTTGGCCGCAAGTGGTAAACTGCCGAATTTGATTTTCTTCGATGAGAAAACATTCGTTGACCAGCAGATTCTAAACGAACAAAATGATAGTGTCAAAGAGGTCAGTTGGAAATGTGCACCTTCGGTTGGCCACCAGAACACAAGCGCCGGCCATGGTGATGGTATGGGCCGCCATTACAGCCGATGGTCGCTCTCCGCTCGTATTCATCGACCGTGGTATCAGAATAAATGCCGAACATTATCGCGAAAATATTCTGGAGGGTGTATTAAAGCCTTGGGCACGCAAACATTTTGACCGCAGACGTTGGACATTCCAACAGGACTCAGCACCATCGCAGTCAGCACGCGCCACCCAAGAATGGTTACAGAATGATGGTCCTCGCTTCATTTCCAGCGCACAATGGCCGCCAAAATCTCCGCATACCAATCCGTTGGATTATTGTGTCTGGAGTATTTTGGAAAGCAAGGTTGGCACTAAAAAACACCAAAGTGTCGATCACCTCAAACAAGCGCTTCGCCAGGAATGGGCCAAAATACCGCAGAGCAACATTCTGGCAGCGTGTGACGGTTTCATTGGCCGTTTGAAGGCCATAATTCGTGCCAAAGGAGAACAATTCGAACAAATCCAAAAGGATATTACACCGTTGGTGCACAATAAAAGGCGAATCGGACGAAGATATATATGGGAGCTATATCAAAAATTTGACCGATTATCTCCAATTTCTATAGGGTTCGTCCTTGGCTCAAACAAATGGTTTGTGCAAAATTTCATCTGAATCGGGCGATAAATGCGATCTGTAACTTGTTTACGAAAATACATGGACAAACAGACGGACGGACGGTCTAGCTCGTTTCCTTTTGCCTGTTACAAAAAAATGCATTCAAGCCACCAAGGCGAAACAGCTGAAGGTTGAATCTTGAACATTTTGTGATAAGGCTGGGTTTTTGGAAACTCGCACTAAAAGGTACGAAAAGTACTAAATTTTACTAAAAATTTAATACTTTGTATTGGACAAACGGAAAGAGCTAGAATTCCGAAATTTGGAATGAAGGAGTGCGTGGTTGCGACAAGTCCTTAAATTGTACCAAAATGTTACCATTTGGTATTATGTGAACGGATAGCGTTAAAAACTAGAAATTTGGTATGAGAATCAGTGTTAGAAAGTAAGTTTGATATATAAAATGGAAATGTGTACTAAGTGTGCGAACTGTACTAAATTTGGAACAGTTTGATTTAGGGCGAAATTGTGAATTGGGTTCCCTGTTGGTGGTAGGTTTGTAATAAAGGGGTGATTTTGGAAATGCGAGTGAAAAGTACTAAATAGTACTATATTTGGTACAATTTTGTACTGGGTGACCATGTAGTGCTTGATATCTTAAATTTGGTATTAGGGTCGCCGTTCGTGTGTAGCCTGGACATATTGAGATGGTTTCTGAAATGAAATGAAGTACATATTGTGGAAAAAGTACTAAATAGTACCAAACTTGACATTGGTTGAAGGGATAGAGATAAATTCGGAAATTTGATATTTAGATTACAGATGGTATCTGTGTTTGAGATTTGACGGTTGTTTGGAAATGCGTCCTACATTTGTACACAAAGTACTAAATGGTACTAATTTCGGTATTGGGTGAAGGGATGGGGCTGGAATTATCAAGTTTGATACTGAGGTCTTTGTTGTTATCTGTAATTGAGACATAGAGGTGGTTTTGAAAATCTGTAATATAAAGTTGTAAGGAAAGTACTACATTTGGTATTGGGTGAAGGGAGGGAGCTGATATTTTGAAATTTGATATTGAGGTTTATGTTGGTATCTGGCGTTAAGACATGGGGGTGTTTTTGGAAATGTGTAGTATAACTGGTCGGCAAGTAGTTAGTACTATGTATGAAGTTTGGTTTGGAAAAGTTGTCCAAGAAATATTGAACGAATCTTAAATTTTGAGGTGGACTTTTCGTTGAAGAAGTAGCGGCTCCTCCGAAATAGCCCAAATATTGCCCGTGGTTATATTATATCAGTTTTATGTCAGGAGCAAAAACGTAAAATTTTAAAAATCACTCAAAAATTTGAATGGCAAATAACTCTCAATTAAGAGGTAATCCGTATTCGATTTCCTTCAAACTTCGCACATCAATATTGGATAACATTAGATCTCACATGACTGTGTTGTTTGTCGTTCCACTACCTCCCGTACCTCTACCAAAAAGAGTAAAAGTGACCATAGAATTTTCACATTTTCTCCATCAAAAAATAACCCATTTTAAAAATGACGAAAACCTCTTCAGATTTCGACATCATTTCTACTCGGTATGGTATAAAACCACAAAGTTCGCATTCTTAACAATCTGTGTAAAGCTCCAGACCGGCGTTGAGTCATGCTCCGCGAAATCTGTGTATTTCCAGCAAAATAATCCAATCAATATTTACATTTCCACAATGACCTCTTGAAGTAGTTATCAAACACTTTTTTTTCATTTTCCAAGAACTTGTGCACGCTTTGTTCCGTAGCACAGTTTGTTTAATTATTTACTTTTAATAACCATTTAATTATTCAATTAAAAATTGCATTTCATCGAAATAAAAAATAAATCAATATGTTTAAAATAAATCATTCTCCTCCATTCACTTCGCACGGCTGGCATTGATGATGCTGTCAGCGGCAGTGAATCCCTGGCATCTGTGATGCATTTAAAAAGTCAGACGAATCAATGACTGGCTGATTGGGTGAATGATTGGAAAATGTATATTTTTTTACGTTGGTTGGTAACGTTCATGACTGCACGTAATCAAACTAAAAAAAAAAACAAATAATTGCCTTCGTAGAATTAGTTCAAAGTTGAAATATGATTACAATTTGTTGTCAATACCCAATGGTGCATGGAACTAGTTATGGGGCAGAAATGCAATACCAATCGAGTTGCATGCAATTTGACATTTCAGTGAAGGGTTCTTAGTGAAGCTGGCAAAATATCGATAGTGATCAACTTCAATATTGTCGATAGTTATATTTCGATAGTATCAATATTATTAATAATATCGGTTAATTGGGCTTATTGCAATAGGGATAAATTCAAATAAAAATAAGTTTACTGTTGCTCTGTTCCAGAACCTGCAAGAGTGAAAAAATGTTACTACGATAACCAATGTTTCCTGATACGAAAAAAAATCAAAATAAGTAGATTCTTATGGGTTCCGGAACAGACCCAGTAAAAAACTTGAATGGGCTTAATAGACTCAGTACTTTGATCTTCTGTGTGTTAAGGTACATCCATGGTACCATTGAATGAAGATAACCTAATTTCACGCTTTGTACGTTCGACTTATTTTAATAACTTTCATATGTATTTAATTCTTTTAGTAAGAAAGTAAAAAAACAGCCGTTTGGAAGGAACTTGAAAAATTTCAAAAAAAAAAAACCGAAAACTATCACTTGAATGAAAACCGTTATATGGGGACTATATGAAGACGTGGACCTGCATACGAAATTTTTGTCATAGCTACATAGGCTGTAGTACCCATTACGAACTTCAAATATGAAATTTGAAACAATTCCAGTGAATAATGTCGCTAAAATCATGTCGGTCGTGACCCCTAGATATTGGGGCTATACGAAAACATGGACCGGCATGGCCCACGGGAAATGCCTATTGGGAAAATATGCATGTATACCACATTTTAGCTTCCTATCTCAATTCGTTCGGAAGATAGCGTGATTATAATAGAATAGGATTTAGCTAAATCGTCTTAAAAAATAAAGCTTTTACGCTGAGGCAGAATATATATACTTTGTAGGGTCTACACGAATAATTCGAGGAGTTACAAACATAATGACAAAGCTAATATGCCTTCCATAGAATGGTGGAGGGTATAGAAACGTCGAAGGTGTACGTCAGGTATTAGGTTATTAGTTACTATTTGGCTAGAGAAGGTATATACCATTTGATAGGACCAAAACGTGCCTCATCCGGAGATGGACATAATCGGTACACTCCTTCTGGTACCTCCCCCATAAAAAGTCAAAATTTTCACAGAAAATAATTTACCTTATAAAAAAAGGAAGGATCATCCAAATTTCTACAAACTTTGCATATCGCAATATTTGTACCAGTGCTATATAAGGTACCCACTATATCATGTACCTCCACCACAAAGGGTCAACATTTTGGATAATTAAGACTCTCATAAAATGCGAAATATATATAATCATAGGAAATAAACATCACATTCTCTTCAAATTTGACACATCTCAAAATGTTTATTAAAACAAGATCTGGTGTGAAGCTGATAGAAAAAATGTTAAAATTTGAAAAATATCGAATATAGCCAGGGCTATTCGAAGACCTGGACCTGCATAGACAATTTTCTGTCACAGGCTTTAGTACCTATTAGAAACGAAATTTGAAACAATTTCGTTGAATATTGTACCTAAAATCGTCAAAATACCGAATATTGGGAGGTATCGTTATATGGAAGCTATACGAAGACGTGGGTCTATATACGCATTGTTTTTGTCATAGGCTGTAGTACCCATGATGAATTCTAAATATGAAATTGAAAACAACTCCGGTAAATAATGCCCCTAAAATCGTCAAAACATCGATTATGGGGGGTACCGTTGTATGTGGGCTATACGATATAGTGGACCTACAGGGTGAGATAAAAAAACTGCAACAAAATCAAACGCAATAATTTTTAATTTTATTTAATGAAACCAAAAAAATGTCGGAAATATTATCAAATTTTAGAATAAAATTAGATTTGTTCAAATTGGTCACCTTTGGCACGAATTATGGCCTTCAAACAGCCAATGAAACCGTCACACGCTGCCCGAATGTTGATCTGCGGTATTTTGGACCATTCCCGGCGAAGCGCTTGCTTGAGGTGATCGACACTTTGGTATTTTTAGTGCCAACCTTGCTTTCCAAAATACTCCAGACACAATAGTCCAAGGGATTGGTATCCGTAGATTTTGGTAGCGATGCTTTTGTACGCTTGTAAACAATATAATGAGCAGTCACTGGAATAATTTTAACAGCTGTCAGACGAGTGTCTTAGAAATGAAAGCAGTCTGAAGTTGATTGCAATTTTATCATCTCACCCTGTAGACATTTCTCACCAAGGGGGTAAAGTGCTTAGAATGAACTTCTACTATGGATTTTTAAACAATTCCATTGACAAATTTAACTAAAATAATCAAAATTCCGAATATAAGTAGGTACCTTTATATGGGAGATATACGATATCATGGACCTATACAGACAATGCACGTCCCGGGGTAAAGTACTCAGAAGGAATTCCTTTTGTGGATTTTCAGAAAATTTCATTGAATTAATTTGTTATAACACTAAATTGAGCTTTGAGTAGTAACATGAACTTCATTGCCGCTTCCAATTGACACACTCTCACTATCTCAAATTTCAGTTGAAATTAATTGGTAGATGTTGTACTTGAAATCAGATACAAGAGCCGGTATATAAAAAATGCCATTGTGAGGGGGATTACTAAAATAATAAGGGTTTAATTATTTATAAA
The DNA here is from genome assembly GCF_030504385.1 of Musca domestica. Classification (NCBI taxonomy): domain Eukaryota; kingdom Metazoa; phylum Arthropoda; class Insecta; order Diptera; family Muscidae; genus Musca; species Musca domestica. The sequence continues at coordinate 4,647,160 of NW_026712296.1, read as the reverse complement.
TTTTTCGCTAACTTTGCATGAAATTGCATCATTCATTTATGGGTTTGTTTTACGGAGCGAGTCTCAAGAAATTGGGGAGGGGGTTGTTTTTTCCTCAACACTTTGATAACTTGTGGGCAATTTTACATACTTTATAACTTACAACCACTTTACATTTGCCGAAGATATTTGCGCACCCATAGACACATTTCCACAATAGTTTTTTTTGCCTCTATTTTCGGCCCTACCATATGCTCTTTCAACTCTTTTAACTCAGTTTCGGTTTTCTGGCTGTCTCGCGATCATCAATGCGCCCGCCACAAGAGAGCACCTCCTATACCTAGTCCCACTTTTGGTGTGCATAGAAGCTACTCTTCTTGACTACATAATAAATTACCCATCGTATAGGTAAAACGCTCACGTTTTGTTTCAACGGAACTTGAGGTGCTAAGAAGACAACAATAAAAAAAATTAACAAAGTGTCAGAGTTTTGTACGATAATATCTTCGAATGAGAAATGAAATTCCAAATAGAGAGTCTCGAATTGACACTCTGCATTTGGAGTGAGACAGACAGACAGACGGCAATGGCCTTGCTTACCTCTACTAAAAATAATGCCGCACACTCACAAAAAAATCCAATTTTCAATTTGGCTGATGTAATTTCGGGGGAAAATTATGCCAGACGAACAGATCGTATGACGACATAGAGGAATAAAAGATAAATCATTTAGAAGCGGTGCGGTGCGTTCCTCTACCTCTACACTGTGCTACACATGACAAATCATAATGTGTGTGTGTGTGTACACACAGCGAACGCAAGGGCCTACCCATCGAGAATATCAATGATATGCCGGTGGCCTGTTTACACTGTGACAGATTATCCCAGAGATCTTAGCGACCGACAACAATCACACGCAGTGCGGAAATCATAGATCGTTTGAACGGACGGACGGACGATCGATCGACCGGTTGTTCATTTCTGTGGTCAATGTGTTCTCTGTGTTGGCAAACAATGGCAACAAGAAATAGAGGTGAGCTGTTGTTACCGGTGTTGTGTTTGTTTGGGAGATTTTTCGGTGTTTAAATAAATTCCAAGAATGATTATCACTAGCGAACAGACACACACACTTATGGGCAGATAAACATCTTCAACCTCTCCTTGTAGGTTAACTGAGAGCAAGGGTACAGACCCGCTTGGATATTAGCGTATGTGTGTCCGTCTGTGAATGAGTGAGACTTCTTGACCATCTTCACTCTATGGCTCGACCGTTTTATTTGAATTTGAATATTGAACTTTGTCCAGGGGGGAAACACATGTGACTCTGTCTGCTATCGATTGGTGCAAGCAGATGTTGTTGTTGTTGTTGTTATCAAGGTCTTATGCGAAGAGAACGATAGTTATAACCAAATCACAGACGAATGGGAATTTTAAGCTATGAGTCAAACTTTTATAAAACGATCATATGTGCATAAATAATTAGATGAATTTTTTATACATTTTATTCGAGCTTATTTTCGATGTCTTGCTTAAGTGTTCCATTCGCCATTTGCTTGTTTTGGGAAAAACGTATTTCGAAGTTTGCATTTCGAATTTGCCTAAACCGACTGGCCGTCAATTGTGTTAATATATTTGATTGGAAGTTATGGTAATGGTAGTCGCCTGTTAACACAAAAGTTCTACAAAAGGGAGCGAAACGGCAGAGACTTTTTGACAGTTCTTTTACTAAGAGTTTGCAAATCCTTGCTTGAAAAATATCTTCTCGCAATTACTTGCAACTTTTTTATTCTTTCCTTCCGGTGAATTAAATTTGGGCAAGCAATTTTAAAATATTTTTATTTTGGGAATCGTAAGCCTTATTGTATTGTCCGATATTCGGCCTTTTTATGATTTCAGCCACATTTATCAATGGAATTGTCTGAAAATCCACACAAGGGGTTGCCTCTGAGTAATTTGCCACCAAGAAGAAAATTTTTTATGGGTCTGCGATATCGTAAAAATATCCCCCGATATTCGGTTTTTTGATGATCCTAACGACATTTTGTCTCAAATTTCGCATTTAAAATTTGAAGCCTGTAATGAGTATTTCAACCGATGACGGAAAACTGTCTATGTCCACAGCGCATATCGGACCATATAACGCTACCTCCTTTATTGGGATCATATAACGCTACCTCCTTTATTCGGTATTTTGATGATATTAGCGACGTTATTCAACGGAATTGTTTCAAAATTTCGTATTTGAAGTTCGGAATCGGTACTACAGCTGTGAAAAAAAATTACTTATGCAGGTCGACGTCTTCGTATAGCCCTCATATAACGGAGTTTTTTTAAATTCTTCTAGATCCTTCGAAATGGTGGAGGGTATTTAGCATCATTATTTACCGGAATTGTTTCAAATTTTTCATTTTAAGATCTCAATGGATACTTCAACCTATGACAAAATATTAGATATGCATGCCCACGTATCTTATATGGGGGCAGGGGTATGTATCTTTATATGGTGGCATGCGTGGGTATCTTTATATGGGGGCTATACGATGACCTGCATTGCCAATTTTTGTCACAGGCTGTAGAACCCGTTACGAATTGCAAATACGAAATATGAAACAATTCGTGAAATGTCGCTGAAATCAGCAAAATACCGAATATATAGGGAGCTACCGGTATATGGTATACGAAAACCTGGACTGCATAAACAATTTTCTGTCACAGGTTGTAGTTCCTGATAGTAACTTCAAATACGAAATTTGAAACAATTTAGTTGAATATTGTACCTAAAATCGTCAAAATACTGAATATACGGAGGTACTGATATATGGGGCCTAAACAAGTCAAAGACTGCAGTTTCCATTACGAGCTCTAAATACAAAGTTTGAAACAAATCCGATGAAAAAATGTCCGTAAAATCATCAAAGTACCGAATATTGGGGGGAGGGGGTACCGTTATATGGGGGATATAACGGGGATAGGATATACAATATCGTAGACCCATATAGACAGGGAGTTAAATACTCAGAAGGAACTCCTTGCGTGGAATATAGGGAGGTATCGTTATATATCCACGATGTTGTGGACCGACATAGCCCATCTTCAAACTTGACCTGCCTGCACCCAAAATACTAACCCTATTTTTATTCGTTTTCAGTCTAGCGTGATTGATTGTTTTTGAATTTTACGCTGATCAATAATTTATTATACTTTGTTATTTCTAAAATTATTATTTCTATGAGTTACAACCGGAATGACGAAATTAATATACCCTCCAGAATCAGTTACCAGAAATAATTTTAGTTTTATGTCTGTGTTGTGTATATTAAAATAAATTATTGTTTAACCGGCCTACTAAGCCCCTATACTTCGTTTTTAAAACTCCTGAAAAGTTAGGGAAAAATTGTGCAAAGGAAATATTATATAATAACCTCATATATCTGAAAGCTGACCAAACATTCAGAACGAATATTTCGGAGACCCCTTTGAAATGACAAATATGGCAAAAAGTGAAGAATCTTGTATGGAACACTTAAGCATGACACCGACGAAATATGTTAATCAAATATTGTTTGACGTCACAGCATTTGAATTTTATTCAAAGTATTCTTGATAAAACAAAACCACATAGAGCATTTGGATATTTTAAAAACTTAAATATAAGTTAGAACGTGTAGTATTTTAGACAGAATTGAAGATTTCATATTGGAGTAATCTGAAGATCTAATAAACCCAGTGGCTTAATCTGCAATGGTATAATAGCACATTTACACTACAGTATTTTTTGCTTACCTGCACAATCAAAAATTGCACGACATCTTGTGCAGCAATGCCCAAAATTCAGGTAGCTTCATTGCACTTATCTGCACAATGAAGCAGGTATCTTTAATTTTACTTACGTGCACAAAAAGTGCAGGTATCTTTAATTTTCTATTCGTATGTATTTGAGCATCAGTGGTGTTTTATCCAGCATAACCATCTTTTAGTGTGGGAGAGGAAGCGAGAATATGTTTTTAATGCATGCTCGAAGTGGTAGTTTTTAGTGTCTTTTTTGAGTTTGCAAAAAATTTTCTTGTACAGATAAATACAACTTTTGTAACCAAATTAAAAAAAATTACCAAATTTTCGAGGCAGGAATGTCCAATGTGCAGCTATCGATTGGGCACTTAAATACAATTCAAATAAAGGGATTCAGAAAAAAATGGCATAACAAAAGTTTTTTGGTCTGCAAAGGCCAATGCGCAGCTAATGTTGATGCAGGTAAATAGAAACCACTGTATATTAAATTCAGTGGGTTAGCCATTGATGCTCATTAAAAGTTATGGTTCACATAAACCAATTGCAGAAGTCATCACCCTAATCCATGCATACATGTGTACGTACTTTGTCAACTCTGACGTGAAACCTTTTTCTGAAGTTGTTGCTTAGCTGATAAAATTTTGATTGGAACTTCAATCAATTATTGTTTGAAAACTTAATTATTTATGGGGAAATTAATTAAACAAACTTGGCATTGCATCGAACCGTGTTGTATGGTACCGATTACGACAGCAAGCAATGTCTCAAGTTTGGCTCAAATAACGCTTACTATTTAATTAATGGCAACAGCTTACAATTAATGTTTCCTTCTAACGGCGGTGGAGTGGAAACGAGACTTTTCACCACATCTCGTTTGTGTGTGCGCGTGCCTAGATGTGTATGTATGTTGTTAACATCTGTTAATTACAAGATTGATAACATTTTTTTCGTTTGCCTTAACATGGCCTCGATTGGAATTCCCCGGAACAACTTCTTTTTCCCTGGAATGACAAGAGTAAGTGAGTTTGTGCATGAACGACATCTCATCATCTTCAACATCATCAGCATCACCATCCTCACGTAGACACGAGACACTACACCGATGAAGCCGAAGAGCCACAAAATCACGAAAACCAGCTCTTGGAAAAATACCAAGTATCTAATGGAAAATTTTGAATGAAATTCCATCGATTTCATTTTTATTTAACTGCTTAGTCACCATGACGACCTTTGGCGGTGTTTGGTAGGTGTGATCGCGTTTTGACATCACGTGCATAGATTGGTCGAGAGACTACCTTTAAATACATGTGTATGTTTGTATGTACATACATATGTGTACGTGGATTTTAGGGGTCTCGCACTTTGGTCCCATCACACATTTGTATTATATGTAGGTATCTATCTTTTAGTTAATTTGAACTTTGGTTGGTGTCTACATTGATTGATGTTTCAATATGCGGCCAAAATATGGCCAAAGGGGGTATTTTCAAATATTTTTGTAAATTTTGTTCTTAAGTTGTCTTACTCTTGAATATACGCAACATTTTCGAGTGGAAAAATGCGCATTTGCATAAACTTCGCAGTAATATCTTGGTTGGGTGCCCCAACTAGAACGATCTTTTTATTTTACCTTCCACCATGGTATTGATGCAGAACATCTTAGGGTAGAGTCGATACTCCCGACTGTGCTATTTGGAAAATAATCGCCAATTAAGTGAAAGTAACAATAGAAGAATTCAGCATCGGCGATTTGTTAACGTCTTTTACGTCCAGATGCGGCCGAAATATGACCAAAGGGGGTATTTTCAAAACTTTTTGGAAATTTTGTTCTTAAGTTGTCTTATTCTTGAATACACGCAACATTATCGAGCGGAAAAATGCGCATTTGCATAAACTTCGCAGTAATATCATGGTTGGGTGCCCTAACTAGAACGATTTTTTATTTTTCCCTCCACCATGGTATGGAGGGTATATTAAGTTTTTCATTCCGTTTGTAACACCTCAAAATATACAATATAGGACCCACAATGTATAAATATTTATGATAAGTATAAAATTCTATGTCGATTTACCATATAACGGCACCTCCCGATATTCGGCATTAAGATGATTTTAGCGACATTGTTCACCAGATCTTTTTCAAATTTCGTATGTGAAATTCGCAATATAACACAATCTATGACAGAAACCTGCATATGCAGGTCCATGTCCATACCGAATACAGGGAGGTACCATCCTATGGGAGCTATGCGAAGAACTGGACCTGTATAGACAATTTTATGTCACAGGTTGTGGTACCCGTTACGAACTGCAAATACGAAATTTAAAACAAATCCGGTGAATAATATCGCTAAAATCGTCAAAATATCGAATGTAGTGAGGTTGCGATATATGAGGCCTATACGAGGACCTGTACCTGCATAGACAATTTTCTGTCGTAGACTGTAGTATCTAAAAGGAACTTCAAATACGAAATTTGAAACAATTCTGGTGAATAATGTTGCTAAAATCATCAAAATACCGAATAGGAAGGTACACTTATGTGGGGACTATACCTAAGCGTGGACCTATATAACCCATTTTCAATACCCAAAGGTCTGAAGACAAAAAACACATTTGATTAAAATTTAAATCGACATATACTTTTATACTGATCCAGAATATACAGGGCGAGATAAAAAAACTACAGCAAAGACAAACGCCATAATTTTTAATTTTACATAATAATTCAACATAATTTTAAAATGTCGGAAATAGCATCAAATGTTAGCATAAGTTTAGATTTGTTCGAATTGATCACCTTTTGAACGAATTATGGCCTTAAAACGGCCAATGAAACCGTCATACGCTGCCCGAATGTTGCTCTGCGGTATTTTGGCCCATTCCCGGCGAAGCGCTTGCTTGAGGTGGTCGACACTTTGGTGTTTTTAGGTGGCAACCTTGATTTTCAAAATACTCCAATTGGTGGGCAATTCTCACCAAAATGCTTTTGTACGCATGTAAACAATATAATGAGCTGTCACTGGAATAATTTTAGCAGCTGTCGGACGAGTGACTTAGAAATGACAGCGGTCTAAAGTTGTTTGCAGTTTTTTTCATCTCACACTGTATCAACACTAATAGTCCTGCAGACAAAACCCACATACATATGAGTAAAATTCTATCAACCTTCTTCAATTCATTCGTGTGCTATGTCGTTAAATCTTCTGCGTTTTATGCTGATCAAGAATATATATACTTTGTTGGGTCTAAAATGTATATTTCGGGGAGTTACAAACGGAACGATAAAGCTAATGTACCCTTCATACTATGGTGGAGGGTATAAAATAGAATATCGAATATCATCCAATTCCAAGTGGGCAATTCTCACCAAAATGCTTTTGTACGCATGTAAACAATATAATGAGCTGTCACTGGAATAATTTTAGCAGCTGTCGGACGAGTGACTTAGAAATGACAGCGGTCTAAAGTTGTTTGCAGTTTTTTTCATCTCACACTGTATCAACACTAATAGTCCTGCAGACAAAACCCACATACATATGAGTAAAATTCTATCAACCTTCTTCAATTCATTCGTGTGCTATGTCGTTAAATCTTCTGCGTTTTATGCTGATCAAGAATATATATACTTTGTTGGGTCTAAAATGTATATTTCGGGGAGTTACAAACGGAACGATAAAGCTAATGTACCCTTCATACTATGGTGGAGGGTATAAAATAGAATATCGAATATCATCCAATCAGATACGGTGCATTTGCCTTATTTTGGGTTATTCATATTGCATAAACTTCGCAACAACGGTCAAACAACGCCAAACGAGCAGCACCGCTAAGTTTGTGTTTGAGAATATTTGTCGAGTTAATGGTGCTACCTCACGTCTGCCATTGCCATTGCATGTCTAGAATTTTAATGAGGAGAGTTCCACTTCGATCGCTGTACATACATATGTATGTATGTATGTACAAACAGGCATGTGCTAATATGTATGAATGAACACACTTATGATCGTCATTATACCTTTACATTGCTTCAAACATCCATTTCTATGCATGTATTTGAATGTGTGAATCACTTGTATGCACGCAAACTTATCCACGCCAACAATCGTCATGGGTAATATTTCATCAAGACTACTTTTTTTCTCTCCCTCTCCCCAGTTTTTATGTTTTTTTTTGTTCTCCTCTTTACTTCACCTTACCATAGTAGGAGATTCGATATCAAATCGAGAAAAAAAAGTTCACTTAGCAACAAGCCACGATTTGTAATTGTTACCGAAATGAATGAATGACGCTCTCGCACGCATTTACAGGCAGATATACATACAAACATACCTACATATATGTGTTTGAACATGCGGTCAAACATGAATGTTGCGAGCATTTATGGCATAAAGACTCATTCATTATCGGAGATACTATCTACATACATATATACAAACATGTGTGAAAAGATGTTTCAGATGATGTCCAATTCAATGTCCGATCGACCGGTGTGCCGCCGGCTTATGGCAAAGTGGTCCTCATAGTCGCATGTTAACACCAATGGGGGCAAACACGACTGTTGAACTGACATACATAAATACGCATGTACGAACATACATACAATATGGATCGAATGATACAGTGACTCGATGAAATGAATATTTGGACAAAAAAACCATTTCTTTCTGCACAAATGTCTAAAAAAAAAAGATTTTTATGTGATATTTAAATAAGTTTACGTTTTACTTAAGCCTCATTCTAAAGGTTGTCCCAAGTAAAATAAAATTCTGAAACTTTATAATTTTCAAAGACCGTTTTGCATGAATGCAACGTCAAATTTCCCCCTTTTAAGGCTTGAGACGCCTTTGGCTTATTCATATAAACTATCGACTTCAAAAAACCCCAAGCAAAAAATTTAAAAATCCCACGATCTATGTGGTCAATTCTGGTCTCCAAAACGCGAAATAACACGAACGGCAAATGACTGATGCAGCAATTGAATCGTTTCCCTGGCTGCATGACATGTGGTGCCGTCTTGTTGAAACCAAATGCCCTTCACATTCATTTCTTCAATTCTAGGCAATAAAAAACTGGCTATCGTTTTACAATACCGATCAACATTGGCTGTTTGCGCTTGACCTATTCAATGATTCCTCTAGACCAAAAACCACACGACATAGTGACACGTTGAGGATCCATATACTTCTCGTGAATCACTCGAGGATTTTCTTCACCCCAAGTGCGAAAATTTTACCTGTTGACGAAGCCCTCACAATGGAATGGGCCTCGTCACTGAAGATGATTTTATCGGCAAAATCAGCATTTTCATGTTGTCTCTCCATGGTCAGCTGGCTTCAGTTCCTGAGGCAAATGAATGAATGATAATAAACACGATATGGGAACAGGTGCTGGAAATTAGTGTCGAATAGTAGCTCTTCCAAATATTAGATCGCTTAAGGCCAGATTACACCCCCATGTTGATGTCATATCACAAAGAGAAATTTTCCACATTTATCTTTAGCATTTTATAGCATAATGAATAGGTCTGTCTGCTTACTTCTCCTGCAAAGTTTTCCCGGCTTCTAAGACAGCAAGGTATTTATATTATCTTTTTCAAGAAAACTGTAAAATCTTGCAAGCAATCAACTGATTTATCAAAACAAAATATTTTTCCTATTAAAAAGAAAGCAAGTAAGTTCGGCCCGGCCGAACTTGGAATACCCTCCACCATTTTGAACGAATTTGAAAATGTTCAAAAAACTAAAATCCGTTATAAATTCTTTTAAAATCTTAAAAATAACGAATATAGCCGTTATATTGGGGTCTATACGAAGACGTGGACCTGCATAGGCAACTTTTGTCATAAGCCATTACGATATGCAAATACGAAACTTGAAAAAAAATCCGGTGAATAATGTAGTTAAAATCATAAAAATAATGTAGTTAAAATCATAAAAAAATAAAAATGCTATATTAAGACCTGAACATGCAGAGATAATTTTCTGTCACAGGCTGTAGTACCTATTAAGAACTTCAAATATGAAATTTCAAAAAATTTCGGTTAACATTGTATCTTAAATCTTCAAATTACCGAATATAGGGGAGTACTGATATATGGGATCTATACGAAGATCTGGACCTGCATAGACATTTTTCTGTCATAGACTATAGTTCCCTTTACGAACTCTAAATACGAAATTTGAAACAATTCCAGTGAATAATGTCCCTAAAATCATAAAAATACCAAATATAGGGAAATACCGTTGTATGTGGGCTATACGATATCGTGAACCCATGCAGACATTTTTCATCCAGGGGGTAAAGTACTCAAAAGGAACTTCTAGTATGGATTTTCAGACAATTTCATTGAAAAATTTGGCTACAATTATCAAAATAGTGAATATCGGGGGTACCGTTATATGGCGGTTAGACGATATCGTGCACTTATATAACCCATTTTCGAACTTGACCTGCCTGCAGACAAAAGACTGATCTGTGCAAAATTTTAGCTTCCCGCCTTCATTCTTTTTGACTCTAGCGGGATTACAACAAATGAACAGACGAATGGACGGACAGGGCTAAATCGTCTTATAATTTTACGCTAATTAAGAATATATATACTTTGTTATTATTATTACTATTTCGATGAGTTACAAACGGAATAACGAACATAATATACCCTCAATGTTTTGTATGGTAGAGGGTGTAATGACAAGGTCGAGTTAGTCAAAAGAGGGTTGCCATATTCAATTCAGCCATATTCTATTGTTTACTATGATGGGTACTTTAATTTCTTCCTTTTTTAATTAAAATTGACACTGTCCCCTCCACTGTTAATGGCAACTCAGTATCTCCATTGGTCAAGATGACTGATCATCTTAGTCAGACGCTCAGGCGAAATGTAAAAAAAAAAAACAATCGCTTAGCAACACCGAAACACACACCTTTTTTCTTCAAATAATATCACTTCCATTGGTAACCGGCTATACAGTCGATACATCTGTTTATTTGTCTGTCTGGCGGTGTCGCTTGTAGTTATTTGTTGCTTTCTATCTTTCGAGCCGTATCATATGTATTATATTCCGCATAACATATTTATGAGATGTCAGATTCGTAAAGATATGGAAACATGGTTTCATGCTCAATATTCAAGTGTTCAAATGTATCCGATCCGCAAATGCTGTCCCAGGCGTTGTCTAATTAGCAGGATTCCAACAAAATACCCGCAATTCTTCATTGCATTTGGATGCAGAGAGACGTCCAGTTGTTAGTCATTCCACCATTCATTAGCTTTTTTAGTGCATTCATCCGCCGGGTAGGTCAACATTTTGTATGTGGTTCGGCCTGGGGTATGGCGAATTTTTCCACATGTAGTTTATCACGTAATCGTCACAGCATCCAATTCCATTCCATTCGGTACATCGACTACTAGTCATTCGCATTGGATTAAGTGTTGAATGCACCGACTTGATTTGAATATCCCGCCAAATGTAGACATCGCCGTGATGACTACACCGATATGGGCACGTACATATGTACTTATACAAACATGCACACACACACACACACACACACTTCATAATTAACTTTTACATGCTGTGACTGTGACAGTCATTTACTGTGTTCAGACATGAAATGAAGGCAGTCCATTGGCACGACTGGCTGACCGCGACAAAGACCTGGTCAATGACAAGCAAATGTAATTCACTTAACCAGCCGCTGTAATGTTGGCCGGCATTTGAATAATGAAGCGGAGCACAAGACCGAAATCAACGAAGTGTTTAATTAAGAAATAGCTATCCTTTTGGGATGAGATATTAAATAAAAGTCCACTGATTCGTAAAATCAAGACCTGGATTGAAAATATGTCTCTTGACATTTTTTACTAAAACATTTAAAATGTCGATAGTCAAGAGGTGCATTATACAGGGTGAGATGAAAAAACTGCAACCAACTTCTGATTGCTGTCGTTTCTTAGCCAGTTGTTCCAGTGACAGCTCATTATACTGTTTACCAGCGTTCAAAAGCATTTTGGTGAGAATTTTCCAGAAAAAAGTTATTCGCGATGGAATTCAAGCGTGATAGCGTGATTTCGTTATATTTGGCAGGAAAACCACATGTGGCTATCGTTAGAGCACTCCAGCATTTAAATGTGAAAAAAACTTTTGTGTCTCGTACCATCGCTCGTTACCGTGATACTGGAAGCGAAGTCCGACGTCAAGGAAATGGACGGAAGAAAACAGCAACATCAGCAGAAAAGGTTCGAAAAGTAAAGAAGCGACTTGATCGAAACCCGCGTCGCAGTGGCCGAAAAATGGCTCGTGCGCTGGACATATCGCAATATTCCATTCGGCAAATATTGAAAAATGAGCTCGGGGTAAAGCCATTGAAATTCCAAAAAGTGCAAGAACTTACAACGCAACAGAAACAAAATAGACTCAAAAGAGCTAAAGAGTTGCTTCGCTAGGCCGAAAGCGGTGAACTGCCGAATTTGGTTTTCTCCGATGAGAAAACATTGGTTGTCCAGCAGTTTGTTGACAAACAAAATGATCGTGTTTACTTGCCGAAGAGGTCAGCTGAAAATGTGCACCTTCGGTTGGCCACCAGAACTCGAGCGCCGGCCATGGTGATGGTGTGGGCCGCCATAATAGCCGATGGTCGCTCTCCTCTCGTATTAATCGGCCTTGGCATCAGAATAAATGCCGAATGTTATCGCCAAAAAATTCAGGAGTGCACGTAAAACATTTTGGCCGCAGACCTTGGACATTCCAACAGGACTCAGCACCATCGCACTCAGCACGCGCCACCCAAAAATGGTTACAAAATGAGGTTCCTCGCTTCATACCCAGCGCACAAGGGGCACCAAAATCTCCGGACTATTGTGGCTGGAGTATTTTGGAAAGCAAAGTTGGCACTAAAAAAACCAAAGTTTCGATCACCTCAAGCAAGCTCTTCGACGGGAATGGGCCAAAATACCGCAGAGCAACATTTGGGCAGCGTGTGACGGTTTCATTGGCCTTTTTAAAGCCATAATTCGTGCCAAAGGTGACCAATTCAAACAAATCTAAACTTATTCTAAAATTTGATGCTATTTCCGACATTTGTTTGCTTTCATTCAATAAAATTAAAAAAAAAATGTAAAAATTATGGCGTTTGACTTTGTTGCAGTTTTTCTATCTCACCCTGTATCTGGTACCACACACACATTTTGACATTTTCTAAAAATTATCACATATTTTATATAAAGTTAAGGAAGTAGACGATATTGTCCAAATCTGACACGTCACAATATTTATATCATATTTATTTAGGTCCTATACGAAATGGTCAATATTGGCACATTCCTTCGGATCTTACATCATCGAACATTGGCTGAGGGTATACATCTGCCGGCAAAACCGACCAATACTTTTTAACTAGTTTTTTTTTTTTTTTTTTTTTTTTTTTTTTTTGTTAAGTTAGGTATTTGCTGAGCTTAGTTATCGTAACCCCCTAGGATTGTACCATTAACAATATAAACGTAAGACTCCCGTAATTCCCAATAGGCTGGAGAGAGCTCTACAAAAAAGTAGCAATTGTCTGGCATATTCTACCGGCTGGCTCTACTTCAAAACATTCGCTACTGCCGTGATCGCTCGTTAAAGAAGAACACCTGCTAAAAAACTAAAAAAAAAAAAACAATTAAAGAGACTTGTAACTTTACAAACAATGGCAAAAATTCTGCTGATAACAATTGACGACAAACGGAATGCGAAATGTGGCGTCTAGTCACGCGGCGTGTCAAATAGTCATTTCCCATTAATTGGGCCATTCATTTACACACACTTTTGCATAAATACGAAGACGCTCCGCGGCGGGTTGAAAAGAAATAGCTTTGGGTTCATTATAACAGTTCACACTTCAATTGCATAATTTTTCGTCGTCGATGCGTCGTACGTGTCGTACATAGCTAAATTTATATGCATTGCCACTCTGCATTTTCAATGGCTCTAAGATGAGGCAATTCACTAACTTAATTTCAATAAAAATACAAATACAACAATACACACATATGCAATTTTTGTGTGTTTTTCTGTCAATTAAAGTCAATTTTGTCGAAGATATAAACGAGAGCTACAATTGTTATATGCGTATCTATAACCGGTTGTCTATATTTAGCCATCCCTCAATACATTGTCAAATATTTTAGTAGAATTCAATTACAAATTGATACAATTTACTAATTGTCCAAGTGATCGAATCGAAGATGAATACTTGGTCCATATGTGAGCAATACGCTGATGCTGGCCAGACCGGACCGGACCGGACAGATAACGTTAAGTGTCGTCTCGGCATAATAAATTTGATTGCTTTTCTGTGACTTCCTATGAACGGCAGACATCAATTTCAAGTTTTTTTTCTCAATTTTCACACGTTATGTGATTCTATTATTATTTCCTTATAAACGTTAGGGATGCATTGCAGTTTGTTTGAATTGGAATTCTTCACAAAAAAAAAAAAAAAAAAACAGACATAAATTAGCATCAAGTAGAATCTTTTTAATAATGCCACCGGGAATCGAATTTATCCACTTTTACACATGGTACAATAAAATGGTAAGCTAGAGCTACCTGAAGCTGAATGACTGGAAGAAACGTACATTGTATTAAGCAGTTTTGCCATGGAATTAAGAGATTTGACAATTCGGATCATGAAGACAACCGGATGCATATTTCGGATCTTATAATCGTTTTTATTGTTCAAAATATTGACTTATGTGGTGGGGGAGGTACCATAAGGAATGGTCCGATCTCTGCCATCTTTATAAGGATGGAAATATTGAGATGTGCCAAGTGTGAATGGAGTCGGATGTTAATTTCGTATTTTATGAGCATCATGAATACCCAATATTTTGACCCTTTGTGGGGGAGGTACCAGAAGCAGTTTACCGATATGACCCATTTTCACACCAGACCTAGGATTAATATTGTGATGTGTGTAATTTGAAGACAATCGGACTCTTACATCACATTTTATAAGAGTTATAACTATTCCAAATTTTGACCGTTTGTGAGGGAAGCACTTGATGGTGTAAACCGATATTATCCATTTTTTGCACCTGACCGAGAACTGAGGCAAACATTAGGATTTACAAAGTTCGAGCAAAATAGGATTATTGCTTTTCTTTCTGTGCAGAAAATATATATATTTTTTTTAATTTGAAAATTTTGAAACTTTGTGGGGGAGGTACCAGAAGGTGTGGACCGATGTGTTCCATCTTAACACCAGACCTTGGGTTAATAAAAATATTGCGACGTGTGTAATTTGAAGACAATCGGACTCTTAGATCACATTTTATAAGAGTTATAATTATTTAAAATTTTGACTGTTTGTGGGGAAGGTACTTGACCGTGGACCGATATTGTTCATTTTCGCACCTGACCTAGCACTGATACAAATATTAGGATTTTCAAAGTTGGAGCAAAATCGGATTATTCTTTCTTTTTCCGTGTAGTAAGTTATTTTCTTTTGAAAATGTTAACATTTTGTGGGGGAGGTACTAGAAGGAGTAAACCGATATTGCCCATTTTCCAACTCGATCTAAGTTTGATAAGAATATTACGATGTAAAAAGTTTGGATCAAATCGGATACTACCTTCGAGGGTTATCGTGCGCGCCAACCAGATGGATGGACATTGCTAGACTCCAAATGTCGTGAAACGGATTTGGTCCAAAGAGACCTAGGGTCTAAAACCTTTATTTCGATGAGGCACGTTATGGCCGTATCAAATGATATATACCATCTCTCGCCATATTGCTGAGGGTATAAAAATATATATTTTCTTATTTTTATACCCTCCACCATTGTACGGAGGGTATATTAAGTTCATGATTCGGTTTGTAACTCATCGAAATAATAATTTTAGACATAACAAAGTATATACACATATTCTTGATCAGCGAAAATTTTAAGACCACAAAGTCTTCGCATAGAAGACCACAATGTCTTCAAATAGAAGACTACAAGGCCTTCGCATAGTAGACCAACAGGTCTATTCCTGGAAGACCAGAAGGTCTTCTAATATAGGAGACTAGAAGGTCTTCTCTTAGAAGACCACAAGGTCTTCTCATAGAAGCCCAGAAAGTTTTCGCATAGAAGACAACAAGGTCTTCTCATAGAAGCCCAAAAAGTTTTCGCATAGAAGACAACAAGGTCTTCTCATAGAAGCCCAGAAGGTCTTCTCCTAGAAGAGCTGAATGTCTTCTCCTAGAAGAGGTGAAATTCTTCTCTAAAGTCAAAATGAATTAAAATAGGAAGCTACAATTTTGCACATATTAGTATTTTGTCTGCAGGCATGTCAAGTTCGAAAATTGGCTATATCGGTCCACAATATTGTATAGGCCCCATATAGCGGTACCTCTCAATATTCGGTATTTTGATTATTGTAGCCAAATTTTTTTAAGAAATTGTTTGTAAATGCACAAAAGGAGTACTTTAACCCCTGTAAGAATATTGTCTATATAGGTCCACGATATTGCATATCCCCCATGGAACGTTACCTCCCGATATTCGGTATTTTGATGATTGTAACCAAATTATCTGAAAATCAACAAAAGGAGTTCATTCTAAGGACCTTACGCCCTGGAAGGGTATTGTCTATACATATATGTCCACGATATCGTGGATCACCCACATAACGGTACCTCCCTATGTTCGGTGTTTTGGTGATTTTAGCGTCATTATTCACCGAAGTTGTTTTAAATTTCGTATTAAAAGTTCGTAATGGGTACTACAGTCTATGACAGAAAATTGTCTATGCAGGTCTACGTCTAGCCTGCATATAACGATACCTCCCAATATTCGGTATTTTGTTGATTTTAGCGACATTATTCACCGGAGTTCTTTCATATTTCGTATTGAGAGTTCTTAATTGGAACTATAGTCTATGCCAGAAAATTATCTATGCAGATCCTGGTCTTCGTATAGGTCCCATATATCAGTACCTACCTATATTGGGTATTTTGACGATTTTAGGTACCATATTCACCGCTAATTCGGATACAATTTTGGTAATGTTCAAGAACCTGCAAGAATCTACTAGTTTTGCAATTTCTCAATCGATTATTGTATTAACATTTTTACGTTCTTGCATGTTCTGGAACAGAGTATTGGGCTAGTCGATTTCCCCATAAGTCAAATTTTCACATGGTGGAGGTTATAAAAAGTTCGGCCACCCACACCTTTTGGCTTTGGCTTTATAAGTTTTAATTTCTTCCACACGACATCCCTGAGATCATCGTGCCACAAATTTATTTCTAAATGGCACCATCTTTTATTTAATTTATCTCAGTTTTCTTTGTCAATTATGCAGGAAGCAACTTCAACTATGACTAAATCGCAATAGCTGCAATTTATTTCAAATGAAAAAAAAAAAAAACAAAAAATAACAAATCTTACAAACCTGGACGTGTTTTATTTGATTGAGAACATCTTAATTGAAGTTGAATGAATAGCATTTACGCGTGTACACTTTCAATAGACGCCGGAAAGGTGCCAAATCAAACATACTTGTCTTGACAAATAAAAAATGACAAATTATTGCAAAAAAATGTTTCGATGTTGGTTCTCAGCACTTATCCGCTTCCTCATACAATACATGCATAAATCTTGGACAGAAAGAAATCTTAATAATAAACGTGTTATAAAAAATGTTGAAGATTTTATGACACCTCAAATTAAATTTAATAATATTCCTGCCTTCCTTTGTGTTCCATTTGGAATCAGAGGAAACTGGAAACTACCAAGGGATTCGATTTGCAGTTGTGAATCTAAATGCAGTTGCTTATTTTGAAAAAAAAGATGAAATGTAAAAAAATTTACCCAATGTTAACATTATTATTATCGAACAAGAATTGAGCCGCGTTAGAAAAATTCCCATTCCTTTTTTGTGCAAAAATTGTATTTAAAAAATGAAATAAAAAAAAAAAACAAGTAAAAAAGCTGTGCGAATACCCTCCACCAATTGGAAAGAATTCGGCAATTCTCAAAAACAATAAAATTCTTTAAAAATTCTGTTAAAATCTTAAAATTACTGAAAGTAGCTGTTATATTAGGGTCTTTACGACGACATGGACCTGCAAAGGTAACATTTGTCATAAGCCATTACAATATTCAAACGCGAACTTGAAAAAAAACGGTAATAATGTAGGTAAAATCATCAAAATACCGAATATCGGGAGGTACCGTTATATGGGACCTGCATGGTCCATTTTCAATACCAAAAGTCCTGCAGACATAACATACATTTGAGTAAAATTTTATCAATCTACTTGAATTCCTTCGGAAGTTAGAGTGATTTCCACAGACGGACGGATATCGCTAAATCGACATAGAATTTTATGCTGATCAAGAATATATATACTTTGTGGGGTCGAATATGTATATTTCGAGGTGTTACAAACGGAATGTCAAACTCAATATACCCTCCATACTATGGTGGAGGGTATAATAAAAATAAATAAATAAATAAAATCCCTTAAAAAATCTGTTAAAATCTTAACAGTTATATTAGCGTCAATACGACGACGTGGACCTGCATAGGTCATAAGCTATTACAATATTCAAATGCGAAACTTGAAAAAATCCGTGAATAATGCATCTAAAATCAATAAAATACCGAATATCGAATATCATCAAAATACCAAATTTAAAACCGTTCCGTTGAATGATGTAGCTTAAATCATCAAAATACCGAATATCGGGAGGTACCGTTATATGGGGGCTATACGAAGACGTAGACCTGAACAGACAATTTTATGTCTTAGGCCAGGTATTATCCATAACGAACTTCAAATATCAATTTTGAAACAATTCCGATGAATAATGTAGATAAAATCATTCAAATACCGAATATAGGGAGGTACCATTACAGGTGACCTATAGCAAGACATGGACCTGCAATACACAATTATCAGTGACAGGCTCTAGTGCCCATTAGGAGCTTAAAATACGTAATTTGAAACAATTCCGGTGGATAATTTCGCCAAAATTAATAAAATAGCGAAAAAGGAGCGATACCGTTACAGGGGACCTACACGAAGACGTAGACTAGCATTGATAATTTTCTGCAACAGGCTTTAGTACCAGTTAGGAACTTGAACTATGAAATTTACAACAGTTCTGGTGAATAATGTAGCTAAAATCATCAAAATACAGAGTATGGGGAGGTACAATTATATGGTGCTAAACGAAGACCTGGACCTGGATAGACAATTTTCTATCAAATACGAATTTTGAAACCATTCCGGTGAACAATGTCGCTAAAATCATCAAAATACCAAATATCGGGAGGTACCGTTAAATGAGTGCTATACGAACACGTTGACCTGCACAGATAATTTTCTTTCACAGGCTATAGTACCCATTACGAACTGTTATTATGAAATTGGAAACAATTCCGGTGAACAATGTCGCTAAAATCATCCAAATACCGAATATGGGGATGTACAGTCATATGGGGGCTATACGTTATCGTGGACCTAGATAGCTCATTTGCAATACCAAAAGTCCTGGAGACCAAACATACATTTAAGTTAAATTTTATCAACCTACTCCAATTCGTCCGAAGGCTAGAGTGATTTCCACAGACACACAGACAGACGGATATCGCTAAATCGACATAGAATTTTATGCTGATCAAGAATATATATACTTTGTGCGGTCTAAAATTTATATTTCGAGGTGTTACAGGCGGAATGACGAACTTAATATACCTCCATACTATGTATGGTGGAGGGTATAAAAATATTAATATTGATTTTATCGGAAGGACTTAACGCCTGCTTAAAGTGTGTCGCTAATTTACCGACACACTTCGTCAACTACGGAAAAGCAAAAACAATTGAAAAATTATTGTTATCGATAATAGTCGATAAGTCAGTCATTAAATAGTAAGAGAATATCATAACTTTGCAATCTCCATCACTTGTTTATGTTATAATTTGTAAAAAATTAACACAATAAAAAGGATTCTCTTTTAATGATGATCAGATATATTTCATATTTTTTTTTTTTCAAATTTTCACTTCTGCCACCAAACCAAAAGTGCAGTGTGCTTTAGCCACATCCGGTCAGCGCCGTTTGTCGTTCATCATTCATTAACGTCATGCCGGTGAATTGCACAATCTTAACTAGGCTACGAAGATAAATGAATGATGCACTCGGATCTGTTAAAAAGCAATTTTACGCGAACAAAAAAAAAACGCTTATTCACCTGAAAAAGTATCATAGAACAAGGTTTTTCGTTGACACGTAATAATTATAGGAAATTTATACACAGGGCAGGGAGAAAGGGGTTTATGTAAAAAGGCCCTTTTTTGTAATAATTTATAAATTTTATAGAGGTTTCAGAGTGAAACAAAATACGAAACCAATGTTGCTAAAAATAATAGCTAAAAATTCATCTTTTAGTTCCACCGGTAAAAAGGCAAAGAAACAAAGATATTGTCATTCAATAATACCACATTGCAGGTCAAAAATGCAAAGTTTTTCAGGTGGTTAAAGTAATAATTTCACTCCTAACCTCATTTTCGTACCGTACCTAACCTCACTCTCATTCAAAAATTAACACCGCTGGTTGATATTTTTAGGGCCCCATCGCCTTGCAGTCTGCCCTTTAGCCGTTTGCAATACATGCACACACATACAATACGCTATACATATATGTGCATATGTAATACCACAACCACAACTGCGTCGTCGAATGCCACAATGTCTGCCATCGTTTGAATTAAAAATGATTTTATTTTAATGAAAATTGTTGGCGTGACTAGACGTAGCTAAGCCACTTTGAAGAAGTTGTGAACTAAAAACCTGCTATAACAGCAGCAGCCATACCAACAACAAAACGAACAATTATCGTGTATAATATGATCGTGCAAATAATAAAACAAGATTGCAAATCTTACCCCACGGATGCGGTATTCATCAGAGGGAAAATGCCGACAACCATGTCATTTGTATAGGCATGGAAGTATGCATGTAAGTTTGTGCAAAGTCACATATACACATACATGTCTACATGGATCTCTTCGATCTAGGACTTGTAGAACAGCACAGAAAGGTTATTAAATTGGTGTTTACATTATCCGTAATCAGTAGCTATATTGCGATACAGCCGAACCATAAGCAAAATTTTTAACTAGGGAACATCAGGAATCGAATGCAAGTTAAAGAACTCTAAGAAAATCAGAGAGGCGTAAAAAATTATTATTGAGCAGATGACTTTTAGAGAGAACTACTGAGTAAATGTTATGTTAGTTAACGTTCATCAAACTGGCGAACTGAACCTGAACTTTGAATACCCCCACTATTTGGAACGAATTTGGAAATTTTCAAAAAATAAAATCTGTTAAAAATTCTTTTAAAATCTTAAAAATACCGAATATAACCATTATATTGGGGTCTCTACGACGTGAACCTACATAGGCTTTGTTTGTCATAACCCATTACCATATTCAAATTCCAAACTTGAAATAAACGGTGAATAATGAGCTCAAAGCATCAAAATACCGTATATAGGGAGATACCGTTATATCAGAGTTATACGAAGACCTGAACCTGCACAGACAATTTTCTTTCATAGGCTGTAGTATCCATTACGAACTTTAAATACGACATCTCAAACAATTTTGTTTAGTATTGTATCTAAAATCGTCAAAATACCGAATATACGAAGACCTGGGCCTGTATACACAATTTTCTGTCACAGATTGTACTTCCCATTACGAACTCTGTACAATCCATTACAAACTTCAAATACCAAATTTGAAACAATTCCGGTAAATAATGTAAATAAGATCATCAAAATACCAAATAACGAAAGGTACCGTTATGTGGGGGCTATGTGAAAACGTGGACCTACATGGCCCATACATTAAACTTAACCTGCCTACTCGTAAAGTAAACATATGTGCAAAATTTTAGCCTTCTATCTCAATTCGTTCGAAAGATAGCGTGATTACAACAGACAGGCAGACAGACGGACATCGCCAAATCGACTTAGAATTTTACGCTGATCAGGAATATATATACTTTGTTGGGTCTGACATGAGTATTTCGAGGAGTTACAAACGGAATCACAAAGTCAATATACCCTCCATAGTATGGTGGAGGGTATAAAAACATTAAGTTCGGCCGGGCTGAATTTTAATACCCTTAAATTTAAGGTAAAGGAAAAATTAATGTTGTAGCCAATTTTATGCTTCAAGGATTGTCATCTACCAAATCTTAGTAAATACCAAATTTGAAACAGTTTCGTGGGTAAATGTGACTAGTAATAAAATATCGAATATCGGTAGGTATCGTTATATGCGCCATAGGAAAACGGGGATCTAAATATTCATTGTGCTAGAACCAATTATGACCTGCAAACACCAATTTTTAGACAAATCCATTGAAAAATGTGACAAAAATTATCAAACTACCGAATGCCGGGGATACCGTTATATGTACGCCATAGGATAACATGGACCTAGATATTAAATTTTCTGCAAACGGAACTAGAACCCATTATGAACTACAAGTACCAATTTTTAAACAAATCCGTTTGAAAATGTGGCAGAAGCCATAAAAACACCGAATGTCGGGAGGTACTGTTATATGGCGGCTATACAAAAACGTGAATCTATATATACTATATAACTGGATCCCATTATGAACTACAGATGCCAATTTTTAGACAAATCAGTGGAAACATGTGGCAAAAATCATCAAACTACAGAATATCGGGGATACCGTTGTTTTGTTCGCCAAAGGAAAACACGGACCTAAACATTCAATGTCCTGCCAACGGAACTAGAACCTATCATGAACTACACATATCAATTTTTGGACAGATCCGAGGAAAAATGTGGCAAAAATGATCAAAACACCGAATATAGGGAGGTACACTTATGTGAGGGCTATACCAAAATGTGGACCTTTATATACTAAGTTCCGCCACCGGAGCAAGAACCCATTATGACCTACAAACACCATTGTTTTAGACAAATCCGTAGAAAATGTGGCCAAAATCATCAAATTAGTCGGAGGCACCGTTATATGGCGGCTATACAAAAATTTGACCCTATGCATACAATGTTTCGCCACAGGAGCTAGTATCCATTATGAACTACAAGTACCAATTTTTAGACAAATCCGTGGAAAATGTGACGAAAATCATCAAAATACCGAATATCAGGAGGTACCATTATATGGCGACTATACCAACGGAATAAAAAAGTCAATAAACCCTCCTTTTCAAGGTGGAGGGTATACAAAGAATGGGTATTAAAAGAATGGCCTCCAAAGGATAGATAGAATATTGTCCTTATTTTTGCTTGGAAAAGCCCATTGTCATGCCTTCTATGAATATCAAAATGAAAAATTTTTCAAAATCTTACATTTTTAGTAACCACATTTGCATTTCGGGTCTTATTTAACAACCTGTCATTGTCATTTTTTTCTTGGCTGTTAAACAACTGCTCAATTATATGATAGATTCATACATACTTACACATGTACATACACATGTAATATATCACACGTATATCGTTAACAATATTTTACAACAAGTGTTGGCTGGTTGTCTGACTGCCTGTTTGGCTGTCTGGCAAATATCATTTGTTAACCACCTATCAACCAACCCATCCAATTCGATGCGATCCTACCGTCCACCACAGTCCGCACCACCACCACCAGCACAGCCCTGCCCCAACAACTTGGGTGAGAATCTCTTATTCATATAACCAACCGACAGGCCGACTAGCCAGCCAACCCACAGAACGACATCAACACAGCAGACACAGTGGCATCAGTGCAAACCATCGGATCGCATCGCTAAATAAATGAATCCAAAGATCAAGATTTAGATTATATATATACATATGTACGAATATAGATGTATGCATGTGGGTATGTAGGACTGTTCATTTGTCGATCTATAGGTGTGCAGGCGAATGTATGTATGTATGCATCAGAAACAAAATCAGAAACAAAAAACTAAAAAAAAAAAAAACGAACGACGAGATAAACCGCACTCTGCTGCCAAGACACACGAAGAAAACGACTACGAAATTCGTTCGTAACACTCCGGTGAAGTTTTGTCGTCATCAAAGGCCATTACAGCATGTGGGCCTTAACTCCTGGCGAATGGATTCAATGAAATTTTCAAAATTTTTAACAAATTTAAATATTTTTCATTTTAAATTCAAAAAAGTGTTGGGACCACTAGCTGTTACCTGTGCTATTGTATCATGTTTGTTTATTCAATAGTTTGTATAAATTGTTAATGGATGTTTATCAAAAAGTCCAGTAAAAGTACAAAAAAAAAAAAAAAAAAAATTAAAAAAAAATTAGTCGGCGGGACCGAATATATGATAACCTTCACCACTATGCATATTTAGTAGAGCTCCCGTAATTTGGGCTGATATTAGCCATTATTTTCACAATAAACCTGAAATCGGATTAAGGATATATATAGGAGCTATATCCTAATTTTAGCCGTTCTCGATAAAATTTGGCAAAGGTATTTCTGGTCTATATCTGATAAATGGTACCAAATATCATTGTTTTCGAATGAATATTACGAATGTGAGGGACGTAAACACCAAATCAGATGAAACATATATATGGGAGCTATAGCTATATCTGAACCGATTTTCTCCGAAATTAATGTAATTGCTTTTAGTCTGAATTCGGTGGGATATGCAAAAATTCAAGTCATTTGGACTTATATTGGCCATTTGTTGCACAATTAACCCGAAATCGGTTGAGGATATATATGAGAGCTATATCCAAATCTGAACCGATCTTGACAAAATTTGATACACTTATTTCGGAGCTGTATCTGATATTTGGTACCAAAGATCATTGTTGTGGAATGCATATTACGACTGTGAGGGACTTTACATCCCAAATTGGATAAAGCATGTATATGGTAGCTTTAGCTCTATCTGAACCGATTTACACCAAATTTGAAATGCTAGTTTATAGGATGAATTCTGTCGTAATTATCAAAATTCCGTCCATTTGGACTGATCTTAGCCATTTGGTGTACAATAAACTTAATATCGGATAAAGATGTATATGGGAGCTATATTCTTATCTGAACCGATTTCGATACAATTTGACAGAGGTAATTTCGAGCAGTATCTGATCTCCAGTACCAAATATCAATTTTGTGGAGTTCATATTACGCATGTGAGGGACTTAAAACCCCAAATCGGATGAAACATATATATGGGAACTATAGGTATATCTGAACCGATTTTCTCCAAATTTGATTAAATGCTTCTAGACTGAATTCGGTGGGATGTACCAAAATACAGGTCATTTGGACTTATATTAGTCATTAGGTGCGAAATTTACCCGAAATCGGTTGAAGATATATGGGAGCTATATCTAAATCTGATCCGATTATCAATATAATCGGATAGTTCTTGAAATCTAAATTTAGTATTAAGGTCTCTGTTCATGTGTTGCCTGGACATATGGAGCTTGTTTCATGGTACTAAATTTGGTATGGGTTGAAGGAATAGAGATACAATTCTGAAATTTGATATTTAGATTACTGACTTTATTTGTGTTTGAGATTTAGCGGTGGTTTGGAAATGCGTCCTATATTTGTACAAAAGTACTAAATGGTATTAAATTTGGTATTGGGTGAAGGGATAGTGCTGGAGTCCTCAAATTGAACATTTAGGTCTAGAATTGAGATATGGAGCTTGGATTCGGAAATGTGTACTATAATTGTTCGAAAATTACTAAGTGGTACTAAATTGGGCATTGAGTGATTGCATAGAGCTGGAATCCCGAAATTTGATTTTGATGACACTGTTGTGGTTAAGATATGGAAGTGGTTTTGGAAATGTGTCCTATATTTGTACGAAAATACTAAACGGTACTAAATTTGTTATTGGGTGAAGGGATAGGGCTGCAATCCTCAAAATTTGATATTGAGGTCTCTGTTGGCATATGGAATTGAGATATGGGGGTGGTTTTGTAAATAATTGTACGAATAGTACTAAATTTAGTTTTGAGAGCGGGGGTAGTTCTGAAATCCTGAAATTTCATATTTAGATTCATATCTCAGTTGGTATCTAGGATTCAGATTTAGAGTATTGCATGAAAAGTATTAAATAATACTACATTTGGTATTGGGTATTTGGAATTAAGATGGTTTTGGAAATAAGTCCTATATTTGTACAAAAAGTACTAGATGGTACTAAATTTGGTTTTGGGTATGGGAATAGTGCTGAAACCCCGTTTTGATCTGTGATCTGGAATCTGAGATTTAGATTTTGTACGAAAAGTACTAAATTTGTTATGCGGTGAAGGGATAGAGCTGAAACCGTAAACTTTTAGTCAAGCTCTTGTATTTTAGACAAAAGAATTGGATATAACGTCATGGTAGAGCTAAAGAAGTACCATTAAATAATGTTCAAATCTGGAGCATTGGTAGCTTTTGCAATGCTTCTGGCTGACGTTCACTTCACAATCGACAATTCCGCTTATTTACATACCCATTGGGCCAAATGTGTAACTCCACGTTTTTAATGTAGCCTCTATCAAATGTGGCTCCTACTTGAGTTGCAGATGCATGTTCCATTACACCTAGGACCTGGCTCACCAAAGGCCCTCTTCAAAATATTAGAAATTACCGAATACGCTTAGCGATGATTATTAACGTTTGATTGGATTGGAATCAAATTAAAAAAGCAAGCAAAATCTTTCAGATTTGCGAATGTAATGAAACGGCTCCTCGCCGGCACAACGCACACAAACACACACACACACGCGCAGAGATATTCTGCCGCTGGCTAATGGATTTGTATGGCTAATAAAATTTAAATACAATTTCCTTTTTTATCGACTTGATAGTTCTTAACTTCTTTCCGGCTGTGCGGCAGTGTTTTAAATGATCGCACCGGCAGTTGTCGTTAATATTTCTTAAATAATTTTGTTGAAAATTAAACAAATGGAAATTCCCTCTTCCAATGTGATATTAAACAAAATATTCCTTTTTTCACAATACGCCATGCGTCAAAATCTAAAGACCACGAAAAATTGTTGGGAAATTTTAAATGACTTAAAAATTAAATGAAATTTAGAAATTTCTATAAACTATATATGGTGTAAAAAATATATATGAGTACGAAAAGTGATAATGTAACAATACTATTTAAATTTGCTCTTATGGAACAAACAAACGAAATAAGTTAAATGAAATAATTGTTTTGAAGCGAATCTGAGACATCCATGCAAGAGTTGAAACTTTCCTTATTGCCACATGTGCCACATTTCTAGTACAAATAAACCAAGTGATATAACGATATAAGTGATTAATTTATGTATGGTAAGCATTAATTGAAAATCTATTGTGATTTTTTTTTTTTTGGCTAACAACTCACAAATCAAAACTAGAATATAAGATTTTATCAGTACAAAGGCCAGCATCGGTTTTAAGAGTTCCAAATTAGAATTGGAGGAGTTCGAATAGTACCAAAAGGTACGAAAATTCTATCTTGTATGAATTAAAGACCCGAATTATTGTAGGTGACATTTCCATTCCATTTTTGAAGAAAATTGTACGACAAATTATATGACATGTACTAAATATTTAGAAAACCAAGTTAACAAATATCTGTCGGTTTTGCTGACAAATGTGTACCCTCAGACAATGTTCGATAATTTAAATATATTTCGACTTCTGTTATGGTTATTCAAATTATTGACCTTCTATGAAGTAGGTTCCGAAGAAATGGGCCAATATTGTCTATTTCGTAACGGACCTAAATAAATCAGACATAAATATTGCGACATGCCAGGTTTGGACTAATTGGTTACTTCCTTCACTTGATATCAAATATGTGATAATTTTTAGAAAATGTATAAATGTGCGAGAAATACCAGATATACTTGGCCGAAGTATTCCATTTTCACACTAATACAAATAAAAATATTCGTATAGGCAAAATTACACGAAAATCGAACATGTATATGCAATTTTATGCAAAATCGAAATTTTTCGATATAGGAAGTTGTAAGGAATCGCTGACTTGTTTCGAAAGTTATGACAGAAAAAATATTGATATTGATTGATGTAAAAAAATGTGGAAAAAAAACCATCAAAATATCGAATATAGGGAGGTACCGTTATATGGGGGGGGACCCATGCATGCAATGTTTCGCCACCGGAGAGGACCCATTATGACCAACAAATACCAGACAAATCCGTGAAAAAAATTATCAAATTACCGAATATCGGGAGGTACCGTAATATGGGGGCTATACCAAAACGTAGACCTATAATTACAATGTTTCGCCACACAAACTAGGACCCATTATGGCCCACAAATAACAATTTTTAGACAAATCAGTGAAAAAATGTGGCAAAAACCATCAAAATACCGAATATCGGGAGGTACCGTTATATGGGGGCTATACCAAATCATGGACCCATACATGCAATGTTTCGCCACCGGAGCTGGGAACCATTATGACCCACAAATACCAATTTTTGGACAAATCCGTGAAAAAATGTGGCAAAAAAACTAAAATACCGAATATCGGGAGGTACCTTTATATGGGGGCTATACCAAAACGTGGACCTATACATGCAATGTTTTGCCACACGCACAGGGACCCGTTTTTCAGACAAATCCGTGAAAAAATGTGGCATAAATCATCAAAATACCGAATATCGGGAGGTACCGTTATATGGGGACTATACCAGAACGTGGACCGATATATCTCATTTTCAATACCAACCATCCTAGACACAATGCAAATTGCTCTGCTAAATTTGCTCTACGTCAAATAATGTGGGCTGTATCGTGATTTCAACAGACAGGCAGATTTTATGCTGATTATGAATATATATACTGTATGGGGTCTAAGACGAATATTTAAGGATGTTACAAACTGAATGACAAAGTTAATATACCCTCCTTTCCAAGGTGGAGGGTATAATAATAAGAAAGAGAAAGGACTATTTCTGTGTAGTAAAATATTTTTTTTCGAAAGTTTCGAACTTTGGTGTGGAGGTACCAGAAGGAGGGGACCGATATTATCCATCTCCGATCTAAGTTTGATAATAATATTACGATGTACGAAGTTTGGAACAAATCGTATACTCCCTTCGATGTTATCGTGCGCACCAGCTACCCAGACACACAGGCGGACTGACATCGCTAGATCTACTCCAAATGTACTGAAACGGATTTGGTCCAAAGAGACCTAGGGTCTTAAACTGTTATTTCGATTAGGCACGTTTTGGTCATATCAAGTTATATACAGGGTGAGATAAAAAACTGCAACAAAGTCAAACGCCATAATTTTTACATTTTTTTTTTTAATTTTATTGAATGAAAGCAAAAATGTCGGAAATAGCATAAATTTTTAGAATAAGTTTCACTTTGTTCGAATTGGTCACCTTTGGCACGAATTGTGGCCTTCAAACGGCCAAAGAAACCGTCACAGGCTGCCCGAATGTTGCTCTGTGGTATTTTGGCCCATTCCCGGCGAAGCGCTTGCCTGAGGTGATCGCCACCTTTGGCGTTAAGTTTTGGTGGCCAATCGAAGCTGCACATTTTCAGGTGACCTCTTTTGCAAGTAAACACGATCATTTTGTTTGTATCATTGTACGCTTGTAAACAATTAAATGAGCTGTCACTGGGATAATTTTAACAGCTGTCGGGTCGAGTGGCTTAGAAATGACAGCTGTGTGAAGTTGGATGCAATTTTTTCACTCTCCCTGTGTATTCTTGATCAGCATAAAATTCTAAGTCGATTTAGCGATGTCCGTCCGTCTGGGGAAATCACTCTAGCTTCTGATCGAAATGAAGTGGGTTGGTAAAATTTTACTTAAATGCAGGACAAACGGGCCATGCAGGTCCACGTCTTGGTATAGCCCCATACAATTATAGCTCCCTATTTTCGGTATTTTGATGATTTTAGCTACATTATTCACCGGAATTGTTTTAAATTTGGTATTTGAAGTTCGTAGTGGATACTACAGCGTAAGACAGAAAATTGTCTGTGCAGGTCCCCATCTTCGTATATCCCTCATATAACGGCACCTCCCGATATTCGGTATTTTGATGATTTTGGCTACATTATTCACCGGAATTGTTTCACATTTGGTATTTGAAGTTTATAATGGATACTACAGCATATGACAGAAAATTGTCTGTGCAGGTCCACGTTTTGGTATACCTCCCATATAATGGTTCCTCTCTATATTTTAATGATTTTATCTACATAATTCACCGAATTTTTTCTTCAAGTTTCGCATTTGAATATTGTAATGGCTTATGACAAAAGTTGCTTAAAAGTTGACAAAAGTAGGTCCACGTCGTCGGATAGACCCTTATATAACGGCAACATTCGGTATTTTTAAGATTTTAACAGAATTTTTAGCGGATTTTATTTTATTTTTAAATTGCCAAATTCGTTCCAGATGGTGGAGCGTATTCGAAGTTCGAACTTAAAGCTTTTTTGTTTGTTTAAACCCATATAATACAACTATATAGAGCTGTGTAGAGTAAAATCTCTATGTTCAGGTTAGTGACCAACATGACATTGGGCTAGCTGGCTGTTGCATTTTTCAAACCTCAAACCGCTCAACGATGTCTTTACAAAAATTACTGAATGAGTTAATTGAACTGTGATTAATGTAGTGAATGCTTGAATGCATGGATTAGTAGTCCTCATTAATGCTGATAAGTCGCCTGCACTGTAGCTACACTGCACAGACCCACTCACACACACACACACACACTCATCAAATACCATTGATACCTGGCCACATGAATTTGTAAAACGATCAGCTCTATGGAATTCTGTGTAATGCACTCCAAGTAATTACAAAAGAGCAATTTGAGTAAAATGAGCAGCGATAAGAGAGCGATAGATTTGAGCTCCGCTCATTTACTTTTCAGACTACCTTCTCACATAAAGAAAACATATTTTGAGAGCACCTTTTTCGAAATTTGTTTGTTTGTATGGATGTGCGTGTTTGCTTACTACGTGCCTCACTTCTCACATTGTCTATATATTGGCTGTTGGTTCCAAATAAGATCAGTACTGTTTTAGTCACGACTAGCAGAACATCTTCTCTTGTTTTAGAGCGCTTAACCTACTGCGGATCTTTTTTTGTTTCAATTTAAAAAAATACACAAACAACAACCACCTCAATATTGTTCGTATTCAACGAAGTGCGGTTCCTTACAAGCGAATCAAAAATTCTTACGGAAGAACGTTTGTTTTTTTTTTTTTTTGTAATTCATTTAAAAAGTACTGGTGTGTAAACCAAGACGATCGATCGTTTGGTCGTTTTGACAACCAAAAGGAGACAGAGAAAAGAATCAGAGCCAAGAACGGCTAATTAAACGAAAAGAACTGTAAATTATTGTGTCTTTGTAATGTCTTTTAACTGGTTTAAATTGTGTCATTTCGAGGCTAAGCAGCAGTCAGCTATTCCAAAAAAGTTATTGCAAATCGTTACCAAATTGAACACGAAAATGTTTTGAACAGATTCTGAGTTTTGAGATATTTACTACTCAAAGAAACAGTAAAGAAAGCAATCAGTAAATGATAATTAACACAAAAAATACTAAATTCCGAATTTAGTAAAGCAGAATAGCGAAACGGAAAAAAAGTGAATTAAAACTGTGTCAAAAGAACCCTTGAACCATAACGCAATAGCAAACGCATAATAAAGTATATCTTCGAAGATTCTCTATTACCTTCGAAGCTTTTCGAATCATAGCCACCAGCAGAACGTCACTGTGAGATACGCATCATTTGTCGCCATTAAACGCGAAGAGAAGAGAAAAATCGCCAAAATTCCGCCCTCATTGCAAATAAAGTTTTCCAAAACGGATACCTTAAGAGGACGACCTATGTCAGTGCAAAATTATTTATCGTTGATATTCAATCAGAACGCCAACGCTCTGTCGAGGACACCGCATAATTTAGAATTACTGAACTCTTTTATAACGTAACAGTGAAAGTTTTAAACGAAACCCCCACAAGAACAACAACAACACAATAAAAAACCGTGACAACGTCGTCGCCGCCAGCCATCCGCCATAAACCCCCCTGCCCGTCAAAAATATCAGCAACGATCAAACCGTGGAAGAGCCGCAAACGCCGCCGCCGCCGTCGCAGCAGCATACAAATTTTGATTTAAGGCGCCGAATACAGCCTTTGAACAATAGCCGTAGCAATTTATCACAATACCACCAACAACAGCAGATACCCTGTCACATCAACGTCAGGAATTCTATAGCAAAAGAAAAAGAAAGAGGAGACGAGAGTGCAATCAACCAAACAAAAAAAAAAGTAGAACAAAGTAAAGTTATCATCAAGTTACACACGCACACACACACATTGTGGACTATAAAGAGAGAAAAAGTGGAAATAACCGACTCTAAATAAAAAGGAATCTAAAATCATTTTTGTTTGGACAACTGGATATAGTTTTTCGACAACCAATTTGTCATCAATTCGTCAAACCCCCAAATTGATATTTTGTAATTATCAAATCAAGATTCGATTTTAACAAGTTTTTGTGAAAATTTGCCATCATTCATAATCAACGAAGAAAACGCCGAAGAAAGAAAATTAAAGTAAGTACCAACCGAGAGAACAATGTGACAATGTAAAAACAGACAAATTCTAATTATCTTGGAAATTTGGCTCGAACAAATGAAAAAGTTTAAGCAAAAACAGCTTAATAATAAAAATTAGTAAGGATTTTTGGAATACGGCCTTCTGCAGGCCTCCCTGCACATAGAAAACATTCATTAGGAAGGTGACTAATTAAAATATGTTTTAGTTGGAATATCTTTTCAAAATAGTAAGGCAGATAGAAGGTAGACGTATCTACCATGCATCGTTTAAAGATAAAGAGGTTCTATTATTTGGATAAATGGACTCCATGGATAAAAAAAATCATCGCAGAATATATACCAAAGACCAATTATTTATATTCTGAAAATAAAATACGTTCCAATAGTACTCGTTAGCAATAAACATTTAATATGATTTTTTTTTATGGCTCTACGGAATTTAAATATTTGAATGCAATGCATTTTACCGATCTTCAATGGATTGATAAAACTTCTGTAGGTCATTTGGAAATAGAAGAAATAAAATAAATCTAGTATTTTCAAGTCATAGTCAGGGCTAGTGCACACACAATGTTGGAGTCATATGTAATAATACATTTTCTACATTTATGTTAAGGATTTTCATAACATACTTTAAGGCCCTTCACACAATTTTTGTTTTTGAAAGACAAGTAGAAAAAAACATTAAATTCAAACGGGCAGAACTTTAAATACCTTGGAAAAATGTGGCAAAAATAATAAAATTACCGAATATCGGGAGATACCGTTATATGGGGGCTATACAAAAACGTGGACCGATATATCTCATTTTCAATACCAACCATCCTAGACACAATACATGCAAAAAGTTCTGCCAAATTGTGAAGCTCTACGTCAAATAATGTGGACTCTATCGTAATTTCAACAGGTAGACGGACATGGTTAAATCGACATAGAATTTTATGCTGATCATGAATATATGTATATACTTTATGAGGTATACGACGAAGATTTAGGGATCTAGATTTCGAACGAAATGAAGTAAGTTGAAAAAATTGTACTCAAATATATATTATGGGGTATCTCCCTATTTTCGGTATTTTGGTGATTTAAGCGACATTATTTACCGTAATTGTTTCAAATTACGACTGAAAATCATTTATGCACGTCCAGGTCTTCGTATAGCCCCGATATAACGGTACATCCCTATATTCGGCATTTTGTTAATATTTGCTACATTATTCACCGGACAAGTTTCGTATTTGAATATTGTAATGGCTTATGACAGAAGTGGCCTATGCAGGTCCACGTCTTCATATAGACCCCAACATAACGGCTATATTCGGTTTTTTAAGATTTTAAAAAAATTTTTAACAGATTTTTTTTTTATTTTTTTTTTAATTTCCAAATTCGTTCCCAATTGTGGAGGGTATTCAAATTGTAGCCCGGCCGAACTTACTGCTGTTTTATTGTCTAATTTTTTTTCTTTCATGTAATATTCCTATCTTTAGATCTCTAATAAAAATCTCCAATGAAATCGAAGTATGCGTAAATTCTTGGAATTATATATTATCTCCATCTAAATCAAATTCCAATGTTGTGAAATTAATTTTTGAAAATCGTGTCACGAGGTTCTCTATTTTTAGTTGCTTTCATTTGGTTGGCTTTGGCTCTCTTGAAGACATCCATAAATTATAAGGCATGACGTGATATAAAACACAAGACAAAACATATACACAGATTTTGAATATAGCGATGATCATAATGACCGAATGATATTTGATTTAGGAGTACAAACATCCGTACAGACATTTATAACAAAAATAATGTATTTCATCATAGCTATTTAATTCTTGAACCCTTTTTTCTTTCGAACGAAAGACATTTGTATTTGCATTTTGTTTCTTGTTGCGGTATTTTTTTTTTGTCTTTGTTGTAATGTTCCGTCTCGTCTGTGGTTTGTCTGATGCAATCGTATTTAAATATTTCTATTTTATAATGCATCGACAATTTAGTTTTAATACAGCAAATGACAGGGAAATTTCTAAATATACAGATGAGGGGAAAATCGATTACTTAAACGGAAGAAATAAAAACTTTATTAAAATGTTTGCTTTATTTTGAAAAGTCAGTTCGAAAATCGATTTTAGCTGATTGGACAAAATCGTATAATCGAAAAATCGACTTTTTGTTGAAAACAAAAATCAAAAACCTTTTTTAGCCTTTTTATACCCTCCCCCATTCTATGGAGGGTATATTAGCTTTGTCATTACGTTTGTAACTCCTCGAAATGTTCATGATAGACACTATAAAGTATATATATTCCGGATCAGCGTAAAATTCTAAGATGATTTAGCGATGTCCTTGCGTCCGTATGTATGTTGTAAGCACTCTATCTTTCGAACAAATTAAGATAGAAAGCTAAACTTTTGCACACATGTGTTTTTGGCCAGTAGGCAAATTATTTTTACTTTTGCGTATAGCCCTCATATAACGGTACCTCCGAATATTCGATATATTGATGATTTTAGCGACGTTATTCACCCGAATTGTTTCAAGTTTCGTATTCGAAGTTTGTAATGGGTACTACAGCATATTCCTCGTATGCAGGCCCATGTCTTGGTAAAGCCCCTATATAACGGTGTCTCCGGATATTCGATATATTGATGATTTTAGGCACATTATTAATCCGAATTGTTTCAAAATTCGTATTTAAAGTTTGTAATGGATATTACATCATATGCCTGAAAATGTTTTATTCAGGTCCACGTCTTCGTATAGCCGCCGTATAAAGGTATGACAGTATTTTTCGTAATTTTTTGAAATTTTCTCAAGTTCCTCCAAAGTTCAAATTCCTTAATAGTTCGGCCCGGCCGAACTTAGCTGCTTTTTTACTTGTTTCTATTATATTATGAAATTCGAATTCAAATTTTGTCCCACACTGTTCGATTATGATGTTAATTATGTATGCCGTTTTGTCATTGGTGAATCAAGGCGATTTTTTTTAGATTATCTAATTTTGTTTTTGCAAAGATTAATGTCTATGGTGTGGTGTGGTGTGAGAGAGTATGGAATTGCTTATACTCTCCCATCCACCTACACACACACACACACACACACACAGAATATAAACGAATTTCATGAATGAACCACTTCTTCACGCTGCCATCATATAAACTTTGCGTAATTGGCCAATAGGTGGGCAACTATAAATGATAACCCGCACAATAGTTGGTGTTTGGTGGCCCAACACCTACATACATATATACATAGTTGAAAAAGGGGGCTCGACCACGCTTCTTGCTACCTATGGTAATAAGTTCGTTCTTGTTCACTTTTGTACATATCCATTTGTTCGACAGTGTGACCCATGTCCTATGTTAATTTCGCGTGATCTTTTTGGAACATTTGAATGCTTAAAATCTTTGTAGATCGTTCCGATAGGCGGCCACATCAATGGGAAAACTAATGTCAATGACAACTAGTCCCAATCCATTGGGGATAGACGATCGTTCTTTTTTTTGTATGGCAAAGGAAATGTTGTACCGGAAATTATAATTCATTCATTCACTCATTGTTCAGACATCTATGATTAATTCCTCTGTTCAATTTGTTCTTGGGTTTTTTCTCATTCTAATCGTCTGGGATTCTGTTCTTCGGTAGCTTGCTTGCTTGCTGCTTGGCAGAAAAGCTGTTTGTTGCCAAGAACATTATCACGGCGTGGAAAGACAAAATCCCCAAAGCAAAAAATCTCTCTAGTTTGTCGGATCGATAAATCGTTGTCAAATAAAGCGATGCCATACCTACGTATGTACATACAAACATACATACATACATACATACATACATACATGCAAGGAAAGCTATGAATCGCTGTGCTATTCACTTGATAACTTGGCTTTTATAGGCAAAAATACGACAAAACTCGTGAGTGTGTTTCATTTAGTCAAGTTGGCAACGTCACGCCGTAGTGATAAGCAACAATATTCGCTAATTTTAAGGTAATCATTTTTGCAAAAAAAAAAAAAAAAAAAAAAAAAAAAACAAAAATGAAGAAATGGAATAGATTCAAGATCTCAAAGGATCAAACTTTTTAATTTTTTTTGGAGAGCTTATCTCTTTCGAAAGAGCATCACGTTATTTGCGGGTTGATTGACCCTCAAAATATCTGTCATGGACACTGAGATATGAGCTAGGTGCTGTATACCTACCAGCTAGGTGCTGCATACCTATATTGTAAATTTATATAATACGTTTTAGTCTGAATTATTACTCCCTATTATAAAGTTTTTGAAAAAAGGCTCAATAAATTTTTTTTTTCATCTCGTTGCAGAAAATGAACTTACTACATCTTACGATACTGGCCCTGCTGGTTCTTTTAAGCAACAGTAGATGCGGCTCCGAGGCACGTGCCATTGACGATGTGGACAATTCCATTGAGGCGGGCGTTGAAAAACCAGCCCAAACAATGTTATCGAAACAATCATCAACACCACGCACCAGATTTGGTCAGGATTGGATTAAATTCACCAAAACGCCACCAGCGAAGATAATGCAAAATCCCGGCACACCCGTTGAGATAGTATGCGAAGTAATGGGCTCACAAATACCCACTGTCCAGTGGGTTGTTGGCCACCTGCCCTTATCAGAGGTAAGTTTGATTGAAAGAAAAACAAAATCGTTTATGATTGCTTAATAGTCCCACTTAGTCATTATTATCGACCCCCATGATTTCATGCCGACAAAAAATTGAACTTATCTCTTTGAAACACCTGAATGATCGCCAGCTTTATCAATGGGCAAGGAATGCTAGCTACTGCTAGCTACACGGTTCCCCTTTGAACGAAACAAATTGTTCTAGATAAGAAAAGATTTTTTTCGAATATTTCGTAGATTTTTTAATTAAGTTGGGGTAATGACTAAGAGACGACCATATGGATTACTTAGCTGAAAGGGGAACCATTTTGATTTGGATTGCTATGTTTTTCGTTTAGAATTTTGATATAGCTCATGAATTAGTATTGTTTTTTTTTAACAATTTGTCAATGCAAAACATAATTAATATATGAGTGCCATTTTTACAGCAGATCTTACGTTAGTAAAAATAATGGCATGTGTGAAATTTTATGAGAACCGGATGCTTATTTTGGATTTTATGATCGTTTTGGTTATTCGAAATATTGACCTTTTGTGGGGTTGGGAGATGTGCAAACTCTGAATGGATTCGGATGATAATTTCGCGTTATAGCTTCATGGATATTCAATTTTTTGACCCTTTGCGGGTGGTACTAGAAGGAGTGGACCGTTATATTCCATCTTCACACCAGACCTTGAGTTAATCAAAATATTGCGATGTGTCTAATTTGATGACGATCGGACTCTTACATCACATTTTATAATAATAGTTATAATTATTCAAAATTTTGACCCTTGTGTGGGAGGTACTTGATGGAGTGGACCGATATTGTCCATTTTCGCATCTGTCCTAGATCTGATGCATATATTAGACTTTGCAAAGTAGGAGCAAAATCGGATTTTGCTTTCTCATTCTGTTCAGTAAATTATTTTCTTTGAAAATTACGACCTTATGTGGGGGAGGTACCATAAGGTTTGAACCGATATTGCCCATCTTCGAACTCGATCTAAGTTTGATAATAATATTACGATGTATCAAGTTTGGACCAAATCGGATACTCCTTTGCGCACCAGCCAGCCAGCCAGACAGACAGTCATTACATTGTTGTAGTTGTTGTAAATGTTTACATCAGAATGTCAAAAGAACTTTATTCCGTCCAGTCCAGTTCCAAAAATACAATTTTCCTTCTGAATTTTCCATGAATATCCTTGATCGAAAGTTATCTAAAACTTCAGTCCACCACTCCATATGACTTTCGGTGAGAAATCAGACTAAACTCGGATAGTTGGACGACACCACCTGGTTTTCAATATTTTGGAGGTCCATTCCTCATTTTTTTGGTGATTGATGCAACGAACGAAAAGTCCAAAAATCGACTTTATATTCTGACTAGGCATCCCCACTCTCGGAAGCTCAAATCTCATGATCTGGTCCTGAACTACTAGTTTTGCAGGTTCTGGAACAGAGAATCTACTTATTGATCTGTCTTGGTTTCTTTTTGAGTATGGACCTAGGGACAAAAATGTTCTCACCTCGACGTAGTATTGTGGGTATATTAGACCCCGCAAAGTATATATATTCTTCATCAGCATAAAATTATATGTCGATTTAACGATGACCGCCGCCTGTCAGACTGTGGAAATCACTATACCTTCCGAACGAAATGAAGTAGGTTGATGACATTTTTCTCAAATGTGTTTTGTCTGCAGGACTTTTGGTATTGAAAGGTCCACGTTTAGTTATAGCCCCATATAACTGTACCTCCATATATTCGGTATTTTGATGATTTTAGCGACATTATTCATCGGAATTGTTTCATATTTTGTATTTGAAGTTCTTAATGCGTACTGTGGCAGAAAATCGTCTATGCAGATCCAGCTCTATTCTATTTTGCAATTTTTTATTTATTTATTTCTTCTTTTTTGACAATTTCCAAATTCGTTCAAAATGGTGGAAGGTATTCAAAGCCCGGCCGAACATACTGCTTTTTAAGTTTTTTTTTTTGAAGATCAATTTCCTTTATCTTTTTTCTTAATTTCCACTCTTTTCTTTCTAATTTCATTTCAGATCGATAGCATCGAATCGAATGTAATCTCAGAATCCAGTGCTAGTGCCATTGTTAAAGTGCGCTCCGTTCATGTCGTCGATCATATGTTAAGCGAGCCACGCATCTATACCTGCGTTGGACGGACCGGATCAAAGACAATCTATGCCTCGACCACGGTCTATCCCCAATCCGAGCTGAAGGATCTGTTGCAGATGCGCGAGAAACCATTTATGGGACCCACACGACCACGCATTGTTTACAGCGAGCGTATGCATTTGGATTTGGTTGGCTCCAATATTGTGTTGCCGTGCAAAGTTCATGCCCGCCCACGTGCTGAAGTCTTCTGGATGAATGAGGAGGGAAATCTGATTGAACAGAATCAACATTTCAAATTGTTGCCATCGGGTGATTTGCTAATATCGGACATTAAATGGGAAGATATGGGTGCCTACAAGTGTATAGCACGCAATGCCATGGGCAAGGATACCGCTGATGCATTTATCTATCCAGTACAGGTAAGGGAAAAGATTCGAATATATATATTTGTGTGTGTGTGTGTAGATATGTACAATAATTTAGGGAAATTTTAGAAGTAGTAATACGGTTCCGAAAATGTTGAATTTATGTTCCCACAATTTCTTTACTCTCTAGCCTTGATGTTAGTGCAGA
This sequence comes from Musca domestica, assembly GCF_030504385.1. NCBI lineage: Eukaryota > Metazoa > Arthropoda > Insecta > Diptera > Muscidae > Musca > Musca domestica. The sequence continues at coordinate 4,607,423 of NW_026712296.1, read as the reverse complement.
GAAAAATTACGCTCAGTAATGACAAATTGTTTAAAGTGTAGAAATATTTGTTATACCTTCAGCCATATGGCTACACATGGTATATAATTTGATACGGTCAAAACGTGCCTCATCGAAATAACGGTTTTAGACTCTCGTCCTCTTTGGACCAAATCCGTTTCAGGACATTTGGGGTCGATTTTGCGATGTCCGTCTGTTGTTGTAAAGATGGGATGTAGCTGCCAACTCCTTCTGGTACCTCACCCACAAAGGGTCACAATTTTCAATACTTTTATCTGAAAAACTGGCACGTCGCAATATTTATATCATATTTTGGTAGGTCGGATACGAAATTGACAATATTGGCCCATTCCCTCGGAACCTACTCCATAGAGGATCAAGAATTTGAATAATCATAACAGAAGTCAAAATGTATTTAATTAATCGAACATTGGCTGAGGGTATACATCTGTCGGTCATATCTACTGACATGGTTTAACTTATTTATATTTTATTTATATTTTATAATTTATTTATATTTTATAATGAAATTAATGTGCCCTCTGTTTGTATTTTTATTTTCTTACAGAGAGAATCCGATAACTAAACAACCCCCATCCCGACTTTGGCCGCAATCTAAGACACCGATCCTCCACCAATTAACTGGAACTTAATGGAAATGATTTGAAAAAAAAAACTTTTGAACTCTTTATTAAATATTGGCTGTTTATAGAACTTGTATTACAAAAACAAAAAGGAGAACAAGACAACAAACAAACAAAACGAAAAATGAAGAAGAAGTAGAAGTTCCTGTATAGACAGTTTTAAAGATACTGGACCAAATTAAAGCCACTATCCTTTATTATTACTACTATTATAATTATAAAAAAACAACAACAACAATATCTAAAAATTGTTAATTGAAAAACAAGAACAAGAATACAATTTACCACCCAAATTTCGATTCTAGGCAGATGCAGGAAATCTTCTAGAATATTTCAATTATTAAAAGAAAAAACAAAACAATTTATATGTAGTTATAATAATGTTAAACCAAATATCGCTAATGAAAAAACAAACAACTATTTGAATACTTTTCATAGGGTTTGTTCCTAAGAAGCTAAAAAAAATTGAATTATTTTTCCATGACCAATCATTTGAAGCTATGCAATTTTTCAATTAAAAATTTGATGACTCCTATTTTTAGAATCAAATTACAGCTCTGCAAAATGAAGCAAATTATTTATTTATGTACTTAATTTATTTTTATATTATTATTATTAAAAAACCAATCAAACTGGCTACAAATGTCTAGCAGTTGACTTGATGTGAGACGAAAAGTTTAACAACAATCAGGTCTGGTTTTTATTTTTTTCTTTTCTCTCTCCAACAATTACTACAACTATTGTTTAGGATTTTTTGTTATTTTTTATAATTTTAATTATATGTTTAATTTAATTAATTAATTTGATTGATGCATTTGTGAATTTATCACCACCACCAACCACCTCATAAACAATTAACGACAACAACAATAAAACTAACATTTTAATTTTATATAGCCAACTATGTACTTGTCTAATTATGTCATAGGATTACCAACTACAACAAAGTCAGTCAGTCAGTCATAGCCGCATACATACCGAGTTTTTTTATTTTTAATTTATATTTACAACAACAACAAAAAAACAAAAACAAAGTATTTTAAGTTCTATTTGTATTGCTACTATTACTTTACTTATATTTGTATTTCCTCATTAAAATAGTTAGGACACCCATAATTCTGAATTGTTTTTTTTATTGTACCGCGTTTTGGTACAGAAGCAAAAACAATGCGCTAAGGTTCGCCACGCGTTCCTCTTGCCGCATTATCTGTTTCAATACACATACCTATTTTTAATTTCTTACTTTTACTTTGGCTTCTTAAACAAAATGCTTAGATTCAATGTATAACAAATTCTAGCTGTAATGGAAAATTGTATTAATTAATAAAAATCAAAAAATAAACCATATGCAAAACATTATTGGAAAATGAAAATAGAATTTAAAAATAAAAATTTACAATTGGATAAAGAACAAAAAAAAAAAAAAAAACTTTACTCTTTTTATTTACATAACGCAAGTTCGCAGATTAGCCTAACAAACAGCATGTGATAGAAAAATAATCGGCCCTATTATGGTTGTCGTCGTCGTCGCAAAATGAATTCGAGGCGACAATAGTGATATTAGGGTTGTCGTTTTTTGTCGATAGCGACAAATGATTGCTATTCGGCCCAATTACGGTGTCCTTTCTATAGTCGTCGTCGACTTTATGTGCAAGTCGCCCTCACCGTCGCTTCGATTCAAAAATGGTATTACGGTAAGGCATGGAAGCGACATCGACAGTTTAAAATAAAAGTTGGCAACAATTAAAAAAGCTTTGGCAACACTCCCTTTTTAATAACAAAATAAGATAAAATTTTGTTTGTATTTTGAATTCTAATTTCGTCCCTTTCGGAAAAATTAAAAATATAGTGAAAAATGGATAATATAAATGCGTTACATATCTTAAGTTCAAGTGAGAATGAAGTGGAGAATGTACTCCTTGATGACTTTTTATCATTGTTTTTTTTCTGGGCGATCGAGAAGCTTGGATAGTAGTTACATCAGTCTCGTCATCAGCATTGTCCATTGGCACATTTTCATGGTCTATAACGTCTGTTACAATTATGTTTTCCGTATTTTTTACTCCAAGTGTACGACCTGGTGGATTCAGTAACTTTTGAAACTGCATTACATTCGCGAAGGACTCCTCCCAAAGCGATAAAGTCATTTGCTTAAAAATACCACCTCCAGTGCTGCTGGTTTCACCCTTATTGTTTTTAGTTTTAAATTTTAAATCTTTCCAAACCTAGAAGAACTTTAGAAAACTAACTAATAAAAACATACAAAAATAATTTTAATTTTTACATACTTTTTGCCAGCCATCGGAGTCTCTAATCGGAGGCCCGTTTACATTTAAATTTGTAGCAATAGATTCCCAATCAGGTTTAAAATTAGCTGGAACATGACCTTTGGTAAACCCTTTTACCAAACATGGATTTTTTCCAATTCGGAAACCAAAATTTCAAATTGTTTTGCTGTTGTTATATTCATGGTCAAATATCAAATACAAAATGCTTACAATATCAACGTCGACTAAAAAATACAATATCATCACAATTTTTTACGGCGACAGATATTCTCAAAAATCGACTTCACGTCGACTATTGTATCGACAATGATAATGGCAACCATTTGTCGCTATCGACAAAAAACGACAACCCTAATATCATTATTGTCGCCTCGACTTAATTTTGCGACGCTGACGATAACCGTAATAGGGTCGAATAGCAATCATTTGTCGCTATCGACAAAAAACGACAACCCTAATATGATTATTGTCGCCTCGACTTCATTTTGCGACTCCGACGAGAACCATAATAGGGCCGATTATCATTGTCGATACAACAGTAGACGTGAAGTCGATTTTTGAGAATATCTGTCGCCGTAAAAAATTGTGACGATATTGTATTTTTTAGGCGACGTTGATATTGTAACCATTTTGTACTTGAAATTTTACCACGAAAATAACAACTACAAAATAATTTGAAATGTTGTTTTCCGAATTGAAAAAAAAACATGTTTGGCAAAAGATAATCGTCGTCGCAAAATGAAGTCTAGGCGACAATAACAGTATTAGGGTTGTCGATACAACAGTCGACTTGAGGTCGATTTTAGAGAATATCTGTCGCCGTTAAAAATTGTGACGACATTGTATTTTTTAGTCAACGTTGATATTTTAACAATTTTGCATTTGACCATGAAAATAACAACAGCAAAACAATTTGGAAATATTGAAGTCATTTCCGGCACTTGTTTATTAGTAAAAAAATCTTCGATTTTTTCGAAATTTTTTTCAGAGGTAGGCATTAAGATTCCTGGAAACTATTAATATAATTCCACAGATTTTTGACTCAAAAGTCCGGGTTCAACACCCGGCCTTGACCCGGATTTATTTACCCGATATAGGCTATACCTATATTGCTTATGAAAATGCCTATCCACATTATGGGGCCGAAGGCCGGCTACTTACCACTGTTAAATTTAGAAAACTTTAGTTCACGTATCCGGTTGAACATACCCAGAAAAGAATAACTCTGGACCCAGAAATGGTATTAGCACAAATTGTAGCATTTAGAAAGGTAAGAGTGACAGCTATAATTTGGCATCAATTTTGTTGACCCCCATAATGGGACCTTTTTCGACTCTTTGGGGGTTTTATAAAAATTCATAATTTGACTATAACTTCCGAACCTTTTTAAATAACCCCTTCAAAATATGATCCGCGACCACTTTGCAACTTTGGCGAAATTTCTTTTAGCACATGCTGAAAGCAGTCCATGTTAATTCTGAAGTAATTTGAAAATCTAAAAGAACACATTAAGTACATATTTTAAATAAATTAATTGAAATATATACTTACTTGGAATGCATTCATGATATTCATATTTTCCCAATATTTTTTTCTGAAAGAGACGAAATTAGGATTTAAAATACAAATAAAGTTTTATATTTTTTCTCAATCGGCCCAATTACGGTTGTCGTTACTATAGTCGTCGTCGACTTTATGTGCGAGTCGCCCTCGCCGTCGCTTCGATTCAAAAATGGTATAATGGTAAGGCATAGAAGCGACATCGACAGTTTAAAATAAAAGTTGGCAACAATTAAAAAAACGTTGGCAACACTCCCTTGTTATTGACAAAAGAGATAATTTTTTTGGTATTTTGAATTCTAATTTCGACTCTTTCGGAAAAATAAAAAATATAGTGAAAAAATGAAGATTATAAATGCGTTACATATCTTAAGTTCAAGTGAGGATGAAGAGAAGAATGTAAAGGCAGCCAACAAACATATTTGCATTGCCTGGCTTTTGATTGTGTTGTTCCAAAAGTTTACGCCGCTCTTTCAAGAGTTCAATAGTTTCTACTTTCCTTGGTGACTTTTTAACATTGTTTTTTCAGCATAGTCCACTTGCTCATTTTCATGAACTATAACGTCTATTACACTTATGTTTTTCTTATTTTCTATTCCATGTGCACGACCTGGTGGATTCAATAACTTTTGAAACTGCATTATATTCGCGACAGACTCCTCCAAAGGCGACAAACTCATTTGCTTAAAAATGACACCTCCATTGTGCTGGTTTCACCCATGGTACAATGATATCAAGGTAGGGCTATGATACCATATGATTTCAATTTTTTATTTTCTTAGCTTAATATGTCATCTTTATTTGTTTATGTATGTGTTTTCTTTTCAATAACAAAAAAATTGTTCAGAAAACATTCAAATTCGGATGTTTTCAAAATGTTTATTTCATCGTATGCATCGACAAAATCTAGAGTTTTTGTAGCGAAATAATCCTTTAGAGATATATAGAATCTGGTTTTGAAAAGAAGTGTTTACCTTTCACTCAGTTTTCGCCGTTTTCAATTATTTATTCAAAATAAATGCAACAAGTTGTTTGGTTTTTTATTGTTTTGATACTAATTCTGACATTACAAGCCAAACAAGTAGACCTCTATACTTGCAATTTTTTCAAAGTTGGCCTACCTTCTCTTCATTGTACCATGGTTTCACCCTTGTTGTGCACAAGTTTCTTTTTAGTTTTAAATTTTTAATCTTTCCAAACCTAGAAGAATTTTAGAAAACTAACTAATAAAAACATACAAAAATAATTTTAATTTTTACATACTTTTTGCCAGCCATCGGAGTCTCTATTCGGAGGCCCGTTTACATTTAATTTTGTAGAAATGGATTCACAATGTGAATAAAAATTTGATGGAACATGACCTTTGGTAAAACCTTTTGCCAAACATGGATTTTTTCAATTCGGAAACCAAAATTTCAAATTGTTTTGCTGTTGTTATTTTCATGGTCAAATATCAAATACAAAATGCTTACAATATCAACGTCGACTAAAAAGTACTATGTCGTCACAATTTTTTACGGCGACAGATATTCTCAAAAATTGACTTCACGTCGACTGTTGTATCGACAATGATAATGGCAACCATTTGTCGCTATCGACAAAAAACGACAACCCTAATATCATTATTGTCGCCTCGACTTCATTTTGCGACGCCGACGATAACCGTAATAGGGCCGAATAACAAGGGAGTGTTGCCAACGTTTTTTTAAGTTGTTGCCAACTTTTATTTTAAACTGTCGATGTCGCTTCTATGTCTTATCGTAATACCATTTTTGAATCGAAGCGACAGCGAGGGTGACTTGCACATAAAGTCGACGACGACTATAGAAACGACAACCGTAATTGGACCGAATGTTTCAGCTAATTTTAAATCAGATTGGGGATCCATTTCTACAAAATTAAATGTAAACGGGTCTCCGATTAGAGACTCCAATGGCTGACAAAAAGTATGTTACAATTAAAATTATTTTTGTATGTTTTTATTATTTAGTTTTCTAAATTTATTAATTCTTCTAGGTTTGAAAAGATTTTAAATTTAAAAGTAAAAAACAAAACTTATGCCCAATAAGGGTGAAGCCAGCAGCACTGGAAGTGGCATTTTTAAGCAAATGACTTTGTCGCCTTGAGAGGAGTCTGCACATATCAGTTTCAAAACTTACTGAATCCACCAGGTCGTGCTCTTGGAAGAGAAAATACGGAAAACATAAGTGTATCAGACGTTATAGATCATGAAAATGAGCAAGTGGACAATGCCAATGACGAGGCTGATGTAACTACTATTGAAGCTTCTGGGTCGCCTACAAAAAAAAGTCGAGCGGCATTTTTGTGTAAAGGCGTGGTGGGTCTATGTTTCTTAATAAAATAATATCCAAATCTGAACCGATTTCAATATAATTTGACATTTTTATACCAAATTTCGTAACTCATTCCAAACTTCATTGAAATTTGACATACATAGCGTGTTTGGTGAATTAAATACACGAAAATGTTAAATAGACCGAAAATGTATATAGGAGCCATTCCCAAATCTCAACGGATTTCAATATAATTTGACGAATTAATTTGTAGACCAAATTCCGCCTCACATTCCAAATCTCATTTAAATTTGACGTGAATAGCGTGTTTAGTGCAGTAAATAAACGAAATCGGGCGAAGTGGGCGGGTGGTATATCCAAATCTGAACGAATTTCAATATAATTTGGCAAGTTTATTTTTGTTCGAAATTCCGTTACACATTTCAAAATTAAAGACTTTATCTATAACCGATCATTACAGGTCCAATTAGAATTTCAATAAAGTTACTTTCAGGTGATGCTTTAGTATATTTGGAAATTTTTAGAAAAATCTGTTTAGCGGTTTTCGAGTATATATTACAAACAAACAATCAAACGTGCAAACATTTTCGTCTTTTATAGATACAGATTCTACAGACTAAAGCTCAAAAAATGTAAACAACTGAATCCATTGGAGGTATTCTCCTGAGTCTTTTGCTGTCCCTGTTGATGTGTCCGTGATAAATGTTTGATATATCAGTGTTTGGATGGTGACAAAGTTTGTTAGGTAGGTCTGTACTTGTACGATGCAGTCTCATCTTTTCAGTAGCCACAAAATTCGAATTATAAACTAAACGATACGTTTGCAATCGTTCATTGTCGCATTTTCCAGAAGTATAAAACGAAAAAGAACATACATAGTTACCAAAAAAAGAAATTGTTTTATTTCCTGTATGTGAATGCAAAGTAAACCAAAAAGTACTCGGCTGTAAAGTACTCACAAGGGACTCCTTGTGTGGAATTTCAGACAATTCCATTGAAAAAATATGGCTGGAATCCTCAAAATACCGAATATCGCGGGTACCGTTATATGGGGGCTACACGCTATCGTGGACCTATGTTGATAATTCTCTTCCAAGGGATAAAGTATCCACAAGGAACTCCTTGTGTGGATTTTCACACCATTACATTGGGAAATGTGGCTAAAATCATGAAAATACCGAATATTGGGGTACCGTCATATGGGGGATATACGATATGGTGGAACTATATAGATATTTATCTTCCAAGGGATAAAGTACTCACAAGGGACACCTTGTGTGGGATTTCAAACAATTCCATTGAAAAATGTGACTAAAGTCATCAAAATACCGAATTTCGGGAGATACCGTTATATGGGGGCTATACGATATCGTGGACCGACATAGCCCATCTTCGAACTTGACCTGCCTGCAGACAAAAGAGAGATCTGTGCAAGATTTTAGCTACTTTGTTGGGTCTAAAATGATTATTTCGATGAGTTACAAACGGAATGACGAACTTAATATACCCTCCATACTATGTATGGTGGAGGGTATAAAAATAATCATTGAGAATCCAACGGGTAATACATACCCACTATGCTTTTTCGACTACAAAAGAAGGGTATATTATGTTTGCCATCCTGTTTGCAACTGCTCGATATAAGCAATTTAGATCCTATAAAATATATATTACTTGTCAGCATAAAATTCTATGTCGATTTAGCCAAGCCCGTCCGTATGTCCGTCAATAGCAGCGGAATGTAATGACATAGGTGGTTAAAATTATAGTCAAGTTTAGGACTTTTGAAAATGAATCATTTATGTCCTACCACAAGATCTCTGACCTAATAATTGCTAAAGCTGGGTAATGACAGAAAAAATATTCCCTGTACACGCTATTTTCTGTGGATGAATTTCCAGTCAAATATTTTTTTTTTGCATTTTTTGTAGCATATGTCCCGGTTTAACAGGCTAATTATTTTCCGTTTATCTTTACAGACACCTTTATATAAAAAAGCACACTTGTAAGAATGAAAGAAATATTTATTTTCAGTGACAGTACGTTATTTGATTCAAGCTATGTTGCGAGAAGTACATTCATATTCCGGTTCATTGTATTTTGTCTTATCAAATTATTTTTTCTATTTTTTAATTGGTTTATCACGTGACTCGACGCGATTGCTATATAAGATTCACGTGTATTAACATCACGCGAGATTTGTTTTCGTTCAACGAAACGTTGAGTGTTCCTCCGTGAATTTAACAAACAATAAACCTATAAATATTTTCCGACAATAGCCAGCGAGTGTCGTCTGTTTATTTGTATAACAATGCTGACTTGAAACTAAATGGTTATCATTTTGTTTGCAAAACTTATCTTTTGTAGAGCAAATTTACAAATGCATATTTATGTATATATGTATGTACTTACATATAAATATTTTCATTTTATACCCTTCACTGTACATAGTATGGAGGTTATATTAAGTTCGTCATTCCGTTTGTAACTTATCGAAATAATAATTTTAGACCCAACAATGTATATATATTGATGTTGATCGGCGTAAAATTCCAAAACGATTTAGCCCTGTCCGTCTGTTGTAATCACGCTACAGTCAAAACGACTCAAGATAGGAAGCAACAATTTTGCACAGATCTGTCTTTTGTCTGCAGGCAGGTCAAGTTCGAAGATGGGCTGTATCAGTCCACTATATCGTATAGCCCACATATAATGGTTCCCCCCGATATTCGGTATTTCGATGATTTTGGACACATTTTTTAATGGAATTGTCTGTAATTGTTTTTGAGATTTTAACAGAATTTTTAATGAATTTTATTTTTATTTGTTTATTTATTTATTTGTTTATTTTTTTTTGAAAATTTTCCAATTCGTCCCAAATGGTGGAGGGAATTAAAAGATCGGCCCGACCGCACTTACTGCTTTTTTACTTGTTTTAACTATCAACTTGATGTAACTGGGCATCATCCGAAATGGTTACTGGATTTTCAAAACAAAACGAATAGTAGGTCTATCTGGTTACATATACAGGGTGAGATAAAAAAGACTGCAACAAAGTCAAACGCCATAATTTTTACATTTTTTTTAATTTTATTGAATGAAAGCAAATGTCGGAAATAGTATAAGTTTAGATTTGTTCGAATTGGTCAACTTTGGCACGAAATATGGTCTTCAAACGGCCAATGAAAACGTCACACGTTGCCCGAATGTTGCTCTGCGGTATTTTGGCCCATTTCCGGCGAAGCGCTTGATTGAGGTGATCGACACTTTTGTATTTTTTAGTGCCAACTAACGGATTGGTATCCGGAGATTTTGGCGGCCATTTTGCGCTGGAAATGAAGAGAGGAACCTCACTTTGTAACCATTCTTGGGTGGCGCGTGCTGAGTCCTGTTGGAATGCCCAAGGTCTGCGGCCAAAATGTTTGCTTGCCCAAAGCTTTAATAAACCCTCCAGAATATATTCGCGATAATATTCGGCATTTATTGTGATGCCACGGTCGATTAATACGAACAGAGAGTGACCATCGGCTGTTATGGCGGCTCACACCATCACCATGGCCGGCGCTTGAGTTCTGGTGGCCAACCGAAGGTGCACATTTTCAGCTGACCTCTTTGCCACGATCATTTTGTTTGTTTACAAACTGCTGTACAGCGAATGTTTTCCCATCGAAGAAAACTAAATTTGGCAGTTCACCACTTTCGGCAAAGGGAAGCAACTCTTTAGCTCTTTTGAGTTTATTTTCTATCAGTTGCGGTGTAAGTTCTTGCACTTTTTGCAATTTCAATGGCTTTACCCCGAGTTCATTTTTCAATATTTGCCGAATGGAATATAGCGATATGTTCAGGTCACGAGCCATTTTCGGCCACTGCGACGCGGGTTTCGATCAAATCGCTTCTTTACTTTTCGAACCATCAAAACTGGGAACTTTTTTATAATAAAACACCTGAATTTGTCAAATTTTAACAACATTTGTTTATTTATTATTTAATTAAATGTTTTTCTTTATATATTTAGATAATCCATACATTTACATCATACTTTCACAATTAACGTCAATTTTAGTGTACTAATTTAAAAAAATCTTTCTATTCGCTATTCTTTCATTTTCAATTTCGTTTGAACTCTCTACGCGATAAAATTTCGTTTCTCTAAAATATCCCATTGCGTAAATGTAGATGTTTTTTTTTTCTCTAAAATATCTGATTGCGGTGTAAATGTATAAAGAGTTTTATAGACTGAATACTAAATAATTAATTGCATATTTATAGAAAAATTGATAAATAATAAATTATTTTCAAATAATAATGGAAATATTAAATACAAAAAATGGTTAAAATATAATTTTGTTTTAAGCAAACAAAAAGTGTATGTATATATGTGTGGCTATGTATTACATAATATTGTTAGGGAATGTTTTAATCAGAATGGAAAGTTTCAAAAAATACAATACAATACATAGATAGATATATGAAAATATTTCTGTTATCGAAGGGGACTATATATTGTAATATCCAAAATATTGATATATCATTTTTTTATCAAAGCGAACATATTACTGTTTATATACTTTTGTTGCTATTTCTATAAATAACTACATTATTGTATTCGAAGGACGGGCTGGACTTGATTTATATTTTTTTTTTTCAATTTTTTTATTATAAGAGAATACAATTAAAGCCATATTTGAAAAGAAATTGAAAATACTTGTTTTAAGTCTTTTTTTTTTAATTGGCATCCATGCAATTTATTGGCACAGTGTTTAATATTAATACATTTATACATTTATTAAAACACAAAGAACTCAGGTATAAACAAAAAAGTTGAATTGAAAAATGAATATTTTTTTTTTAACAGAGTTACCCAGAGTTACCCAATAAGTTTGGTTGAACTACACCTCAAAAAATCTACATAAATTTTTATCGAATTAAGTTTGAATACGCAAAATCGAAATTCGGATTTTAACTGATTGATAAAAATCGGAAGATAGAAATATCGGCTTTTTCGTTGAGGACTAACATCGAAATGTTTAAAAGTCGTCTTTTGTCTTTGAATAAAGTAGCTAAGAAACTTTTTTACATTTCTAAAATTTATACTAGACAAAAGACAAGTCAAAAAGCAGTAAGTTCGGCTGGGCTGAACTTTGAATACCCTCCACAATATGGAACGAATTTGGAGATTTAAAAAAAAAAAATCCTTTTAAAATCTTAAAAATACCGAATGTAGCCGTTACATTGGGGAAATGTGATCTGGAGAATAATGTAGCTAAAATCATCAAAATACCGAATATAGGGAGGTGCCGTTATATGGGTCTATACGAAAACCTGGGCATGCATAGACAAACTCTAAATACGAAATTTGAAACAACTCCGGTGAGAAATGTCGGTAAAATCATCATAATACGAAGACGTGGGCCTGCATACGCAATTTTCCATGTAGTTTCCATTATGAACGGTAAATTAATAAAATTTGGCTACAATCATCAAAATACGGAATATCGGGGGTACAGTTGTATATAGCCCATCTTCGAACTTGACCTGCCTACAGACAAAAGACTGATCTGTGCAAAATATTAGCTACCCATCTTTATTCGTTTTGACTCTAGTGTGATTACAACATATTAGAATTTTAGGCTGATCAAGAATATATATACATTGTTTTTGTATCTTCATATAGCCCGCATATAACGGTACCTCCCGATGTTCGGTATTTTCATGATTTTTGCGACATTATTTACCGGAATTATTTCAAATTTCGTATTTAAAGTTCGTAGTGGGTACTACAGCCTATGACCATATTTTTGTATTCAGGTCCACGTCTTCGTATAGCCCCTATATGACGGTACCTCCCGATACTCGGTATTTCTATGATTAGGCGACATTATTCACCGGAATTGTTTCAAATTTTGTATTCGAAGATCGTAATGGGTACTACAGGCTATGACAAACAATTTCGTAAGCAGGTCCACGTCTCCATATAACAGTTTTCATTTAAGTGGTAGTTTTCGGAAGATTTTTGAAATTTTTCAAGTTTAGTGTGGCTTGTTTGTTCGGGATACCGTAGTATTTTGTTGTTGCAAAATGGTCAGGCTTTATCCCTTTATTGTTGTTTTTATAAAAAACAACGTCTGTTTATTAGTGGAGAACGATGGTAATGTTTACCAGGGGGTAAGGCAGGGAATACCTAGGTTTCGGAAAGAGCCACCAATCCTCATCAGTTCCCTTGTTTTTTGTCTGGGATATTCTCCCCAGAAGTTATTTTAAAAATAACTTCTATGACAAAAAACATTTTTTACCCAAGTGACGAGATCGTAAGCTCAATAGTTCCTTCAAATGGTGGAGTGTATTAAAAGTTCAGCCCGGCCATAAAAAAACATAAAGTGAGGGGGCCGTTATATGGGGCCATACCAAAACGGGTACCTATATAGACAACTTTTTATTACAACAATTGTTATCTATTTCGCGGGTAAATGTGACTACCGAATATCGGTGGGTACCGTAATGTGTGCGCTAGAGGAAAAAATTAACCTAGATATTCAATGTTCCGCTACCGGAGCTAGAACACATTATGACCTACAAATAGCAATTTTTAGAAAAATCCGTGAAAAAATGTGGCGAAAAGCATCAAAAAAAAAACCTAATTTCGCGAGATACTGTTATATGGCAACTATACCAAAACGTGGACCTTTACATACAATGTTCCGCCACTGTTTTGAATTTGTAAAACGAATAGAAAAATCCTTCACCACATCTTTTTAAAGGGATGCTTTAAAATAATGTGGAGAAATCTGTCATTTGAAGGTTAACATTTTCGAGAAAAAAATTTCTTAGTTGTCATATCTTATCAGGCATGTCACAGTATCGAATCGGAATGGTTTGAATTCCGTAATTCAAAATCGAGCGTTTTTGTTTTAGCTTCTTCAGAAGAAAATGTGCTGAAAATCATCAAAATACCGAATTTCGGAAAGTATGTATAGTTGCATTATATCTTCCCGAAATTAGGTATTTTGACGTGGACCTATACATACAATGTGCCGCCACCGGAGCTAGAACCCATTATGACCTACAAATACCAATTTTTAGATAAGTCCGTGGGAAAATGTGGCGAAAATCTTCAAAAAACCGAATATCGTAAGGTACCGTTATATGGCGACTATACCACAACGTGGACTGATATATCTTATCTCATTTTCAATACCAACCATCCTAGACATAATGTTGTGTAAAATTTGGATGCTCTACGTGAAATAATGTGGGCTGTATCGTGATTTCAACAGACAGACGGACATTCTTATATCGACTTTGAATTTAATGGTGATCATGAATATATATACGTAAGAGAGAAAATTCTCTCTATACAGACTACTGAGAATATCTTGCTATTAAGTTTTGAAAAAAAAAAAAAAAAATTTATAGTAATTTTCATATATCACATTATTAGACTAAAATCTAGCTTCTTTCTCCAACAATTTAGTCATTTTTTAATTAAACATTTTTAAAATATTGCTATCGGCAATTATTAAACAAAAATTAAGTAATTTTTAAACGATTTTGTTATTTAATACAGTTTTATAAACTGTTATCGGTAATAATTTTGATAATTCGAAAAGTCCAAGTGTGTTATATTCCTCGTGTATCAAACCGACAATGATTTGTTTTTAGTGTAAAATGGCTAACAACAGTTTTCTTAGTTCTCCTTACCCTTATATATTAGAATTCTAAGTGTGATTTGTCCAAACGTAAACCTTTAAAACACTGTGCCATAATTACTATTTAATACCATACATTTCTCATTAACAAGTTGAAAGTAAAAAATAAATGTTCTTAGAAATATACGCAGACTTTCTGAGTCACAAATGGAACATGCCAAATTGTGGAAATTTTTCATACATTGCAACATTTAAACGAAAAAAAAGAAACAGATAAGAATAAACTCAAGAACAAGTACAAAAAATAATTGTGGAAAATTACAGTATTTTAAGTGATTTGCTTTCACTTTTTTTTTAAATTTAAAAATACTAAATATTATTAAATATAGACGAAACATATAATGCGTATGTGCTTACGTTGTGGTGTGAAGTGTTATTTTAGTTATGACAGATAGACAGATAGATACAAAGATTGCTTTCATCCTATTTTTATTTAGACGGCTTAAATATAAACAGACAGCTACAGGTGTGGTGTGGTGTGAGAGAGAGGGAGCGGATTTTTTTGACAAATGTGTCCAAATATTGTCTGTCATTTGTGATGGATCAATCATCAACGAAGTAAACCAACTTTTTCTCATTCATTGCGATTTTAGACATTCAGCACCAAATGTTTCTTGGCACTGTTCAAGGGCAAATGGACCGCCACAACGGCCAAACGCCCATCGCGCAAGGGGGCCAGTACATGGGTGTTGCCGGGCGTCACGATTACCGTTTGTATCGGCACGTGCAGTGGTATATCGAATACAGGCTTCAATCTGAAATTAGAATTAAGAAACAAAGAATGAATTAACAAATGTTCTGGAATAATTAGTGTTTGCCAGCGAGAGGAATAATTAGGTCGGCATTTGCTTTGATGCCTGCTAATCATGGAATGACGTTGCACATCATTGGACGGCAAAACAACTAGAAGATAGAATCTAAATCAAGTGTTTGGTGTTGCTTATGAAATGGTTTGTTTGACGTTATCAGTTGGCAACAAACTTTTTCTGATTCTCTGTGCAAAGGTAAATTGTTTCTACGGAGATTCTTGAACGGGTTATTAAATGCAAAACTTAAACGATTACTTATCTGTGGGTAAGCGAAACTTTAAAAATATCTCAATTTGGCCAGTACCAAATAGATGTGGATAACACAATGGTAGCGCTCGTCACATTTCAAGGGAAATTAAGGAATAATTTTGTATTTTATAAAAGTTACGATTAATGAAAATATACAACAGATTATGAAACTAAAGTTAAAAGACATATGTATCGGCCTTTTGAAAGATTACATCAAAAGGGGGTTTGCCGACAGGTATATACCCTCAGCCAATGTTCGATGCTTTCAATATATTTTGACTTCTGTTATGATTATTCAAATTGTTAAACCTCTGTGGAGTGGGTTCAGAAGGATTGGGCCAATATTAACCATGTAGTATCGGACCCAAACGAATATAATATACAGGGTAAGATAAAAAACTGAAACAAAGTCAAACGCCATAATTTTTATATTTTTTTAATTTTATTGAATGAAAGCCAAAAATGTCGGAGATATTATCAAATTTTAGAATAATTTTAGATTTGTTCGAATTGGTCACCTTTGGCACGAATTATGGCCTTCAAATGGCAAATGTAACCGTCACACGCTGCCCAAATGTTGTTTTGCGGTATTTTGGCCCATTCCCGGTGAAGCGCTTGCTTGAGGTGATCGACACCTTGGTATTTTTAGTGCCAACCTTGCTTCCAAAATACTCCAGACACAATAGTCCAAAGGATTGGTATCCGTAGATTTGAAATGAAGAAAGAGAAATGAAGCGAGGAACCTCATTTTGTAACCATTCTTGGGTCGCACGTGCTAAGTGCGATGGTGCTGAGTCCTGTTGGAATGTCCAAGGTCTGCGGCCAAAATGTTTGCGCGCCCTCCAGAATATTTCCGCGATAATATTCAGCATTTATTCTGATGCCACGATCGATTAATAAGAGCGGAAAGCGACCATTGGCTGTTATGGCCGCTCACACCATCAGCATGGCCGGCGCTTGAGTTCTGGTGGCCAACCGAAGGTGCACATTTTCAGCTGACCTCTTTGACAAGTAAACACGATCATTCTGTTTGTTTACAAACTGCTGGACAACGAATGTTTTCTCATCGGAGAAAATCAAATTCAGCAGTTCACCACTTTCGGCCAAGCGAAGCAACTCTTTAGCTCTTTTGAGTTTATTTCTTTTTTCCGTTGCGGTGATTGTTCTTGCACTTTTTGGAATTTCAGTGGCTTTACCCCGAGCTCATTTTTCAGTATTTGCCGAATGGAATATTGCAATATATTCAGCTCACGAGCCATTTTTTCGGCCACTGCGATGCGGGTTTCGATCAAGTCGCTTCTTTAATTTTCGAATCATTTCTTCTGATGTTGCTGTTTTCTTCCGTCCACTTCCTTGACGTCGGGCTTCGCTTCCAGTATCACGGTAACGAGCGATGGTACGAGACACAAAAGATTTATTTACATTTAAATGCGATAGCCACTTGTGGTTTTCCAGCCAAATATAAAGAAATCACATAATCACGCTTGAATGCCATCACGAATAACTTTTTTTCTGGAAATTCTCACCAAAATGCTTTTGTACGCATGTAAACAATATAATGAGCTATCACTGGAATAATTTTAACAGCTGTCGGACGAGTGGCTTAGATATGACGGTAGGATGAAGTTGGTTGAAGTTTTTTCATCTCACCCTGTATGGTAGAATATAATAACAAACAATTTTGTGCAACATATTGATTTGCTATGATTACGTTTAAAGTGAATTTTTAACCCTATTTTGAAAAAGGTCCCCTTTTGGTGACTCTGTGGTGGGTTGAAAATTCAGAACAATATTATTTTCATATTGTTACCTGTAATATTGCCGAAGATACTATTTAGCTAAAATGAACTGATTCCAAGGAGTCTGAATCCAAAGATCTCAACAAATGTGGGAGAGGGAAGCTTGCCCCTTCTAATTTGGTTACTTTGGGATGTAAACTTTCAAGATGTCCATACCTGTGTCTTTAATTTTTAGCACTGCTTTAACTAGATATTCTCTGTAATTTTTGAAGAAATTTTTATAAAGGTCAACGTTTCAACAAAATCGGATTCTCACACTACCTTTAACGAGTATTTTTTGGACATTATTGTATGAACCTATTTGACCAATTTTCGGTATAGATCTGGCGTCGGTAAAAAATTTTGGAAAATACAAAGTTTGTGAAAATTGGTGATTTATTTTTCATATTATCAGAGACACGATTGTTTTAAAATTTGGGCCGTTCGTGAGGAAGGTACCAGAATTATGTGACTTTTGGCCGTATCAAAGGATATATACCCTCAGAAGCAATATGACCCAAAGTTTCTCTAAATAAAACCAGGAATTGGTAGTTTTGAACTTCATAAAAACGAGTTTTAGGTAGTAATTCCCCATAGTTTTTATAAATTAAAAAATCATTATTAAATAAAACAAATATTTTAACTTAAAAATAAACACTTACCCATGCAAACGACTCAATGTTATATCTCCAGCATCGTCAGCGACTACCAAATAATCGGAGGCGGTCGCCAATCCTGTAACTCGGCCCGAAACGTATTTGGAGCCCAAACTCGTTCCATTAATGCTATAAACATGAACCGAATGAGAAGCATCGTCCAATGCACTAAATGCAATGTGACCTAAAAGGAAAAAGTTACAAATGTTATTTTAATAAAATAAGTATTTCATGGTGGTGCCACAAAAATCGGGCTTTGGAAAAGCATTAATAAATTATGAGATTAATTTCTCAACTAATAAAAGGATAAACGCGAAAGGGGCCGACAATAAAAAAGACAATACCACTTACAAAAAAAAAAAAAAAAAAAAAAAAAAAAATATATATATATATATATATATATATATATATATATATATATATATATATATAATAATTATAAAATTTTATAATTATTCCACTGTTTGCTCATTATATTGTAGAAAATCATTTTGGTGAGAATTTTCCATCAGTTATTCGTGATGGAATTCAAGCGAGATAGTGTGATTTCTTTATATTTGGCTGGAAAACCTCAAGTGGCTACCGTTAGAGCACTCCAGCATTTAAATTTGAATAAGTCTTTTGTGTTTCGTACCATCGCTCGTTACCGTTATACTTTTAACGTAGCCCGACTTCAAGGAAGTGGACGGAAGAAAACAGCAACAGCAGATATGGAAAAGTAAAGAAGCGACTTGATCGAAACCCGCGTCGCAGTGGCCCAAAAATGGTTCGTGAGCTGAACATATCGCAATATTCCATTCGGCAAATATTGAAAAATGCGCTCGTGTTAAAGCCCTTGAAATTCCAAGAAGTGCAGGAACTTACACCGCAACTGAAAAAAAAAGACTCAAAAGAGCTAAAGAGATGCTTCGCTGGGTCGAAAACATTCGTTGTCTAGCAGTTTGGTTGGCGTTTACTTGACAAAGAGGTCAGCTGAAAATGTGCACCTTCGGTTGGCCACCAGAACTCAAGCGCCGGCCATGGTGATGGTGTGAGCCGCCATAACAGCCGATGGTCGCTCTCCGCTCGTATTAATCGACCGTGGCATCAGAATAAATGCGAAAATATTCTGGAGGGTGTTTTAAAGCCTTGGGCATATAAACATTTTGGTCGCAGACTTTGAACATTCCAACATGACTCAGCACCATCGCACTTAGCACGTGCCACCCAAGAACAGAAACAAAATGAGCTTTCTCGCTTCAATTCCAGCGTACAATGGCCACCAGAATCTCCGGATATATATCCGTTGGACTATTGTGTCTGGAGTATTTTGAGAAGAAAGGTTGGCACTAAAAAATACCAAAGTATCGATCACCTCAAGCAAGCGCTACGCCGAGAATGGGCCAAAATACCGCAGAGTAACATTCGGTCAGCATGTGACGGTTTCATTGGCCGTTTGAAGCTCACAATTCGTGCCAAATTCGAAAAAAATCTAAAGGTATTTTAAAAATTCATGCTTTTTCCACTTTT
This sequence comes from Musca domestica, assembly GCF_030504385.1. NCBI lineage: Eukaryota > Metazoa > Arthropoda > Insecta > Diptera > Muscidae > Musca > Musca domestica. The sequence goes on along the minus strand of NW_026712296.1, from coordinate 4,587,909 downwards.
TTGCTTTCATTCAATAGAATTTAAAAAAAATGTAAAAGTTATGACGTTTGACTTTGTTGCAGTTTTTTATCTCACCCTGTATACTCTAGATCGATACTGTATACTCAAAACGAGTAAAGATAAGAAGCTAAAATTTTGCACTGAACAGTATTTTGCCTGCAGGCAGCTTAAGTTCGAAGGTGGGCTATATTGGTCTACGATATCGTGTAGCCCCCATAAAACGGTACCTCCCGATATTCGGTATTTTGATCATTGTAGTCATTTCATTTTTCAATGAAATTGTCTGAAAATTCACAAAAGGAGTTCCTTTTGAGTACTTTACACTCTGAGAGAATCTTGTCTATATAGGTCCACGATATCGCATATCCCCCATATAACCATACCTTCCTATATTCAGTATTTTGATAATTTTAGCTTCATTTTTCAATGGAATTGTCTGAAAATCCACAAAAGAGAAAAAAATCCCCTGGAAGAGAAATGTCTATATAGGACCAAGATATCGTATAGCCCACATACAACGGTACCCCTCGATTTTCGATATTTTGACGATTTTAGAGACATTATTCAACGGAGTTGTTTCAAATTTCGCATTTAGAATTCGTAATGGGTACTAAAGCCTTTGGCAAAAAATTGTCTATGCAGCTACTGGTCTTTGTATAGGTATATCTGTACCTTTCTATATTCAGTATTTTGACGATTTCAGGTAAAATATTCACCGAAATTGTTTGAAATGTCGTATTTGAAGTTTCTAATAGGTACTGTACTATAGGCCTGTGACAGGACTTCGTACAGCCCCGATGTAACGGTACCTCCCAATATTCGGTATTTTGATGATTTTAGCGACATTTTTCGCAGGAGTTGTTTCAAAATTCGTAATTAGAGTTCGTAAGGGGTACTACAGTCTATGCCAGAAAATTGTCTATGCAGGTCCATGTCTGATGATTATAGCTACATTGTTCACCGGCATTTTTTTCAAGTTTTGTATTTGAATATTGTAATGGCTTATGACAAAAGTTGCCTTTGCAGGTCCACGTCTTGATATAGACCCCAATATAACATCTATGTTCGGTATTTTTAAGATTTTAACAGAATTTTTAACGTATTTTATTTTTTTGAAAAATTTCAAATTCGTTCCAAACTTTGGCCCGACCGAACTTACTCTACATCACAAGGTGGTCAGGGTATTATGTCTTTGTGCATTTGTTTGTAACAGACAAAAGGAAGCGAGATAGACCCATAGTTACTTTTTATGATCTGCATAGCATCATACTCTGAATCGATTTATGCATGTCCGTCCGTCCGTCTGTCCATGTATTCTTGTGAACAAAGTACAGTTCGCATTTATTACCCGATCCAGCTGAAATTTTGCACAAATCATTTGTTTGGCCCAAGGACGAACCCAATTGAAATTGGAGATAATCGGTAAAATTTTAGATATAGCTCCCATATATATCTTCGTCCGATTTGCCTTTTATTGTGCACCAAACGTGTAATATCAGCCCGAATAATATGGAATTTTGCACATACAACCAAATTAGGCCTGAAAATAAGTATGCCAAATTTGATCGATCAGATATAGCTATAGCTCCCATATATATTGTTCATCCGATTCGTTATTTTAGTCCTCCGCAGCCGTTATATGCACTCTATTTGGGCAAACATATCAGCTTAGAATACCTTTGCGAAATTTTATCGAGATCGGTTCATATTTGGATGTATCTCCCATATATAACTTCGTCCGATTTACCTTTTATTGTGCACCAAACGTCTAATATTTGCCCAAATAGTTTGAAATTTGGCACTTACGACCGATTTGAGTCTAGAAGCTAGTATATCAAATTTGGTGAAGATCGGTTCAGATATAGCTATAGCTCCCATATATATTGTTCATCCGATTTGTTATATTTGTTACCCACAGCCGTAATATGCACTCCGTAACAACGATATTCAGGGAAATATATCAAATACAGCTCAGAAATATCTTTGCCAAATTTTATCAAGATCGGTTCAGATTTGGATATAGCTCCCATATATATCAAATGGACAATGCAAGTCAGAATTTAAAAGATACAAATGCTTCGGCATATTTAGTCTTTTGAACTTTAAATTATAATTATAATCATAACGTGTATGATTGAATTCTCCCATAAAAACTTTTAATTGTTATATGGAGCTCTACTAAATTAGCAAAGTGGTGTAGGGTATCATAAAGTCGGCCCCGCCCGACTTTAAGACTTCCTTTACTGGTTTTTTACTTGTTAAATGGTCAAATACAACATAAATTAATTTTAAGACATTTTAATGAATTATGGTCTTATAAAAATTACTGCATTGTTTTGGTATTTTATCGCACAATCATCAAATAAAAAAAAACTGCAAAGAATGTATTTCAAGAATGTCCAAATGTTAACTGTTATTAAAAGTTCGCGAAATTGTCAAAATTTCCACTCAAAAGCACATTGTCTTCATAAATCGCCAATAAAAACTGATTAGAAAATTTGTTTTTGTTCTATGAATTACGACCGTTGGACTTGGAATAATAACACAGTAGCACCATTTTGAGGTAAAGATATTAAATCAGACATGGATAATTCCAATGGAGTTTTCTTAATGTGATAGTTGATGACTTCGTATAAGACCGACTATTTTGAGTTTCCCGTGGCATTCCCGATTGACAAAATAGGACTGCAGATAAAGGCTTAATGACATATTTAAAAACCACCTTCTCGACGATTACGAGTATGTCTGGCCAGCAGCGAAATTCTCCCCTAAATCCCCGAGCAAAGTATGAAACACACATATATTGTGAATCATAGAAAGTCCATTAATCATTAAAAATTAAATATTCAACAAAACCCATTGCCAATTAACCCAAATCCCCGATACTTAAAAAGATTAATTTTTAAAAAAAGACTGCCGGCCCTTGTCTAATTGTCTGTGACAAATAATGTGAAAATAAAACTGACAACATTTTTTCTTTTTCGTTGAAGCAAATCACAATGCTTTATTGACTCTTCCTAAGAAAACTTATGACTGGAAATTTGAAAAAAAAAAAACACGCAAAAGTTTTAGGAAAATCAATTTAGTGGCGTCACTGCGTCATTTTAACACCACCAACCACCACCATCATCAGCTGTCCGTCCGGTGTCTAGTCAGAGTTCTACATTCGGCGTAGTCTGCTGGTAGACATTTGTGATGGGTGGGTGTTAAGTTTTGCTCGTAATTTATTGAAACATATATTTTAGGAATTATGCCTGTCTCTTAAATATATATTGTGCGAATAAATACAAGGAGGCGGGGTATAATTAATTAGTAGACAGACATACTGACCAATATGCGAATGCTGTCTATGGCTATGTATTTTGTAGACTGTCAAGTGGCCGCAACATTGTATACAAAGCATTTATATTTCAAAATGTGGATGCTCTGTTCCAGTACCTGCAAGAATCTACTAGTTTTGCCATTTACCTCCAAGAATTGTATATTAACTTTGTCATTCCGTTGATAACATCCCTAAATATTCATCGTAAACGCCATAAAGTATATATATTCCTGATCATTCATGATGATAAAATTCTAAGTCAATTAAACGGGGTAACTCCGATATTCGGTATATCGATGATTTTTGCCACATTTTGGTATTTGTAGGTCATAATGGGTTCTATTTCCGGAGGCGGAACATTGTATGTATAGGTCCACGTTTTTGTATAGTCCCCGTTATAACGGTACCTCCCGATATTCGGAATTTTGATGATTATTGCCACATTTTTCCACATATTTGTCTAAAAATTGGTATTTGTAGTTCATAATGAGTTCTAGCTCCGGTGGCAGAACATTGAAGATTTAGGTCCACGTTTTCCTATAGCGCTAACGATATACACTGATATTCTGCATTTTTATAATCCTAGTCACGAAATTGTTTCAAATTTGCTATTTAAGATGATTTGGTAGATTACAATCCTTGAACTATAAAATTGTTACCGTTTTGGTATGGCCCCCATATAACGGCCTCACCCACTTTATGGTTTTTTGAAAAGTTTAACAGCAATATCCAAACGGTCTTACTGGTATTTGTAGTTCAAAATGGAACACGTTTGAATTCAGATACTTTTATATAAAAATATTTTCTTTACCCAATGGTGGAGCGTATTAAAAGTTCGTGTTGTTAGAACTTAATATTTTTATACCTTCTAGAGAGGGTACATATCATTTGATACGGCCAAAACATCAACATTTTCAAAATGTCAACATTTTCAAAGAAAATAATATAGTGCACAGAAACAGAAAGGATAATCCGATTTTGCTCTTACTTTGCAAACCCTAATATTTGCATCAGTGCTACAGCAGGTGCGAAAATTGAGAATATCGGTCCATTCCACCAGTAACTCCCCACAAAGGGAAAAATTTTGATGTAAAATGTGATGTAAGTGTCCGATTATCTTCAAAATGCACAGAGAAAATAATTTACTGCACAGAAAGGGAAAGGATAGTCCGATTTTGCCCCAACTTTGCAAATAATAGTATTTGCATTAGTGTTAAGTCAAGTTCGAAAATGGCCAATATTGGTCCACTCCATCAAGTACCTTCCTCACAAAGGGTCAAAATTTAAAATATTCATGAAGCTCATAAAACACGAATTAACATCCGATTTCATTCAGACTGGGCACATCTCAATATTTCCATCAATACAAAATCTGTTATAAAAATGGTAGAGTTTGAACAATTTCTTTTGGTACCTGCCCCACAAAGGGTCAAAGTTTTGAATAACCAAAACGATTATAAAACACGAAATAAGCATTCGGTTCTCTTCATATTTCACACATCCCATTATTTACTCTAACTGAAGATCTGCTGTGAAGATGGGATATATCGGTTTACCCCTTCTGGTACCTCCCCCACAAAGGGTCAAAATTTTGAATATCAATGAAGCTCATAAAACACGAAATTAACATCCGATTCCATTCAGACTTGGCACATCTCAATCAATTCTCAATTTTTATCAACACAAGATTTGTTATAAAAATGGTAGAGATCGGACCATTTATTCTGGTACCCCCACATAGGGTTCAAAATTTTGAAAAACAAAACTTATGACAAAAATTGTCTATGCAGGTCCACGTCGCCGTATAGACCCTAATATAACGGCTACATTCGGTATTTTTAAGATTCAAGAGAGAGTTCGGTCCGGCCGAATTTACAGCTTTTTACTTGTTTTTATTAACTTTAGCAAATATTAATAATACTTCATTCAAAATTTGAAACATTAAAAAACATTTGACAATTCATTGACCCACCAGCTGTTTTGATGCAATCATCCAATTATTCATGATTGGAGAAAACATGTATCGAGAAATATGTTTCCGAATGGAATAGAATTCCATGGGATATTCATGATGTGGCTGAATGAGTGATTTTGATTAATTTTCGGGGGACAGTTGTCCCACGATTCATCTCTTTATATTATACATATATATTTATTACATCTCAAAAAGTTTGAGAGTGGGGTTTTAGCGAATGCTTTGCTTAAGTCCATATATTTGTCATCGCCTCGCGCAATTGATAGAACAGGTGTTTTCTAAAAAACGTTACATAATCGCAGGGTATTTTCCAAAGAACAAACTCAAAGTCTAAAAAACGTCTTAAAAATAAATCATATAGATTTATCACCGTTTCGACGGGTTGACCATGTGAAAACTATATATTTTTTAATATCATATCGCCAGTGTTAAAATTGCGTGGCATATTTCACAACATAGACGACATTTTTTTGCACAAGGCATAGGCGATTCTTGGAAATAGTGATTTCACAACGATATTCTATTTATTTCGACTTATGTTGATGTGAATCTCAATAGAAAATTAGCACGCAATTGCCAAATGCGCAAAACAAAGGTGGCCGACTCACTCATAGAAAGACTAATTAATTGGAAAAGCCTAAGAAGCTAGAAACACTGCTGCCAAAGCATAAAATTGGACACCGGTTATTGTAGATTACAATTTTGAAATTGAAATCGTAATCGTAATCGTGAGGAAGTGGCTGATGGACAGGTGGTGTTGCGATATCGCGTTAAGTATTTATAATCTACCCTTGTCATCGTTCAAGTAGTGTAAAAGGAAATCGTGATGGAGCTAGTGTACTCTGTCGGAGACACGAGACTTTTGCACCAAAATTGATAACCACAGTTGGTGTTGTTGGCGTTTAGAACAAAAGAAACCAACACATCGACAAAGTATGTCATGTAAAACAGGGAGCCGCTCATTCATTCAACCCACCCAGCCAGCAGCAGTCATCGATCATTGTTTGTCACAAGATAAGGCGAAAGACCAACCTCTACAAACACAAAAACGCACACAACTAAATCTAAAATTGATTAATTTTCTTATTCTGTATGTTTGAAATAACTTTGATTTTATTGCCCATCACAAAGAAATAAAAAACCCCCCTCCTTCTCTCCGTCGCTTTATTTGAAGACAAAAATCCTCACGCGATCATCAACGTACTTTGCGGTGTAAGGTTGATGTTTGATAATTCACTGCAAGAATATTCGATTCGATTCACATTACAGTTCAGATTGAGAAATCACGGTTCATTAAGAAATCATAAATGTCCGCTCTTATCATCAAGACTGTCAGAAATGATTGAAGAAAAAAAAGGCGAAACGTAACGTAAACTGCGTCGTAAGTGGAGCTATCATAACTCGATGATGGCAATAAAATAAAATGGTTTCAAACCAAAAATTATCAATAAATTAAACAGCTGCAATAAAATTATATGGATTCGACTTCATTATCACTGTACCACATTAAATTGCAGCATGGAATGCACCGAGTCATTTCACATCAGAAAAGAAACGCCTGCATATGCAAATAATTAATTATTTCGAATGACGTCAAGGGGGGAGATAAGATTATAAATGTGTAATCTATAGCACTCATGGAACGGCAATATAATCATCGAATTGTGTTTCATAAAGTCACCTGTCTTCTATTTTGATTTTCTTTTTTGTGAAGGTATTTTTTTTAACTTTGATACTTGTGAAGGGCCACAAGTTAAGTGTGACTCGTGGGAAGATTTTTGTGGGTCGATAAAAAGGAATTAACGCAGGTCTGTGAATCAGAATTCTAAATTTCTTTGTTTATGTTTTGACACATCAGTTATTTTCGAAACATTTTCAGGAACACAAAAATGTAGCTATTATAGAAAAACAATTTGCCACACATTTCAACCAATATTCGATGTTGTATGTATATGAAATACTTATTACATCTTTCGAGAAAATTTCCCACAAACGGCCCAAATTTTGAAAATAACACTGTGTGACATAACTCAATTATTTTTTCAATAATTACGAGGATATATTTGAAGGTAGAGTTTAAAAACAAGTAAAACAACTGTTAGTTCGGCCGGGCCAAACCTTGAATACCATCCATACATCAGTAATTTAAAAAAAAAAAAAAAAAAAAGCATTAAATTCGGCCAGGCCGAACATTTAATACCCTCGATATTAAAAGAATGGGTAAAGAAAACATTTTTCTATTTATGATTATATTTATTTTATATTATCAAAATACCGAATATCGGTGGGTAACGTTATACAGGGTGAGATGAAAAACTGCAACCAACTTCAGACTGCTGTCATTTCGAGGACACTCGTCCGACAGCTGTTAAAATTATTTCAATGACAGCTCATTATATTGTTTACAAGCGTACAAAAGCATTTTGGTTCTCACCAATTTTCGAGAAAAAAGTTATTCGTGATGAAATTCAAGAGTGATAGTGTGATTTCTTTATATTTGGCTGGAGCACTCCAGCATTTAAATTCGAATAAATCGCAGGGGCCGAAAAATGGCTCGTGAGCTGAAGATATCAAAATATTCCATTCGGCAAATATTGAAAAATGAGCTCGGGGTAAAGCCATTGAAAAGTGCAAGAACTTACACCGCAACAGAAAGAAAATAGACTCAAAAGAGCTAAAGAGTTGGTTCGCTTGGCCGAAAGTGGTAAACTGCCGAATTTGATTTTCTCCAATGAGAAAACATTCGTTGTCCAGCAGTTTGTAAACAAACAAAATGATCGTGTTTACTTGCCAAAGAGGTCAGCTGAAAATGTGCACCTTCGGTTGGCAACCAGAACTATAGCGCCGGCCATGGTTATTGTGTGGGCCACCATAACAGCCGATGGTCGCTCTCCGCTCGTATTGATCGACCGTGGCAGCAGAATAAATGCCGAATATTATCGCGAAAATATTCTGGAGGGTGTATTAAAGCCCTGGGCACGCAAACATTTTGGCCGCAGACCTTGGACATTGCAACAGGACTCGGCACCATCGCACTCAGCACGCGCCATCCAAGATTGGTTACAAAATGAGCTTTCTCGCTTCATTTCTAGCGCATAATGGCCACCAAAATCTCCGGATTCCAATCCGTTTTACTATTGTGTCTGGAGTATTTTGGAAAGCAAGGTTGGCACTAAAAAATACCAAAGTATCGATCATCTCAAGCAAGCGCTTCACCGGGAATGGGCCAAAATACCGCAGAGGAACATTCGGGCAGCGTTTGACGGTTTCATTGGCCGTTTGAAGGCCATAATTCGTGACCAATTCGAACAAATCAAAACTTATTCTAAAATTTGATGCCGTTTCCGACATAGATGTATATTCTTTTGAAGCGACGATTTTCATTAGAATATTGATCGTTTATTTTTTAGAGAATTTTTTTTTAATTTTACTATGGTTGTAGAGGTGACGCGTACTTCTCCTAAACAAAATCATCCTTTCCTACAAGACAAAAACATCAAGACAAGTTTAAAAGTTTTAGTCGATTTTGCTGAGAGATTGTTGACGCTTTTATGGAGAAGATTCCGAATAAGTTGGCCAATATTGTCCAATTCGCATCTGACCTTTATATAAAACATGTGCAAATTTTTGGAAATATGTGTGAGGTACCACATATAGAGGACATCTAATACAGATAAAAATATTGAACAAAAATATTCCACTATACAAAATCATAAATTTAGAGATTTTTGGTAAAGAGAAAGGCCTGGCCATTTTGTTTCGCAAGTTATAAAAATATTGGAAATATTGGAAATTGTGGCCCTTTGAGACCTAGGGTCAAAACCGTTATTTGGATGAGGCACGTTTTGGCCGTATCAAGTGATATATACCCTCTGTTGCCATATGGCTGAGAGTATAATCATGAGCATCCAAAGCCAATTTGGGTTGTAATAAAGCAGTCCCGACAGATCTTTAAAGGCACAAGTTCGCTTCTACACCATTGCAATTTTAATTTCGTATACGGCCAAGATAAGATCAAAAAAAAAAATTTATTTGGTATTGTAATGAATTAATTTTGTCACACATCAAACCTTGTAGTATCGATGAATGGTGCTCTACTTTTATTACCAAGTTCCGTTTTTGGGAATGCCCCGTTCAAAAGCAGAATTAATTGCGAAAAATAAAAATATGCACATTCGCTATTTACTACATACTCGTATTATCCGTTTATTAAAAAAATGAAAGGGATTTTATCTAAGGGAGACCATTAAAATTTGCATGAATTTTGAGAATTTTGAAACGTGACGTAAAGAAATCGGTTGGAATCACCATGGAATTTAACCTTAAGATGCAAAATCATTATTTTCAGTAGACTAATAATTAACGCTCCTTAATGTGGAGGATGGAAAAAATATCCCATGATACATTTAAAAATATCCCATAATATAAATTTTTCTATCATGACATAAAAACAAAACTATTATTGCACATAAAAATGTAGCATACTTTGAGGCAGAATCAATGAGTAATAATATTTTTCAATAAAAAAAATATATGTGCCTTTCGGTACGAAAAAAATATACAATTTTTTATATTTGTAAAATTGGAGGATCCTTGCTGGCTCTGGGTCATGTCATATATTTACTTACCATGATAAGAAATGGTCACATATGAAATTTGTACACAAAACTCAGTACAACCAATTGGTTTTAATGTGCGTAAAAATTGTCCATCTTGTATGGTGTAAACATTAACGGTGCCATCCTAAAAAAATTGAAAAGTAACCCATAACAATACCTGACGAAAAATATCGACATATTTATATATATATTTCCACTTACCAAAGATCCCGAAACCACCATATCCAGTTCTGTGTAAATAGCTACACTCGATATCGAGTCATCGTGACCATACAGTGTTGTCAAGGGTTTAGGTGAAAAACTATTTTGTGTATTAAGTTGTATAATTGACTGTAGATTTGTTTGACTAGTAAGAGCATGTACGGGTATGTTTGAAGTGGCTGGACCAGAGCTAGAATGTGAATTTTGTATGCTCCAAATAATACAGGTGCAATCACGTGACCCGGTCACCAAATAAGAACCACAATTATCCAAAGCCAAACAGGTGATTATGTCTGAAAATAAGTAGAATATAATTTTTTTGCTAAAATGGTAATATTCCAAAGATCTTCGACTTACCCAAATGCCTTGTGACAGAAGCAACAACTTTGCCCTTGTGTATACTGTAAACACGCAAAGAGTTGTCCCATATACCACCGGCATACAGAAGTTTGCCATCCGTACTAACAGCAAACATTTGGGAATGTGATGCTTGTGAGGGATGTAGGGGGCCAAAGATGCGTTTGCGGTTTCTAGATGTATTAAAGAAAAAATGTGTCAAATGTGAAATTCCCTTAAGATTATTACTTGGTACAGGAACGAAAATATTAGAACAATGACAAATCTGATGATAATCCATCAAAGTTGACATATAAACGTATCAGAAGTTGGTAACAACGGAGAATTGATTCTTTGATCATGCAAACAATCTTCAATCAACTATTTTTTTAGGTAGGTAAACAATTTTAAAAATTATACAATCAGTCTTATGCCTGCAATTGTTTTATGGATAAAATCTTTTTTGCATCTAGTTATATTCATCCGTCCGCTTGGGGCACCTAATAACACTCAAATGGTGCGCAATATTTTGAAAACTCAAAAATTTCGTATAACGCGAGGGGATCTCGCCAATATCTTATACCTCTTAGGCCACATACATTGTTATATTTCTAAAAAAGAATTTAAAATATAAGTTAAATTTATCCAAATCGGTTGACTGCAAAACTTCCAATAATTGAGTTCATCGGGATTTTTATACCCTCAGTAATATGGCTAGAGAGGGTATATACCACTTGATACGGTCAAAACGTGCCTCATCGAAATAACGGTTTTTTGTCATAGAATATTTTTAAAATAACTTCTGGGGAGAATATCCCAGTCAAAAAACAAGAGAACTGATGAGGATTTCCGAAACCCTGCCCTGCCTTACCCTCTGGTAAACATTACCATCGTTCTCCACTAATAAACAAACGTTGTTTTTACAAAAACAACAACGAAAACAACGAAGTAAGTATCCAACTCTCTACAAATTTCACACATATAAACATTTTTGCTCATACTAGATCTGTTGTAAAGATTGTACCTCACCCACAAAGGGTCACAATTTTCAATACTTTTATCTGTCATGACTTGCGAAACAAGTCAACGATTCTTTACAACTTGCTATATCTAAATATTTCTCTTAACCAGAAACCTGAAATGAATACCGAATTTAAGATTTCCCATAAAATTGGATATAAATGTTTGATTTTCTTGTAATTTTGCCCACACCAAGATTTTTATCTGTATTAGATGAAGTACGAAAATGGAATACTTCGGTCGATAATATCTGGAACATCACGCACATTTCAACATTTTCTTAAAATCATCACATATCTCATATAAAGTGAAGGAAGTAGTCGATATAGTCCAAACCTGACACGTCGCAAAATTTATATCATATTTTTGTAGGTCCGATATTGGCCCATTCCTTTTAATTTAATTATCAAACATTGGCTGAGGGTATAGATCTGTCGGCATAACCGACTGATACTTTTTAACTTGTTCACTTACAAAAGAAAAAAAAACTCAATTGGGAATTCATCCAGAATCTTGAAACTAAATTAAATCGGGACCAAAAATTATGGGAGATATACCAAATATATAAAGGCTGCAGGCAAATCTGGATCGACATAGTCATTATTTGCGTCATGCATATGATATATAATACTTGGTGTGGCTGCAGGAGCAGACAAAATCTTGACATATAATATGTGACACATCTTCGGCAATTTATTCAAATCTTGTAATAAGTTGTAGGTGGTTATATGAATTGTCTTATACTCACTTCAGATTTGTTGTTGTTGCGTCGATTTCCAATAGAAAACCTCGATCTTTATCATACGCCATCCATGAATTACAACCCAATATACATGATTTCGAAATGCTTATCAAGGTGTCGGGACTCAATTGAAGAAATGAGCGTGGCGGTGATCTGGGTGGACTTAAATAGACAATTGGATCTTTCGGAGTTGAAATCTCGCAATAGTATTGCACAACCTTGTCCAAAAACTGTGTTATATCTGGACGTTTGAGTTCAGCTCTCAGAAGTTTAAGAGTTGTTTCTTCCTGAGACAGGCGGCGTGGATGAGGTTCTCGCATCAATTGAGAAGGCACTTGGCCGAAGTTATTTATCATGCCTATAAATAAATGGAAAACACAAATGTAAACTTTTGAAACAAAACTGGTGGAAACACAACAATTACCTTCAACAGCTTCTCTTTCCACGGGATTTGTGATCTTATCCAAATCCACAGCTCCTTCATAAGAACAATAATAGAATACATTTAAGGCCTCGACGGCCTTGGGTCCTTTTTGTTTGTAGCTGATATTAAAGAGATTTGTTTACTATACTTATGTTTTGTTCCGTCTTCAAAGTTTCACTATTCTTACCCAAATATCAAATCAATCCAATGATGTAGATTTTGACTAACATATTCAGATTCCAAGGCTCTTCTATGTATGGCTATGAATTCCTCGGGCGTTGTGGCCCAAGGTGGCAGTATAACATCATCAACTTTTTCCTTGGTGATTTGCAAATGACCCAAATCAAATCTAAGGGAAATTAATAACATAAAATGAATTTTCCCTCTGTGTGGATGAATTCTATTCAATAACTTACTTATTCATATTTTTCAAAAATTCTGGAAAATAAAAGAATTCCGGTATCAATTCCTTCACATCATTGGGATTGTCCATCAGCAGTTTCCATGTCTGTGGTATGGAATGAAATTGGCGATCGGCTACATCAAATCGACCACTTTGTAATTCAATATGCAACGATGTAAAGGGTTCGACGCGCAATAAATAGTGTAGAACTCCAGCAGAATTTGAATAATGTGTACCATAATGAAATTTAGGTATAGCACCGGATGGATCTTCAAATGAGTCGTATTTTGCACGTGTTTCATCTTCATTTTTTGGATTTATCTAAAAGAGATAATATTCGCATGAGGATTAAAATGGAAAACAATGAGAACAAATTTTTTAATTGAATACATGATAAAAGCGATGACACTGTCAATATCGTTCAAAAATGTAGTGGAAACCTTGGAATTTTCGATAATAAATTATTAAAAAGTGATAGAAGTCGATCGCACAAATTTCAAGGATTACAGTATAAAATTGTAAATAGGCGGAAGAATGTTTCTTCTCTTAAATAGGAATGCTATGGGAAACTCGCAACAAGCCTTTTCACTTATGTTGAGATGCATATAGCAGAGGATTGTGAACGAGGGTTCGTGTAACGTGCTATAAAGCTAAATCAGAAAGACTGAAAGGAAGTATTAAGCGAATAGATGGAGGAAGGGGAAATCAATACTAGAGATATTCCACTAATATAATTTCCTTGTCTCTGTTGTCTTCTGGCGGTTAATGCGATTCTCACTGCTTTAGACTGAAAGCAAGTATTAAGCGAATTGAGAGAACACCGGTCTAGAGGCCACAGCTATTTTTTCAAAGATGAACCTTTCACATAAAGATAGTGAAGGGGGAATGGTGGGGTATAGGAAATCAATGCTAGAGGTACTCCGCTTAGTTTCCGGTGGTTAATGCTATGTTCACTGCTTTTGACAAATTTTGTAAATGACTTTGTTGTGGCAAACGTAAGCAAATTAATGAATGCAGCATCGGCTCTTATTATTGAATAAGGTAAAAGCAGACCTCTGGTGACCTTGAGTGTCTTATTGGATACCCAAACTTTGTGTATTCTGGTCTTATTTAGTGGATACTCAGCAAGTCATGCATTGTATTACGAGTAGAGAAAATGACTATATTTTCTTAGTTCTTTAGGAATGACTTATATCAACAGCTGCCAAGCTGCCCAAGGACGAACCCTATTGACATTGGAGATAATCGGTCAAAATTTAGATATAGCTCCAATATATATCTTCGCCCGATTTGCCTTTTATTGTGCGCAAACGTGTAATTTTAGGCCAAGTTGGATGTAATTTGGCACATATACTATAGGTTCCATAATTATGTTTGATCCGATTTTATATTTTACTCCCTCACACCCGTAAAATACTCTCCACCACAGTGACATTTGGTGTTAACTATCAGATCTAGCATAGAAGTACCTCTGCTAAATTGTATAGAGATCGGTTCAGATTTGGATATAGTTTCCATATATAATTACCCATATTCACAAATTAATGAGTAGAGACAGAGCGGACAAATTCCGAAAATACTCGTCTCTTTACCGATGGCCCAAATATCTTAGAGGACCAAAAATTGCTGTTTTGATAAAAGTTAAACATCTGACCCTCTTCGGAAAAGTCAAGGACAATGAATGCTTAAATGGCCTGGAAATGAAATGGTTGGTAATGTAGGCTGTTCTCAAACCACTCAAATCCTTGTACTTCAAATTCTCAAATACTTTCCCGTCTACTGGAAGAGAGCCACACGGCGTAATGAGCCTGGGAGTAGGGTATAAAGGATGGATCTTCAAATGTGTCCTCAAGTAATAAGGCACATAAGTGCAGAAAGTCAGGTTAATATGCATCGTTCATTGTTATGTCCAAACTCTCACGGCAATATTGATTTTACTGTGATGGTATATACAAAGTTCTTCTTGTCGAAACTACATCTGAGCAGTACTTTCGACTTTATCATAAGTTTAATATTTCTTCTTCTTTTGCATAAAATTTCTGTATGAACACAATGGACCACTGACTTCCGACAGCTGCATACGGACCGATATGAACTACAGCAGTACTTTAAATGGTCTTTTCACGGTTGTCGACCTCAAAAGTAAATAAGCTGTTTTATAATAACAGATAGCTGAGCTTACAAAATGTGGACCAACATGGTTCATCTTCAAACTCGAACTGCATATTTTTCATATTTGATATTATGACATGCCACATTTGCTTATACTTACCACGCCTATAGGCTTCGATAAATCTCTAAAAGATTTTGGATCTGTTAAATCTAAAATATCACTCGTATAATCAGCTAAAATCCATGGGAAGACTGGATATTGACTTAAATCGTTATATGAACGACCTGGAAATAGAAACAGAAATAAAATTAAATTCGGATTTTAAATAAATTTATGAATAATTATTTTTATTAAAATTACCTGCTATTGTATTCAAATACATAAGATAAATTATGAATAATTATTTTTATTGAAATTACCTGCTATTGTGTTCAAATACATAAGATATTCGAAATTCGATATTTCACGATTTACCCATCTTTGGGTCAAACCAGATTGTTTTAATAATTCCGCCGGTGATCGACCAGAGCCATAGAGAATATTAGGTGGTTGCAGACTAAGAATTTTCGAAAATATTTTATTTCGAGTCTGAAAATGAAAGAAAAAAATAGTTAATGGTGGTTAAGGAAATTTGAAAAAAGAGTATAATACAATATTTGATTTTAAATGGCAATTAAGTTGGTTATAAACTTATATTCGCACATAAAGAGTGCCAACAAAAGTATGAATTCTGAGAAAAAATAAGAATTAATAAAATTTTAATAAAAAATTAATAGCGGATTTTCTATCAACCAATTTTTGTTATTTTCATTTAAAAATAATATTTAATGTTAAAACCAGTCAAGAAAATTCAAAAGTCGTGCGACTTTGTGATACTCTACACCATTATGCATATTTAGTAGAGCTATACGAATTCATGTGAGGCAAATCATACCAATTATCATATTAAAACACTTATAATTTGAAATCGAATGGAAGCCACAGATATTTTTTCAAAGACACTCCTTTCATATAAAGATGTTGGAAGGAGGAAAGGTCAGGTTCCCCGCTAAGATAATTTCATTGCCTCTGTTGTCTTTTGGCGGTTAATGCGATGCTCAACAACCATATAATCGTTGTTGTGGAGTGCATTTTAAGGGTGTGAGTGACTTAAATGCAAATTTGGGTCAAACATTTGTATGGGACCTATTCTGAACCGATTTTTTTTTTTTTTTATCAAATTTTGCAAAATTTCTTCCAGGTTGAATTCAGTTGTTGTTACCATAATGCATTCAATTTAGGCTTATATTAAACATTTGGTGCACAATAAACTTCGAATCGGATAAAGATATGCATGGAAGCTATATTCAAATCTGAACAAATCTCGATAAAATTTTGCGAAGGTACTTTTTAGCTATATTAATATATTTTCCCGAATATTGATGTTATGGAGTGCACATTACCGCTGCGGACGACAAAAATAGCAAATCGGATTAACCCGATATGTGGGTGATTAAGCTATATCTGAACAGATTTTCACGAAGATATATATGGAAGCTATGAGATAAATAACTGCAACAACGTCAAACGCAATAATATTTACTTTTTTTTTAATTTTATTGAATGAAAGCAAAAAAACAAACGGCCAATGAAATCGTCACACGTTACCCGAATGTTGCTCTGGGATATTTTGGGCCATTTCCGGCGAAGCGCATGCTTGAGGTAATCGACACTTTGGTATTTTTAGTGCCAACCTTGCTTTCCAAAATACTCCAGACATAATATTCCAACGGATTGGTATCCGGAGATTTTGGTGGCCATTGTGCGCTGGAAATGAAGCGAGAAACCTTTTTGTAACCTTTTTGTAACAATTCTTGGGTGGCGCGTGCTGAGTGCGATGGTGCTGAGTCCTGTTGGAATGTCCAAGGTCTGCAGCCAAATTGTTTGCTTGCCCAAGGCTTTAATACACCCTTCAGAATATTTTCGCGATAATATTCGGCATTTATTCTGATGCCACGGTCGATTAATACGGGCGGAGAGCGGCCATCGAGATACAAAAGATTTATTCACATTTAAATGCTGGAGTGCACTTGTGTTTTTCCAGCCAAATATAAAGAAACCACACTATCACGCTTGAATTCCATCACGAATAACTTTTTTCTGGAAAATTCTCACCAAAATGCTCTTGTACGCTTGTAAACAATATAATGAGCTGCAGTCTGCAGCAGTCTGAAGTTGGTTACAGTTTTTTCATCTCACCCTGTATATGGAAGCTATACATACATTTTGTCCGATTATCTCCTATTTCTATAGGGTTAGTCCTTGTGTCAAACAAATGACCTGTGTAAATTTCTATCTTAATCGGCCTATAGATTTGACCTGATGGACATTCAAAGTCGACTCAGAAAGAGATTATTGATCATTATTGGAGTAGATTACGATATTGATTACGGACGAAAATTAATCCAAATTAATAGGCCCCCATTTATTTTGTTATTGAATTCCTTGAATTCATATTGCCAAAACTTACCTTTGTGGTAAAATTCAAAAAGTAACTAGTTTGATCCACTAAAAAGATTTCCAAAGCACTTCTTCTTAAATTATATTTTCTCAAATGGACTTCTCGTATCTTTTGGATGGAAAATCTAAAAGAGAAAGAAGAGAAATATTGTTGGTCGTTGCGTTTGCTACTATTTAAAAAGCGACATTTTGAATCGCAATAACATACCTGAAATCATGCTTCGAACCATCTTCAGCCGGTGGACTTAGATCGATAAATGTGAACATTGTCTGATTGACTTCAATGCGTCCCTTAACCTTGGTCATCAGTGTTATCAGTTCGCATTCCTGTGATATAACCAGCTTCTCTGTGGTATTATCCTGTTGGGATTGTTGTTCGATTGTGAGTCGCAAATCCTCCTCCAGTTGAGAGTTTTCATCGTTCGAGAGAAAATCACGAACAACAACATTTTTAATTGTCGAATCAAATTCTGGCATCTCTCTGTAATTAAAAATATACCGGTTTAGTAATTTTTAAATTTGTATAAAATAAATTCGAATTACAGACATTTATTGAAATGAAATCCATCAATATTAGGCAATATTAGATGTGTTCGACATTTTTCCTGTAATAGCTACTCGGTAACGTGTTGTGAGAGAATTTTCGATATTCAGTAAAAAGCAGTAGTCATATGTAAAACTACTTTTTATACATTAATGTAAAGTATTTTTATAACATAAGGCGCTTTAAGGCGCTTCGAACTATTTGTTGTCTGAGAGGAAATTCTGTACAGCATATGTTGATGAATTCTTAGTATAAGTGTAACATAAATATATGTATACCATATGGCATTGTACACAATATATATTTCATACAGTATAAATCTGCTACAACAGAGTTCATTTTAGAGTGTGAAAAAAAAAACAAGTAAAAAAGTATTTGGCGGTTTTGCCGACAGGTGTATACCCTTAGCCAATGTTCGATTATTTAAATATGTTTTGACTTCTGTTATGATTGTTCAAACTATTGACCCTCTATGGAGTAAGTTCCTAAGGAATGGGTAAATATTGTCCATTTCGTATCGGACCAAAATAAATATGATATAAATATTGCGAAATGCAGGTTTTGGAATATATCGACTACTTCCTTCACTTTTTATGAGATATGTGATGATTTTTAGAAAATTTTGTATTCTATTTTCATACTTCATATAATAAAGAAAAAATATTGGTATGGGCAAAATAACAAGAAAATCGAACATTTATATACAATTTTTCTGGAATCAAAATTTCCATATAAATTCTCAGTTGGATGCTAATTTCGCTTTATTTAAGCGTTTTTCAAAATTTTGAACCCTATGTGGGGGAGGTACCAGGAGAAGTCGTCCGATCTCTACCATCTTTATAACAGATCTTGACCCCTTGTGGAGGAGGTACCAGAAGGAGTGTACCGATGTATTCCACCTTAATACCAGACATTGGGTCAACAAAATTATTGGGATGTGTGAAATTTGAAGACAACCGGACTCTTAAATCACATTGCAAAAATGGATAATATCGGTCCACTCCATGAAGTGCCTCCCTCCACAAAGGGTCAACATTTTGAATAATTTTAATTTTTTTAAAATGTGATTCTTACATCATCGATTGCCTTAAAATTTCACACATCCCAACATTTTTAAAAATTCAAGGTCTGGTGTAAAGATGGAATATATCGGTACACTCCTTCTGGTACCTCCCCCACAAAGGGTAAACAATTTGAGGGTCGAAATTTTGAATATCCATTAAGCACATAAAACGCGAAACTAACATCCGATTCTATTTAGACTTGGCATATCTAAAAACTGTCATAAAATCCGGAATAAGCATCCGGATCTCTACTACTAACACAAGATTGGCCGTGAAGATGGCATATAACTTCCTACTCCTGTTGGTACCTCCCCCACAAAGGGTCAAAAATTTGAGTAACAATGAAGCTCATAAAACGAGACACTAACATCCGATTTCATTCAGACTTGGTACATCTCAAAATTTCCATCAACACAAAATAGGTTATACATATGGTAGAGATCGGACTATTTCGTTTGATACATCCCCTACAAATGTCCTATTTCCTTCAAATTTTGAATACACCAATATTTTTATCTGTATTAGATGAGGTATGAAAATGATATACTTCTGTTACATCAGGAAAAAATTTCACGTTTTCCAAAAATTTTCACATATCTTTTATAAAGTAGTTGATATAGTCCAAGTGTGGCACGCTGAAATATTTTTATCAGTCGTAGGTCAGATACGAATTCGGAACTTCTTCCATAAATGGTCAACAGCTTAAATAATCATAACTTAGGGCTGGGGGTATACATCTGTCGGCAAACCCGAGTGATACTATTTTACTTGTTGCCAATCACAATTAACTATATTGAAATAAATAACAAGGAATTTTGAAAACTCTAATTCTTGTAATGTTTCACTTACTTGGCATCGTAATGATTTGTGGCGTTGTCGCGCAACTTTGATGCATTCTCATGTTTATTTGGATACAGTTGGGGTTCCAATTTTAGACGCATTCGTGCCACATTTTCATGATTCGATAGAGTCCAGTATTCTTCTATTGGTGTTCTGAAATAAAACAATTTGCGTTAAATATTAGTTTTCTAAAAAATTCACAAAAAAATAATAATATATAAATAAATAAAACAAGTTAAAAAGCAGTAAGTTCGGCCGGGGCGAACTTTGAATACTCTCCACCATTTGGATCGAATTTGGAAATAAAATCCTGGAAAAAAACTTTGGTAAAATTAAATAAAAATACCGAATATTACTGTTATATTGGTGCCTATACGACGTGGACCCACACAGGCATTATTTGTCATAAGTCATTATCAAATTCAAATTCGGAACTTGAAAT
The DNA here is from genome assembly GCF_030504385.1 of Musca domestica. NCBI lineage: Eukaryota > Metazoa > Arthropoda > Insecta > Diptera > Muscidae > Musca > Musca domestica. The sequence goes on along the minus strand of NW_026712296.1, from coordinate 4,567,365 downwards.
AAACGGTGAATAATGTAGCTAAAATCATCAAAATATAGAATACATGGAGGTACCGTTATATCGGAGCTGTGCGAAGACCGGAACCTACGTAGACAATTTTTTGTCATATTCTGTAGCATCCATTACGAACTTCAAATACGACATTTCAATCAATTTCGGTGAGTATTGTACCTAAACTCGTCAAAATACCGAATATAGGGAGGTACTGGTATATAGGGCCTATACGAAGACCTGGACCTGCATAGACAATTTCTGTCACAGACTGGAGTTTCCATTACGAACTCTAAATGCGTAATTTGAAAAAATTTTGGTGAATAATGTCGCTAAAATCATCAAAATACCAAATATCGGGAGGTACAGTTATATGGGGGCTATACGAAGACGTGGACCTGCACAGACAATTTTCTGTCTTACAAACGGAATGACAAAGTTAATATACCCTCCATAGTATGGTGGAGGGTATAAAAGTAATGAAATGTGTATCCATCTATATAAATATTAATTTAATTAAATTTACACACTTTATAACCATTACAGCGGAGTTGAGTCTAATTTAGACAGACTTAGACTCTAGAATAACTTCAACTTTAGCTAAGTAAGAATTGGCCAGGATATTTGGTCCTCGTGTTCAGGACAGAACGAGTCTAAGCCAAAACCAATAATAAATTGCCACACATAAAGTTCGTATCTTTGACATATATCTGGTCTCATAATACTAACCCCCTTCTTTAGATGAAAAAGATGCAACCAACTTCAGACTGCTGTCATTTCTAAGCCACTCGCCCGACAGCTGTCGTTGGCTATCGTTAGCACTCCAGCATTTAAATGTGAATAAACCTTTTGTGTGTCGTACCATCGCTCGTTACCGTGATACTGGTAGCGTAGACCGACGTCAAGAAAGTGGACGGAAGAAAACAGCAACTTCAGCACATGGATCGAAAAATAAAGAAGCGACTTGATCGAAACCCGCGTCGCAGTGGCCCAAAAATGCTGAAAATTTTCTGGAGGGTGTATTAGAGCCTTGGGCACACCAATATTTTGGCCGCAGACCTTGGACATTCCAACAGGACTGAGCACCATCGCACTCAAGCACGCGCCGTCCAAGAATGGTTACAAAATCAGGTTCCTCGCTTCTTTTCCAGCGCACAATGGCCACCAAAATCTCCGGATACCAATCCGTTGTACTATTGTGTCTGGAGTATTTTGGAAAGCAAGATTGGCACTAAAAAATGTCAAAGTGTCGATCACTACGAGCAAGCGCTTCGCCGGGAATGGACCAAAATACCGCAGAACAACATTCGGGCATTTCAGACATTTTTCTTTCATTCAATAAAATTTAAAAAAAATTAAAAATTAAGGAGTTTAACTCTGTCGCAGTTTTTTATCTCACCCTGTATGTTTCTTTGCGTTGTCGAAAAAAGAATCAATGAATTTCTATTAAAATTTGTGTGACAAACAAAATGAATGTCAAAAGGTGCATATGGAGATCCATGTCGTCGTATACACCCCAATATAACGGCTATATTCGGTATTTTTAAGATGTTAACAGAATTTCTAACGGGTTTTATTTTTGTGAATAATTCCAAATTCGATCCAAATGGTGTAGGGTGTTCAAAGGTCGGCCAGGCCGAACTTAATGCTTTTTTACTTGTTTAGTGCTGAGCCGTGTTATTATGTTTTCTAATTTTTGTTTATGGCCATATCAAACATTTTTTTAATTAACATTTTAGGAATTTTTTGTTTGTAATGTACATCCCCCCATGTTTTGAAAAAAATAAGTATTGAAGTTTTTTTTTGGTAATAAAAAAGATTTATTTAACAATTTGTTTAATAATTATCAATGTCTTGGTCATAATAGGTGATGAAAGTAATTTTACAACGACACGACAATGATTCAACTTGGGTAAGTATTTACAAATGAAAAGCCGTTCGACCGCTGCAATCAACAATGTCTCAGTGCACTCAATCTCTGGGCCCATGGCAATGACGGGCTAACACCCAATGCCGAGCACTCAACTGATCTGGATATGTGGCAGCCCTGCATGGCATAGAACGATGATAACCGAAGAGAGAAGAACAAAAATTCAAAACATAAAACAAAAAAATAGTTGTGGCAAAATTTGAGTTAATTTCCTAAAGGTACTGGAGTGGAGTCTGACGAGGTGTGCCATGGCGTGCATCACTTCTATCACTACTATTGGTCAAGCGAGGAGTGTGGCAACTTGTGTTTAGGCAACAATGGGAGCGGCAAAGGCGGTCTTGGCAACGACTGGAGCTGGGGCGGCAACGACGGGGGCCGCAGCAGCAACGGGCACATCCTTTTGGACAACAGCGTTGAAACCGTTGACATCATCGGCGTAGTAGTTGACGGTACGGCGAGAACCATCGGGTTCGATGAGGGAGTAGGAGCCACGGACAACACCACCATCACGGGTCTCTTCTTGGGTCTTGGAGTCACCGGTCAAAGTGTCTTGGACATTGTAGGCGTATTGGTATTGGGGATGAGCATCGACAACTTCGGGCTCAACGAGGGCAGCCTTGGCAACAACGGGGGCAGCCAAAGGAGCAGCTACAGCCTTGGCGACAACGGGGGCTGGGGCAGCAGCAACAACGGGAGCTGGGGCAGCGGCTACAACTGGGGCTGGGGCAGCAGCGAAGGTCTTGGCAACCAAGGGAGCGGCGGCAAAGGTCTTAGCGACGGGAGCAGCAACATAGGGAGCTGGGGCAGCGCTGTAGACAGCGGCGGGAGCAGCAAAAGCTGGGGCAGCAGCGAAGGTCTTGGTTACCAAGGGAGCTGAGTAGGCAGCTGGGGCGGCATAGTAAGGAGCAGCAGCATAGGGAGCAGCGGCATAGGTAGCGGCAGCAACGGGAGCGGCGGCATAGGGAGCAGCAGCGAAGGTGGTGTAGGGAGCAGCTACGGGAGCTAAACCGGCATTAGCAGAGATAGCCAAAGTAGAGGCAACAGCGGCAACCTAGATCGGAAGTTAAGGACCGTCATGAAAAAAGTCTTTCTTTTCAGGAGGGCTATCTCCCCCAAGCTTCGAATACTTACGGCGAACGATTTCATTGTTAGGCTTGGGTTATTTTTGGGGGTTTGTTATCACTGTCGGTTGTTTAAAATTGAACTGACATACCGTTACCAAATTCGTTTGGCTATTTATATTGGTCCGCAGACGTATTGTGGTGATTCGCTTCGGAAAGGGAAATCCATCCGTATGCATGACAGAGGATGGAAGGTACGATGGACAACACATAATACCCCTGACGAATTCTTTATGAGCGACCCTCAAACTATTCACCTGCTATACGTGTCGCCCCTCTACTCCCCTCTTTCCAGCATAAAGTCACACCACAACAGAAGCCAGCAGTAAAACTGTTGTTGTTGCTATTATCGAAAAAAAAAAACCAAATTCATGGTTGCACTAAATTTCCAAATTGTTTTTGTTGTTCTAAGCGAAGGCGGCCGAAGAAGAGTCGTACTTTTTTTCGGGGGTATTTAATATTAATTTTAATTTTATTCATTTAAACATTTGAAGGCAAGTCAACCGCATTTGCGAGCAATGCGAAGACACAATTTTGGACAAACATAAATTCTTGGCACGTAAATCGGGTAAGACGACTGCGGCTGCGCCGTATATGGCCATATTAGCAAGAAGACATCATGGCTTGCAGTTGAAGCTCCCCTCGACCTCGTAAAGTTAGTCTTATAATAAACAAATAGTTTGCTCTTGTATTTAGTGTTGTTCTTGTTGTTTGTTGTTACTGCCAATGAAAGTGAAGACGCCTGCCAATAATTACAATTCCGAACTCATCGCCGTTAACACTTCGCCTCGAATCGAACATATCGAATAAATACTCATTGACGTGTTGTTGGTGTCAATGGAGGAGGTTGGTGGTATTGATTGACGATTTCTTAATTGTGTTACTGTTGCTGGTGTTGCTGTTTTTTTTTTTAATTTCAATATGAAATCAATAAAATTTTGTATTTAGCTCAGTATTCAAACACTGGGCGATCGTTGCAATTAAATTGTCATTGCACAGAAACGTGAAATAATTTGTGTGTGAGAGCTTTGTTGTTGTTCGCTTCTATTCTTGTAGAGGTAGAAGCTTCCTTATTTCTAATTCTAAATATAAATGACAGACAATGGTTCCGCAGTACTTCGTCTGCATCTAAAGTCATGTTTGTTTTTGATGATTTTTTTTATTAAGCTTCCTTTTCCATAAAAGGGAAATCCATTGTTTTCTATGTTCTATGTTGTTTGAAGCGTGGCGTGGCTACTGAAACTTCTGAGGAGGAGCTATAATTAAACATCAGTTACAAAGTATCAGTCGGATTTTGCCGACGGATGTATACCTTTGTCCGTTTATGAAAATATATTTTGGTATCCGTATATCTTATTCATCATGTTAAGCCGTTATGGGGGAGGTTGTCCAACTCTTCTTTGATATATGTCTGATATAAAAAATTCATTCACAATACATATCTTGTGGAGGTAAAATTAAGGTATACCAGGTTTTAATGGAATCGCTGACTTGTTTTGCAAATTACGAGAGATTTTAGTATTATCCACAATTAATTTGAAATCGGATATAAATATATATGGGAGCTATATCCAAAGCGGAACCGATCTCGATAAAATTTGGCAAAGATATTTCTGAGCTCTATTTGATATATTTCCCTGAATATCGTTGTTACGGAGTGCATATTACGGCTGTGGGTAACAAATATAACAAATCGGATGAACAGTATATATATGGGAGCTATAGCTATATCTGAACCGATCTTCACCAAATTTGACATACTAGCTTCTAGACTCAATTCGGTCGTAAGTGCCAAATTTCATCCCATTTGGGCAAATATTAGACGTTTGGTGCACAATAAAAGGTAAATCGTTCGAAGTTATATATGGGAGCTATATCCAAATCTGAACCGATCTCGATAAAATTTAGCAAATGTATTTTTAAGCTGTATTTGATATATTTCTCCAAATATTCTTGTTACAGAGTGCATATTACGGCTGCGGAGGACAAAAATAACAAATCGGATGAACAATATATATGGGAGCTATAGCTATATCTGAACCGATTTCGATCAAATTTCGCATACTTCTTTTCAGGTCCAATATGATCGTACGTGCAAAATTCCATACTATTCGGACTGATATTACACGTTTGGTGCACAAAAAAGGCAAATCGGACGAAGATATGTATGGAAGCTATATCTAAATTTTGACCGATTATCTCCAATTTCAATAGGGTTCGTCCTTGGGCCAAACAAATGATTTGTGCAAAATTTCATCTGGATAGGACAAATAAATTCGAACTGTACTATGTTTACAAAAATACATGGACTGACGGACGGACGGACATGCATAAATCGACTCAGATCACCAAAAGGAACTATGGGTCTATCTCGTTTCCTTTTACCTGTTACAAACAAATGCACAAAGACATAATACCCTGACCACCTTGTGGTGTAGGGTATAAAACATTTGTGATCGTTTGTGGGAGAGGTACCACAAGGGTAGGGCCGATATCCACCATCTTCACACAATACCTTGTGTTAGTGGAAATATTGGGATGTGTGAAATTTTAAAAGGGTCAGATGCTTATTTCACATTTTATGAGAGATATAATTATTCAAAAATTTGACCCGTTGTGGGGGAGGTACCAGAAGGCGTTGTCCGATCTCTACCATCTTTATAACAGATCTTGTGTTGATGGATATATTGTGATCTACCAAGTCTGAATGGAATCAGATGTTAATTGCGCCTTTAATGAGCTTCATGGATATTCAAAACTTTGACCCCTTGTGGGGCAGGTACCAGAAGGAATGGTCCGATCAGTACCATCTTTATGACACATCTTGTGTTGGTAGAAATATTGAGATGTGCCAATGGAATCTGATTGGAATGGAATCCTGATGTTAGTTTCGTGTTTTATGAGCTTTTTGGATATTCAGAATTTTGATCCGTTTTGGGTGAGGTACCAGAAGAAGTCAAAATCTTGACCTTTTTTGGTGGAAGTACTTGGTGGAGTGGACCGATATTGTCCATTTTCTTAGTAAATTTTAATTATAACTATATTTAAAATCTTCAGACTTATTTAAATCGTTATAAACGTGGAGTCGGAATAAACTTGGACAAATTTTCAGAATTTTTTGGTTAAATTATTTTTTTACTAATTATGAAATTTATCTAAACAATTAGATTGTTTAGTTTTTTTTCATACGTTCCCATACACTGTGCGGCTTCAACGTCAATGTTTGAAACTGGTATTTAGCATTTTATGGCTCCATGTTCGAAAAACGTGATTGGGTTTTTGGAAAGTCTACTGTTTTAAAAAAATTAAAACTTCACATTTATTGCACTCGTAATCAGAGCAAAATGCCAGTCGTATTTTAAAGAATTCCACCAATAATCATTTGGAATATTTGATTTCAATAGTTTCAGAACTTTTGAGAGACAATTTTCTTTAATTTGGGAACAAATAATATTTACTTAATCAGGTATTTTATAATTATTAATTAAATCTATAAAGCCTACAGCTTGTTTAATTAAAAACGGTGGAAAACGAAAGAGAGGAGTTTGGAACCTCGTTCCTATGAACCTCGTTCCATAGGACGACATTTCAACATTTTAGGTACTATTAAGTGTTAAAATTCTCTTAAAACGGAAATTGAAAATTTTCAAAAAAAAAAAAAAAAAAAAAAAAAAACATTCGAAAAATACCGCACAAATGAAAACCTTTATATGGAAGGCTATACAATGACGTGGTGCTGGATAGGTATTTTTTTGTCATAGGCTGTAGTAACGATAATGTCGCTAATATCATCAAAATACCGAATAAAGTAAGGTACTGTTGTATGGGAGCTACGAAATGTGAACCTGCATAGACAATTTTCCCTCATACGTTGTAGTACCCATTACGAACTTCAAACAAGAAATTTGACGCAATTCAGGTGAATAATGTCGCAAAAATCCTGGAAATATCGAATATCTCGGGGTAGCGTTAGACGTAGACCTATATAGGCAATTCTCTTCCAGGGGGTAAAGTACTCACAGTGTGAATTTTCAGGCTATTCCATTGAAAATCATCAATGTACCGATCGGGGGGCTCCATTGTATTGGGGCTATACGATATTGTGGACCTATATAAAAAATTCTCTTTCAGGGGGGAGGGTACTCACAGAGAACTAGAATTTTAGACAATGCCATTGAAAAATGTGACTATAATCATTAAAATACCGAAAGTCGGGAGGTACAGTTATATGGGGGATATACAATATCGTGAACCTATATAGACAATTTATTTTCAGGGGGTAAAGTAGTCACGAAGAACTCCTTGTGTATAATTTCAGACAATTCCATTGAAAAATGTGGTTAAAATCATGCAAATACCGAATTTCGGGGGTACCGTTATATGGGGGATTTACGATATCGAAGTCCGATATAGCCCATCGTTGAAATTGAACTGCCTGCAGACAAAAGACAGACCGGTGCAAAATTTTAGCTTCCTATTTTTATTCGTCGGATAGGGCTAAATCGTCTCAGAATTTTACTCTGATCAAGTTTATGCAAAATTCTCCTAAAAATATAATTTTAGAAGAATGAAGTCGAAAAAGATTTTTTGTCAAATTCAACAAAGACAATTCTTTCCGACAATTGTTTATGCGAATAATTGTTAAACAAACTGTTAACCTTTTGTGGGAGTTATCAGAAAGAGTGGACCGACATATCCCATTTTTACATTAAATCTATTGTTGATTGAAAAAAAAATCGCTGGCTTTTTCGCAAGTATAAGGGTTATAATTACTCCAAATGTTTACCTCTTGCGGGGAAGGTACCAGAAAAGGGCCGATAAATTCTATATTAATATCAGATCTCTGGTTGGTATAACTAGCATGAATGAGTGAACCGATATGTCCATCTCCGAACTCTATATAAGTTTAATAACATAGCGATGTACAAAGTTTGGACGAAATCGAATACCCCTGCCAACCAGACAGACAGACAGAGGTAAGAACGCCGCTAGATCGACAAATGCCTTGCCAAATGTCTTGAAACGTAGGTCGTCCAAAGAGACTTAGGGTGTAAACACGTTATTTCGATTAGGAACGGTTTGGCCGTCTCAAATGATATATTCCCCCTGTAGCCATTAAGAATCTCGGTGTATATGTCACAAGACTATTAATGGAAAAGGAAAACACCAATACTATGCTATAATTATTTTAATTTTTATATCCTCAGCCATATGGCTACAGAGGGTATAAATAATTGATATATACCAAAACATGCCTCAACGAAATAACGATTTTAGACCCTAGGTCTCTTTGAACCAAATCCGTTTCAGGTCATTTGGAGTCGATCTAGCGATGTCGGTCCGTCCGTCTGTCTGTCTGTCTGGCTGATCAGAACGATAACTCTCGAAGGGAGTATCCGATTTGATCCAAACTTGGTACATCGTAATATTATTGTCAAAGTTATATCCCCCAAAAAATGTCAAAATGTTAAAAAAAAAATATTTTACTTCACAGAAAAAGAAAGGATGATCCGATTTTGATCCAACTTTGCATATCCTAATATTTGTATTAGTGCTATGTCAGGTGCGAAAATGGACAATATCAGTCCAGTCAATCCAGTACCTCCCCCACGAAGGGTCAAATTTTTGAATAATAAAAATTTTATAAAATTTAAAGTTTTGGGTTTAAATTAAAATTTTAAATTTTGTGTTTAACCCAAGGTCTGGTGTGAAGATGGAATGTGTCGGTCCACTCCTTCTGGTACCTCCCCCATAAAGAGTCACAATTTTGAATAACATTAACGATTATAAAATCCAAAACAAGCATCCGGTTCTCTTCATATTGCACACAACCCATTATTTCTACTGACACAAGTTCTGCTGTAAAGATGGGAGATATCGGTCCCCTCCTTCTAGTCCCTCCCCGCAAAGAGTATTTGGAATAGCTCGTAAGGGAATCTGATTCGCCTCAAATTTCACAAATCTCAATGCTTCTACCAACAAAATATCTTCTGTGAGGATGGGATATATCGGTCCACTCCTTCTGGTACCTCCCTCACAAAAGGGTCAAAGTGTTGAGTATCCACGAAGCTCATAAAAAGCGAAATTAACATCCGATACCATTCGATTGGTACAACTCAATATTTCCACCAACATAAGGTCTGTTATAAAGATCGGACAATTTCTTCTGGTACCTCCCCCACATAGGGTTCAAGATTTTAAAAAACAAAACGCTCAAAAAAAGCGAAAAAAGCATCCAACGCTCTTCAAATTTCACACAGACTAACATTTTTGCTAACACACACCCCTTTCTGGTGCCTCACCCACAAAGGGTTACAATTTTCAATAATTTTATCTCTTATAATTTGCGAAACAAGTCAGCGATTCTCTACAATTTGCAATATCTAAATATTTCTCTCAACCAGAAAATTGAGGAATGTATGATTTGGCATATAAGTGGATATAAATGTTGGATTCTTTTGTAATTTTGCCCACACCAATATTTTTATCTGTAGTAGATTAAGTATGAAAATTGAATACTTCGGCCGACTATATCTTGTAACTCACGCATATTTCCACATTTTCTAAAATTTATCACATATCATTTAAAGTAAAGGAAGTAGTTAATATAGTCCAAACCTGGCACGTCGCAATATTTATATTATTATATTTGTTTAGGTCCAATAGGAACAACAATTTGAATAATCATAACAGAAGTCAAAATATGTTTGAATACTTTTTAGCTTGTTTTATTTGAATATAAATTAAAAATTTGAAAATTTTCGGAATCCGTAAACAGCTCGTAATTGATGTCACCATTACAAGCAATGATTTAAAAGCATGGAATTAAGAAATTACTTTTCTATCAAATACCCCACTCAGCCGACTAGAATCTATTCTTAACCATTCAAATGTTTACAAATTGTATGCAACAGTTTAAAATTACCAAAAAAAAATTAATAAATTCTTCGAAAAATTCCAACGCCAAATTTACAACAATAAATTAGAAAAAAATTGTGTTGACAGCAGAAAAAAAAAAACGCTGTGCATGTGCATATCACATGTCGTCGGCGGTGCTCGAGCAATTGGTAGCAGGTTTCTTAAATGGCCAATGTAAATATTAACAGAATGGCTATTAAAATTCAAATTAAAAAAATACGCCTGTCAATAACTGTGCCAAAACACGTGATGACCTTGCCATCCATTGGCCAAATTACAGAAGTTGACGCACTCGTTGTCCCTTATGAAATCAACCCCCCTACCCTGTCCAGCTCAGTACGGTGTAAAAATATGGAAAATGACAAGACTTAAACAAAAGCAACATGGTAGCCAGCAGACTGTCTGACAAGTACATAAATAACACCGGGAATAATGTCACATCAACGGCAGCGTTGACCACAAAGTGCAATATTTGTAGTTTCGTAGACGAAGCAAAACGAAAAGAAACTGACAATGAAAAAAAAAAAAAATTAAAAATATTTAAAATATTTGCCAAATTCAAATTGGCTACAAAGCGGACTTAAACGCGGTTATTTGTGCGTTTTGAACACTAAAGCTTCGAGTATTTAAGCAACAGCCAATTAATGTCCGCAGCGATGAATGGAATTATTGAAATTCATTTCGAAGACTTTGTTGTGTTCAATGGTTGTGAGGTACTTCAGATATTCAACTGATTGCAAACTGGACTGAAATCACAACTGGTCGCATTAGATATATATATCGATTGAACACCGTTATAGCTAAAAGGACTAGACTAAAAATTGTCTACAAAACCAAAAATTATCTCCAAATCAACAACGCTTTTGGTGCAACACAGCACGCATACGCTCTAATGCATTGCGTTACATGGAGATCTGATGTCATAATGCGTGGCTGACAATAACAATGAAGGCGTTTGGCGTTCGGCTAGCAAACGCGTTCGGAGAGCAAAACAAAACGAAACGCAACTGAATCTGAATCTGTAGCGGAAATCTGGTTAAACTAACTGAAATTTTGGCCAAAATCGAAAACAAAACGTATGGTGTCCGGCTACATGAATGGCCTGCAAGAGATTACAAATTAAGGCGCGTAGTTCTATTACCAGCTTGTGTTGTTGTCGTCGCCGTTGTTGTTGTTTTCATTTGCCATGTTTCATATTGAACATTTTGGTATTTCATCGAAATATTTGTTGTTGGCCATTTGTTGTTTGTTGTTTTCGATTCGATTTTGTCATAGGTTCGGATGAACGTTCAAATATCAAAGACAAATTCCTCTCTGAATTGTTTTCTTATGTATCTACGAGGTACTCGTGGTACCTCGGCTGAATTGGGGAATTTATGTATCCTCGGGATTTAAAAGTTCTTCAAATTAACAAAACAGACCTCAGTTTTGCATCAGTCTAGTCTCTATGACTTGTTACATAGAACAAGAAGTTTTGTTTATATAACCAGGTTAAAAAAGCCAATGTCCCATTATTTAAATATATTTTGACTTCTATCATGATTATTCAAATTGACCATCTATGAAGTAGGTTCCGAGGGAATGGGCCATTATTGTCCATTTCGCATCGGACCGAAATAAATATGATATAAATATTGCGACGTGCCAGGTTTGAACTATATTGGTTACATCCTTCAATTTGTAAAGAATGGCGGACTTGTTTCGCAAGTTATGACAGATAAAAAAAAATGAAAATTGGGACCTTTGTACCAGAAGGGGATCGCAAACATATATCATCTTCACAACAAATCTTGTGATAGCAAAAATGTTTGTAAGTGTGGACCATCTTTATAACAGATCTTGTGCTGATGAAAATATTGAGATGTACCAAGACTGAATGGAATTTCACGTTTAATGAGCTTCATGAATATTCAAAATGTTGACCCTTTGTGGAGGAGGTACCAGAAGGAGTGGACCGATCTTCACAGCAGTTCTTGTGTTATTAGAAATAATGGAATGTGGGAAATATGAAGAGAACTGTATGCTTATTTCGGATTTTATAATCGTTTTTGTCATTCAAAACTCTGAACCTTTTTGGGGAGGTACCAGAAGGAGTGGACCGATATATGCCATCTTCACAGCAGTTCTTGTGCTGATAGAAATATTAAAATGTGTCAAGTCTGAATGAAATCGGTTGTTAATTTCGCCTTTTATGAGCTTCATGGTAATAAAAATTTTATCCCTAGGTGGGGGAGGTACCAGAAGGGGTTTGCAGATAACATCTTTACAAAAAATGTTTGTTTGTGTGAAAGTTGAAAACAGTTGGATTCTTATTTCGCTTTTTTGAGCGTTTTGTTTTTCAAGTTTTGAACCCTTTGTGGGGGAGGTACCTGAAGAAATGGTCCGACCTCTACCATATTTATAGATCTTGATCTTGTGTTGATAAAAATATTAAAATGTGCCAAATCTGAATGGAATGCTAATTTCGCGTTTTATGACTTTCATGGATATTAAAAATGTTTACCCTTTGTGGGGGAGGTACCAGAAAGACTGGACGGATATATTCCATCTTCACACCAGACCATAGGTTAATAATAAATATTGTGACGTGTGTAATTTGACAATCTGTCTTTTAAATCACATTTTATAAGAGTTTTAATTATTCAAAATTTTGATCCATTTGTGGGGGATGTATTTGATGGAGTGGACAGATTTTGTCCATTTCCGTGCCTGACCTAGCACTAATGCAAATATTAGAATTTGCAAAGTTGGAACAAAATCGGATTATCCTTTTTCTTTCTGTGTAGTAAATTTTTTTCTTTGAAAATGTAGACAATTTGTGTGGGGGGGGAGGTAGGTACCAGAAGGAGTGTACCGATTTTGCCCATCTCCGAATTGGATTTAAGCTTGACAATAATATTACGATGTACCAAATTTGGATCAAATCGGATACTCCCTTCGAGAGTTATCATGCGCACCAGCCAGACAGACAGAGAGACGAACGGATGGACATCGCTAGATCGACTCCAAATGCCCTGAAACGGATTTTATCCAAAGAGCCCTATGTCGTTATTTCGATGAGGCACGTTTTGGCCTATCAAATGATATATACCATCTGTAGTCATATGACTGAGGGTATAAAAATTTGGAGGTGAAGGTTTCTGAAATGGAAGGCAGACGGTCCTATTGTAGTATACCAGGAGGCAATCTTATATAGAATACCAGTAAGTATTCTCACATGGTAAGTAACTATTCTCACAAGACTAGGATGTCTTCACATACAGAAGACGCGACTACAAAGAAGTCTTTTTCTGAAGCTGACCAGGAGGTCTCTCTCATATAGACGACGAAGTCTTCTCATATAGAGGACACTTAGGTATTTGAATTTCGATAGACTCATATAGGATAATTAGGTTTTCTTATTCAGAGGATTAGAAATAGAGGACACTTAGGTATTTGTATTTCGATAGACTCATATAGGATAATTAGGTTTTCTTATTCAGAGGATTAGAAAGTCTTCTCATATAAAATACCAAGAGAAATTCCATTTAAAAGACTGGGTGTTTATTCTTTTCAGAAGACTAGGAAGTCTTCCATTAAGAGGACTAGTAATTTTTCTATATAGAAGGCCAAAAGTTCTTCTTTTTAGAGGTCCAGGAGTTATTCTATATAGAATTCAGGGGGGTCTTCTATTTAGAGGATCAGAAGACTTTCTATTTAGGATACTAGCAAGGTCTTCTATTAAGAGGATCAGGGATGACCAGGACATCTTCAATTTCCATGTTCAGGGGGTCTCTTATTTAGAGCACCAGGGGGTCTTCTACAGGGTGCCATCTATTTAAAAGACCGGAGGGTCTTCTATTTAAAAGAATGGGGGTCTTCTGTTTCGATGACTAGGAGGTCTCCTACTTCCAACACCAGCAGGTGTCTATAAGACAAGAAAATCTTTTATTTTTTAAACTAGGAGTCCTTCTATTCTGAAGACCATGTGTGTAGAAAACCAAGAGGTCTTCTTTTTAAATATCCAAGAAGTTTTGATATTGAAGGCAGAGAGATATTCTTGTAGAAGGTCAGAAGAGGAATACCAGGACATACACCCATACAGGTAACTAAGAGGTTTTTTTATAGATCATCTGGATGTCTCATCAAATATAATGCGAAGCGTTCTCCTTATTTAGAAGTGATTCCTTTATAAAGATCCTGGGGGCCGCTTACATTATTTTGCAGAGGTATTTTATTGAAGACTGAAAAGATACCAGGAAGTCTTCTATACGAACATCTTCTCCACTTGGATTTGCAACGCAAATCGCTCAAAATGGCTTAATGGGCTCTAGCACGCCGTGAATCTGCCATTTTTTAAATTACTTACAACTCATCTAAATGTATATTATGTCTGCAGGACTTTTGGTATTGAAAATGGGCCATGTAGGTCAACGTTTTGGCATAGCCTATACTCGTATTTTGATGATTTTAGCGACATTATTCAGCAGAATAGTTTCAAATTTGGTATTTGAAGTTCGTAATGGATACTACAGCCTTTGACAGAAAATTGTCCGTACAGGTCCACGTCTTCGTATAGGCCCCATTTACGGCACCTCCAGATATTCGGTATTTTATTGATTTTAGCGACATTATTTATCGGAATTGTTTAAAATTTGGCATTTTGGCATATTGTGAAGGCTTATGACAAAAGTTGCTATGCAGGTCCACGTCGTCGTATAGACCCTAATATAACAGCTACATTCGGTATTTTTAAGATTTTAACAGAATTTTTAACTGATTTTATTGTTTTTGAGAATTGCAAAATTCGTCCCAAATGGTGGAGGGTATTCAAAATTCGGACCAGCCGAACTTACAGCTTTTTTACTTGGTTTACTTCTCAAAACTTCTGTAACAGCACCTCGTTCATCTTCCACGCTTTTAGAGCGAACATAGATTTTATTGTAGTTTTTGTTCGTCGGACAACTAAAAAATGTTGGTTGGCAAAAAACTTGAACGCATTTTCCTTTTTTGAGATGTAAGCAAGCAAGCCCACATTGCACAATTTTGATATTACATCTATGAACTGTTACACACATACACACACACATACATTCGTACGCACATAAATAACTGTATCAGTCAGTAGTGTGTTTGGCAGACAAGAACTGTACGAACAACAAACAGTCCACATTGCTATTATCGATGTCGCACGATCAGACGCGACCATAAATACAATTATGGTTGGACAGCGCCAGCGAGATACAGAGATTTGAGATCGATTTTGTTTGTGCGTTTTTTTTTTACCAAGGCATCGATTATTTTTTGAAGGGAGCAACAAACACGCCCGTTTCTTGGCGTTTTGATGAAAACGACACGACAACAACAACAACACAAAATAGACTTTGCTGCCCATGTGGCATTACTGGCAATGATTTGAGGCATAGTTCCAAATACTCTTGACGAAGGTGGCTGGTTGGTTGGTTGGTTGATTGGCTGCAGGGGAAAGTCTGGTAAATCGAAACCCCTTCACTTTGATTTTCAAAGTAATTTTATTTTGTCAAACAATAACAAGAGCGAATTAAAAACTCCAGATACGCTGTTTGGTTATGTCCAACAAGTCGGCGATGTTTTAATTTTTATTTATTTATTAAAAACAAAAATAGGTAGTATTAAATGGGTTTTATTCCAAAAAATGACTTGAATGTTTAACATTCTACAGTACATGATTTTTAAATTCAGTGGGAATTGCAACAAAAAAGAGTGGAGTTATAAAGAAAAGTATAACGTTTTATGAAACTTAGGGGAAATGGTGAGTCTTGGAAAAAAGGAAATGGTGAAACTTAAAAAGGCCGAATATATGATAACCTACAACACGAGATATTTATGAGAAGTGATTCCCTTAGTAATGCACGATAAATGCGAAAGTATCTTTCTTGAAAGTATCTGCTAGAGCCCAAACAGCATTGTTCATTTGTTCTACAATTTCTAACTAAACAAGTAAAATAGTATCAGTTGGTTTTGCCGACGATGTATACCCCAGCCTTGAGTTATGATTATTCAAACTGTTTACCCGTTATGGGGGAGGTTCCGAAGCAGTTGGCCTATTCGTATCTGACCAAAGACTGATATAAGTATTTCAACGTGCCAGATTTGGACTGTATCGACTACTTCCTATACTTTATATGAGATATGTGCAATTATTTGTAAAATGTCAAAATATGCGTGAGGTAACAGATATAGCGGACCGAAGTATTCCATTTTCATACTACGTCTATGCAGATACAAATATTAGGATGTGCAAAATTTGAAAAAAAATCGAACATTTATATCCACTTTTATTCGAAATCATAAATTCCGATACATTACATATTCATATCTGATTTCTGGTTAAGAGAAATATTTAGATATAGCAGTTATGACAGTTATAAGCATTGGAAATTGAGACCATTTGTGGGTGAGGTAACAGAAGGTGTTTATATATCATCTTCGCAGTTATATATATCATCTTCACAACAGATCTTGAGTTAGCAAAAATACTTGGATGGATGTCATTTGAAGAGAGTTAGACGCCAATTTCGCTTTCTTTGAGCGTTTTGTTTTTCAAAAATTTTGAACCCTATGTGGGGGAGGTACCAGAAGAAATCGTCCAATCTCTACCATCTTCATAAAAGATTTTGTGTTAGTGGAAATATTGAGATAAATCAAGTCTGAATGGAATCGGATGTTAATTTCGCGTGAGCTTTATGGTTACTCAAAATTTTGACCCTTAGTTGGGGAGGTACCAATATATCCATTTTCACAATAGACCTTGGGTTCATAAAAAATATTGTGTTGTGTGTAATTTGAAGGGAACTGAATGCTTATTTAGGATTTTATGATCGTTTTCGTTATTCAGTACCGAATCTGAATGGAATGGGGAGTTCGTGTTTAATTAGCTTCATGAGTATTCAAAATGTTGACCCTTTGTGGGGGAGGTACCGGAAGGAGTAGACCGTTATATTCCATCTTTACACCAGACCTTGGGTTAGTAAAAATGTTGTGATGTGAGTACTTTGAAGTCAATCAGACACTTTCATCACATTTTATAAGAGTTATAATTATTCATATAATTATTGTGAGGGAAGTACTTGGTGGAGTGTACCGATATTGCCCATCTCCGAGCTCGATCTAAGTTGCACAATAATATTACGATGTACCAAGCTTGGGTCAAATCGGATACTCCCTTCGAGAGTTATCGTGCGCACCAGCCAGACAGACAGACGGACGGACATCGCTAGATCACCTCCGTTATTTCGATGAGGCACTTTTTAGCAGCATCAAATGATATAAAGCCTCTGTGCTGAGGGTATAAAAAGTAGTAAAACTTTTCTTCTCACTTTCACTACTTCATTATACCCTCCACTATGGAGGGTATATTAAGTTCGTAATTCCGTTTGCAACTCTTCAAAATAATAATTTTAGACATAACAAAGTACACATTTTCTTGATCAACGTAAAATTCTAAGACGATTTAGCCCTGTCCGTGCTAACATTTTGCACAGAATCTTTTGTTCAAGTTCGAAGATTGGCTATACCGGTCCACGATACAGTATAGCTCCCATATTACGGTAACTCCCTCCCCCTCATTATTCGGTATTGTGATGACTTATGATCCACATAAGGAGTTCCTTCCGACTACTTTACCCCCTGAAAGGGTATTGTCTATATAGGTCCACGATATCGTATAGCCCTCATATAATATAATATCGAATATATATAAGGCCCCCCCAACCCGATATTCGATATTTTGACAATTTTGGGGGCATTGTTTACCGGAGTCGATTCAAATTTCCTATTTGGAGTTCGTAATTGGAACTGCAGTCTATGCCAGAAAATTGTCTGTGCAGATTTAGGTCTTCGTATATATCAGTAAATCCCTATATTCAGTATTTTAACGAGTTTAGGTACAATATTCACCGAAATTGTATGAAATATTAATTTTTCTAAAGTTCCTAATAGGTACTACAGCCTGTGACAAATAATTGAGTATGCAGGCCCACGTCTTCGTATAACCTCCATATAATGGTACCTCCCAATATTCGGTATATTGATGATTTTAGCGATATTATTCACCGGAGTTGCTTCAAAATTCGTATTTACAGTTCGTAATGGGTACTATGGGTCTGGGTCTGTGCCTATGCAGGCTCAATATATCAGTACCTCCCTATATTCGGTATTTTGACGATATTAGGTAAAATATTCAGCGAAATTGTATGAAATTTCGTATTTGAAGTTCCTAATAGGTATTACTGCCTGTGACAGATAACTGTCTATGCAGGTCCAGGTCTTTGTATAGCCCAATTGTAACTTTTTCTACACTAAAAAGTATGAATTTCTAAAAACACCACAATGTATAAATGCTTAACACACGTACGGGTCTCTTATATAAAAATTCATAATTCCGCCTTTATTTCCACACCCTTCTTCAAATTTAGAACTTTTCGTATACTGTAAAATACGGAGTTTCGTAAAATACCACATTGTCTCCTTTCCACACACCCACAGTGACCCGTCTACCAAACTGTCTCCTCTTTTCCTTTACTTTATATCAGATTTAGTGCCATTTAATGCTTATCGCGCACTAATCCACCTCCATATCTAAACGCAATGCAATCTCAGTGATCCCGATATCAATGTTCAAGAGTCACTTTTCATAAAATTTAGTACGACTTAGTACTTCTCGCACAAGTTTTAGAACACATTTCTAATTTTCTCACAGTGCTTCAAATTCCGAAACGAACAATTCTAACTCTTATCCCACACTATATACGAAATTTAGTACTTCTCGTACATTATGTAATACGCATTTCCAAAGCACTTCATTGCCCACTGTGGCTCTTCTACAACAATTCCTGCGCTCTATACCAAATTCTATACCAATAAGAAAATATAGCGTCTGACAAAATTCCAATGATTTTTTTGTTTTTTTTTTTCGGGATATCTACTTAATCTTAACTCAAATTTTAAATTCGGCAACTTTGCTTAAATAAATTTTTTGTTGAAATATTTTAATGTAGTGGAACTTCCTCTTCAATTCAATAAAATCAAGTTTGATTAATTTCATTACTATTTCACTATCAGCATATGTTGGCACTTTTTCTTTCAAATGCAAAAAAAAAAAAAAAAACAAAAAAAAAAAAAAAAAATACATAAATAAATTTGAATGCCACGTTACAAGGAATTCCACTAGTCTATGCTCTCCATCCATCCATCCATCCATCATAACTACAAGTTGATTTGATTTGCATCATGTTTAACTGGAATTTAATGCAAAGCGAAAAAACAACAACAACATCTACCAGCAAAAGAACAAATGCATTACGGAAACAACATTCAAACGAAGTTGAGGATCAAGGCTACATTCAAATTTAAATTTTTATGCAATATTTCTGTGATTAGTTGGGCGCTTAGACAGATAGACATGGAGACAGCAGACAACATTTTGCATTGGAAGTTTCAAAAAAATTCGCTCAGACGGAGATCGGAGGCACTTGACCAGTTGCAGAAAAACTTCAATTTGTAATGACAACACCAAAGCAGACTGGAAAACCAACTCTGGACGGACCACATTACCGTTGCCAACAGCTGTTACTGACTGACAGCCAATATCTCGACGACAATTTCCAGCACCACCACCAAATAGTCGTCTTTTAATGAATTCGTTTAATTTTAATTTGGCCCAGTAAATTGGTACACAAAGACGCGAACGATAAGAAAAAAACCAAAAAGCATTCTGAAATTGTAACACCGACAAAAATCACCAAACAATTATAATTTGCGATACTTTGTGACAATTGAAGTCATGGAGATCCAGATCGACGGCGATTATTAAATGACAAGAATATTCATTCACTTTTTTCGCTGTTCTCTCCAAATCAGATCAGCAGCCGCTGCTGTTAATGGTGGCCGTTTTGTGGTTGAGGTTCTGTTACAAGCCAAAGATTTGGAGTCATTATGGTCGCATATCCAAAATGTTTGTCCATCGCCAGTGTATAAATTATTGCATCAGATTTGCACCAAATCGAATTTAAGTTAAAAGTTACGATTCTGTTTTGTGTGTTTGTGTTTTTTTAGAGCAACACAGCCGCAGCCAGCACAGCATTCATTAAAGAGGCAAACTAGTCCAATTTGGGCCTATCAAACATACACTCTAGCGAAGTTGGCCAACCACGGGCACGTCAGAATGGTAAGAGAAAAAATAAGACTATAACAGAGAATGCGATCAAGAAATGTGGATCATATACTGTTATAGCATATTTTTTGTCGATCGAAAATCATCCATTAACTGCTATAGATTACTTCTTGAACAGGTTCCCCCGCTTTAATATTTTTTGAAATTATCGTATTAAAATTTCTTAAAATCCTGTTATTTTAGGTACACGTGGATTATTTTGTTCGAAAATGTCAGCTCTTAAGTGTGTCATCAAAGGGCGCCTTTTAAGTCCTTTTGGAGGTAATAGAAGGGATTGGCAGATATATATGATCTTCACACCAGATCTCGTGTTAGCAAGAATGTTTGTATGGGTGAAAGTTGAAGAGAGTTTGATGCTTATTTCGCTTTCTTTGAGCGATTTGTTTTTCAAATCTTGAACCCTATGGAGGGAAGTACCAGAAGAAATGGTACGTCCTTATAACACATCTTTTATTGATGGAAATATTGAGATGTACCAAGTCTGAATGGAATCGGATGTTAATTTCGCGTTTTATGAGTTTCATGAATATTCAAAATTTTGACCCTTTGTGGGGGAGGTCCCAGAAGGAGTAAACCGATACATCCCACCTTCACAGCACATCCTGTGTTAGTAAAAATAATGAGATGTGTGAAATATGAAGAGAACCGGATGATTATTTCGGTGTTGAAGGAAATATTGAGATGGTGAAAGTCTGAATGGGATAGGATGTTAATTTCGCGTTTTATGAGTTTCATAGATATTCAAAATTTTGAGGGGGAGGTACCTGAAGCAGTAAACCTATATATGCCATCTTCACAGCAGATCTTGTGTTAGTAGAAATAATGGAATGTGTGACATATAAGGAGAATTGGATGCTTATTTCGGATTTTATGATATTAAAAATGTTGACCCCTTGTGGGGGAGATATCGGAAGGAATGGATTGATATATTCCATCTTCACACCAGATCTTGGGTTAATAACAATATTGTGATCTGTGTAACTAGGACACTTACATCACATTTTATTTGAGTTATAAATGTGGTGGTGTGGTGTTCTATACGAAGGCGTGGACCTTGATAGATACTTTTTTATCATACATTGGAGTACCCATTGCGAACTTCAACTACGAAATTTGAAATTATTCCGGTCAATATTGTCGCTAAAATTATCAAAATACTAAATATCGGGAGGTATCGTATATGGGGGCAATACGAAGACGTGGACCTGCATATGAGTTCTTTTGTCAAAGGCTGTAGCAAATATTACGATTTTTTAATACGAAATTTAAAACGATTCCCGTGAATAATGATGCTGAACATATCGCAATATTCCATTCGGCAAATATAAAAAAAAAGCTCGGGGTAAAGCCATTGAAATTCTAAAAAGTGCGAGAACTTACACCGCAACTCAAAAAAGCTAAAGAGTTGCTTCGGTTGGCCGATGAGAAAACATTCGTTGTCCAGCAGTTTGTAAACAAACAAAATCAAAGAGGTCACCTGGAAATGTGCACCTTCGGTTGGCCACCAGAACTCAAACGCGGGCCATGGTGATGGTGTGGGCTGCCATAACAGCCGATGGTCGCTTTCCGCTCGTATTAATCGACCGTGGCATCAGAATAAATGCCGAATATTATCGCGAAAATATTCTGGAGGGTATATTGAAGCCTTCGACACGCAAATATTTTGTCCGCAGACCTTGGACATTCCAACAGGACTCAGCACCATCGTATTCAGTACGCGCCACCCAAGAATGGTTACAAACAGAGGTTCCTCGCTTCATTTCCAGCGCACAATGGTCATCAAAATCTCCGCATACCAATCCGTTGGACTGTTTTGTCTGGAGTATTTTGGAAAGCAAGGTTGGCAAAAGACCAAAGTGTCGATCACCTCAAGCAAGCGCTTCGCCGGGAATGGGCCAAAATACCGCAGAGCAACATTCGGGCAGCTTGTGACGGTTTCATTGGCCGTTTGAAGGCCATAATTCGTGCGAAAAGTGATCAATTCGAACAAATCTAATCTTATTCCAAAATTTCAGGCTATTTTTTGCTTTCATTTAATAAAATTTAAAAAAAATGTATAAATTATGGCGTTTGACTTTGGAGCCGTTCTTTTTATCTCAACCTGTATATCCTTTGTGATGGAATGACAAAGATAATATGCCCTCCATGAAATGGTGGAGGGTATAAAAATATATGCCAAAATTGGACTAAGCGGATGGACCATTTTATGCGCAGTCGGGGGTCAATATTTGTATGAAATAATCTTCAAGCTTTAAATTATATGGATCCAATTTTTAGTACCTTTTACTACACTCATAGTTCGAATTCCCAAAAAATTAAGCCTTATCTCAGCCTTACACACTAAAATTGAACCACATCCAAAATTTCAAGAATTTAGTTTGAGCCGTCTTGTCTGGGAGTTGATGAATCAGTTAGTCAATCACTCACTCAACACTCCATTCTTTTATATTTATACATAACCCTATATCGCACGTCTAGATCATGCGGTGCCAAATAGCTCTTGCAGTTGAAAAGGAAACATAGTCCTGGACCACAACAATATGCATTCAACCCCATATGGCACCCAGAACTCGCAGCAAGAAACATTTAAATCCCATTCACTTTTCACAATGTTTCCTAGGAACATCTGCAGATTATCTTCAACAAAGTTTGTACAGCTCCGATTTGTTTGACAATGTGCGTTTTGGCAGCGGAAAACTAAATAAATCAGTTCGCGCATGCGCGTACCTTGTTAGCATGGGTTTGGGCTTGGCTGGTTGGTTGGTTGCACATTTTCAAATTGGTGATCTGAAGAACAAAAGTTTTTCCTCTAAAAGGCAAAGGCTGGGGAAAAACGAGCAAAACAAAAAAGAAGAAGAAAAAAAAAAGGTGATTGAAACAAAGAGACGACAAACAAAAAAAAAAATAATCGCGAATCACTCATTCGCTCACTCACAATCACCACTGGCCGGCCAGCCGGGCCGATCCGATGAAGAAATCATCCGCATTTAAAGCGAAAAAAGATCACCAAACCAGATCTTTCAAATCTTTTAGATTCGAGGAAAACCAACAACAACGACGACGATAATGAGTGGACGACGAACAACAGTTCGATTGGGGTTCTTCTAAAGAGAAGTGGTCACAACAACGCACCAAATGAAATGAAAAGCCCCGTTGTCGTTAAGAGCATTACCATTACCATCATTCGAGCCATGTTTAAGATGTATACCCTCCATCATCCGTATACAGAAGCTGCTACCAAGATTGCTGAGCAGTTGAGATGGTGTCTGTGTGTGTATATATGTGTGAGTGAGTCTGGGTTTCGCAGATAGATGGCCATTGTGTGGCAAGATTGACATTCCTTCGAATATAAAAGTGGAAACTTCTTTCAGAATGCATCTCAAACCAAACTTAGATATTTGCTAGCTAACAGCAATAGCAGAAACACAGCTCCGAGCTTCTTAGGTTTCCTTGCAACCGACAGACAACCAAATAATCACTGATCATGTTTAAAAAGGTAAGGATGTGCGGGAATGCACTTATTTTGTGGCGTAGCGAATAAATAAATGGATTCCTTTATTGTGTGTGTTCGTGTGTGTGTAGGTGCTCTTAGTGCTCAGTATGTCCTTGTCGATGGCCATTTCGGTGCCTGTGCCTGGTGGCATTGGTCATGGATATGCCGCCGCACCGGCGATTTCGTATGCCGCGCCCGCAGTTTCGTATGCCGCTCCTGCAGTCTCATATGCCGCTCCTGCAGTTTCATATGCCGCTCCTGCAATTACCTATGCGGCGCCTGCTAAGGTGGCCGTTGCAGCCGCTCCCGCAGTTGTTGCAGCACCCGCCAAGGTAGCTGTTGCCGCCGCCCCTGCCATTGTAAAGGCAGTGGAACCAGAGCCATACGATCCCAATCCACAATATAGCTTCTCTTATGGAGTTTCCGATCATTCCACCGGGGATTCGAAATCGGCCCATGAATCACTGGTTAATGGTGTGGTACATGGAAGCTATTCACTGACCGAAGCTGATGGTTCCATTCGTAAGGTGAGTGTGTTAATCGGAGACATTTTAATTGGTTTAATTTTAATTTGTGTGTTTTATTGTTGTTGTTATTCTCCAGGTAACCTACACAGCGGACCACATTAATGGTTTCAATGCCGTTGTGGAGAAATCTGGAGGTGCTGTTATTGCCGCCAAACCCGTTGTGGCTGTGGCAGCTGCCCCTGCTGTTGCCAAGGTAGCTGTGGCCGCTCCAGCTATTACCAAGGTTGCCTACGCTGCTCCAGCTGTCGCTGCTGCTCCCATTGCCGTTGGCCATGGTTACAGCTATGGCGGCTATCACCACTAAGTCATCACGCCGCCCCCTCCAATCCAAAGCCCTTAACGCCCACCTTCAATGCATAACCATAAAAAGGCAGTTCTAGTTACCAATGTTGGGAGTGAAATGCAGCCGCATCCATTATCTCAGCCCAACCAAAACGACGACGACGAAGCACAACGTATTCCGGACTTTGATGTGATCCAACCCTTCGAAGATGGGACAGGCAAATTGTCTCGTCGTAAAAGTTTATAGTTTTTAAGTGTGTGTTATTAACTTATTTGTTTTTGTTTCTAGTTTCATTACTCACGTACTTTCTCACTCTACTCATAGATAGCATATTGTTTCTCTGTCTCCTACTCCTGCTCCAACTCCAACTTAACTCTGTGTGAGCTTTGCTTCTCATTTGCATGTGACAGGATACTACTCGCTCGCCGCTCTCTCTCTCTCATCTAGCTTTGTCTTCGCTTGCAAATGAGTCGATACGCTTAAATAAGAAATTCAGATATGAAAGCGAGTCCGCCAGATATGTGTGGGTGAGACATTGATTGTCTTGCCAAAGGACCGCTTAGAGGATTTAATATTTATTTTTTGTTTTTCGAAAAATTTGATTCTTTCTGCTCATTATTGTTGTTGTTATTTTTTTGTGTAAATATTTCATGGATACATGTCTGCATCATGCACGCATGTATTTCCTTATTATCATCATCAGCCGCCATGTATCCATATAGGAATTTATTGTATCTGCATATGTGTAAGTGTACATATGTAACAATGATTATTATGTGAGTGTGTTTTAGCATGTAAGTGACTCGTATTTCTCGTAGATAGAATTTTTGTTGGTTCTCTCCAGAGAGAAATCGTGTGCATTTACTGAATAAAAAGTTCAGTACAAAAATATAAATATAGCTGTGTTTTTTATCCAATGGCGAAAAGTGGGACAAAGGGGACAAAAATTCGACCGAGCTGAACATTTACATATGATAGATCACAAAATGTCTTATTAGAATAACATTCCACTGAAAATGTATTAAAATGTTAAAAATGCCTAAAATCGGATGTACTCTATACATCCATATAACAGATAAATCACAACCTGAACCTAGATGTAATTTTCGTGAAAATTAATTAAAGGAAAATTAATATTTCTATCCACCTAGATCCACCAAAAGAGGACATATTTCAGACTGCTCTGATTTCTAAGCCACTCGCCCGACAGCTGTTAAAATTATTCCAATGACAGCTCATTATATTGTTTACAAGCGTACAAAAGCATTTTGGTTAGAATTTTCCAGAAAAAAAGTTATTCGTGTTGGAATTCAAGCGTAATAGTTTAATTCCATGATATTAGGCTGGAAAACCACAGGGGGCTATCGTTAAAGCACTTCAGCATTTAAACGTGAATAATTCTTTTGTTCTTCGTACCATCGCTAGTTACTCTGATATTGGTAGCGTAGCCAGACGTCAAGAAAGTGGACGGAACAAAAGTAAAGAAGCGACTTGATCGAAACCCGCGTCGCAGTGACCGAAAAAACATATCG
This sequence comes from Musca domestica, assembly GCF_030504385.1. Taxonomy (NCBI): domain Eukaryota; kingdom Metazoa; phylum Arthropoda; class Insecta; order Diptera; family Muscidae; genus Musca; species Musca domestica. The sequence continues at coordinate 4,541,378 of NW_026712296.1, read as the reverse complement.
CAATATTCCATTCGCAAATATTGAAAAATGAGCTCGGGGTAAAGCCATTGAAATTCCAAAAAATGCAAGAACTTACACCGTAACAGAAAGAATATAGACTCAAAAGAGCTAAATAGTTGATTGGCCTGACTAAAGTGGTGGCGATGAGAAAACATTCGTTGTCCAGCAGTTTGTAAACAAACAAAATGATCGTGTTTACTTGCCAAAGAGGTCAGCTGAAAATGTGCACCCTCGGTTGGCCAACATAACTCAAGCGCCGGCCATCGTGATGGTGTGGGCTGCCATAAAAGCCGATAGTCGCTCTCCGCTCGCTCGTATTAATCGACCGTGGCATTAGAATAAATGCCGAATATTATCGCGAAAATATTCTGGAGGGTGTATTAAAGCCTTGGGCAAGCAAAAATTGTGGCCACAGACCTTGGACATTCCAACAGGACTGATCACCATCGCACTCAGCACGCGCCACCCAAGAATGGTTAAACAATGAGGTTCCTCGTTTCATTTCCAGCGCACAATGTCCACCAAAATCTCCGTATAACAATCCGTTGGACTATTGTGTCTGGAGTATTTTGAAAAGCAAGGTTGGTACTAAAATATACCAAAGTGTCGATCACCTCAAGCAAGCGCTTCTCGCTGAATGGGCCAAAATACCGCAGAGCAACATTCGGGCAGCGTGTGACGGTTTCATTGGCCGTTTGAAGGCCATAAATCGTGCCAAAGGTGATCATTTCAAACAAATCTAAACTTATTTTAAAACCTAAACTTATTCCAAACTTGTGATGGTATTTCCAACATATTTTGCTTTCGTTCAATAAAATTTAAAAAAAATGTAAAAATTAAGGGGTATCACTTTGTTGCAGTTTTTTTTATCTCACCCTGTATGTATGTCCAGTGTATAGAAATGGCGCCCAAAACATCAGACACATTGAAGTCAACTGTTTTGATTATAATATTTTATTCGATACCGTTATATGGAGTATTTTAAAAACCTGAAAACCATTTTCGGCGATAGGTTTAAAACAATAAGATTTCTAAATATCAAACACACAGTTACTAAATGGATATTGACGTTAACGCTTTTTGAGCCCACATTATTTGACGTAGAGCGCCAAAATTTAGCAGAGCTATTTACATTGTGTCTAGGATGGTTGGTATTGAAAATGAGATAAATCGGTCCACGTTCTGGTATAGTCCCCATATAACGGTACCTCGCGATATTCGGTATTTTGTTGATTTATGCCACATTTTTACGGATTTGTCTGGAAATTGGTATTTGTAGGTCATAACGGGTCCCTGAGCGTGTGGTAAAACATTGCATGTATAGGTCCACGTTGTGGTATAGCCCCCATATAAAGGTACCTCCCGATATTCGGTATTTTAGTTTTTTTTTGCCACATTTTTTTCACGGATTTGTCTAAAAATTGATATTTGTGGGTCATAATGGTTTCCAGCTTCGGTGGCGAAACATTGCATGCATGGGTCCATGATTTGATATAGCCCCATATAACGGTACCTCCCGATATTCGGTAATTTGATGATTTTTGCCACATTTTTTCACGGATTTGTTTTAAAATTGGTATTTGTTGGTCATAATCGGTTCCAGCTTCGGTGGCGAAACATTGCATGCATGGGTCCATGATTTGATATAGCCCCCATATAACGGTACATCCCAATATTCGGTATTTTCATGGTTTTTGCCACATTTTTTCACTGATTTGTCTATTGTATTTGTTGGTCATAATGGGTCCTAGTTCATGTGGCGAAACATTGTAATTATAGGTCCACGTTTTGGTGTAGCCCCCATATAACGGTACCTCCCGATATTCGGCATTTTAATGGTTTTTGCCACATTTCTTCTAATGTTACTTTTACCCTAAGGTGGAGGGTATTAAAATTTTGGCCCGACCGAACTTACTGTTTTTTTACTTGTTTTGGCTAAAATTGATTCTCCGCGCTAGAAACACTAGATCTTATATTGCAGTTCGGAAATCTTAGGTTATGAATATACATTCATTCTTTCTTTCAGTGTCATGTTTTTTACAACTTCAATTTGTCTCTGAGTCGGTTTAAAGCTAATGTTTCATTTACATAAAGACGACATTTACAGCTCAGCGATGATTAATGGCTGTTAAGCCTCCGTCGAAAGCGACAGTTGTTGGTGGTGGTAATAACCGGTAGTGGGTAATGAGCCCAGTTATTAAATCAAAAGAAGACGTCACACTCAACTGACGGTAATCGCTCCTAATGAAATAATGAATGACTTAACGAAGCGTTTAAACGTTTTGCCATAAAAATAAATATAGTAACTATATTTTGTTACATAGTTGTTTACGGCGAGGTTGATGACGCTGATGTATTAAACTTGGTAACACAGTGACTAACTGACCACCAAGTGGCGAGCGAGTAAGTAATTTGTTTTTGGCACGTTTTCTATGGTAACTGTAAACAAGAAATTTGGCGTTTCCAATGACACCATGCGACTATGGTTGGGTGGGTGAATGAATACCCGTCAAAGGGTGAATCAATGGCTTTCCATTTATGTCGACTACACACGCACACACATACACACCTTGTGGGTTATCTACATTTATGGTTTTCCACAAAATTATGTAATAAAGGGTAGGTGGGTCAATTACCAGCCAACTACCAGTTGATTGAATGCAATATTTGGATAATTTTGGCAAAGGCCAAAAATTACACTACCTAGTTGCGGCTGCTGCTTGGTTGGCTGGCGATCAGTTATAGTGCAATATTGTAAATTATTTTTTAGCATATATGGAAAAAGGAGGGTTAAATGGTTGCCCAAGTTAGTGGCTTGGGATACTTGGGACATTTTGGTTTTCTTTAAAAAGCCTGTCACTGCCAATGGAAGACATCAGTCAAATACTGCAATTAAAGTGATCAACACTTAATCAGTTTTTTTATTACAATCTAAATCAAAACAATATTTTACCCAAGCATAAAATGGCTTTCCTAAAGGTGAGTGAGTTAGAGTGTGTCCAGTGTCGTTGATTGGGGATCCATAGAGTTGAAATAAAAAAAAAAAAAAAAAAAACAAATAACGACCCCAAAAAGGAATAAAACCAAAGCAGGCTTCCGAAGGTACATGCGTTTGAAATTAAAAATGAGTGTAAATTTTGGCAATGGTCTTTAAAACAACGCATGATATTATTACATCCTGCACCCGTGTTTGTGAATCAAAGTTGCTCGAAAATACGTCTATATCTTGGAAACCAACTGGAATATTGTTTTATTTTACACCTTTGCTCTATTTTACTGACGACTGAAAAATATCTGCAAACTGGAGTGTTTGAAGAGCACGATTGTAACATGAAGCTTACTCTTCAATTTTTGTTTTTGAAGCGCTCGCGGATTTTCCCTATTTTGTTGTTAGAGATTGTCAACAATGCTGCTTATTATAACCTCAGCCATACGGCAAGAGAGGATGTATATCATTTGATACGGCCAAACAGTGCCGCATCGAAATAACAGTTTTAGACCCAAGGTCTCTTTGGACCAAATCCGTTTCAGGGCTTTTGGAGTCGATCTACCAATGTCCGTCAGTCCATCCGTCTGTCTGTTTGGCTGGTTGGTGCCCACGATAACTTTCGGAGGGAGTTTCCGATTTGGTCCAAACTTGGTACATCGTAATATTATTATCAAACTTAGATCGAGGTCGGAGATGGGCAATATCAGTCCTCTGCTACTGGTACAGTTCGACTGGGGGGAACTGTTCAAAGAAAATATTTTACTGCACTGAAAGAGAAAGGATAATTCGATTGTGCTCCAACTTTGCAAATCCTAATTTTTAAATCAGTGCTAGGTCAGGTGCGAAAATGGATAATAACGCTCCACTCCATCAAGTACCTCCCGCACAAAGGGCCAAAATGTTTGAATAATTATAACTCTTATAAAATGTGATGTAAGAGTTCGATTATCTTCAAATTTCACACACCCCAATAATTTTTTCAATCCAAGGTCTGGTGTTAAGATGGAATACATCGGTCCACTTCTTCTGGTGCCTCCCCCACAAAGAAACACAATTTTGAATAACAAAAACGATCATAAAATCCGAAACAAACATCAGGTTCTCTTCAAATTTCACACATGGAATATATTTGTCTACGCCTTCTGGTACCTCCCCACCAAAGGTCGAAATTTTCCAAAAATATATTTTTTGCACAGAAAGAGAAATGATAATCCGATTTTGCTCCAACTTTGCAAATCCTAATATTTGCGTCAGTGCTAGGTCAGGTGCGAAAATGGACAATATCGGTCCACTCTATCAAGTACCTCCCCCACAAAGGGTCAACATTTTGAATAATTACAACTCTTATAAAGTGTGATGTAATAGTCCTATTATCTTCAAATTTCACATATCCCAATAATTTTTTATCTCAAGGTCTGGTGTTAAGTTGGAATACATCGGTCCACTTCTTTTGGTCCAAAAGGCCGAAATTTCAAAAAAAAAGTTTCTGCACAGAAAGAGAAGCAATAATCCGATTTGGCTCCAACTTTGCAAATCCTAATATTTTTCTCAGGTGCAAAAATGGATAATATCGATTCACTCCATCAAGTTCTTCCCCACAAAATGTCCAAATTTTGAATAATAATAGCTCTTATAAAATATGATGTAAGAATCCGATTGATTTAAAATTTCACACATCCTAATATTTTTATAAATTTAAGATCTGGTGTTGAGATGGAATATATCGGCCAACTCCTTCTGGTACCTCCCCCCACAAATGGTCGATATTTTGAATATCCATTAAGCTAATAAAATGCGAAATGAAAACTCGCTTCCATTTAGACTTGACAAATCTGAATATGTCCATCAACACAGGATCTATTATAAAAACGGTAGAGATCGGACCATTCCTTCTGGTACCTCCCTTACAAAGGGCCAAAACTATGAATAACCATGAAGGTCATAAAACGCGAAATAAGCATCAGGTTCTCTTTATACACAAGATCTGTTGCAGAGATGGGATATATCAGTCCACCCCATGTGGTACCTCCCCCACAAAGGCTCAAAATTTTGGATATCCATGAAGTTCATAAAAAGCGAAATTAATATCCGACCCCATTTTAGACTTGGTACATCTCAATATTTCCATCAAAACAAGATCAGTTATAAAGATGGTAGAGATCGAACCATTTCTTCTGGTACCTCCACCACATAGGGTTCAAGATTGTCAAAAACAATACGCTCAAAGAAAGCGAAATAAGCGTCCAATTCTCTTCAAATCTCACACACACAAACATCTTTGCTAACACAAGATATGTTGTAAAGATAAGATATCTGGGAACCTCTTCTATTACCTCACCCAAAAATGGTTCCGAAACAACTCAGCGATTCTTTACAATTTGCTGTATCTAAATATTTCTTTGAACCAGAAACCTGATATGAATATGGAATTTATGATTTCGCATAAAATTAGTTTTAAATGTTTGATTTTTTTGTAATTTTTCCCATACCAATAATTTTATCCCATATTATTCTTTTTCCCTTTATTCAGATTACTTTCATCTGCTTGGCTATGGTCGCTGCCATGGAATGCGCTCTACTGAGAACAGCTGCCCCCGTTGCTGTGGCACCAGCCCCCGTGGCCGCTGCTGCCGTTCCTATCAACACCGATTTCGATCCCCATCCTCAGTATGCCTTCGCCTATAATGTACAGGATGCTTTGACCGGTGACAGCAAGAGCCAACAAGAGGTTAGAGAGGGTGATGTTGTAAAGGGTTCCTATTCCGTCGTTGATGCCGATGGTTCCTTGCGTACCGTTTTCTACACCGCCGATCCCATTAATGGCTTCAATGCCGTTGTACAACGTGGTCCAGTGCCAGCTGCTGTAGCAGTGGCCAGACCCGTGGCTGCTGTTCCTGCTCGTGTATTTTAAGGGATCCTCTGTTTCATCTTTCTTCCTTTCTTAGGCTATCCATCTGTCCCTCTCTGTTGCTCTATAGTTACTTGCTTATGACCATTTTGTTAAGTAATTTTTTAGGTAAAAGTCATTAATATTTAAAATATTTGTTTATTGTTGTTATCGATAGTTTGTATTTAAAAAGAAATATATTTTTTTATAAAAAAATCTAAGGCCCAAGCAGTTTTTTTCGAACCACCAATCCTTTTTTTTAGATTGCAGCTCTGAAAGTGACACATTAAATTTGTATTACGCACACCTTGTCTACAGTGGGCTGCCGGTGCAATGACAATGATTTAATGCCTAAAATTTCGATTCTTGATTTGAGTTGTTCGTTTTTTTTTCTTGGTTCTTGCCGTTGTCTCTTTGGTGGGTTTTTATCGTATCTTGGTAATAAATCAATTTGTTACGAGCTATTCGAAATACTAAAAAAAAAGTGGATTTATCAATGCAACAGTTTGCGCCCAGAATTCTGTGCAGAGAGGTGCAAAATCTCTTATTAATTGTTTTGGGAAGTTAGATTACTTTTAAATATTAAGCTTGGAAGTTAAGCCAAATATTTTACATGAATTTTATTTAATACGAAATCATAAATTTCGATATATTATATAGTATTCAACTCAGATTTCAGTTTAATAGAAATATTTAGATATAGCAAGTTGTAAAGAATCGCTGACTTGTTTCGCAAATTATGACAGATAAAAATATTAGAAATTGTAACCCTTGGTGGTGAGGTACCAGAAGGGGTTCGCAGATATATATCATCTTCACAACAGATCTTGTGTTAGCAAGAATGTTTGTATGTCTGAAATTTGAAGAGAGTTGGATGCTCGTTTCGCTTTCTTTGAGTGATTTGTTTTTCAAAACCTTGAACCCTATGTAGGGGAGGTACCAGAAGAAATAGTTAAATCTCTACCATATTTATAATAGATCTTGTTTTGATGAAAATATTGAAATGTACCAAGTCTGAATGGAATCGGATCTTAATTTCGTGTTTTATGAGCTTCATGGGTACTCAAAATGTTGACCCTTTGTGGAGGAGGTGTCACAAGGAGTGGACCGATATATCCCATATTCGCACCAGACCTTGGGTTAATAAAAAAATTGCGACGTGTGTCATTTGAAGAGAACAGAAATCATAGAAACCCAAATAATTTCTATGATATTATTTGTTATGCCAAACTTTGACCCTTTATGGGGGAGGTACCAGAAGGAATGGTTCGAGCTGTACCATCTCTATAACAGACCTTGTATTTATGGAAATATTAAGATGTCCTAAGTCTGAATGGAATCAAATTTCAATTTCTATGAGCTTCATGAATATTCAAAATTTGAACCCATTGTGGGGGATGTACCTGAAGGAGTGGTCCGACATATTATACCAGATCTTGTGTTAATACAAATATTGGAAGGTGTGAAAATTGAAGACAATTGGACTCTTATTTCTCATTTTATAAGTGTTATAATTATTCCAAATTATGACCCTTTGTTCGGGAGAGGTACTTGATGAAGTGGGCCGATTTTGTTCACTTTCATACCTGACCTAATTTTAATAAAAATATTGGGATTTGCAGAATCGAATGATCTATGAGGTAAATTATGTTCTTTGAAAATGTTGACCTTTTTGGGGGAGGTACCAGAAGGAGTGGACCGATGTTGCCTATCTCCGAACTAGATTTAAGTTTGACGATAATATTATGATGTACCAAGTTTGGACCATTTCGGATACTCCATTCGACAGTAATCGTGCTCACCACTCAGCCAAACAGACGGACGGACACCTTGGATCGACTCCAAATGTCCTAAAACGAATTTGGTCCAAAGCGACCCAATTATTTCGTTTTGGCCGTATCTGTAGCTGAGGGTATAACAAAACTTTGAATATCCTCCAACATTTGGAACGAATTTGGAAATTTTCAAAAAAATAAAATCTGGTAAAAATTCTATTAAAATCTTTTTAAAAGTACCGAATATGCCGATATATTGGGGTCTATACGAAGTCGTGGACCAGCATAGGTAACTTTTGCCATAAGCCATTAAAATATTCAAATACGAAACTTGAAAAAAAAAAATCCTGTGAATAATGTAACTAAACTCATCAAAATACTGAATATAGGGGGTACCGTTATATCAGGGCTATACGAAGACCTGGACCTACTTATACGATTTTTTGTCATAGGCTGTAGTATTCATTAAGATATTTATCTTCCAGGTGGTAAAAGGCTTAGAAAGAACTTCTAGTAGTAATTTTTTGACAATTCCATTGAAAAATGTAGGTAAAATCATTAAAATACCGAATATATGGAGGTGACAATATATGGCGGATATATGATATCATGGACCTATATAAATAATACTCTTCCAGGGGTTAAAGTACTCAAAAGGATAGACTTTTGTGGATTTTCTGTTATTAAAAAATTGGCTACAATCATCAAAATAACAAATTTTCGGGGGGTAACGTTATATGGGGGCTATTCGATATCGTGGACCGATATTGCCCATCTTCGAACTTGACCTGCCAGCAAACAAAATTTGTGTAAAATTTTAGCTTCCTATCTATATTCGTTTTGACTCTAGCGTGATTGACGAACGGACGGGTAGGGCTAAATCGTCTTAGAATTTTATGCTGATCAAGAATATATGTTAAAATTATTATTTTGATGAGTTATAAACGGAATGACGAACTTCATACACCCTCCATACTATGTATGGGGGAGGGTATAAAAACATGTTCTTTCGGATACAGGGTTGCCCATATTCGACGGACCCATCTGGCAACGCCATAACTTTTGATGTCACATCGCTTAATGACATACCGCGTTTGAAGCGTCAGTCCTACCAGATTTTTACCATGAACCAATACACACCACGCGAGCACTCTGAAATAGTTGAAATTTACATTCAACAGAAGAAGTCAATTGTGAAAACTCAGCGTGCTTTTAAAACATTAAAAAATGTGAAAAGTGCGCCTTCTTAGAACACCATTAAGCGTTTATACGAAAAAAATTCGACTGGTAAAGCTCTTTCTAATCCGAAGAAGCCACATAAAACTCGACCAAGGCGATCGGCCGAGAATATCGCTGCCGTACGAGCCAGTGTTGAGAGGTCCCCAAGAACATCCCAAAAACGCCGTTCTCAGCAGTTGGGCATGGCTCGGTCCACTTTACAACGGATTATTCGCATTGATTTGCATTTGTTCCCGTACAAAATTCAATTGACACAAAGAATGTTGCCTGCGGACAAGCCTCGTCGATTGGAATGGGCCCAAAGAGTCATCGAAATGGCCGAAGATGACGAGCAATTTTGGAACAAAATTATCATGTCCGATGAAGCCCATTTCACATTGAATGGGACCGTAAATAAGCAAAATTGCCGTTTTTACGCCACTGAAAATCCTCAGAAGATTCAAGAAGTGCCTCTTCATGACGAAAAAGCCACAGTTTGGTGCGGCGTTAGTGCGAAAATGGTCATTGGGCCGTTTTTCTTTCAAAATGAAAATGGCCATGCTGTTATCATCAATCAGGAGCGTTATCGCGACATGATGACCAATTTTGTGATGCCAATTATTCGTCGAAAGCGTATGAGGCAGTTCTGGTTTCAACAATACGGAGCTCCACCGCACACAAGTCGCATAACAATCGATTTTCTGAAGAATTTGTTTCCGGGCCGTTTGATGTCGAAAAGTGGTGATTTGGACTGGCCACCGCGTTCGCCCGATTTGACGCCGCCTGACTTCTTCTTGTGGGGATATTTGAAGTCAAAGGTTTACGTTAACAAACCAAGGACCGTAGAAGAGCTCAAGGACAACATTCGTAGAGAAATAGCCGCTATTCCGGCCGAAATGTTGGCAAAAACGATGGAAAATGCAGCAAAAAGGGCACAATACGTCATCAACGCCAGAGGCGGCCATTTGAGAGATATCATATTCAAAAATTGATGTAAACAAATCTATTTGGAACAAATTAAATGATTAACATTGCCAACCGCCAAATTTTAATTTTTTTTTCTTTGATTAAAAAAAAAAAACATGGGTCCGTCGAATATGGGCAATCCTGTATATTACAGTGTCATATATCGTTGTTAATATTTTTATAAGGCAATTATTAAGATGTTAATTACTTTACCACTTCATATTAGAGCAACAGAAATTACGTCTAAACTTTCCAATTCAATATGCAGATTTTCCAATCAACTATCAATGGCCAAATGACCCTGTCATACCTCTATCGTGTCTGCAGCAATGGCAAGAGTTGCACAATTCCCAAGGATTGGAACTTAATTAATTCAGCATTTTGAATTGGGTGGCAAAGTGGAATTTATTTCAATTCTTATCAGTTTCTAGACAAACGACAATTGCTGATTAGCTTTTTAATAATCTCGCTGAGATGTAGAGGCGTTTTAGTTATTTTTTTTAACAGAATAGGTTTATTTTAGCCATTCACACACACAATGCAGGCAACAATAAAACCAACGATGCTGGCCAAAAAAACTCCATTCAATTTTGTGCCGAAACAAAGCAAACGGTAATGTGCACCGACCACGGCTAAGTTGCGTGCGTACCAGCGGCATGTGCTGTGCACAACAAGTTGCGTGTGTGTTTGATCACACGATCGCCACAAATCAGATCAGCAAAACACACAAAACGTAACACGAACCAAACCAACGAACAATCCCCAGTATCCAGTCAAATCAAACGGAACGGATGGAAGGTCCTTCTTCTGTCCCTCGCCCAGGCGGCCTACACTTCTTTGCTTGCAGGCGTCGACGACTTTGGGGCCGAATTGCATTTCATTTCAAAAATCAAAACCAAAAAACCACACCTTGAATTCACTTCACTTGGAAATTTTATGCGTTTCATTTCATAGAAACCAAGTTAATAATATTCTTGTTGTTGGCGTTGCTTTTATTAGTGCCTGTATATTTTGTTACATTTAAACTTTTTTACATGCACCCGAGATTTGTTTTTTTTTTTTTTTTTTTTTTGCTACAAAATACAACAAAATTCCTTGCTCCCAAGTGGACAACCACAAGAGCGCCTGAACCATATCATGACTTGTCTTTGTGGTCAAACATGTGTATGCACTCCAGCCGTATCACTTCACCAGCGGCGAAGGCAACAAAAAATACACGCAAAATGTCCATGACGGACATTAGACGACGAACATTGAACGTTCTGACATATTTTTTACATAGGCTTAATAGCTGCAGCCACATTCGAATGTGTCACACGCCATTAACCATTCAAATGTTGAGGCCCACCTAATTTTACAACGTCATGATAATGGGCATGGCCATTGGAGGATAACGACCTGGATGCCAGAACTAATGTTCATCAAGAGCCTAGACAATAAAGGCACCTGCTTTTACATGGAAAGTATCAGCCATTTATGTTTTAAACTTATTATGATTTTGAAATTACGATAAGAAAAAAAAAAAAAAACAAATTAAACAAGTAAAAACATATCCGTCGGTTTTGTCGACAGATTTATACCCACAGCCTTGAGATTATTAAAAGTGTTGACCCTTTATCGGGGAGGTTTCGGAGCAGTTGGCCAATATTGACCAATTCGTATCTGACATAAGACTGATAAAAATATTACAACATGCCAGATTTGGAGTATATCGACTACTTGCTATACTTTATATGAGATATGGGCAAATTGTAGGAAAATGTGGCAACAGATATAGGGGACCGAAGTATTCCATTTTCATACTTCATCTAATACAGATAAAAAATTGATATGTGTAAAATTTGCAGGAAATCGAACAATTGGAAATAAATGTTCGATTTTCTTCAAATTTATGCGAAATCATAAATTTCAATAAACAACATATTCATATCTGATTTCCGGTTAAGATATATATTTAGAATATTGTTGTAAAGAATCGCCGAACTGTTTCGCAAGTTATGACAGATTTAAGTGTGTAAATTGAGGCCCTTTGTGGGAGAGGTACCATGCCTATGCGGGGGAGGTATCAGAATAAATGGTCCGATCAGTATCATCATTATAACAGATCTTGTGTTGATGAAAATATTGAGATGTTCCAAGTCTGAATGGAATATTAAAAAATTTAACTCTTTGTGTGGGAAGTACCAGAACGAGTGGACCGATATATTATTTTCACACCAGACCTTGGGTTAATAAAAATATTGTGATGTGTGTAATTTGAAGAGAACTGGACGCTTATTTCGGATTTTATGATCGTTTGTGTTATTCAAAACTCATCCCTTTGTCGGGGAGGTACCAGAAGGAATTGTCCGATATTTTCCATTTTCATAACAGATCCTTTGTATACGAAAACATTAAGATGCGCCAAGTTTGAATGGAATCAAATGTTAATTTCGTGTTTTATGAGCTTTATGAATATTCAAAAATGTTGAGCCTTTGTGGGGGAAGTACCAGAAGGAGTGGACCGATACATTCCATCTTCACACCAGCCTTTTTAATTAGAAAAAATATTGTAATGTGTGTAATTGTAAAAAAATCGGACTCTTTTTTCACAATTTATAAGAGTTACAATTATTCAAAATCTTGAGCTTTATGAGAGAGGTACTTGATGGAGTGGACCGATATTGTCCATTTTCGCACCTGACCTAGCACTGATGAAAACATTGGGATTTGCAAAGTTGGAGCCAAATCGGATTATGTTTTCTCCTTCTGTGCAGTAAAATATATATATATATATTTTTTTTTTTGAAAATTTCGATCTTTTGTGGGGGAGGTACCAGAAAGAGTGGGCCATTATTGCCCATCTCCGAACTCGATCTAAGTTTGACAGGTTTGGACGGACGGACATTGCTAAATCGACTCCAAATGTTCTGAAGCGGATTTGGTCCAAAGAGACCTAGGATCTAAAACCGTTATTTCGATGAGGCACGTTTTGGCCGTATCAAATGATATATACCCTCTGTAGCCAAATGGCTGAGGGTACAAACAGTACTCATAGATGGTATTACAATAAATTATGAAAGGGACTATGCTGGTCAAGCGGAATGAAAACTCAATGAAAACCCTCGTCAAATTTGGTCACCTCTTTCAATGTTTGGACGATAAAGCTATATGGTGGCTATACCAAAAAAGTGGGACTTATTTAGGTCGATCCCATCAAATTTATAGCGATTACCACAGGATGGCAGACAGTCCTACGTGTGTAAACCGTATTTGGGTACATATGGTCTTAAGTTATTTTTATAACCTCCACCATAGCTAAACAAAATTTCATCAACCTGCTTCAATTCGTTCGGAAGCTAAAGTGATTTCCACAGACGGACAGACAGATGGTCATGACTAAATAGACATTGAATCTTACGCTGATCAAGAATATGTATATACTTTTTTCACCGGATTTTTTTTTACCTCCAGTGCAAGGAAATTGCAAATGCAGGTGGAGGTGCAGGTCTTCGTACAACCCCCATATAACGGTACCTCTCATTATTCGGTTTTAGCTGCGTCGATGATTTTAGCTACATTTTTCAAAAGAATTATCTCAAATTTTGTATTTGGAGTTCGTAATAGCCACCGCCCTCGGTGACAGATAATTGGTTGGAATTTTTAAAATTTTAGCAGCATTTTTCAACGGAGAGTTTTTATATTTTTCAAGTACTTTTCAGATGATGGAGGGAATTAAAGTTTCAACCCGTCCGAACTTAAGTGCTTTTTTACTTGTTTAATTGAATATACCTCCATTACATGGCGAAGGGTATAAAACTGCACCAAGCTCATATTTTTAGTAGATTTCGGTATGGATACCAAATTTTTTTACACTATTTAGGCCCTACCAAATTAGTAAGACGATTGCACAATGGACACACATCTATTTTTTCTGTCAAAAACTATGTCAACGTCTCCATAAGCAAACCCTAGAAACCAACAGGGACCACAATTTCATATTTCAGATCTATTTTTTCACCTAATAACAAATCTAGTATCATTTAGTACATGTATCCAAAACAATCTACATCTCTCCTCACAGTGATCCAAAATTAGTACCATTTAGTACAATTCGAACAATAATAGCACGCATTTGCAAAACCAACACCAAATCTCAACACAAGATACCAACAGAGACCTCAATGTCAAATTTCGGAATTCCAACTCTATACATTATCTGCCAAATTTGGTAACATTTAGTACTTTTCGTATAATTTAAGTACTCATTTGCTAAACCGTTCAGTATTTCAATCAAAGACACCAACAGTTATCATATTATAACATTTCACGGTTTCAGCTCTATCCCTTCATCCAATACCTCCATATGTCCAAGCCACGCATGAACACCGACTCTAATAGCAAATTTCAGATTTCAAGCGCTATAGTACTATATAAGTACTACTATACTATCGTGCACTTGTAGTCAACATTGTCAAAACCACCTTTTATTATAAACATCCTACGCACAGGTACCCCAATACCAAAATTTCGAAAGTTCAGTTTCATCCGTTCACCCTAACCAAACTATTCCAAATTCAGTAATTTAGACTCTAACCGTTATAGCCTCCAAGGCTATAAAACGCTCATGAAGTTTTGTGTTTTGTTTGAGTATAGTTGTACCTTATTTAACCGTACATAGCCTAACCCAATAGAAGAAGAGGGCAAATTATGAACCAGGAGGAATATTTCTATGGGGATTAATTCAAGTGTTTGGTATTTATTAAACTCCATAATATTAGTTTAGTTTATAACTAATTTGATGTTGTTTTGTGGTTTATGTTCAAACCGTGTTGCGATACATAAATAACTGCTATAATTATGAAAATGTCACTTCCCTTTGAAAAAAAAAATCCGCATAAAAATTATTTCTGCTAATAACCGACGCATGGGCGTTGATGACTTTTATGGAATGAGCCCGACCGCACTTTTGATGTTTTGCTGTTAAACACACACGCACGTACATTCATAATGCCAACCTGAGAGGTTTTACACCAATCACCTATGATATAATACAGACATACATCTACCACATTTCGAGTGCAAATTAATTCTCAAAGTCACTAATAACATTTTCTAGTTGTAATTGATGTTGCGGCAAAGGGTGTGGAGATATCTATGCACAGCTATACAACGCGGTAAAAAATCGCAATAAATGTACTTCACACTACATACACACACACACACACACACAGATTTATGCATCTATGTACAGTCATTGTATTTGAATGCTGTGCGCTATTAACAGCATGTTTTGTTTTCCATGGCTGCGAATAAACCATTTTCAGCGAAAATTAATCTTAAACGCATTTTTTTTTTTCGTTTCGGTGGGGGCAATTAAGAAAAGAATTGCCACAGTGGGTTCCTGGGGATAATAAGACATTGATTTAGGCTACTAAATAGAACAGATTTGTTGGGATCCCACACGGAACTACGATATCTTGAATCTTTTTCAAGTCCAAAAACGTCGATTTAAAAAAAAAAGCTTCCCAAGGACCATCAAGCCTGCAATCATGGTTTCTTAAAAATATGTTTTGCAAGTATCATCCTGCCACAAATTTTGATTTCTCCCTCGCCCAGGCGTATCAGGAAGAACTTTCATGATGTAGAGATGGAGGTCCAACGCTTTAAGAGAGCCCTATATCAAGAAGTATATCGGGCAGGTTTGAGTAGCATTCCATCAATAACTACGTTATGAATATCGACCACAGAGCAGTGAAGAGTAGCGAAATACAGGGTGATATAAAAAACTGCAACAAAGACAGACGCTATAATTTTTACATTTTTTTAAAAGCAAAAATGTCGGAAATAGCATCAAATTTTAGAATAAGTTTAGATTTTTTCGAATTGGTTACCTTAGTATTGGCACGAATTATGGCCTTCAAACGGCCAATGAAACCGTCACACGCTACCCGAATGTTGCTATGCGGTATTTTGGCCCATTCCTGGCGAAGCGTTTGCTTGAGGTGATCGACACTTTGGTATTTTTTAGTGTCAACCTTGTTTTTCAAAATACTCCAGACACAATAGTCCAACGGATTGGTATCCGGAGATTTTGGTTGTTGTTGTAGCAGTAGTACATGCAAGTGTTTGCGGTCTGGTTCAAGCTCTAGGTTTAGAAATTCGGAAAGACATTTGATTGGCTGTAGCCAGAGATCTTATGGAGTGAGTTGGGTAGGTTTGGCTGTGCAATTAAAGAGGTGCAGCGTATTGTGCAGGCCTGTATCACACGCTGGCCAGGCGTCATGCGCATCTTCATCAATTCGTGCCCAATACGAATTGAGATGACTACTCCATCCTGAACGTAATTTCACCAAAACTACCCTGGTTTGTCTAGGCAGCTGACGTTCTTCAGCTGCAATGGATGATGGGTGGACTTCGAGGATGGCATTCATTTTATAACTGCTAATAGCATCCGCGACTACTTCGGTGTGAATGCCACTCAGAACTGCCTGAAAGGCTTCTTGATCTAGAGGTTCTCTCTTGTAGCGTTGACCTGATACGCCTGGGTGAGGGAGATTTATCCACCATATGAAAGGAAGGATTTTCGCCTCCTCATTTAGATGGTCCACTGGTGTCATGAGAAGGCACCCTTTCGCAGTTCTCAGGGTCTGGATATGCTTCCACTCCGTAGCACTAGTATTCGCAGACCACACTGGAGCCGCATAACTGACCACAGACCGGCCTATCGCGTTATAAGAGGTCAACAAGGTAAAGAGTGTGGCCGTTGATTTCGTGGCGGATATTTTCATATTCCTCGCGTGGAATTATGCGGCAAACTCCGCGAGATAGAAGTTCAGTCTTTCGCATATGTCATCGACCGTGATTGTACAATCATCCACATACGTTACGATCTCTGGAAGGCCATTGTGCGCTGGAAATGAAGGGAGGAACCTCATTTTGTAACCATTCTTGGATGGCGCGTGCTGAGTGCAATGGTGTTAAGTCCCGTTGGAATGTCCAAGGTCTGCGGCCAAAATATTTGCCTGCCCAAGGCTTTAATACACCCTTCAGAATACTTTCGCAATAATATTCGTCATTTATTCTGATGCCACAGTCGAGCCGGCGCTTGAGTTCTGGTGGCCAACCGAAGGTGCACATTTTCAGCTAACCTCTTTGGGAAGTAAACACGATCATTTTGTTTGTTTACAAACTGCCGGACAACGAATGTTTTCTCATCGGAGAAAATCAAATTCGACAGTTCACCACTTTCGGCCAAGCGAAGCAACTCTTTAGCTCTTTTGAGTCCATTTTCTTTCTGTTGCGATGTATATTTTTGCACTTTTTGGAATTGCAATGACTCTACCCCGAGCTCATTTTTCAATGCTGAAGTGCTCTAACGATAGCCACTTGTGGTTTTCCAGTCAAATAAAAAGAAATCACACTATCACGCTTAAATTCCGTCACGAATAAATTGTTTTCTGGAAAATGCTCACCAAAATGCTTTTGTATGCTTGCAAACAATGTAATGAGCTGTCACTGGAAAAAATTTTACAGCTATCGGACGAGTGGCTTAGAAATAACAGCAGTCTGAAGTTGGTTGCAGTTTTATCATCTCACCCTGTAATTTTCAAGGGCCGTGGATTTTAAAGATTATATTTCTGCGAAACTTTAAAGGGGTTTTTTTTTGGAAAAATGTTTAGTGACCCAAAACGAGATTTTTAATTTTTATTGAGAGCTCGCAAACATTGTTTTTTAAAACACTTTTTCAAGGACCTACAAGCGTAATTTTTTCATTTTTCAAGGATCCACGAACGTGAGTTATCAACACATTTTCCAAAAATCTGCAAAAAAGCAGTTTTAAAAAAAATGTCAACGAAACACAAACGTAGATTTTTGCAACACTTTCAGTCTTTTCCATTTGAAAAATCCATTCTCTCTTACTACACCCACTGTATATAGCTCACGGTCTACTTATGTATATTATCGAGTCTTGGAATCTAGAAGTAACAACTGCTGCTCCTAATTGCGGTATAGTTATGAATGTTGTTGATTGTTTGGCATACTGACTGAATGACTGGCTGGCTGCCGTTGTTACCGCTGCAGCATTTAGGCCTACTTGCAACTGTGCTGGCGGTCGGCCTGAGATAATATTTGGTGTCGTTCCCCATCCCGCCAAGTCGAGGCGAAAAAAAATCTATGGGCGACGACGATTTAAATTGCGATTACGTTCGCAAAAAATATGTGTTGTTATATGCGTTTCTTGTTGTTGTTGTTGTACTATTTTTGCGTACAACAAAAACGTGTAGAGTTGAAAAAATCAAAGCAACAAAAGACTTGCTCTATTCAGGCAGGCTGGCTGGCAGACAGACGGTGTCATAGGTGCCATAGGTATTTCGGCTGTTGGCGTTGCCGCTGCTATTGTTGCTTTTGTTGTTGTTGTTGTCGTTGTGGTTTGTGATTTGTTGGGCTGAGTGTTATAGGCCGAAAACTGTTTTAATTTTTGCATAAATATTTAACAACTTTTCTTGTTCGATTTTTCTTTTGTTCTTGTTGTTAGTGTTGTTGTTGCACCGAGGCACACGTTGCCGTAAGCGGGCGTTTTGCTGCCATGACTAACAATTGACTCGTTCGATCGAACGCAGACAAATTTTCATGTGAACCATGGCAGAAAGTAAAATTTCTGTGCGGTATAAAAGCGATTGCTGACTCCAGTTAGAATCACACACGGCATTCTGCACTTTAACGGATTAAAACGGTTAAACGAGAAAAACGCTTCCACACAAAAATACATACAAAATGGTTCAAAAGGCAAGTTCTGTAGAGAATTTTTGTTGGTTGTAAATATTTTCATTGAAGATGTGACCTTTTGTCGTCCATTGCAGTTGATCGTTCTTAGCACTCTGTTGGCTGTGGCCTCAGCTGTTGTCATTCCCGCTCCTGCCTATCCAGCCTATGCCCATGGACCTGCATATCCAGCCTATCATGGACCCGCCGTCTTACCTGCAGTAGCCAAGTTGGCTGTGGCCAAAGTTGCCGCCCCTGAGCCATACGATCCCAATCCCCAATACAGCTACAGTTATGATGTTCATGTAAGTCCAAAATTACTAGGCATTTCTACTACCGTGCTTGATTTACATTCTCTCTCTCGCTTAGGATGCCTCTACCGGTGATATTAAGAGCCAACAAGAAACACGTAACGGCGATGCTGTCCAAGGTGCCTATTCTCTGATTGAACCCGATGGCACCCGTCGCTTGGTGGAATACACCTCGGATCCTGTCCATGGTTTCAATGCTGTGGTCCATCGTGAACCTGCTGCCGTTAAAGTAGCTCCCGTAGCTAAGGTCTTGGCCCCAGCTCCTCTTTTACATGCTCCAGTTGTTGCCAAAGCTGTACTCCCTGCCTATCATGGCATTCCTGCCTATCCCGCCTATCATTAAGGCGTTTTGAGAACATTTTCAAAACCCCAAACCCATGTTGACGGACTTGGCTACTGTGCCCATTGAACCACACGAAACAACAATCATCACACACACCCACACCAAGCATTGAGAGCTCATGCGAATCCCTGCCGAAAACCCTAAGCCACCATCACATGGAGGCCCACTCATCTCGCCAGGATTCTGTGTACGTTCTCATTGTTATAGTCATCACCAAAACGAATAACTGCATGTTGAGAGATCGGAACGAGGTTCTGGTTTTCCGTTGCAGTTATTTTTGTTTTATCCACGAATTTATTCATCATTTTCTTTTGCGATGCTTGATTTTTTGACGCCCGCCTCAGAACTTCTGTTCGGGCTCTTCTTCGTGTCTCGCATTGCAAATAGTTTTTAAGGCTGTTTGACCGCGATAAAGTTGTTTAATTACGTAATACATCTACCTATGTAAATATTTAATTTAATTTTAATAATTTTATAATTGATAAATAAAAATCGAGGGAGTATTTTTATTAAGACCCATGAATGCAACATAACAGTATCGATGTTCTTAATGGGATGGGATGGTGTACAAGAGATTTTCGAATTTTCCCGAATTATTTGCCAAAAAAGGTAAAATTTTCCACATTCAAATATTTAAATACATTTATACGAAACATTTGCAACCACAAGATACGGTTTGTATTACTTTTAAATATTCCACATTCTAAACGAATAAAGTAATGTTCCACAAAACGCAACTTCTTTAATTTAAGATTTTGAAGGACCTAAATGAAACTTATAAGAAATGTTAAGTTTTGACAGGGTTTGCTATTTAGGCAATAATTTCAAGGCCGAACATAATAAGGATTAATGGGTAAATCAATGCAGATACACCCTAGAATCTAAACGAGTAAATGGTAATGATCAGTATTTCAAATATTAATAACTTGACCTGTGTTTGTTTATAGGACTAGAATCATCAAATTTTGCATTTAGGACATCATTGATGCAAGACATCAGATAAGGTGACGCTTTACGAAAACGAAGTTGCCAAAAATGGAGGGAATTGATGTGGTACCTGATAGAAGGCAGTTATTTCATATACAGGGTGAGATAAAAAAAAACTGCAACAAAGTTAAACGCCATAATTTTTAAATTTTATTGAATGAAAGCAAAAAATGTCGGAAATAGCATCAAATTTTAGAATAAGTTTAGATTTGTTCGAATTGGTCACCTTTGCCACGAATTATGGTCTTCAAACGGCCAATGAAACCGTCACACGCTGCCTGAATGTTGCTCTGCGGTATTTTGGCCCATTCCCGACGAAGCGCTTGCTTGAGGTGATCGACATGACTGGTATTTTTTAGTGCCAACCTTGCTTTCCAAAAATACTCCAGACACAATAGTCCAAGGGATTGGTATCCGGAGATTTTGGTGGCACTGTGCGGAAATGAAGCGAGAAACCTCATTTTGTAACCATTCTTGAGTGGCGCGTGCTGAGTGCGATGGTGCTGAGTCCTGTTGGAATGTCCAAGGTCTGCGGCCAAAATGTTTGCGTGCCCAAGGCTTTAATACACCCTCCAAAACATTTTCGCGATAATATTCGGCATTTATTCTGAAGCCACGGTCAATTAATACGAGCGTAGAGCGACCATCGGTTGTTATGGCGGCCAACACCACCATTGCCGGCGCTTGAGTTCTGGTGGCCAACCGAAGGTGCACATTTTCAGTTGACCTCTTTGGCAAGTAAACACGATAATTTTGTTTGTTTACAAACTGCTGGACAACGCATGTTTTCGTATCGGACAAAACCAAATTCGACAGTTCACCACTTTCGGCCAAGCGAAGCAACTCTTTAGCTCTTTTTAGGCCATTTTCTTTCTGTTGTGGTGTAAGTTCTTGTTCGTTTTGGAATTTCAATGGCTTTACCCCGTGCTCATGCGACGCAGGTTTCGATCAAGTCGTTTCATTACTTTTCGAACCATTTCTGCTGATGTTGTTTTCTTCCATCCACTTCCTTGACGTCGGGCTACGCTACCAGTATCACGATTACGAGCGATGGTACGAAACATAAAAAAATTTATTCACATCTAAGTGCTGGAGTGTTCTAAAGAAAGCTACTTCTGGTTTTCCAGCCAGATATAAAGACATCACACTATCACACTTGAATTCCATCAAGAATAACTTTTTTTTCTTGAAAATTCTCACCAAAATGCTGTTGTACGCGTGTAAGCAATATAATGAGCTGTCACTATAATAATTTTAACAGTTGTTGGACTAGTGGCTTAGACCAGATTTTTCATCTCACCCTGTATTTAAATAATCGAACATTGGCTGAGGGTATAGATCTCTCGGCAAAACCGACTGATACTTTTTAAATTGTTTTATTTATGTGTTTATTTCTCTTGTATTGACATGTTTTAAGTTTAGGGAAAATCGGAGAATAATTTCACATTTTATGAGAACTATTACTGTTCAAAATCGTGGCCCTTTGTGAAGGAAGTACCAGAAAATGTGAACCTAGAAAAGAAAGTGAAAAGTTTCGAGCCTGATCTAAATCTGATACCTCCTCTATGAGATATGTTGCAGTTTCTCATAAAAAATCATAAAAACAACATTTATCACAATGTTCAATACATTGGATAAAGTTGAATACCCTACACCGCTTGGAACGAATTTGGAATTTTTCAAAAAATAAAATCCGTTGAAAATTTTGTTAAAATCTTAAAAATACCGAACATAGCCGTCATATTGGGGATCTACGACGTGAACCTACATAGGCCTTGTTTGTCATAAGCCATTACCATATTCAAATTCCAAACTTGAAATAAACGGTGAATAATGTAATCATCAAAATACCGTATATAGGCAGGTACCTTTATATCGGAGCTATACGAAGACCTGGTCCTGCACAGACAATTTTCTGTCATAGGCTGTAGCATCCATTATGAACTTCAAATACGACATCTCTCACAATTTCGGTATATACCGAATATTGGAAGGTATCGTTATATGGGGGCTATATGAAGACGTGGACCTGCACAAACAATTTTCTGTCATAGGCTGTAGTATCGATTACGAACTTCAAATACCAAGTTATAAACAATTCCGCTGAATAATGTAGCTAAAATCATAAAAATACCAAATATCGGGAGGTGCCGTTATATGGGGCTATATGAAAACGTGGTCCTACGAACTTAACCTGCCTACGGGCAAAATAAACATGTGTGCAAAATGTTAGCCTTCTATCTCAATTCGTTCGAAAGATAGCGTGATTACAGACAGACCGACAGACAGACGGACATCGCTAAATCGACTTAGAATTTTACGCTGATCATGAATATATATACTATGTTGGGTCTGACATGAGCATTTGGAGGAGTTACAAGCGGAATGACAAAGTTAATATACCCTCCATAGTATGGTGGAGGGTATAAAAAAACTATTCTGTTATCTTTCTTCCAGGTTTGGTTTTTCCATGCAAAAAAAACCCAAATGGAAATAACATTTCCAAATTAAAACAAGTAAGCAAAGGCTATAGCCGTGCGGGGCCGACCATGTGATACCCTACAACACTACAACATGTTAGAATACATTTTGGAAGATTTCGCGGTGCACAGCCCAGATATTACCCTCAGCATTCTGCCCAGGGATATTTGCCCAATATTTACCCACTCCGTCGTGCTGTTAGTTGTTGTGGTATATTTTTTTCAATGGTCATCCAAAATGCTAGAATTCTTCCCTGTCCTTAACGCTCTTCTCAGGCGTGTCGAATGGCTTCAATTGTGTGATCAGGAATTTTTCTCTGTTTTTGGTTCATGTGAACCCCTAATATTTTGCGATCATCTCCAAAAGCAGGAGGCGAATCTGTATCTCCAAATTTAGACTCATCTATATGATTTTCTTGTCTGCGATATTTGGCTATATTCGTCAATGAAATCGGTATAAAAAAGCAAGAAGTTCGCCTTTTGTGTATTTCGGATATCGCCTGTAAGTAATGTTGGTATTTTTTGTACACAAAAGTAGTGGTCCATTCTACCACTGTCCTAAACTCTAACTTCATGCGAGATTCCGTTTCCTTTGGTTTCTATTTGTGACCTTTATAACGGATGCAAAATCAGGAACATTTTTAGTTGTTGGTCCATTTCAACCCCTAAATATATTGCGAACATCTTTGAAAACAATAGGCCTAGCCCTTCTGAGCCTAACCCTACCCTTTTCGTGAGGATCGAACGATAATTGCAATATGCATTTAATATCCCCAACCTGTGTTGTAAGGTGAAAAAATATTACAAAATGTACACCTCAATATTATAAGTCAAATTGAAAAAATCGCATGCGATAAAAAATATGAAAAAATAAAAAAATGACACAAAATACTACAAAATCTATATTAACATCTTTTTTGGCATATTTTTCTGCGATTTTTTTAGATTTTGTACTTTTATGCCAAGAGGGCATTCTGAATTGACAAAATTTGTCAAAATCGGTCCAGCCGTTCTTGAGATATAAGCATTCTAGCTAACATCCCCTTCCTTTGTATATATACATTTTATATATTTCGCTATATATAACCGATATATTTACTATCGGCATCTACGTAACAGTCAGAATTGACCTGTTCGTCTATTTGTGATTTCGCCGGGATTAAAAATATTCGCGGTTTAATGGAAAATTTGACTTTTATTTAACATAAATGTTGTGGCCTATTTAACCCACTAAATATTACCCGATGACCATCAAAATTGGAAGGTTTCTGCCCAGTCCTAAGCTCTAGCCCCATGCTAGCTTCCGCTTTGATTGGTCTATAATTGCGACCTGTAGAGCAACTGCAAAATCAGGAATTTTTTTAGATTTTGGTCCATTTCAAACCCTAAATATTATGCGATTATCTCCAAAAGAAATAGGGTTCTATTCTGACCTTAACCCATAATTGCGACCTGTAGAGTGATTACAAATTAACATGGACAGACGGACGGACGGACATACATAGCTAGATCGACTCAGCTCGGCGAGATAGGAAGATCCATATATACTTTCCTATGTGGGAAATCAATATTTCGTGGTGTTACATAATTTTTGGCCCAATCAAACTTATAATACCCCCAACACAAAGTGTTGTAGGGTATAAATACTAATACATATAATTTACAGTATATTAGTATATATATTTGTATCTCATTTGAAGAAGTACGAAAAAGTCAAATAACTTTTCGATAAAATTAAATGTTACTTACATAAATCGGTAGAAAAAATTGGTTACTCACCTGCAAAGAATAATAATATATTCATTAGATTATTTTGAAATTAATAAATATCAATAATAAAAAAGTATAGTGTATATATTTATTGGTCCACTATTACTGATACCTCCCTCGGGTCAATTTTTCAACAATTATACCTCAAACTTTACAATGTGATGTAGGGTGAAAATGTTATAAAAGGTGACGCAAAAGTAATCATCCTATCAGCAAATGCTATAAGTTTTACGAATTTACGCAAATTTCCTGGCCGTCCAAAGCCTACTGGTGAAACACTGTGACGTTTAGGCGCTCGCCTCGAAGAGACTGCCACAACAAAAGATGATGCCAGGCGTGGCAGACCCCGGATTATGTGTTCTACAGAGAATATTGCTGATGTAGCCGAGGATCGATCGACCAGGCGACGTGTGACACAAATGAGTATCAGTCGACAGTCTTTACAGCGAGTTTTGGTACAAGGTTTGAAGATGTTTCCGTACAAAGCCCAGTTGGTACATTAGCTGTAAGCTGTTTATATATATACGCCATCCTTAATCTTCACCAAGAAGAAGATTTTTTATCAAAAATGATTGATGGGGCCTACTCAATCCGCTTGTAGCCCACGAAGAGCCATTACACCCGCTCGAAGTCACTGTATGGTGTGCTGTCTTCTTCGGTTACTGTAAATGATGAACGCTACAAAACCTAATCTGCCGTTTTGGCTATTTGCACTAGCCAGCAAGATCGCCCGATTTGCAATTGGACTAAAATGGCGTGTTTGGTACATCAAATCAACCGAAATATATACGGGACCCACACCCAAATCTAAACAAATTTCAATATATTTTTTTATTTTTTTTTAGGTTTTGCCTTGTTAAGGCGAAGATCATATGTTTATGTGTTTGTTTCTCTTTCCAGACGAGCTTAATGATCTGAAATTTTCAGTGAAAAGGAAAGCCAGATAGACACTCACCATTATGCGACGCGTTTCGCCATTGGTTAAGCGGCTCATCAGACATATTTGGAGTGGATGAAGGCTTACAAGGGTCGTAGTACATATTTCGAACTTATTGCGAATTAGCATATGCGAATTAAACACTAGAAACTCTCCAAGTTCGACTCAAGTTCTTTTAGCAGAGTTTGTTTGTAGTGATGGATTTTTTGTCCACAACAACTAAATAGTTTCCAATGCATACACTTGTTTTAGTGCTGCTTTAGGAAGACGGGTTAATGGCTTTGATCGTAGAGACGGCAACTTCTAGTTGGCTGTACACCGAGGTCCGCGGTTCAAATCAATCTCTGGAAAGTAGTTAATTCGCAATAAGTTCGAAATATTTACTACTTTCCAGAGAACGACCCTTGTAAGCCTTCATCCACTCCAAATATGCCTGATGAGCCGCTTAACCAACGGCGAAACGCGTCGCTTAGTGGTGAGTGTGTGATAGTGTGTATTTGGCTTTCTTTTTTACTGCAAATTTCAGATCATTAAGCTCGTCTCGAAAGAGAAACAAACACATAAATTTCAATATTATTTGGCAATTTTTTATTCAATATTCAATAATATTTTGAAATTTCATTGAGATTAAACATATATAGTGTATTTGGTGCTTCAAATGCACGAAATCGGCCAAAAATATATATGGGAGCTATATCTAAATCCGAACAGATTTCAATATAATTAGACAAGTAAATTTTTAGACAAAATTCCATCACACATTCCAAATTTCATTGAAATCGGAGATACTCCGATAATATATATGGGAGCTATATCCAAATCTGAACCGATTTCAATATAATTTGAAAAAAAAATACTTTTTGTACCAAATTTGGTAACACATTCTAAATTTGAAGACTGTATCTATAAGTGAAAAATAGATATGTGCATGTGATATGTGGAAGTACCTCTGATGCTATGTTTTCAGTTTCAAGTAAAATTTCAAAAATTTATATAGCCTATTTTACTTTCAGGTGATACTGCAGTATATTTGGAATTTATCGGGAAAATCTTTTCAGCTGTTTTCGAGTCCATACACAATTGAGTAGAGTTATCGGGCCCCTTCGTATGGCTTATGACAAAAGTTGCAAATGCAGGCCCAGGTCTGCGCATAGATCACATTATAATGGCTATTTTCGATATTTTTAAGATTTCAACAGATGTATTAACTGATTTAATTCTTTTGGAAATTTCCAAATTCGTTCTATATGGTGGGGGTATTCAAAGTTCGGCCTGACCAAACTTACTGGTTTTTTACTTGTTTTACTTGAGTATTAGAATGCACGAAATCCATATTGGTATCGATTCAGGTATGTTGTATTATTAACTCATCTACTTGGAAGGGAACTCCCCATTCGTACTCGAATTTGAACATTTTTCCCATAAACAATTGACAGGGTCCTATACCATTTTACCACATTAATTGAATTTCAATAGTTTCTCATGTCAAATATTTATCTAGCAATTACTGATATAAAAGGGTCTGCCTGAAAGAATACAGAACGGATTTAATTGCGTTCAGCCTAGATTCTCAAAATTTCGATAAAAATACCATTTTTGATTGTTTTTTTTTTTTTTTTTTTTTTTTTTTGTTTTTGGCAGATATCACGTTGTGTTATTCTTTTGTCAATTTCTCTTTCGAAGAGAGTTGAACCGAAATCGACCATCATTATGACCCATATTCTCTATACGCGACTGTCTCTTTAAACGCCTATAAATCCTTACACCAATTGCAGTTCTGCACAACTGTGATCTCCCAGACAAGAATGATTTGAAATTCTTTGTAAAATCTAAGATATTATAAAACTGATATTGAAGTTGCTCTTGCTTTTGTTGTTGTTTCTTGTCACTTTTGTTGGCCGTTTGCTTTCAACTTTTGTAATAGGCCGTTTAAAACGGCTTTTATGAACGGTTATAGGCCGTAATGTTGATTTAATTTTTGCATAAATATTTTATTTTATGTTGTGTTTTTGTTGGTGTTATTTTTTTGGAGTAAGCGGGCGGTGGTTGGCTGCAACAGCGAAAGAAACGGCCTCAAAAATATATGAGAAAATTGAAGAAAACAAAAAAACTGACAGCAAGTCTACGCTTAGAAGTGAACGTGAAAACGATTTTCGGCCAGTATAAAAGGAACAGTTGACAACGCCTAGAATGGCACACAGTACTTAGCATTTAAACGGATTACAACGAGACCAAGTTCTAGCCTTAGAAAATCGGGACAACAAAATGGTGCACAAGGTATGTGGGAGGGGAGGGGGCTTTTGCGGGCACTGAAAAAATTAACTTAAACTCTCTTGCTTAGTTTCTGATATTCAGTGCTTTGGTGGCTGTGGCCTCCGCTGTGGTTCTGCCAGGTCCAGCATATCCGGCATATCCTGCCTATCACGGAGTTGCAGCATTGCCTGCAGTGGCCAAAATCGCAGCACCTGTGCTGCCAGTGGCCAAATATGCTGTACCCGCTGTGGCCAAAGTAGCCGTTCCCGAGCCCTATGATCCAAATCCTCAATACAGTTTCAGCTACGATGTCCATGTAAGTAGAGCTCAATTTATTCGATAGGATATGTTAGGAAAATGGATTTAATTTTCAGGATGCCAGTACCGGTGATGTCAAGAGCCAACAAGAAACCCGTAATGGTGATGCTGTACAGGGCTCCTATTCGCTGATTGAACCCGATGGCACACGTCGTTTGGTGGAATATACCGCCGATCCTGTTCATGGTTTCAATGCTGTTGTCCATCGCGAACCGGCCGCCGTCAAAGTTGCCCCGGTCGCCAAAGTTTTAGCTCCAGTAGCTAAGGTCTTGGCCCCCGCACCTCTGTATCATGCCCCAGTTGTAGCTAAGGCTGTCTTGCCAGCTGCACCTTTGGCCTATCATGGCTATCCTGCCTACCACTAAAAGCTGATTCAGCTTTAAAGGCTAACCCCTACCGATGACGAATTGGATTTGCGCACATTTTGACAAACGCCCAAACGAACCAGGTTTAAACTAAACTGAGATAACACATGGACCCACACAAACGCACACACAATGTGAACCACCCATGTCGTTGTAGTCGCCACCAAACAGATATTCCAGATTAAAATATTTTTGTTTTCTGTTCGATTTTTTGTAATCTAAGAAACAGCTTTTCTTTATTTTTTATTTTTCTTTTTGTTAATTTTTCGTTTTATTTTTTTAATTTTGTTTGTGCTATGTTTTCTCCTCATTTTCCTCACGCATTATTATTTTCATGCTCTCACTATTTGTTGTAGTTACATTTAAGTCTGTTCCACAGTGTGAACCGTGTGAATTTTGTTAAATAATTTAATTAATAACCTATCTATGTATGTAAATATGCAATTTATTAATGAATAAAAAATCGAGGGAGTTCTTTTTTATGAAGTATGAATGCAATGAAAAAAAAATTGGTTTCATTTTTGCTAGGTCTAACGTTTGGTGGAATTGTAAAGGCCATGGTTAGCTTTTATATTGCCAAATAGTTTATATGGAGAATAGTTTATTGAACATTCTGTAGATGCGCTGCCAATGATGAAGGCATGTTGGTACAAACAAGTAAAAATATCGGTCCGCACTTTTAATACCTTTCACCCTTTTGAAGGAACCTAAAAAAATTCCAAAATATTCCGTCGAAAAATATAGCTATATGGCTTATAGAACAAGAAAGGATCACTCGATTTTGTTCAAATTTTGCAAATCTCAATATTTTTATCAGTGCTAAGTCAAGTATGAAATTGAACAATATCGGTACACTCCATCAAGTGGGGGAGACAAAGGTTCAATATTTGGAATAATTATAAATATAATATACTAGCTAAACCCGGCGCGCTTCGCTACTCCTTTCGCTTTTATATATAATAATATTAAATAATATAAATAAAACAAATTCAAACATTTTAAAAACGTTGTTATTGTAATACTTTAATGCGTAAACAAACAAATAGCTCGGTCTTCCAACGCGTGAACATGGCAGGAACAGCTGACCATGAGAAAAGCAGGAACATGCTAAATTTAGTCCGCATACACGAAGGGATTGTCCTTCGGATTTATTAATTTCATAGCAAATGCCAATTGTGACGGAAACTGCAAACTTTTGAAGTTGAAAGGCATTTCTGTTGCAATTAGAGAAATCGAGGTAGCAACATACTTTCCAGTAATAATCAAACCCTCAATTTAATTTTTGTGTAGTTTTTATACTTTCCACCATAGTATGGAGGGTATATTAAGTTTGTCATTCCGTTTGTAACACCTCGAAATATACATTTTAGACCCCACAAAGTACATGTATTCTTGATCAGCATAAAATTCTATGTCGATTCGGCGATGTCCGTCCGTCTATCCGTCTGTGGAAATCACTCTAGCATCCGAACGAATTAAAGTAGGTTGATAAAATTTTACTCAAATGTACATTATGTCTGCAGCACTTTTGGTATTGAAAATGGACCATGTAGGTTCACGTTTTGGTACAGCCCCTATATAAAGGTACCTCCCGATATTCGATACTTTGATGATTTTAGAGACAATTTGTATTTGAAGTTCGTAATGTATACTACAGCCTATGACAGAAGATTGTCTGTGCAGGTCCACGTCTTTGTATACATTCGGTATTTTTAAGATTTTAACAAAATTTTTAACGGATTTTATTTTTTTAAAAATTGCCAAATTCGTTCGAAATGGTGGAGGGCATTCAAAGTTTGGCCCGGCCGAACTTACAGCTTTTTTACTTGTTTAATGTTAGCCTTATACCATTGCAAAGGCGTTATGGGTCAATGCTTCTTAATAAAATTCCAATTCCAATCTGAAACGATTTCAATATAATTTGACAAAATTTACATTTACCAAATTCTGTCACACCTTCCATATTTCATTGAAATTGGAGGTACATACCGTGTTTGGTGCATAAAATATGTGAAATCAGACGATATGGTTATAGGGAGCTATATCCAAATTTTAACCGATTTCTAATTAATTTGTCAAATTTATTATTGTATTCAAATTCCGCCACACATTCCGAATTTCATTGGAATAGGACATAAATATGGTGTTTAGTACATAACATTCATGAGATCGGCCGAAAAATATATATGGGAGATGTACCCAAACCTCAACCGGTTTCAATATAATTTGGCAAAATTTATTTTTGTACCAAATTTAGTCACACATGCACGTGTTTGGTGCATCAAATACATAAAATCGGGCGTAAATATATATGAGAGCTACGTCCAAATCTGAACCGATTTCCATAAAAATGGCAAATATATTTTCTAATCAAATCCCGTCATTTATTCCAAATTCGGAGAATGTATCTGTAATCGATCAATAGATATAAGTACATAAAATCCAAATTTTTGGGAGGTACCTCCGATTCTGATGCTATATCTCCAGGTCCTAGTGGAATTTCAAAAATATATGTAGCCTATGTTACTTTGAGGCGATGTTGTAGTATACTTGGAAATTTTCAGGAAAATCTGTTCAGTGGTTTTCGAGTGCATAAATTACAAACAAACAAACATACAAACAAACAAACGTACAAACATTTTCCTCTTTTATATATATAGATAGAAAATAAATGTGAGCAAAGAGTCCGATTCTCTTCAAATTTCGCACATCCCAATATTTCTATCAACAAAAGATGGATTCTGGTACCTGGACATTATGTGGCAAAGTTTGATGTTGGATATTAAAAAAAAACGAGATTTACAGATACGTCCCTAGCAAAAAGTTCGGGTAATGAGTTTCCTAACCAATTTTTGGCAATCGGCAATTCCTCATTACTATAAAATTAGTCATTTCGTTTGTAACTCATCGAAATAATAATTTTAGACCTAACAAAGTATATATATTCTTGATCAGCGTGAAATTCTGCGACGATTTAGCCCGGTCCGTTTGTCCGTGTGTTGTAATCATGCTAGAGTCAAAGCGAATTAAGATAGGAAGCTAATATTTTGCACAGATCGGTATTTTGTGTGCAGGCAGGTCAAGTTCGAAGATCGTAAGGCCCTCATATAACGGTATATAACCATATAACCGAATATCGAGGGGTATTCGGTATTTTTATGATTGTAGGCACTTTGTTCAATGTAATTGTCTGAAATTCTAAACAAGGAGTTCTTTATTTACATACCTCCCTATATTCGATATTTTGATGATTGTGGCCAAATTTTTCAATGGAATTGTCTGAGAATCCACACCAGGAGTTGCTTCTGAGTACTTCACCCCTTGGAAGAGATTTGTCTATATAGGTCCACTAAATCGTATTTCCCCATATAACGGTAAATTTGGCAACAAGTGTGTGTATTGTGTCTGTGGATGGTTGGTATTAAAAATTGTATATATCGGTCAACGTTTTGGCATAGTTCCTAAAACCACCCAATATTTGGTATTTTGATGATTTAAGCCAACATTTTTTAACGAAATTGTTACAAAGTTAATATTAAGACTTTTTAAAGGATTTTACCTCTGGTGACAGAACATTGACTGTATGGGTCTACATTTTACTATAGTCTCCACATAACGGCACCTCCCGATATATGGTATTTTTGTGGTTTTAGCTCCATTTCTCCACGGATTTGGCATCCATAGCCATAGCTTCGGTGGCAGAATACTGTGTATGAAGGATATTCGGTATTTCGACGATTAATGTATTTATAGTCAAGAGCCTGTGTCAAAACTATGTATAAATTGATCCAAGGTTTCCATATAACGCTACCAACTGATATTCGGTATTTCGATAATCCTAGACGCATTTGCCCACGGAATTGTTTCAATTTTGTCTAAAAAAATTCCGTTTTGGTATGATCTCCATATAACGGCTCTACCCACCTTATTGATATTTGAAAACTTTAACTGAATTTTCCAACCTAATTCACTGGCATTTGCTGTTTAGAGTGGAACACAGCAAATACCAGTGAATTTCTTTAGCTAATTATGGATGGTATTTAAAGTTAGGCCCGGCCGGACTTCAGCCATATGGAGGGGATATATCATTTGATACGGCCAAAACGTGCCTTATCGAAATAATGGTTTTAGACCCTAGGTCTCTTTGGACCAAATCCGTTATAGGACATTTAGAGTCCGTCCGACCCTTCGTCAGGCTGTATGTCTTCTGGCTGGCTAATGCGCGCTATAACTCTCGACGGGAGTATCCGATTTGATCCAAACTTGGTACATCTTAATATTATTGTCAAACTTAGATCGAGTTCGGAGATGGGCAATATGGGTCCACTTCTTCTGATACCTCCCCCACAAAAGGTAGAAATTTCAAACAAATATTTTACTGCACAGAAAGAGAAAGCATAATCCAATTTTGCTCCAACTTTGGAAATCCTAATATTTACATCAGTGCTAGGTCAGGTGCGAAAATTGACAATATCGGTCCACTCAATCAAGTACCTCCCCCACAAAGGGTCAACATTTTGCATAATTATAAAATGTAAAATAAGCATCCGATTGCCTTACATTTTCACACATCTTAATATTTTTATAAACTTAAGATCTGGTGTAAAGATGGAATATATCGGTCCACTCCTTCTGGTGCCTCCCCAACCAAGGGTGGAAATTTAGAATATCCATTAAGCTCATAAAACGCGAAATTAACATCCGATTCTGTTCAGACTTGGTACATCTCAATATTTTCATCAACACAAGATCTTTAACTCTTTTAAGTCCATTTTCTTCCGGTTGCGGTGTAAGTTCTTACACTTTTTGTGCAAGAAATTCAATGGCTTAACTCCGAGCTCATTTTTCAATATTTGCCGAATGGAATATTGCGATATGTTCAGCTCACCAGTCATTTTTAGGCCACTCCGACGCGGGTTTCGATCAAGTCTCTTCTTTACTTTTCGAACCATTTCTGCTGATGTTGCTGTTTTCTGCTGTTCCGTCCACTTCCTTGACGTCGGGCTACGCTACCAGTATCACGGTAACGAGCGATGGTACGAGACACAAAAGATTTATTCATATTTAAATGCTGGAGTGCTCTAACGATAGCTACTTGTGGTTTTCCAGCCAAATATAAAGAAATCACACGATCACGCTTGAATTCCATCACGAATAACTTTTTTCTGGGAAATTCTCACCAAAATGCTTTTGTACGCTTGAAAACAACATAATGAGCTGTCACTGGAATAATTTTAACAGCTGTCGAAGAAGTGGCTTAGAAATGACAGTAGTCTGAAGTTGGTTGCAGTTTTTTAATCTCACCCTGTACATGGACGGAAGGACGGACATGCATAAATCGACTAAGAATGGATTCTATGCAGATCATCAATATTAACTATGGGTCTATCTCGCTCACTTCTCTATGTTACAAACACATGCACAAAGACATTATATCCCGACCACAGTGTGGTGTAGGGTATAAACAGCCATAGCCATAGAACTATAGCCACTACACAATAATCAAATCCCGTATCTTGCAAGAAACCAAAGAGATTCTTCCAGATTTGCAAACTTTTTTTCTCAAATTAACAGAACAGAATGGATTTAATTACTGCTTTGATTTCTGAGAGACTTGGAAATAATTTCGCAAGAATGTTCGACTATGGTCCCATTGATTTAACAAAAATTAACAGCTTTAAAGGTTCCGAAGACATTGTTACCTACATAAACTCATTCCAAAAGTGATAGCACACAGAGTGTTTCAATTAAAACCGCAGGTAGGATGATATTGAATTATTAGGCCTACTTTGCATTTTCAAGATTATCAAAAAAATGAGAGCTGCAACAAGTTCTATTGCATCAGCCAATGAAATAGAAACGTAAGTCTGCTAGAGAAAAAAATGTTATTTACAAAAAGAAAAAAAAAAAAGATTTTGGTTTTTCTCTTCTTTTTTTCTTCTTTGCGCTACAAAATGCAAAAGAAGTTGGTGTGGCCCATGTTGTTCTGCTGCTTTCAACTGGCAATAGGCTGTGTTTTTTCTTCGGCATTTTTTTCTTCTCTTTGCTTTTTTGTTTCAAACATTTTTGCATAAATATTTGAAACTTCATCGACGGCAATGCTGAGGGAGGGGGACGGGAGATTGGATTAACCGGCACCCAAAAAAAAAAGAAAACAGATCTCAAATTCAAAAGTAATTTTTTCGGTATATAAGGAATTGTTGACAACGTCTAGAATGCCAAACAGCAATTAGCACTTAAACGGAATAAAACCCACATTAAGAAGTTCAATCCGAAAAGAGCAGCTCATTAGAATAATGCATAAGGCATGTTGAGCGGCAGTGTGCTGTTTTGGGCCTTGCAAAATAATAATCCTTGTGTCATTTCCATTGCAGTTATTGATTGTCAGTGCCTTGTTGGCTGTTGCCTCCGCAGTTGTCCTGCCTGCACCAGCATATCCTGCCTATCCAGCTGTGGCCAAAGTAGCCAAAGTGGTTGGTCCCGAGCCTTACGATCCAAATCCTCAATACAGCTACAACTATGATGTCCATGTAAGTTGAAGGAATTTTTTCTTGGTTTGGACTTTATTTGCACAACAAGGCGTTTTCATTATCCTTAGGACCCCACAACCGGTGATATCAAGAGTCAACAGGAGACACGCAATGGCGATGTCACCAAGGGTGCCTACTCACTGGTTGAACCTGATGGTACCCGCCTTATTGTGGAATATACCGTAGATCCTGTTAGTGGTTTTAATGCCGTTGTCCAACGTGAAGGTGTTGCCAAGGTGGCTAAGGTTATTGCGCCGGTTGCTAAGGTTTTGGCACCTGCCCCTCTATATCACGCACCAGTTTTGGCCAAACCTGTCTTGCCAGCCTATCCAGCTTTGCACCCATTGCCAGCTCTGGGTCCATACCATGGCTAAGTTGAGTATTACATAAAATACCCAATGGCGAAACTGATGACGGACCAGGCTTTATTTTGTTTTATCAACGATCGACCGACCACGCACGCAGACACACGCACACACAGGCAGGCAGCTACAAACCTCAAAACGAACCTCAGTTTTTATATTCCTAAGGCATATTCATCCAAGCGCCCACCATCCATGTAAGTGGTATCCTCCAAATGGGTGTGTGTGTGCGTGTGTATGCTTCGATTTTTTAGTCACCACCACAGCCAAACACGCCGATGTGTATCTGTGTTGGTATTTTCTCATTAATCTCATATTTCATTTTTGTTTTTTTACTTTTATTTTCATTTCTTTATTGCGTAGTTTTGCTTTCTCCTCACTTCGCTTGCCATAGTATCTGCTCAGTCTTTCTTCTATAGATAAGAATTTATGTTTATAAATATATTTAATACTAGCTGAACCCGGTGCGCTTCGCTACCCCTTTTGATTTTATATGCATTCTAAATTTTATTTACGAATATATGTTGGATAAAGAAAACAAATTTAAAAATTAAAAAAAAAATATTGCACTAATTTAATGCGTTAATAAAGAAAATCACTACAAAAGTAGTAACATGACATGCATACATTTGTCCTTTGGATTTATTTATTTCATAGCAAATACCAAGCGTGCAGGAAACTGCATTTTTTAAGTAGAGTGGCATTTCTATTGCAGTTAGTGAATTCGAGATAGCAACATACTTCGCCGTAATAAGCGTATTTCAAATAAATTGTTGTGTTGTTTTTTACTGTTAGCCTAAGGCGTTTTGGGTCAATGGTTCTTATTAAAATCATATCCCAATCTGATCCGATTTAAATATAATTTTAAAAAAATTACTTTTACACCAAACTCCGCCACACCTTTCATATTTCATTGAAATTGGTGCGTCAAATATGTGAAATCGGCCGAGAATATATATATGGGAGCTATATCCAAACCTAACTAATTTCCAATTAATTTATCACATTTATTATTATAACCAAATTCCGCCACACATTCTGAATTTCATTGGAATCGGTCATATATATCGTGTTTGGTGCATAATATGTATGAAATCGGCCGAAATATATATGTTAGCTATATTCAAACCTCAACTGATTTCAATATAATTTGGCAATTTTTGCTGGTGCCAGATTTTGTCTCTCTCGCTTTGGGTGCATCAAATATGTGAAATCGGCTGAGTATATATATGGGAGCTATAATCACATCTGAGCGTATTTGAATATAATTTGTCAAATTTATTTTTGTATTTTGTTGGAATCGGAAATACGTATCGTGTTTTGTGCATCAAATATGTGAAATCGGCGGAAAAATATATATATGGGAGCTATATTCAAATCTGAACCGATTTTAATATAATTTGACTAATTTATTTTCTCATCAAAATCCCGTTACATATTCCAAATTTCTTTGGAATCGAACATACATATCGTGTATGGTGCATAAAATACATGAAATCGGTCGAAAATATATATGAGAGCTATATCCAAATCTGAATCGATTTTAATATAATTTGACAAATGTATATTTGTTTTAATTTCCGCTACACATTCCAAATTTCATTGAAATTAGAGATTCATATCGTGTTTGGTGCATCAAATACATGAAATCGGTCGAAAATATATATGGGAGCTATATACAAATCTGAACCGATTTCAATTTAATTTGACAAATTCATTTTGGCTCCCAATTCCGTTACTTATTTTAAATTTCATTACAATTGGAAATACATGTCGTGTTTGGTCCACCAAATACATGAAATCGGCCGAAAATGTATATGGGAGCTATATCCAAATCTGAACCGATTTCAATATAATTTGGAAAATCAATTTTTTAGATAAAATCTATCACACGTTTCAAATTTCATTGAAATTGGGGATACATAGCGTGTTTGGTGCATCAAATGCTTGAAATCGGCCGAAAATATATATGGGAGCTATATCCAAATCTGAACCGATTTCAATATAATTTGGCAAACTTATTTTTGTTCCAAATTCCGTTACGTATTCCAAATTTGGAGACTGTATCTTCAACCAATCAATAGATATGTGCATATAAAATCTAAATTTTTGGGAGGTACCTCCGGTTCTGATGCTATATCTCCAGTTCCAAGTGGAAATTCAAAAATGTATATAGCCTATGTTACTTTCAGGCGATGTTGCAGTATATATGGAAATTTTCAGGAAAATCTATTCAGCGGTTTTCGAGTCCATAAATTACAAACAAACAAACAAACAAACAAACAAACAAACAAACATACAAACATTTTCCTCTTTTATAGATATAGATAATATAATTTGTACATACATGTGTATACGAATAAAAAAAAAACAACGAACGAAGGGAGTTATCTTCGAAATATGAATGCAATGAAATTGATCATAATTGTTTTATTTCAAAACATTGAAATTGTTAATTTATAGGAATTGCTAAAAGGGTGGGCAACGTGGGTATACAAGCATTTAGGGAATTCTAAACATTTCAAGTGAAACATATTTGAGCTATCCACATAACAATTAAAAGTTTTTATGGGAGATTTCAATCATGCATGCTATGATTATAGTTATAATTTGAAGTCGAAAAGACTGAATATGCCGAAGTATTTGTATCTTTTAAATTATATATATATATATATATATATATATATATATATATATATATATATATATATATATATATATATATATATATTTCATATGTATTATGTATTATGTATGTATGTATGTATGTATATGTATTTCATATATTTCCCTGAATATCGTTGTTACGGAGTGCATATTACTGCTGTGGGTAACAAATATAACAAATCGGATGAAGAATATATATGGGAGCTATATCTATATCTGAACCGATCTTCACCAAATTTGACATACTAGCTTCTAGACTCAATTCGGTCGTAAATGCCAAATTTCATCTCATTTAGGCAAATATTAGATATTTGGTCCACAATAAAATGTAAATCGGACGAAGTTATGTATGGGAGATATATCCAAATCCGAACCGATCTCGATAAAATTTAGCAAAGGTGTTTCTGAGCTGTATTTCCCCAACTATTGTTGTTACATAGTGCATATTACCGCTGCGGAGGACTAAAATAACAAATCGGATGAACAATATATATTGGAGCTATAGTTAAATCTGAACCGATTTCGATCAAATTTGGCATACTTATTTTCAGGCCTAATTTGGTTGTATGTGCAAAATTCCATACTATTCGAGATATTACACGTTTGGTGCACAATAAAAGGCAAATCGGACGAAGATATGTAAGGGAGCTATATCTAAATTTTTACCGATTCTCGCCAATAGGGTTTGTCTTTGGGCCAAACAAATGATTTGTGCAAAATTTCATCTGGAACGGGTAATAAATGCGAACTGTACTTTGTTCACAAAAATACATGGACAGACGGACGGACGGACTATCTCAATTCCTTTTGCCTGTTACAAACAAATGCACAAAGACATAATACCCTGACCACCTTGTGGTGTAGGGTATAAAAATTGGGTGACACAAAATGGGGATATACAGACGGATCTAGGTCAATTCAAAAGTCCATAAAAAAATGTGACTAAAACCATGCAAAGGTATATATATATATATATATATTTGAATGAAATTTGGCCTCTGCCACAGCAGCTGGACCCCATTACCAACTACAAATGTCAATTTTTGAGCAAATCAGTAAAAAATGTGGCTTAAACCAAACCATCAAAATACCGAATATCGGGAGTAACTGTTATATGGCGACTATCCGAAAACGTGGACGGATATATCTTATTTTCAATACCAACGATCCCAGACACAATACAAATTGCTGTGCCAAATTTAGAAGCTCTACTTCAAATTTCAACTGACAGACCGACAGACTGACATCGTTAAAGCGGCTTAGAATTTCATTCTGATTATTAATATGTATACTTTTTGGGGTATACGACGAATAGTTAGGGATGTTACAAACGAAATGACAAAGTTAATATACCCTCTCTTTCACGGTGGAGGATATAAAATTCGTATTTTTTCTTAAATAATTAGCACGATGGACGATGTTAGGCAACTTTTTAGTATGGTCCTTATGATATAAGTCTTATCCCGATTGTAAGTATTTATACAGGGTGAGATGAGAAAACTGCATCCAACTTCAGACTGTTGTCAGTTTCTAAGCCACTTGTCCGACAGCTGTTAAAATTATTCCAGTGACAGCTCATTATATTGTTTACAAGCTTACAAAAGCATTTTGGTGAGAATTTTCCAGAAAAAAAGTTATTCGTGATGGAATTCAAGCGTGATAGTGTGATTTATTTATATTTGGCTGGAAAACTACAAGTGGCTATCGTTAGAGCACTCCAGCATTTAAATGTGAATAAATCTTTTGTGTCTCGTAACATCGCTCGTTACCGTGATACTGGTAGTGTAGCCCGACGTCAAGGAAGTGGACTGAAGAAAACATCGACATCAGTAGAAATGGTTCGAAAAGTAAAGTTCCAAAAAGTGCAAGATTTTACACCGCAACAGAAAGAAAATAGATTCCAAATAGCTGATGAGAAAACATTAGTTTTCCAGCAGTTTATAAACAAACAAAATGATCGTGTTTACTTATCAAAGAGGTAAGCTGAAAATGTGCACCTTCGGTTGGCCACCAGAACTCAAAAAAATAATAATAGGAAAATGTTTACCATTTACAATAAAAAGTCTTTTAAATCTTTCATTTCGAAGTTTATGGAGGAGGATGTTAGTCAAACCATTGCACAATGGACCCATGTCCAATTTTTCTGTCCACAACTATTTCAACATTTCCATACGTAAACTCCAGAAACTGATAACAAATCTCAGAATTTCTGTTCTATCCCTTCACTCAACCAACTATATGTGACCATACAATTTAGTTCCTTTCGTACAGTTTAAGTACACATTTTCAAAACAATCTCTATATCTCAACCTTAGATACTAAGAGTGATCTCAATAGCAAATTTCAGCTCTATAATTTTCCGCATTACTAAATTTAGTAAAATACAATACATATACCGCACGCTTATCAAAAACCAGCTCCTTTTATCAATCACATACACCAACGATGATCCCTGGTCTCCTTGGATCAAATCCGTTTCAGGACATTTGGAGTCGATCTAGCGATGTCCTTTCGCCCGTCAGTCTGTCTGTCCGCTGGCTGTTGCGCACGATAACTCTGGATGGAAGTATCCGATTTGGTCCAAACTTGATACATCGTAATATTATTATCAAACTTAGATCGAGTTCGGAGATGGGTAATATCGGTCCACTACTTCTGGTATCTCCCTCACAAAAGGCCGAAAATTAAAAAAAAATATTTTGCTGCACAGAAAGAGAAAGGATAATCAGATTTTGCTCCAACTTTGCAAATCCTAAAATTTGCATCAGTGCTCGGTCAGTAGCGAAAATGGGCAGTATTGGTCCACTCCATCAAGTACCTCCCCCACAAAAAGGGTCAAAATTTTGAATAATTGTAACTCTTATAAAATGTGATGTGAGAGTCCGATTGTCTTAAAATTACACTCATCACAATATTTTTATTAACCCAAGGTCTGGTGTGAAGATGGAATATATCGGTCTTCTGGTACCTATCGCACAAGGGGTCAACAATTTGAATATAAATGAGATTGGACCATTCCTTTTGGTATCTGAACCCACAGAGTCAAATTTTGAATAACCAAAACGATCATAAAATCCGGAAGAAGCATACGATTCTCTTCATATTTCACACATCCAATTATTTCGCTTAACACAAGATATGTCGCTATGATGGGATAAATCGGTCCACTCCTTCTGGTAACTCCCCCACAAAGGGTCAACATTTTGATTACATTTAAACTAGGTGCATCTCAATATTTTCATCAACACAAGATCTGTTATAAAGATGATAGAGATCAGACCATTTCTTCTGGTCTCACTTCACCCCCATAGGGTTCAAGATTTTGAAAAACAAAACCCTCAAAAAATATGAAATAAGAATCCAACTATCTTCACACACACAAACATTTTTGCTAACACAAGATCTGTTGTCACCCACAAAGGGTCACAATTTTCAATACTTTCATCTGTTAAACATTCGAAATAAGTCAGCGAATTCGTTACTAAAGATTTATCTCAATCAGAAACCTGAGATGAGTATGTAATTTATCGGAATTTATGATTTCGCACAAAAATGGATAAAAATGTCCGTTTTCCTTCAAATATGGCACATACCAATATTTAAAATCTGTATTAGATGAAGTATGATAATGGAATACTTCGGTCCGCTATCTGTTACCACACACATATTTCAACATTTTCCGAAAATTTGCACATATCTCATATAGAGTACAGGAAGTTGTCGATATAGCCCACATCTGGCCAGTTGTAATATTTATATCAGTCTTAGGCAGATGCAAATTGGCCAACTGCTTCTATTGACTATTGGGTAAACCATTTGAATAATCATTAGAGAAGTCAAAACTGATTTATCTGATCTAAGAGTGATT
Source organism: Musca domestica (assembly GCF_030504385.1). Taxonomy (NCBI): domain Eukaryota; kingdom Metazoa; phylum Arthropoda; class Insecta; order Diptera; family Muscidae; genus Musca; species Musca domestica. The sequence continues at coordinate 4,499,607 of NW_026712296.1, read as the reverse complement.
CCACAATCAATATGTGAAAGTTTGAAAAATGTTCTTAAAAAATATTTGCCTTTCGTGAGAGATCTACCGGAAAAAGTGTTTTATAGAAATATTACATATATCAACGTTGGACCAAATCGTATTATCCTTCATGCACCCAGCTATCCAGTCAGATGGACGGGAAACAAATGGACATGGCTAGATCGACTCCAAATAGATTTTATACAAAGAGACAAATGGTCTAAAACCTTGTTTTTCGATAAGGCCAATTTTAGCCTATCAAATTATATAGCTTCTGTAGTTATAAGGCCGAAGGTATACAAATTGAAGTTCTCCCAATTTTTAATCTGAATTTTTATTAAAATATCTGAAGTGTTAAAATAACATTGCTACAAAAATATTTACTTATTTTTGGCTAAGGAATAATCATTTATTTCGAGACAAATGATTGAATAATTATCAGAATTGTAAGTAATTTTTCGCATGCTTAGCCGGTTCGTTCGGCGGGAAATATTGTTGTGGTTTGAGATACATTGACAGAAAAGACTTCAACCAATCATTGAATATTGAACTTCTTTTCATATGAGTCCCATCAGCTAGATAATAATTGAAGACCTAAAGGATTACATAAGAGTTGCACATAACCGCTATTGAATCGCAATTATGTGACCGAGTCAAGGAAAATATTGATATTGATTATTGCTTTTGGATACCAATATTGACATAAGTTAATTTGAATTTTTTCCATGCATAATTACAAAATGCCTTAAACTTCAGACAAAAAATCAGCAGAGAGCAATTAAAATAAAAAATTAAATGAATGAATGACAAAGTGCGTTCAAAGATCTTGAGGCCATTTGATGTGGATTTATTTGATCGAGTTTTTTCTTTCTTGTTTTTCAGTTTATTTTATACTTTAGAATATCAATGGACATGCTCTCAAATGAAAACAACTTTTCCAACCTTCGCAGCTCGAGAGTGGAAGGAACCTGGCACCGGATTTTTAATTTCTGCCTTTGGCGTGTCTTTGATCTGGACAAAAAAAAAAAAACTCAATTCATTAAGGTATTTTATTCGATGATTTTTTTTTTCACTTTTTTGCTGGTTTCAATTCAAGGTGCGTTACTTTGTAGTCTGCCACGAGTTTAGAAGCTGACGGACTTTGTGATGGCGGTTTTTGACACCAAAAAACAATTTAATAAAATAAATAAAATGTTAATAATACTGCTACCACGGTTTTTTGTTGTTCACTCATTCTTATATCAAAACTGGTCCACGCACATTTAACAAGAAAGAAAAAAAAAAAAAACATTTCATATCAAAATATTGAATGCACACACAAAATTGACGGCAAGGTTATGGAAAAAAATTGAAGCATTTTTTTTCTAAATGCATTTAAAGTGAATTATTAAGTGATTATTCTGTTAAATATACCACCCGTCAAGGCAAGACGATTAGCAAGAAAAATCGATTTTTTTTGCGAATTGATTCAATATCACACAATGCCATTTACCAAAAACCGTAATGCTTTTCGACATGTGGTTTTAAAAATTAACATCTGACTGTTAGTGGTCAAATCATTAATTTTTATGAATGAAATTGTAAACGCTAGGTGCATGGTACAATTAAGACGAGGTAGGACAAGTTTTAAAATGTTGAAGGGAAAAAGGACCACCTGTATCCGAGTTTATGTTTGGCCGGGCCGAACTTTTAATTCCCTCCACCATTTTGAAGAATCTAGAAAAAAAAAAAAAAAAAATCCGTCGAAAAATACCACTTACATTGGGGGCTATACGAAGAGGTGGACCCGCATAAGTAATTTTTTGTCAAATGCGGTAGTACCGATTCCGCACTTCGAATACGAAATTCGAAACAATTCCGTTGAATAATGTTGCTAAAACTATCAAAATACCGAATATCGGGATCAATTCAATTTCAAAAAGGTAACCGATTCCGCACTTCGAACACGAAATTTGAAACAATTACGTTGAATAATGTCGCTAAAATCATCAAAATACCGAATATCGGGAGATATCGTTATATGGGGAGTATACGAAAACGTGGACCTGCACAGACAATCTTCTGTCAAAGGCTGTAGCATTCATTACGAACTTCAAATACCAAATTTGAAACGATTCCGGTGAACAATGTCTCTAAAATCATAAAAATACGGAACATTGGAAGGTACCGTTATACGAGGCTATACGATATCGTGGACCTATATAGTCAATACTCTTCCAGGGTATAAATTATTAAGAAGGAACTCCCTGTGTGGATACTCAGACAATTTCAATAAAAAATTTGGCTACAATCATCAAAATACCGAATATCGTTGGTACCGTTTCCAAAATACTCCAGACACAATAGTCCAATGGATTGGTATCCGGAGATTTTGGTGGCCATTGTGCGCTGAAAATGAAGCACAGACAATCTTCTGTCAAAGGCTGTAGCATTCATTACGAACTTCAAATACCAAATTTGAAACGATTCCGGTGAACAATGTCTCTAAAATCATAAAAATACGGAACATTGGAAGGTACCGTTATACGAGGCTATACGATATCGTGGACCTATATAGTCAATACTCTTCCAGGGTATAAATTATTAAGAAGGAACTCCCTGTGTGGATACTCAGACAATTTCAATAAAAAATTTGGCTACAATCATCAAAATACCGAATATCGTTGGTACCGTTTCCAAAATACTCCAGACACAATAGTCCAATGGATTGGTATCCGGAGATTTTGGTGGCCATTGTGCGCTGAAAATGAAGCGAGGAACCTCATTTTGTAACCATTCTTGGGTGGCGCGTGCTGAGTGCGATGGTGCTGAGTCCTGTTGGAATGTCCAAGGTCTGCGGCCAAAATGTGTGCGTGCCCAAGGCTTGAATACACCCTTCAGAATTCGCGATAATATTCGCCATTTATTCTGATGCTACGGTCGATTAATATGAGCGGAGTGCGACCATCGGCTATTATGTCGGCCACACCATCACCATGGCCGGCGCTTGAGTTCTGGTGGCCAACCGAAGGTGCACATTTTCAGCTGACCTCTTAGGCAAGTAAACACGATCATTTTGTTTGTTTACAAATTTCTGGACAACGAATGTTTTCTAATCGGAGAAAACCAAATCCGATAGTTCACCACTTTCGGCCAAGCAAAGCAACTCTTTAGCTCTCTTGAGTCTATTTTCTTTCTGTTGCGGTGTAAGTTCCTGCACTTTTTGAAATTTCAATGGCTTTACCCCGAGCTCATTTTTCAATATTAGCCGAGCCATTTTTCGGCCACTGCGACGCGGGTTTTGATTAAGTCGCTTCTTTACTTTTCGAAACATTTCTGCTGATGTTGCTTTTTTATTTCGTCCACTTATTTGACGTCGGGCTACACTACCAGTATCATGGTAACGAGCGATGGTACGAGACATAAAAGATTTATTCACATTTAAATGCTGGAGTGCTCTAACGATAGCCACTTGTGGTTTTCCAGCCAAATATAATGAAATCACACTATCGCGCTTGAATTCCATCACGAATAACTTTTTTCTGGAAAATTCTCACCAAAATGCTTTTGTACGCTTGTAAACAATGTAATGAGCTGTAACTGAAATCATTTTTAAAGCTATAGGACGAGTGGCTTAGAAATGACAGCAGTCTGAAGTTGGTTCCAGTTTTTTTTATCTCACCCTGCACTTTGTAGGGCCTAAAAATATTATTTCGATGAGTTACATACGGAATGACGAATTTAATGTTACGATGTACAAAGTTTGAACAAAATAGGATACTCGCTTCGACAGTTATCGTGCGCACCAGCCAGCCAGAAAGACAGACAGACGGGCGGACACACCTAGATCGATCCAAATGTCCTGAAAAGGATTTAATACACAGAGACCTATAGTCCAAAACCGTTATTTCTATGAGACACGTTTTGGCCGTATTAAATGATATATACCTTCTTTAGGCATATGACTGAGAGTATAATTAGAGGACAAGCCTTGATATTTAAAATGATTTTTTAAGAAGTCCAACTCTGTATCCCAATGTCTTTTCTTTCGCAAATTATATTGTTGTAAAGTATATATATGCTTGTTGTTCTTACTAAAATAACAAACTCCTTTTGCCTTTTTGAATTTTAAGAGATTATTCCTTACGAGACATTTGAGATTTATAATATTAATACATTTTGAATTTGTGTATTTGAATTTTGACGAATATCTCTATTTTTATTCATTTTAAGAAAGTTATGATATGATAAAATATTCCAATATATTTTATTTTGAAGACTAGACAAAGATAAGTGTAAGTCATATCATGTATGAAATGTGTCAGAATAATGTTCCTTTTCAACACATTGTTAATGCTGTAAAGAAGTTTTTCTTTTTGGTGCCGTTCTGGAAGTGTTTTTGGTCGCTGTTTCCATGTGTGATTGTTAGTCATCTTTTCATGGCATGTTTATATCATTTGGTACAATGACTTAGTTGCCATTTCGTGGAACTGGTGCATTTGTAGTTTTCACCTTTTCGAAAAGGAAATACCAACAAATGGGAATGTTGGACTTCTGGTTGCCACTTTTTATTTCCATTTTTTTTTTGTTTATTATTTTTTGTTTTTGGGAAATGGAATGACGTTTCATGCGAATGACTTTCAGTTATGAATGTTGATTAAAAATAATTTTACCAAAATGCGATTTGTATTTGGTGTTGCTAACTGCCGGTCGTTGCAGCTGTTGTTACATTTTGTTGCTACTGCTGTTGTTGTTGTTGCAAATATCATTTCATAAATGAAATATTTCGTTGGTGAATTTACTTTCGCCATTTTTGTTGTTGTTAAATATTTTTTACATAACATTTGTTACCGTTGATATAAAGCAAATTGTCACTTTGTAATAGACTCCCCAAGTGTAATTAAATGTCATGCACAGTGGGTACGAATTGAATTTGATAAAGGGTGATTTTTATGAGGAGGGTATAAACTCCACCATTCTATGTAGGGGTATATTAACTTTGCCATTCCGTTTGTAACTCCTCGAAATACTCATGATAGGCCCTAAAAAGTGTATAAATTCTGGTTTTGAGTAAAATTTTAAGTCGAATTAACGATGTCCTTATGTCCGCTGTCTGTCTGTTCTAATAACGCTATCTTTAGAAATAACTGAGATAGAAGGCTACAATTTTGCGCACATGTGTATTTTAAGAGGATGCAGGTTAATGGGTCATGTCGGTCCACGTTTTCGTATAGACCCCAATATTCGTTATTTTGATAATTTAAACGATACTACTTTCCGGAATTGTCTCGGATTTCATATTTGAAGATCTTAATGGGTACTTATAATCCCATGACATTTGCAGCACATATCTTCGTATTCGGTATTTTTATGATTTAAGAATTGTTTCAAATTTCATATTTAACAAGTTAAAAAGTATCAGTCGGTTTTGCCTCGATAGTTTTAAAATATTTTGACTTCCGTTATGATTATTATTAAAATTGTCGACTCTCTACGGAGTAGATTCCGAAGGAATGTTCCACTATTGTACGCATTTTGTATCGGACCTAAATAAATATGATATGAATATTGCTTTATTTTATATGAGATATGCTATAATTTTTGAGAAAATGTAAAAATGTGCTTGAGCTACCAGATATAGTGGACCGAAGTATTTTATTTTTACACTTCATCTAATACAGATAAAAAAAGTGTATGTGCAAAGTTACAATCGATAAAAAAAACCAAATAGAACGTTAATATCTAAGTTTATGCGAAATCATAATTTCCATATTCATCTCAGGTTTCTGGTTGAGAGAAATATTTAGATATGGCAAATTGTAAAGAATCGCTGACTTGTTTCGTAAGTTGTGACAAATAAAAGTATTGAAAATTTTGACCCCTTGTGGGTGAGGTACCGAAAGGGGTTCGCAGATATATATCATCTTCAAAACCGATTCCGATGGATGCTATTTCGCTTTGTGGGGGAGGTACCAGAAGAAATGAAGGAAATATTGAGATGTACCAAGTCGGAATGGAATCGTATCTTAATGTCTCGCTTTATAAGCTTCATGGATACTCAAAAAATTGATCCTTTGTGGAGGAGGTACCAGAAGGAGTGTACCGACATATCCCATCTTCATACCAGACCTTGGGTTAACAAGTAAAAAAGCTGTAAGTTCGGCCTAACCGAACTTTGAATACTCTCCACCAGTTGAAACGAATTTGGCAATTTTCAAAAACAATAATTATTCAAAAACAAAATACCGAGTATCGGGAGATACCGTTATATGGGGGCTATGAGAAGACGTGGACCTGCACAGACAATTTTCAGTCTTAGGCTGTAGTATCCATTACGAACTTCAAATCAAATAAAACAATTCCGGTGAATAATGTCGCTAAAATCATCAAAATACCGGGTTATCGGTAGGTACCGTTATATGGGGGCTATACGAAGACGTGGACCTGCACAGACAATCTCCTGTCACAGGCTGTAGCACCCATTACGAACATTAAATACCAAATTTGAAAGAATTCCGGTGAATAATGTCGCTAAAATCAACAAAGTATCGAATATCGGGAGGTAACGTCATGGCCCATTTTCAATAAAAATGTATATTTCGAGGTGTTACAAACGGAATGACAAACTTAATATACCTTCCATACTATGCTGGAGGGTATAATAAAAATATTGTAATGTGTTTAGTTAGATGAGAACCGGATGCTTTTTACGGATTTTATGATTGTGTTTGTTATTCAAAACGTTTACCCTTCGTGGGAAAGGTACCAGAAGGAATAGTCCGATCTCTACCATCTTTATAACAGATATTTTGTTGATAGAAATATTGAGATGTATCACATCTAAATGGATTTGTGTGTTAATTTCGCGTTTCATGAATATTCAAAATTTCTACCCTTTGTAGGGGAGGTGCCAGAAGGAGTCGACCTATATATTCCATCTTCACAGCAGACCTTGGGTTAATAAAAATATTGTGATGTGTGTAATTTGAAGATAATCGAACACTTATATCACATTTTATAATTGTTATAGTTATTCAAAATCTTGACCCTTTGTGAGGTACTGGATGTAGTATACCGATATTGTCCATTTTCGCACCTGAACTAGCGCTAATGCAAATATTAGGATTTGCAAAGTTGGAGGAAAATTGGATTATCCTTTCTCTTTCTGTGCAGTAAATTATTTTCTTTGAAAATTTTGACATTTTTTGGTGTAGATACCAGAAGGAGTGGACCGATTTTGCCCATCTCCGAACTCGATCAAAATTTGATAATAATATTACGATGTACCAAGGTTGGACCAAATCGGCCATTGCCTTCGAGAGTTATCGTACGCCCCAGTAAGACAGACAGACGGACATCGCTAGATCGACTTCAAATGTCCTGAAACGGATTTGGTCCAAAGAGACCTAGGGTTTAAAACCGTTATTTCGATGAGACTCGTTTTGGCCGTATCAAATGATATATACCCTCTCTAGCCATATAGCTAAGAGTACTAAATTTGCTTTTGGGTGTGAAAATAGTGTTTAAATCCCGAAATTTCATATTGAGGTCTCTATTGGTATCTGAGATTCTGATTTAGAGGTGGATTTGAAAATGCGTCACATATATGTGTACGAAAAGTACTAAATTTGGTATGCGGTGAAGGGATAGAGCTGAAACCGTCAACTTTTATATTGCTATACCTGTAGGATCTTGGATTGAGATATGTAACCGTTTTACAAATTAGTACTAAAATTATACGTAAAGTACTATATGTTACTAAATTCGATATTAAGTGAATGTGTAGAGCTGGAATCCCGTATTTTATATTGAGGTCTCTATCGGTATCTGGCGTTGAGATCTGGTGGTGGTTTTTCAAATATTTTCGAAAAGTACTAAATGCTATTAATTTTGGATCATTTGGCTGGGGGTATAAAAAACAATTGGCACCATTTTTGTATAGCATTTGGCAAATCTTTAAAAATTACCTTCCTGACTGTGGGAATTATTTGTCTGCGGAATCACAGTACCATTGGCCGATGCGTCAATTTAACAAATATTTCTCATATTTTCCTTTTCCTGACACCAATGTACACTTTTTTCCTTGCAGAAAATAATTTTCCCTTTTAGAGGTGTTTCACCACAAAACACGCATCGTTTTGTTGTAGTAACAAATATCCAACATATTTATTGTTGTACAACATAAAGACTGTTTGTTGTTGCTGTTGCAATTATTATTACACCATTGGTGACATTATTACAAAGCTACCCGCAGCAATGGGCTTTACACTTGCACGTTGCACTCGAGTGAAATTTTCCTAATTAAAACCCCCCTCCAGTCCGAATGCAAGAGACCCGGTACTACTTACCCCGTATACCAGGGACCACGAGGTCCATACAGGAATCGTTTGGCACATTTCCACTTTTTCTTGATGTGACTGCTGCGTCGTTTGTGCTGCAATGCAGCTGCATTCAGACGTTTCGTTTCTTCAACTTGACGCACCTTCCAGGGTATGACGATTTTTTTCTGCAAAAGAAACAGCAAAACAACATTTTTTGTGACACTTGAAATATTTATGCAATTAAAATAGAATTTGGCTATTTATTATTATTTTTGTTAGTTGTGTATTTATTTGGTGGTAGACTGTTTTTGTTGTCGTTGTTTTTTTTTTGTGTTCGTATTATTTATGATTATTGTTGTTATGCATGTCTGAGTGTTTTTAATCTTCCTACTTACTTGGAACAGCGTTCTGTTCTCAGCTTGGAATGTACTGCGCTTCTTCGATGCCACCTTGCAGGCCTCATAGCATTCGGCCCAATAGCGATTGATGGGCTCCCAGAGATTGATTTCAACATCGCGTTGATATGAATCATAGAGTGGTTGTATCTAAAGAAGAAAAGAATTTTTGTAAAATGAATATTTATTGCATACAAATATGGAGAATTAAAATCTGCACAATGTTGTTGTATGGTTCTGCAAAATGCAATGTCAGTTTTTGCTAGTTTTAGTAGGAAATAAGTTTACAAAATGTTTTAATTAAGGTTTTAAATTGAGTCTGTTTTGAGAATTTTAATTTCGCACTGGAAAATACAAGAAGGTGGTAGAAATAAAACAAAGGGAATTTGGGATTTCATAACAAGGATTTCCTAATAAGAGGTGTAATATTGACATTCAAAGAAAGATAATATTTAAATTTATATATATTTCATAATAAGAAGTCTGGTATTTCGTGAATAATGGAAGGAAATATCAGCCAAACAGTCACCACGAGTACGATGACATGCCCAAATGATTTTTCATGAAATTTTGCATAACAAAATAGTAAAATGGCTGCCCTATGCCCTCCATAGTCTTTATCAGGTCATGAATCGACGCTGGGCTCTTGTAGTACAACTCATTATGTACCTGTTCTAAAGGAAGAAGTCGCAGGGAGTAAAATCTCTTGGTGGCCAATAGTGATGAACTCTTCAAGAGATTACACGGTCCGGAAACGTAAAAGAGCAATGGTTTCGTTGCTTGTGAGGAACATAACGTCGTCTTGTTGAAAGTAAACATTGTCCAACTACGACCATAAAAATTGCTGACAATTGACCTAAACAAAAATGCACACGTTAACGATGGAGGGACTTCTCAACTCTTAGAATTTCTGAACCTCAGATGCGACCATCTTGGTTGTTCACGTAGCCATCAAGGTGAAAGTGGGGCTAATCAATCAAGATTGTTTTTGACGTTGTTGGTGACTTTATAAGGCATGAGACCCAAGTCCTTTACACCCTCAGCCATATGGCTAGAGAGGGTATACAGGGTGAGATGAAAAAAACTGCAACCAAATTCAGACTGCTACAGTGACAGACCAATATATTGCATATAAGAGTACAAAAACATTTTGGTGAGAATTTTCCAGAAAAAAAGTTATTCGTGATGGAATTCAAGCGTGATATTGTGATTTCTTTATATTTGGCTGGAAAACCACAAGTGGCTATCGTTAGAGCACTCCAGCATTTAAATTTGAATAAATCTTTTGTGTCTCGTAACATCGCTCGTTAGCGTGATACTGGTAGCGTAGCCCGACGTCAAACCACGAAAACATCGACATCAGTAGAAATAGTAAGTAAAGAAGCGACTTGATCGAAACCCGCATCGCAGTGGCCGAAAAATGGCTCGAGAGCTGAACATATCGCAATGTTCCATTCGGCAAATATTGAAAAATGAGCTCGGGGTAAAGCCATTGAAATTTCAAAAAGTGCAAGAACTTACACCGCAACCGAAAGAAAATAGACTCAAAAGAGCTAAAGAGTTGCTTCGCTTGGCCGAAAGTGGTGCACTGTCGAATTTGGTTTTCTCCCATGAGAAAACATTCTTTTTCCAGCAGTTTGTAAACAAACAAAATGATCGTGTTTACTTGTCATAGAGGTCAGCTGAAAATGTGCATCTTCGGTTGGCCACCAGAACTCAAGCGCCGGCCATAGTGATGGTGTGGGCCTCCATAACAGCCAATGGTTGATCTCCGCTCATATTAATCGCCCGTGGCATTAGAATAAATGCCGAATATTATCGCGAAAATATTCTGGAGGGTGTATTAAAGACTTGAGCACGCAAACATTTTGGCCGCAGACCTTGAACATTCCAAGAGGACTCAGCACCATCGCACTCAGCAGCGTCACCCAAGAATAATTACAAAAATGAGGTTCCTCGCTTCATTTCCAGCGCACAATGGCCACTAAAATCTCCGGATACCAATCCGTTGGACTATTGTGTCTGGAGTATTTCGGAAAGCAAGGTTAACACTAAAAAATATCAAAGTGTCAATCATCTTAAGCAAGCGCTTCGCCGGAAATGGGCCAAAATACCGCAGAGCAACATTTGGGCAGCGTGTGACTGTTTCATTGGCCGTTTGAAGGCCATAATTCGCGCCAAAGGTGACCAAATCGAACAAATCAAAACTTATTCTAAAATTTGATGCTATTTCCGACATTTTTTGCTTTCATTCAATAAAATTTAAAAAAAAAATGTAAAAGTTATGGCGTTTGACTTTGTTGCAGTTTTTTTATTTTATCCTGTAGTGTTCAAGATTTTAAAAATTCTCTTCAAATTTCACACATACAAACATTTTTGCTAACACATGATCTGTTGTTAAGATTATATATATATATCTGCGAATCCCTTCTGGTACCTCACCCACAAAAGGGTCACAACTTTCAATACTTTTATCTGTCATAACTTGCGAAACATGTCAGCGATTCTTTTTGTCATCTAAGCTAACTCAAACCACGTCTTGCTTAGACATATCAGCTTTAGAGAGATGTCCTCCAGAGGCATAAAAGTGAGTTCCCAACAGACACATATAAATAAAAAAAATATTGAACAATAGAAACACAATTGTTAAACAAAGCAATTTTTTTGTATGGACACTGCTATAATTTCGATCACAACTGTATACATTTCTATGTCTGAAAACTGATTTCCTTTCATTCAACTAAAGATCTCCACTAAAATTTGTATATCTTTTATAACCAGATTAATATAAGGAAATATGTTGTGAACAAATCCAAAACAAACAACAAACTCAAACATGAAACCCTTTCACTAAATCCCAAAGAAGGTCCGCATTGAATTCTTTCCTGCAAACCAAAATAAAAACAAAAAATAATAAACATACTCGTATCTATGTTATATAATTTACTATTGGTGGTCACGACAAACAACACAACAACCAGTTGTTGTCTATCGACGGCAATGAAGAAGAAAGCATGGCATGCAACGAACAGGCTCCAAGTTTTTTTTCTGTTTTGGTTTTTTGAGTTATAAAACCAACAACATCGAAACCATTTAATTAAATCAAATTTCCCCACGTTATAAACTCTAGATTTTCCATGTGCCAAATTTATATGGCAATGGAGGATTCCGGCACATTCGTGCAACAAATTCATGAAACCAACTGATAGTCACCAACATAGTTTTAGGAAAAACCAGTATGAAATGGTATTCGGATAGGATGGACAGAATTTGCAGTACCCTTCCATTATAAGAAAAAAGTTAAATCGTATCGGTCGGTTTTGTCGACAGATATATACCCCCCAACCTTGAGTTATGATTATTCTAACTGTCGACCCTTTATGGGGGAGGTTTCGAAGCAGTTGGCCAATATTGTCCAATTTATATCTGACTTATATAAATATTACAATGGCACCATCTGCCCATCCTATTTGGACTATATCGTCTACTTCCTATACTTTATATGAGATACGTGAACATTTTTGGAATACGTAGATATATGCGTGAAGTACCAGACATGTCGGATCGTAATATTCCACTTCATATAATACAGATAAAAATATTGGTATGACCAAAATCGAAATTTTCAAAAAAAATCGAAATTTTCAAAAAAAAAAAAATATATTTTAGTGCACAGAATGAAAAATGATAATCCGATTTTGCTCCAACTTTGCAAATCCAAATATTTGCATCAGTTCTAGGTCAGGTGCGAAAATGGACAATATCGGTCACCTCAATCAAGGATCAAAATTGGGAATAATTATAACAATTATAAAATGTAAGTCCGATTGTGTTCAAATTATACGCATCACAATATTTTTTATTAATCCAAGGTCTGGTGTGAAAATGGAATATATAAGTTCACTCCTTCAGGTACCTCCCCCACAAAGGGTCAAAATTTTGAATATTCATGATGTGCATAAAACACAAAATTAACATCCGATTCGATTAAGAATTGGCACATCTCAATACTTCGATCAACGCAAAATATGTTATAAAGATGGTAGGGATCGGACCATTACTTCTGGTTCCTTCCCCCCAAAGGGTCAATATTTTGAATAACCATAACGATCATTTAATCCGAAATAAGCATCCGGTTCTCTTCAAATTACACACATCACAATAGTTTTTATTAAACCAAGGTGTGGAGTGAAGATAAGATATATCGGCCCACTTCTTCAAGTACCTCCCCCACAAAGGGTAAAAAAAATTTGAGTGTCCATGAAGCTCATAAAACGCGAAAATAACGTCGCATTCCACTCAGACTTGATACATCTCAATATTTCCATCAAAACAAGATCTGTTATAAAGATGGTAGAGATCGCACCATTTCTTCTGGTAACTCCCCCACATAGGGTTTAAGATTTTGAAAAACAAAGCGCTCAAAGAGGGCGAAATAAGCATCCAAACCTTTTCAAATTTCACACATTTCTATTGCAAAATTTGTTGTGAAGATGATATACATCTGCCAACCCCTTCTGGTACCTCTCCCACATAGCGGCCCGCTATATCTGGTACCTAACGCATATTTCCACATTTTCCAAAAATTTGCACATATCTCCAAATCTGGCACGTTGTAATATTTGTTGTTAGTCTTAGGGCAGATACGAATTGACAAATATTGGCCAACTGCTTCGGAACCTACCCCATAAAGGGTCAACAGTTTGAATAATCATTACTCAAGGATAAGGGGATATACGTCTGTCAGAAAAACCGACTGGTACTATATTACTTGTTTTTTTTTTTTTTTCGAACTGAACATATTGTGTATTTTGAGTACTCAAAATATTGGTAAATTCTTCAACATTTCGGTCTTCTTCCTCCATTCCTTTGATGGATAGAGCAGTAGCAACCGATAAACGGATATAGTTATATTCCTCTGATCGAAAATATAAGTCCTTTGTGGGATCGCAAATGATTGCAAATGAAAAAACAAAATGAATATACCCTCCACACAATGTATAGTACAGGGTACAAAAAATGAACAACAAAAGGCAACAAATATCAAGAGGCAAACAACGTTCCATGGAAAAATGAAGAAAAACCAAACCAGCAATTCCAGATTTCATGTTCACATTTCCATGTCAATGCAGCGGAGGTAGCAGCAGCAACAACATCAACTCCAATTTTGGCGTCAATATTGACACTCCATTATCTTACCTTCAATTTCATTTCGCTTGCATTTGTGCAGAGAAACACTGGCAGAGAGAGGGAGAGAGAGAGAGAGAAAAGAGGAAAAACCTTTCTTGAAATTGTTGTGGATGCACGAGTCTGGTTGTTTGCTTGACTGAGCACAAAGCACAAATGCAGTCAACTCAACTGACTGCCACAAATGCAATCCCAACCGCAACATTTATGGTGATCTTCGATAGCGATTCGACAAATTTGCTAAAGAAAACCGAACAAAGTGAACAGACAGCAACCAAAGTTTTCATTGCTACTTAAACTGCAGCATCCATCCAAGCTTATTCCAGCACTCTGCCGAAGCCGATGCTGCTGCTCCCAGCGTTGTATCAATAAACAAGTTCAAGTTCAATAACAACAGCAACAGCAACAGGAAATAGGCAATAAACACAATACTCACAACAAGTGTAGGATGGATGGAGGAGCCTGTTTTACGATTACCACATTTATTTTACCATCCCAACGGAGGCCTAAAACACACAAATCTTGGTATGAGCGCGAACAATAGTGGGAGGTGGTGGTTGGGCGCCACCATTTGTTAGGATTTTGATAATATTCACAATAGGCATTACCTCACAGTGGTAACGTAATGTGCATTTTCCATGGTTACCGGAAACCGCCTCGAACAAAGCATCTAATGTGACAATTTAATACTGATAATTCCATGCTGCAGTGACGTTAAAATGTTTATTTATGATTGATTCAATTAACCGAATAACCAGGCACGGCACATACCTTTATTGCAGGTACACTACATGTCAGCCATTTGTTTAGTGGTTTGTTAAAAAAAATTATGTTACCAGGAACTTGCAAAAATGCAATGATCAAAACAACAATTATTTTCGATTATGAAATTATTCCATATTCATCTCAGATTTCTGGCTGAGGGAAATACTTAGATATAGTAAGTTGTAAAGAATCGTAAGTTGTAAAGAATAAACATGACTTGTTTAGCAAGTTATGATCGATACAAGTATTGAAAGTTGTGTCCCTTTGGGGGTGAGGTACAAGAAGGGTTTGCAAATATAAAACCAGATCTAGTGTTAGCAAAAATTTGTGTATGTGTGAAGTTCAAAGAGAGTT
Organism: Musca domestica; assembly: GCF_030504385.1. Taxonomy (NCBI): domain Eukaryota; kingdom Metazoa; phylum Arthropoda; class Insecta; order Diptera; family Muscidae; genus Musca; species Musca domestica. Next base: position 4,484,606 of record NW_026712296.1, on the reverse strand, counting down.
GGATGTTTATTTCGCTTTCTTTGAGCGTTTTGTTTTTTAAAATCTTGAACCCTATGTGATGGATGTACCAGAAGAAATAGTCCGATATCTACCATCTTTTTAACAGATCTTGTGTTTATGAAAATATTGAGATGTGTCAATGGAATCGGATGTTAATTTGGCGTTTTATGAGCTTCATGGGTACTCAAAATGTTGATCCTTTGTGGGGAGGAACCAGAAGGAGTAGACCGATATATCCCATTTTCACACCAGACCTTGGGTTATTAAAAATATTGTGATACGTAGAACTTGAAGAGAACCAGATGCTTATTTCGGATTTTGTGATCGTTTTGGTTATTCAACGTTTATGGTGAACCTTTGTGAGGGAGGTACCAGAAGGAATGATCCGATCTGTATCATCTTTATAGCAGATCTTGTGTTAATAGAAGTATGGAGATGTGCCAAGTCTGAATGTAATCGGATGTCAATTTCGTGTTTTATGAGCTTCATGAATATTCAAAATTTTAATCCTTTGTGGGGGAGGTACAAGACGGTGTGGATCAATATATCCCATCTTGACACCTTAATAAAAATATTGTGATGTGTGTAACATGAAGACAATCGTACTCTTACATCACATTTTATAAGTGTTATAATTACTCAAAATTTTGACCCTTTATGGAGGAGGTATTTGATGGAGTGGACGGATATTGCCCATTTTCGCACCTACCCTAGCACTGACGCAAATATTAGGATTTGCAAAGACGGAGCCAAATCGGATTATCTTTTCTCTATCTGTGCAGTAAAATATTTTTTTGGAAAATTTTGAAGTTTTGTGGGGGAGGTGCAAAAAGCAGTGGACCGATATTGCCCATTTCCGAACTCAATCTATGTTTGATAATAATATTACGATATACCAAGTTTCGACTAAATCGAATACTCCTTTCGAGAGTTATCGCGCGCTCTAGCCAGACAGACGGACAACTGTTCAGGGTGAGCTAAAAAGCTGCAACAAAGTCAAACGACATAATTTTTACATTTTTTTTAAATTTTATTGAATGAAAGCAAAAAAAATGTCGAAAATAGCACCAAATTTTAGAATAAGTTTAGATTTGTTCGAATTGGTCACCTTTGGCACGAATTATCGCCCTCAAACGGCCAATGAAACCGTCACACGCTGTCCGAATGTTGCTCTGCGGTATTTTGGCCATTTCCGCCGAAGTGCTTGCTTGAGGTGATCGATACTTTGGTATTTTTTAGTGCCAATCTTGCTTTCCAAAATACTCCAGACACAATGAAATGGAAATGAAGCGAGGAACCTCATTTTGTAACCATTCTTGGCTGTGTGCGATAGTGCTGAGTCCTGTTGGAATGTCCAAGGTCTGCGGCCAAAATGTTTGCGTGCCCAAGGCTTTAATACACCCTCCAGAATATTTTCGCGATTATATTCGGCATTTATTCTGATGCCACGGTCGATTAATACACCATCACCATGAGTTCTGGTGCACATTTTTAACTGACCCCGAAGGTGCACATTTTTAACTGACCTCTTTGGCAAGTAAAGAAGACCATTTTGAATCTATTTTCTTTCTGTTGTGGTGTAAGTTCATTTTTCAATATTTGACGAATGGATTATTGCGATATGTACAGCTCACGAGCCATTTTTCGGCCACTGCGACGCGTGTTTCGATCAAGTCGCTTTTTTACTTTTCGAACCATTTCTGCTGATGTTGCTTTTTTATTTCGTCCACTTTCTTGACGTCGGGTTATGCTACCAGTATCACGGTAACGAGCGATTGTACGAGACGAGATTTATTCACATTTAAATGCTGGAGTGCTCTAACGATAGCCACTTGTGGTTTTCCAGCCAAATATAAAGAAATCACACTATCACGCTTAAATTCGATCACGAATAACTTTTTTTCTGGAAAATTCTGATCAAAATGCTTTTGTACGCTTGTAAACAATATAATGCGCTGTCACTGGAATAATTTTAACAGCTGTCGGACGAGTGGTTTGGAAATGACAGCAGTCTGAAGTTGGTTGCAGTTTTTTCATATCAACTCCAAATGTCCTGAAATGGATTTGGCCCAAATAGACCTAAGGTCTATTATCATTATTTCGATGAGGCACGTTTTGGGAATATATAATGTAGTCATATGGTTGAGGGTATAAAAACACAAATTTATAGCTCAATTTATAAACCAAAAATTAATTTCAAATCGGTGTACTAGTCTATTATTTTACCTAGGGCCTGTCACACGAAATAAGTACTTATTTCTTGGCAGTCATTAAATCGACAAATAAGTAATTATTGTTTGACTATTACAAAGAATAGCTACATATTTATGGTACTATTTGAAGCCATGATGCAACTAGTTATTTCGTGTGACATATACTTCATAAAATAATGGATAAGTAATCCGATTTGTAATGAGTTTTTATGCTGAAGTGTTTTAAAGGTCACCAAAAAATATTCATAAAAATCATTTATTCAAAGAACTCAAAACATGGATTATTAAACAATAAAATAGGTTCGCTTAAAGTCGCTGTTAACAACATTTCAATCTGATATTACTTCATTCTCCTCAAATACAACTTGCTGTGAATCGAGCTAATCGGCAAGACAAACTGTCAGTTGTTCGTGGCATTAAGCAAATAATAATAAATGCAGACATCTATTAACTAAGAGAAGACAAAAAAAAAAACGTTGCTAACATAAATTGTATGGTTCTGCATCAGCAACTCAGATGACAGTCGTTTAGGTTTTCTTTCGTCTTCTTCTTATTTCTTGGCGAATGTCTTTGAGCAAAGATTTGCAATGGCAACAATCACGAATGAAATCCAGAGAGGAAAAGCATTGTTGGCTGAATGATAACATGCGAGTGGATTGAACCTTACAGTTACGTTTTGTGAACATCAAAACGACATAATATTACATGGATTATAGTTTTTTTCATTTGTGGCACAGTGGGTCGAAAAATATTTTTGTGGTAGATGTAATATAACTGAGAGTGTTATATCCAAAAACAGAGATAAAAGCTAACATTTTTAAACAGACCTTAAAATAAACTGGACTCTTATATACTTTATTTATCAAATTGAACTACCCCATAAGAATTGAAGCACCCTTAAACCAAACGTGCTGAGATACAATTGGCTAGAATCCTTTATGAACCCAAGATCAGGTAGTAAGACTAAGTATATCGGTCCACTCCTGGTACCTCCCCCACAAAAGGTCAAAATATATTGAATATCCATTAAGCTCATAAAACGGAATTAACATCCGATTCCATTTAGACTTGGTACTTCTTAATTTTTCTATAAACACAGGATCTGTTATAAAAACGATAGAGATCGAACATTCCTTCTGGTACCTCCCTCACAAAGGCTCAAAATTGTAATCCTCCTCACACGAAAGGTCGAAATTTGGAAGTTTATTAACCTCATAAAAAGCGAAATCAACATCCGATTCTATTCCAGACTTGGTACATCTCAATATTTCCATCAACACAAGATCTGTTACATAGATGGTAGAGATCGGGCAATTTCTTCTGGAACCTCCACCAAATAGGGTTCAAGATTTTTAAAAACAAAACGCTCAAAGAAAGCGAAATAAGTATGCAACATTCTATTTCACTCATACAAACATTTTTGATAAAAAATATCTGCTGTGAAGATGATATATATCTGCGAACCCCTTCTGGTACCTCACCCACAATGGGTCAACATTTTCAATATTTTTATCGGAAATATAAAATATTTCTAAATATATCTCTCAACCAGAAACTTGAGATGAATATGGAAATTATGATTTCGCATAAAATTGGATATAAGTTTTAGATTTTCTTGTAATTTTGCCCATACCAATATTTGTATCTGCATACGACAAATAAAAAAACGGTGAGTTCGGCTGGGCCCAACTTTGAATATCCTCTACCATTTGGAACGAATTTGAAAATTAAAAAAAAAATAAATAAATAAATAAATAAAATCCGTTAAAAATCTATTACAATGTGAAAAAATACGGAATATAGCCGTTATATTGGGGTCTGCATAGGGAACGTTTGTCATTAGCCATAACAATATTCAAATAGGAAACTTGAAAAAAAATGTAGCTAAAATCACTAAAATACCCAATATAGGGAGGTACCATCATATAGGGGCTATACTAAGACCTGGACCAGTGTAAACAATTCTCTGTCACAGACTGTAGTACCTATTAGGAACTTCAAACACGAAATTTAAAATATTGTACCTAAAAATAAAATATTGTATCAAAATACCAAATATAGGAAGGTAATGATATATGGGGCCTTAACGAAGACCTGGACCTGCATAGACAATACTCTGGCATAGACATTAAGAACTCTAAATACGAAATTTGAAACAACTTCGGTGAATAATGTCGCTAAAATCATTAAAACATCGAATATTGGGAAATACCGTTACATGGAGGCTAAACGAAGACGTGTCCTGCATACCCATTTTTTGTCATAAGCTGTAGTACCCATTACGAATTCTAAATACGAAATTTGAAACAACTCCAGTGAATAATGTCTCTAAAATCATCAAAATATCGAATATCTGGGGATAACGTTGTATGTGGCATATACGATATCGTGGACCTATATAGACACTTCTCTTCCAGGGGGGTAAAGTGCTTAGAAAAAACTTCTAGTATGGATTTTTCGACAATTCCATTGTAAAATGCTTCGCTATATTAATATCTAAATTCCTTATACATGGAAGTACTATTATATGGGGGATATACGATATCCTAGACCTATATTCAAAATACTTTTTGAGGGGGTAAAGTATTCAGAAGCAACTCCTTTTGTAGATTTTCAGAAAATTTCATTGAAAATTTTGGCTACAATCATCAAAATACCGAATATCGGGGGGCACTGTTATATGGGGGGTATCGTGGACCTAAAGAACCCATCTTCGAACTTGATCTGCCTGCAGATAAAAGACTGCTTCCAACCTTTATTCGTTTTTACTCTAGCGTGACGGATGGATAGACGAACATGGCTAAATCGTGTTAGAATTTTACGCTGGTCAAGAATATATATACTTTATAAAAATGAGGAAAATCTTAAAATAAAATCTTTAATGCACGCCAGCAATGAACGTTTATTCTAATTATTGATTCTGAAAATATTTTGTTTTTTATTTCTCAAAACAATAAATACATACACAAAATTGGCAGAAGCCGGGCACACTTAGAAAAATAATTGTAATCTGCTGCTAGCTCTACCTTAACTTTTTATTGTACCATGGGTTAGTCAGTATGAAATCAAAAAGTTCCCCTGTAAGCCAGATTTAATATACCTCAGTTTCGTAGAGATTTATTTAAGTCACATTACTAACTTCTAAGTCCCAATTACGAACTAACCAATTTTTTTCAACATTTTGCCCACTGTGCATCCTATTATCAAACAAATAAAAAACATCTACAATTGCGACCGACCATATCACTAACATCGTTTCCCATTCGATGTGGTAAGGTGGCTTCTGTATTCACCTGAAGGTGCTGGAGCTGCTGCTCCTCCAGCCAACCAAGCGCAAGCATTTGCTGCCGCACTTCAATAACCAAGCATTGGGAAGGCGCTGCAAGCATGTGCAGCCGCTGTGTGGTGTCTCGCCATGCTTGGTTATACAAGTCTCGAAGAAATTTTCATTAAAACAAGATCTCTAACTTGGCCAACGGTTTAGTCGGCAAAAGAAAGTCTAGCGTAATGTTTGCACAGGAAAACTGAAAAGCGAAGCGAAAGATTGGACGCGGAAAAGTTCGTGGTGTTAGTTCGAAATAGATTCAAGCGAAAAAATAAAAACAAATCTTAAAACGAAAACCACCAACATGGCCCAGAGAAATGCCATGGCTGCAGACAAAATAAAAATAAAACATAATTTGAGTTATTACCGTGGTTGTTGTTGTTGGTTTGTTGTAAGTTAAAAAAAGTTAAAAACATAATGAAAACTAAAACATTTAGGCAATTATTTAGCATAAACTAGGTTGGAGAGCTCATCTGAATTCATAACAAATGTTAACACAAGAGAGCTCTTAATTATTTAACTATTTTAAATTTGTTGGCAACAAATGAAGAAATTAAAAAAAAAAAAAAAAAACAAAAATAAAATATTTGAATATGATGCAAAATATTTAAAAATTACGAAAAAAGAAACGGCACGAACCCTTAAATGTGATTATGAAATTGTGGGTGGGTTGTCTGTGAAAACCCCAGTTTATGTGTTGACTAACCAAAAAACCCCATGTTTTTAAAGCAACAATTATTACACAATTGGGGATTTAAAAAAATATATATTGGAGTTGGATCGAAAATCTAAAACAACTATTTGAGTGAAAGTGATATATGCCAACAATGATCTAGATTTCTTACGGCAGTGCTTTGTTCCCGAAACTGGTTATACTCTATCCTTTAAATAAACGGTTTTGAAATGATAAATAAAAATAAACGAGTATGGAGAGTACGGCCGATCCGTACTTTTTATACTTTACACTAATGAAATCAATGGAAACATTCATTGTCATTGGAGAGCTACATATCTAATTACAGGCAATTTAGATGCAATATTAAAAAACCAGTAAAGAAGACCATAAGTCGGCCGGGCCGACTATATGATGCCCTATATCACTATGCATATTTTGTGGAGTTACTGGTAGCAAATAAACATTTATATTGGGAATTTATGTGAAGCAGATCAAAGCCATTACGATGGATTCGTATTATGGCCTTAGAGCAACACTGAATAGAATTCCACCAAATTTGACGGAGGCATTTGTACATCCAGTACCACTTCGAGGATTATACTCAAAAAAAAAAAAAAAAAAAAAAATCGAACAAATATAAATTTATTCTAAAACTTGACGCTATTTCCGACATTTTTTGGTTCCATTCAATAAAATTAAAAAAATTTAATTTTTACATTTTTGGCGTTTGACTTTGTTGCAGTTGTTTTATCTCACCCTGTATATATATATATATATATATATATATATATATATATATATATATATATATATATATATATATATATATATATATATATATATATATATTTAAAAATTAATTTTTTTTAATTTTATTGAATGGAACCAAAAAATGTCGGAAATAGCATCACATTTTAGAATAAGTTTAGATTTGTTCGAATTGGTCACCTTTGGCACCAATGATGGCCTTCAAATGGCCAATGAAACCGTCACACGCTGTCCGTATGTTGGTCTGGGGTTTTTTGGCCCATTCCCGGCGAAGCGCTTGCTTGAGGTGATCGACACTTTGGTATTTTTTAGTGCCAACCTTGCTTTAGGAAATACTACAGACACAGGAACCTGATTTTGTAACCTTTCTTGGGTGGCGCGTGCTGAGTGCGATGGTGTTGAGTGCTGTTGGAATGTCCAAGGTCCGTGGCCAAAATGTTTGCGTGTCCAAGTCTTTAATACACCCTCCAGAATATTTTCCATTTATTCTGATGCCACGGTCGATTAATACAAGCCGAGAGCGACCATCGGCTATTATGGCAGCCCACACCATCACCATGGCCGGCGCTTGAGTTCTGGTGGCCAACCGAAGGTGCACATTTACAGCTGACCTCGAATGTTTTCTCTTCGGAGAAAACCAAATTCGGCAGTTTACCACTTTGGGCCAAGCGAAGCAACTCTTTAGCTCTTTTGAGTCTATTTTCTTTTTGTTGCGGTGTAAGTTCTTGCACTTTTTGGAATTTAATAGGTTTCACCCCGAGTTCATTTTTTAATATTTGCCGAATGAAATATTGCGATATGTTCAGCTCACCAGCCATTTTTCGGCCACTGCGACGCGGGATTCGATCAAGTCACTTCGTTACTTATCGAACCATTTCCGCAGATGTTGCTGTTTTCTTCCGTCCACTTCCTCGACGTGGGGCTCAGATCAGATGAAACATATGTATGGGATATCTGAACCGATTTTCACCAAATTTAAAGCACTTGCTAAATTCGGTCGAATATTCCGAAATACATCCTGTTTGAATGAATATTACAAATATGGCGCACAATAAAACTTAAAGCAGACGAATGTATGTGGGAGCTATATCTAAGTTTAGAACGATTATCGACAATTTTTATACGGTTCATCGAAGCAAATAATTTGTGGAAAATTTCAATTCAATCGTGCAATAAATGCGACTTTGTTTACAAAAAATACATGGACGGACATGCATCAATCGACTCAAAATGTGATTCTATGAAGATCATCAAATGGAACTATGGGTCTATTTCGTTTCCCTCTGCATGTCTCAAACAAATGCACCAAGACATAATACCCTGTAACACAGTGTGGCGTAGGATATAAAAAATGTAAATACGGGGAGCGCAGGTCCGAACCACATCCAAAATTACCATTTCTCTGAAGGAGTGGACAGATGTATCCCATCTTCCCAGCAGATTTTGTGTTAGTAGAAATATTGTGATGTGTGTAATTTGAAGCCAGACGGACAGGCGGCTTAGGTCCGAAGAGACCTAGGGTCTAAATCGTTATTCCGACTGAGCACGTTTTGACCGTATCAAATGATATATACCCTATCTAGCCATATGGCTGAGGGTATAAAAATCCCGATAACCCCAATTTTTGGAGGTTTTGCAATAAAAGGATATAGAAGTCCGGGTCTACTGAATTTAACTTCTAGCTTAGTTTCTTTTTGGTAATATAATAATGTATGTGTCCCAGGAGTTGCTCGAACGGATTTCGGATTCCGTCCAAAGAGACCTAGGGTCTATAACCGTTATTTCTACGAGGCAAGTTTTGACCGCATCAATGTGAAAATATTTTATCAAATATATTCTTGCTACACAGTGAAAAGATGCTTATATTCTTTTGTGACATTTAGTGCAATTTTCATAAACTAACTTAGAATACGGCTTTAATCCTAAAATGTGTTTTAATACCCTCCACCATAGTATATTCAAAATATATATTTTAGATCCCACAAAGTATATACCGTTCGTCTGTCTGTCTGTCTGTCCGTCTGTGGAAATCACTCCCGATTCCGAAAAAAATGAAGAAGGTTGATAAAACTTTAATCAGATGTGTGATTGGTCTGAAGTTTTTTTTTTTTTTTTTTTTTTTTTTGTGGGGTATTGAAAATATGTCTATAGTTATATGGGTCCAAGTTTTGGTATAGCCCTTATATATCTAAACCGGCAGATTAAGGTTTTTTGGATGTCTTAATCAAAAATTCAACCCCAATTTTCTGTAAATTGGCAGTATTAGTATGTTCCTATTATGCTAGACACATCCATAGAATAGAACCACCAGTACCAGTACAACAAGTATTTTTCAACAATTTTTTTTTGAAAAATTTTGTGGAGGTTATTTAAAGTTCGGTCCGACCAAACTTACTGATTTTTATATATAGGCTTAATCTCATAGTTGGAGTTCTTAATCATACTTTGAAAAAAAAAGACCTCTTTGTTGACTCGTATTGTAGTTAGTTATATTAATGAAGACATTATATAGGGTGAGATAAAACAAAACTGCAACAGAATTCTGACTGCTGTCATTTCTAAGCCACTCGTCCGAAAGCTGTTAAAATTATTCCAGTAACAGCTCATTATATTGTTTACAAGCGTACAAAAGCATTTTGTAGAGAATTTTCCAGAAAAAAAGTTATTCGTGATGTAATTCAAGCGGGATAGTGTGATTTCTTTATATTTGGCTGGAAAACCACAAGTGGCTATCGTTAGAGCACTCCAGCATTTAAATGTGAATAAATCTTTTGTGTCTCGTACCATCGCTCGTTACCGTGATACTGTTAGCGTAGCCCGGCGTCAAGAAAGTGGACGGAAGAAAACAACGGCAGCAGCAGATATGGTTTGAAAAGTAAAGAAGCGACTTGATCGAAACCCGCTTCACTGTGGCACATGGCCCGTGAGCTGAACATATCGCAATATTCCATTCGGCATATATTGAAAAATAAGCTCGGGGTAAAGCCGTTGAAGTTACAAAAAGCGCAAGAGATTTAGATTTAAAAGAGCTAAAGAGTTGCTTGCTCGTGTTTACTTGCCAAAGAGGTTAGCTGAAAATGTGCACCTTCGGTTGGCCACCAGATCTCAAGCGCCGGCCATGGTGATGGTGTGGGCGGCCATAACAGCCGATGGTCGCTCTCCGCTTGCATTAATCGACCGTGGCATCAGAATAAATGCCAAATATTATAGCGAAAATATTCTGGAGGGACACACAACAGACCTCGGACATTCCAACAGGACTCAACACCATCGCACTCAGCACGCGCCACCCAATAATGGTTACAAGATGAAGTTCCTCGCTTAATTTCCAGCGCACAATGGCCACCAAAATCTCCGGAAAACTATTCGTTGGACTATTGTGTCTGGAGTATTTTGGAAAGCAAGGTTGGCACTAAAAAATGACAAAGGGTCGATCACCTCAAGCAAGCGCAAGAGCAACATTCGGCAGCGTGTGACGGTTTCATTGGCCGTTTGAAGGCCAACGGTGTCCAATTCGAACAAATCTGAACTTATTCTAAAATTTGATGCTATTTCCGACATTTTTTGCTTTCATTCAATATAATTTAAAAAAAAAAAATAAAAGTTATGGCGTTTGACTTTGTTGCAGTTTTTTTATCTCACCCTGTATTTCGCTTACTCTGTGATGTGAACTCTCAAAACGGCGATTCTGTTGTCTCCTATTCTTAGCTTTATTTTCATAATCTACTGTGTTTTTCATGCAATCATCAAAAAAATTAAAAAAAATTGTGGCAAAGTGTAATTGTATGTATGTATGAATTTGAATATATTTAAACATAAGGAGTCAAAAACATTTCTAATTTTAACCGAATTAAACGGTGCTCTTCACATTGCCCTAATAACGAGTGGCCATTAAACAAGCTATATATTTTTTCTGCAAATATAAAACTAAAATAGTTGCCATGATAAATAATTTGCAGGTGCAAGTCTTAACACCGCACACTTGTAATTTGTTCAAGTATGCAAATCTCTTAGATTATGGTGTTAAGTGGAACGTGACACGCATTGAAAGGGCCTGAGGAGAAAAGCTGCAGTATGATGTTAATACATCATCATACGTTTTAACATCAAGATACTCAAGCGATCAAAAAATAAACATCTGGGGTAAAGTCATACAATGCAAGAAAATAAATCGTGTTAGACGTGACCGACTCTTTATATGATCCGCCAGCAAATGTGATTAGACTGCTTCGAATTCGAAGTATTTTTCTAATGATTATCTAATTATTTTTCATAAATTAAGAAATATTTTATTTCCCTTTCTTTCTTGCAGATTTTCCTATACCTTCAACTAACAATTGTCTTAGTTGTTGCGACAGACCTACCAAACGCATCGGCAACAACAAATATGACAACAGCCGAAAGCAATGCAACATTTATGGAACCAATTGCTGAGCCACTGGTACGATATAGGAGACACCCACCCCGTACCATAGTCAAACACATCATAAGACCGAAACGTGTAAAAGTGAAACGATTGAAAAAGCCAAAAATCAAATACAGCTTTGCCGAGCCACCCACCACAATCTACTATAAGAAACCCAAACCATCGTATAGTCACGGACCCACATATGACTCTTCGATATTCGAAGATTTTTCACACATTAATGTGGAATCGGCTGATTTTGATTTACCGCCATCCAGCTATGAGACGCACAGCATGGATTTTGATTTGTACAAACATTACGAATCGCAAGCAGAGCAGGCCTACAAAGAGATTGAGAAACCCTCGTATAGTTACAGTGCCCCAGAGGTTTCCTACAAAGAAATGGCGAAAATTCCCTCATATTCATATTCACCCCCGAAGGGCGAACGGAAACCTCACACCCAATATGGTGTTCCAACGGAATTCACCTACAGCACGGGTTACGATAAACCCAGTGTAAATAGTTACAGCTATGAGGAGGGTCATTTACCAGAAAAAATGCCTTCATTTTCGAGTAGTTCGCATGGCACAGATTATGGCGGCGATTATCACGCCCCATCATCCTATGATGATCATTCCAATAAGATTTCCGAACATGCATCCGCCTTTTCCAGTACAGGATATGATGAAAAATCACATGGCAGTGGTTATGGTTATCAAGAAGAACATGCACCATCATATCCGGAACACTCTTCACATCCACAAATAATCGAAAGTGGAGGGGGACATGATAGTGGACACCATGGCCATGATTATTCTTATCAAGCACCAAAGGAGGAGTACAACTATAGTCCACCACAACAGCCAGCCCAACATCCGCCTCGCATCCCAGCCACAAAATATGGTGTACCGGATCTCCATTTACCTGTGGCCAATTTTAATAATTATAACAAATATTCTGTTGCGGATCACAAACCTTCTTCGTCCTATAATGGCTATAATAACCAACATCATTTTGCAGAGCCACCAGATCCACAAAAAACCACTGTGGAAATAACATATTCACCGTCTTATGAAATTAATTTACCACCCCGTAAGGCTCACTACCATCCAGCACCCCCACCGCCACCACCACCAGAGCATTCGATGCCAAGTTATCACCCAGAACACGGTCACCAAGAGGGTTCGGACTCACATCAGCCAGCCCGCTATGAACCAGCTCCACCACAAGACCTCCCCATAGATCAAAATCATCAGCAGCCACCTTACGATTATCCCAAATCAAGTTATGAAGTTCCAATCTACGATCCAATACCATTTGATTCGTCCAGCCATCAAGAACAGGAAGTCTATCCGCCACAACCATATGATAATAATTCCTGGCAAGAAGACACCAATACGGAATATGCAGCGGAGCCCAATAATGTGTCTGAACAAAAACCCTCCGATACAGACTCACAGGAAATGCCGCATGGAGATGTCCATTCAGCAGGTACCCGATCTCATGGTCAGTCAACATTCGTTACACCACCGCCAGTACAGAGGCCACAGGGTGGACGTAAGAGAAAACGCACTAAAGGTAGTCAATATCATTCGACTACTCTGGCCACAACTAAACACATATTGGATGTACCCGAACTGGAAGAGGCTTTCGAAAAGGAAAAACAAAAAGAAAATAAATATCTAACAACAGATCCTGACATAAATGAATCCCATAAAGTGGTAAAGGTCAACAATGGACCCTGGAATCCCATGAGAATTCGTACACCGACAATAAGTGGTACCACTCCGAGTACAACATTGGCCATCAATCAATATTCAAATCATCATGGAAATCGAAATTCATACCAGAATAGGTACCGTAGCACCACAACTACATCTACTACAACAATGGCTCCTCCTAGACATCAGCATCATCGTACTCGCCCTTCGGCAGCAACAACGCAATCTCCTCCGTTATTGCAACAGCAAACGAGTCACTTGCCAAAAATAGAAATCGTATCGATAGAGAAATCTCGTTCGAAAACCTTTTACGATGGTATTTTGTCCACACCGAAAATTTACAATACCAATTTCCTTCGGAATCGTTATCGAACGGTGCAACAACACCAGTCCACCTCTACAATAGCACCGCATCTAAGTGGTGACTCACAATCATCGTCCTCGTCGTCGTCTTCAACAGCGACCATGGATAGGTTCTCAAAACGCACAACCAAAAATTTCTTCGATACGACAATATTTAAGAGTCCTCTCAATGAACCAGATGTTTACCGTAACTTGCCCAAAAATCATAAATTATTTTGAAATTAATTTTGCTCTAATATATGATGGTATTATTTATTATTATTACTATTATTGATTTTAAAAATTAAAATAAAATAGGTATGAAAAGAAGTATATTTATTTTTATTTTGTACTAAAATAATGAAAACTTTGTCATCTAAGAAACATATAATGAATATTAAAGTGAAATAAATAAAATGTCCTAATAACTGAAGGAAAATAATGTGACCGATAATTTAATATGGCTGTTAATTTTTTATTTGTGGGTACCTTTGCATTCTTATTTTACTTTAAAAGACTTTTGTGAGCTATCAGTACTGGCTATTACAACATATGGACCAAGACATCCAAACGGGGAGATGATACTAAATACCTTATAACACTTTGAACCAAAATAATCCTCTGCACTATAAACCTAGAATGCAAGGATTTCACGAAAATGTAATCCCAAAACTTCAAAAAATGTGAAAGAGGAAGAAACTTTCCCTATCTCTACTTTGCGATTTAAACTTTCAATATGCCTATACCCGTTTTTTTGTAGCTCTACTTTCATAATATACCTGAAATTATTTTTTGTGTCGCACAATAATCATTCCGCTTCGATTCTACCTCCACTTGAAAGTCTTTTACTTTTTATTGTTTTTATTACAGGGTATATACAATAGATTATTTCTTTGACATCCACTTTACTCGAATGCCGGCAGGCTATTGTGGAATAGAAAGATTGCAGATAAAAGGAAAACAGATCCAATATTTAGACGTAAAAGCTAAAGTCCAGAAATGGATGTACTTTCATAATATACCTGAAATTATTTTTTGTGTCGCACAATAATCATTCCGCTTCGATTCTACCTCCACTTGAAAGTCTTTTACTTTTTATTGTTTTTATTACAGGGTATATACAATAGATTATTTCTTTGACATCCACTTTACTTGAATGCCGGCAGGCTATTGTGGAATAGAAAGATTGCAGATAAAAGGAAAACAGATCCAATATTTAGACGTAAAAGCTAAGGTCCAGAAATGGATGTAAAGGTCTGCCTGCTCTAATTTAATTTAAGCAATTTGGGACTCCTGCAGAAGCCGAACAGGCTCAGTGTCCGATCAATTAACTTCACCTTTTCCTCAAACTCACATAGACTGCAGAGATTTTGGCGAGAGTGACCAATCTCCGTTCTTGTTGTAGCAGTAGTACACATTGATGCTTGTTTTCTGCAAAATCTGCTTCAAGCTCCAGCTTTTAAAATTCTGCTACTTTAACAGGCTGTAGCCAGAGATCTTCTGGAGTTGTGCAATTGAAGAGGTGCAGCGTATTGTGCGAGTATCACACGCCTGGCAGACGTCACGCACATCTTCGTCAATTCGTGCCCAAAACGAATTGAGACGACTGCACCATCCTGAACGTAATTTCACCAAAACTACCTTGGCTTGTCTAGGCAGCTGGCTGCAATGGATGGGGGGTGGACTCCGAGGACGGCATTCATCCTGTAAATTTTGATAGCGTCTGCGACTGCATCGTTATGAATGCCACTCACACCTGTCTGATAGGCATTTTGATCTGGAGGTTCTCTCTTATCGCGTTGGACCTCCCTCTCTAGATCGTGTATGTCCTTCCTGACACACCTGGGTGGGGGATTTGTATCCACCATATGATGGTTGGGATGACTCTCATTGTAACACCCAAGCAGGCAAAGAAAACATATGATTATGCTGACGTAAAGGAAGGACTTTCGCCTCATGTAGATGGTCCACTGGTGTCGCAAATCTCAGGGCAGCATTGTGGCAGGTCTGGAGGTGTCTCCTTTTCTTCCCCTAGAATCTTGGGATGGTCTCTATTAAATTTCCCTCGACCAACACATTCTGCTGTGTTCTCATCTTCGCAGACCATGTTGTAAAGAGTGCGGCCGTTGATTTCGTGGCGGATATTTTTACATTCCTCGCGTGGAAGTATGCGGCTAAGGGTTCAACCTTCCACAAATGTCATCGACCACTGAGCCCGACGCCATGATCGTACATTCATCCGCATACGTTACGATCTCAATGCCGTCTGGAGGGTGAGGAATTCCGGAAAGGTAGAGGTTAAACAGTTCCGGAGATATCACCTCACCTTGGGGAACCCCCTGTTTCACTCTACGGGCTTCGGACTTCTTCTTCCACGTACGACTGGCGTCCACACAAATAGTTGACTATTCAACGTTTCAAACTTGGCCGGAGGATAGTTCTCTGCACGTCCTCAAACAGTATGGCATGATTGACCGTATCAAATGCCTTTGATCGGTCAAGGGCTACCAACACTGGTTCAATCCTCTACTAATATGTGTGGAAATGGCGTGTAATGCTATTGTGGTACTATGTTGTGAACGGAATCGTTGTTGATGGTTGGCCACTGCATAGCTTCCTCTAATGCTGGGGAGGAGTAAAGCCTCGAGTGTCTTGGTTACTGGCGACAAAAGCGAAATCGGCCTGTACGAGTCATCCTTGCTTGGCCACCCGGCACATTTTCCAGGCTTCGGGAATTATGTGGGAGGCTAGCGATAGGTTAAGAACTTTCGTCAGGTACTCGACTCCCAGCGTATCCAACTGTTTCAGCATCTCTGTGATTTGGCTAGCTGGAGATCAATACTCACCATTGTCATAAGTCGAACAACCTGCAACATTTCA
The DNA here is from genome assembly GCF_030504385.1 of Musca domestica. Classification (NCBI taxonomy): domain Eukaryota; kingdom Metazoa; phylum Arthropoda; class Insecta; order Diptera; family Muscidae; genus Musca; species Musca domestica. Next base: position 4,468,275 of record NW_026712296.1, on the reverse strand, counting down.
TCTTTAAAACCTTTCCCTAAAGTATTAAACTCTGAATAATTAGAGCCATCTATGTATCCATCAACTTCATATCTATACTCAACTTATAACGTACTAAATTTCCTCTAAATGTTTTATATTATTTCTTGCCTAGCTTTTCCATAAAAATCTTACTTAGTTCCTTATAATACACGACATACGAATTGTTTCAAATCCGAATATCTTATTATCTTCAACATAAAAAAAAAAACAATCAGTCTCTACTTACAATTCGTTCCATGAAGTTCTTCCATTTTTTGCTTGTGCTATACATCTGGAAATCATTGAAAAACACCGGACCCGAAGAAGTGGGAGGTAGATCCGGTAATACTGAATCCAAATTGAATACAATGCGACATTTTTCAATTAAGGCCTTCATAACGGGCATAAGGAATGAATATTGTTCGGGATTGCCAACTGAAAACAAAAGTATAAAATACTCGTTTTAGCGACATTTAATGCTAATAGAATTATTTTAGCTTACCCTCAATGGCTATATCCAGCGCTTTATTAATAGAGAATAACAAATAGGCCAGTTCATTAGGATTGGCCGCATTGCGACTTTGTAGTGTGGCATGTAATTTTGCCGTTGCCATTGCCACAACACCCGGATTGGGATGATGGGAACATTTCAAAAGTAAACCCAAACATAAACGTATCATATCCGACCAATCATCTGATGAATCAGATTGGAATATCATTAAGGCATCCAACAGGGCCAGAACTCCGTCCAGAAGCTTGGTGGAGCATTTTTTCGATTCATCTTCATTGGAGCCCAAAACCACCAAGTCATAAACCATGCGTAGGATGTGAGAGGCATTCTGAAAAAAAATATATATTTTTATTTGGCTACCAAATAGAAAAATTCTCGACCAACCTCTTGATTGATCAACGTTTGATTTCCATGTTCTGCCAAATCAAACAATGATGCCTGTACGGCCATTTCCAATATTCTTAAACGCAATGACAAATGCGAGGCCACTAATTCATTATTGAGGGCCAATAGATTGATACAACCCAGAACTTGACCTCTTTCCTTCCAACATTCGGGATCATCATTACCTACTCCCCTCCAAAATATGGTAAACAATGTGTTGGTCACCAAGTATACCAACTGCTCTTCGCTATCAACATCTGCTTCAGAGGAAAATTCCAAATTACTTTCAATCGAATCCGTTTTTCTGGCTCCAGCTTTTGCAGATTGTGATGAGCTATCCGAACTCATGGATTCCGTGCGTTGTTTGCTGAGGTCCATTGATATGGTGTCTACTGTATCAGCACTTGTGGTGGTGCTTGTTTGATGTGTCAATGACTCGAAAGTATCTTGCAAATCATGGGTGGTTTGTCTGATAACAGAAAAGACAGAGCTAACATTTTCCACTACCACACCCGAGACTGTATCGGCCAATTCCTTTATTTCACTTTCCAAAACATTGGCAGCCTCCGAAACACTGGCTTGTATCTCGTTGAGTATTAGACCACTTTCATTGCCATCTTGACCTTCCATTTGTTCAATTTGTTGTTCACAGAAGTTGATGAGGTCACCTTGATTGTCGAATTTATTCTCGTCCTCCAACAAAACATCCAGGTTAATGCCAAAACTCTTCCGTTTCTCTTCGTCTGGTTTGACATTTTCAATCGGCCGTCTTACGAGCAAACGGGCTATGGATTCCTGCCAGCCCGGTTGTTTGGCTATGGCCTGAGCAGAATTTTGTTTTGTAAAGGTACACTGCAACAGACGTTTTGCAACTTCCAATTTTACCGGCAGTTCACAACTACTGACATTGTGCACTAAAAATATGATGCCACAATAATCGATTTCCGTACTTAACATTTCATCCAATAAATGAAATAGGATGGTGGAACTCAGCACCATAGGTATGGTGTAGGAGAATAGCCCAGGAAACAGCGAGGCGTCTGTGGTGGGATCATGTAAACGCATAATTTGCTTATATTTCGGGTGGACACGAGAGGTGGACAATATGCTGCTTATAAACTATGGGAAATGAAATTTATTTAAGAATTTAAGTTACAAAAATTGAATGAAAGAAGTTCAACTAACCCTTATGGCAGCTTCCTGCAATTCACAGCTGTAGTTTTTATCTATGAAATAATTGTAAATCAAATTGGCCGCCTGAGGCTCATGTAGCAACAGGATCAATTGATCACGACAATTTTTACCCTTTATGTGCATATTCATTATTTCCAAAAACTCAATAAGTACATGGTCCTGCTTGACAGATGCCAAGAATGCTATTATTGTTCCAATCTCCTTGATGTTAATATCCTTTTGCAAATAGAATCGAACAATTCCGAACAAGGTTGAACGAATGGTCTTTGCATCTTCGGGCGTTATATTTTCCGGCGTGCCATAATATTGACGAATTGTGTCCAGGAAAAATTGTATTCCAAATTTTTTGCGAAAATATTTGCGATCGTTTTTAATCATTGCTCCCAAGTATTGCACATGACCCAGTGTTATTTGGAAGGGCATACGAACCCAAATATCAAAATTGAAGGCTATAGAGGTATAGAGCTCTTCCAAGAGGGCTCCATTGGCCTGCCCTGTTGAGGTTTTGTGACCCTGCAACGATTCCATAAACAAGTGTGTGGCCATCAAGGCATTAACATCAAACATTTTCGCTGGACATTTTTGCAGCATCATGCCCACAATCGACAAACATTCCGAATGCAACAAATTCTCCTGATTGTTGTCATGTTCGTGTGTCAGGTAACGAATGAAACACATAAAGCTGGCCAAGGGGAATTGTATCATTTTCCATTCGGTATAAGAATTGGTAGACAAGATTTCCCAATCAGCAAATTCCTCGGCCATTGGTGTTTTCAGCGATTCTCCAGACTCCAGGGCTTCCGTATCGGTTGTGCTAAGTGAAAAATCATCATTGTTTTCCTTGATTATGCGATGCAATATGGGCAATATGGCCTGAACTCCGCCCACACTATTAATGGTATCTTGTATTTTGACAATGGCACAATGTTGGGCCTGTACCAAACCCATGTATTTTCCAGTTGGTATTAAATCCAAGCAGGTGCTATGCGAATAGGCTCCGGGAGCATAGCAAAACACAAAACGTGATGTCAACTCCAACAGATCATTGTCTTGAGAAAATATCGAAGAAAAATTAATGCCAGCATCAAAAACGGTCTTAAGACTGGTGGTGGGTTCGGCCAGCAAAACACCACCCACCTGACCGCCAAGACATTGTTGTTCACCAAACACAGTTTCCTGCATGCCCACAGGGAAATTCTTAACATTCGGATCATATGAGGTGGATTGTGATCTGAGCGGTAGGGTAAAGTAATTGGAAACCTGTAACAAAAAGAAAAAAAAATTAGAATGCAAAAACATAGCAAGGTGTGAATGTATGACACAGGAAAACGCTTTTATCTATGCATACCCTGTATGTACAACTTACATTAGACGACAATGTCTTCTCCAACAGGCTGGGCAGCATGCTGCGATAACCTTGATTGGTATCTTGTGACGATGATCTTGGCAAACTTCCACTGTTTGCATTTGTAGCTGAGACCGCATTTGACGCCGGCGTTTTTATTTCTTGCAATGCCGATCCCACCGAACAGTACAAAAAAGGCTTCAGGGAATGACATGACAAATAAATTCCATTATTATTTATTTTATTTTTTGTTAAACAAGTTTCTATTGTTGTTTTGCTGTCTTACCTCATTTATGGCCGCCACTTTCAGTGTTGCACTTATTTTCTGCACAAAATCAATGAAAACATTTATTTGGCTATAGGAGAAAGGCCTTTTTGGTGGTGTAATGGCTACAGTTACATAATGCCATTGACCGTCCAGCAGAGTTGTGGAAGCCACCGAAGAGGTCAAATATTCCCGTTTTGTAAGTGCAGCAACAACAATGTTGCCATTGTTTTGTATGAAAATTTCAAAACCTGTATTGCTGCCGGTACGCAAACTAAAAAGAAAATAAAGGAAGGGAAATGTTAAGGTAAGGAGGATGCTGTCATTTGGATATAGTTAATGTGGCTTGAGTAATAGGAATTTTTTTTGCAAGAAGTGTTCAGCGACATTTGAATAAACTATAGAAATTAGTTGCGTGTTGAACCGACCATTATGTGAGGAAAAAAACCAAATTGACAAAGCAAAATATTTTTTGGTTTTGCTGCAGATATTTTTGTTAAAAATAAAAACAATATTTTATTTAGGAACTGGGAAATCCACACGAGGTTAGGTTAGGTTAAACGACGTGCGGTTGCCGTTTGATAACCGCTCTACTCGGAGACCAGCTGGTCCATTATCGTAATCCTAAATGAAGAAAGTGAAAGAACGAAAGATTGGTGGAAAAAGTGAAGATATTATTGATAGGAAATAGAGTCATAAGGGTAATTCACGGTAAGAAATTTTTCCGTGTCGTCTTTAGCCACTTAAGTCTTCTGGTTAATTGGAGAATTAGAATTAGGGTCAGTGTTAGAGAACGATGATAAATCATGTGACACTTGTCCCCCCACCAACCTGTGTCTCACTTTAATGAGTGCTGGAAAGTGGCAAACCAAATGCTCGATCGTCTCAATTTCTTCTTCGTCTTGACATATTCAGGTTTCGACAAGGAAAGTAGCGACTTTGTTCTCTTCTCAGAGAGTATGAGCAATTTTTTTTTTTTTTTGAGATGCTACATCACTTTTCGTCCAGCCATTTTTGTTGAATTCTCTCAGAGTAGTATGTATAAATTACCTGAAAGAAGTGGCACAGGGGTGGTTTGACAGAGTTTTCAACTTCAATGATAGCTGATTCGGACCCTAGCCTAGCCAATTCGACTGCAGTCTCATTGACTGGAATATTGTAATGATCAGAAACCCAACAGAGCTTGATGGATACCCCAGTGCTTTCCAAGAATCTCCTGCAATCCAAAACAGACTTAGATATAATGGCGGAGGAGTTTAAAGCTTTCAGCGCCGCTTGGCTATTGACATATATAGTCATCGGACCGCTAACATCGTTGTTCCTCGTGACCAATAGGTCTATGACTTTTTGATCGCAAAGATTTCCACCTAGGACACGCTACAGTTGTTTCCCAGCTTGTAGGATTCGCGAACATTAAGAGGGTCACAAAATACTCCAGCTCCCGTTCCGCATTCCATCTTTGAACCGTCAGTATAAACAGCTATGTCGCGGATAGGTGAATTGCGACTGGCGTCCCTGTCAAGTATGTGGATGTCAGGTGGGTCAAAGCTCAACCGTGCTGAAATATAACTTGTGTTGGCTTCCACTCCCTACACGCCCTAAGATCGCAAAATGTCCAAAGGATTGACTGCGCCATTGGTTTAGTTCTCTGAGTCGAAGAGCACACCTAATTGCCTGTTCCTGTACGTGTCTGCTTAGTGGTCTTAAGCACAACATGGTATCCAGCGCAGCTTGAGGTGTGCTCTTGAAGGCACCCGTTATTAGTAGGGATGCGGCTCTTTGAACTTTGTCAATGTGACTTTTTTCAAGGAATGCCACCCGGCTAGAGCTCCATAGGACAGGATGGGGCGAAAAATTGACTCATACACCCATTTAATTATGAGTGGTCTGAGGTCCCAGCTTCTACCTATGGAGTAATAGCAAGAATAGTGTGCAATCAAGCCTCTCTTTGCTCGTTCCTCGGTGTTCCTCTTCCAACTAAGTTGGCGGTCGAGGATAGTGCGGAGGTATTTGGTTTCAGAGGAGATGTTTAGCGTGACCCCATCTACCCACACTAGCAAGAGCCCGCTACATCGTTAGCGTTGAAGCCCTTATTAATTGGTCAACATATTTCAAAATTCTAGCTCCTATCAGTCGTACAATTTTAACTTTAAGAACTTTTCGTGTCCTTAAAGTACAAAAATTCCCTCTTATTTTGAACCTTACGCTCTTATCAATAGTTCCATAATACCATCACGACTGATTTTCTGGCAGAATTTCATAGTTTTAGCTCTCAGCAATTGTTTATAATCTTTTCTCAAAACAATTTTTTGCCAATTTTCCAAAACAAATCTCGCCTTTTCTCGCTTCAAATGTTTAATAACTATGTTGTAACATATCGTACCTTCTCATACCCTATAGTAGGAATTTAAAAGTAAAAAAAAAAAAACAGTAAGTTCGGCCGGGCTTAACTTTGAATACCTTCCCCCATTTGCAACGAATTTTGAAATTTTCCAAAAAATAAAATCCGTTAAAAATTCTGTTAAAATCTCAAAAATTCCGAATATCGCCGTTATATTGGGGTCTAAACGAAGATGTGGACCTGCATAGGCAACCTTTGTCATAAGCCATTACAATATTTAAATTCGAAACTTGAAAAAAATCCTGTGAATATTGCTGCAAAAATCATCAAAATACCGAATATAGGGAGGTACCGTTACATACGTGCATATACATGTCTTCGCAGGCTGTAGTACTTATTACGAACTTCAAATACGAAATTTCAAACAATTTCGGTGAATATTGTATCTAAAATCATCAAAATACCGAATATAGGGAGGTACGGTTATATGAAGACGTGGGTCTGCATACGCAATGTTTTGACACAGGTTGTAGTAACCATTACGAATTCCAAATACGAAATTTGAAACAACTCCGGTGAATATTGTGCCTGAAATCCTCATTATATTATATATTGTATGTGGGGCATACGATATCGTGGACCAATATTGACATTTCCCTTCTAGGGTGTAAAGTGCTAAGAAAGAACTTCTAGTATGGATTTTTCGACAATTTCATTGAAAAATGTAGCTAAAATCTTCAAAATACCGAATATAGGGAGATATATACAAAATACTTTTCCAGGAATAAAGGAAGGACAATTTTTTTGAAAAAAAAAAAATACCGAATATCATTGGTACCGTTATAGGGGGCTACATGATATGGTTCAAAGATATAGCCCATCTTCGAACTTGACCTGCCTGCAGACAAAAGATTCTTTATTCGTTTTGACTCTAGCGTGATTACAACGGACGGAAGGACGGACTGGTCTAAATCGTCTCAGAATTTTACGCTGATCAAGGTCTAAAACTGTTATTTCGATGAGTTACAAACGGAATGACGAACTTAATACATATACCCTCCTACTATGTAGGGTAAAAAAACTGCTTTATATGAAACCTTCTCACTAAAAGTGACAATACTTTTCGTACCCTATGTGCGTGGACTTCCAAAAATTGCATCTTATCTTAAATGTTTTCATAAAGAGTGACACTCATGTGTAATGTAAATGTCTTAGATATAACTGCTTGCTTAATAATAATGCCGTACCATTTTTTGTCAAATAGTTCTTTCCGTTTTCTTAAAATATGAACTTCCAAGAAACAGGACTATTTCGTTTTGCAGCAAAAATTGGGCAAATTCTCAAAGAGATTTTATTTAGAAAATAATAAATTAATGATAATATATGCTCTGTTCCAGTACCTGCAAGAATCTACTAGTTTTGAAATGTTCTTCGATATCATAAAGGGAAATCGGTTACCGTAGTAAAAACTTTTACATTCTAGCAGTTTTGGAACAAACAAATATTCTGTATCAAAGATATAAATAACTCAACTCATCAATATTACTTAACTTACTTTAGTAGCATACGCCGACATTCCTGACGTGGTTGTTGTTGGTCATCTGTCTTGGCATCAATATTCAATTTAGAATTTGATTTTTTAAAATTACTATCGAGACGTAATAAAATATGAAATATGAAACCGTAAGCACCAGACATAGACCAATTTTTTATATCGGTAACAACAATTCCATCTCCAGGTTCACAGAAATTAAAATATTGGGAACACAAATTTGTGCTTGTCAACGATTGTAACGAGACGCTAACCAAAGTCTAGAAGGAGAGTAAAATAAAATTTTATTACTGATAGAAAAATATAATACATAGAAATAATTTGATGTGCCATACCTGTAATAATTGTTTATGATGTGGAAATTGACTTTCTTTGCGTAATAGACTAAAAATACTTTTCAATTCGATGGGTATAATACTGAGTTTACTCAACTCTTCAATTAATTTAATGTAATTCTGTATACATTGATCGGAGAGCTTGTCTGAATGTTGCAAGCATTGGCATATACTTTTGATAATTCGGGTCTCACAAGCAATGGTTTTTCTGTAACGGAAATATTTATTAAATTCGTTTCGTTTACAATACTCGGCATTTTTAATTTCAAAACTTACGTTCCATAATTGTCGGTACAAGCTTTAAGTATTTTATGGCTCAAAAATGCCTGTTCTCTGGCATCCATTTGCGGTAGCCACTCAATAAGTTTTGTCAATACTTCTGGCAATGTAAGCAGGCCTTTACCATCGTCATAGGCTAATTCAACACAGGCCTCCAATAGATCGGTGGCTGGTAAACCAACATCCATTAGACCCGTAAACAATTTACTAATTTTGTCATAATAACGTATTTGTTCAGTTATGCGTAACGAATTTCTGGTAATTGATGCCAAAGCTTTCATAACTTTTATTAAAAGTTGATTATAATCTAAATTCCATTCTGCTACAGCTTTGGGCATAGCTATTAAAATATCCACCAAATTAGTATCCTCAATGGCCTCACAAATAAACATTGATGTGGAGCCATCACATAAGAATACATTGATATTGTCTATAGATGCGTCTAAAGCATTAACATCGATTGTCTGATCATTATTGGGATCATTGTCATCGGGAGCTATATTGAAGGTATCACCGGCATTCTTTTGGAAATTGTCCGTTTTTAAAAGTTCCTCCAAAACATCACAGTATAGCTTAATAAGGGTAACTAAATCTATTTGGCGCTGCAAAGGTAATAATGAATAAGTTGAATGTCTACAGGGTGAGATGAAAAAACTGCAATCAACTTCAGACTGCTGTCATTTCAGAGCCACTCGTCCGACAGCTGTTAAAATTATTCCAGTCACAGCTCATTATATTGTTTACATGGGTACAAAAGCATTTTGGTGAGAATTTTCCACAAAAAGATGGAATTAAAGCGTAATAGCGTGATTTCTTTATATTTGGCTAGAGAACCACAAGTGGTTATCGTTAGAGCACTCCAGCATTTAAGTGTGAATAACTCTTTTGTGTCTCGTACCATTGCTCGTTACCGTGATACTGGTAGTGTAGCCCGACGTCAAGGAAGTGGACGGAAGAAAAAACAAAATCAGTATAAATGGTTCGAAAAGTAAAGAAGCGACTTGATCAAAACCCGCGTCGCAGTGGCCGAAAAATGGTTCCTGAGCTGAACATATCGCAATATTCCATTCGGCAAATATTGAAAAATTAGCTCGGGGTAAAATCATTGAAATACACTTACACCGCAACAGATAGAAAGTAGACTTTCGGTTGGCCACCAGAACTCAAGCGCCGGCCATGGTGATGGTGTGGTCCGCCATAAAAGCCGATGATCGCTCTCCGCTCGTATTAATCGACAGTGGCATCAGAATAAATGCCAAATATTATCGCGAAATTATTCTGGAGGGTGTATTAAAACCTTGGGCATGCAAACATTTTGGCCGCACACCTTGGACATTCCAACAGGACTCAGCACGCGCCACCCAAGAATAGTTACAAAATGAGCCTCCTCGCTTCATTTCCAGCGCACAATGTCCACCAAAATCTCCGGATACCAATCCGTTGGACTATTGTGTTTGGAAAGCAAGGTTGGCACTAAAAAATACCAATGTGCCGATCACCTCAAGCATGCGCTTCGCCGGGAATGGGCCAAAATACCGCAGAGCTAAATTCGGGCAGTGCGTGCCGTTTGAAGGCCATAATTCGTGCCAAAGGTGACAAATTCGAACAAATATAAACTTATTGTAAAATTTGCGACATTGTTTGCTTTCATTCAATAAAATTTAAAAAAAATGATGCCAAAATGATGGCGTTTGACTTTGTTGCAGTTTTTTTTTATCTCACCCTGTGTTGTTGAAATCAATAACTTACTTCTTCCGGACTAGATTTTTGTAAAACAATGACCATTAGAGCACAGCATCTTAGAGTAATAGTTCGTAAGCTATTTGACGTTTCCCATTGGGAAAGAATTTTCATTAAAACCGATACGGTAGCCGGACAAATGGCACGCATGCCATTGCGCTAAAGGATTCAAAGAAGAAAAAAAATTAGATTAAACACAAAATAAAATAATTGTACGAGTGACAAACAAACAAAATATGTATTTTGTAGACAAAATAACATTTATACCAATTAGACATGTTTTTTTATTTCTAAATAATTCAAATATCTTGAAAAAGTAGAAGGATAGCACATAACTACTCACCAAATTATCACAGATTGTATAACCATCACCAGATTTTTTAAGATAATTTGTATTTGTTATAGAGGCTAATGTTTTCTGTAACATTTATGTGGTAGTGGTGGTGGAGGTGATTTATATGTAAGACAAAAAACAATTAGAAAGATTATATACACCGACACCGGGGTTTGTTTTTGTAAATGTTTATGTTGTCATTGTTAGGAAACATTATGGAAAGGGTTATATAGAATTATAGATTGTATGGACATGTAAATGCAAATGTATAAAAAAACATATATTAGAAAAAAATAATAAAAAAATAATAAAAAAAAATTGTCCTCTGGTAAAATTAGCTTACCTGCGATCCACAAATTATTGCACCTAATGTATGTATTAATGATTCTCCAATATCGGGAAAATTTGTTATATCATTTTGTTGAAAACAATCTATGGAATAGTAAGAGAACAACATGCATTAGATTAAAAGAATCAATTTGATTTCAGAAACATTACAAAGATCAGCTTTCCTTATGGATCCACAGCGAACATTAGTAAGAATGAGGGATTTGTTATACTACGAGCTGAGAATTGTCGGAAAATTGCAATAACATAATTTACTACTTACCATAAATAAACGGTATAATTTCGACATGTACCATATGGGGTTTATACGACAATTTTCTATAATCAGCAAAACTATTGCGTAAAAAGCTACGCCATGTCAAGTACGGATCATACATAACCTCCAGGAATCGTGAAAAGCTACGAAACAAATGTCCAACTTCTGGGGATGCATGTTTCTGTTCAATGCACTGAAAGAGAAATTGAAAATATATTCCTCATGTAATAAGTAAAACTAGAACATGTAAAAAAGCTTTGAATACCCTCCACCATTTGGAACAAATTTGGCAATTTTCAAAAAAAAAAAGTAAATAAATAAATAAGTAAATAAAGTCCATTAAAATCTTATTTTATATTATATTATGGTCTATATGACGACGTGGGCCTGCATAGGCAACTTGAAAAAAAAAATCTGTGAATAATGTAGCTAAAATCATCAAAATACCGAATTATAGGGAGGTACCATTATATGGGGGCTATTACAAAACTTGGACCTGCACAGACAATTTTCTGTCATAGGCTGTAGTATCCATTACGAACATCAAATACCGAATTTGAAACAATTCCGGTGAATAATGTCGCTAAAATCGTCAAAATACCGAATATCGGGAGGTACCGTTATATGGAGGGCTATACGAAGACGTGGACCAGCACAGATAATTTTCTATAAGAGAGAACCTCTAGACCAAGCGGGTCTGAATATCATTCATACTGATGCAGTCGCAAACGTAGTTAACAATTAGTATGAATGCCATCCTCGGAGTCCACCTCCATCCATTGCAGCTGAAGAACGTCTGCTGCTTAAGCAAATCAGGGTAGTTTTGGCTTAACTACGTTTAGGATGGTGCAGCCATCTCAATTTATATTGGGTTCGAATTGACGAATATGTGCGGAACGCCTGCCCAGAGTGCGATTCAAGCCGGCACAATGCGCTACATATATTCAATTGTCCAACCAAGCCTACCCAACTCCGTCCGGAGGATCTCTGGCTACAGCCCACAAAGGTAGCAGAATTCCTAAAACCTGGACATCGAAGAAGAACCAGATTATCAGTCTATAAACAACAGAACATATATTTCACTTTTCGAGGATCCAGCGGCAAGACGACATCGCGCCAGCATCGATATCACTCGCGATGACACAGCCACTTTTTCCAATGGAATTATCTAAAAATCCACACAAGGAGTTCCTTGTGAGTACTTTACACGCAGACATAGATTTGTCTTTATAGGTCCACAATATCGTATATCCCCCCATACATCGGCCCCTTCCTATATTCGATATTTTAAAGATTTTAAAAGAATTTTTAATGGATTTTATTTTATTTTTTTTTTTTTTTGAAAATTTTCTAATTCGTTCCAAATGGTGGAGGGTATTCAAAGTTCGGCCCGGCCGAACTTACTGCTTGTTTACTTGTTTTTTTTTTGAAAAATATTGGAAAGAATATTAGAGTTTCGTGACAAATTCGCAATAGAAAAAAGGAAAATTGGGATACGGATGTTTGATCGAAATTCTGAAAATAGTCGGATGTTTGATCCGAAATTCGGAAAATTTTCGGATGTTTGATCCTAAATTAGGAAAGATATGAATATTTTCGATAGTTTTATCCGAAAATCAGAATACGTTGACTAATTTTTTCGAAATTCGGAAAGTTATCGAAAAAAGTCTAATATTGTCGGAAAATTTCGGATGATTGATCCTAAATTTGGAAAAAATATGAAAAATGCCGATAGTTTTACCCGAAAATCGGTAAAAATTGACTAATTTGTTCGAAATTCGGAAAGTTATCGAAAAACGGTCTAATATTGTCGGAAGATTTGTCCGAAAATCGGAAAGTTTTCGGATGTTTGATCCTAAATTCGGAAAAAAAAATATGAAAATTGTCGATAGTTTTATCCGAAAATCGGTAAAAATTGACTAATTCGTTCGAAATTCGGAAAGTTATCGAATAAAGTCCAATATGGTGGGAAGATTTGTCCGAAAATCGGAAAATTTTCGGATGATTGATCCTAAATTCGGAAAAAATATGAATATTTTCGATAGTTTTAACAGGAAATCGGAAAAAGTAGACTAATTTTTCCAAATTCGGAAAGTTAACGAAAAAAAGTCTAATATTGTGGGAAGATTTGTGTGAAAATCGGAAATATTTCGGATGTTTGATCCTAAATATGGAAAAAATATGAATATTTTCGATCGGAAAAAGTAGACTAATTTTTTCCAAATTCGGAAAGTTATCGAAAAAAATGTAATATTGTCGGGAGATTTGTCCGAAAATCTTTTGATGTTCGTTTGTATGAAACTTCCCATACTTCCAGGAGTGTGTTGCAATGCCGCATCTAAATAATAAAAATAATTTACACTATTAAATATTTTAAACATTACACTTTTGCACATACATTTTAAAGGAACCTAATTTACTGCATACGTGCTCCGTAGAAATGCTGAAAAACTGAGCATAAATAAAAAATCCAAATAACAAGAGTCCTCGGAAAAATGTTAGCTGGGCACATACTTTTTTCTTACGCACGCGCAACCGTTTTGCTAGAAGCCTAATAGAGACTAGGCCACTATTGAAGTAAAGTTCTCAAAGTCATGATGTTTTTGAAGGGGTACTACAAAATAGTAAAACATTTCTCAATTGATACGATGGTTCAAAAAGGCGAGCTGTTTAAACATTTCTGGTCGATACTGATTATGGGGCCTAAAGAGAGGTATTTTCTATACAGTTAAAATCTAAACTGCACACCAAAAGCAAATTTGCTTTTGGCACAGTTACTTCTATAATTTAATAATAACAATATTTAAACTTGGGAAAATTTGTATACTTTCAAGCGATAACAAAATTTTAAGGATGATTACTAAATTACAAGCCATTTTTTTTATAATTTAGCTCAGAATATTATTACGTATTTTAATGAAAAGATCTTTATTTTTGGAAGAATTTATTCGTTTTATTGGTGAATGTTAATGAAGGCCTTGATTCGAAGCTTGTAATGTTTATTAACGGCAAACTGCATTTGTATCATATAATCGTTTTTGGGAAAGGGAATCATTTTAAACATATCTCCATTCAATACCAAATCATTAACGATAACATCATCCTGATAGAAGAAAATAAAAGTCAAGTTAAAATTTCAACAAAAAAAACTGATAGCCGAGCATTGACTTACAACAATGGGACAAGTATGATTAACATTCGTATAGGGCCTAATTTCTTCAAAAACCGCCTTCCAAAATGGAACGCCATTGGAGTTTTCCAGAAAGCGACAAAAATCCAGAGTATTGTTGAAAAGAAACGGTTTGTAACCGTTGCTTTTTGCAAAAAGTTGATAGTGGGCCTAAAAGAGGTGTTGTTGACATTTTTAAAATAAATATTCATAGTTTTAGGATTTCTTTCTTTGTATCAAACTTACTGTGATATTGTTAATCAGCAATTGATGCAACTGAACATGTAAGTTAAGGCGAACGGTGTTTCGTGATACCGCCTTTAGACCACACTTTCTTATTGTTAGGAAGGATTTGTCAAATTCTTCACATTTGAAATTAGAAAATTTTATTTTAAACGATTGCGTTTGCTGTACTCTGTTCGCAAACAAAATGACAACACTTAACAAAAGCAGTTTCAAATATTTCATGGTTGTTTTAAGAATGGACAAACTTTCGACCGTATTTGGTTTATTTTAATAAACAAATACTTTATTTTTATAGCTCGCACTTGTGCTATTATAAATAATTACCAAAATTATATTTGCACTTAGCAAAGTGCGATCACAATCAGTAATATAATATGAAAACAAAACATTGTAAAACGGAGTCAACCAACCTAAATTTTAGCAAATGTATAAAATCATTGCTTAAACCAAACTCTGGGAGTAAAGTTTGCACAAAGAAAATATAATATTAAGTTTAACTAAGAAATATTTTTAATCTGGACTGAATTGAAATAAAGTGTTTCGCACTATTTGCACAGTGGTAAGCAAAAAAAAATTATTTTCTAAAGGGAGATTTTTAAGAGCTATGGGAAAGTTTTTAGAGAAACCCAGTAAGAAAAAGTCAAAAGTCGGACTGGGCCGACTATATTATACCCTACACCACTATGCATATTAAGTAGAGCTCCCGTAACCACCTATCAACATTTGGCTTTAGAGCAGTTATAGTTTTTTTTTTCAGATGGAACTAATATAAGCGAGACGGGAGGTTTTGACGGAGACATTGTAATCATTTATACCAAATAACATTGCTATAGAGTACATGATATCACTTTGAGAATGATTATATTAAAAAAATATATATCGGAGCCGAGTACCACAATATGAAAATGTGCGTCCCAAAATTCACTCCATTTGGGCTGATATTAGCCATTATTTGCACAATAAAACTTAAATCGGATTAAGGATATATATGGGAGCTATATCCAAATCATAGTCGATCTCAATAAATTTTGGCAAAGGTATTTTCGAGCTCTATAAGATATCTGATACCAAATATCATTGTTGTCGAATGCATATTATGAATGTGAGGGACACAAACACCAACTCGGCTTAAATTTAAATTTGTTGTACTTTCTTCTAAACTGAATTCGTCGGATGTACCAAATTTCAGGACATCCGGACTGATATTGGCCATTTGATGCACAATGAACCAGAAATCGGTTGAAGCTATATCCAAGTCTGAACCGATCTTGATCAAATTTGGCAGAGGTATTTCGGGGCCATTATTTGCACAATCAAACTGAAATCGGATTAAGGATATATATAGACAATTTTCTACTACGAGGATTGTTAGCTATTGCGAGTCTTAAATACCAAAATTGAAACAATTCCGTTGAAAATTGTGGCTGAATCGAAATACCGAATGTCGGTGGGTATCGAAATATTGAAGTCTGGGACCAATAAGGACAAGATTTTAATCCGGCTATAGAACCCATTATGAACAAATACCGAAAACGAATCCGATAGAAAATGTGCCCTAAATCGTTAAAATACCGAATATCTGCATGTACGGTTATATGGGGGCATAAGGAAAACATTACACATGCTGTGTGAAACTACATATGATGCAATTTAATCTTTTGCATTTTGGACAAAAAACTTGGATATCATCTCACTATTCGCATTTACGTTACGATTCGCAGCATCTTTACTTCGTACTTCTAGTACGGTCCAACTTTGTCCGTGTTCCAGGCGGAAATCTTTGCGGTCAAAAAAGCCATTGGTCACGTGGAACATGGTTAGTCCGGTGAATTTATACGTCAATAGCCAAGCTGCACTGAAAGCTTTAAACCCCTCCACCATTAAGTCTAAGGCTGTTTTGAGTTGCAGGAGATCCTTGGAAGTCCATCAAGCTCTGTTGGGTTACATTATTCCAGGCAACGAGACTAAAGTCGAATTGGCTAGGCTAGGGTCCGAACTAGCTACCATTGAAGAACTAGGTCAAACCACACCTGTGCTACTTCTTCCAGGTAATTCATAGACACTACTCTAAAAGAATTCAACAACAGTTTCTGGACGAAAGGGGATGTAGCATCTCCAAAAGAATCTAGCCCATACTCTCGGAGAAGAGTCGAAACCTGTGGTGGGTATCATCACAGGTCACTGCAAGGTGAGGGCAATGACCTCGAAATGGGACAGCGATGAGATTGACTAATGTAGAATCTGTCAAGACGAAGAAGAAATTGAGACGATCAAACATTTGCTCTGCCACTTTCCAGCACTCGTTAACGTGAGACACAGGTTGGCGGGGGAACAAGTGCAATGAAACAAGAAGACTTAAGTGCGAAAAGACGACACGGCAAAATTTCTAATCGTGGATTACCCTTACAACTCTATTTCCTATCAATAAAGTATCTTCACTTTTTCCACCAATCTTTCTTCTTACACTTTCTTCATTTAGGATGAACACAATGGACCAGTAGGTCTCCGATTGTAACGGTTAATAAATATTATTCCTTTGGTAGTTTTTTAATTCCTCTAGCTGATCTTCACTTCGAAATCGATGATGCCCCTGAACGCATTAGGCGCGCAATTCAATAATTTGCAAGCTTTGTTCGTTTGTAAGACAATTCATGGTTAAGTTATAGACAAAATTTAAGATGTTTGACAGAGAAACAAAAACCGAAACGTACGTGAGCTGTTTAAACCATTATATAATAAAAGTTGCTTTTCAAGCCGATTTGTTACTAAACATTAGGCCACAACTAACCTATCCTCCCCACATTGAGGTGTAGGGTATAACAAATTAATTGCCTAGAATTCGGTGTTTAAAAATGTTTAATAGAATGTATTCAATTAAATCGTATCATAATATCAATCACTTACCTGGTGATATACATGGGTAAGAATAGCAATTAAATTTGGCTTATATTCATATTTGATAACAGCCAAAATATTATCAAAATGCCGGCAAACAATTATTAAACAGTCGACCAGTATGGCAATTTGACGTATAGTTTCATCAGTGATTTCACCCTGTAAGCAACAACAAAAAAACCAAAAAGATAATGAGGTGAACTATAATAAATATCCATAGCGATGCATATGACCAACACACATCACGTGTTGATATTTTTCAAAACCAACAATACTTACATTTTGGCACGAATCACTGGCGACAATAATAAATTTACCAATAGCCGGCAACAGTTCGTCGGGTAAGCGCCCTAAATGTGGTCCCTGATCAGATTGAACTTCATACCAGTAGGGACAATCGGCTGCAGAGAAATCCAAAGGTAATTGACTTTGCCAAATGGAAACAAAACGTTCCATAAATTCACGAAAATATGATTCTTCATTCTAAGAAAGGGGGAAAGACAACATAAAAATTAACAGTCAAAGAGTTTAAGAGAATTGAGGTTGCATTGATTCAATTTCATAAGTAGATTATAGGCACATAGGCTGAGGGTGAAAAAAAAAACAATTGCAAATAGTATATTGTATGAATTGTATATTTTATTATTAGTTTGAAAACTCTAATGGCATGTGTGTTTCAAGCGAATCAAAATGTTTCTTGAAGTTGAAAATCTTTTCAAATAGCCGTGACATGTGTTTTGGTAGTTTAAAACAAACTAAAAATTATCAGTCGGTTTTGCCGACAGGTATATACCCTCAGCCAATGATCAATAATTAAAATATATTTTGACTTCTGTTATGACTACTCAAATTGTTGACCCTCTTTGGAGTAGGTTCCGAAGGAATGGGCCAATATTGTCCATTTCATATCGGACCCAAATATATTGTCTACTTCTTTCACTTTATATGAGATAGTGATCATTTTTAGAAAATGTTAATATGTGCATGAGGTACCCGATATATTGGATCGAGGTATTCCACATCCATTCTTGATCTAATACAGATGAAAATATTGCTATGGGCAATTAAATCCAATTTTATAAGAAATCATATATTACATATTCATCTCAGGTTTCTGGTTGAGAGAAATATTTCGATATAGCTTTCTTTTAACGCTTTGTTTTTCAAAATCTTGAACCCTTGTGGGGGATGTACCAGAAGGAATGGTCCTATCTCTATCATCTTTATCACATATCTTGCGTTGATGGAAATATTGAGAAGTACAAAATCTGAATGGTATTGGAATTTTGACCTTTGTGGGGGAGGTACCAGAAAGAGTGGACCGATATATCCCATTTTCACACCAGACCTTGGGTTAATAAAAATATTGTGATGTGTGTAATTTGAAGAGAACCAGATGATTATTTCGGATTTTATGATCGTTTTGGTTATTCAAAACTTTGAACCTTTGTGGGGGAGGTACCAGGAGGAATGATCTGAACTCTACCATCTTTATTACAGATCTTGCGTTGATGGAAATATTGATATGTACCAAGTCTGAATGGTATCGGATATTAATTTCGCATATTTAAACTTCATGGGTAGGCAAAATTTTGGCCCTTTGTGGCGAAGGTAGCAGAAGGAGTGGAGCGATATATTCCCTCTTCACACCAAACCTTGGGTTAAAAAAATATTTTTATATGTGTAATTTGGAGACAATCGGATACTTACATCACATTTTGTAAGAGTCATAATCATTCAAAATTTTGACCCTCTGCGGGGGAGCTACTTAATGGAGTGGACCGATATTGGCCATTATCGCACCTGACCTAGCACTGATGCAAATATTAGGATTCGCAAAGTTGGAGCAAAATCGGATTACGATTTCTCTTTCTGTGCAGTAAATTATTTTCTTTGAAAATGCTGACATTTTTTGTGGGAGATAACAGAAAGAGTGACACTCGGTCTAAGTTTGACAAGAATATTACGATGTACCAAGTTTGGATCAAATCGTATTCTCCGTTCGAGAGTTATCGTGCGCACAAGCCAGCCAGACAGAAGGACTGTCGGACATCGCTATATCGACTCCAAATGCTCTGAAACGGATTTGGTCCAAAGAGACCTAGGGAATAAAATTGTTATTTCGATGAGGCACGTTTTGGCCTATCAAATTATATGTGAAATTTAGATTTAATTCCCGAGCATTTGGGACAAATACCCGGCTACTCGAAACTGCTAACCCAATTCAATGTTCCCACTGTATATAGATGCTAAGAATCTCACCTATAAAACTAAATATAATCGCCAATCACCGTTCTGTGAAATAGAATATTTGTCCACTCCATCCTAATACACCAATCGCATTGTTATGATGAATTACAAGAAAAATAAGCGGTAGGGTGAATAGGGTTGGTTGTTCATTACAAAACTGTCCGGCAAACCCCTAACACCACCCACAAGTATACACCCACATATGCGGAGAACAACCTACACACAAACACATTAGCACACCCACACACCAACGCCAAGTAGACAATAAACACTCCCCCCTATTCATTGTAACTAATGTGGAGCCGGCACACAAGAAATGGTGGAACATGGGGGTAGTTATTCGCAGTTCCAGCATTGACATTATATAATCCTAAATCTGTGCACATCCCAATGCACTTCAATCGATTTCGGGCAATAAACCTCAAATTTGTTTATTTTTGTTGTAATTATCAACATCAACTGGAATGTTTATATTTTTGTGGCGGCCGCTGACGATGAGTAATACTTGCAGAATGTATTTCTTTTTATCTTTGTAGGACCATCCGAATGGTGCTGGCCTCAAGTATGACCGCTTGGAAATTCACATTACTAGACACATTTCTTAAAAAACAACGCCAAAACACGCCAACATTCCTTTTCCAATCTGACGGTATGCAGACACCACCACTTGGAAGATACTTACCTTCGTCGTGTACTGCACCCACAAATTGTAAATATCTTTTTTCTTATCCATATTTTCGCCACGCGCGAATCTGCATTAATAACGGATAAATGTTTGCTATTTTCTTAAGGTGGATAAAAATAACTTTGAATTATTTTTCTATTTTTTCATTGAGCCGTGTATTTTTTTTATTTTTGTTTACAAATGACCAGCCGTGAAAAAACTTTACCAAGAAACCTGATCAGCTGTTTGGCTGAGTTAACTGGAGATGCCAGATGGATTTGATGGCAAAAGGAAAGTGTAGGGTTGCCAAAGGTCTACTTTAAACGAACGAAAGAAGGTTCAAAGAGAATGTGAGAGAAGATAAATAATAACAGTCTAAAGGTGAGAATACATCAAACGCTTAACGTGCTTAAGTCGTCGGCTGCCTCCCTCTGCTAAAGAACAAAGGAGCTTTAGGTTGATTAGTTAATTTTTGCTTGTTCACCCTACGCTACAGGGTTGACAAAATTGAAAAATACAACTCCAAAGCTAGACATACTTATTTGATTATGGCATACAGCGTATGCAACAACTTATGTTTATACCGCGATTTTTTCACATTTGTATACTCTCCATAATAGTATGGAGGGCATATTAAGTTTGTCATTCTGTTAGCCTAAGACAGAAAATTGTCTGTACAGGTCCACGTCTTCGTAAAGCCTCCATATAACGGTGCCTCCCGATATTCGGTATTGTTATGATTTTAGCGACATTATTCATCGGAATAGTTTCAAATTTTGTATTTAATGTTCGTAGTGGATACTATAGCCTAAGACAGATAAGTGTCTCTGCAAGTTCACGTCTTCGTATAGCCCCCATATAATGGTACCTCCCGATATTCGGTATTTTGATTATTTTAGAGACATTATTCACCGGAATTGTTTAAAATTTGGTATTTGAAATAGGTAATGCATACTACAGCTTAAGACAGAAAATTGTCTGTACAGGTTCACGTCTTCGTATAGCCCTGATATAATGGTACCTCCCGATATTCGGTATTTTGATTATTTTAGAGACATTATTCACCGGAATTGTTTAAAATTTGGTATTTGAAGTAGGTAATGGATACTACAGCCTAAGACAGAAAATTGTCTGTGTAGGTCAACGTCTTCGTATAGCTTCCATATAAGTGTAATTCCAGATATTCGGTATTTTGATGATTTTAGCGACATTATTCATCGGAATAGTTTCAAAATTTGTATTTCATGTTTGTAGTGGATACTACAGCCTAAGACAGATAAGTGTCTCTGCAGGTTCACGTCTTCGTATAGCCCTGATATAATGGTACCTCCCGATATTCGGTATTTTGATTATTTTAGAGACATTATTCACCGGAATTGTTTAAAATTTGGTATTTGAAGTAGGTAATGGATACTACAGCCTAAGACATAAAATTGTCTGTGTAGGTCAACGTCTTCGTATAGCTTCCATATAAGTGTAATTCCCGATATTCGGTATTTTGATGATTTTAGCGACATTATTCATCGGAATAGTTTCAAATTTTGTATTTAATGTTCGTAGTGGATACTACAGCCTAAGACAGATAAGTGTCTCTGCAGGTTCACGTCTTCGTATAGCCCTGATATAATGGTACCTCCCGATATTCGGTATTTTGATTATTTTAGAGACATTATTCACCGGAATTGTTTAAAATTTGGTATTTGAAGTAGGTAATGGATACTACAGCCTAAGACAGATAAGTGTCTCTGCAGGTTCACGTCTTCGTATGGCCCTGATATAATGGTACCTCCCGATATTCGGTATTTTGATTATTTTAGAGACATTATTCAACGAAATTGTTTAAAATTTGGTATTTGAAGTAGGTAATGGATACTACAGCCTAAGACAGATAAGTGTCTCTGCAGGTCCACGTCTTCGTATAGCTCTGATATAATGGTACCTCCCGATATTCGGTATTTTGATTATTTTAGAGACATTATTCAACGAAATTGTTTAAAATTTGATATTTAAAGTACTACAGCTTATGACAGAAAATTGTTTGTGTAGGTCAATTCGGTATTTTTACGATTTTGATGATGCATGTCCACGTCGAGTATAGATCTTAATATAACGGCTACATTCGGTATTTTTAAGTTTTAACAGAAATGTTAACGGATTTTTTTTTTTTTTGAAAGTTGCTAAATTCGTTCCATGTGGTGGAGGGTTTTCAAAGTTTGGCCCGGCCGAACTTATAGCTTTTTTACTTGTTTCTATCTCAAAATTTCATAAGTTTTTCTTCAATTTTTTCCATGGTACAATGAAGAAGGTATGGTCATGCGATCATATCTTCACATTTTTTTACAAAATTATTCATTTGACAACTTTTCATTGTCAAAATTTATACTTATAAAGCCATTATACGCACACAAATCAAAGATGGGAATCTTTTTTCTACACAGCAAAATTTGATAATTTAATTGAAAAAAAAAATGCTAAGATGGATATGCTTATTTGAAATGACTTTACCTTCTTAATTTTACCATGAAATTTTCAAATAATTTTGCATATAATCTGGCATTTACACGAGACTAATTGTCCGAAATCAGAGTGGTGTTTTGGCTTTTTTCTGTATCATGAGTGGACCGACTTCGGTCCAATATTTAAGGAATGGTACAATAAGGAGGTAGAACAGCTTCGTAAAACTACAGAAGTACAGTCCATAGGCTATGTCCGCTTCCTGTCAAATTTCCATGAAATCAGTTAAACAGAGGGAAAATGAATTAAATGGCTGGATTTTCTTTCAAAAATATGATCTAAAAAATATTCATTTCATATTTGGAAGATATTCTGCTTTTATTTTGCAAAACAATAAATACATACACAAAATTGGCAGAAGTCGGGCACACTTAAAAAAAATTTAATTTATTGTACCATGAAATCATGTGTTAATCGTCAAAATAAAAATAAACAGGTAAAACAACATTAAGTTCGGCCGGGTCGAACTTTTAATACCTTCCACCTTAGGGTAAAGCGTGTTTCATTTTAAACTTCATATACCAGTATGACCGTTTGCACAATGCAGTTAAATTGACCAAAAACAATAAAGTGAGTGAGGCCGTTATATGGTCCCATATCAAAACGGGAACCTCTATAGGCAATTTTATACTTCAAGGATTGTCATCTATCAAATCTTCTGAAATACCAAATTTGAAATAATTATGTGGGTAAATGTAAATAGGATTATCAAAATGCCGAATAACGGTGGGTTTCGTTATATGTGCGTTATAGGAAAACGTGGAACTAAATGTGCAACGTTCTGCCAACGTGCTAGAACCGATTATGAACTACAAATACCAATTATTAGACAAATCCGTGAAAAAAGTGGCAAAATCATCAAAATACCGAATATCGCGAGGTACCGTTATATGGGGGCTATACAAAAACGTGGACATATACATACAATATTTCGCCACCGCAGCAAGAACCCATCATGACCAACGAATTCCAATTTTTATACAAGTGGCAAAAATCATCAAAATACCGAATATCGGGAGGTATAGTTCTATGGGGGCTATACCAAAACGTTTAGCTATACATACATTCTAACACCCATAATGACCTACAAATACTAGTTTTTAGACAAATCCTTGGAAAAATGTGGCAAAAATATTCAAAATACTGAATATCGGGAAGTATTGTTATATGTGTGCTATACGAAAACGTGAACCTATACATGCAATGTTCCGCCTGTGAAGCTAGAACCCATTATGACCTAAATATACCAATTTTTAGACAAATCCATGGAAAAATGTGGCGAAAATCATCAAACTTGGACCGATATCTCATTTTCAATACCAACCATCCTAGACACAATACAAATTGTTCTGCCAAATTTTTAAGGTCTACGTCAAATAATGTGGACTATATATATATAATGGAATTACAAAGTAAATATACCTTTCTTTCCAAGGTGGAGGGTATAAATTATCAGATACAGCTCAGAAATAAGTGACGAACATTTTGTCAAAATCAATTCAGATTTGGATATTGCTCCCATATATATCGTTATCCCATTTCAGGTTTATTCTGCAGCAAATAGATCAGCCCAAATGCACTGAATTGTGGCACTTTCGACGGCATTCAGCCCAGAAGCAAATAATTCGAATTTTAGTGAAAATCTATTCAGATATAGCTATAGTTCCCATATACATGTTTCATACGATTCGGCGTTAAAGTCTCTCACATGCGTAATATGCACTCCACAACAACGTTATTTGACACCGTACTACAGCCCGATATACATCTTCATCCGATTTTACGGTTATAGTCCACCATATATGTAATATAGGCCCAAATTGGATAAATTTTTGCATATCCGAATTTTTCCATTTGTTAGTGGTATAGGCCTCTCGACTATATGATGGCCTCTCTTTAATTTTGACCATTATCTTCATGTTAAATATAAATCTTGACAAGAAGATATTTTCAAATGAATAATTTTGAAAAAATTGTAGACATGGGTCGTAAAAACAAATTTAAATCCACTGAATGAAGTAAAATTTGACAATCCGTATTAGAGGCAAATGCTAGCTGGATTTTTACCCATAATTTTGTCAACCCTTGATCTCTCATTAATTTTTCGCGTTTTATTATTTATTTAAAAAAAATATATATAAATAAATAGAAAATTAAACAAAACGACTTGTCGCATATTTATGTAATTTTGAAAGTACAATCCATTCAGTCATATCTATTTTAGCACGATTTAGCCAAACTTATCTAACAAAACTGTAAGTTCGGCCGGGACGAACTTTGAGTACCCTCCGACATTTGGAACGAATTTGGCAATTCTCAAAAACAATCAAATCCGTTAAAAATTCCGTTAAAATCTTAAAAATGTCGAATGTAGCTATTACATTAGGGTCTATAAGACGACATGGAACTGCATAGGTAACTTTTGTCATAAGCCATTACAATATTCAAATGTGAATAATGTAGCTAAAATCATCAAAATACCGAATATCGGGAGGTACCGTTATATGGGGCCTATACGAATTTTTCTGTCCTTGGCTGTAGTATCGATTACGAACTTCAAATACCAAATTTGAAACAATTCCGATGAATATTGTCGCAAAAATCATCAAAATACCGAATATCGGGAGGTACCGTTATATGCACAGACAAATTTCTGTCAAATACTTCAAATACCAAATTTGAAACAATTCCGATGAATATTGTCGCAAACATCATCAAAGTACCGAATATCGGGAGGTACCGATATAAACTATACAATGGCTATACAAAATGTACAAAATGTATACATTTGAGTACAATTTTATCAATCTACTTCAATTCGTTCAGAAGCTAGAGTGATTTCCAAAGACGGGGGGACATCGCTAAATCTACATAGAATTTTATGCTGATCAAGAATATATATACCTTGTGGGGTCTAAAATGTATATTTTGAGGTGTTACAAACGGAATGACAAACTTAATATACCCTCCATACTATGGTGGAGGGTATGAAAAAAACATGTAAAAATTACAAGAAAAATTTTTAGAATTTAAAAATTAAAAAGAAAATGAGATAAAATAGGAAGAAACTGCAGTTGTGTTCTCCTAAAAAAAACTAGAAGCGAAAAGTTAAAATCACTCTGAGAAAATGCACCTCGATTGGTGTAATACTATTTCAAATCGCAACATCTCACGGTAGCAATTTTGAAATTATATTTTTCGTAATTTCATATCCTGTACAGGATGAGATAAAAAAAACTGCAACAAAGTCAAACGCCATAATTTTAATTTTTTTTTAATTTTATTGGATGAAAGCAAAAAATGTCGAAAATAGCATCAAATTTTGGAATAAGTTTAGATTTGTTCGAATTGGTCACCTTTGGCACGAATGATGGCCTCCAAACGGCCAATGAAACCGTCACACTTTACCCGAATGTTGCTCTGCGGTATTTTGGCCCATTCCCGGCGAAGCGCTTGCTTGAGGTGATCGACACGTTGATATTTTTTAGTGCCAACCTAGCTTTCCAAAATACTCCAGACACAATAGTCCAACGGATTGCTATCCGGAGATTTTGGTGGCCATTGTGCGCTGGAAATGAAGCGAGGAACCTCATTTTGTAAACATTCTTGGGGGGCGTGTGCTGAGTGCGATGGTGCTGAGTCCTGTTGGAATGTCCAAGGCCTGCGGCCAAAATGTTTGCGTGTTCAAGGTTTCAATACAACCTCCAGAATATTTTCGCGATAATATTCGGCATTTATTCTGAATTAATACGAGCGGAGAGCCACCATCGGCTGTTATGGCAGCCCACACCATCATCATGACCGTCGCTTGAGTTCTGGTGGCCAACCGAAGGTGCACATTTTCAACTGACCTCTTTGGCTAGTAAACACGATCATTTTGTTTGTTTTCAAACTGCTGGACAACGAATGTTTTCTCATCGGAGAAAACCAAATTCGGCAGTTCACCAATTTCGGCCAAGCGAAGCAACTCTTTAACTCTTTTGAGTCTATTTTTTCTGTCGCTGTGTAAGTTCTTGCACTTTTTGGAATTTCAATGGCTTTACCCTGAGCTCATTTTTCAATACATACCGAATAGAATATTGTGATATGTTTAGCTCACGAGTCATTTTTCGATCAAGTCACTTCGTTACTTTTCGAACCATTTCTGCTGATGTCTTCCGTCCACTTTCTTGATATCGGGCTACGCTACCATTATCACGGTAACGAGCGATGGTACGAGACACAAAAGATTTATTGACATTTAAATACTGGAGTGCTCTAACAATAGCCACTTGAGGCTTCCCAGCCAAATATAAAGAAATCACGCTATCACTTGTAAATTCTCACCAAAACGCTTTTGAACGCTTGTAAACAATATATGAACTGTCACTGGAATAATTTTAACAGCTGTCGGACGTGTTGGCTAGAAATGACAGCAGTCTGAAGTTGGTTGCAGTTTTTTCATCTCACCCTGTATACTTACCTTATTTTCAACATTTGACTCCCACCACTCCCACATACAACAATAAAAAATAATTAAGCCAGAGCCTTAAAATGCATAATTTTTTATTTGATTTAATTTTTCATTCAGTTATTATTTCTTTCAATTCTATTAGCAAGTTCATCTCGAGTTTCGTCTGTTAAAACATATGTTTAATTTATTTGTTTTTGTCTTTGTTTATTTGTTTTGAGGGATAGAGTTTTTGTTATTGAAAAAATTTAATTTACTTTTTCTTTGCTTCGAAGCATTCAAATTTATTTATTTGTTTCTATTATTTCTTTTGTTATTGGTACAATATCAATTTGCTTAATTTGTTTCTTTATTTTCCCATGGTGCAAATTCTCGATTCTTTTATTTTTCTTCCTTATTATTAATTGAAAGCAAAAAATAAAAAGATAAATATGGAAGTTGAAATAAAATAAAAATTGGAAAAATATGCAAATATTCTCATATTAGAAATGTTAAAATCATGTTGTATTAATTATACAAGAAAAAAATTAGCAACCAGGAATCCAGAATTGTATGGTTCGTAAGTGTTCATATCTACTGTTATCACCCGTTTTAAATCCCACTATACCCAGCGAAAATTTGAGCCGAATAACACATTAAACGGAAATATAAATAAACTACCATGACAGAATAAGGAAGGTAAAATGTCAAACGGTTTTTGACAATGTATTTGTGTCAGTTTAAATGCAAATAAATATATATCTACTATATGTAGTTACATTCAAAAGAATCAACAAATTTAATTAAAGAAAAAAAAACCAAAAATGAGATTTTGTGTCATTTCGAACAAAAAGTATGGTGAGGGGAACGAATGTTTTTTCACATTTCCTAAATGTGACAAATTAAGGGAAATGTGTTCAGAGGCTTGTGGAATCAATTTTGGAATGACCAATTTTACCATATGATGTGATTTGCTATTTCAAACGGAAGCGCTTGTATGCAAGCGCCACACCGTTTGTGGTAGCAATCCCAAAAGTATCGCCACAGTTATGTGCAAATGATGGCCGCATCGAAAATCTCAAAGCAGAAATTTAGGGGAATGATAAAGCCGGGCCAAACTTTGAATACCCTCCACCATTTGGAACGAATTTGGAAATTAAAAAAAATAAAATAAAATCCTTGAAAAAATTCTGTTAAATATTAAAAATACCGAATGTTGCCGTTATATTGGGGTCTATACGACGTGGACCTACATAGGCATTGTTTGCCATTAGCCATTACCATATTCAAATTCGAAACTTGAAATAAACGGTGAATAATGGAGCTAATCGTCAAAATATCGTATATAGGGAGATACCATTATATCGGAGCTGTGCGAAAACCTGGTCCAGCATAGACAATTTTCTGTCACAGGCTATAGCATCCATTACTAACGTCAAATATGATATCTCAAACAATTTCGGTGGGTATTGTACCTAAACTCGTCAAAATACCGAATATAGGGAGGTACTGATATATGGGGCCTATAAGAAGTCCTGGATCTGCATAGACATTTTTCTGTCACAGACTGTAGTTCCCATTAAGAACTCTAAATACGTAATGTGAAACAATTCCGGTGAATAATGGCGCTAAAATCCGGAAAATATCGAATTTTGGGAGGAACCGTTATATGGGGGCTATACGAAGACGTGGACCTGCATAGACATTTTTCTGTCACAGACTGTAGTTCCCATTACAAACTCTAAATACGTAATTTGAAACAATTCCGGTGAATAATGACGCTAAAATCAGCAAAATACCGAATATCGGTAGGTACCTACATGGCCCATTTACGAACTTAACCTGCCTACTGGAAAAATAAACACGTGTGCAAAATTTTAGCCTTCTATCTCAATTCGTTCGGAAGATAGCGTGAACAGACAGACAGACAGACGGACAGGGCTAAATCGACTTAAAATTTTACGATGATCAAGAATATATATACTTTGTTGGGTCTGACATGAGTATTTCGAGGAGTTACAAGCGGAATGACAAAGTTAATATACCCTCCATAGTATGGTGGAGGTATAAGTATTGGAAATTGTGACCCTTAGTGGGTGAGGTGCCAGTAGCCGTTGGCAGATGTATATCATCTTCACAACAGATCTTTTGTTAGCAAGAATGTTTGTATGTGGGAAATTTAAAGAGATGTGTTTGGGTGCTTATTTCGCTTTTAGTTTTTCAAAATCTCGAACCCTATGTGGGGGATGTACCAGAAGAAATGGTGCGATATCTATCATCTATATGACAGATCTTGTGTTGATGGAAATATTGAGATGTATCAAGTCTAAATCGAATCGGACGTTATTGTCGAGTTTTATGAGTTTTATGATTGTTCAACATTATGACCCTTTGTGGGGGAGGTACCAGAAGGAGTGGACCGATATATTCAATCTTCCCATTAGACATTGAATTAATTAAATTACTGTAATGTGTGTAATTTGAAATCAAGGTAACCACATTTCAAATGATAATATACATCTCTGAAATGTACCTTCTCAAATGTAACTTCATTGAAATAGGTTTCTGTATCTGACTTTTGTAAGTATGTTGCTGAGATGTTGTCAAATGTAAAATTTTGAAATCAATTTTGGGTTTTGAATGAAAAATTATTTAAATTTGTAAAAAAAAAAAAATAAAAATGCATTTCTTATAATAAACATATAAACGATTTGTTTTGAATGTCAACCCACAAGGTTCAATAGATCTAGTCAGTCAACTTTGGGTGTTTAACTACGCTATTAGAAGGATATTAATGCCGCTCAGCAGATTTTTGTTTACGAATACTACACGCACCGACCCGGCTTCTGGGACAATGAAATGTCAAACCAATTTCGGAATTGAAATTTTTGAATGAAAATATTAAAGTATTAAAATTCGCTGAAATGGTTGGAAATGCATATCATAACAACCTCCGAATGGCGTCGTATAACAAAGGATAAGATAATGTACTTATTTTGAAAACAAGTAAGCAAAGGCTATAGTCGTGCGGTGCTGACCATGTGATACCCTACAACACTACAATATGTTCGAAGCTCCTTCTATCCAAATCCACTTTGGAATATTTCGAGCCCCGCCCAGAGGTTACCCTTACTTGTTAAGTAATCAAAACAATTTCACACGAAATTTGTAATCCACAATGCTAGACTTCTTCCCTGTCTTTAACTCTCTTCTGATGCGAAATTCCATGTCGATTAGTTTTCAATTGTTGCCTATAGAGCGACTACAAAATTAGAAAAAAATAATTTTTTTAGTCCTTTTGCACCTCTAAATGGGCATCTTAAGAACAATAGGCTTTAATTTTGACCCTAACCCTACCCCCATCCAAAATTTCGTGAGGATCGGACGATAATGGCGACCCTCAAACAGTAGTGTTGGGGGGGTGGGGGGTGTACAAATTTAGAAAACTTACAATTCAAAATTATAAAGGGCTAAGTACATAAGAAGCTTGAAGTCACGGCTAGGCATATTAATGTCAAATTATAATGGAAAACGACGGCTGGATTTTAGTGCGTCTCTGTAATCCCTTTGTGAAATGGTCCAAAATATGCCTAGCCGTGACTTCAAGCTTCTTATGTACTTAGCCCTTAAGTCAAATTGAAAAAATCACATGCGATAAAAATTATGAACAAAATTGAAAAAATTGACAAAATATATTCACTTTTTTATTCGAATATTTTCCCACGATTTTCTTAGATATTATAGTTTTCTGGCAAGATACCATTTCGAATTGATGGGAATTGTGAACAGACGGACGGACGGACGGACATACATGGCTAGATCGACTCAGCTCGGCGAGCTAGGAAGATCCATATATACTTTCCTATGTGGGAAACCAATATTTCGAGGTGTTACATAATTTTTGGCCCAATCAAACTTATAATACCCCCAACATATAGTGTTGTAGGGTATAAAAAACACTTTAAAATTGTTGACATATCAGTGTTCCCAAGAGTTGATGCATCTACCTACACAACCAACAAATATGATGTAGAGAAAAACTTAATATGGAGACGATTGCTGTGGAAGAGGTAAAACAGCAGTTAGTTCGACCGGACCTAACTCTGAATGTCCCCCACCATATGGAAGGACCTTGCATTTTCAACAAAAAAGTTGAAAATGACTGCTAAAATCATAAGAATACCGAGTATAGGGAGTTACCGCCACGAAGGCTCGGACCGTCGGCAATTTTCTGCCACAGACTGCAGTACCCATTACGAATTCACAACAGCAAATCTAAAACAATTCCGATGAAAGAGGTTGCTACAATTATCAAAACACTGAAGATAGTTAGGTATAGTTAGTATAGTTAGTTAGTAAATCGAAGTGGTTTTCAATATATAGCATTGTAAAACGTTTGAAAGACTCTGCAGATTTCTTAAACATGGCACACACTGGACGCCCGCGAAAGCTAACTGCTAGAGAAAAATTAGAGGTTGTAAGAAAAATTAAAAACAACCCAAAAATAACTCCTACCCAAGTGGCTGCAGAGTGCTTAGAGGAGATGAATAAAAAAATCCGCCCAAAAACGGAATCTTCATCGTGCCGCAGGAAAAAAATCTCACATAAGCAAACAAAATAAAGCCAAACTTCTTACCTTTGTAAAAGAGTACTAACACAAGCCAATTAGCTTTTGGGATGGAGTGATCTTCTTCGACGAGAGTTAATTTAACATTTTTCATTCTTATGAAAGAATTCGTTTATGGAGACGACCAAATACCGAGTTAGAAAAAACAATGTGTTCAGCACGTTTAAGCATAGTGGAGGAGAGGTCATGGTGAGGAACTATATGTCCTCAGCAGGTGTGGACTATGTCGACTGTTTACTTCACTTGATATGAGATATGTGTTTTTAGAGAATATTAAAATGTGTGTGAGGTGCCAGATATAGTGGATCGAAGTATTCCACTTAATCTAATACTTATAAAAAATATTGGAACCTGTAAAACGCAAAGAAAATGGAACACTGTTTTTTTGAATTGTATGCGAATACTTTTAAATAAAAATTTTAATTTTTGTGGTGGAGGAGGTATCGAGTGCATTCACATCGGATCTCTTGTTGAAGGATATATTAACATATACCAGGTTTGAATAGAGTCGCTGACTTGTTTCGCAAATTATGAGAGATTAAAGTATTTAAAATTGTAATCGTTAGTGGGGGAGGTACCCCAAGGGATAGGTCTATATCTACTATCTTCAAACCATATCTTGTATTAGTAGAAATATTGAGATGTGTGAAGTGAGAATGTGAGAGAATGTGAATTGGACGTTTATTTTGCACTTTAAGAGCATTTTGTTGCCAAAAATTTGGATCTCACTGTGGGGGAGGTACCAGAAGCAGAAGATCAATATATCTGATCTTGGCATCAGATCTTGTGTTAGTAGAAATATTAGGATGTGTGAAATTTGATGAGAGTCGGATGCCTATTTCACATTTTATGAGAGATATAATTATTCAAAATTTAGCGCCTTTGTGGGGGAGGTACCAGAAGAAATGGTCCGATATCTACCATACCATTGAGATGTGCTAAGTCTGAATGAAATCGAATGTTATTTAAACTTTAACCCTTTGTGTGGGAGGTACCAGAAGGAATGTTCCGATCTCTACCATATTTATAATGGAACTTGTGGGGTTGGAAATATTGAGATATCCAAAGTCTGAATGAGCTTATGAGCTGCATGAACATTCAAAATTTTGACCCTTTGAGTGGGAGGGGGCAGAAGGAGTAGACCGATATACTCCATCTTCACACCAGACCTTGGGTTAAAAAAATATTGCAATGTGTGTAATTTGAAGGCAATCGGACACTTACATCATATTTTATAAGAGTTGTAATTATTCAAAATTTTGATCCTTTGTGTGGGAGGTACTTGATGGAGTGGACCGAAAATATCCATTTTCACACCCAACTTAGAAGTGGTGATACCAAGTTTGGACCAAATCGTATACTCCCTTCGAGAGTTATCTAAAACCGTTATTTCGTCTAGGCACGTTTTGACCGCATCAAGTGTATATATACTCTCTCTAGCCATATTACTAAGGGTATAACTAGCCATATGGCTGAAGGTATAATAATGAGGATTGAATATAAAATTGTCTGCTGTGTGAATAATATTGTCCGGCACCGTACTTTGGAAATAAAGGTAGAAATCTTGAAATGCCTATTAGGGTTGCATCATGAATCTGCAATGGATATCCTCTTCGACACACTGAGGACTAGACACGCCATATAAGAAAACATAAACGACGAACCAAGTCTTCTAGTTTATGGCCATGAAAGAGTTCATAAAAAAATTGTTAAAAAAAAAAAAACAAAACAAAAATACAACAATGCCAGTGTTGAAGTGAGTTTTATTTGTAATTATTTTATTTTATTATAAGATTTAATTGTTATTTTCGGTTTTATATTTTTTAGGTTATGATTTTTTATTACAATTATTTAAAGCTGTGAGTTTGCAATACGCATTTAATTTCATTAGTTTTGTTGTTGTTCTTCTTCTTCATTATTATTATTATTTAAATGGCAAAATTCTTCCAGTTTTCTGCGCTTCTTTTATTTTTTTGTTTTTGTTGTTCTTCGTATTCAATATTAAATATATTGATTCATTTAAGAATTTTTTTTTCGTTCGATAGCTTAAACATAAGTATTAATAATAATAATTTAATAATAATAATGCTTATGATTTTGTTTTTTTTTTGTTTGTCTTTTCAAATATAAATTAGGTTAGCTTGTTTTTTTTTTAATTTTTTTATATTTTTATTAATTGCTATTTATTATCGTTTATAAGTAAGAGCTGACAATGAATAAAAAAATATTTATATAAGTTTATGTATAAATACAATTTTGTTTTTTTTTTTCTTCTAAGTATTTGGGTTTGTTTTTTTCTTTTTCTCGTTTTAATTTGTACCAATCGAAGTAAATAAGACGTTTTTTTACATTTTTTTCTTATTATTTTTATTAAAGAATGCAGTTTTTGTTATGTTTTTATATAGCTGAAATTTGTTTTAGTGTTTGTCTGTTTAATTATTATTATTAATTTGCGGTGTCATAAGTGAACTACCATAGTCCATTGAAGAAAATCACTTGGAAACACATGAAGTGAAAAGTCCAGCACATCTAGGGCATTCTTGCAGAGTGAGATGAAAAAACTGCAACCAACTTCAGACTGCTGTCATTTCTAAGCCACTAGTCCCACAGCTGTTAAACCAGTGACAGCTCATTACATTGTTTACAAGCGTACAAAATTATTTTGTTAAGATCTTTCCAGAAAAAATTATTCGTGATGAAATTCAAAGAGTGATAGAGTGATTTCTTTATATTTGGCTGGAAAACCACAAGTGGCTATCGTTAGAGCACTCCAGCATTTAAATGTGAATAACTCTTTTGTGTCTCTTACCATGGCTCGTTACCGTGACGTCAAGGAAGCGGACGGAGGAAAACAGCAACATCAGCAGAAATGGTTCGAAAAGTAAAGAAACGAGTTGATCGAAAACCGCGTCGCAGTGGCCGAAAAAGTGGCTCGTGAGCTGAACATATTGCAGTATTCCATTCGGCAAATATTGAAAAATGAGCTGGGGGTAGTCATTGAAATTCCAACAAGTAAAAAAACATTAAGTTCGGCCGGGCCAAACTTTTAATACCCTCCACTTTAAGGTAAAGAAAACATTAGAAGAAATGTGGCAAAAACCATTAAAATGCCGGGAGGTAACGTTATATGGGGGCTATACCAAATCGTGAACGCAATGTTTCGCCACCGGAGCTGGAACCCATTATGACCTACAAATAACAATTTTTAGACAAATCAGTGAAAAAATGTGGCGAAAACCATCAAAATACCGAATATCGGGAGGTACCGTTATATGGGAGCTATAGCAAATCGTCGACCCATACATGCAATGTTTCGCCATCGGAGCTGGAACCCATTATGACCTACAAATACCAATTTTTAGACAAATCCGTGAAAAAATGTGGCAAAAATAATCAAAATACCGATTATCGGGAGGTACCTTTATATGGGGGCTATACCAAAACGTGGACCTATACATGCCATGTTTTGCCACACGTACAGGGACCCGTTATGACCTACAAATACCAATTTTCAAACAAATCAGTGAAAAAATGTGGCATAAATCATCAAAATACCGAATATTGGGAGGTACCGTTATATGGGGACTATACCAGAACGTGGACCGATATATCTTATTTTCAATTCCAACCATCCTAGACACAATACGAATTGCTCTGCTAAATTTTGGCGCTCTACGTCAAATAATGTGGGCTGTATCGTGATTTCAACAAACAGACTGTCCGTCTGTTGCTTAAGAGTTGCTTCGCTTGGCCGAAAGTGGTGAACTGTCGAAAAATCTCCGATGAGAAAACATTCGTTGTCCAGCAATTTGTAAACAAACAAAATGATCGTGTTCACTTGCCAAAGAGGTCAGCTGAAAATGTGCACCTTCGGTTGGCCATCAGAACTCAAGCGCCGGCCATGATGATGGTGTGAGCCGCCATAACAGCCGATGGTCGCTCTCCGCTCGTATTAATCGACCGTGGCATCAGAATAAATACCGAATATTATCGCGAAAATATTCTGGAGGTTGTATTAAAGTCTAGGGCACGCAAACATTTTGGCCGAAGACCTTGGACATTCCAACAGGACCCAGCACGCACCACCCAAGAATGGTTACAAAATGAGGTTCCCCGCTTCATTTCCAGCACACAATGACCACCACAATCTCCGGATACCAATACGTTGAACTATTGTGTCTGGAGTATTTTGGAAAGCAAAGTTGGCACTAAAAAATACCAAAGTGTCGATTACCTCAAGCAAGAGCTTCGCCGGGAATGAGTCAAAATACCGCAGAGCAACATTCGGGCAGCGTATGACGGTTTCATTGGCCGACCAATTCGAACAAATCTAATCTTATTCCAAAATTTGATGCTATTTATGGCATTTTGATGTTATTTCCGATATAAAATTTAAAAAAATGTAAAAATGATGGCATTTGACTTTGTTGCAGTTTTATTTTATCTCACCCTGCATATTGAGATACACAACAGCATATTTTTTTAAGGCAGGCTAACTGTTTTCCCTTGGGAATACTCTGGAATAAAATTCTGAATTCTGAAAATTCTGATATTAATGAAAATTTAAAATTATGAAGGAAAATGTTTAAGGTTTCGTTGGGCGCGGAACTTTTCACAATATGTGTATTATCTGTGTGTACCTGCAAAACAACTCGGATTACTAAGTCATTAATTTTAAAAAAAGGCGTTTCGTATGAAATTTGTATCCTTTTTTTAATCACTTAAAGTCGATGGAACAAGTACTTCTTTAACGACTTTAAGTGGCTAAAAAATAACCGCTTATTTGTAATGAGAGTTTTTGCTGGGTGGCATATACAGTATGTTCTATCTGTGTGTATGCTGTATACAAATAAAAAAAAAATTGCTATTTTTGTTTTTATTTTGTATATATTTAAATTTATTTAGAATAGTTGTATTTTAGAAATCTTTCATAGCTAGCTAATTTAATTTTCTTTATTATAAGGTAGCACATAATTAAAAAAAAGTAAAATAAACAACTGAATAAAATGTAAACCATTTCGAGCGAGAAAATGTAAACCATTTTTACACGAACAAGTAAAAAAGCAGTAAGTTCGGCCGGGCCGAACTTTGAATACCCTTCACCATTTGGAAAACATTTGGAAACTTTCAAAAAAAAAAAAAATAAATAAATAAAAATTAAATTAATAATTATTTAATTATGTAATTATTAAATGCGTTAAAAATTCCGTAAAATTAAGACGTGGTCCTGCATAAGCATTTTTTGTCATAGGCCATTACAATATTCAAATATGAAATTTGAAACAATTCCTGTGAATAATGTCGCTGAAATCAGCAAAATTCCGAATATGGGGAGGTACCATTATATGGAGGCTATACAAAGACGTGGGCCTGCATACGCAATTTTTTGTCATAGGCTGTAATAGCCATTACGAATTCTAAATACGAAATTTGAAACAACTCTGGTGAATGTTGTCCCTATAATCGTCAAAATATAATATAAATATTGGAGGGTACCGTTGTATATTGGCTACACGATATCGTGGATCTATTTGGGCATTTCTCTTCCAGGGGGTAAGGTGCTTAGGAAGAACTACTAGTATGAATTTTTATACATTGAAAAATGTAGCTAAAAACATCAAAATACCAAATATAGGGAGGTACCATTATATGGGGTATATACAATATCGTGGACCTATATAGACAATACTCTTCCAGGGGGTAAAATACTCTTAAGCAACTCCTTTTGTGGATTTCAGACAATTTCATAGAAAA
This sequence comes from Musca domestica, assembly GCF_030504385.1. Taxonomy (NCBI): domain Eukaryota; kingdom Metazoa; phylum Arthropoda; class Insecta; order Diptera; family Muscidae; genus Musca; species Musca domestica. Next base: position 4,430,843 of record NW_026712296.1, on the reverse strand, counting down.
ATTTGGCTACAATCATTGAAATACCGAATATCGGGGTTACCCTTTTTTAGGGGGGATATACAATGTCATGGATCTATATAGACAATTCTCTAACAGACGGTAAAGTACCTACAAAGAACTCTTTGTGTAGATTTTCAGACAATTCCATTGAAAAATGTGCCCAAAATCATCAAAATACCAAATATCAAGTAGGGGTACCGTAATATGGGGGCCAAAATAATTTTGGAATTCAAAATTTTCAATGAAATAATATTGAGATTTGGAATTGCAATTTTTGAATGAAAAATTATTCACATTTTTAAAAAAATGTTAAACAAACAAGTAGAATAGTATCAGTCGTTTTTGCCGACAGATGTATACCTCCAGCCTTGAGTTATGATTATTCTAACTCTTATCGGGTAGGGTTCGAAGCAGTTGACAATATTGATCAATTCGTATCTGACCTAAGACTGATATAAATGTTACAACGTGCCAGATTTGGACTATATAGACCACTTCCTATACTTTATATAAGATATGTGCAATTTTCGACTTTTTGTGGGGTAGGTACCAGAAGGAGTTGACCGATATTGTCCATTTCCGAACTCGATCTAAGTTTGACAATAATATTACGATGTACCAAATTTGGATTTGAATCGGATACAGCCTTCGAGAGTTATCGTGCGCACCAGCCAGACAGACGGGCGGATGGACGGACATGTATAGATCGACTCCAAATATTTTGAAACGAATTTGGTCCAAAGAGACCTAGAGCCTAAAACCGTTATTTCGATAAGGCAAATTTTTGGCCGTATCAAATGATATATACCCTCTGTAGCCATATGCCTGAGGGTATTATGTAAAACATAATCTATAAAACATGGTATATCTTCTTCTGCCCTCGGAGGCAAAATTTGAAAAAAAAATTAGATCAAAAATTTTAAAATTGGAAATTCACTTTCAGATACTGATACCACCATGCTGATACCCACATTTTCTGTCAGCATATTTTGAATTCGCCTAACAACTACGTCAAAATGTTATTACATTTATTCCTAAAGTAACGGACAATTTTCTAAACATAAGTATTTGAATTTAAAAAAAAATATATATACATAAATATATATAAAATAACCACGACCAGTCGAGTGCTAAGCAACGAAAGATACTCGAAGGAAGAAATCTAAAATTTATACCCTTTTGTCTCGCTCGCTACCAAGAGCTGGTTGAAAAAAAGTTGTTTGCTGAACATAAATTTGAAAGAGCGGCTCACTCAAACATCTTTCAAATCCTCCTATCCGAATATCATTGTCATCTTGACCATATTAATGATTATAATGTTTACGTAAGTAATCAGCAATTCCTATTCTTGACCCTCGCTAAACTAAACTTTTCCCTTTAATTATGTCGCTTTATGTTATGCTTGCGGAAGTTTCAAGTTCTTGGGAGTACAAGATTCCTCAAGAAACAATTATAACGGCGTGATTAGGGCATGTAAAACGGCAAATTTTGACTTGGTCCTCTTTTTTAAATTTCACACAAATTCTTATTGTCAATATAAACACAAAACAGGAATTCGCTGAATTATTTTTATATCCAGGAGAATGTATATATTATATTCGACCCAATAACAAATTTTGAAAATATATGCATTTTTTGGTAAATTAGACTTCTGGTCGACCTTTTAAACAAAAAGTGTTTTACAAGAAAAAAAAAAATAAAAAAAAAAAATTGAAAACATAACAAAATTAAAGTAATTTGCAAAATACCAAAACGAAATCTTTTAAATCCATCTTTTTTGGCTAAAATTATTTTTTTTATAATTTGATTAAAAAATAAAAAAACTATTTTTTATATTCATTTTTAATTGTAATTTTAGACTATTTTATATGGCTTATCTTTATCTAGCTATTGAGGAAAATGTGACTTATTTCGTTATTCTGTTATTTGCAAGGGAACGATGTTAGGTGTGATGATGCTGTAATGGATAAATGGAAATATTTTAATTGGACTTGTTTGTTTTTTTGTGTTATTTGTTATTTCTGTTTTTTTTTTTTTGTATTTTCTTCTTAGATTTATTGCATATTCTGATCTATTCTAGAGTATTTGAGTTTCTTTTTAAACCAAAAGTTAAGTTTTATCTTTTTAATCCATTTATGGATTTTGTTCCAAAAAAAGTTGTTTGTTGTTGTGGTTGTTGTATTTAAACCGTTATTTTTAATAATATTCATATTATTAATATAACTCCAGTCGTCATTGTCTGCAGTGTCGCCGCCATCGTCGTAGTCGTCGTCATGGTCGTGGTCGTCGTCGCCGCCGCCTTTATCGACGCCACCATTGTGTTTCATAATCATCCTCTGCTTGGTCGCCAGAAGGTGATGTCTGTTTTATACGGCCGCCACAGGCCCGGGCGGAGTTGAAATGCTCGTAGTCATTGTTTTACTTAGATTCCTGTAAGAGCAAAAATATGTCATACGTCATTACAAAAAGGGGAAGAGGGTCGTGTCGTAGTGGTGGAGGTGGTGGTAATGTGAATGTGCGAACGGGACGAATTTACAAGTGAGATGCAATTGGGGGCAGTACAAAAACACGCACACACACACATACAAATGTGGGTTTAGTTTAGAAGATAGCATTGTTTGTGATTGAGTGGTCGTGGTTGTGGTGGCTGTGGTCAGGGTGATAGTTGTGACTTGGTATGGATAAGGTCGTGTCCTCTGTTGGAGATGACCCCCAGGGCATTGTAGACTAAGAGCATCTTACACTAAAACAAAAAAATTCAAGAGAGAGAGGAAGACACACAAAGTTAGAAAAAAACGAACAAGGGAGTGATAGTAACAAAGTTTCTTATTTAAAACTTGTTCGAGGAATTTTATAAATCGTTCCAGTATTTCAAAGTATTTTTTTATTAGTTTCCGGTTAATGGATGCTGTTTCAGATTCTGGATACTTTTTCGTTATCTATAATAGACTTTCATCCTATTTGATCAATCGATTTTTCGCCATAACATCTTTTTTCTTATGTAGTAATGTAAACCAGTAAAGAAAGTCTTAAAGTCGGGCGGGGCTGACTTTATGATACCCTACACCCCCTTGCATACATAACAGAGCTTTACATACAAAAATAAAAGTTCTTTTGGGGAATTTGTGAGAATTAAATCAGACCAACTAAGATTATAGTTCTAATTGAAAATCCAAAGAACTAAATCTGCCGAGGCATTTGTGTTTTTTTTCAATTAGGGCTTGTATTAGCCATTTGGTGCACAATTAATTTGAAATCAGATAAAGATATATATGGGAGCTATATCCAAATCTGAACCGATATCTATATAATTTGGCAGAAGTATTTCTGAACTGAATTTGATATGTTTGTTTCTCTTTCGAGACGAGCTAAATGATCTGAAATTTGCAATGAAAAGGAAAGGCAGATAGACACTATCATACACTCACTACTATGCGACGCCTTTCGCCGTTGGTTAAGCGGCTCATTAGGCATATTTGGTGTGGATGATGGCCGTTCTCTGGAAAGTAGTATTTATTTCGAAAAATGGCACGCAAACTGAATATATCGCAATAATATTAAAAAAGGAGCTCGGGGTGAAGCCATGGAAATTCCAAAAAGTGCAAGAACTTGCATCGCAACAGAGAGAAAATAGCCTCAAAAGAGCTAAAGAGTTGCATCGCTGGGCCGAAAGTGGTGAATTTGGTTTTCTCCGATGAAAAAACATTCGTTCTCCAGCAGTTTGTAAACAAACAAAACGACCGTGTTTACTAGCCAAAGAGGTCAGCTGAAAATGTGCACCTTCGGTTGGCCACCAGAAATCAACGGCCATGGTGATGGCGTGGGTCGCCCTAACAGCCGATGGTTGGTCGTATTAATCGACCGTGGCATCAGAATAAATGCCGAATATAACCGCGAAAATATTCTGGAGGCTGTATTAAAGCCTTGGGCATGCAAACATTTTGGCCGCAGACCTTGGACATTCCAACAGGGCTCAGCACGGTTACAGCATGGTTACAAAATGAGGTTCCTCGCTTCATTTCCAGCCCACAATGGCCACCAAAATCTCCGGACACCAATCCGTTGGTCTATTGTATCTGGAGTATTTTAGAAAGTAAGGTTGGCTCTAAAAAGAGCTTCGCCGGAAATGGGTCAAAATACCGCAGAGCAACATTCGTGTAGCGTGTGACGGTTTCATTTGCCAATGGTGACCAATTCGAAAAAATCTAAAATTATTCTTAAATTTGATGCTATTTCCGATTTTTTTTTGCTTTCCTTCAATAAAATTAAAAATTATGGCGTTTTTATACCCTCCACCATACTATGGAGGGTATATTAACTTTGTCATTCCGTTTGTAACTCCTCGAAATACTCATGTCAGACCCAACAAAGTATATATATTCTTGATCAGCGTAAAATTCTAAGTCGATTTAGCGATTTCCGTCTGTCTGTCTGTCTGTCTGTCTGTCTGTCTGTCTGTCCGTCCGTCTGTCTGTTGTAATCACGCTATCTTTCGAATAAATTGAGATAGATGGCTAAAATTTTGCACACATGTTTATTTTTCCAGTAGGCAGATTAAGTTCGTAAATGGGCCATGTAGGTCCACGTTTTCATATAGCTCCCATATAACGGTAACCCCCCTATATTCGGTATTTTGATGATTTTAGCGACGTTATTCACCAGAATTGTTTCGAATTTGGTATTTGAAGTTCCAAATGGATACTACACCCTAAGATAGAAAATTGTCTGTGCAAGTCTATGTCTTCGTATAGCCCCCATATTACGGTACCTCCCGATATTCGGTATTTTGATGATTTTAGCGACATTATTCACGGGAATTGATTCAAATCTGGTATTTGAAGTTCCAAATGAATACTACATCCTAAGACTGAAAATTGTCTGTGCAGGTCCACGTCTTCGTATAGCCCCCATATAACGGCACCTCGACCATGCGTGCAAAATATTAACAATATACGTCTTCGTTTTTTAAAAGGTCTTATAAATACCCCTCACTTTTCACTTATTTATTATATTTAGTATTTTTCAATAGAATTGTATTTTGTTGTCTCCGGCCCTAGGAAATCTTCTTTTGTAGAATATTTGCCAGATCCCTTTTAAAATCAGCTGCTAAACATTTTTTGAAAAAATACTTGTCTGTGCTCTTGTGAGTCTGGCTTGAGGTCTAAAATTGTCGACCAAAATAATCTTCATATTGTTATATGCTATATTTTCAAGGCCGCTTAATGTCTAAAATGTAAGGACTTTAAAACATATTTATCTGAAAATTTCAAAAAAAACTTAAAGAGGGTAACTTTCCCCTCTATTTGGACTACTTTGCAATGCATACTTTCAAAACGCAAGAGAACCTGTATCTCCTACCTGTCCTTTTCTTCCATAATCCACAGTTTTTTTGTATAGAGTTTTAACAAAACTTTCAGACATTATGAATATTCTATCCCTGGCTTATTTGAAATATTTTTCAACAAAAATTCGTAATACCTTCAGGTAATAATAAAACAATTGACATTTTGCAGATATGTGTAAACATTTGTAGTTATTTGCGATGGCGAAAAATCAATTTTGTTTGAACCCAAACCGATAGATATCTTCAAATTGTAAAACAGAATCTGATGATATTTACTTTTCGCTTCATTTTTTCCTATAAGAAAATTCTCAGATTCTGGAACTTGTCGTTGAATTTGGTTAATTTGGTAGGAAGTGAGTTCTGGAACTAATGAGATAAAAATATATAAACATTTTTTTTTTTTGGAATATTTTTAGAGAATTTCGAAATTCTTATTAGTTTCTTCTTTTTGCTACAGATAGTATTTTTTACTCCAACTGGGGACTAATTTGGTAAAGAGGACTTGATTTCAAATGATCATTGTTCAGAATTAGTTATCAGATACATATGATGACTAAATGATTTAACGAGTGTACGGAATGTATTTCATATTGTGGTGACTGAGTGTGACAATTTCAAAAGCAAACAAATGGAAAAAATATAAGAAAAACAAAAACATGTTCAGATTCTGAGGACTTGATTCTGTATAGAAAAAAATATTTGGTAAATTATTGAAGAACTTAGCAAAAAGAATTATCATTAATTAAGTAGTGCTCTTAAAATCTGGACGAATGATTCAATAGGGTTATCCAACTTGCAAATGAGAACAGATGTTTAAAACGAATCAAAATCGTACAAATAATCCTACGAATCGGCTTGACCAATTGATATTTAGATTCCGTAGGTTTGAATATGAATAGGACGCAAGCTATTTTTTCAAACGCTAAGTGGGGAATCTCAGAAATTTTAACACATCCTAAATTGAAATTTTACTTGGGGACATAATATTGAAAAAAAAAAAAAAATAAATAAATAAAAAGAAAATGCCACAATAACAAGTTACAAAGTACCAGTCTGTTTTGCCGACATATGTTTACCCTCCGCCAATGTTCGATTATTTAAATATATTTTGAATTCTGTTATGATTATACAATTTGTTGACCCTCTATGGAGTAGGTACCGAAGGAATGGGCCAATACTGACCATTTCGTATTGAACCTAAATAAAAATAATTTTAATATTGCGACGGGCCAGTTTTCGACTATATTCAGGGCTGTCATAGAAACCAATTTTGACACTATTGGTTTTAAAAACGACAAGAAAGCATGCTGTCACTTTTCATTTGCTTTGGATTTTTTAAAGAATTTTTAAAGGACTATAGACGTGGATTTTTTAAAGAATTTTTAAAGGACTATAGACGTGGATTTTTTAAAGAATTTTTATAGGACAATAGACGTGGATTTTTTAAAGAATTTTATAGGACAATAGACGTGGATTTTTTAAAGAATTTTTATAGGACAATAGACGTGGATTTTTTAAAGAATTTTTATAGGACAATAGACGTGGATTTTTTAAAGAATTTTTATAGGACAATAGACGAGGATTTTTTAAAGAATTTTTATAGGACAATAAACGTGGATTTTTAAAGAATTTTTATAGGACAATAGACGTGGATTTTTTAAAGAATTTTATAGGACAATAGACGTGGATTTTTTAAAGAATTTTTATAGGACAATAGACGTGGATTTTTTAAACAATTTTTATAGGACAATAGACGTGGATTTTTTAAAGAATTTTTATAGGACAATAGACGTGGATTTTTTAAAGAATTTTTATAGGACAATAAACGTGGATTTTTTAAAGAATTTTTATAGGACAATAGACGTGGATTTTTTAAAGAATTTTTATAGGACAATAGACGTGGATTTTTAAAGAATTTTTATAGGACAATAGACGTGGATTTTTTAAAGAATTTTTATAGGACAATAGACGTGGATTTTTAAAGAATTTTTATAGGACAATAGACGTGGATTTTTTAAAGAATTTTTATAGGACAATAGACGTGGATTTTTTAAAGAATTTTTATAGGACAATAGATGTGGATTTTTTAAAGAATTTTTATAGGACAATAGACGTGGATTTTTTAAAGAATTTTTATAGGACAATAGACGTGGATTTTTTAAAGAATTTTTATAGGACAATAGACGTGGATTTTTTAAAGAATTTTTATAGGACAATAGACGTGGATTTTTTAAAGAATTTTTATAGGACAATAGACGTGGATTTTTTAAAGAATTTTTATAGGACAATAGACGTGGATTTTTTAAAGAATTTTTATAGGACAATAGACGTGGATTTTTTAAAGAATTTTTATAGGACAATAGACGTGGATTTTTTTAAAGAATTTTTATAGGACAATAGACGTGGATTTTTTAAACAATTTTTATAGGACAATAGACGTGGATTTTTTAAACAATTTTTATAGGACAATAGACGTGGATTTTTTAAACAATTTTTATAGGACAATAGACGTGGATTTTTTAAACAATTTTTATAGGACAATAGACGTAGATTTTTTAAACAATTTTTATAGGACAATAGACGTGGATTTTTTAAACAATTTTTATAGGACAATAGACGTGGATTTTTTAAAGAATTTTTATAGGACAATAGACGTGGATTTTTTAAAGAATTTTATAGGACAATAGACGTGGATTTTTTAAACAATTTTTATAGGACAATAGACGTGGATTTTTTTAAACAATTTTTATAGGACAATAGACGTGGATTTTTTAAACAATTTTTATAGGACAATAGACGTGGATTTTTTAAACAATTTTTATAGGACAATAGACGTGGATTTTTAAACAATTTTTATAGGACAATAGACGTGGATTTTTTAAACAATTTTTATAGGACAATAGACGTGGATTTTTTAAACAATTTTTATAGGACAATAGACGTGGATTTTTTAAACAATTTTTATAGGACAATAGACGTGGATTTTTTAAACAATTTTTATAGGACAATAGACGTGGATTTTTTAAACAATTTTTATAGGACAATAGACGTGGATTTTTTAAACAATTTTTATAGGACAATAGACGTGGATTTTTTAAACAATTTTTATAGGACAATAGACGTGGATTTTTAAACAATTTTTATAGGACAATAGACGTGGATTTTTAAACAATTTTATAGGACAATAGACGTGGATTTTTTAAACAATTTTTATAGGACAATAGACGTGGATTTTTTAAACAATTTTTATAGGACAATAGACGTGGATTTTTTAAACAATTTTTATAGGACAATAGACGTGGATTTTTTAAACAATTTTTATAGGACAATAGACGTGGATTTTTTAAACAATTTTATAGGACAATAGACGTGGATTTTTTAAACAATTTTTATAGGACAATAGACGTGGATTTTTTAAACAATTTTTATAGGACAATAGACGTGGATTTTTTAAACAATTTTTATAGGACAATAGACGTGGATTTTTTAAACAATTTTTATAGGACAATAGACGTGGATTTTTTAAACAATTTTTATAGGACAATAGACGTGGATTTTTTAAACAATTTTTATAGGACAATAGACGTGGATTTTTTAAACAATTTTTATAGGACAATAGACGTGGATTTTTTAAACAATTTTTATAGGACAATAGACGTGGATTTTTTAAACAATTTTTATAGGACAATAGACGTGGATTTTTTAAACAATTTTTATAGGACAATAGACGTGGATTTTTTAAACAATTTTTATAGGACAATAGACGTGGATTTTTTAAACAATTTTTATAGGACAATAGACGTGGATTTTTAAACAATTTTTATAGGACAATAGACGTGGATTTTTTAAACAATTTTTATAGGACAATAGACGTGGATTTTTAAACAATTTTTATAGGACAATAGACGTGGATTTTTTAAACAATTTTTATAGGACAATAGACGTGGATTTTTTAAACAATTTTTATAGGACAATAGACGTGGATTTTTTAAACAATTTTTATAGGACAATAGACGTGGATTTTTTAAACAATTTTTATAGGACAATAGACGTGGATTTTTTAAACAATTTTTATAGGACAATAGACGTGGATTTTTTAAACAATTTTTATAGGACAATAGACGTGGATTTTTAAACAATTTTTATAGGACAATAGACGTGGATTTTTTAAACAATTTTTATAGGACAATAGACGTGGATTTTTTAAACAATTTTTATAGGACAATAGACGTGGATTTTTTAAACAATTTTATAGGACAATAGACGTGGATTTTTTAAACAATTTTTATAGGACAATAGACGTGGATTTTTTAAACAATTTTATAGGACAATAGACGTGGATTTTTTAAACAATTTTTATAGGACAATAGACGTGGATTTTTTAAACAATTTTTATAGGACAATAGACGTGGATTTTTTAAACAATTTTTATAGGACAATAGACGTGGATTTTTTAAACAATTTTTATAGGACAATAGACGTGGATTTTTTAAACAATTTTTATAGGACAATAGACGTGGATTTTTTAAACAATTTTTATAGGACAATAGACGTGGATTTTTAAACAATTTTTATAGGACAATAGACGTGGATTTTTTAAACAATTTTTATAGGACAATAGACGTGGATTTTTTAAACAATTTTTATAGGACAATAGACGTGGATTTTTAAACAATTTTTATAGGACAATAGACGTGGATTTTTAAACAATTTTTATAGGACAATAGACGGGGATTTTTTAAACAATTTTTATAGGACAATAGACGTGGATTTTTTAAACAATTTTATAGGACAATAGACGTGGATTTTTTAAAGAATTTTATAGGACAATTTTTATAGGACAATAGACGTGGATTTTTTAAAGAATTTTTATAGGACAATAGACGTGGATTTTTTAAAGAATTTTTATAGGACAATAGACGTGGATTTTTTAAAGAATTTTTATAGGACAATAGACGTGGATTTTTTAAACAATTTTTATAGGACAATAGACGTGGATTTTTTAAACAATTTTTATAGGACAATAGACGTGGATTTTTTAAACAATTTTTATAGGACAATAGACGTGGATTTTTTAAACAATTTTTATAGACAATAGACGTGGATTTTTTAAACAATTTTTATAGGACAATAGACGTGGATTTTTTAAACAATTTTTATAGGACAATAGACGTGGATTTTTTAAACAATTTTTATAGGACAATAGACGTGGATTTTTTAAAGAATTTTTATAGGACAATAGACGTGGATTTTTTAAAGAATTTTTATAGGACAATAGACGTGGATTTTTTAAAGAATTTTTATAGGACAATAGACGTGGATTTTTTAAAGAATTTTTATAGGACAATAGACGTGGATTTTTTAAAGAATTTTTATAGGACAATAGACGTGGATTTTTTAAAGAATTTTTATAGGACAATAGACGTGGATTTTTTAAAGAATTTTTATAGGACAATAGACGTGGATTTTTTAAACAATTTTTATAGGACAATAGACGTGGATTTTTTAAACAATTTTTATAGGACAATAGACGTGGATTTTTTAAACAATTTTTATAGGACAATAGACGTGGATTTTTTAAAGAATTTTTATAGGACAATAGACGTGGATTTTTTAAAGAATTTTTATAGGACAATAGACGTGGATATTTTAAAGAATTTTTATAGGACAATAGACGTGGATTTTTTAAACAATTTTTATAGGACAATAGACGTGGATTTTTTAAAGAGTTTTTATAGGACAATAGACGTGGATTTTTTAAAGAATTTTTATAGGACAATATACGTGGATATTTTAAAGAATTTTTATAGGACAATAGACGTGGATTTTTTAAAGAATTTTTATAGGACAATAGACGAGGATTTTTTAAAGAATTTTTATAGGACAATAGACGAGGATTTTTTAAAGAATTTTTATAGGACAATAGACGTGGATTTTTTAAAGAATTTTTATAGGACAATAGACGTGGATTTTTTAAAGAATTTTTATAGGACAATAGACGTGGATTTTTTAAACAATTTTTATAGGACAATAGACGTGGATTTTTTAAACAATTTTTATAGGACAATAGACGTGGATTTTTTAAACAATTTTTATAGGACAATAGACGTGGATTTTTTAAACAATTTTTATAGGACAATAGACGTGGATTTTTTAAACAATTTTTATAGGACAATAGACGTGGATTTTTTAAACAATTTTTATAGGACAATTGACGTGGATTTTTTAAACAATTTTTATAGGACAATAGACGTGGATTTTTTAAACAATTTTTATAGGACAATAGACGTGGATTTTTTAAACAATTTTTATAGGACAATAGACGTGGATTTTTTAAACAATTTTTATAGGACAATAGACGTGGATTTTTTAAACAATTTTTATAGGACAATAGACGTGGATTTTTTAAACAATTTTTATAGGACAATAGACGTGGATTTTTTAAACAATTTTTATAGGACAATAGACGTGGATTTTTTAAACAATTTTATAGGACAATAGACGTGGATTTTTTTAAACAATTTTTATAGGACAATAGACGTGGATTTTTTAAACAATTTTTATAGGACAATAGACGTGGATTTTTTAAACAATTTTATAGGACAATAGACGTGGATTTTTTAAACAATTTTTATAGGACAATAGACGTGGATTTTTAAACAATTTTTATAGGACAATAGACGTGGATTTTTTAAACAATTTTTATAGGACAATAGACGTGGATTTTTTAAACAATTTTTATAGGACAATAGACGTGGATTTTTTAAACAATTTTTATAGGACAATAGACGTGGATTTTTTAAACAATTTTTATAGGACAATAGACGTGGATTTTTTAAACAATTTTTATAGGACAATAGACGTGGATTTTTTAAACAATTTTATAGGACAATAGACGTGGATTTTTTAAACAATTTTTATAGGACAATAGACGTGGATTTTTTAAACAATTTTTATAGGACAATAGACGTGGATTTTTTAAAGAATTTTTATAGGACAATAGACGTGGATTTTTTAAAGAATTTTTATAGGACAATAGACGAGGATTTTTAAAGAATTTTTATAGGACAATAGACGAGGATTTTTTAAAGAATTTTTATAGGACAATAGACGTGGATTTTTTAAAGAATTTTTATAGGACAATAGACGTGGATTTTTTAAAGAATTTTTATAGGACAATAGACGAGGATTTTTTAAAGAATTTTTATAGGACAATAGACGAGGATTTTTTAAAGAATTTTTATAGGACAATAGACGTGGATTTTTTAAAGAATTTTTATAGGACAATAGACGTGGATTTTTTAAAGAATTTTTATAGGACAATAGACGTGGATTTTTTAAAGAATTTTTATAGGACAATAGACGTGGATTTTTTAAACAATTTTTATAGGACAATTGACGTGGATTTTTTAAAGAATTTTTATAGGACAATAGACGTGGATTTTTTAAAGAATTTTTATAGGACAATAGACGTGGATTTTTTAAAGAATTTTTATAGGACAATAGACGTGGATTTTTTAAACAATTTTTATAGGACAATAGACGTGGATTTTTTAAAGAATTTTTATAGGACAATTGACGTGGATTTTTTAAAGAATTTTTATAGGACAATAGACGTGGATTTTTTAAAGAATTTTTATAGGACAATAGACGTGGATTTTTTAAAGAATTTTTATAGGACAATAGACGTGGATTTTTTAAAGAATTTTTATAGGACAATAGACGTGGATTTTTTAAAGAATTTTTATAGGACAATAGACGTGGATTTTTTAAAGAATTTTTATAGGACAATAGACGTGGATTTTTTAAACAATTTTTATAGGACAATAGACGTGGATTTTTTAAAGAATTTTTATAGGACAATAGACGTGGATTTTTTAAAGAATTTTTATAGGACAATAGACGTGGATTTTTTAAAGAATTTTTATAGGACAATAGACGTGGATTTTTTAAAGAATTTTTATAGGACAATAGACGTGGATTTTTTAAAGAATTTTTATAGGACAATAGACGTGGATTTTTTAAAGAATTTTTATAGGACAATAGACGTGGATTTTTTAAAGAATTTTTATAGGACAATAGACGTGGATTTTTTAAAGAATTTTTATAGGACAATAGACGTGGATTTTTAAAGAATTTTTATAGGACAATAGACGTGGATTTTTTAAAGAATTTTTATAGGACAATAGACGTGGATTTTTTAAAGAATTTTTATAGGACAATAGACGTGGATTTTTTAAAGAATTTTTATAGGACAATAGACGTGGATTTTTTAAAGAATTTTTATAGGACAATAGACGTGGATTTTTTAAAGAATTTTTATAGGACAATAGACGTGGATTTTTTAAAGAATTTTTATAGGACAATAGACGTGGATTTTTTAAAGAATTTTTATAGGACAATAGACGTGGATTTTTTAAAGAATTTTTATAGGACAATAGACGTGGATTTTTTAAAGAATTTTTATAGGACAATAGACGTGGATTTTTTAAAGAATTTTTATAGGACAATAGACGTGGATTTTTTAAAGAATTTTTATAGGACAATAGACGTGGATTTTTTAAAGAATTTTTATAGGACAATAGACGTGGATTTTTTAAAGAATTTTTATAGGACAATAGACGTGGATTTTTTAAAGAATTTTTATAGGACAATAGACGTGGATTTTTTAAAGAATTTTTATAGGACAATAGACGTGGATTTTTTAAAGAATTTTTATAGGACAATAGACGTGGATTTTTTAAAGAATTTTTATAGGACAATAGACGTGGATTTTTTAAAGAATTTTTATAGGACAATAGACGTGGATTTTTTAAAGAATTTTTATAGGACAATAGACGTGGATTTTTTAAAGAATTTTTATAGGACAATAGACGTGGATTTTTTAAAGAATTTTTATAGGACAATTTTTATAGGACAATAGACGTGGATTTTTTAAAGAATTTTTATAGGACAATAGACGTGGATTTTTTAAAGAATTTTTATAGGACAATAGACGTGGATTTTTTAAACAATTTTTATAGGACAATAGACGTGGATTTTTTAAAGAATTTTTATAGGACAATAGACGTGGATTTTTTAAAGAATTTTTATAGGACCATAAACGTGGGTTGCTGAAATCAAAAACGACAATAAGCAAAACCGACATAGTTTCTGTGACAGCCCTGATTATTTACTTCACTTTATACGAAATATGTGATAATTTTTAGAAAATGTTAATTTACGAGTGAGTTGTCAGAAGTATTATAATTTTATACTTCATTTAATACGGATCAGAATTTTGGTATGGACAAAATTACAAGAAAATCGAATATTTATATCCAATTTTATTCGAAATCATAAATTCCATATTCATCTCAGGTTTCTGGTTGAGAGAAATGTTTAGATATAGCAAGCAGTAAAGAAAAACTGTTGATCATTTGTGGGGCAAGTACATGATGGTCTATTTCCACACCTGACCTAGCACTAACGAAAGTATTTGGATTTGCAAAGTGGGAGCTAAATCGGATTATTGTTTCTCTTTCAGTGCAGAAAATATATTTTTTGAAAATTTCGAACCTTTTGTGGAGGAGTGGACCGATATATTCTATCTTAACACCAGACCTTAAGTTGATAAAATTGTTGGGATGTGTGAAATTTAAAGACGATCGGACTCTTACATCATATTTTACAAGAGTTGTAATTATTAAAAATTTTGACAATTTGTGGGGGAGGTACTTGATGGAATGGACCGATATTATCCATTTTTGCACCCGACAGAGAACTGAGGCAAATATTAGGAGTTGTAAAGTTGGAGCAAAATCGAATTATTGCTTCTCTTTCTGTCCAAAACATTTTTTTTGAAAATTTCGACTTTTGTGGGGAGGTATCAGAAGGAGTGGACCGAAGTATTTCATCTTAACACTAGACCTTGGGTTAATAAAATTATTGGGATATGTGAAATTTGAAGACAATCGGACTCTTACATCACATTCTATGAGAGTTGTAATTATTCAAAATTTTGACCCTTAGTGGGGGAGGTATTTGATGGAATGGATAGATATTGTCCACTTTCGCACCTGACCCAGCACTGAGGCAAATATTAGGATTTGCAAAGTTGAAGCAAAATCGGATCATCCTTTCTCTTTCAGTGCAATAAAATATTTTCTTTGAAAATTTCGACATTTAGTGGGGGAGGTGCCAGAAGGAGTGGGCGGATATTGCCCGTCTCCGAACTAGGTCTAAGTTTGGCAATAATATTACGATGTACCAAGTTTGGACCAAATCGGATGCTCCCATCGAGAGTTATAGTTCGTACCAGTCAGACAGACAGACGGACGGACATCGCTAATTGGGCCCCAAATGTCTTAAAACGGATTTGGTCCAAAAAGACCTAGGGTCTAAGATCGTTATTTCGACTAGGCACGTTTTGGCCATATCAAAATATACTCTCTGTAGCCATATGGCTGAGGGCACAAAAATAATTTTATTTTAAAAGTTAAAAATTTCGGAGATTTTCGATAAATATATGGGGTATATCTTAGTGCGGATCGAATTGTAACCTGTTCAATACCAATTATTCTAATAAAAATATAAATGTATGTGTAAGGTTGGAAGGGTCTATCTTAAATACTGCAAAGTCTATTTTGTTCTCAACAGACGGCTAAACAGATGGACGGACAGACATAGAATTGTATGGACATCCATACAGAACTGTATATAGACCACAAATAGACTTATCACCGATAAAGGTATATTCGTACATTGTGGAATAGGATATATTTTTCTTTAAAAAAATACTGATACCTAAATATACAATTGGCCGAAAACTATGAGTCTAAAAATTGGTTAAAATAACATAAAGGATAAATTGATAAATAAAGGATTCAATTATGTCTCGATTAATAATAATCTTCTCTAATTGGATAACCCCATTAACAACAACGAATGTCGAACACATACAACAAACATAAACATTAAATCATAAAAACAACCACAACAACACCATCTGCCACTTACCCTTGCACCGAATTCGATGTCGATAAAATGCCATTATCCAAGGAATCTCTGGAAAAATCATCGGCCATCTGGACCTTTAATTGATGGCCAAATGAATGCATATCCGAATTCGGTGTCATCACCGAACCGGGTGTGTGAACACGATATTGGCCGGGTGTGGTTACCGAACCGGGTTGTGATATTGAGTTTGTCATGCCAGGACCACCGTTGGGCAGGATACCATCAACAATACAACTTTCACCCGTCGTCGAATCGTGCATGTTTATGACTTGACTTCCAGCAGCATTGTCTGCGAGCGCTGCGCCATCGCTGTCGTCCACACCCTCATCGTCAATGTCCATGTCTTCGGCATTTTTATCCAGCGGTGCTGTCTCCTCGTCCTCATTGTAGATTTTGAAATAGGCATATGTCAAATAGATCACAGATATAATAAAGGAGGGTATCGGAATCGCCATGGAGTAGATTAGATTCAATGTATTCTGCCAGTAGTCCAGCTCGCTGATGACCACACTAGGATCTACTTTGGAATAGTAGCAGGGAAATTTGACTCCCAGTTTGGTGTAACGCTTAAACCATATGGTACAATTGAGCACAGGCGGATAGCCGCATCCCTTGACATTCGGATAGAGATGGGCGCCAACGAAAAAATATTTACTATCATTGCTGCTCATAAGGCCCCTGTTCAGCTCTGAGATCTCCTCAAAGACATCGCTGCCATCGGCATTGATCAGTGTATCAGAGTCCGGATCCAGACCGGAATCTTCTATAAGGAAACCATTGGAACCATCCTCGTCGCCGAAATTCAAATGTTCCATAACCATGCCGCCACCGCCGCCGCCGCCTCCCTCATCGTCCATGGCGGCTGCCATGGGGTCATGCGGACCCAGATCATATTCGTAATCGCGTATGGCTCTCGTATAGCGATCGGTACGTTTTTTGGGCGGAATCACCTTCTCAGCCTCC
Source organism: Musca domestica (assembly GCF_030504385.1). Lineage (NCBI taxonomy): Eukaryota > Metazoa > Arthropoda > Insecta > Diptera > Muscidae > Musca > Musca domestica. The sequence goes on along the minus strand of NW_026712296.1, from coordinate 4,413,538 downwards.
TTGAGATTGATGTGATACTCGGTGAAGTTGAACTCATCCGTGTAGTTGTACAGATTCAGGCGATAGTTCACCATGATTTGGGTGCACTCGAATATCTCTCGCGTGCAGCCCTCGCGGCAGGACGACCAACTGCAGTTGCGGGCCCCGAAGCGGTGTATTGTCGACGAGGTCTCACACAGGGCGGGAACTTCTTCGAACTGCATGAATATCGTGGTGAAGGCCGGCTCTATGACGAATGGCACCAAAAAGAGGAAAGCAAACATGCTAAAGGTACCGAGCAATATGAAAAAGGCAGTCGTATAAAAGAGCAATTTCTCGCGCAGGGTACGAATTTCCAGTTCATCACCCATGTTTTTTTTTTTTTGTTTTTAGTTAGTTAAGCTATTTGCAATAATACTTAATAATAATAATAATTTGTTCTTAAACTAGTTAATTTTTTTTTTTTTTTTTTGAAAAAATGCTTGTTGTTGCTTAGTAAATATAGTAAGCGTTTGTTTAGCTTATATTCTTAGTTAGCGTTAGTGAGCGCGTTTAACAAGAGAGATTATCTTTTAGTTTGAGGCGAAAGGTTTCCTTTTGTTTTTTGTTTTGGTTTTCCTTTGTTATTTGCTGCAGGAGGTTAAAGAGAGAGATGCGTAGATTTGAATCAAAATCTTAAAGAGTTAAATTAGCGCATTGGAGGTTTAAGTTAGTTGACTTGTGTGTGTGTGTTTTTGTTTGTTGTTGTTGTATTCCTTAACTTATCAGCTAGAGATGATTTTTAGTGCAATTTTTATATCACAGGGTGTTTTGGTTTATTTTTGTTAATATTTTTTTTTAGTTTTTGTTTTTGTTTTTTTTAATTTATATGATTAGCGACACACAATATTCCAATATTTCGTAAATCGTTCTGATCTGATTGCTGTCCATTTGCAACACTTTGAAATCGCGTTTTCTTTCTGTATTTTGTCGTTTGTCAAAGAATAAACTTGAGTTTTGTTGTCATTTTGCTCAGAAAGTGTTTTCAGTTCGTCGTTTTGTTATCTTTTATCATCGTTTGTTTTCATTTGGTTTTAGTTTTTTCATTAATTGCTTATTTTCAGGTTTATTGGACTGGAGCCATCTTTGTGCTCATTGTTATGGAGCTTGGGTGCCATTGCTTTCTTTCTGTTCATCCTTTGTTGAATAACTGCAAAGAAACGGAATTCTTTTTTTAGTTTCGGGACAACTTTATTGAAAATTTGAAACACTTTAAGGAAGTTAAAATTTTTTAGAGCATCTTAAAATAAATTATAAAAGTTACAATCTTCAAAAATTGTAATTCTAAGATTCATAAGAAATGTTTGTATAGACATTTTCTGCCTAAAATAAAATTTTATGTCACTTTCAAACATGAACTCGAAAAAAGTTCAAGAAATAAATTAAACAAGAAATCAGTAAAGAAAGTCTAAATGTCCGGCGGGCCGACTTTATGATACCCTACACCCCTTGGCATATTCAAGGTGAGATGAAAAACTGCAACTATCTTCAGATTTGTGTCATTTCTAAGCCACTCGTATGACAGCTGTTTTAAAATTATTCCAGTGACAGCTCATTATATTGTTTACAAGCGTACAAAAGCATTTTGGTGAGAATTATCCAGAAAAAAAGTTATTCGTGGTGGAATTCAAGCGTGATAGTGTGATTTATTTACATTTGGCTGGAAATCCACAAGTGGCTATCGTTAGAGCATTTAAATGTGAATAAATCTTTTGTGTCTCGTACCATTGCTCGTTACCGTGAAACTGATGGCGTAGCTCGACGTCAAGGAAGTGGACGGAAGAAAACAGCAACATCAACAGAAATGTAGCGAAAAGCAAAGAAGCGAAGCGACTTGATCGAAACCCGCGTCGCAGTGGCCAAAAAATGACTCGTGAGCTGAACATCGCAATATTCCATTCGGAAAATATTGAAAAATGAGCTCGGGGTAAAGCCATTGAAATTCCAAAAAACGCAGGAACTTACACCTCAACAGAAAGAAAATAGGCTCAAAAGAGTTACAGATTTGCTTAGCTTGGCCGAAAGTGGTGAACTTTAGTTTTCTCCGATGAGAAAAAATTTGTTGTCCAGCAGTTCGTAAACAAACAAACTGATCGTGTTTACTTGTCAAAGAGGTCAGCTGAAAATGTGCACCTTCGGTTGACCATCAGAACTCAAGCGCCGGCCATGGTGATGGTGTGGGCCGCCATAACAGCCGATGGTCGCTCTCCGCTCATATTAATCGACCGAGCATTAGAATAAATGCCGAATATTATCGCGAAATTATTCTGGAGGGTGTATTAAAGCCTTGGGCACGAAAACATTTTGGCCGCAGACCTTGGACATTCCAACAGGACTCAGCACTATCGCACTCAGCACGCGCCACCTAAGAATGATTACAAAATGAGGTTCCTCGCCCCAAGCGCTTCGCCGGGAATGAGCCAAAATACCGCAGAGCAACATTCGGGCAGCGTGTGGCGGTTTTATTGGCCAAAATTTGTACCAAAGGTGACCAATTCGAACAAATCTAGAGTTATTCTAAAATTTGATTCTATTTCCGACATTTTTTGTTTTCCTTCAATAAAATTTAAAATAAAGAAAATGTAAAAATTATGGCGTTTGACTTTGTTGAATTTTTTTTATCTCACCCTGTAGCTATTTTAAATGTTGATCCTTTATGGGGGAGGTACCCGAACCAGTAAGCTTATATCGTCCATTTCTGTATCTGAAGTAAGCCCAACACAATTATTACACTGTTTGAAGTTTGAACCTAATCCTAAAATCCCTTCGATTTCTATGATAAGTATGATTACGCCCTCTAACATAAAATGAAGAGTATATTAATATTGTCTCAAAATTCGTCGGGGCCCACTATTATATATACATATTTATATTTCGCCTGGAATTCTATGTGGATTCTGCCATGTCCGTCTATTGACTTGGGTTCACAATAATAAAGTTAGAGCTTTGATATTGTTTGAAAGTGGAAAATGAAATACATCGGCACGTGGTTATTCCTGTTTTTAGATATTTTGTAGATCCCACCCCAAAATCCCACTAATTCAGGTGGAATTTGACATATAGGTATCTCAGTGGAAAGTAGAACTCCTCATAAAAAATATAGTTAGTATAGATCCACTTTTTAGTATCACCCTCATTAACATTACCCCATTGCCACCTATTTTTATTTGTTCTGATTACAACAGACGGACAAAATTTAGAATTTTTCATTTCGGTAAGTTACAAACGGAATGACGAACTTAATACACACTCCATACTATGTATGGTGGAGGGTATAACAATCATCAATTCTACATTCCGCCAGTCTGACACCTTCGGACCAAGATTTCAAAATTTTAGATTCAGTCGTTTCGTCTAGGCATTGATGAATCATTACTCTATTCACTTTACTATTTTATTTATATAGATAAAAATATGTTCCGTAAAACGTAACTTGCAATCTTGCCAAGGGTCAAGCGGTTGTAAGCTATTGTAAACCACAGATACGTACGTAGACACAGTAAGGGTAATGGGCGAATTGATGGCGAACAAAACGTTTCTGTCGATCTTAAGCCATTACTGCCTTTTAATTTTTAATAAACATTAACAAAAAACATTATTTCATTAGCACTGACTTTTTTCCAAAATTCTCCCACTTCTCTCCTCCCACATTCTCTGTTAATTTTAGTTTATGACATACTCCTTTTACAGTCATTCGAATAGTGTATAGTACAAAGACAACAACAAGAACAACGGAATTTCAAACTATATTCTCTACATTTCAGCCCACTTTTTGATCCTTGCTCGCAGAGCTTAATGGCCGTTAATGGAATAGCTAAATACGGACAAGACATTGGGGAATACGGAGTTTCCACCCCTTTGTTTTTGGGTAATTTTAATTATTTATTTATATTCTTAAAATCCTGTTGTCATTTCCGTCTTTTTACCATCGCCACTTTCTGTTGTCGTTGCTGACTTTAGTTGTTGGCAGTAGACCTACTTCCTCCCTTCATTATGTTGCTGATGTGCATTGTTTATGCGTACGTTTGTCTGTCTGTTTGCCACTTGTGTCTGTCCGTCTGTCAGTATGCCTCTACGAAGAACAATTCACTACTGAGTTGAATATTTTTGCTGCTGTTGATATTGGTTGAGATCGAGTGCCATGTTGACACACAAATCAAGAGGATTTCAAGTGGTTGTCAATATAAACTGGACCGGATCTATGCTATTGTCTAGCTTCTGCTGCTGCTGCTCTCGAAGCAGAGCATTTTTTATTTATATTCTTTAGTATTTTGTTGTACAATTATTTTCTTGGCTTGCTTTGGCCATTTTTGTTGTTGTCTTTTTATTTTCAGTTACCCCTCCCAGGACATGCCTTGGAACCATCCTGCTGTCTTCTATGAATCAGTCAATCGATGACGTAGTTGAAATGAGTTATGGCACTTATACATATATATCTTGTCGCCAAGATGTTTGTGGCCCAGTCAAAGTTGACAATGTTGTTGTTGCTGTTGTTGTCTTTTTAGTGAATGTTTATGGGTGGGCCCCTTGATGGCTTTATCTATATTGTGTAAATGGTCATATTTATGTAAATACCGGTATAATTGTTTTGTTTTTGTCTTATTTTATTATATAGTATAGTGTTTGTGGTAAACATAACGGATGTTGGGAATTATTCGGCATTTAAATTTAACGGAATTAAGCAATTGCTGTGTGTGTGGCATTATGAGAATTAAATATTAATTTCGAGAAATTTTCTATTCTAAATATTAATTTTAAATTTTGTAGATATTAAAGAGAAATGATATATTAAATTGAAAATTTGAAATAACAGGAGGGAATTCTAAAAAATAATGGTTACCAAGAAATGCTGTTACCAAGAAATGCTGTCGAACAGAGAAATATTTTCGCATGAAATTCTTAGCATTTTTTATGATATTGTTCTCTTTGATGTAATTCCTTCTGACACTTGAGATATTTACAAATTAATTTTTCTAAAATTATATGTAACCAAGTAAAATTAGAGAGATATCCATAATGACACAAAAATTCATTTGAGGCAGTCCCACTGAACTAAGCAGGTTCTTTTTCGAAGCGCAAAGTATGCGTAAAAAGATCGAATTTTAGGAGTACCCTCTTGTACGTCCCAGTTTAATCTACTTCACGACAATGATATCGAGAAGAACCTCATCCATCTCAATAGATAAGCACGTTAGAATGTATTAGCCCATTCTTAATGTATTGCGATTAGCCAAGTTTTTAAGCAGGAGCAGGACTTTGCTCAGTTTATATTTAAAATGTTGAGTATTTATTGGGGAGGAAGAGTGGTGTTGGTATAACGTATAAAGTAAATCCGAGAATAAACAAGTAAAAGAGCAGTAAGTTCTGCCGGGCCGAACTATGAATACCCTCCAACATTTGGAACAAATTTGGAAATTATCAAAAAAAAAAAAAAAAAAAAAAAATAAAAAATAAATAAATAAATAAATAAATAAATAAAAAATAAATAAAAACAAGTAAAAAAGCTGCAAGTTCGGCCGGGCCGAACTTTGAATACTCTCCACCATTTGGAAGGAATTTGGCAATTCTTAAAAATAATTAAATCCGTTAAAAATTCTGTTACAATCATAAAAATACCGAATGTAGCTGTCATATTAGGGTCTATACGCCATTACAATATTCAAATGCGAAACTTAAAAGAAATCGGTAATAATGTAGATAAAATCATCTAAATACCGAATATCGGGAGGTACCGTTATATGGGGGCTATACGAAGATGTGGACCTACACAAACAAATTTGAAACAATTCCGGTGAATGAATTCGCTAAAATCATCAAAATATCGAATATCGGGAGCTTCCGTTATATGGGGGCTATACGAGGAACTGGACCTGCATAGACAATTTTCTGTCTTAGGCTCTACTATACACTTCGAACTTCAAATATTAAATTTGAAAGAATTCCGGTGAATAATGTCGCTAAAATCGTCAAAATACCGAATATCGGGATGTACCGTTATATGGGGGCAATACGAAGACGCGAACCTGCACAGATAATTTTCTGTCTTAGATCGTAGTATCCATTACAAACTCCAAATACCAAAGTTGAAACAATTCCGGTGAAAAATGTCGCTAAAATCATTAAAATACCGAATATCGGGAGGTACCGTTATATGGGGGATATACCAAAAATGGCCCATTTTCAATACCAAAAGACAGACATAACATACATTTGAGTAACATTTTATCAATCTACTTCAATTCGTTCGGAAGCTATAGTGATTTCCACAGACGGATAGACGGACGGACATAGCCTAATCGACTTAGAATTTTATGCTGATCAAGAATATTTATATACTTTGTGGGGTCTAAAATGTGTGTTTCGAGATGTTACAAACGGAGTTAAAAACTTAATATACCCTCCATACTATGTTGGAGGGCATAAAAAATAAAATAGAATCCGTTAAAAATTCTGTTAAAATCTTAAAAATAACGAATATAGCCGATATATTAGGGTTTATACAAAGATGTAGACCTGCATAGGCAACTTTTGTCAAAAGTCATTAAAATATACAAATACGAAACTTGAAAAAATCCGGAGGGAGGTATCGTTATATCAGGGCCTGGAGCTGCATAGACAATTTTTTGTCACAGGCTGTAGCACTAGGAACTACTAGGAACATCAAAAAAGAAATGTCAAACAATTTCGGTGAATATTGAACACAAAATCATCAAAATACCCATACTGATATATGGGGCCTTTACGAAGACCTGGACATGCATAGACAATTTTCTGTCATAGACTGTATTTCCCATTACGAACTCTAAATAAGAAATTTGAAACAACTCCGGTGAATAATGTCCATAAAATCGACAAAAATAACGAATATCGGTGGGTACTGCTGTATGGCGGCTACACGATATCTTGGACCTATATAGAAATTTCTCTTCCAGGGGGTAAATTTGGATACAATTGTCAAAATACCAAATATAGGGGGTACCGTTACGCGATCGTGGACAGATATAGCTTATCTTTGAACTTTACTTGCCTGCAGACAAAAGACTGATCTGTGCACAATTTTAGCTTCACATCTTTATTCATTTTGACGCTAGAGTAATTACAACAGACGGACGGATGGACAGGGCTTATAATTTTCGCGCTGATCAAGAATATACAGGGGTGAGATGAAAAAACTGCAACAACTTCAGACTTCTGTCATTTCTAAGCCCCTCGTCCGACAACAGCTAAAACTATTCCAGTGACAGCTCATTATATTCTTTACAAGCGTACAAAAGCATTTTGGTAAGAATTTTCCAGAAAAAATGTTATTCGTGATGGAATTCAAGCGTGATAGTGTGATTTCTTTATATTTGGCTGGAAAACCACAAGTGATTATCGTTAGAGCACTCCAGCATTTAAATGAACGACGTCAAGGAAGTGGACGGAAGAAAACAGCCATGGTACAATAGAAAGGTAAGGTAGAGCTACCAGCTGATTACAATTTTTTTCTGAGTGGCCCGACTTCTGCCAATTTTTTATATTTAATTATGGCTTTGAAAAATAAAACAAAATATTTTTTAAATCACAATTTTTTTCTGAGTGGCCCGACTTCTGCCAATTTTTTATATTTAATTATGGCTTTGAAAAATAAAACAAAATATTTTTTGAATCAATTATAGGAAGAAATGTAGATTGTGGGCGCGCTTTGAAGATATTAACCACTTTAACCATCGAGTTGAGAGATTGAAGACTCTGGACCATATTTTTGAAATTGGATCCAGGCACTTCATTCATCTTTGGCTTGATTTAAGTCAAAAACGTGGAAAAATGTGAAATAAATGAAAAGAACTTCTTGCATAGAACTTTGACTAATTCTGACAGGAAGCGGGCATAGCTTCAGAGGTGCATTTCTATAGCTTTACGAAGCTATTCTACTTCCTTATTGAACCATGAAAACAGCAACATCAGCAGAAATGGTTCGAAAAATAAAGAAGCTACTTGATCGAAACCCGCGTCGCAGTGGCGGAAAAATTTCTCGTGAGCTGAAGATATCGCAATATTCCATTCGGCAAATATTAAAAAATGAGCTCGGGCTAAAGCCATTGAAATTCCAAAAAGTGCAAGAACTTACACCACAACAGAAAGAAAATAGACTCAAAAGAGCTAAAGAGTTGCTTCGCTTGGCCGAAAGTGGTGAACTGCAGAATTTGGTTTTATGCGATGATCGTGTTTACTTGCCAAAAAGGTCAGCTGAAAATGTTCACCTTGGGTTGGCCACCAGAAATCAAGCGCCGGCCATGGTGATGGTGTGGACCGCCATAACAGCCGATGGTCGCTCTCCGCTCGTATTAATCGACCGTGGCATCAGAATAAATGCCGAATATTATCGCGAAAATAATCTGGAGTATTTATACATCCTTGGGCACGCAAACCACCGATAACCTCACTCACAAGCACTTCGCCGGGAATGGGCCAAAATACCGCAGAGCAATATTCGGACAGCGTGGTTTCATTGGCCGTTTGAAGGCCATAATTTGTGCCAAAGGTGACCAATTCGAACAAATCTTAACTTATCCTAAAATTTGATGCAATTTTCGACATTTTTTGCTTTCATTCAATAAAATTTAAAAAAGAATGCAAAAATTATGGCGTTTGACTTTGTTGCAGTTTTTATATTTCACCCTGTATACTCTGTAAGAGAATTGTCTATATAGGTCCTCGATATCGTATATCCCCCATATAGCGGTGCCACCATATATTCGGTATTTTGATGATTGTAGCCAAATTTTTCAATGGAATTGTCTAAGAATTCACAACAGGAGTTGCTTCTGAGTACTTCAGAACCTAGTAGAGAATTGTCTATATAGGTCCACGATATCATACGATATGTAGCCCCCATATAGCGGTACCTTCTTTTATTCGGTATTTTGAAAAAAAACGGAATAGACCAAAAAGAGAAATTGGAAATTAACACATTATTTTTAAACTCGACAAATCGAAATTTAGAAACCGAACCTCAAAATTATGAATGATTATGTATCTCAATATCATAATTAATTTCTTTATTCTATTTCATGAAGTTTTACCGTGAAATATACTGTTGTAGGGTATCACATCACACATGCTATAGCCTTTGCTTACTAGTTATTTTATAAATTGACTCTATTTCGAAATTAAGAAATGCACATAGACTGTATGTATATAGGGTCACCTAACTGCATGTGTCTAGGGTCACAATAACAGTTTAGCCTGGGAAAACCAAACCCTAATTGCGTCACTTTCTCTTCGAATTTCCCACTTCCAGCACAGTGCTGTTACATAATCCCCGATCGCATTAAAATGTCAGCCCTTTTTCTCTTTTTCTTAATTCAAGCTACAGTTGTTACACAAAAAACTCCCATTGCGACAATAACAACAAAATATTTAGGGGAATGAAATTTTTAGAATTTTAAAGGGAACCTCAAGGACATGAGTCATTCGCAACAAGAAGTCCACATAGATGTTGTATTTGGATTGAAATGCTAACGAATTAGTTATTGCACATTTTAAACAGTTTTGCAGAATTTATGTGTGAAAGTTAAAGCGTTGGCATCTTGACATTGCCGAATTTTAAATTTTGTTTTTCTTTCTGCTATTTTATATTTTTCATTTTATTTCGTTTCAATTTAGAGTGAAATAAAAATAAAACAAATTTTAATTTCGTTCTAATTTTGGACGCAATTATATTTTTACAGTCCAATTTTGTAAAAACAATATTATAATTTTTTTTATTTTTTCATCATCACACAAACAAACTAATTAGAAAATGTATGCACATACAAAAAACATCTTAGTTTTATGAACTCAGCCTTATGGCTAATGAAGGTATTGATGAATTGAACCAAAAAACCAACCAATAAACGACTTTCGAAATTCAGTACACTTGGAGTAGATCTAGCCGTCTACATCCATATTTCTGGCCGTCACGTGTAACAAAAATTGAAAAAAATATTCTGATTTGGTCCAAATCTGATAGTGTGATATCTGTGCACAATCCAATCTGAAAATCTACACAGGGAGTTCCATCTGAGTACTTTACCCCCTGGAAGAGTATTGTCTACATATATCCAAGTCCAGGTTTCGTGTAGGCCCCATATTGACATATGGGGGTTACCTTCGTATATTCGGTATTTTGACGATTTTAAGTGCAATATTAACCGAATTTTTGTATTTGCAGTTCCTATGAGCTACTACAGCCTGTGACAGAAAATTGTGTATACATGTCCTGGTCTTCGTATAGCTCCGATATAACGGTACCTCTCTATATTAGGTATTTTGACGATTTTAGCTACATTATTCACTGGATTTGTTTTCAAGTTTCGTATTTGAATATTGTAATGGCTTATGACAAAAGTTGCCCAAGCTGGTCCATGTCTTCGTATAGACCCCACTATTACGGTTATATTCGGTATTTTTAAGATTTAAACATAATATTTAAGGGATTTTATTTGTTTGAAAATTTCTAAATTTGTTCCAAATGATGGAGGGTATTCAAAGTTCGGCCCAGTCGAGTTTTTCCGTTTTCGGAAAGAATACTTACCAAAAATCTTCAAAATTTTTATTTTTAAGCTCATCGGGGAGCATATTAGTAAAACCATTGCACAAGGGATCCACATCGAATTTTTTTTAGACACTAACAGTGATCCAAAATGAGTACCATTTATTACTTTTCGAACAATTTTGGTGCACATTTCAAAAACCATCTTGATATCCCAATTTCAGACACCAACAGAGACCTAAATATCAAATTTGAGGATTCCACCCCCATTATTTCACCCTATAAGTTTAGTACTATTTAGTACTTTTCATAGAAGTATGGTACACATTTCCGAAACCACATCCATATGTCCAGGCAACACATGAACAGCGAGCCCAATATCAATTTTTCGGATTTTAAGTATTATCTATTCACCAAATTATAGTACATATTTCCAAAAGGACCCCCATTTCTTAATTCCAGACACCAACAGTGCCCTCAGACACCAACAGTGAGGATTCCAGCCCTATCCCTTCACCCAATACCAAATTTAGTACAATGTAGTACTTTTTGTACAAAAATAGAACGCATTTCGAAGCCACAGCCAAATCTTCAGTAATCTAAACATCAAATTTTAGAATTTTATTTTTATCCTTTCGCTCCATACCAAATATGGTACCATTCAGAACTTTTCGTAGAATTATGGCACACATTTCAGAAACCCGAATATTGGTCCTCCACAGAGCATGTTATATATGCTTCTTTCTATCTCGACGATGTGTGTCCGCTCGCCAGTCTGTCCATGTTTTTTTTTTTTTTTTTTTTTTTTTTTTTGGAAATTATCGCAGGTTGAAATGGACAAAAAACTTAAAAAAATGTTGATTTTGTAGTTGCTCTTCATGCAACAATTATGGATCAATCAACGGGTTTTTGCATGAGGCTAGAGTTTGGGGCTGGGTTATCCAATTTAATAATTTTTGTGTAAAAAAGAACGAACATTTCCATTAATCTGCAATTCTTTTTAATCCCGGCGATATCAAAATTACACCAAAATGTCACTTCTGATCATTCCATAGATGCTGATATATAGTAAAAAGTATAAAATCGCATGTATCAAAGAAGGGGATGTTAGTTAGATTGCTTATAACTCAAAAATGGCTGGGTGGATTTTGGAAATTTTCAGAGTGGCCTTTTGTCAGAAAAGGATAAGAAGATGTCAATAAAATTGTGAATATTTTTCTGTAATATTTTGTCATATTTTTTTGTCATATTTTATCGCGTCAATTATTTATAATATTGAATTGCACGTTTTATATTTTTTTTTGTGAAATCACCCACAATTTTGTGTGAAAAATTACAATAATTAAAGTAATCACGAATACATGAAAGACGCACTTCCGACTTTTACATTGGTGTTGATTTCGTTGACGAATATAGAGATACAGGAAATCTTGTATGTCTTCGAAATACTCATGTTAGACCCAACAAAGTATATATATTGTTGATAAGTGTAAAATTCTTACCGTCCGTCTGCTGTAATTACGCTATCTTTAAAACAAATTGAGATAGAAGGCTAAAATTTTGCACACATGTGTATTTTGCCAATAGGCTGGTTGGTAAATGGGCAATGTGGGTCCACGTTTTCGTATAGGGTTAATATAACGTTACTCCTCTTTATTCAGTATTTTGATGATTTTAGCTTTATTATCAACAGGAATTGTTTCAAATTTCGTATTTTAAGTTTGAAATCGGTTCTACAGCCTGTGACCGAAATTTGCTTATGCAGGTTCACGTCTTCGAAAGGCTCCACATTACTGTACCTTCCTATATTCGTTATTTTGATGGATTTAGCGACATTATTCACCGGAATTTTATCAACTTTCTTATTTGAAGTTCCTAATAGGTATTAAAGCTAATGGGAGGTCTTCGTATAGCCCCCATTTAACGGTACTTCCCCATACTCTGTATTTTGATGATTTTAGCTACATTATTCACCGGAATTATTTCAAATTTGGTATTTGAAGTTCGTAATGGAACTACAGCCTATGACAACAAAATTATCTGTACAGGTCCACGTTTTGACTCAACTTTTCACCGAAAATGTTTCAAATTTAGAATTTGGAGTATTTAATGAATGCTACAACCTATTCCGGAAAATTACTCATACGTCCACTTCTTCGTATAGCCCCAATGTAACGTTACTTATATTCTATATTGTGATGATTTTAGCGACATTATCCACCGGAAAAATGGGTCCCACAGCCTGTGACCGAAAATTATATAGGTTCAGTTTTTCGTATAGGTCCCATATAACGGTATATCTATATATTTTTTGCGACATTTTTCACCGGAATTGCATCAACTTTCGTATTTGAATATCCTAATGGCCTATGACAAAAATTGCATATACAGGTCCACGTCCTCGCATAGGCTCCAATATGACATTATCTTCCTATATTCAGTATTTTTGTGAGTTTAGCTGTATTTTTCAATGGAACCAAATTTTGAACAAAAGGCAGGTCGCATTTATTATCCGATTGAAATGAAATTTTCCAAACAATATTTGTTTGGCCAAAGGACGAACCCTATTGAAATTGCTGAGAATCGGTTTAAAGTTAGAAATAGCTCCCCCAAATGGCTAACATCAGACCAAATTGACTGAATTTTGGCAATTCCGACTGAATTCATGCTAGAAACAAGTGCTTCAAATTTAGTGAATATTGGTTCAGATGTAGCTATAGCTTCCATATATACTTTTATCCGATTTCAGGTTTATTGTGCACCAAATGACTAATATCAGCGCAAATAAAGTGAATTATGGCACTTCCGACCGAATTAAGCCTAGAAGCATGTATTTCAAATTTGGTGAAAATCGGTACTGATATATACATGTTTCATCCGATTTAATGCTAAAGTCCGTCACATGTGTAATATACACTCCACAACAATGATATCTGTTACCGGACATCAGACACAGTTCAAGAATACCTCTGCCAAGTTTTATTGAGATCGGTTTAGATATTTCATAGCTTCGATATACACCTTCATCCGATTTATCGGTTATTGTTCACCACATATGTAATATCAGCCCAAATTGGATAGATTTTTTCATATTCAAACGAAGTTTTCCAGTTGGTGAAACTCGTTCCGGTATATTTATTGCCCCAATAAATAGTTGTTAATATGATCCAAAATGTTGACTTCTCTAAAACTATGATACCCGTTCAAATAAGGTTCATAGTTGGTATCTACTTCACATAAATCCCCAATACAAACTTTTTTGTTACGGGAGCTCTACTAAATACGCACAGTGGTATAGGAAATCATATAGTCGTCTCCGCCCAACGTTTGACCTTCTTTACAGTTTTTTTCTTTAGAAAATGTTTAATTCTTTCCAAATAATGGAGGGTACTCACTTATTTAGGGATCGTATGTTTTTGGAAAATATTTGTTCCAGATCATCATTGATTATTATTCAAAAACAGGAGCAATTTGGTTTAAAATTTGCTTTCATTATGTAGTAAATATAAGGATGTTTCTTAGGAGAATTTTCATCCTATTTCAACGGGTTTCAGATCTGCAGAAACTTTACCGCAAATTATAATGTTATAATGTTCGGCCCAGCCCGACTATTTCTTTTGCTTACTTTTTATACCCTCCACCTTTAAAAGGCGGTATACTAACTTTGTCATCCCGCTTGTAACATACCTAAATATTCGCCGTAGACCCCATAAATTATATATGTTCATAATCAGCATAAAATTCTACTTCGATTTAACGATGTCCGTCTGCCTGTATTTCTGTCCATCTGTTTGTTGAAATAACGTACAGCTCAAATTATTTGACGCAGAGTGTCAAAATTTAGCACAACAATTTTATTGTGTCTAGGATGGTCGGTATTGCAAATGAGATATATCGGTCCACGCTTTGGTATAGTCCCCATATAACGGTACCTCCCGATATTCGGTATTTTGATGATTTTTGCCACATTATTTTATGGATTTGTCTGTAAATTGGTATTTTGGTATTTGTATATCATAATGGATTCCAGCTCCGGTGGCGAAATATTGCATGAATAAGTTCACGCTTTAGTATAGCTTCCATATAACGGTGCCTCCCTATATATGGTATTTTTAAGATTTTTGCCACATTTTTCCACGAATTTGTCTAAAAATTGGTATTTGTAGTGGGTTCTAGCTCCAGTGGCGGAACATGTATGTATAGGTTCACGATTTTGTATTGCCTCTATATAACGGTATTTCGATGATTTTGCCTCATTTTCCAGGGATTTGTCCAAAAATTGGTATTTGTAGGTAATAATGGGTTCTAGCTGTGGTGGTGAAACAATGTATGTCCATGTTTTTGTATAACCTCCCGATATTCGGTATTTTGATGATTTTTGCTACATTTTTCCACGGATTTGTCTAATGATTGATATTTGTAATTCGCAATGGGTTCTAGCGCCGATGGCGGAACATGATATATATAGGTCCACGTGTTCGCATAGCCCCTTTATAACGGTAGCTCCCCATATTCGGTATTTTGATGACCTTAGCCAAAAATTTCACGGATTTATCTTCAGTGACAGAACATTGAATATTTCGGTCCCCGTTTTTCTATAGCGGCCGATCTTAATGTTTTTTAACTGGAAAATTCTTCAAAAGGATACTTTTTGAATCTCCACTGGATGTAGACTTTTTATTTAGATTTCACATTTTTAGCCCACTCATCAAATTCATATTCAAAAATGTCGAAAATATCAATAACATTCGTTATTGCTAATTCCGAACCGTGGAAATTTAAAGATCTTTATTCTACAAACAATTTATATAGTTTGGTCCACTTATACTGGATGGTATCAAAAGTTTCGCTCAATTAAATTTTATTTTTTTTGTTTTTTATTGTTTTATTTCTAAATTTATGAAATCTCCCATGTGAGTGAATATGGGAGTGTGTATGTGTGTGTGTGTAGGTTTAAGTATTTCATTTCATTGCCGTTAACCACCCAGCAATGTAGGACAGTTAATGACAGAACCAAGAAGTAGGTGGGGTATAGTAACTACGAGTATGCTATGTTAATATTTTGCTGGCGCCACGTTGTCAACACGCACAAGGGAAGAAGTAGCTGAGGACAAAAACCAATGAACAAAGACAATAACAATAATAACAATAGTGGAAATAGTGGCAATTGAAAAAGGAAACATTTTTATGGAAAATATCGCGACAAGACAAGACTGATAGATAGATAGATAGATAGATAGATAGATAGATAGATAGATAGATAGATAGATCGATGGATAGATGGATGGCTCGATGGCATCTTTAAGTTGAGTAATATCACGACACAAATTTGAAATTCTATTAAAATAAATATTAATTGAAATCTCTTTGAATTGTTTTTTGTTTGTAATCTGAAGACTTTATGTAATCCTTGAGAGAATTTCTTGTGACGTACAACTTCAAAGTTGTTTTAATGTCAATATTCGTCAATGGAGTCGAAATAATGTATGGCGACAGACACACATAAACATGTGTAAAGGTTATATTTATTAGAATATATATGTAAAAACAAAAAACACACACTTGAACTAATATTTTGTTATGGTTTATGAGGCTATATTTTTTTAAACATTTTTACACCCGTTAGCACTTTATTTTTCTTGGGGTTTTTCTCCGTTTTCATTTTTTTTTTTTTTTTGTTAAGCCAGCCACAATGGATGGATTTTTCACAAAGAATTTTTTTCTTTCGTTCTGTCTTATCGTATTACGAAACGACGAACAGAAACGAGTTATACGTCGACGACTTTGAAGTTATTTTTATTCCACTCATTGCTGGACAATGAATATATCCCGAATTTAGTTATTTATAAAACAGAATTATTTTAGAATGTTTTTTTATATTCTTGTGTTCTCCAAAAGGAATTCTCGAAGCAAGTTGTATTTTCCAATACTTAATGTGAACTTGTATTATCCTTTTACTCTAAAAAAAGTCCTTCGCCTGTTTCGTTTTGGGGTTTTTATATAAGTGTGTGTAATGTGCATACACACATACATACACATACCTACACATTATAGAATCAGCCCGTGTTTTTTTCTCGGGTGTGTGTGTGTGTGTGTTTTATTTTTTCTTCTTTTTCAAATTCTCTGCTTGTTCTTCTGTTTCAACTTCACTTCACGAAATGACACACAGCCAGCCAGCAAGCCGCACACAAACACAGCGAACACATTGAAAAATCTCCATAAAAAGCGAACTTTTACAGGCCCAACGTCATGCTCATCGATTTTAGTTTTAATTGCAAAACAACTACTTTTTTATTAATCTGTTTTTTTTTTCACATTTTTGTTAATTTTTTTAAATTTGTTTCTTCTTTTCTCTATTTTTCTTTCTTATTTGGAGATGTTATTGTTATGACCTGATTGCTCAGGCCATTTGGTGTTGCGAAGAACGAAAAAGAAGTCAATAGACAACTTGTCAATGCAAAAACATTGCCGTTGTCATCGTCATCGCCATCGATGATATCTTTTGCTAAGTTCAGACTATGGGGTATGACCGCACGCGATTCATACAAACACGATGCTTAACGTAATAACGGGCACTGACTTGAGATTTCCTTCAAATAACCTAAGACACTGAAATACGGGGGAAAATCGACAGAGAACACAAAAAGCTTTTCCATCGTAGCAAAAATTTCTCCCGCTCTCATTCACTCTCCGGAATTTCTATCAGCACTCATTTCAAGTGGAAAACCTATATTTAAGTATTTTTGATTATTTTTTTGTCACTGATGAATGTCAGTTCCACAGAAATGTTTTGATTGGAAAAATCTCATTTAAGTCAAAATGCACATTCCGAGAATTCGAAGCTCAACAGGAAGACTATATTTGGGTGTCTTGAATTTTAAATAAGTCAAAAAGTATGAAACATACATATATAGAAGCTATAACTATATCTGAACCGATTTTAACCACAATTTGAAGCACTTGCTTTTAGGCCGAAATTCGTCGAAAGAGTCGAAATTCGGTACATTTGGGCTGATATAAGCCATTATCTGCACAATAAACCTGAAATCTGATTAATAATACATATGGGAGCTATATCCAAATCTGAAGCGATAGAATTTGGCAAATGTATTTTCGAAATCTATAACATATCTGGTACCAAATATCATTGCTGTCGAATGCATATTACGCATGTGAGGGACTTAAAAATCAAATAGGATGAAACATACCAATGGGAGATATAGCTACATATATCTAAACCGATTTTCATCAAATTTGATTTACTTTCTTCTAGACTGAATTCGTTAGGATGCTCCAAAATTCAGGTCGTTTAGACTGATATTGACTATTTGGTGTACAATTAACCCGAAATCTGTTGAAGATATATGGAAGCTATCTAAATCCGATTATTACCAATTTTGATAGGGTTCGTCTTTGGGCCAAACAAAAGTTGTTTGGAAAATTTCATCTCAATCAAATAATAAATGCGGACGGACGGACTAACATGCATAAATCGACTCAGAAAGTGATTCTATGAAGATCCTCAAAAGGAACTATGGGTCTACCTCGTTTCCTTTTGCTTGTTACAAACAAATGCACAAAGACATAATACCCTGACTACCTTGTGTTGTAGGGTATATATATTGGTATGACCAAAATTACAAGAAAATCGAACATTTATATTAAATTTTGTTGCGAAATCAGAAATTCCATATTCATCTCAGGTTTCTGGTTGAGAAAAATATTTAGGTATATCAAGTTGTAAAGAATTGCTGAATTGTTTCCCACGTTATGACAGATAAAAATATTGAAAATTGTGACCCTTTGTGGGGTGAGTTACCATAAGGGGTTCGCAGATATATATCATCTTCACAACATATCTTGTGTCAGTAAAAATGTTTGTTTGAGTGCAATGAGAAGAAGAAATGGTTCGTTCTCTACCATCTTTATAGCAGAGCTTCTGCTGGATAAAAATATTGAGATCTGCCAAATCTGAATGAAATCGGATGTTATTTGCGCACTTTTGTGCTTCGTGGTTGTTCAAAATGTTGACCTCTTTGTGGGGAAGTACAAGAAAGAGTGGATCCATATCCACCATATTCACACCATATCTAGTATCACACCATATCTAATATTACGATGTACCCAGGTCGGATCAAATCGGATATTCCTTTCGAGAGTTGTCGAGCGCACCAGCCTGCCAGGCAGACAGACGTACGCACACCCCTAAATCGACTCCGAATGCTGATCTGCGGTTTTTTGGTCCATTCTCGACGAAGCGCTTGCTTGAGGTGATCGACACTTTGGTACTTTTTAATGCCAACCTTGCTTTCCAAAATACTCCAGACACAATAGTCCAACGGATTAGTATGCGGAGATTTTGGTGACCATTGTGCGCTGGAAATGAAGCGAGGAACCGCATTTTGTAACCATTCTTGGGTGGAGCGTGCTGAGTGCGATGGTGCTGAGTCCTGTTGGAATATCCAAGGTCTGTGGCCAAAATGTTTGCGTACCCAAGGCTTTAATACATCCTCCAAAATATTTTCGCGAAAATATTCGGCATTTATTCCGATGCCAAGGTCAATAATTACGAGCGGCGCTTGAGTTTTGGTTTTTGGTGGACAACGAATGTTTTCTCATCGGAGAAAACCACTTTCGGCAGTTCACCACTTTCGGCCAAACGAAGCAACTCCTTAGCTCTTTTGAGTCTATTTTCTGTTCTTGCACTTTTTGGAATTTTAATGGATTTTCCCCGAGCTCATTTTTCAGTATTTGCCGAATGGAATATTGCGATATGTCCAGCTTACGAGCCATTTTTCGGCCACTGTGACGTGGGTCGCTTCTCTACTTTTCGAACCATTTCTTCTGATGTTGCTGTTTTCTTCCGTCCACTTCCTTGACGTCTGGATACGCTACCAGTATCACAGTAACGAGCGATGGTACGAGACACAAAAGATTTATTCACATTTAAATGCTGGAGTGCTTTAACGATAGCCACTTGTGTTTTTTCCAGTCAAATATAAAGAAATCACACTATCACGCTTGAATTCCATCACGAGTAACTTTTTTCGGGAAAATTCTTACCAAAATGCTTTTGTACGCTTGTAGCTGTCACTGGAATAATTTTAACAGCTGTGGGGCGAGTGGCTTAAAAAATGACAGCAGTGTTAAGTTGCTTGCAGTTTTTTCATCTCACCCTGTATATACTTTATGGAGTCTACGACGAATAGTTTAGGGATGTTACAAACGGAATGACAAAGTTAATATACCCTCCTTTCCAAGGTGAAGGGTATAAAAGAAACACAATATTGGATGTGAAACAGGGACACTATGAGACCTCTTTATGTCGTGCCTTGTCAACAAATAGCCAAAATCAAGACCCATGTCAAGTGCAAAAATACAAAATATCGGTCCAAACATTCGATCTATACCTATATAACGAGGGCATACTAGTTTGATTTGTTATAACTCTTACAGGGTATGAAATTAGTATGCAATTTATGTGAACTCTAATAACTGGATATTAGTTCTTCTTTTGTGTAATATGTTGATTCCTCCGTTTGTTTTGGAAAATTCCCCAAAAATAATATCTCCACTTTTTTTACCAGCAGCATTGCATTTTGTACAATGACAATTACTTACATACTTAGATTCATCGAAAACCCCTCAAATCGTTGGTCATGACTCATATGGACAGCAAAAATCTTAAAGGCATTTACAAGTTGTCAGGAAACGTGGAGGAAAAAAAAGTTCGATAAATTAGAAGAAGAGAGGTACTTGAATTCTTCCCAAACAACGAGCAAACATTTTTGGGGAAACTCAATGAAATACTGGTAAATTTTTGTGAACTAAATGAAAACTCTTTGGAAAACTCTCTCTCACTCTCCCGCTCCAAAATGCATTTGGGTTTTTTCATTGTTTGCTCTTTTGAATATATTTTCCCAAAATGTCGTTTTTTCTCTTATGCTCATTTGCTCTTATCATGGTTAAGTCAAATGAAAGCACCTGGAAACTGTTTTCCAGTGTCAAAAGTAACTGTCACTTTTTCATTTGTAATGCCAAAATGTCAGAAAAGGGGGAGAACCAAAAACAAAACATGACACAAGCAAATGTCAAACAAATACAACCCCCAAAACATACTAACAAAACGACATGCATTAGCTGTCAGTGGTATCCTTGTTTTAGTCGTCAATCACACCAACGTAAATACCCCCACACACACACTTCAAAAAAAAAAAAAATAGAGAAGACGAAGACGAAGAATAGAACTTCTCATTGTTCTCGTCCTTTCCGTTGTGTTTATATTATTCGAAGAATATTTGTGAAATATGGAAGTGAAAAACTAAGAAATCGAGAATTATATGTTTAAAAAAGTAATGGCAAAAAGTTAAAAATACACTTTGAAATAAATTCGAAATAAAGTAACAATAGGACAGTGAAATTAAAAATTGATTTAAAGTTGTTGTGAGAAGAAAAAAATAAAATAACTTTGGATGTCGTCATACCTAACCAACAACCTACATACCTCGGAACCGTAACATAACTTTGTTGTTGCCCGTTTTGTTTTCGAAGGATATTCAAGTGTCATTCCAAAGCAATGATGAAATTGGGTAAATATATGCCATCGATTAAATTTATATAATTTTATAATTAAAAAAATATATATATATTGAGAAAAACAATGCCGAAATCCTTTAATTAGAGATGAACATTTGCAGAAAATGTTGAAAAAAAATTGTTTTGACTTTGGCACCACCCACTCCATATAATATTAATCATTCCAAAAAAGATATTTGATTCAGATAAATTGTTCACCGGTTTAGGTGTAATATCTGAAATATAAATCAATATCAAGTGTCGGTTTTTTCAAGTGTCGCTATATGTTTTCATATTATGCCTTACCCCAAAATGTATGTCGTGTATTTAGGTCTAAAAATTTGTATCCCAGTTATAATGGTTGTATAGCACCCTATATGTATACACATACCGAAATTAGTGTCCTGAAGAACAGAGTCGATCGCCCTTCTGAACCCTCAAAACACATGTTACAATTTTATAATAGGAAATAATCCTATGCACTTTTGAAAGGAACAAATAATAAAGGAAAAAACCCCAAGCATTGATGTAGCTCAACAAGTTTCGGAGATATGTGTCAAAATTTGTGGACATCGGTTTTGTAGATGCCGTAGCATCTGAAGTAACCGATATCTCAATTATAGACATAATCTAATTTCCTCCTCAAACTATGACTCATCATAAATTCAACTTTCATGACTTGTTGAGTGCACATATTTGTAGATTATTATACTCTCAGCCATATGGCTATATCATTTGAAACGGTCAAACCGTGCCTCATCGAAATAACGGTTTGGACCCTAGGTCTCTTTGGACCAAATCTGAACTAAGGGTGTCCGTGCGTCCATGGTGCATCCGATTTGATTCAAACTTGGTACATAATAGTATTATTGTCAAACTGGGATCGAGTTCGGAATTGAAAAATATCGGTCCGCTCCTTCGTGTACCTCTCCCACAAAAGGTC
Source organism: Musca domestica (assembly GCF_030504385.1). Lineage (NCBI taxonomy): Eukaryota > Metazoa > Arthropoda > Insecta > Diptera > Muscidae > Musca > Musca domestica. The sequence continues at coordinate 4,391,486 of NW_026712296.1, read as the reverse complement.
AACATTATTTCAATTTTGTGCAAACTTGGCAAATCCCAATATTTATATCAGTTCTATGTCAGGTGTTAAAATCGAGATTATCGGCCCACCCCCTTATGCAGCTCCCCACAAAGATTAAATATTTTAAATAATTATAACTCTCATAAAATGCGACATAAGACTCCGATTCTCTTGAAATTTCACACATCCCAATATTTCTACTAACGTTAGATCTAGTGTGAAGGTGGGATATATCTGTCCACGCCTCCTGGTACCTACAACGGGTCAGAAGCTCATAAAGTGCGAAATAAGCTTCTGATTCATTTTATATTTATTTTTATCAGCAAAAGATCTGGCGTGAGAATGAAAAATATCGGACTACTCCTTTTGAGGTACCAAATGGGCTACATTTTGAATAACGAATTCTCATTATATCTACTAACACAAGATCTGCTGTGAAGATGGAATGTATCGGTCCACTCCTTCTGATACTATCTTCTACAAAGGTCAACGTTTTATGTCAAACTTTGTTTATCTCAACACTTTTTCCAAGCAGAGAACTGATGTGAATATTGAATTTATCAGTCCACTTTTTCCGATATCTTTCCTTCTTGAGGCAACATTTGGAATAATTATAAAGTCTGCGATTGTGTATCTCAATGTTTTTATCAACAATAGACCTGATGTAAATATAGGATATGTCGATCAACTCTTTCTGATAACTCCCCCGTTAACTTCAGCATTTTAATATATCTCATGTAAAGTGAACGAAGTGGTATAGTGTATATCCCACTTAGGGCAGATGAAATATAAAATATTGGCCAACTCGATCGATACCTGCTCAACATAGGCTCAATATCATGAATATTCATAACGCAAGTCAAAATATATTTAAACAAGTTTAAAAGTGTCAATCGATTTTGCCGACAGATGTATACCCGCAACCAATTATTTAAATATATTTTGACATCTGTTATAATTATTCAAATTGGCCTATATTGACCATTTCGTATCGGACCTAAATTCCAGATACCTTTTACCACAGGCACCAGATATAGTCGACCGAAGTAATCCATTTTCATACTTCATCTAATACAAATAAAAATATTGTTATAGACAAGAAAATCGAACATTTACATCCTATTTTATGCAAAATCATAAATTCCATATTCATCTCAGGTTTCTGGTTGAGAGAAATATTTCGATATGGCAAGTTGTAAAGAATCGCTGACTGGTTTCGCAAGTTGTTTTGAATTGATCGATATATCAAATCTTCACAACAGATCTTGTGTTAGTAGAAATAATGGGCAGTGTGAAATATAAAGAGAAACGTATGCTTATTTCTGATTTTATAATTGTTTTGGCTATTAAAAACTTTGACCCTTTGTGAGGCAGGTACCAGAAGGAATGGTCCGATCTCTACCATCTTTATAAGAGATCTTGTGTTGATGGAAATATTGAGATTTACCAAGTCTGAATGAAATAGGTTGTTAATTTCGCATTTTATGAGCTCCATGGATATTCAAAATTTTGACCTTTTGTGGGGGAGGTACCAGAATGGGTGGACCGATATATTCCATCTTCAACACTGAACTTTTTTAGTAGAATAACGAGATGTATGAAGTATAAAGAGAACCGGGTGCTTATTTTGGATTTAATGACCGTTTCGGTTATTCAAAACTTTGATCCTTCCATATTCACACCAGATCTCGGCTTAAAATCGATATTCTGATGTGTGCAATTTGAGACAATCCAACTCTTAAAATGTTGACCCTTTGTGGGCAAGGTACTTGATGGAGTGGGCGTATATTGTCTATGTTTCGCACCTGATACAAATATTAGAATTTACAAAGTTTTAGAAAAATCGGATTATCCTTTCTCTTTCGGTGCAATATTTTTCTTGAAAATTTCGATCCTTTGTGGGGAGGTAGGTTTGATAATAATATTACGATGTACCAAGTTTGGATCAAATCGGATACTCGCTTCGAGAGATATCGTGCACACCAGCCAGCCAGACAGACAGACGGACAGATGGACATCGCTAGATCGACTCCAAATGTCCTGTACGGATTTAGTCCAAAGAGACCTAGGGTCTAAAACCGCTATTTCGATAAGGCACGTTTTAGCCGTAAGAAATATACCCTCTCTGGTCATATGAATGAGGGTATAAAAATTGAAATGGTTTGGATAAGTTCAGGTTTTCCTTTACTGCATTTAAAATTTTTAACTGCATTCATCAACCGATCTCACTTGTATTTGCAGATTAATTGAAGCAATATTGAATTCCTTCACTTATATTTAGAAACATTCTTTGAACTCATGTTGGAGGGTATTGATGTCCTTTTAATTGTTTTATTCTTTATCTTCTTGACAACATTGGTTCAAATAGATCAAGAACGTTTTGTGTTGATTCACTGTCAAACTGTCTTCAGATTTGACTACAATTTGACTATGAATTACTATGAATTATTTTACAATCGAACACCGCTTGCAAATCATTGAATTTTATTTTCAAAATATGTGCCCTGTTAAAAAAGAAATATTATGTTCAGCGACGAAGCCTATTTTCGGCCCAATGGTTACGTACATAAACAGAATTGTCGATTTTGAAGTGAAGATTAGTCCGAAGCATTGCAAAAGCTACCAATGTACCCGAAAAAGCAAGAGTTTGGATTATTTATTCATAAGATACCGACCGAAATGTTAGAAAATATATCCCATAATTAGACTAAGCCGATCGACCATTTGAAGCACATGTACGGTCAACATGTTGACATGAAATAATCTTCAAACATGTACGGTCAACATGTTGACATGAAATAATCTTCAAATATCGTAATGCCGTACTATTAATAGCCTGGCCGAACTTTTGATACCCTCCACCTTTGGGTAATGGAAACATTTTTATATAAAAATGTTTTTTTGGGAAATGCTGTTAAACTTTTCAAAAAAAAAATAAATAAATAAATAAATAAATAATAAATAAATAAAAAAAAAACATGAAGTGAGTGAGGTCGTTATATGGGCGCCATACCAAAACGGGAACCTCTATAGACAATTTTATACTTTAAGGATTGTCATCTACCAAATCTTCTTAATTTCAAATTTTAAACAATTTCGTGTGTAAATGAGACTAGGATTATCAAAATACCGAATGTCGGTGGGTATCGTTATATGTGCGCCATAGTAAAACGTGGACCTATACATTAAAAGTCACGCCACCGGAGCTTGAACCCAATTACCAATTTGTAGACAAATATCTAGTTGTACCTTAATATGGGGGCTATATAAATACGTGGACCTATACATATAATATTTCGCTACAGGAGCTAGAACCCATTATGACCTAAAAATATCAATTTTAAGACAAATTCATGAAAAAATGTGGCGAAAATCATAAAAATACCGAATATCGGGAGTTACCTTTATATGGCGGCTATAACAAAACGTGGACCGATACATCTCATTATCAATACCAACCAACCTAGACACAACAGAAATTGTTCTGCCAAATTTTGAAGCTCAACGTCAAATAATGTGGGCTGTATCGTGATTTCAACAGACGGACACTTTTCAAGGTAGAAGTACATTAAATTTGAAAAAAATCGGTTCAGTTATAGCTATATATGTTTCATCCGATTTGGTGTTTAAAGTCCCGCACACGCGTAATATGCACTCACAAGAATGATATTTAGTATCAGATATCAGATACAGCCCAAAAATACCTCTGCTAAATGTTATAAATATCGGTTCACATTTGGATATAGCTCCCATATATATCTTCAACCGATATTAGCTTTATTGTGTACCAATTCAGTGTAGAAGCAAGTACATTAAATTTGGTTAAAATCGATTCAGATATAGCTACAGCTTCCATATATATGTTTCATCCGATTTGCTGTTTAGGTCCCTCACATTCGTAATATGCACTCCACAACAATGATATTTGATTCCGGGCATCAGATACTGCTCGAAAATAACTCTGCCAAATTTTATCGAGATCGGTTATATCTTCATCCGAATTTACGGTTATTGCTCACCATATATATAATATTAGCCCAAATTGGATAGCTCTACTAAATATGCATTGTGGTTTAACACATAGTCGGCGCCACCCGACTTTTGATCTTTCCTTCCTGCTTCCAAATTGTTTTTGTTTCAATTTACTTGACTGGAAGATATGGACCTGGTGTATTTGAGTAGGCGATATAAATATGATATAGACTTTTTCACAACTGTTTAAATTTAACAGCTTCAACAATAAATTAAAAAAAAAAATTAAAATAAAATAAAATAAATACATTGAAATTTATATATTTTTCTTTGTAAGGCTTTCCCAAATAAAAATAAAAATTGGTTTATTGCTCTACAAATTTTGAAGGCTATAATCACGTCATAAAGAATTTCTCAAAGCATTCCTCATTGCCACCTTGAATGACTTGGACGATGTCAATTTCATGCCAAAATAATAATAAAAAAAACTACTGAAACTAAAATAAGCCTCGAACACACACACGCACACGTCTAAACGACCATTGTAATTCGAAATGGTTAAAGAAAATAAAACCATTACAAAAGTCAATGGCAGTTAAACACTTGTCCCCGATTAGAGAAACGTCGCTTTCGTGTTTTTTTTATTATTTCGCCAACAAACCAGCCAACGAAGAATATAATTTTACACCCCGCGGTACCGGGTGACGCGGAGAAGGACCATAAAATCGTATTGATTTTTCATTCATTCCATTTTATTGTTTTTCATTGCTAACTATGACCGAATGCGAGCAAAAAATGAAAGTGGCAATGAAAAGGAAGCCATAGGCAATGGCCAAAAAGGAATTCAATAACGGCCTAAAGGGTCTGTCTACATATTCTGAGGTGGTGCGCGCGCACATTTTGTAATGATTTTAATGATGTTTTGGCCAAAAACACGAGAAAGAGCATCAACAACAATAACAACAATCATGGAATGAGGAAATCAAAACTCTCATAGATTCCGATATAAACATGAGATTTGTGTCAAACGGTTCTCTCCGAGGCTCTCAGCCGTTTGTCATGTGTTCGAATCCTGCGAATACACACACAACAAGCGATACATGCCGAGGCAAGCACAACTTCTGGCAAACGGCAGGAACGCACACAGAAAATGAAATAAAACGGTTTTTTATTGTCGGTGGTCGGGATAAACAGTAACAATTCCACAGCGAACGAGAGAGAGACCATTTCGTGGAAACTCTGAAGTTTAAAAAGTGAAGTTTTCCGTGGCAGGCAGATAAAGAGTTTTCGTTGAATAGCAAAGACCGAAAGCAGAAAAATTGTGAACCGAAAAAAACTCAAAAAAAAAAAAAAAAAAAAAAAAAAACAGAAAACAACAGAAAATTAACTTCAAAATTAGAGTATCCAGTTGTGAATCACCAGCAGCAGTTGCCAGACAGACGGCCTAGCATATTGCAGTTGCAGTGGATTTCCCTTAGTTTGTAGTGGTGGACTGGAACATGGAGTTATGAATGTGTGCGTGTGTGTCACGAAAAAAAGAAGTGTTAAAAATCGATAAAAACGAGATTCGGAAGAAACGAGTTAATTTTTTTTTTATACAAATATCAATCGATTTTGAAAATAAAAATTGGAAAAAACAATTCAACTGCCTCTAAATATACACAGCACACATACACACAACCAACGCCATACAACGTGTCGTCGAACCAAGGCCTGGTTATATAACAAACAACTAATCAACTAAGCTGCTGCCTTGGGGTGTATGCAAAACATCCGCAACTAGGCAAAACGACAAACGTCACCAGCGAAAAAAAATTAAATCTCAACCGTCCCCAGCACTTTGCGATAAAATTATAGACTTCCAGAAGCTACTAGATTGAGGCCGAATACAAAATTAGCCAGCAAACTACATTCAGCTGCTGTAATTGGAACACACAACCCTACAGCTCGGCCTAATTATGGAGTTTTCATAAGATTCCAGTCTAGCTGCCAGTTGAAAATTGAACGCAACAAAAACCCCCCTCACCATCAGCAGCAGCAGCAGCATCAGCACCCTTCATCGTCACAGCCACCCAACAAGGAGTTTGAAGGAAATTCGTCTTCTTCTTCTTCGGGGTTTTCTACAACAACAACAACAAGAACACCAACCTACTTTCTACTTCCCAACCATCTTCACATTGCCATAGGCCATGGGCAAGAAAAAAGTACCCAGTGAAGATCTAATTGTCCCACCACAGGACCAGCGTATCTGCGGCACCATATGTGTCTGTCAAATGACTTTGGTCTTGAGTTCGGTCGCCCTAGTCTATCTAACCGTTGCCATTTATATGCCCTCGACGCGAGCCTTTAAGAGCGGCATCGATGAGACACCCGTCATGTGCACCACCACGCGAGCCGTCAACAAGGAGAACTGCGACTGGGGCTCCTGCGGTGAGTGGTGTCTGAGCAAAACGTCCGGTGCCTGCATACAGATCTATGTCAACCTGCGCAACAACGGCACCAACCTCACGTTCCAGAACTGCACGAATTCGGCCAACAAAACGTGCTACGGCATCGACCAGGATCGGGCCGACAAGGCGCGCTGCATCAATGACGAGTGTAAAAATCTCACCGGCACCTTTAACTGCACTGCCGGCCAGTGCCTGAACATCACCGATGCATTTGAGTGTGTCTTCAAGAACACCGACTCGCCGGTCAAGTGTTCCGGTCGTCGCGGGAAGATCAACTGCATGGACATAACCGGACTGTATTCCTGCACCCGAGGGACGTGTCGCAAAATCCGGACGCCCTACAACTGTGATCGCCGGTGCCTGGACATCCCAACACGCAACAAGAACGTCGTCATACTCAGCGGCGACAAGGTCTACATGTCACGCTGTCAGAATGCCATAAACATCGACACCGGCGACGAGGTGTGGAACGAGACGGAGGACAATGTTGTCATGGCCTCCTGCTACTACATCAACAATGCTGCCGATCGCGTCGATGCCATTGACAAGATGGATGCCGTGGACTGCATCAATGGGTCGACGCTCGACAAGGGTATGCTCACAGATCTGACGAACTTCACGTACCTGAGTCATTTGCATGTATCGGTGGCCACTCTGATACCGGAAATAGCTCCGCCCGACATTGATTTAACCATATCGAATGAGTCCCGACTCATGATCAATCTCGAGGGCTGTGTCAATACGCTGATGGACGAGTGCAAGGAGTTCCTGAAGGACTTTGGCCGCGATGGCAGCGATCATAATGCGCGTGCCCGGTTTCCCTGCTTCTATGCGCCCCAGAAGAAGGATGTTGTGGTGGCTCGCTTCGATCTGGAGGTAACCTATCGTCAATTTCTGATTGCCTCGGTGATACCATCGGTACTGTTTGTGGTCTCGTGTCTGGTGCTGCTGCTGTGCCAGAAGACCGTCTATGTGGGCGATGATGCGAAGATGCGCTTCAAGGGATGTGTCGATACGGATACGATCCTATCGAAAAATGCTTTGGATCAGAATCAGGATGATAACGGTGCCGGTGGAGGTGGTGATGAGGTTATGGCTCTATGAGATCCGTCACGTAAGAATTGTTTTGTTCAAAGTTTTTTCTGTTGTAGTTTTGAAGTGTTATTTGTATTCGTATTCGATAGCCAAGAGTTAATATGTGATGTGAAATAATCTGATAAATAAGTGGGATGATGTGGGTTAATAATTTAATATCTTCGACATGTTTTATGAATTCTCAGAAAATGTCTATATAAATTACTCACATTGAACCGAATTCGTATTTCGCTTGGGGTATGGAGTCGAGATCAAATGTCAATTTTTTGTCAACCGTTCTATTGATTTTTTCCTGCCAACAAATTAAATTTTATTTTCAAGTTTTTACTTCCCAATCCAAAACTGACAAAAATCAATTTCGATTTTAGAAAAAAAATAAGTAAAAAAAAAACATTAAGTTCGGCCGGGCCGGAAACCTTTTTTATAAAAGTATCTGAATTTAAGCGTGTTTCACTTTAAACTTCATATACCAGTTAGACCGTTTTCATAATGCAGTTAAAGTTATCAAAAACCCAAAAAGTGAGTGAGGCCGTTGTATGGGTCCATACCACAACAGAAACCTCTAAAGACAATTTTATGCTACAAGGATTGTCATATATCAAATCTTCTAAAATATCAAATTTGAAACAATTATTTTTGTAAATGTGACTAGGATTATGAAAATACCGTATATCGGTGGGTATCGTTATATGGGGATATACCAAAACGTCGACCTATACATACAAGGTTTCGCCACACAAGCTAGACACCATTACGAACTACCAATATCAATTTCTTGACAAATCCGTTAAAAAATGTGTTGCAAAAATCATCAAAATACCGAATATCGCGAGGTACATTGATATGGGGGCGCGGACCTACACATATAATGTTTTTCCACCGGAACTAGAACCCATTATGACCCACAAATACCAATTTTAGACAAATCCGTGAAAAAATGTGGCGAAAATTTTCAAAATATTGAATATTAGGATGTACCGTAACATAGGGGCTATACCAAAACGTAGACCTATGTATACTATGTTTCGCCACCGGAGCTAGAACCTACTATGATCTACAAATACCAATTTTTAGACAAATCCTTGAAAAATGTGGCGAAAATCTTCAAAATACCGAATATCGGGGGGTATATTGATATGGGGGATACGCAAAAACGTACATACAATGTTTTGTCACCGGAGCTAGAACCCGTTACGAACTACAAATACCAATTTTTAGATTAATCCGTGAAAAAATGTGGCAGAAATCATCAAAATACCGAATATCGGGAGGTACAGGTATGTTGCGGCTATACCAAAACGTGGACCGTCATATCTCATTTTCAATACAACCAAATTATTGTGCAAAATTTTTAAGCTCCATCGACTTGGAATTTTATGCTGATTCTAAATATATAGACTTTATGGGGTCTAAGACGAATATTTAGGGATGTTACAAACAGATTGACAGAGTTAATATACCCTCATTTTCAAGGTGGAGGGTACAACAATTATGTCTTGAGAGTGGATCTTAAATAACTACTGGAGCTTGGTCCGTTCAGAGGAACATTTTAACACCTTTCAAGAGCGATATTTTGTGGTGAATTGGCAGTAATTGGACAGACCTCCAAAGATGTGAACACCGTCTGTTTTTTTTCGGTTTTTGGGGGAAAATTGAAAACAGATCACACAAACGCAATTTAGAGCTTAAGACAAGAACTACTCCTGAAAAATTATTTTAATATAACACCTTTTTTGATTCTGGTCCAATTAAAGGGTATTGTACAATTACTTAATGCAATCATTTTCGGGTCATGGTCTGGGGTGTGGAAAATCCAAGTGCGTTTTTATACCCTTAACTATATGGCTACAGGAGACCAAATCCATTTTAGAACATTTTGAGTCGGTTTAGAGGTGTCCGTCTGGCTGGCGCGCACGGTAAATCTCAAAGGGAGTTTCCGATTTGATCTACATACATTTGGCACATCGTAATATTATTGAGATTGAGATGGGCAAAATCGGTCCACTCCTTCAGGTTCCTCCCCCACAAATAGACAACATTTTAAAAGAAAAAAAATACCTTATAGAACAAGAAAATATCAGCTAATTTTATGCAAACGTAGAAAATCCTAATATTTTTGTCGGTATAGTGCGAAAATGGACAATATCGGCCATTAAATTTCGTATTTGGTCTTCCTATTGACCACTATTATCTCTGGTGGTAGAGTATTCTTTGTAGATCCATGTTTTCCCTTAATCCCCACATAGCGGTACCACCCAATGTTCGGTATATTAATGATTTCATGTTCTCTAACGGATTTTTTTTAATTTCGTTTTTTTGAATTTTATAGTATATGGACTCAGCTTTTCCTGATTTTCAAAACAAAAAAACAAAACTAGTAGGTTTTAACTTAAAACAAGTGAAAAAACATTAAGTTCGGCCAAGTCAAACTTTTAATACCCTCCACCTTAGGGTAAAAGAAACCTTAGAAGAAATGTGGCAAAAACCATCAAACTACCGAATATCGGGATGTACCGTTATATGGGGGCTATACCAAATCGTGGACCCATACATGCAATGTTTCGCTACCGGAGCTGGAACTCATTATGACCAGCAAATACCAATTTTTAGACAAATCCGTGAAAAATGTGGCAAAAATAATCAAAATAACGAATATCGGGAGGTACATTTATATGGGGGCTATACCAAAACGTGGACCTATACATGCAATGTTTTGCCACACGTACAGGGACCCGTTATGACCTACAAATACCAATTTTCAGACAAATCCGTGAAAAATATGGAAATAACCATCAAAATAACAAATATCGGGAGGTACCGTTATATGGGGACTATACCAGAACGTGGACCGATATATCTCATTTTCAATACCAACCATCCTAGACACAATACAAATTACTCTGCTAAATTTTGGCGCTCTACGTCAAATAATGTGGGCTGTATCGTGATTTCAACAGACAGACGGACATAATTAAATCGACTTAGAAAATTTGGCAAATGTATTTTCGAGATTTATAAGATATCTGATAGCAAATATCATTGTTGTCGAATGCATATTACGAATGTGAGGGATACCAAATCGGATAAAATATATATATGGGAACTATAGCTATAACTAAAAAGATTTACCTAAATTTGATGCAATTGCTTCTAGACTGAATTCGGTCGGATGAGACAAAATACAGGTCATTTGGACTGATATTGGCCATTTGGTGCACAATTAATCGGTTGAATATATATATGACACATATATCCAAATCTGAACCGATCTTGATAATATATCTCAGAGGTATTTCCGAGCTTTATAAGATATCTGGTACCAAATATCATTGTTGTCGAATGCACATTACGGATTTAGAGGAATTAAACACCAAATTGGATGAAATATATATATATATGAGAGCTATGGGTATATACAGGGTGAGATAAAAAAATTGCAACAAAGTCAAACGCCATAATTTTTACATTTATTTTTAAATTTTATTAAATGAAAGCAAAAAATGTCGGAAATAGTATCAAACTTTAGAAATAGTTTAAATTTGTTAGAATTGGTCACCATTGACACAAATTATGGCCTTCAAACGGCCATTGTTGGTCTGCGGTATTTTGGCCCATTCCCGGCGAAGCGCTTGCTTGAGGTGATCGACACTTTGGTACTTTTTAGTGCCAACCTTGCTTTCCAAAATACTTCAGACACAATAGTCCAACGGATTGGAGATTTTGGTGGTCATTGTGCGCTGGGAATGAAGGGAGGAACCACATTTTGTAACCATTCTTGGGTGGCGCATGCTGAGTGCGATGATGCTGAGTCCTGTTGGAATGTCCAAGGTCTGGGGCCAAAATTTTTGCATGCCCAAGGCTATAATACACACTCCCGAATTCTGATGCCCCGGCCGATTAATACGAGCGGAGAGCGACTTTTGGCTGTTATGGCGGCCCACACCATCACCATGGCCGGCGCTTGAGTTCTGGTGGCCAACCGAAGGTGCACATTTTCAGCTGACCTCTTTGGCAAGTAAACACGATCATTTTGTTTGTTTACAAACTGCTGCACAACGAATGTTTTCTCATCAGAGAAAACCGAATTCGGCAGTTCACCACATTTGGCCAAGCGAAGTAACTTTGTAGCTCTTGTGACCCTATTTGCTTTATGTTGTGGTGTAAGTTCTTGCACTTTTTGGAATTTCAATGGCTTTACCCCGAGCTCATTTTTCAATTTTTGCCGAATGGAATATTGCGATATGTTCAGCTCACGAGCCACTTTTCGGCCACTGCGACGTGGGTTTCGATCAAGTCGCTTCTTTACTTTTCGAACCATTTCTGCTGATGTTGTTGTTTTCTTCCGTCCACTTCCTTGACGTCGGGCTACGCTACCTGTAACACGGTAACGAGCGGTAGTACATGACACAAATGATTTTTTCACATTTAAATGCTGACGATAGCCACTTGTAGTTTTCAAGCCAAATATAAAGAAATCAGACCCTTGAATTCCATCACAAATAACTTTTTTTCTGAAAATTTCTGAAAATCCAATTTCAATAGGGCTCGTCCTTGAGCCAAACAAATATTGTTTGGAAAATTTCATCTCAATCAGAAAATAAATGCGATCTGCATTTTGTCCACACAAATACATGGATAGACGGACGGACTGACATGCATAAATCGACTCAGAAAGTGATTCTTTGAAGATCCTCTAAAGTAACTATGGATCTATCTCGCTTCCTTCTCCATGTTACAAAAATGCACAAAGACATAATAACCTTAGTACTATATGGTGTAGGGTGTAAAAAATTGGCTAAATATATATTCGTTTTCGTATATCCTCTTAATAACGGAAACTCCAGATATTAAGTATTTTGACTATCGATTTCACTGCGAATTTCCCAAGCCCAACTATTGCTAATATTTTGATGATCCTACGTATTTTCACTTCATAGAAATGTTCTATTGAATTTCATGTTTTATTACGGCATTAGTATAACAAAAACTCCATATTTTAGGACTTTCAAGGTCTTAAATACAAGTTCGGTCCCTTAGAAATTAACGAAGTTTATGTTTACTTCCTATACATTCCTTATAACATTATAACCCAATTTTGGTTGAATTTTTCAACGGTTCACAATTTTATTATGTATTACATAAAAGATAATCCTCTACAGAACATATTCTATAGTTCACAGTAAAATGAACTATAGAATTTCTGATGTTGTGTTTTTTTTACAACAACATGTGTGGCGTATAAGTATTGGACACGTCTGCAACGGATTGTATTACTCATACGACACCAATTAAGAAAATGGGCAGGAACTAAAGGTTAGCATCCAAAATAAGCTTTGAACTTGTTTTCTAATTCCAGTTAATGTAAGTGAAAATTATTTATTAATGTGTTCCGATATAAGATATGGCTTCTAGGCCATATGATCAACTTGAGGGCATTTATAGAAAAGCTAAAATGGAAAAGTAAATGTCTACCTTCGTACGTATATTATAAGGGTTTGATTGTGTTCCCTACACATGGCACAAAACCAAAAATAAAACTTCGTCAATTTTCTCCTCCCATGGCAGGGGGAGTTTTTTGTTTTAAATGTTGGTAGTAATGTCACAGTTTTCCATTTCTACCAAAACCAAAAAAAAAGAAAAAAACGACATTCGCAAAGAGAGCAAACAATTTCGTTTATAGCAAAATATATAGCGTGCCGCGGGTTTGGAAATTGTGCCGCAATATTAAATGTAAGCACGTCGGAATGTGTGTCAGTCGACAAGAAAGAATAAAAAAATAAATAAAACTGAAACAGTTGCAAAAATGTGTTGTTGGAGTAGAAAGAATGAAACACACACACACACACACACTCACACATACGTGTCAATTCCGCACGCCATGCCCATACAATTAAATGTTAGCCTTATAAAAAAGGACATTGAACAGAAGCATGTGATTCCTGTCGTCACAACGGTGTTTGTTAATAATTGCTTCGTTGTTGTTTGCTTGCCTTCTTTGTACATTTACTTTATTTGGTTTTGTACTCTTTCTTGTGGTCTGCTGCGAGCGTGTAATCATTAATGATTCAGAGGTTTACAACGTTTTGAAATTACAACAATTTTCATCTGCATATTATACGTGCGGATAAAAATAGTTTTTATGTACGGCCTAGAGCTTTCTAAGAAAGAAATGTGTAGTGTAACTCCAGAGATCTTCGATTGGAGAATGCCAACAAAAAATTAAAAAAAATATATATTACAATTTTGAATTTGTTAGCTTAAATAAGCAGTCAATTTGACGACCAACAATATTGGTTTAGAATTTCAAAATACTTTCTAAGTTTTACTAAGGCTATGAACAAACATGAAACTATATTGACAAGAGCTATTTCAGCATAAAATTCTATGCCTCTGTCCGTCTGTAGAAGACCTCTAACATCCGAATGAATTAGGTAGGCTTTAAAAATTTTACTCAGATGAATTTTAGGTCCGTAGAACTTTTGGTATTGAAAGTGAGTCATATTAGTCCATTTAGAGATGGAGGAAATGTTAATTCTATAACAGAAAGTTACACTTACAGATCAACGTCTTCGAATAGCCTCTATACAATAGTACCTGCCCATATTCGGGGACTTTTTATTATATCCTCCAACATACATAGTATGGAGGGTATATTAAGTGGGTCATTCCGTTTGTAACTCAGCGAAATAATACTTTTAGACCCAACAAAGTATATATTCTTGATCAGCGTAAAATTCTAAGACGATTTAGCGCTGTCCGTCCGCTCGTCTGTCCGTGTGTTGTAATCACGCTACAGTCAAAACGAATTAAGATACCCTACTTGTTATACCCTACACCACATAGTGGTAAGGTTATTATGTCTATAAGCATTTGTTTGTAACATGGAGAAGGAAGCTAGATACTTTTACTTTTGAGAATCTCCATAGAATCACTTTCTGAGTCGTCCGTCAGTCCATGTATTCTTTTCTATTCTCTAATGCAGGTCGCATTTATTATCCGATTGAGATGAAATTTTCCAAATAATACTTTTTAGGCCCTAGAACAAACCCTATTGCGATTGGTGAGAAGCGGCTCAAATTTGGATATAACTCCCATATATATCTTCAACCGATTTCCGGTTAATTGTACACCAAATGGCCAATATCACACCAAATGAGCTGAATTTTGGCACATCCAACCGAATTCAGACTAAAATCAAGCACATCAAATTTGGAAAAAATAGCTATAGCTCCTGTATATATGTTTCATCCGATTTTGGTGTTTAAGACACTAAGATTCGTAATATGCATTCGACAATAATGATATTTAGCACCAGATATCTTATAGAGCTCGGAAATAGCTCTGTCAAATTTTATCAAGATTGGTTCAGATTTGGTTATAGCTCCTATATATATCTTCAACCGATTTCGGGTTAACTGTGCACCAAATGGCCAATATCAGTCCAAATGACCTGCATTTTGGCAAATCCAAACGAACTCAGTCTAGTTCCCATAAAGTTCCCATATATATCCTTAATCCGACTCAAGTTTATTGTGCAAATAATGGATATTATCAGCCCAAAGGGAGTGCATTTCGAGACGTACCATTTGGTGGAACTCGGCTTCGATATATATTTATACCTTGGAAAAGATGGTATATTATCTTTGTCATTCTGTTTGTAACATCCCTAAATATTCGTCGTAGACCCCATAATGTACATATATTCATAATCAGCATAAAATGCTAAGTCGATTTAACGATGTCCGTCTGTCTGTTGAAATCTCTATACAGCCCACATTATTTGACGTAGAGCGTCAAATTTTAGCAGAACAGTTTGTATTGTGTCTAGGATGGTTGGTAATGAAAATGAGATATATCGGTCCATGCTTTGGAATAGCCCCCATATAACGGTACCTCCCGATATTCGGCATTTTGATGATTTTTGCCATCTACTTCAAATAAATTCTTTTGTTACGGGAGCTCTACTAAATATGCATAGTGGTGTAGGGTATCATATAGTCGGCCCCGCCCGACTTTTGACTTTTCCTTACTGATTTAATGTTCCAAACGTACGAGTATTGAGAACCATTATTTATACCAAAAAATGAAGCAGATAAAAATACAGGTGGGAAAAATTTTCAAATTTTCCTACAACATATATTTTTATTAAAAAAAAATTAAATTAAATTATTTAATAAATAAAGATAATGTCGAGATAGTACATTCTACTACATTTATTTACCAAGGCATATCTTAAAAGAAAATCCACATTTAAAGTTATATATTTTAAATGAATTTTCCTGAAATATTTATAACATGTACAATTGCTACATAATAACCTTGTAATGTATATTTAACTAAATTAAATTAAAGAAATATTGCATCTGGCCAATTAATCATCCGTTTGATGAGATCTTCTCTTTCAGAATAATTACTTTTTGTTTTAGTTAAAAAACAAAGAATATATCCATTTATTTTTTTTCTTAACAATGAGCTGGACAAACGGTAAGTCATTGTCCATAATTCTATGAAATGCTGATCTAGTCTTGAAACGCAATCAATTTTGATTTTCTTGCAATATTCAATACGGCTTAGATGCATTTTCTTAGTTTAAATTAGAAACACCAATGGCGAAATATAACAAATCAATTTCTAGCAATAAAAAATATTAGAGTAATAAAAAGTTATAAAAACTTGTTTATAATTCTGCTTTCAAAAATATATATTTAAATGCATATCGCTTTAATCAAAATTGCAATATTTAAACAAAAAAATTAGCATTAACCCGGAAGGGCCCTATTGGTTTCTGTTGAATTAAAACAATAATATATACGCTAATGCTTCCATTATTTTTAATAATTATTTTATTTTTTTTTTGCAATAGATATCTATAGCTATGAAAAATATAATACCAACTATTCTAAGTTGATTCAGAACTAAAAATGTGTGAGAGAATATTAATTACACTGTGCACAAAAATGTTACTGCAAAGTAACAGTATAATAACAATAATAATAATTATGGTCAATATATTTTGAAGGACTATTTGGACCATAATTGTTAATTTTTTTTGGAATGCTTACTGAGCGATAGGGGCTTAGTAGTAATAATTTTAAGAATAATTTCTAATTTTTAACCGTTATCGACGCAACGAAGTAGTTCGGAAACTTCTTAGTCTAGCACGCAAAGCGCGGTATAAACAGAAAAAAGTTAAGTGTTTTGGAAACTTCCATCTCTGTTATGAACACATGTTAAATTTTGTTTCGATCTGGCAACTCTTTCATATAGAAACTGGTGTTCAAAAAAGGCACATCTGCAATTTTTTTACAATGGAAAAATTAGAAATGCGTGCTGTCATTAAATATTTTCATAAAAGAGGTTGATCGGGACAGGACATTAATAATGGACGTCCAAAAACAGCAACAACAACAGAAATTGTAGCCAAAGTGCAAAGTGCGAATAAAAGTGCGTGAAATAATGTCATGGCCATCTCAAATGATAGAGTCCATTTAATTCTGCATGAAGAACTTCAGATAGAAAAGCTTCTGCAAGATGGGTGCTGCTTTAGTAGAACGACCAAGATTGAAGAAGATATGTCTATGTCAACAAAGTCAATCGCCATAATTTTTACATTTTTTTTATTTTATTGAATGAAAGCAACAAATGTCGGAAATAGCATCAAATTTTAGAATAAGTTTAGATTTGTTCGAATTGGTCGCCTTTGGCACGAACTATGGCCTTCAAACGAATGTTGCGTTACACGTTACACGCTGCCCGAATGTTGCTCTACGGTATTTTGGCACATTCCCGGCGAAGTGTTTGCTTGAGGTGATCGACACTTTGGTATTTTTTATTACCTGCCTTGCTGTCCAAAATACTCAAGACATAATAGTCCAACGGATTGGTATTCGGAGATTTTGGTGGCTATTGTGCGGTGGAAATGAAGCGAGGAACCTAATTTTTGAACCATTTTTGGGTGGCGCGTGCTGAGTGCGATGGTGCTGAGTACTGTTGGAATGTCCAAGGCCTGCGGCCAAAATGTTTGCGTGCCCAAGACTTTAATACACCCTCCAGAATATTTTCGCGATAATATTCGGCATTTATTCTGATGCCACGGTCGATTAATACGAGCGGACAGCGACCATCAGCTGTCATGGCTTCCCACACAATCACCATGACCGGCGCTTGAGTACTGGTAGCCAACCGAAGGTGCACATTTTCAGCTGACCTCTTTGGCCAGTTAACACGACAATTTTGTTTGTTTTTCAAACTGCTGGACAACAAATGTTTTCTCATCGGAGAAAAGCAAATTCGGTAGTTCACAACTTTCGGCCAAGCGAAGCAACTCTTCAGCTCTTTTGAGTCTATTTTCTTTCTGTTGCGGTATAAGTTCTTGCACTTTTTGGAATTTCAATGGCTTTACCCCGAGCTCATTTTTCAATATATGCCGTATGGAATATTGCGATGTGTTCAGCTCACGAGCCATTTTTCGGTCACTGCGACGATGGTTTCGATCAAGTCGCTTCATTCCTTTTCGAGCCATTTCTGCTGATGTTGCTGTTTTCTTCCGTCCACTTTCTTGACGTCGGGCTACGCTACCAGTATCACGGTAACGAGTGAGACACAACAGATTTATTCACAAATAAATGCTGGAGTGCTCTAAGGATGGCCACTTGTGGTTTTCCAGACAAATATAAAGAAATCACACCATCACGCTTGAATTCCATCACGAATAACTTTTTTCTGTAAAATTCTCACCGAAATGTTTTTGTACTCTTCTAAATATAATATAATTAGCTGTAACAGGAATAATTTAAAATTCTGTTGGACGAGTGGCTTAGAAATGACAACAGTCTGAAGTTGGTTCCGAATTTTCATCTCACCCTGTATAAGTATCCCATGGAAGGCTATTTAGGAGTATTTGTTTATGAATTATTAATGCTATCAGCAATGATTTCTATACCCTCAGCAATATGGCCACTGAGAGTATATATCATTTGATACGGCCAAAACGTACCTCATTGAAATAACGGTTTTAGACCATAGGTTTCTTTGGACGAAATCCGTTTCTGGACATTTGGAGTCGATCTAGCGATGTCCGTCCGTCCGTCTGATCGAGTCTTAGATCGAGTTCGCAAATGGGAAATGGGCATCGATCCACTCCTTTTGGTACCTCCCCCCAAAAGGTCGAAAATTGAAAAAAAATTAATGCATAGGAAGAGAAGGGATAATCCGATTTTCCTCCAACTTTGCAAATCCTAATATTTGCGATAGTGCTAGGTCAGATCAAAATGTTAAATAATTATAACTCTTATAAAATGTGATGTAAGAGTCCGATTGTCTTCAAATTACACACATCACAGTATTTTTATAAACTCTGGTGTAAAGATGGAATATACCGGTCTTCTGATTCTGGTATCTCCCCCAAAAAGGTTCAAAATTTTGAAAATCCATGAAGCTCTTAAAAACGAAATGAACATACGAATTGGACAATACTGTCCAACTGCTTCGGAACCTCTCCCATAAAGGGTCAACAGTTTGAATAATCATAAATCAAGGCTGGGGATTTACATCTGTCGGAAAAACCGACTGATACTATTTAACTTGTTTAAGTATATTTTAAGGAATTATTGTGAATTTGATGGTGAGTTTAATTTATTGAGTTTCGAGAACAAGTGAAATAAGATAATACAACAAAATAATGTGAAACATCCGGTGATTGGTATATAGTATTATTGTTGTAGGATTGTTGAAATATTATAATCGACTTTGAAAACATGGTTTAATTGTGGATTAAAGTTGTCGTTTTTATGAATTATTAAAGAGAATCTCAGAACTGTCATTTTAGATTTTTTTTCAACGCATTTTGTTGTACAATGTATTTAATATATCCCCAATTTTAGTTAACGTATCACAAGTTGAGAAAATTCAAATTAACATGCATACACATATGGACAAGCTTTGACGAAATCATTACGCTTAAGCCCCTACACTTTCCACACAGTCGAGCTCAAGTGCAGCACAAAAAAAAATAATAAATATCCAGTTACATTTATTTTTGGCAAATTTCATTACGGCTTCTAGAATATAATGGCTTTAACATATAAACGCTATTTAGATATAATATTGAATTTTTTATGAGTTCCATGTTTTAAGTACTGAGAAATAAACGGGTCAAGGAAAATACTCATTAATTTAAATAATTTAAGATATTAAAAAAAAACAGCAAGTGAAAATTGGATTTAGTTTACCAAGTATAAGGCAATGAAATTAAAGAAAAAATTTGACAGAGTACATATAAATGCATTTGTGGTTGAAAAAAAGTCAAGTGACTACTAAAACCTTTTAAAATACTACCGAGATTTATAAGACATATATAAAACATATAGTTGAAGCTTGTATTTTCCTTGTACCATATACTGAATTTTTCTCTAAATATGTTCATTGAAGTTGGAATTTATCTAAAATAGTCATAAAATAATTTAAAGCCATAAAGATATGTTCAGATTAAACAAATATTTGTGAAATCCTCGAGACAACTCACTATTGAGGAATTGTATGATAAATAAGGAGAAGTTAAAATACTTAAAATATTTATCATAAAATGTTTACAAATCAATACCATGTGATTAAATATTTAATCAATTTGAACATTTCTGAGGTTTCAATTGAATCTACTGCTATAATTGATTAATAATTGTTAAAATTTATTATTATAATAGATATTTATAACACTGTGCAAACAAATTTTATCTGAAAATCTGGAAAGGCATACCAGTCATGATAGAAGTGTGTATGTTATTTTTTGGTGGTGGTAATGTTATATATTTCAAATTTCAGGGTGTATCGACATCAAGATTAATAATCTTTGAGGAGATAATGCCAAAAAGAATCTTATTCTTTATCAAGAGTTTATTTGAATAGGGATAGGACGTTTTCGACGTATGCATTAAACGTAAATAAGCTATAGTTTCAGACAGTCATCTTTGTTGCCAGTAAAAATATAATAAAACGAATTGAACCGATTGAGCCGATTTTTCTTTTTTTTTTTTTTGAAAATCGAGTATAACTTTGACCACAACGTTTTCGAAAAAAAAAAAAAATACCCAATAAAGTCTTTGAACAAAAGTCGATTCCAAACCGTTAATCGTTTCGTCATCAGCTTTTCAATGTATGCGTGTGGGTCTGCCGTGCTTGTTTACATACGGAGCTGACGGTGCCTGGCCTCTTTCAAGAGGATGTTCCACCATTTTAACAATAAAGCGAGTCACCAAAGACTCCCTTCTGACCTAAACGCACGGAAATAGTATATATCTAAAACACATTTTACGATTAAAGCCGCACTTTATGTGAATTTATGAAAACATCACTTGCAAAAGCATCTTTCCAGAAAAATTACGTCAATAAAATATTATTTATTAAATTTCACGAGGCACCGAAGAAATCTCTAATTTCCATTGTTTACCAAAAAAAAAAAAAAAAAAAATCATAATTTGTTAATTACTGTTTCGGTTCTTCTGACGACAGAAGACCGTCACGTGGTATTCTATAGGAAAAAGACCTTTAACAGGTCTACCATATACAGAAGACCTTCCGCAGTTCTTCTAAAGGCGGAAAACATAAGACAAGTTTTCCATATACAAAACACAAACAACATATATTCTACAGTCGAATTACGTCAAAAGGCCTTCTAAAGTAAAAATAACCCCAAGATGTGTTCTATAGACAGAAGACGTCAACAGTAATTCTATAGTCCTCGAGTGGTCTTCCATAATAAGAAGACCTTTAATAGTTCTTCCATAGACAGAAGACCTTCAGCGTGTCTTCTATAGGCAGAAGGCCTTTAATAGTTCTTCCATAGACAGAAGACCTTCAGCGTGTCTTCTATAGGCAGAAGGCCTTTAACAGACATTCCATAGACAGACGACCTTAACAAGTATTGCATAATCAAGAGATATTTTTTCAATAGTCAGAAGACCATCAAATGGTTTTCTGTAGGATGATGACGTCTTCGGGTCTTCTATAGCTCGGAAGCCATTTATAGGTCTCCTATAAAGGGCCCTCCATAGACCTAAGGCATTTAGCTGGTCTTATATGGGCGGAAGGACATTATGTGAAAGACCTTTTACGGGACCTTTTCTAGGTTGACAAACATTAACAGATCTTCAGATAAATATCGTTTTAACGGTCTTCTGGAGACTAAAGATCATTTAATGATCTTTCATATATATATGGAGATATCTTCCATAGATGGAAGACCTTTGTCAAGATATGTTGTGAACCTCCTCTCTAGGTAGATCCTCTATAGGTAGAAGATTTTTAACACATTTTTCTGCCAGAGCGATGTTCTTCGTCAGGGAGGTAAAACCGTTTCAATATCCCATAGAGAGAAAGAGGTCCTTATCCAAGCCTTAATTCAAAGTGTTGCAAATGATAACAATATGTCGAAATTTTATATAGAACTTCGTCCGTCCGTCCGTCTGTCTGTCTGCACGTTAACTTTCGAAGGGTACAAACTTGCTACATCGTAACATTATTATCAGACTTAGATCGAATTCGGTCCACTCCATCTGGTACCTACCCCACAAAAGTCGAAATTTTTAATACCCATGAAGCTCATAAAACACGAAATTGACCTCCAATTCCATTCGGACTTGGCACATCTCAATATTTCTATCAACACTAGATCTGTTATAAAGATGGTAGACTTCAGACAATTCCTTCTGGTACCTCCCCCACAAAGGGTTGAAGTTTTGAATAACCAAAACGATCATAAAATCCGAAATAAGCATCGGGTTCTCTTTATATTTCACACATCTAATTATTCTGCCAACACAAGGTCTGCTGTGAAGATGGGGTATATCGGTCTATTCCTTCTTTTACCTCCCCCCACAAAGGGTCAAAATTTTGAATATCCGTAAAGCTCATAAAACGTCAAATTAACATCCAATACGAAATTGACAATATTGGCACATTCCTTCGGAACCATTCTCCATGGGAGGACAACAACTCGAATAATCATAACAGAAGTCAACAAATATTTAAAAAATCGAACACTGTCTGAGGTTGTACATATGTCGGCAAAACCGACTGATACTTTTTAACTTATTATAGAACATTTTGATATTGATTTTCCGGTTGATAAAAACTTAGTTTACCAAGTTACTTTTAACAAATATATAACAACACCCACAAACATAACATGCACTATGGGATTACCAGCTACGAATTGATCAGGTCATAATCTAAGAGTTGGTTCTTTTTGGATTTTCAGAAAACTTCTATCAATGGAATTTCCCAACCACAAAATGAGGTTGTAAAATTCCTACATTCCTTGGATTTATGTACATATGTATTGTTCACTAACCTGTTGCACAGTGTAAATTAAAGTACTTCAAAATGTTTTATTTTATTAACTATTTTTCTCTTAATTTTTCTCTCTCTCTTTCCCTCTTTTCTCAAACAGGCATTCCTCTACTACAAGAAGACAGTCCAGTTCATCAGCCCGGCATATTTGCATTGCAATAAAATTTATTTACTTCGTCAATAAACAAATACAACAACAATAATAAGTTCAAAACAATTCAAAGAAAGAAGAAAAACACAAAAGAAGACAATTTTTATGATGTGTGTAAACAAAAACAACAACAAATCAGGTTTTCTTTTTTGTAATGCGTTTTAAAATTAAATCAAGAAAAAACAAATTAAAGCTTCTAGAACAAATCTCAATTAAATTATTAACATTTTGCCAATCAAAAGAAAAGAAATTCGCAAAAAAAGAAATTCAAATTTATTTTTAGAAGGAAGAAGATTTTTATAGGTCCCTGTTTTGTGAGACACGAACAATTAAAAAAAAAACAAATCTATTTAAAAGGTCATATTTCCTCTTGAAATAACGAATTTCAAGAGAGAACAATTTCTGGTTGGGGTTGCCTGCCAGTTGTTTCCCTTCCTTAAAACCAAATAGCTAAGTTTTTGCCTTTACAAACAGTTAAGAATATTTTACACATTTTAATTATTTGGATTTTTATTGTTATTTGCTCAAAGGCATTTTGAAACTCATTAATATCCTCAAACTCAGATCCTCAATAATAGCACCAATTTTAAAAAGACTTGAACAAAGCAATATCAAAAAACTATTTCAAAACAAAAAAGATATTCATAAGAACTCAACAGTTTATAGATTCTAACACTGACACCAGATTTACCATAGCCTCACACACACACACACTCACACCCACACATTTTGACAATACCAACAACCGTTTAGAGGGATGCGTGATTAAGGTCTAAGACATTTATAAATAATTAAAAAAAAAAAAAATAAACAAAACATGAACACTTTTCAACATTGAACTCCCCCAACCCTCAAAGGATAACCACAAAGCAGAAGATTAGTTGTGGGGAAAAAATAGGCAATATTAACTTAGGAAAGGAAATGATATAGAATAGACAAAATATTTAGACAGACAACACCTGAGGGAGTAAGTCCAACTTATTACTTTAGGCGTTGAGTAGCAATGAGATTCAGTTAGAAAGTCCTCAATGTAAAAGGCAAACCAAAAAACCAAGGGAAACAAGTCCACATTGTCTGTAAACCAAGTAGTTGGAAAATATAGAAATTACCAAAACCAAAAAAAAAACAGCAATACTAGTATTTTTAGGAACAACTAAAATTAACAAAGAAATATTTAATAAAACAACAAAACAAACAACATTTTTTGGCTACCAATACCAATTGAATGTAATATAAAACCAAAAGAAACAATAAAATCCCCCCATCACTCGTCTCGCCTCTGTTTTTTTTCTTCTCCCTTAAAACAAAAATATAAAACGCTAACAAAAAATTATAACCTATTAACACACAAACATACATACATCAAGAAAATTACAAATTCTCTAAAGAAATAGTAAGAAATCGAGAAACAAAATTTATATATTTAACTTGGATTATGCTTGGAAAGCTTAAAAACAAATAAATAAAATAAAATTTTCAAACAAAAAAGGAAAAGGCTTAGCAAAATTTTAAATTAAAAACAATTTGTTTTAATTTCACATTCACCCACCCACACACACACTCACACATACAAAGACAATTCATTAAACGTCGTCATCGAATCGCCCTAAGTTGCCATCATGAAGAAGAGCAATACCGCCAACACAATTCTGTCTTCATTGCCGACCAGTCCGACCATGTCGGCCCATCACACATACACCGGCGGCAGCAAGGCCAGCCTGCACAGCAGTCGTTCCAGCCGATCGTCAATAAATCATTCAACAGCAAATATCAAGAGCAATAAAATCGATTTGGAAATCGAAACGATTTTGGAAAAGGCGAAATTCTATACATCGGTTTGTTTGGGTAAGTATTGGGAGCATTAAACAATATATAAATAAATAGCAGTAAGTTTTCCCGACCCGAAATTTTAATACCCTCCAAAAATTAGAACGAATTTGGAAATTTTCAAAAAAAAAAAAAAAATTGTTGTAAATTCAGTTAAAATTTTAAAAAACACCGAATACAGGGAGTTACCGTAATTTTAGTGTCTATGCGAAGACCTGGACCTGCATAGCCAATTTTCTGTAACAGGATGTAGTATTAAAATTTGAAAGAATTCTGGTAAATAAATTCGCTGAAATCAGCAAAATGCCGAATATAGGGAGTTTCCATTATTTTGGTGTCTATACGAAGCCCTGAACCTGCATAGCCAATTTTCTGTCACAGACATATAATTTTATGCTGATCAAGAATATATATACAATGTCGAGTATAAATGTATATTTTGAGATGTTACAAACGGAATGACAAACTTAATATACCCTCCATACTATGGTGGAGGATATGATAAAAATAGGACAAAAGTCCGATGCGGCCGACTATATTATACCCTACACCATCAAGACGAAAGGTACCAAAGGTTTATCCTGAGAATATCTGATATCTTGCTCCAAATACCATAGTTGTGGGGGACTTAAATACCATATCGTATGAAACTTATAGATGGGAGCTACAATATCTGAACCAAATTTTACAAAAGTACGAATAAGTATAAATCAAATCAATTTTTTCAAAATGTTGGCCTTTTGTAGGGGAATGTACATGGATGAGTGGACCAATATCGTCCATTTTCACATACGACTTAAGCTACCGGCTAAACCTAGATAATCGAAATTTTGCACGAGCGCCAGTCTTGGTACATAGATGTGTAATAAGACTGGGATTTTGGACATTCGTATAAAAAAGGTCAAAAAGTTGGGTACAGAAATTTGGAATGGGAGTCAATTACGGAATGCAGGATATATGTACCAACGGGTATTTATGGAAATTCGAACTTTAAGTTTACGAAAAGCTCTAAAAATTACTTAACTTCTAAAATGATACCATTTGGTATTATGTGAACGGATAGAGCTTAAATATTCAAACTTGGTATGAGAAAAGAGGTTGGAAAGCAAGTTTGATATGGGAAAGTGGTTTTGGAAATGTGTACTAAGTGACGGAACTGTACCAAAGCATACTAAATTTGGAATAGTTTAGTTTAGTGTGAACGGATGAAGCTCAAATTTTGAAATTTTGCATTGGGGTCCCTGTTCGTAGTAGATTCGTAATAAAGAGGTGATTTTAGAAATGTGTACTACAATCGTACGAAAAGTACTAAATAGTACTATGTTTGGTACAATTTGGCTTGGGGTGAACATATAGTGCTTGAAATGTAAAATAAAATTAAGATATTTAGATTACTGCTGGTATTGGTGATTGAGATTTGGCGATGCTTGGAAATTCGTCCTTAATTTATACAAAAAATACTAAATTGTACCAAATCTGGTATTCGGTAAAGGGATAGGGCTGGAATCATCAAATTTCATATTGATGTCTTTGTTAGTATCTGGAATTAAGGCATGAGGATGGTTTTGGAAACGTGTACTATAATTGTACGAACAGGGGTCCCTGTTTGCGGTAGGTTAGTGGTGGTGGATGGAGCTGAAATTGCGTTTGTAAATGTTGTCCAAAAAATAATGAGCAAATAGTGTATTTTGAGTATCAAAAAAATCATCGAAGTTTCAAGAAAATCGGAGAGACATTTTACCATTGAACATCTTGACCTTTTATTGGGGTGGTACAAGGAAAAATGGGTTATTACTGTATTTTCTAAGTATTATGATGTACCGAGTTTGAAATATGTCGGATACTCTCTATGCTCAACGAGCTCGACCTAAGTTTCCAAAAAAATACAAGGATCTACAATGTTAGAATCGAATTGGCTATTCCCTTTAAGAGTTTTCGTGCGCGCAGCTAGAGGACAAAATTTCGTCCAAAGAGACCTTACGTCTAAAGAATTTATTTCGATGATGTAAATGATGATACATACCCTCTGTAGCCACAAGCTGAGTGTGTCAGAAAGGTATTTTTCCGATTAAAAAACTTCTCAATTAATTATAGAACTATTTTGGAAATTCGTACTTATGTTTACACATTATAGAACTTTTCGGACCATTAAAGTAAGCAATGTCGAGTTAACTTAATAAAGTGAAGTACCGAAAAGTTTATCGTATTCTGCAAGTATGTTATGTTTGCAAGCATGTGGGTCAACGAATTTTTTTTATGTGAAACTTTAAGTTTTTGGTGACCATGTAAGTCCAGGTTTTCGAGTAATCCTCATTTAAAGGCACTTCCTGATATTCAGTATTGTTTTTTATTCAGTCAGCTTTCTTAATGGAATTCTCTAAAATTCGGTATTAGAAAACAGTAATGAAAACCAATCTATCTTTTAATAAATAGCTAGGTCCACCTTCTCGTACAGCCCCTATCCTATCTCAAATAAAGTACAGGAAGTAGTCGATATAGTCCACATCTGTCACGTTGTAATATTTATATCGGTCCTAGGTCAGATACAAATTGGCCAATATTGGCCAACTCCTTTGGACCCTCCCCATAAAGAGCCCAGAGTTTGAATAATCATAAGTCTAGGCTGGTGGTATACATCTGTATTTTAACTGTTTAGTGTAATTTCGTATGATTTTCCGAAAACATGTATGTGTAGTTTGTCTCTAATATGTGAGTTCGGAGTACAAATCCCAGAGGAATAACTCTTAAAACCTTCGGAACATCAAAAATTCACAAAAGTGTGAAATAAATCCTGAAATTGTGAAGGAATCACATCTCTGCTCGTAGCATCATTCGGTCGAATAATATTTTTGATACTAAGTCCAACTGTACCCTTCCTTTCTGTCAAATCAACATTCTTAAGATATGTAATTTACTCTTTAAGTAGAGAACAAAAATATCTTCTCCTTAACTCATTTAATATTTATTTTGTTCTTTCTATTTCAGGTACCACAGCCATTTTATCGGTTTTCACTTTTCTATTCCTAATACCATTCGTTGTTGATCCAGCAATTTCTACGATCATTGCTGATTATGATCCCGTACCGGTGACCTGTATTGTCATCGAACACATTCAGGCTGCGGGAATTAAGAATTGTACCTGGAGTTCATGTCGAGAGGGCTGTACATCATCGCCGAATAAGTAAGATTCCATCAAATATGATTCTCATTGTAAACGTCCATAAACGTGTGATCCTTTTTCGTTCAGATGTCATCAACTGTATGTTAATTACACCCGAATTCCATTCCATGAATGGGAGAAAAATCCCCGCGACTTGGAGACCGTAATCTGGGATGTTAGTTTTACAAGATTTCTCATTAACTCGGAAGGATGTGGCTATCCGCCAACAACGAATTGCAGTGTTTTCGCCCAGCAGTATGGGTATGGATGATCAATGCTGACATGCAGTCGATTGAGTAACCCATTTTCATTTGAATATTTTCCAGTTTTTCACACATTGGCGAACCATTCCCTTGCTATTACAGTCGTGCCTATCCAGAGGTAGTTATCGGTCGCTATTCGTGGGAGAACAATTTAGTCCATTTGCTGTTGTCATTGATAATACCGACGGTCCTGTTTGCCTTATCGATTGGTGTTCTCAGCTATTGGTATTGTCCATGCTGTGACAATGCCTGCAATAAATCGTCAAGGGTCTATGCGGAAAAATTCCCCACAAAGGAAGAGTGAGTGCAAAAAAGAACAATTCAATCAAACACCCCCTCAAAAATGCATAACTATCCC
Organism: Musca domestica; assembly: GCF_030504385.1. Taxonomy (NCBI): domain Eukaryota; kingdom Metazoa; phylum Arthropoda; class Insecta; order Diptera; family Muscidae; genus Musca; species Musca domestica. Next base: position 4,362,865 of record NW_026712296.1, on the reverse strand, counting down.
CAAAAGTTCTAAAAATCAAACATAAACCCCCTACCTACAACACCTCTTACTTTCAACTCTCAACTACTCTGTCAAGAAATATGGCCAACCCAAAAACCCTCATCCTAACAAAACCACAAAAATTTCAAATTTTGAGAAACATAGAAAAATCGAATTAGTTAATTGTGTTTTTAAGTTGTTTTCAAAAATTTAATTTTTTTCTAAGTAATTTACAAATTAAGAAACAAATGGTTATGAGGTCAAGCAATGAAAAATCACAAGAGAAACAATAGCTTTATTCCTTTACTATTTAAATTGTGGAACTAGTTAAAGGGAGAAATGTGAATTACGCTCTGAGAGCACAATTTTTAAGATAAAATACGGAAAATCATCTTGAAATTCTTCACAATTTACACATCAGCCAATCAAAAACTGACAACCATTCTAAAGGTAGCAATTATGCCCAATCCTCCAGAAATTTAGCAATGAGGTGGGGTTGGGTTCAGAAGAGAGCGCTATTGTTTTTAATCGCAAAATATTTAGGGGTTGAAATATACCAAAAGCAGAACCATTTCTCTACAGGACGCGGACTAAAGTTTAGGGCTGGGCGGTCCACATTTTGATGTAATGATGCGAACATCTTCACTAATCGCGAATACTTTTAATCCTGGCGGAAACATATAAAAACACATTAAAGCATCCATTTAATGGTATCTGCCAATATTTGGTATTTTAATAATTTATGTGGTATTTTTCATTCGGATTGGATTGAATAGGATCGATATAATATTATCGCCCAATACTCGTTGTTTCATCATTTTTGCGACATTTGACCCCTGATGAAATTTGACACAGATCATTTAAATGAATACGTGTCTCTCATTTCTTCCGCAGTAAGGAACTTTTGTCGTACGTAACTCGGCTAACTTATAATCGAATAAAAGTTTTCGGCATGGAAACGAAATCGACTTTAAATTACGGTAAAGGTCGGAAAGTCGCCTTTTATGGCTGATTTTGCGATACTAGATTACGGTCATATTCATAGGAGCCAGAAACTATGCAACGATTCCTATGTTTATACCCTACACCACATAGTGGTAAGGGTATTATGTCTTTGTGAATCGATTTATGCATGTCAGTCCGTTTTGTCCGTCAGCCCGTCTCTCAATGCAGATCGCATTTATTATCCGATTAAGATGAAATTCTTCAATTAATATTTGTTTGGCCCAAGGACGAACCCTATTGAAATTGGTGAGAATCGGTTAAAATTTAGATATAGCTCCCATAAATATCTTCAACCTATATGGGGTTTAAGTCCCTCACATGCGTAATATGCACTCCACAACAATGTCTAAACTTTTGTCTACATCGTCATATCATCACAAATGGAGTGAAATGTGGCACTTCCGACTGAATTCAGTTTAAAAACAAGTAAAAAAGCTGTAAGTTCGGCCGGGCCGAACTTTTAATACCCTCCACCATTTGGTACAAATTTGGCAATTTCCAAAAAATAAAACCCGTTGAAAATTCTGTTAAAATCTTAAAAATACCGAATGCTTATACGACGACGTGGGCCTGCATAGGCAACTTTTGTCATAAATTATTACAATATTTAAATGCGAAACTTGAAGAAAAATCTGTTTATAATGTAGCTAAAATCATCAAAATACCGAATATGGGGGGTACCGTTATACGAAGACGTGGACCTGCACAGACAATTTTCTGGCATGGGCTGAAGTATCCATTACGAACTTCACATACGAAATTTGAAACAATCCCTGTAAATAAAGTCGCTAAAATCATTAAAATACCGAATATCGGGGGGTACCGTTATATGGGGGCTATATGAAGACGTGGAACTACATGGCTCATTCTTTGACTTTGGATGAAGTATCCATTACGAACTTCAAATACCAAATTTGAAACGATTCCGGTAAACAATGTCGTTAAAATCATCAAAAAACCGAATATCGGGGGGTACCGTTATATGGGGGCTACAGGAAGAAGTGGACCTGCACATATAATTTTCTGTCTTAGGCTGTAGCATCCATTACAAACTTCAAATGCCAAATTTGAAATAATTCCGGTTAATAATGTCGCTAAAATCATCAAAATACCGAATATCGGGAGGTACCGTTATATGGGGGCTATATGATAACTTGGACCTACATGGCCCATTTACGAACTTAACCTGCCTACTGGGAAAAAATACATGTGTGCAAAATTTTAGCCTTCTATCTCAATTTGTTCGAAAGATAGCGTGATTACAACAGACAGACAGACGGACAGACAGACGGACAGACAGACACACACACAGACAGACAGACAGACGGACATGGCTAAATCGTCTTAGAATTTTACGCTGATCAATAATATATATACTTTGTTGGGTCTGACATGAATATTTCGAGGAGTTACAAACGGAATGACAAAATTAATATACCATCCATAGTATGGTGGAGGGTATAATAAGTACATGAAATTTGGTGAAAATCGGTTTAGATATAACTATAGCCCTTATATATATGTTTCATCCGATTTGATGTTTAAGTTCCTCACATGCGTAATATGCACTTCATAGTGATATTTGATACCGGACATCAGATACACGTCGAATATACCTTTGCAAAATTTTATCGAGATCGGTTCAGATTTTTATGAACCTTCAAAATACATCTTCATACGATTTTACGGTTATTGCTCACAATATATGTAATAACAGCCAAAATGGGTTAGATTTTTCCATATTTAACCGAATTTTTTCATTTGGTGAAATTCGGCCTCGGTATATCTATTGCTCCAATAAATATTTTTAATACAATTATTATCGAAGACATATCATATGCTATACAGCAATGCTGTTTGGTACTAGAGGTACAAAAGCCTCCGTTAAATTTTTAAAAAATCGATTCAGAGTTGGATATTTTTTTTTCCCAAATTGTGACTACTCTAAAGCCATGATATGCACTCAAATAAAGTTCATTGTTGGTATGATCTAATTCCCAAAATAAACTTTTTTGTTACGGAAGCTCTATTAAATACCCGTAGTGTTGTAGGGTATCATATTTTCGACCGCCCGACTTTTGACCTTTCCTTGCTGGTTTTAAAGAAATTCTTGTAAAGAATTATGAATTTTAGGAATATTTTTCAATGACAAAGACGGATCCAAATCTAGGATTTTGAACATTTTCGCATGGTCTTTCCGGACAAAACTTGTGGATTTTGTAAGAACATTTTTAATGACTTCTTAAAATATAAGGCAATTCAAAGACATTTTGCTAAAATAAATGGAGGTCTTTTTATTAGGACTTATTTCTCAAGAACATCCGGGATTTTGGATATGCATCTTCTTCTATATCTATAAAAGAGGAAAATGTTTGTACGTTTGTTTGTTTGTTTGTTTGTTTGTTTGTAATTTATGGACTCGAAAACTGCTGAATAGATTTTTCTGAAAATTTCCATATATACTGCAACATCGCCTGAAAGTAACATAGGCTATATACATTTTTGAATTTCCACTTGGAACTGGAGATATAGCATCAGAATCGGAGGTACCTCCCAAAAATTTAGATTTTATATGCACATATCTATTGATCGGTTAAAGACACAGTCTCCAAATTTGGAATGTGTAACGGAATTTGGAACAAAAATAAGTTTGCTAAATTATATTGTAATCGGTTCAGATTTGGATATAGCTCCCATATATATTTTCGACCGATTTCGTTCATTTGATGCCTCAAACACAATATGAATGTTCGATTCCAATGAAATTTGGAATATGTGACGGGATTTGATCCGAAAATAAATTTGTCAAATTATATTGAAATCGGTTCAGATTTGGATATAGCTCCCATATATATTTTCGGCCGATTTCAAGCATTTGATGCACCAAACACGCTATGTATCCCCAATTTCAATGAAATTTGAAACGTGTGATAGATTTTATCTAAAAACATTTATTTCCCAAATTATATTGAAATCGGTTCAGTTTTGGATATAGCTCCCATATACATTTTCGGCCGATTTCATGTATTTGGTGGACCAAACAAGATATGTATGTCCAAATTTAATGAAATTTAAAATAAGTAACGGAATCGGGAGCAAAAATTAATTTTTCAAATTATATTGAAATCGGTTCAGATTTGGATATAGCTTCCATATATATTTTCGACCGATTTCATGTATTTGATGCACCAAACACGCTATGTATCTCTAATTTCAATGAAATTTGAAATGTGTAGCGGAAATTAAAACAAATATACATTTGTCAAATTATATTAAAATCGGTTCAGATTTGGATGTAGCTCTCATATATATTTTCGACCGATTTCATGTATTTTATGCACCATACACGATATGTATGTTCGATTTCCAAGAATTTTGGAATATGTAACGGGATTTTGATTAGAAAATAAATTAGTCAAATTATATTAAAATCGGTTCAGATTTGGATATAGCTCCCATATATATTATCCGCCGATTTCACATATTTGATGCACATTTGACAAATTATATTCAAATACGCTCAGATGTGATTATAGCTCCATATATATACTCAGCCGATTTCACATATTTGATGCACCCAAAGCGAGAGAGACAAAATCTGGCACCAGCAAAAATTGCACAATTATATCGAAATCAGTTGAGGTTTGGATATAGCTAACATATATATTTCGGCCGATTTCATACATATTATGCACCAAACACGATATATATGACCGATTCCAATGAAATTCAGAATGTGTGGCGGAATTTTGTTATAATAATAAATGTGATAAATTAATTGGAAATTAGTTAAGATTTGGATATAGCTCCCATATATATCTCGGCCGATTTCACATATTTGACGCACCAATTTCAATTAAATATGAAAGGTGTGGCGGAGTTTGGTGTAAAAGTAATTTTTTTTAAATTATATTTAAATCGGATCAGATTGGGATATGATTTTAATAAGAACCATTGACCCACAACGCCTTAGGCTAACACTAAAAAACAACACAACAATTTATTTGAAATACGCTTATTACGGCGAAGTATGTTGCTATCTCGAATTCACTACCTGCAATAGAAATGCCACTCTACTTAAAAAAATTGCAGTTTCCTGCACGCTTGGTATTTGCTATGAAATAAATAAATCCAAAGGACAAACCCTTCGTGTATGCATGTCATGTTACTGCTTTTGTAATGATTTTGTTTATTAACGCATTAAATTAGTGCAATATTTTTTTTAATTTTTAAATTTGTTTTTCTTTATCCAACATATATTCGTAAATAAAATTTTGAATGCATATAAAATCAAAAGGGGTAGCGAAGCGCACCGGGTTCAGCTAGTATACCTATATAATAGGTAATCAGGGCTGTCACAGAAATCATGTCGGTTTTGCTTATTGTGGTTTTTTAAACCAATGTTGGTTTCATTTGGTGTCATGAAACCAATTTGGTTTTGTCAATTTCGAATGTAAATAAAACCAATGTTCGAAACAGCTGTTGTTGCTTACATGTGTTGTTTGTTTATTTGTCATTGAAATATCAGTAAAAGTAAAGTAAATTAAAAAGGAATAAGTCGCTAGAAATAAAGTAAGATGGCATTAGCAGTGGTAGTTTTTGTGTTGTTGGACGAAGAACGCTCAGAAAACGTGACGAGAAAAGCTTTTAGAGATTTCAGCAACCCACTGGAGTTGCCGGAGATAGCGTAAGTAAATTTTTTTATTGCGAACTTACTCATAAAGCTGCTTTGCAGATTTATGGTTTATGGTCCTTTAAAAATTCTTTAAAAAATCCTTAAAAAATCTACGTTTATGGTCCTTTAAATATCCTTTAAAAAATCCTTAAAAAATCTACGTTTATGGTCCTTTAAATACCATTTAAAAAATTCACGTTTATAGTCCTTTAAAAAATTCACGTTTATAGTCCATAAAAATTCTTTAAAAAATCCACGTTTATAGTCCTTTAAAAATTCTTTAAAAAATCTACGTTTATACTCCTTTAAAAATTCTTTAAAAAATTCACGTTTATAGTCCTTTAAAAAATTCACGTTTATAGTCCATAAAAATTCTTTAAAAAATCCACGTTTATAGTCCTTTAAAAATTCTTTAAAAAATCTACGTTTATACTCCTTTAAAAATTCTTTAAAAAATTCACGTTTATAGTCCTTTAAAAAATTCACGTTTATAGTCCATAAAAATTCTTTAAAAAATCCACGTTTATAGTCCTTTAAAAATTCTTTAAAAAATCTACGTTTATACTCCTTTAAAAATTCTTTAAAAAATTCACGTTTATAGACCTTTAAAAAATTCACGTTTATAGTCCATAAAAATTCTTTAAAAAATCCACGTTTATAGTCCTTTAAAAATTCTTTTAAAAATCTACGTTTATACTCCTTTAAAAATTCTTTAAAAAATCCACGTTTATAGTCCTTTAAAAATTCTTTTAAAAATCTACGTTTATACTCCTTTAAAAATTCTTTAAAAAATCCACGTTTATAGTCCTTTAAAAATTCTTTAAAAAATCTACGTTTATACTCCTTTAAAAATTCTTTAAAAAATCCACGTTTATAGTCCTTTAAAAATTCTTTTAAAAATCTACGTTTATACTCCTTTAAAAATTCTTTAAAAAATCCACGTTTATAGTCCTTTAAAAATTCTTTAAAAAATCTACGTTTATACTCCTTTAAAAATTCTTTAAAAAATCCACGTTTATAGTCCTTTAAAAATTCTTTAAAAAATCTACGTTTATACTCCTTTAAAAATTCTTTAAAAAATCCACGTTTATAGTCCTTAAAAAATTCACGCTTATAGTCCTTTAAAAATTTATTAAAAAATGTACGTTTATAGTCCTTTAAAAATTCTTTAAAAAATCCACGTTTATAGTCCTTTAAAAAATTCACGTTTATAGTCCTTTAAAAATTATTTAAAAAATCCACGTTTATAGTCCTTTAAAAAATTCACGTTTATAGTCCTTTAAAAATTATTTAAAAAATCCACGTTTATAGACCTTTAGAAAGAAAGAAATTCTTTAAAAAAACAAGTTTATAGTCCTTTAAAAATTCTTTAAAAAATCCACGTTTATAGTCCATTAGAAAATCCACGTTTATAGTCATTTAAAAATTCTTTAAAAAATCCACGTTTATAGTCATTTAAAAATTCTTTAAAAAATCCACGTTTATAGTCATTTAAAAATTCTTTAAAAAATCCACGTTTATAGTCATTTAAAAATTCTTTAAAAAAAAAACAAGTTTATAATCCTTTAAAAATTCTTTAAAAAATCCACGTTTATAGTCCTTTAAAAATTCTTTAAAAAATCCACGTTTATAGTCCTTTAAAAATTCTTTAAAAAATCCACGTTTATAGTCCTTTAAAAAATCTTTAAAAAATCCACGTTGGTAGTCCTTTAAAAATTCTTTAAAAAATCAACGTTTATGGTTCTTTAAATATCCTTTAAAAATTCTTTAAAAATCCACATTTTTAGTCGTTTGAATATCCTTTAAAAATTGTTTAAAAAATCCAAAGCAAATGAAAAGTGACAGCTCTAAGCAACTTGGTTTATTTCCAATAACAAAACCAATAACATTGGCTTCTATGACAACCAAAACCGACAAAATTCTAATTCGAAAATAAAACCGATAACATTGATTTTCATGACACCAAAGCATTTTTTCTTGTCGTTTTTAAAACCAATAGTGACAAAATCGGTTTCTATGACAGCCCTGAATATGCTGAGTGTAATTTCTCACCAGTTGGTTTTTTATACCATTGCTATAACATTATTGACTTTGAGTTGGTGTCTTACATAAACTAATCTGAGCTTCATGATCCCACTCAAGCCCCACAAAGTTTTCCGAGCTTATCGCAACCAGTCTCAGCTCTGGTTTTTTTTTTTTCTATAATTAAAGTTATCATACGATTGTGGATTCCTTAGGATGTTGTCAGGACATAGAAGCAAATTGTATAGGAATGACATTTAAATTTAATATATACCTTAAACGGCTTCAAATATTTCTTGTTTGACCTCGAGACCATTTGTTATTATATATTATAATATTCAATATAGTTTATGAACCGTTTATTGCCTTACCTTTATTATGTAGTATAAATGTTATTCTGAATGGTGCTACTATTTGAAAAAAAATATATATATAAACAAAAATTTAATTATATAGCATGATGGTTGTTTGTGTAATCAATCAGTTGGAATCAGAAAACATTTTTTTTTAATAATATAAGAATAAGTTATTGCTGCATTTGTTCCCCAAAGGTTTTAAGATTTGTGTCTATTCATATTTAAATTTTAAGCATGCATATTTGTTTCGTTTAATTTAAATTTGATTTAAGGTTTTTAGTTTCTTTCTTATATATTTATCGAAATATTGGCAAATTATTTGTAAAACGTATACATTTCAATTATATTTAATATCAATTTAAAATTTATTTATGTAATGCTAAATGTCATTGTTTCTAATTTACAAATAAAAAGTGATTTTATTTGAATTCGATACATTAACACATAATGAGAGTAATTTTTTTTACTTTTCTTTAAATCTTAAAAAAGAAAAATATAAAAATTGAAATTATTAATTTTAATTATGAAATAAAATCCCTTTCCCGATTTCCAAAAATACATTTTTTCTAAACTAAATTTTATTGTAGAATATAAATATATTAATCAATTAATTAATTATTAGTTGATTTACTTAAATAAGTTCATAATGTTCCCCACATTAAGCCCTAAATTGCAATTCATTTGAAAACAATTTGTCTAAAACCTCTTTATTTACAATAAAAATTTTTAAATTTAAAAATTATAAAACCCTATATAAACTTTCGAATAAATATTTTACAGGATTGCAAACTGCATGAAATGTAATCCGGAAAAATCGATTTCCCTGACTAGTTATTGAGATTGTTGTTATTGTTAAAGCAGTGAAAAAATTATAAAATTTTATCTACCAAAACGAAATATCGTTCTTTGAGATTTTTCTCTGCGCGCACACTGAATGAACGAAAACCAAAGAAACAGAAAAAAAATTAAAAAACAAAAGAATTTTATTTCAATGCAAGTGCCTGATAACAAAACCAAAAAAACTATGAATTTACCAAAGAGATATACAAATGAATCTCCCCAATGTTATTGAAGTTCAATTTAACCTTAAAACTCAACAGATAACCAAAATACATATTTTACTATTTAAGCATAGATGTCTAAAGGTTGAAATTCGCCAAAAATAAAAAAAACGTAGTCTTCACAATTCTTATTCTTTATTCAGCCTGCTTCGTAGTACATCACCCTAGGACACCCAAGTTGTTGATATTGGAAGATTTTTTTTTGTTGTAGACACCTTTCATACCTCCAAAAATTCCATAGTAGTTAGAAGCGAATGCACATACATAAAAATTTTCACGTTCGTATATGTCTGTAGTTTAGTTTTGGACTCCAGAAATATCAACGTTAAAATGAAATGGGTTTCAAATCCGTCACAATAAGTTGAAAACCATACACAGAGATCTGTATATTGCGAGCCTTAACTACTGAGTATCGGGAAATAACGTTATATGAGAGCAATATGAAAAGGTGACCCTATATAGACAATATCCTGCCATTAAAGCTTAAACCTATTACGAGCTAAAAATACTGATTTTTATTCAAATTTTAATCGAATATCGAGAAGTATATGGAAAACCTATATATACAATATTTTGCTACCAGATACAGAATTTGTTACAAACTCTAAATATCAAAGTTATAATACCGAATATCAGGGGTTAACGTTATATTGGGGCCACAGGAAAACGTGGGCTTATATAGATAACTTTCGGCCATCAATGCTAGAACCCTACTAATATATAAATATATAATTTTCTGTTAGAAAATATTCGGCAAAATACCTGTAATAATACCAATAACTCTGAAAAAGAGTGTCCGATATCGGCATAAAGTAATATTATTGCCAAATTGATATCGACTTCGAAGATTGGTCCACTCTTTCCCTACTTAAAAGGTCAAAACTACACAGAAAATAATGTATCAAGCTAATATTATTTTCAGTGCTATGTCAGGTAGGAAAATGGGCAATATCGAACCACTCCATTGAGGACCTCCCCCACAAAGGGTAAAAATTTCGAATAATTATAACTCTTATAAAATGTGATGTATGCGTCCGAATCCCTTCAAATTACACACATCACAATAAATGTGGACCGATGTCATAACGTGCGAAACAAGTCAGCGATTCTTTACAACTTGTTATATCCAAAAATTTCTCTTAACCAGAAACCTGAGATGAATATAAAATTTATCGGATTTTATGATTTCGCATAAAATTGGATATAAATGTTTGATTTTCTTGTAATTTTTCCCATACTAATATGTGTACCCTTATTAGATGAAGTATGAAAATTAAATACTTCGGTCGACTACGCCCATTTTAACATTTTCTAAAAATAAACACATAGGGTAAGTGTGCCTAAGTTCGACATGTCCCAGTGGTCGGCAATTTTTATTTTTAAGCCCAAATAAATGAAACTTTTACAACTAAATGTATTTTGTTTACTTCAAATATATTGTCAGCTATCTTTGCGTACAATTTCGCTAAGAAAAGATGATTTATTCTAATAAAAATTAAATTTTTGTCTGTGAAGGTCCTCAACAATCCATATTCTTAATAAAAGTACAATAAAGACGTCGAATCAGTTTAACTAAACAAAAATATTATATTTTAATGAATTAATTTATTATTATTATTAATTATTCTTAAAAAAAATGGTATGCCGACTGTTGGAACATGCCATACCGACAATTGGCAAGCGGTGCCGACTACTGGCAAAAAAGCATTGTTTTAATAAAACTACAAATTTATGAAATTTAATAAAAAGTTATTAAAACGTTATTTATTATTGCAAAAACTATACAAAATTTCGAATCTAAATAAATTAACTTTGTAATAATTGAAATGTTCCACTCAGAGTGGTGAGCGATTAAAAACGCGAAAATCCTAAAAGTGCCGACTACTGGTACACTTACCCTATCTCATATGAAGTGAAGGAAGAAACCAATATAGTCCATACCTGGAACGTCGCAATATTTGTATCATATTTATTTAGGTCCGAGACGAAATGGAAAATCTACCCTCAATTTGAATAATCATAACAGAAGTCAAAATATATTTAAATAATCGAACATTAGCTGAGGGTATATATCTGTCGGAAAAAGCGACGGACACTTTTTAATCTGTTTTATCAAAAACTTGCTACTTGGCATTAAATTTGGGTAACATCGGTCCACATTTATTCGATACACGTTTTTACTGCGCATAGAAGCTACCCATGCAAGATTTGTTTAAAATATATTCATATTTTCGCGTTTCAAGCTGAAGTGTTTTTAATTTGCGGAAAACTCCCTCACAGAAATGTCCTCCATAAAATAGGTCATATTTTCCAATTGCCTTAATTTGGCACGTCAAGTTCGCCAAGGATAACAGACCATCTGGCCAAAATATTTGCCTTGCCAATATTTTCTAACCGAATTAATTACGAATTAGACATTCCTCATGGTGGAGGTTCAATCTTGCCGAATATATAGCCATTTTACTTATTTCTAAAAAGTAAAATTGTTGCTGCTATTTCGTTGATTTGTTGTATTCTTGAGGATTATAGACGAATGTTTTGGACGATTTATCTCATAAACATTTCAAGTACGAAGTTCGTCAGCATTTGATAGAAAATCGACAGGTTTTACTAAAATTCGTGCATATTTACGTTGCATATTTACGTTGAAAAAGAATCTTACATTGAGCTTGCAAAAAAATCAACAATTGTTTTTTACACTGACACACATCTACATAGATACCTGTAGTAATACATATTATTACACTATTTACGAAATCATATCATCATTATATCTGTATCATTTCTTATTAATGGCATGTTTCAATTTCTTTTTTCTATTTCATATTTTATCTACTCAATTTAATCTTTTCTAGCGGTTGGTTGTAGTTCCTTAGCGTATTAACTTTTGTTTTCATTGCATGTGTAAAAATATATGTGTGTGTGTTTTGTCTGAAATCAAATGAATTGTTTCCGTTTCCTGTCTTGTTGAAATCTAAGTACTTACCATTCGATACCTTACTACTCCATCATGATCATCAAAACAACCCAACTCGACAGCATACTAGTTGTACAACGTTAAAATGGCTACACCCTACACACCGAACTTTATCACCGACTCGCCAGAAGCAAAAAGCCATATTTCTCTCTCTGTCTCTCTAAAAAAAAAAATACAAACGACAACCACACATATAAATTAATGTGGCGTTTCCACTGCACTTGATTCGCTCTCTATTCGTTGTTTGACCCTTAACTATGAAAAAACTACCAAATTCTTCACACAAAATTTCCTGAGCGAACACTCATATTTGTACGTTGTTCAATTCAAATCACTCTCAGAACAACGAAAAAATATGTCCCATCCCTAACAAATGAGAGCATTTATCGAAAAAATAAATTATGACATTTAAAAATTAAAAAAAGAAAATTTAATGAAATTTAAAAAAAATTTGGGAAGACTGAAAATTATGAATGAAAACTACAATGTTGAATGGCCTATGTACATTCAAACGAATGTTCATTTTGTTTTCTATCTCATTCGAGGCACGCATTTTGTCCACGACTTAAAATTTCCACAGAAAACTGGAAACAAAAGAGGCAATATTTTCAAAATGTTTGTATCGGCTGAAAAAATGCTTGACAAGTGTCTCTCCAGCAGAATTTAAAAATAGAAAAATACAAAAATATGTTCAAAATGTCAACATTTACATAAAAAGTTAAAAACGTGAATGAAAACTATAAAATTAATGATATAATAAATCTTTGGGAGAAAAACAATCATTTCTTCTATGCATATTAGTGAGAATTTAATGCATTTTAGTATAAATTCCCATTAAAATCAACAAACAAAGTTTTTGAAAAAAGGAATTATTTTACTATGAATTATGAATCGTGCCGTATGAACGGGTTAATTCGTGTACCTAATTCTGAGAGCGAACAACGTTGTTCGGTTTCCAATGGAAACATGCTATAATTTGTGTCTTATGTTGATTTCTCTTCACCCCGTTCAAATATTTTTTTCTTTTCTGTAGCAAACTACTGTGTCACAGTGATGATGAGGATGAAATGGAATACTAGACACACTCACTAACACACACACATTTAAATATATAGTAATATAGACACGCATATAAATATAGAATTATAAATAAAATAGTTTCATAATTTAATTCCCATTACTGTTTGGTTACTTTTGTTTTTAAAAAAATTATAGATTATCGATAAGAAAATCTAGAAAAATATATAGTTTTATTTAAATTAGTTAATTATATAAAATCTCAATATTTATTATAGAAATTATTTTAAAATACTAATATTATTTCCATTTTAATTTGTTAGACATTTGTAGTATCTATTCTCCTTTGTGAAATAAACTTCATCGATTATTTATAATAATGTTCAAATCGAATTGTATTCTTATTAACACTTTAGAAATCGTAATTGGATAAAAAATCGAAACAAATGACAATTAAAGAATTTTTTTTTAATATTAAAAAAAAAATACAAAATCTACAATGTCTCGCAAATATATTTAGAGCAGATGTTTTAGAAATAACCCCGGAAAAGAACATATTTTGCGGATTTTCCATTTTTCCGTACTAAAATTAAACGGCTTAATTAATGTACTGTGTGCATCATTATCTAGAATTAATTTCCTCGTTTTTAAGTATTTTATATACCCTCAACCATATGGCTCTATATCAGTAGCTACAGTCAAAACGTGTCTCTTCCAAATAACTGTTTAAGACCCTAGGTCTCTTTGGACCAACTCCGTTTCAAAACATTTGGAGTGGATGTACGGTTGTCCGTCCGTCCGTCTGTCTGGTTGGTGGGCACGATAACTCTAGAAGGGAGTATACGATTTGTTTCAAACTTGGTACATCATAATATTATTATCAATCTTACACCGAGTTTGAACATGGGCAATATCGGTCCATTCCTTTTGGTACCTTCCCCAAAAAAGGTCAAACTTTACACGAAAAAAAAAATAAAGAAAAAAATTGAAGGCATCGTCCAAACCTTGCAAATCCTAATATTTTTATTAGCGCTGGTGCGAAAATGGACATTATCGCACCATTCTATCAAGTTACACACCCACAAAAGGGTCAACATTTTGAATAATTATAACTTCTATAAAATGTGAAATAAGTGTCTGATTGTTTTCAAATTTCAAACATCTCGACATTTCTACCGACAAAACATAACAGGTCAATATTTTGAATAATTATATCTCTCATAAAATATGAAATATGTATCCAATTTTCTTCAAATGTCACAATTTCTCATAACAGAAGATTTGCTGGAAATGAAATTTATCAGCCTATTCCTTCTGGGGCCTCCCCCACAAAGTGCGAAATAAAAATCCGATTCTCTAGGGAGCTAAAATTAGGGACACGAAAATCTACTTTTTTCGACTTTTGGCATTATTTTGAAATTGATTAGTCGGCTTTTGGCGTCAAAAGTCTAAAGCAGGATGAGCCGACACAATCACAGTTTTGTACAGACCTGAAGAGTATACTCCATACAAAATCCCACTCTTCGAGCAATTCCATTTGCGAGCAGATTTGTGCTATAATTTTGTTTAAAAACTGACCATCGATCAGTAAACCAGTCGTGTACATCAGCATCAACTGGTTTCGCTGTCGAATTTTCATCTCTTGCTTCAAAGTTGTTAATCAAATTTTTTATTTTTATATGAGCCAAATAATATGCGACGAACTTGTCTACCCAAGAGTTGAAAAATCTATCTTATCATCTATACCTCAAAAAATCTGAAATAAAAATTAGCTTAAGTCGAAAATCAAGCAAAATAAGACGTTTTCGACTTTTAATTGAAGTTAACATTCATAAAGCCAGCTTTTGTTTTCGTCTAAAACAACAATCACATGTAGACGTTTAGTGGCGATAAAGACTCCTTGGGGTTGTTGTTTTATCGAAG
Source organism: Musca domestica (assembly GCF_030504385.1). Taxonomy (NCBI): domain Eukaryota; kingdom Metazoa; phylum Arthropoda; class Insecta; order Diptera; family Muscidae; genus Musca; species Musca domestica. Next base: position 4,347,850 of record NW_026712296.1, on the reverse strand, counting down.
ACGTGTAATATAGAATACCACCTAGCGCGACAATTCAGCTTTGCCTTTAAGAAGCCAATATTTGGCTTTGGTCAGATTTTCGAGATAAGATCACAAATAAAGACCATTTTGCTTTTAAATAAATAAATCAAACTTTGATAAAAAAAATTAAATAAACAGGTAATGGAAACCGGGCAATAAAATTTGAAAGAAATGCCTATTTTAGTCAACTATTTTGAAGGGGCTGGAAATATATATGGTCTGTTCCAGAACTGCAAAAATGCAAAAGTTTTTACTATGATAACCGATTTTCCAATTATGATATCGAAACATATTGCAAAACTAGTAGATTCTTGCAAGTTCTGGAACAGAAAATTACTGTTGAATGGCTTCCCAGCTATAATTTTCTCATTGTCAAAATAAGGATTTATTGAATACAATATGACGGTCGCAACAACTTGCAAAACATCATCCTAACCCCCATTTTAAAATGTATGTGTCATCGGAAGTAGGTACTTATCAAAATGGCCAATATCCAATAAAAAAAAAAAATAAAAAATAACAGCCGATGTAGAACTTTGGAGTTGTACTTGTGTTTTATTTTAGCCTTATGCTATTTCGAAAATTTTACTTCCAGCTCATGTTTTTCCAATAGGAGTACTCCCGAACTCTCCCACATAAACTAAAATAATGGTGAGTTAATTGCTTGTAAAACTCGTTCTCTTGGAGAACTCTTACTTGCGAGCAAGTAAAATCTGAGCTTTGGTCATAATTATAAACCGATCAACACGATACAATATTTTTTTTTTTTTGTCCAGCCTATTAGTATAAATCACTATGTTCATTCATTTAAGAGGAATTTTTGATCATATAACAAAACGCGTAGTATTTGCCAAATATGGATGGATTTGCGCAAAGCTTTTAAATTTTGATAGTTATGCCAATACACCAAGCAAAAAAAAAACTTTCTTCGATTTCACTATTGTGTTAATAAGAATAACAAAATTGATGTAATTTTAGTCAATAATATTTCAATAACATGCATTAATTTTCGCCGTTTTTTAAGAAAATTAGAGAGCATAGTTTCATACAAAATTAGATAAATTGTAAACAATTATAAAACCCTTTTAAACAAAAAAAAAAAAATGGAAAATTGTGATATACATGTTTTAGTTGTGTAATAAGTTAATGAAACAAAAATTTAAAAAAAACATTCGTTCATCAAAAAATGCTATCAACAACACACTTGAAAATTTATGTACTAAAATACATTGTATTAGTCAAATACATACATATATTTATTTATTTTCTTTGTTTTTTTTTTATTTTTAAATCATGCTGAATACATCATAACCATTATTACTAAGTATATTAAAAGAAATAAAGTAAATACAAAACATTTGTACAAACTAAATAAATAAAAAACAAAAAAAGGCATCACCCAAATAACATTAATTAATATACCAAAGAACAAGAAGAGGCAATTTCTAAATGAAAGACAAAAAATATATAAATAAAATAAAAAAATAAATAAATCCATAACAGGTTAAAAAAAAAACAACGTTATTGCCTTCCTTCCGCTTAGCTCTATCTAAGAGAACTAATTTTACATAGAATAATAAAATGACTATTCTTTGTCTGAATAAAACATTTTGATTGCTTTTATCAACAATGGAAACATGCAACTCATTTCAGATAATAATTATTATTATTATTATTATTGTTAAGAGGAATAACAAAACTATTTACATACATTCAGATAGACATATAACAATATTGCACATTTTATTTTAACTATTCATTAATTTTTTCTTCTGACCTCTAATACAAATCAGCAACTAAGACATACCGATTCATACAATAAATGGTTTAATGTTTTTATGGACAAAACTTAATAAAATATTACTTTGAACAATGTACATAAATGTGTTTTATTTGAAAAACTAAAAATAACAAGTAAAAGAGCAGAAAGTTCGGCCGGGCCGAACTTTGAATACCCTCCACCATTTGGAACGAATTAGAAAATTTAAAAAAAATAAAATCCATTAAAAATTCTTTTAAAATCTTTAAAATATCTAATATAGGAATAGATATTGCGGACCTATAAAGACAAATCTATGTCTGGGTGTAATGTACTCACAAGGAACTCCTTGTGTGGATTTTCAGATAATTCCATTGGAAAAAGTGGCTAAAATCATCAAAACCGAATATCGCGGGGTAACGTTATATGGGGGCAATACGTTATCGTTAACCTATTTAGATAATTGTCTGCCGAGGCATAAAGTACCTACAAGGAACTCCTAGTGTGTATTTTCAGACAATTCCGATGAAAAATGTGTGTAAAATGATCATAATACCGAATATCGGGGGGTACCGTTATATGGTGGATATACGATATCGTAGACCTGTGTAGACAATTCTCTCTCGGGGGGTAAAGTTCTCACAAGGAACTACTTGTGTAGATTTTTAGACAATTCCATTGAAAAATGTGGCTAACATCATCAAAATACCGAATATCGGGGGGTACAGTTATATGGGGGATATACGATATCCTGGATCTATATAAACAATTCTTTTTGAGGGGATAAAATGCTCACAAGGAACTCCTTGTGTGGAATTTCAGACAATTCCATTGAAAAATGTGGCTAAAATCATCAAAATACCGAATATTGGGGATACCGTTATATGGGGGCTATACGATATCGTGGACCGATATAGCCCATCTTCGAACTTGACCTGCGTGCAGACAAAAGAGAGATCTGTGCAAAATTATCTTGAGAAATGGTTGTTTATCGGCCTTTTTATTTGATTTATAAATAATAAGATTTTTTCGAGCTTTAGGCCATTTTCGGATTTATTTTATTGATTACAATAATATGTTCCCAATATTTCGCAATTATCAAATTGCATCTTCAGGGGCAATCTATTTTAGAAAACATAATTATTAGTATCACAGCATTTTGTTATGGGCACAATTATTTTCCAAAAAAAGAGATTTCTTACATTTACATAAAATTGTCAGATTTACTTAACAGCTAATGTAGTTTTTACTACCATTGTCTGGTGTTATTATTGCACTGATTATTTCTACGTATTGCACGATCTCTTCTTTGTCAAGTGTCGATAACAATAAGCTGCATTATCGGTGTCGCTTTTGTAATTGATCTTTTTGTTTGTTGGTATGTTATTTATATGCAGCATCTCCAATGTTAACCTTCTGTTGTAGTTGTTCTCCGCCTGTAATACTCGTATTTTGTCAAAGTTTGGTATGTGGTTGTTAAGTTTACAGTGTTCCGCAAGTGCTGTTTTTTGAATATTGTTTTGGCTCCTTAATTTAATGTCTGATTTATGTCCCGATATTCTAGTTTTTAATTTGTTTTTTGTGGTACCAACATATATTTTTCCACATTTGTCGTCTTTTGTTCCATCACATTCAATGCTATATATTACATTGTGTCTCTCACTTAACGGAATTCTACTTTTGGTATTAGTAAATAAACTTTTTAGTGTATTGTTTGTCCGTGTTGCTATTTGCAGTTTATCCTTGTCATATAAATCGGAATTTTGGAATCTCTCAGATAATCCAGGAATATAAATCATTGATTTGTAATATTTTTCTTGAGATTTGTCCTTAGATTTCGGTATATTATATTCATTTATTAATTTTTCAATTAATAATTTTGGAAAACAGTTTTTGGACAGTATTTTTCGTATTTTGTTTTTATTATTTTCGTGGAATTTATGGTCGCTAATATTCAATATTCTGTTTATAAGATTCCTACCTGTGTTAATAATCATTTGTTTTGGATGTTTCGAGTGGAAATTTAATATGCGACTCGATGCCGTCGGTTTTTGATACCAGTTCATTTCTATTTTATTGTCCTTTCTCATTACAAGTGTGTCCAGATATGGGATGGAACCATTATGCTCCTTTTCAATGGTAAATTTAATATTTTTGTTGAAATTATTGAAAGTCGTCAATGTTTCTTGTATTGCATTTTCCCCAACAATCATAAATAAATCGTCTACATACTTTGTTAATATCACAGGTTTCGTCTTAAGTTTTTCCATGCAGGTGTCAAGTAGTTTCTCCATCACTATATCAGCTACAATCGGAGAAGCTGGTGAACCCATAGGTAGTGAGACCTATATGCTCATCGGTTAACTCACCTTCAATACAATTATGCAAATATGTGGTAAATATTCTAAAAAATCTGACCAAAAACTCCAAATACAATGTAAGTGACTCGATGCAATTTAGAGATAAGATTAAAAACTTGACGATTAAAGACGAAGAGCAGATGGTCTCATTTGATGTTGTGTCACTTTTTCCAAGTATACCTGTGGACCTGGGACTAGAAATAATAGAGAAAAGATGGAACGAAATTGAGGAATACACCAATATGTCAAAGAGCTTATTTTTAAGTATTCTAAAGTTTTGTATTAAAGATAATCGATATTTTCAATATGAGGGCAGAATATACAAACAAAAGAAAGGACTACCTATGGGTTCACCAGCTTCTCCGATTGTAGCTGATATAGTGATGGAGAAACTACTTGACACCTGCATGGAAAAACTTAAGACGAAACCTGTGATATTAACAAAGTATGTAGACGATTTATTTATGATTGTTGGGGAAAATGCAATACAAGAAACATTGACGACTTTCAATAATTTCAACAAAAATATTAAATTTACCATTGAAAAGGAGCATAATGGTTCCATCCCATATCTGGACACACTTGTAATGAGAAAGGACAATAAAATAGAAATGAACTGGTATCAAAAACCGACGGCATCGAGTCGCATATTAAATTTCCACTCGAAACATCCAAAACAAATGATTATTAACACAGGTAGGAATCTTATAAACAGAATATTGAATATTAGCGACCATAAATTCCACGAAAATAATAAAAACAAAATACGAAAAATACTGTCCAAAAACTGTTTTCCAAAATTATTAACTGAAAAATTAATAAATGAATATAATATACCGAAATCTAAGGACAAATCTCAAGAAAAATATTACAAATCAATGATTTATATTCCTGGATTATCTGAGAGATTCCAAAATTCCGATTTATATGACAAGGATAAACTGCAAATAGCAACACGGACAAACAATACACTAAAAAGTTTATTTACTAATACCAAAAGTAGAATTCCGTTAAGTGAGAGACACAATGTAATATATAGCATTGAATGTGATGGAACAAAAGACGACAAATGTGGAAAAATATATGTTGGTACCACAAAAAACAAATTAAAAACTAGAATATCGGGACATAAATCAGACATTAAATTAAGGAGCCAAAACAATATTCAAAAAACAGCACTTGCGGAACACTGTAAACTTAACAACCACATACCAAACTTTGACAAAATACGAGTATTACAGGCGGAGAACAACTACAACAGAAGGTTAACATTGGAGATGCTGCATATAAATAACATACCAACAAACAAAAAGATCAATTACAAAAGCGACACCGATAATGCAGCTTATTGTTATCGACACTTGACAAAGAAGAGATCGTGCAATACGTAGAAATAATCAGTGCAATAATAACACCAGACAATGGTAGTAAAAACTACATTAGCTGTTAAGTAAATCTGACAATTTTATGTAAATGTAAGAAATCTCTTTTTTTGGAAAATAATTGTGCCCATAACAAAATGCTGTGATACTAATAATTATGTTTTCTAAAATAGATTGCCCCTGAAGATGCAATTTGATAATTGCGAAATATTGGGAACATATTATTGTAATCAATAAAATAAATCCGAAAATGGCCTAAAGCTCGAAAAAATCTTATTATTTATAGATCTGTGCAAAATTTTAGCTTCCTATCTTAATTCGTTTAGACTGTAGCGTGATTACAACAGACGGACAGACGGACGGACAGGGCTAAATCGTCTTAGAATTTTACGCTGATCAAGAATATATATACTTTGTTGGGTCTAAAATGATTATTTCGATGAGTTACAAACGGAATGACGAACTTAATATACCCTCCATACCTTTTTTGGTGGAGGGTATAAAAAATATACATCGGAGACGGGTTCCACAAAATGGAAACATACGTAGAATGTATATGGGAGCTATATCCAAATCTTAGCCGATCTCGATTAAAATTTGGCAAATGTATTTTCGAGCTCTATAAGATATCTGGCACCAAATGTCATTGTTGTCGAATGCATATTACGAATGTGAGGGACTTGAACACCAAATCAGATGAAAAATATACAGGGTGAGATGAAAAAACTGTAACCAACTTCAGACTGCTGTCATTTCTAAGCCACTCGTCCGAAAGCTGTTAAAATTATTCCAGTGACAGCTCATTGTGTTGTTTACAAGCGTACAAAATCATTTTCGTGAGAATTTTCCAGAAAAAATTTATTCGTAATGGAATTTAAGTGGGATATTGTGATTTCTTTACATTTGGCTGGAGAACTACAAGTGGCTATCGTTAAAGCACTCTAGCATTTAAATGTGAATAAATCTTTTGTGTCACGTACCATCGCTCGTTACCATGATACTGGTAGCGTAACCCGACGTCAGGGAAGTGTACGGAAGACAACAACAACATTAGCAGAAATTGTTCGAAACGTATAGAAGCGACTTGATCGAAACCCGCGTCGCAGTGGCTGAACATACCGCAAAATTCCATTCGGCAAAGATTGAAAAATGAGCTCGGGGTAAAGCCATTAAAATTCCAAAAAGTGCAAAAACTTACATCGCAACAGAAAGAAAATAGACTCAAAAGAGCTAAAGAGTTGCTTCGCTTGGCCGAAAGTGGTGAGTGGTGAACTGCCTAAATTGGGTTTTCTCCGATGAGAAATCCTTCGTTGTCTAGCAGTTTGTAAACAAACAAAGTGGTCGTGTTTACTTGCCAAAGAGGTCAGCTGAAAATGTACCACTTCGGTTGGCCACCAGAACTCAAGCACCGGCCATTGTGATGGTGTGAGCCGCCATAACAGCCGATGTTCGCTCTCCGCTCGTATTCATTCGCATCAGAATAAATGCCGAATATTATCGCGAAAATAAACTTGAGGGTGTATTAAAGCCTTGGGCACGCAAACATATGGACATTCCAACAGGACTCAGCACCACGCGCCTCCCAAGAATGGTTACAAAATGGCACCCAAAATCTCCGGATACCAATCCGTTGGACTATTGTGTCTGGAGTTTTTTTGGAAAGCAAGGTTGGCACTAAAAAATACCAAAGTGTCAATCACCTCAAGCAAGCGCTTCGCCGGGAATGGACCAAAATACTGCAGAGCAAAATTCGAGCGGCGTATGAGGGTTTCATTGGTCGTTTGAATGCCATAATTCGTGCCGAAGTTGACAAATTTGAACAATAAAATCCGTTAAAAATTCTGAAAGTATTGTTATATGCGACCTATACGAAGACCTGGATATGCATAGACAATTTTCTGTCACGGGCTGCAGTACAAATTAGGAACTTTCATTTCGAACTTTGAAACAATTTCGGCGAACAATGTCGCTAAAATAGGAAAGAACACTTATAAGAGGGGCTATATCTAAACGTGGATTAAGCTACTCAATTCGTTCGGCAGCCAGAGTGATTTCCGCAGACAGGCTGATTTAAATTTTATGCTGATCCAGAATAAAAAGACATTGAGGGGTATAAAATGTATATTTCGAGGTATTACGGACGGAATGAAAAACTTAATATACCCTCCATACAATGGTGGGGGGTATATAAATGACATAGGGACGCACATACGGATCAAAATCAGCGAGTTTTACTAAAATCGGTTGGTGATTGCAGTTGAGGTCTTCAAAATACCATAATGTGGGCGGTGCGGTTATATGGGACTGAACCAAAACGAAACTCTATATAGACAATATCCTGCTACAGAAGTTGCTATGTATTGAAATTCTATCGAGATTTAAATAGTAACTTTGAAGTAATTTGAAAAATGGGGCTTAAATGCAATATCAAATATTCGGTGGTACTGCTATATGAACCTATTCAAGCAACTTACTCCCACAGAAGATTAATCCCATTACAAACTCCACGTTTCATGGGCTTTATGGTACCAAAAGAAAGTAGAAATACTGAGATTATCGACAATCGATAATGGGACTGTTTTTTTACATTTTATAAGAGTTACAGTTATTCGAGATTTTGACCCTTTGTGGGGAAGGTACTAGAAGGAATAAGCCGATACCTATCTTCACATCGGATCTTGTGTCTGTAGAGATATTGGAGTGTGCGAAGTTTAGAATGAAGCGGATTATCATTTCACATTTTATGAGGAATATAATTATTCAAAATTTAGACCCGTTCTGAGTTTTTAAGATAATCGGACTCTTATTTCACATTTTATAAAAGTTATGATTTTTTTTTTAAATCAGGTCAATTGGACGATTCTTTCTTACTATATGAGGTAATTTATTTTCTGTGAAAATTTTGACCTTTTGTGGAAGAGGTACCAGAAGGAGTGGATCGATATTTCGCATCTCCGAACCCTATCTAAGTCTAACAAATATATTTCGTTGTACCAAGTTTGGATTAACTGGGATATTCCCTTCGAGAGTTATCGTGACGGACGGACACACCTATATCGACTCCAAATGACCTAAAACGGATTTGGTCTAAAGAGACCAAATGTCGATGAGGCTTGTTTTGGTCGTATCAAATGATATATATCCTCTGTAGCCATATAGCCTGAGATTATAAACAACAATAAATGGTTTAGGTCCAGTTGTTTTCCAGATCAATAACATATGATGCAAGTACTAATATACTAAAGTGCTAACACTTGATATTACAAACCAATTTAATTTTATTAATTACTTTATGTGCAGAAATGCATAATAATCCGTACGAGTTTGTCATTCCTAACAATTTTGTTCCATTTTTTTTTCATGGAAATCATTTCAAATAGGGTAAGTGTGCCTAAGTTCGACATGAAACTATTATAACTAAATGTACTTCACTTTACTTCAAATATATTGTCAGCTACCTTTGTGTACAATTTCGCTAAGAAAATATGATTTATTCTAATAAAAATTAAATTTTTGTCTGTGAAGGTCCTCAACAATCCATATTCTTAAGAAAAGTACAATAAAGTCGTCGAATCAGTTTAACTAAACAAAAATATTATATTGAGTTTTGCCTTGTTAAGGCGAATATCATATGTTTTATGATTTATGTGTTTGTTTTTCTCTTTCGAGACGAGCTTAATGATCTGAAATTTGCAGTGAAATGGAAAGCCAGATAGACACTATCACACACTCACCACTATGCGACGCGTTTCGCCGTTGGTTAAGCGGCTCATCAGGCATATTTGATGTGGATGATGGCTTACAAGGGCCGTTCTCTGGAAAGTAGTATATATTTCGAACTTATTGCAAATTGCAAAAATATTATATTTTAATGAATTATTTTATTATCATTATTAATTATTCTTACCAAAAAATTGGTATGCCGACTGTTGGAACATGCCATACCGACAATTGGCAAGTGGTGGTGACTACTGGCACAAAAGCTTTGTTTTAATAAAACTACAAATTTATGAAATTTAATTAAAAACTTATTAAAACTTTATTTATTATTGCAAAAACTATACAAAATTTCGAATCTGAATAAATTAACTTTGTAATAATTGAAAAGTTCCACTCAGAATGGTGAGCGATTAAAAACGCGAAAATCCTAAAAGTGCCGACTACTGGTACACTTACCCTATTTTCCAAAGAACGTTATTATCGACTACAGTCGACTCCGCTTTACTGAAACGACAAAAAATTGGCTTGTTCATTTCAGTTATCCGAAGTTTTCGCTTAAGCGAAGTTCGCATAACTGAAAATTTTTTCAGTTATCCGAACTTCGCTTCAGTGAAATTTTTTTCATTTATCCGAACTTAGCAAAAATGAAAAAAATTAATAATCCAATTGCATACCCGTTCAAAACAAAACACACATTTATTGATTTAAACAAATTTTATTCGCAGAGATCATACAAAATTAAATCAATATACTTTCGGTCTAACAGTAATAAAAATACAATGAAAAATATTAAATTAAAGGAACTTCAGTCGTATCATTTAAGTTAAAATTAAAAAGAAACATTAAAATAACATTTTTGGAATTCACTATTTTAAAATATATTATCGGAAAAATTATTATTTAATTACATTGAAAATAATCTTGCATATTTTTTTGTGTCAACCGTTTTATATTTATTTGGCACATTACGTTTTCAAGATCGTGAATCTTTTGTCGTGCATCCGGATTGTCTCGAAAATAATCAGTTAAAACATTCATTGCAGCAAAAGCCTCTTTTAAAGTAGGTTTTGGCGATATGTCTTCTTCAACTACATTATTTTCACAACAATCTTCATCATTATTTTCTTTTGTACTCAGTGTAATATACTCTACAATACCATCATCAGTCAAACTCTCGCAACAGGGTTCATTTTCGTCTACCCTAATAAGTTCTTCCATATCAAGTGCAAATTCATCATCCATAATTTCCATGTCTTGACTTGTTTCTAGGACTTCATTCAGAGAGAACCCACCTTTTTTGAAACAATTTAATAAACATTCTGCCGTAACGCTATTCCATGATAATTTTATCATATTTAGGGCTTCTAACAAATCTATTTTTTTCGAAAAATCTTGTGGGGGTAGACCACATTCTAAATGCAAGATTTGCTTAGACACTAACCGCTTTCTGTACTGCGATTTAAAAGAACGTATTATTCCTTGATCAAGAGGTTGAATTAGGGAAGTGGTATTTGGTTGCAAAAATATGACGGTTATGTTGCTTAAAACTACATCATCCATTATTTGGTGACACGATGCATTGTCAACAAAAAGAAACATTTTTTTATTCTTTTCTTTTACCTTTATATCCAAATCTTTTAGAATTTCCGTCCATAACATTTTTGTCATCCATGCTTTAGAATTAGAATAATAATTTACTGGTATTGTGTTTTTTCTAAAACATCTTGGACTTTTGGATTTTCCTACACAATAAATGTTTTTGTCATTGCCAGTTGAATTTGTTATGAACAACAGTGTTACTCTATCTTTAGACATTTTTTGTCCGGATGGATGTTCATTTTTATGGGCTAAGGTTCCATTTGGAACAAGTTTATAGAATAATGCGGACTCATCAGCATTATATATATTGTCTGCTGAATATTCTTCTAGGTATTTCGCAAGAATGTTTTCTAGCCACTCTTTAGCCCCGCCTGTATCAGCATAACTTTTTTCACCGCTCAGGTTTTTAAAGTGAATATTTTCTCGTTTTTTCCACTGTTCGAGCCAACCATTCGTTGGTTTAAAATTTACATTAAACTTTTTTGCAAAATCATCTGCTTTCTCCAACAATAACGGCCCAGTTATTGTGGCGTGTTTTGATCGCATATCCTTGAACCAAATGAATAAAGCATCTTCCACATTTTTATGTGATCCTGTCCTTTGTCTTTTCATGAAAACATTTCTGTTTCGATCCATTACATTGGTGACAACTTGTTTATTTTTTACAATTCGACTTACTGTCGCGGCACTACACGTAAATTGTTCACAAATTTCTTTTCTGGGAACACCCGATTTCAGTTTTTCTATTATTTCTATCTTTTCTTTATAAGATAAACACTTATATTTACTGGACATGTTTGATTTCTTTGAAATAATTTAAATAGAACGTTCTTTTGTTTCTTGTGTTTATTTTGTTTTTGTTTCACTTATCCAAGTATGTAGAAAGAAATAACGAGAATTGTGTTATCAAAATGTTAATAATCGATATCAAATATTACATGTTCCGCCATTCTCCTCTTTTCTAGTGAGTTTGTTCAGTTATAATTATGTAAACTAGATGGCATTATCTAGTAATTAAAAAATAGATGGCAATATTTGTTTTTTCAGTAAAGCGGAGTGATTTCAAAAGAAATTGCAATATTTGAAATCAACCACCATTTCACTTATCGGATATTTTCAGTTATGCGGAGTTTCAGTAATGCGAATTAAATAATGAGAAAGTGACCTAAAAATGTAATGGCGCAGGAACTCAATTCCAGTTATCCGATATTTTCCAATAAAGCCACTTACAGTAAAGCGGAGTCGACTGTACCGGTATTACCATTGTGGTGAATAGGATTAGTGAACAGGGTGTCAACATTTACCACGACATTGTTTGTACAGTACACAATTTTTCTTTAATACTTTTGTACAGTTGAATTTACTACTTTATTTCGACTCAAGAGGGAGCTAAACGGGCTCTCCAAATTTATGATAGTACTAGCTGAACCCGGTCCGCTTCGCTACCCCTTTTGATTTTATATGCATTCAAAATTTTATTTACGAATATATGTTGGTTAAAAAAAACAAATTTAAAAATTAAAAAAAAAATTATTGCACTACTTTAATGCGTAAATTAACAAAACCATTAGAAAAGCAGTAACATGACATACATACACGAAGAGTTTGTCCTTCGAATTTATTTGTTTCATAGCAAATACCAAGCGTGCAATAAACTGCAATCTTTTGAAGTTGAGTGGCATTTCTATTGCAATTAGTGAATTCGAGATAACAACATACTTCGCCGTAATAAGCGTATTTCAAATTAATTGTTGTGCTGTTTTTTTAGTGTTAGCCGTTGTGGGTCAATGGTTCTTATTAAAATCATATCCCAATCTGATCCGATTTAAATATAATTTTAAAAAAAAATTACTTGTACACCAAATTTCGCCACACCTTTCATATTTCATTGAAATTGGTGCGTCTAATATGTGAAATCGGCCGAGAATATATATATGGGAGCTATATCCAAATCTTAACTAATTTCCAATTAATTTGTCACATTTATTATTGTAACCAAATTCCGCCACACATTCTGAATTTCATTGGTAACGGTCATATATATCATGTTTGGTGCATAACATGTATTAAATCGGCCGAAATATATATGTTAGCTATATCCAAACCTCAACTGATTTCAATATAATTTGGCAATTCTTTCTGGTGCCAGATTTCGTCTCTCTCGCTTTGGGTGCATCAAATATGTGAAATCGGCTGAGTATATATATGGGAGCTATAATCAAATCTGAGCGTATTTGAATATAATTTGTCAAATTTATTTTTGTACAAAATTTAGCCACTCATGCCGAATTTCATTGGATTCGGAAATACGTATCGTATTTTGTGCATCAAATATGTGAAATCGGCGGAAAATATAAATATATAATTTATTTTCTAATCAAAATTCCGTTACATATTCAAAATTTCTTTGGAATCGAACATACATATCGTATATGGTGCATAAAATACATGAAATCGGTCGAAAATATATATGAGAGCTATATCCAAATCTGAACCGATTTTAATATAATTTTACAAATGCATATTTGTTTTAATTTCCGCTATACATTCAAAATGTAAATGATATACATAGCGTGTTTTGTGCATCAAATATGTGAAATCGGCGGAAAATATATATGGGAGCTATATCCAAATCTGAACCGATTTCAATTTAATTTGACAAATTCATTTTGGTTCCCAATTCCGTTACTTATTTTAAATTTCATTACAATTGAAAATACATATCGTGTTTGGTCCACCAAATACATGAAATCGGCCGAAAATGTATATGGGAGCTATATCCTAATCTGAACCGATTTCAATATAATTTGGGAAATCAATTTTTTAGATAAAATCTATAACACGTTTCAAATTTCATTGAAATTGGGGATACATAGCGTGTTTGGTGCATCAAATGCTTGAAATCGGCCGAAAATATATATGAGAGCTATATCCAAATCTGAACCGATTTAAATATAATTTGACAAATTTATTTTCGGTTTAAATTCCGTCACACGTTCCAAATTTCATTGGAATCGAACATTCATATTGTGTTTGAGGCATCAAATGAACGAAATCGGTCGAAAATATATATGGGAGCTATATCCAAATCTGAACCGATTACAATATAATTTGGCAAATTTATTTTTGTTCCAAATTCCGTTACGTATTCCAAATTTGGAGACTGTATCTTCAAACAATCAATAGATATGTGCATATAAAATCTAAATTTTTGGGAGGTACCTCCGATTCTGATGCTATATCTCCAGTTCCAAGTTGAAATTCAAAAATGTATATAACCTATGTTACTTTCAGGCGATGTTGCAGTATATATGGAAATTTTCAGGAAAATCTATTCAGCGGTTTTCGAGTCCATAAATTACAAACAAACAAACAAACATACAAACATTTTCATCTTTTATAGATATAGATTTCTTTATGAATTAAATTAAATATTTGCCCGAGACATTAAAACATTTCTATTAAAAACGTATTTCTTAGGTTTAACTTATGTAAATATTGTCTTATTGGTACAATGTTTGCAAAAAAAATATGTTCAATGTAAGCATATTTTTCTAATTTACAAATTAAAATGCGTAATATATTTGTACAAAGAGTACTGAGTGGTACTTAAATTGGAATTGGATGAAGGGATAGAGCTTGCGATAACTTTCGGTGTGTAAGATTGAGATATGGAACGGTTTTGCAAATGAGTAATAAAATTATACGATTTTACTACTATCCTTCAAAAAAAAAAAAGATTTGAAGACTTTTTGTTGTAAAATGTTAAAATTTTAATTGAATAATATCCATAATCTTGAAAGTCTGAAAATTTAGTACGTTGTATGATAAAAAGATTTAATAAGAACCTGCTAATACAGAGTGAGATGAAAAAACTGCAACCAAGTTCAGACTGCTGTCATTTCTAAGCAGCTGTTATTAAATTATTCCTGTGACGCCTCATTATATTGTTTACAAACGTACAAAAGCATTTTGGTGAGAATTTTCCAGAAAAAAAGTTATTCGTGATGAAATTAAAGCGTGATAGTGTGATTTTTTTATATTTGGCTGAAAAACCACAAGTGGCTTTCGTTAGAGCACTGCAGCATTTTAATGTGAATAAATCTTTTGTGTATCGTACCATACATCACTCGTTACCGTGATACTGGTAGCGTAGCCCGACGTTCGTATTAGTTGTCAGTGGCATCCGAATAAATGCCGAATATTATCGCGAAAATATTCTGGAGGGTGTATTAAAGCCTTGGCCGCAGACCTTGGACATTCCAACAGGACTCAGCACCATCGCAGTCAGCACGCGCTACCCAAGAATGGTTACAGAATTAGGTTCCTAGCTTCATTTCCAGCGCACAATGACCACCAAAATCTCCGGATACCAATCCATTGGATTGGTGTATGTATTTATTATTTTGAAAAATTAAAAAAAAATATTTTCAAAACCAATGATTGGAAGACACGTACACTGCAGCTCGCGCTTCAAAGCTATTGACCAGTTTAGCCATGAAATTGAAAGATTGAACAGTTTGGATCATATTTTTGAGAGAAAATCCAGGCATTCTATAAATGAGGAAAAATATGAAAAAAATGAAAACAACGTTTTGTATATAATTTTGAATGAGTCTGACAGGAAGCGGACATAGCCTCAGGGCTGTATTTCTGTAGTTTTACGAAGCTGTTCTACCTCCTTATTGTACCATGAGACGTATTCCACTCAAATCATTTACATCTTATCATCCGATTTTCTATGTAAACCAAGTTTGGTAATATAGCTGTCTTTGTCCGAACATTGAGTTTATCTTTAAATTAAAAAACATTTGGGAAAAGGATATCTTAAATTGCTTCCTTTAAATTATTTTCCCACGCATTATTCACTAAGATCTTCATGGCCAGTCTATTAAATGCTTTAAGCGTTATTTAATTTTTGTAATTTTAAATAAAACAAATTTCCATTGTTAATATTGCTACATGGCTATTTTTTGTTTAGTCCCTACCATGGCTGCCATTAACATTTCCCCTTGGAATGTCAACACCAGACAGTAAGAACATAACAACAAGGACATGTAAAAATTACTAAAGGAATTTCCTTTTCAAATGACAAAAACAATTCCAAGAAACGGCAATGTTAACATCTGTTACGAATAAGATTGTCATTGATACGTCTCTAAAACAGATTGACAATTGAGAAAATACAATTGGGCCATATTATCAACATTCGACAAGTTAAGAAAGTGATTTTGATTAGAAATACTCAAATATTGTTTTTCAACAATTTCTGAAAGTTACCTTTAAAGTAAAGGCGAGTTTTTTTTTTAAAGGGGAGACGAAATTTTCCGTAATTTTGATAACGATTCCTATGGATGTTATCAAAATACGTCGATTATTTTGTCATAAGTGCAGAGTTATCAATTTGACGTTCTCCCGATTCCACACTTACAGAGTGAGATGAAAAACTGCAACCAACTTCACAATGCTGTCATTTCTAAGCCACTCATCCGACAGCTTTTAAAATTATTCCAGTGACAGCTCATTTTATTGTTGAGAAGCGTATAAAAGCATTTTGGTGAGAATTTTCCAGAAAAAAGGTTATTCGTGATGTAATTCAAGCGTGTTAGTGTGATTTTCTTTATATTTGCCTGGAAAACCACAAGTGGCTATCATTAGAGCACTCCAGCATTTAAATGTGTATAAATCTTTTGTGTTTCGTACCATTGCTCGTTACCGTAGCCCAACGTCAAGCAAGTGGACGGAAGAAAACAGCAACATCAGCAGAAATGGTTCAAAAAGTAAAGAAGCAAAGCGTCGCAATGGGTGAAAAATGACTCGTGAGCCGAATATATCGCAATATTCCATTCGGCAAATATGGAAAAATGAGCTTTGCTTTTCTTCGATGAGAAAACATTCGTTGTCCAGCAGTTTGTAAACAAACAAAATGATCGTGTTTACTTGCCGGTCGAACACCAGAACTCAAGCGACGGCCATGGTGATGGTGTGGGCCGCCATTACAGCCGATGGTCGCTCTCCGCTCGTATTAATCGACCGTGGAACAGAATAATTCCCGAATATTGTCGCGAAAAAATTCTGGAGGGTGTATTAAAGCCTTAAAAATTTTAGCCGCCGACCTTGGACATACAAACAGGACTCAGCACCATCGCACTCAGCACGCGGCACCCAAGAATGGTTACAAAAGAGGTTCCTCGCTTCATTTTCAGCGCACAATGGCCACCAAAATCTCCGTATATCGGATACGATTGTGTCTGGAGTATTTTGTATAGCAAGGTTGGCACAAAAAATTACAAAAGTGTCGATCACCTCAAGCTCTTTGCCAGGAATGGACCAAAATACCGCAAAGCAACATTCGGGCCGCGTGTGGCGGTTTCATTGGCCGTTTGAAGGCCATAATTCGTGCCAAAGGTGACCAATTCGAACAAATCTAAACTTATTCCAAAATTTGATACTATTTACGACATAATTATTCAATATACTAAAAAAAAAGGATATATATATATATATATATATATATATATATATATATATATATATATATACTAGCTGAACCCGGTGCGCTTCGCTACCCCTTTTGATTTTATATGCATTCAAAATTTTATTTACGAATATATGTTGGATAAAGAAAAACAAATTTAAAAATTAAAAAAAATATTGCACTAATTTAATGCGTTAATAAACAAAATCATTACAAAAGCAGTAACATGACATGCATACACGAAGGGTTTGTCCTTTGGATTTATTTATTTCATAGCAAATACCAAGCGTGCAGGAAACTGCAATTTTTTTAAGTAGAGTGGCATTTCTATTGCAGGTAGTGAATTCGAGATAGCAACATACTTCGCCGTAATAAGCGTATTTCAAATAAATTGTTGTGTTGTTTTTTAGTGTTAGCCTAAGGCGTTGTGGGTCAATGGTTCTTATTAAAATCATATCCCAATCTGATCCGATTTAAATATAATTTAAAAAAAATTACTTTTACACCAAACTCCGCCACACCTTTCATATTTAATTGAAATTGGTGCGTCAAATATGTGAAATCGGCCGAGATATATATGGGAGCTATATCCAAATCTTAACTAATTTCCAATTAATTTATCACATTTATTATTATAACAAAATTCCGCCACACATTCTGAATTTCATTGGAATCGGTCATATATATCGTGTTTGGTGCATAATATGTATGAAATCGGCCGAAATATATATGTTAGCTATATCCAAACCTCAACTGATTTCGATATAATTGTGCAATTTTTGCTGGTGCCAGATTTTGTCTCTCTCGCTTTGGGTGCATCAAATATGTGAAATCGGCTGAGTATATATATGGAGCTATAATCACATCTGAGCGTATTTGAATATAATTTGTCAAATGTGCATCAAATATGTGAAATCGGCGGATAATATATATGGGAGCTATATCCAAATCTGAACCGATTTTAATATAATTTGACTAATTTATTTTCTAATCAAAATCCCGTTACATATTCCAAAATTCTTGGAAATCGAACATACATATCGTGTATGGTGCATAAAATACATGAAATCGGTCGAAAATATATATGAGAGCTACATCCAAATCTGAACCGATTTTAATATAATTTGACAAATGTATATTTGTTTTAATTTCCGCTACACATTTCAAATTTCATTGAAATTAGAGATACATAGCGTGTTTGGTGCATCAAATACATGAAATCGGTCGAAAATATATATGGAAGCTATATCCAAATCTGAACCGATTTCAATATAATTTGAAAAATTAATTTTTGCTCCCGATTCCGTTACTTATTTTAAATTTCATTAAATTTGGACATACATATCTTGTTTGGTCCACCAAATACATGAAATCGGCCGAAAATGTATATGGGAGCTATATCCAAAACTGAACCGATTTCAATATAATTTGGGAAATAAATGTTTTTAGATAAAATCTATCACACGTTTCAAATTTCATTGAAATTGGGGATACATAGCGTGTTTGGTGCATCAAATGCTTGAAATCGGCCGAAAATATATATGGGAGCTATATCCAAATCTGAACCGATTTCAATATAATTTGACAAATTTATTTTCGGATCAAATCCCGTCACATATTCCAAATTTCATTGGAATCGAACATTCATATTGTGTTTGAGGCATCAAATGAACGAAATCGGTCGAAAATATATATGGGAGCTATATCCAAATCTGAACCGATTACAATATAATTTAGCAAACTTATTTTTGTTCCAAATTCCGTTACACATTCCAAATTTGGAGACTGTATCTTTAACCGATCAATAGATATGTGCATATAAAATCTAAATTTTTGGGAGGTACCTCCGATTCTGATGCTATATCTCCAGTTCCAAGTGGAAATTCAAAAATGTATATAGCCTATGTTACTTTCAGGCGATGTTGCAGTATATATGGAAATTTTCAGAAAAATCTATTCAGCAGTTTTCGAGTCCATAAATTACAAACAAACAAACAAACAAACAAACAAACGTACAAACATTTTCCTCTTTTATAGATATAGATATATAAATATATATATATATATATATATATATATATATATATATATATATATATATATATATATATATATATATATATATATATATATATATATATATATATATATATATATATATCTTCTATATCTATAAAAGAGGAAAATGTTTGTACGTTTGTTTGTTTGTTTGTTTGTTTGTTTGTAATTTATGGACTCGAAAACTGCTGAATAGATTTTTCTGAAAATTTCCATATATACTGCAACATCGCCTGAAAGTAACATAGGCTATATACATTTTTGAATTTCCACTTGGAACTGGAGATATAGCATCAGAATCGGAGGTACCTCCCAAAAATTTAGATTTTATATGCACATATCTATTGATCGGTTAAAGACACAGTCTCCAAATTTGGAATGTGTAACGGAATTTGGAACAAAAATAAGTTTGCTAAATTATATTGTAATCGGTTCAGATTTGGATATAGCTCCCATATATATTTTCGACCGATTTCGTTCATTTGATGCCTCAAACACAATATGAATGTTCGATTCCAATGAAATTTGGAATATGTGACGGGATTTGATCCGAAAATAAATTTGTCAAATTATATTGAAATCGGTTCAGATTTGGATATAGCTCCCATATATATTTTCGGCCGATTTCAAGCATTTGATGCACCAAACACGCTATGTATCCCCAATTTCAATGAAATTTGAAACGTGTGATAGATTTTATCTAAAAACATTTATTTCCCAAATTATATTGAAATCGGTTCAGTTTTGGATATAGCTCCCATATACATTTTCGGCCGATTTCATGTATTTGGTGGACCAAACAAGATATGTATGTCCAAATTTAATGAAATTTAAAATAAGTAACGGAATCGGGAGCAAAAATTAATTTTTCAAATTATATTGAAATCGGTTCAGATTTGGATATAGCTTCCATATATATTTTCGACCGATTTCATGTATTTGATGCACCAAACACGCTATGTATCTCTAATTTCAATGAAATTTGAAATGTGTAGCGGAAATTAAAACAAATATACATTTGTCAAATTATATTAAAATCGGTTCAGATTTGGATGTAGCTCTCATATATATTTTCGACCGATTTCATGTATTTTATGCACCATACACGATATGTATGTTCGATTTCCAAGAATTTTGGAATATGTAACGGGATTTTGATTAGAAAATAAATTAGTCAAATTATATTAAAATCGGTTCAGATTTGGATATAGCTCCCATATATATTATCCGCCGATTTCACATATTTGATGCACATTTGACAAATTATATTCAAATACGCTCAGATGTGATTATAGCTCCATATATATACTCAGCCGATTTCACATATTTGATGCACCCAAAGCGAGAGAGACAAAATCTGGCACCAGCAAAAATTGCACAATTATATCGAAATCAGTTGAGGTTTGGATATAGCTAACATATATATTTCGGCCGATTTCATACATATTATGCACCAAACACGATATATATGACCGATTCCAATGAAATTCAGAATGTGTGGCGGAATTTTGTTATAATAATAAATGTGATAAATTAATTGGAAATTAGTTAAGATTTGGATATAGCTCCCATATATATCTCGGCCGATTTCACATATTTGACGCACCAATTTCAATTAAATATGAAAGGTGTGGCGGAGTTTGGTGTAAAAGTAATTTTTTTTAAATTATATTTAAATCGGATCAGATTGGGATATGATTTTAATAAGAACCATTGACCCACAACGCCTTAGGCTAACACTAAAAAACAACACAACAATTTATTTGAAATACGCTTATTACGGCGAAGTATGTTGCTATCTCGAATTCACTACCTGCAATAGAAATGCCACTCTACTTAAAAAAATTGCAGTTTCCTGCACGCTTGGTATTTGCTATGAAATAAATAAATCCAAAGGACAAACCCTTCGTGTATGCATGTCATGTTACTGCTTTTGTAATGATTTTGTTTATTAACGCATTAAATTAGTGCAATATTTTTTTTAATTTTTAAATTTGTTTTTCTTTATCCAACATATATTCGTAAATAAAATTTTGAATGCATATAAAATCAAAAGGGGTAGCGAAGCGCACCGGGTTCAGCTAGTATATATATATATATCTATATATAAATTATTATGTGAACATTCCGTGAAGGGGATAGTATTCGATTGGTAGTATTCGATTGGCTCAATGGGTAGCGAATAAACTTAATTATCGATTTTGGAATTAAAAGCAGCCAGAAGCATTGCAAAAACTACCAACTCATCCACATCTTAACTTCAACGTCTCTAGAAATCACCACTGACCTAAATAAAAAATTTAATAATTTTAGTCTTATCCAAAATCTAGTACTAAATTTATCTTTGCCTCAGACACAAATCTATTTCTTTTTCAGGATTTCAACTAAATGCCTTCACTTAGTACTAAATTAAGTACTTTTCGTAGAATTATAATAAACATTTCCAAAACTTTAATCAAATCTCAATTCCAGATATCAACTTAGATCTCAATATCAAATTTGAGGATTCCAACCCTATCCCTTCACCGAATACCAAATTTAGTACCAACTAGTATTTATTGTACAAATTTAGGACGAATTTCCAAGCCACCGCCAAATTTAAAAAACCAATGCCATCAGTAATCTAAATATCTGAATTTTATTTCAGATTTTAAGCACTATATGTTTACCCAAAGCTAAATTGTACCAAATGTTGTACTATTTAGTACTTTTCGTGCACTTTTAGTATACATTTCAAAAACCACCTCTACATAACGAACCTACTAGAAACAGTAACTCCAATACAAAATTTCAAAGTTTCCCAATTTAGTACCGTTTAGTACAGTTCCCTCACTTAGTGCACATTTCCAAATCCACCTGCATATATCAAACTTACTTTCCAACCTTGATTCTTATACAAAAAGTTTACATCTCTATCTGTTCCATAATACCAAATGGTACCATTTTAGAAGTTTATTACCATTCTAGAACTATTCGCAACCATAAAGTTCAAATTTCCAATAGCCCTTTGGCAGGATAAATCCACTGCATTCTATCAGGGACTCTTATTCCAAATTTAAGAATTCCAACTCAATCGGTTCATCACAATTCCAAATTGTATTAAATGTAATGCCATATAATAAAAACAAGTACGAATTTCCGAATCTTCCTAAATAACCCAATTTTAATTCCAATTTTAGGATTCCAGCTCTATCAGTTCAACTTAATCAAAATTGTAACAAACTTAGTATCTATAAATACACATTTACAAAACTATCTACGTATCCCAATCCTACATTCCGACAGTAATCTTATTTTCGGGATACCAGCTCTATTTATTAACCCAAATCAAAATTGTACCATTTAGTACACTTAAGTACAAATTTTCATAACTACCTACATCATGGAGTTGAATAAATATCTTATTTTCAAATTTTAGGATTCCAACTCTATTGGATCTCACAAAACTGAAATTGTACCATTCAGTACACAAAAGTAAGAATTTTCAAAAATAAATACATTTCTCAGCCCTACAACACGATAGTAATTTTATTTTCAAATTTCAGGATTCTAACTCTATTGCTTCTCCCAAAATTTAAATTGTACCAAATTTAATGCCATTTAGAACACAAAAATATGAATTTCCAAAACTAACTACAAACCTCAGTCCTTCAATACGATAGCATTCTTATTTCCAAATTTCAGGATTTCAATTCTACCCGTTCACCCAAAATTTTAATTGTGCTAAATTTTGTACCATTTTATACTTTTCGTGGACATAAGTACAATTTTCAAAAAACTTCCTACATATCCCAATCCTAAACTCTGCCAGTAATGTTAATTTCAAATTTCAGGATTTCATTTACATTCGTTCCTCTAAATTCAAATTGTACAAAATTTAGTACCGTTTAGTACTTTTCGTATATGTGAGTACACACTTCCAAAACTACTCCTTACATCGAATCTACACATCAACTTTGTAGTACATTTTAGTACTTTGCGTACACTTATTGTAAGAATTTCCAAAAACCCTTTAGTACATTTATTCTACACTCCATCGGTGTCCCTTATTCCAAATTGAAGTATTCTAGCTCTACTACTTTCTCCACATTTAGTACCTTTTAATATTTTTCGTACCGTTCTAGTACCAGTTTCTAAAAACCCAGTCTAATCCAAATCAAGAGTGACCCTCCCCCAAAAAGATTCTAACTTCAGCCATTTCGTTTGGGTGTTGAAGTATGGTTAAGTCAATCAGTCAATTCTTTACTCTTTTATAAATGTAGATTCCTACTTATTAAGGATAGAATATGTTTTCAAAGTTCGTAAGAAATATAAGTATTCGTCTCCATCGTTTAATAACAAATAAAAAAGTATATATTTTCTTCGAAAATGTTTTATCTATAACAGAAAAAGCAATAACAATACACAAAAAGCACAGGGATAGAGTAATGAATAAGATTCGAACATTATCGTTCCACCCGGCATTGGATCGTCAACGTGTGGCAATGACTTTGAAACTTTGCATTTGCTCTAAAAATGTATAAAAAAAATTCGATAGAACCTCGCCAGTAATATAATTTCGAAAAAAGAATTAAAAAGTTACTATTTTACCGTTACCACTTCTTGCATAATACCAATAGAAAAAGTTCTCAGCAGGAGAGCTGGCTTCAAGCCACATAACATTGCTGTTTTGATGTAGTGACAGTTGACAATGTCATTGAGGTACCTAAAAACGAGATGTAACAAGTAAACAAGCAGTTAGTTTGGCTGGGCCGAAATTTGTATACCCTCCACCATTTGGAAGGAATTTGAAATATTTTAAAAATTATCCATTGAAGAATACTGTAAAAATCATAAAGAATCCGAATGTAAGGAGATACCGTTATATTGTGGCCTTTACAAAGACATGGACCTACATGGGCAATTTTTCTCATAGGTCATTACGATATTAAAATTGAAATACGAAACTTGAAACAATTCCGGTGAATAATGTCGCAACAACATACGGAATATTAGGAGGTACCGTTATACGGAGGCTATACGAAGTTTTCTGTTACAGGCTGCAGTATTAATTAGGAACTTCAAAATTCTAATTCTTTTAAAAGTGTGACACAAACCATCAAAATACCAAAATTGAGGTACAATTACAGGGTGAGATAAAAAACTGTAACAAAGTCAAACGCCATAATTTTGGGCGGCGCATGCTGAGTGCGGTGTAGCTGAGTCCTATTGGAATGTCCAAGGTCTGCCGACAAAATGTTTGCGAGCCCAAGGCTTTAATACACCCTCCAGAATATTTTCGCGATAATATTCGGTATTTATTCTGATGCCACGGTCGATTTCTATGAACCTAGAGTTGTTAATGAGCTGTCACTGGAATAATTTTAACAGCTGTCGGACGAGTGACATAGAAATATGTATATATGTATGTATATGGGGACTATACAAAAACTCAGAACACATACTGCCACATTATAGCAGATTCGGGTTAAAATTGTGACAATAACACCCAAACACTTTAAATTTTTTGGTACAACTATATTGGATCTATACCAAAACGTGGACTAATATAGCCCATACCAAAAGTCCTGTAGACCTAAAACACATTTGAGTAAAATGTTATGAACCTACTTTGTTTCGTTCGGAAGCTAGAGTGATTCCCACAGATGGACAGACAGAACGACGCATAGAATTTTATGCTGATCAAGACAATACATACCTTATGAAGTATTTATATTTCGAGGTATTACAAACGGAATGACAAACTAAATACACCCTCCATGCTATGGTAGAGGGTATAAAAATGAGGTTATACAATGTTTTGACACATCACACTTACTGGCAAACTACAGCCTCATTTGTCTTTTCAAACCAATCCGGTGGTCCTTCGCACTCAATCAAATCTTCGTGGAGTTCTTGTATGCAATCCTGGTAATTTGTTAGATCTAAAATGAAAAGATCTCAGAAGTAATTGAAGATAAAAATGTAGTAGTACAAATAAAATCATCTCGCTGGAATGGGAATGATATGTACAAGATACCAACAGAGACTACAATATCAAATTTCGCGATTCCAGCGCTATTCCATCACCCAAAGCCCAATTTAGTACCACACGCAGTACTTTTTTTTATTTGAGGATTCCGGCCATATCCCTTCACCAATACTAAATTTAGTACTTTTCGTACAATTATAGTACACATTTCCGAAACCACATCCATATGGCCAGACTGCAGAACAGCGATCCTAATACCAAATTTTAGATTTCAAGCACTATATTTTTATACCCTACACCACAAGGTGGTCAGTGTATTATGTCTTTGTGCATTTGTTTGTAACAGGCAAAAGGAAACGAGATAGACCCATAGTTCCTTTTGATGATCTGCATAGAATCACTTTCTGAGTTGATTTATGCATGTCAGTCCGTCTGTCCGTCCGTATGTCCATGTATTTTTGTAAACAAAGTACAGTTCGCATTTATTGCCCTATCCAGATGAAATTTTGCACAAATCATTTGTTTGGCCCAAGGACGAACCCTATTGAAATTAGAGATAATCGGTTAAAATTTAGATAAAGCTCCCATATATATCTTCGTCCAACTTGCTTTTATTGTGCACCAAACGTGTAATATCAGACCGAATAGTATAGAATTTTGCACGTACGATCAGATTAGATCTGAAAATAAGTATGCTAAATTTGATCGAAATCGGTTCAGATATAGCTATAGCTCCCATATATATTGTTCATCCGATTTGTTATTTTTGTCCCCCGCAGCCGTAATATGCACTCTGTAACAACAATATTTGGGGAAATATATCAAATACATCTCAGAAATACATTTGCTAAATTTTATCGAGATCGGTTCCGATTTGGATATAACTCCCATATATATCTTTATCCGATTTCAAATTAATTGTGCACTAAATGATTGAATTCTCCCATAAAAACTTTTAATTGTTATGTGCATCTCTACTAAATTAGCAAAGTGGTGTAGGGTATCATAAAGTCGGCCCCGCCCGACTTTAAGACTTTCTTTACTGGTTACCCAATAGCAAACTGTACCAATTATAGTACTATTTAGTACTTTTCGAGCACTTGTAGTACACATTTCTAAAACCATCATCGTATATCGTAATCTTTATACCCTGCAACACTATGTGTTGGGGGTATTATAAGTTTGATTGGGCCAAAAATTATGTAACACCTCGAAATATTGGTTTCCCACATAGGAAAGTATATATGGATCTTCCCATCTCGCCGAGCTGAGTCGATCTAGCTATCTATGTCCATCCGTCCGTCCGTCCCTCTGTCCATGTTAATTTGTAATCACGCTACAGGTTGCAATTATGGTCCGATCTTCACGAAATTGAAAATGTAGGTGGGGTTAGGGTCAGAATAGAAGCCTATTGCTTTTAGAGATGATCGCATAA
This sequence comes from Musca domestica, assembly GCF_030504385.1. Taxonomy (NCBI): domain Eukaryota; kingdom Metazoa; phylum Arthropoda; class Insecta; order Diptera; family Muscidae; genus Musca; species Musca domestica. The sequence continues at coordinate 4,321,067 of NW_026712296.1, read as the reverse complement.
TATTTAGGGGTTGAAACGGACCAAAAACTGAAAAAATTCCAGATTTTGCAGTTGCTCTACAGGTCGCAATTATAGACCAATCGACGCGGACGTTAGCATGGGGCTAGAGCCTAGGGCTGGGCAGAAGTCATCCAATTTTGGGTAATATTTAGTGGGTGGAATAGACCATAATATTTGTGTTAAATAAAAGTCAAATTTTCCATTAAACCACGAATATTTTTAATCCCTGCGAAATCACAAGTAGACTAACAGGTCAATTCTGACCGTTATATATATAGCAATATATATATACAATGTATATATACAAAGGAAGGGGATGTTAGCTAGAATGCTTATATCTCAAGAATGGCAGGAGATATAAGTTTTGACAAATTTTGTCAATTCAGAATGCCAGAATGATGTTAATTTGACTTATAATATTGAAGTGTATATTTTGTAATATTTTTTCACCTTACAACACAGGTTGGGTTATTATATACAGATTGCAATTATCGAAAATTTTCACAAGGCTAGGGCTCGGCTCAGAAGCGCTAGGCCTATTGTTTTTAAAGATGTCCGCAATATATTTAGGGTTGAACCCTAAACCACTAACAACACGACGAATTGCGTAAATGCTTAGGGTGATATCTGGGCAGTGCTTTATGACATAATTTCCAAAGCGAAATCATCCAAAATGGATTTGGACATAAGCGGGCTTCAAACATATTCAATTGTTGTAGGGTATCACATGGTCGGCCCCACACGACTATAGCCTTTGCTTACTTGTTTATATATAGATATGATTTGTTTGTAGACTTTGAATATTTTTGTAGGAGGTACCAGAAAGAGTGAAAATCTTTGCACGGCTGAAATATTGAAATTTGCGAAAATCGGTGAATTCATTCAGGTTTTATGAGAATATATTGTACCAATAGCATTGTTAATGAGGGCATATTATGGATTTGAGAAGGCTCGAATCGTATGAGTATTTAGGGTCTTCTATATAACTGAATAAGGTTTCTACAAATTTGATTTTCTTGTACTAGAACTTTATGAAAAACCCCTTAAAGTTGAAATATGTCCCATTATGGGGTATTAAGATTTACATAGTACATTTTAGCCTACACTCTTGCTTTTCCAAATTGGTGCCAAATGTGCTGATATCTTTTGCAGTTCCAATGATTTTAATGATAAAAATCATGAAATTGAGATTTTCTCCACTTATAGGCCTTTGTAGCTTTTTAAATCGTCGGTTGGGGCTTGAAATTTTCTCCTCTGGGGTATGTCCAACACCGCAACGCCATCCATGATTTTTTATAACTTTTGTAAGTAGTCGGCCTTTTATTTTAAAGTCAATATCTTCGGAACTACAAAAGATATCATGACCACTTGTTAAATGGGTATTTCCATAAGCTTTCAAATAATACCCATTTTTATACCCTCAGCTATATGGCTACAATCTAAATCCAAACCAAATCCGTTTCAGGACATTTGGAGTCGATTTAGCGATGTCCGTCTGTCCGTCCGTCTGTCTGTCTGGCTGGATGGTGCGCACGATAACTCTCAAAGGGAGTATGCGATTTGATCCAAAGTTGGTACATCGTAATATTATTGTAAAACTTAGATTGAGTTCGGAGATAAAAGGAAAAAAGTACCTCCCCCGATTTTGCTTCAACTTTGCAAATCCTAATATTTGCGTCAGTTCAGGTCAGGTGCAAAAATAAATAATATCGGTCCACTCCAAAGGGTAAAAATTTTGAATAATTGTAACTCTTATAAAATGTGATGTAAGAATCCGATTGTCTTAAAATTTCACACATCCCAATATTATTATCAACCCAAGGTCTGGTGTTAAGATGGGATATATCGGTCCACTCCTTCTGGTACCTCCTCCTCATAGGCTCAAAGAAAGCGAAATAAGCATCCAACTCTCCTCAAACAAGTCAGCTATTCTTTACAACTTGCCATATCTTAATACATCTCTCCTTGCCGGAAACCTGAGATAAATATCGAATTTATGATTTTCCATAAATTGGATATAAATGTTCGATTTTCTTGTAATATTGCTCATACCAATATTTTATATGTATTAGATGAAGCATGAAAATGGAGTACTTTAATCGACTATACCTAGTAGCTCACGCACATGTTAGCATTTTCTAAAAACAATCATATATGTTATGTAAAGTGAAGGAAGTTACCAATATAGTCCAAACCTGGCACGTTGCAATATTTATATCATATTTATTTAGGTCCGATACGAAATGGCCAACACTGGCCCATTCCTTCGGAACCTACTTCATAAGGGGTTTGAATAATCATAACAGAAGTCAAAATATTTGTAAGTAATCGTACATTGGTTGAGGGTATACATCCATAATCAGGTTAAAATATCTATCTGTTATAAATATATCAGGTCAATTCGAGTATAGTCCCTAAACTCAATTTAAGTCCTATTTTCTTTCTGTGGATTATGCCCGAATATTTTTGGGACATAGTCTCCACAGCAAAAGGTCATACTCCCACTTTATTATGGGGGTTATGACCAGAAATAAACTGGACACAATCCCCATAATTGCAATGGGTCAATTCTTCATTGTGTTACATTCTTCCATTTATCACCAAGCTCATTTTTGGTTCAATGGGAACGCAAATAAGCATAATTGTCGATTTCGGAGAGATCAGCCAAAAGCATTGTAAAGCTACCAATGCATCCAGAAAAAAACCCCGTTTGGTGCTGTTGTGAATCGTAACGTAACTGTGAATAATGAGCGCTACCGTGAAATGACATCAACATTTTTGCCCAAAATGCAAGAGCTTGACTTGCAGAACATGTGGTTTCAACAATGTGGACTTATTGAGAGGAGAGTTCGGTGAATATTTTTTCACGTTCGGCACCGGCGAATTTGCCGACTAGGTGATGTGATTTAACGCCTTTAGACACTTTTTTGTGGGGCTTTGTTAAAACCCTTGTCTGTACAGACGAGACCGATTCAATTGATTTATTGAAAGGTAACATTGAAAAATTTATTCATGAGAAACCCGCCGAAGTTTTTGGAAATAATATGACAACATTAGACTAAGCAGATGGGCCATTTAAGGCGAAATTTTTAAATTTGTTTTTTTTTTTTAACCAACATATTTTCGTAAATAAAATTTTGAATTCATATAAAATCAAAAGGGGTAGCGAAGCGCACCGGGTTCAGCTAATGTTTATATAAAAAAGGGGATGTTAGCTAGAATGCTTATATCTCAAGAATGGCTGGACCGATTTTAACAAATTTTGTCAATTTAGAATGCCTTTTTGGCATAAAAGAATAAAATCTACAAAAATCGCATAAAAAGATGCTAATAATGATGTTAATATAGATTCTGTAGTATTTTGTGACATGTTTTTATTTTTTTTAATATTTTTATCGCATACTATTTTTTTTTTCACCTTACAACACTGGTTGGGGTAATTATATACAGATTGCAAGTATCGTCCGATCCTCAAGAAAATTTTCACAAGGGTAGGGTTAGGCTCAGAAGGGCTAGGCCTATTGTTTTCAAAGATGTCCGCAATAAAATTAGGGGTTGAAATGGACCAACAACTAAAAATATTCCTGATTTTGCAGCCGTTATAAAGGTCACAAATAAAAAAAGAAGTTAGAAGTTTAGGACAGCGGGTAGAAAGGACCACTACTTTTGCGTGAAAAAATACCAACATTACTTACAGGCCATGTCCGAAATACACAAAAGCGAACTTCTGCCTTTTTTATGCTGATTTCGTTGACCAATTTACCCAAATATCGTAGACAAGCAAACCATATAGATGAGTCTAAATCTGGAGATACAGAGGGGCCTTTTGCATTTGGAGATGATCGCAAAATATTTAGGGGTTCAAATGAACCAAAAACAGAAAAAAAATTCCTGATCACACAATTGAAGCCAATCGACACGCCTGTGAAGAGAGTTAAGGACAGGGAAGAATTCTAGCATTTTCAATGACTATTGGATTATCTTTAGCTGTAAAATGGACCACAACAACTAACAGCACGACGGAGTGCGTAAATATTGGGCAAATGTCCCTGTTCAAAATGCTATGGTTAATATCTGGACAGTGATCTATGACATAACTATGACAAACGAAATCTTCCAAAATAGATTTGGACGTAAGGAGTGCTTTTAACATATTGTAGTGTTGTAGGGTATCACATGGTCGGCCCCGCACGACCATAGCCTTTGCTTACCAGTTTTCCTCTTAAAAAATTATTCTTTAAATCTTCAAAAGAAACTATGTGTCAATATACTCTTAATTTGTATGTTATAAATAAATGTTCATTTGTGTTTTGCAACTTGCTGAAAAAGTTATAACGCCTCTAGAAATCCTATAAGCTAAACATACCACTTAAATAATGAAGATATGCATTTTTGTCATGACCAATAAGTCGATATGTATGTATGAAACTCTCATTAAGTGATACTTACCTTTGTCTTCCGCAGAAAAACTGCGTTGGCAAATGTTATCATCAAAGTGCTTCAACCCATTATACAGCTTCACATAAAGATTATCCACGGAAAATGCCTGATGCCGTGTCAAAATCTTATTTATTTTAGTCAATACATCGGACACCTGATTGCAGGTGTTGAACAGGGGTCTCTCCGTTAAAAGGTGCACAATCCGCTCTGGACTTGTAATGTATAGGCGTGCAAATTGTTGCAGTATTTTATTTTCATCGCAATGTCCTGGTATCCGATTGTTGTCTTTTATAGATTTCTGCTTAAATAATTCAATAAAAAACAAAATGGGAAGAGGTAGGGGGTTGGCGACAGTGGCAATGTTTCTCACCTTTACAATGCAGTTGTCGGATCTCATTAACGCTGTCTTTATCCAATTACGCAAATAATTAAAATTGCTTGTCACAAGGAGCAGCAGCAAAACGATAATCAGGAGACTGAGTATTGTTGTTATCAAACGCATTTGATGTTCAAAACAATTGTTTTTTCTGTTTTTTTTTTTGTTTGTATGTTTTTTGTTTGAAGATAATTGATAAATAATTTAAAATGTCAGCAGAAGCTTTGTATATTAGTTGCGTTCCTTTACATATATTTTTTTTAGTTGTAAAAATGGTTAAAGATCAAAATGAGAACTTTGGAAACGGGCGGGAATGGAAAAACATTAAAAAACGGACTATGGGACTCTTGTTGACCGGTTTCGAACGTAAAATAAAATGTTCACCTAGTTATCCCTATTGAAAGTCCATTATTAAGGCGGGACTACATAAAGCGCTTTTTCGGCTGGCTTAAGTCATCGGCTGAGGCAAAATCGAAGTTAAGCTAAAACTCCTTTGTTCCTCTACGCCAGCCAAATAAGCGTTCCCACCTTTAAGCCGAGAATGACTGGCTTAAATCATCGGCTAGCATCTTCGTAAAAGAAGAAAAGAGTGTAGAGTGAACAAGTAGTACAAATTACGGGCTGAAATTGACCTAATGCCATGTTTACGTTAGAACTTTTTGTAGGGTTAACCTACTTTGAGAGGATTTATTTGAAGTAAAAATAATGGATATGACAATTTAAATCCAAATCCAGTGGGTTAACCCTCATATATATATATAAACGTACTATAAGTCAATATAAAACACCTTTGTTCTCTAACGAAGAAGCAAGCCTATGACTTAAGCCAGTCAAAAAAGCCTTTCATGTATTTTCACCTTTACACGTGCTGTGTGTCATGCAAGTCTAGCACTTTTAGACAAGCGCTCACCAATAACAGTTACGTTACGCAATATTTTTGAAGAAGTGCGGTCCAATGAAGCCAAAGTGGATATTCATTAAAAGAAAAAAAAATAATAAAATAAAATTGGAATAGGTACAAGTTAAAAAACAGTAAGTTCAGCCGGGTCGAACTTTGAATACCATTCACCATTTGGAAGGAATTTGCAACATTTCACAAAAAAACCAGTAAAGAAAGTCTTAAAGACGGGCGGGGCCGACTTTATGATACCCTACACCACTTTGCTAATTTAGTAGAGCTCCGCGTAACAATTAAAAGTTCATACACACTATGATTATAATTTAAAGTTCAAAGAACTGAATATGCCGAAGAATTTGTATATTTTAAATTCGGACTTGTATTACCCATTTGGTGCACAATTAATTTGAAATCGGATAAAGATATATATGGGAGCTATATCCAAATCGGAACCGATCTCGATAAAATTTGGCAAAGATATTTCTGAGCTGTATTTTATATATTTCCCTGAAAATCGTCGTTACGGAGTGCATATTACAGCTGTGGGTAACAAATATAACAAATCTGATGAAGAGTATATATGGGAGCTATAGCTATATCTGAACCGATTTCGATAAAATTTGGCATACTTATTTTCAGGCCTAATTTGGTTGTATGTGCATAGTTCCATACAATTCGGGCTGATATTACACGTTTGGTGCACAATAAAAGGCAAATCGGAACTATGGGTCTATCTCGTTTCCTTTTGCCTGTTACAAACAAATGCACAAAGACATAATACCCTTGTGGTGTAGGGTATAAAAATTCAATGGAATCAGTTGGTATAGATGACGGATCAATGTTCGATTATTTAATAATCGAATAGTCAATAGTCCGATCTCTATCATTGTTATAATATATCTTGTGTTGATGGAACTAGTGAGATGTACCAAGTCAGAATGGAATCGGATGTTAATTTCACGTTTTTATACCCTCCACAATACTATGGAGGGTATATTACCTTTGTCATTCCGTTTGTAACTCCACGAAATACTCATGTCAGACCCAACAAAGTATATATATATATTCTTGATCAGCGTCTATTCTTGATCTGTCTGTTGTAATCACGCTATCTTTCGAACGAATTGAGATAGAAGGCTAAAATTTTCCACACATGTTTATTTTGCCAGTCGGTAAGTTAAGTTCGTCATGTAGGTCCATGTTTCCCATTTAGTCCTCATATAACGGTATCTCCCGATATTGCGCATTTTGATGATTTTAGCGACATTTTTCACCGGAATTGTTTTAAGTTAAACAGAACATTGTCTGTGCAGGCCACGTTTTTTAATAGCACCATAAATCGTACCTCCCTATATTCAGTATTTCGACAATTTTAGCTACAATACTCACCGAAATTGTTTCAAGTTTGGTATTTGAAGTTCGTAACGGAAACTACAGTCTGTGACAGAAAATTGCCTGCGGAGGTCCACATATCTTTGTAGCCCCCATATAACGGTACCTCCCGATATTCGGTATTTTTATAATTTTAGCGACATTATTCAGCGGAATTGTTTTAAATTTGGTATTTGAAGTTCGTAACGGATACTACAGTCTGTGACAGAAAATTGTCTGTGCAGGTCCACGTCGTCGTATAGTCCCCACATAACGGCCCATTCCCACATAACGGGAATGGATTGATATATTCCATCTTCACACCAGAACTTGGGTTAATAAAAATATTGTGATGTGTGTAATTTGAAGACAATCGGACTCCTACATCGGACTATCCTTTCTTTTTCTGTGCAGTAAAAAAATGTTTGAAAAAGTTAACCTTTTATGGGGGGAGGTTCCACAAGCATTGGACTGCTATTGCCCATCTCCGAACTCGACCTAAGTTTGATAATAATATTACGACGTATCAAGTTTGGATCAAATCGGATACTCCCTTCGAGAGTTATCGTGGGCACAGACCTAAAGACATACAGACAGACAGACGGAGTACAACGGACCAATATTTCGAGATGTTACATAATTTCTTGCCCCCACTAAAACTCATAATAACCCCATCACATAGTGTTTTAAGGTAAAAAAAGGAAGAAAAAAATTGGCATAGGAAAAATAATTTTCCCCCAATTTTTGTGGCAAAATTAGTAATTAAAAGTAATAAATAATAATTGAAAATTAGTATACGGTTGTTTTACTTCATCTTCAAAAAAAAAAAAAAAACAGTAAAGAAAGTCCTAAAGTCGGGCGGGGCCGATTTTATGATACCCTACACCACTTTTCTAATTTAGTTGAGCTCCACTTAATAATTAAAAGTTTTTATGGGAGAATTCAATCATACACGCTATGATTATAATTATAATTTAAAGTTCAAAGGACAAAATATGCCGAAGCATTTGTATCTTTTAAATTCGGACTTGTATTGCCCATTTAGTGCGAAATTAATTTGAAATCGGATAAAAATATATATGGAAACTATATCCAAATCTGAACCGATCTCGATAAAATTTGGCAAAGATATTTCTGAGCTGCATTTGATATATTTCCCTGAATATCGTTGTTACGGAGTGCATATTACGGCTGTGGGTAACAAATACAATAAATCGCATGAACAATATATATGGGAGCTATAACTATATCTGAACCGATCTTCACCAAATTTGGCATACTACCTTCTAGACTAAATTCGGTCGTATGTGCCAAATTCCATCCCATTTGGACAAATATTAGACGTTTGGGGCACAATAAATGGTAAATCGGACGAAGTTATATGTGAGAGCTACATCCAAATCTGAACCGATCTCGATAAAATTTAGCAAATGTATTTCTGAGCTGCATTTGATATATTTCCCCAGAGTGCATATTACGGCTGCGGAGGACAAAAATAACAAATCGGATGAGCAATATATATGGGAGCTATAGCTATATCTGAACCGATTTCGATAAAATTTGGCATACTTATTTTCATCCTAATTTGGTTGTATGTGCAAAATTCCATACTATTCGGGCTGATATTACACGTTTGGTGCACAATACAAGGCAAATCGGACGAAGATATATATGGAAGCTATATCTAAATTTTTACCGATTATCTCCAATTTCAATAGAGTTCGTCCTTGGGCCAAACAAATGTTGTTTGCAAAATTTCATCTCAATCGGATAATAAATGCGACCTGCATTTTGTTCACAAGAATACATGGACAGATGGACGGACGGACTGACATGCATAAATCAACTCAGAAAGTGATTCTATGCAGATCATCAAAAGGAACTATGGGTCTATCTCGTTTCCTTTTGCCTGTTACAAACAAATGCACAAAGACATAATACCCTGACCACCTTGTGGTGTAGGATATAAAAATAAGTAGACAACTAGGCTTTATTTCAGGATTTCGAAAATTGAAAGGATTTAAAATCTTATTTAAACATACCCTAAGTATAAGTGTTTGAAGGTCCTAGTCACACTTTTCTTAAACGAGTAATGTCATGCAACACGCAATATAACTCATAATCAGTGTCATTTTATTTCAAACATACACGCTTTCTTGTCCATTTACCACGTATGAAAATGGCGTTCAAAATATTACCATTGAAAAAAAAAAGAATAGCAACAAATTAATGGTTTTATGTAGTTCTTAGCACCTGACAACCCACCGGAGGTGAAATGGAAAATGAGTGGAAAAAATGCAACTCCATGTAAATGGCAGAAATTTTTTTCTTCTCTGCATTAGGATTTTAAGTAAGCACATGGACAAGCAATTTTATGCTAATGGAATCGTGAAACAAATGTGTGTGAGTGCGTTAGCCTGAAACTGATGCAAAAGAAAATGTTTTCGGACGAAAGCTCTTCACAGAATCATATAAATATTCGAACATATAACAGGACCCAACAGAGATACTAAACGTTCATTTAAAGAAAGAGAAAACAAACACTTAAATCATAAAACATATGATCTTCGCCTTAACAAGGCAAAACTCTAAAATATTTGTATTTTATGGCCAAAATAAGAAAACCGAGTGTTCACTGTTTAGACTCGAAAAATGCTTAAAAGTCAACAATAAATAATTTATGACTAAAACTGGAAAATTAAATGATAATTTTAAAAAACATTAAATGTGAAAATTTAGTAACAAACAATTTATGGTCATAATAAAAAAATTAAACGTTCTACACTTATTAACTAGAATTCGCTCAAAATTGCTTTGCCTCATTAAGGAGGTTATTGTGACACCTATTTATACCCTCAGCCATATGGCTAGAGAGGGTATATACTATTTGATACGGCGAAAATGTACCTCATCGAAATAACGGTTTTAGACCCTAGGTCTCTTCCGAACAAATCCGTTTCAGGACATCTAACGATGTCCGTTCGTCAGTCCATCCATTTGTTTGTCTCTCTGCTTGGCTGACGATAACTCTGGAAGGGAGTATCCGATTGTGTCGAAACTGGATACATCGTAATATTATTATCAAATTTAGATTGAGTTTGGAGATGGGCAAATCGGTCCACACCTTCTGGTACCTCCCCACAAATGGTCAAAATTTTCAAAAAAATAAATATTTTTTTTGCACAGAAAGAGAAAGGATAATCCGATTTTGCTCCAACTTTGCAAATCCTAATATTTGCATTAGCGCTAGTTCAGGTGCGAAAATGGACAATATCTGAATATTCCATCCAGTACCTCACAAAGGGTCAACATTTTGAATAACTATAACAATTATAAAATGTGATATAAGTGTTCGATTATCTTTAAATTACACACATAACAATATTTTTATTAATCCACAGTCTGATGTGAAGATGGAATATATCGGTCCACTACTTCTGGTAACACACCCACAAATGGTCAACATTTTCAATAACCATGAAGCTCATAAAACGCGAAATTAACATCTGATTCCATTCAAACTAGGTAAATTTTATTATTACCATAAACACCATATTTATAGCAGATCTTCTATAAATATAAAAGAGAACGGACCAATCCTTCTGCTACCTCCCCCACAAAGGATCAAAGTTTTGAATAACGAAAACAATTATAAAATCAGAAATAAGCTTCCGGTTCACTCATATTTCACACATTCCATTATTTCTTCTACCACAAGATCTGCTGTACCTCCCCCACAAAGGGTCAACATTCTGAATAATTATAACCCTTATAAAGTGGGATGTAAGAGTCCAATTGTCTTCAAATTACACACATCACAATACTTTCATAAACCAATGGTCTTGTGTGAAGGTGGAATATGTCGGTTCACTCCTTCTGATAACTCCCCCACAAAGGGTCAACATTTTGAACATCCATGAAGCTCATAAAACGGGAAATTAACATCCGATTGCATTCAGACTTGGTACATCTCAATATTCCCATCAGCACGATAATTGTTTAAAAATGGTAAAGATTGGACCATTTATTTTGGTACCTGCCCCACATAGGGTTCAAGATTTTGAAAAACAAAATAAAATAAAACAAGTAAGCAAAGGCTACAGTCGAGCGGGGCCGACCGTTGAATACCCTACAACACTATAATCAATGATACAGTTTATATAGGCGAGATACTCGAAAGAATTCCACAAGATATTGTGACAAATAATAAAAGAAAACGATCAGGTTTCGTTCTCTATATGAGATACAGACATTTGACTATATTCTTCAACGAAATCAGCGTTAACGAAATAGTCAGAAGTGGGTCTTTCCTGTATTTGTGAATTCTCCAAAAACTCACTGGAATGGACATTTTCGTATTTTGTCTACAAAAGTTGGCAAACTATTTCGCACATTGAATATTTTTGGATGGCCATCCGAAACTGCTTAGCTTTTGCAATGTCCGGTAACCCCCATTCAAATGTGCGTGAGGATCGCGCGATAATTACGACCTGCTGACAATGTTGAACTTTTTGGTCCATTTCAACCCCTAAATATATGGCGATCATCTCCAAAAAGAGTAGGCTTCTATTCTGACCCTCATCTTATCCCCATGCAAAATTTCGTAAGGATCGGGCCATAAATGCGATCTGTATATGATATCCTTATATCCTAACTACTTAGTTTCGTTAGCTGTAGGAATATTGCCAAATGTTTAATTCAAAATGAAAATATGCCAAAAATATGACAAAATTGAAAAAATATGAGAAAATTTTACAAAATCAATATTTTCATCTTTAGAGAGATATTTTTATGCGATTTTTTTAGACGTTTTTTCTTTCCTGCCAAGAGGCCATTCTGAATTAATGAGAACTGTCGAAATCAGTTCAGCCGTTCTCGACATATAAGAGATCTTTCAAGCATATCTTCTTTGATAGACATATATATCGCACATATTTTGCTATACATTCGATTTGTTGGATGTTAACATCAATGTAAAGGTCAGAAGTAACCTTGTCATGGCTTCGTGATTTCGCCGGGATTTAAAATATTCGCGGTTTAATGAAAAATTTTGATTTTTTTCAACACAAAAGATATGGTCTATTTTACCCGCTAGATATTATCCGATGACCACCCAAATTAGTAGGCTTCTTCCCCGCCCTAAACTCTATCTACATGCGAAATTGATCGATTGGTCTATAATTGCGACCTGTATAGCTACTGCAAAATCCGACATTTTTTCAGTATTTGGTCCATTTCAACCCCTAAACATTTGGCGATAATCTCCAAAAGAAATAGGGTTCTATTCTGGTCCAAGCCCCACCTACATTCTAAATTTCGTGAAGATCGGGCCATAATTGCGACCTGTAGAGTGATTACAAATTAATATGGACAGACGGACAGACGGACATACATAGCTAGATCGACTCAGCTCGGCGAGCTAGGAAGATCCATATATACTTTCCTATGTGGGAAACCAATATTTCGAGGTGTTACATAATTTTTGGCCCAATCAAACTTATAATACCCCCAACACATAGTGTTGTAGGGTATAATTAGTTAATATTTCATGTAAAATATTGTTAACAAAAAATAAATCAATTGTACTTTATTTATTTGTTTTTACTTATTTTTGACTTATCATCCATTTTTCAGGGCGCTTTCCTATAAACGCACTTTAATTTGCGAGCCCCTTTGACGGTATTAATAATGTGTGGATGGTCCTTTGTTGTGGATTGTCTCAAAAATACGGTCTGGCATTGATTCCACTAATTTTTTGAGGATATCCGAATCGATTTCTTCCCATACTTGTTTTAATCGTAGTTTTAGCTCTGTTACAGTCATTATGCTGACATTCTGGGCATTATTTCCATAAACTTTACGGGCCATGTATTCCCACAAGTTTTCTATTGGGGTTAAGTCCGGACTACAACCCGGCCAGTCCAACAGCGGAATACAACGTTCATTAAACCAAGATTTGTATTGTTTTGAAACATGGATTGCAGCATTATCTTGTTGGAATATGCTATCTTCATCCGTTTTTTCATCCATAAATGAGAGAAGAGCATCTTCCAATAGTTCGGTATAAGTTGAGCTATTCATTTTTCTAGGAATAAAACATATTTTCGATTTACCTACTGAAGAAAATGCTGCCCACACCATAACACTGCCGCCACCGAAATTACGTTTCGACATTCGAACATCGTTCGATCTCAAATCGTACCAATAACATGAGTATGAGTCAGGACCGTCTAGATTAAATTTCTTTTCGTCAGAGAAAATAATTTTGTCCCACTCATCTGTCCATTTCATATATTTTCTCGCAAATTTAAGTCGGTTTTCTTTATGGTGTTTTTTAGCATTGGTTTACATTTCGATTTTTTCCATTTTATGTTTTCATCTTGTTGTAAAATGAGTGAAACGTGTTTGGAAGTTACAGGAAGGTTCAATTTTTTCTTTATTTGCGTGGAATTTAATTTGTTGCGGGTTGCTTCTTGTTTTATTAGATTTACTCGTCTTCTTGTTAGTTTTGTATTTCCCTTTGTAGGTTTACGAACTCCATAATTTTGACCTTTCTTCAAGAAATTCCGAACCACACTTTCCGAACGACCGATTTTACGTCCAATTTCTCTATTAGAGCATCCTTGGTAGCAGAAAAATTTTATTTGAATCTTTTCTTGATCGGACAAAAAGTTCCCTTGGGCATCTTAAAAAGTCATTAAAATTAGTCTTTAAAAATAAATAATTCTAGAAAATTAAGACAATATTACTTGAAACGCACCTTTGGAAGAAAAAAAAAAAAACTAAAATGGAAAATATTTAATTTATAGTATCTTTTTTAAAGAGAAATTTCACGTCTGCTTTTATAGGAATCTTCCACTTCAAATAGCACCAAGAACATTGGATCGCATAATTAAAGTAAACAAACAACAAATAACAAATGTTTACTTTCGAAAAGCACCGTTATGTTGCCTTTTATTAAAAAGTTCAATTTTGCTTTCGGATGAGAACAACAAAGATATAACTAAAATAGAGAAGAATATTATGTGCGTTCATAGGAATGTGCCTCAGTGTAGACCCTAGGTCTCTTCGGAACAAATCCGTTTCAGGACATCTAACGATGTCCGTCCGTTAGTCCATCCATTTGTTAGTCTCACTGCCTGGCTGGTGCGCACAATAACTCTCGAAGGGAGTAACCGATTGTGTCGAAACTGGATACATCGTATTATTTTTATTAAATTTAGATTGAGTTTGGAGATGGGCAACATCGGTCCACACCTTCTGGTAACTCCCCCACAAAAGGTCTAAAGTTTCAAAAAATATATATATTTTATTGTACAGAAAGAGAAAGGATAATCCGATTTTGCTCCAACTTTGCAAATTCTAATATTTGCATCAGTGCTAAATCAGATGGAAAATTACCTCTATCGAGCCCCTCCATTAAGTACCTGCCCTACAATTTTATACATCGGTTCACTACTTTTGGTACCTCACCCAAAAATGGTCAACATTTTCAATAACCATGATGCTCATAAAACGCAAAATTAACATCTGATTCCATTCAAGCTAGATAAATCTATTTTTTTCCATAAACACAAGATATGTTATAAATATAAAAGAGATTGGACCAATCCTTCTGCCACCTTCCCCACAAAGGATCAACGTTTTGAATTACGAAAACGATTATAAATAAGCTTCCGGTTCTCTTCATATTTCACACATTCCATTATTTCTTCTAACACAAGATCTGCTGTGAAGATGGAAAACATCGGTGCATTACTTCTGGTACCTCTCCCACAAAGGGTCAACATTTTGAATAATTATAATTCTTATAAAGTGGGATGTAAGAGTCCAATTGTCTTCAAATTACACACATCACAATACTTTTATAAACAAAAGGTCTTGTGTGAAGGTGGAATATGTCGGTTCACTCCTTCTGATAACTCTCCCACAAAGGGTCAACATTTTGAACATCCATGAAGCTCATAAAGCGGGAAATTAACATCCGATTGCATTCAGACTTGGTATATCTCCGTATTTCCATCAGCACGAGATTTGTTAAAAAATGGTCAAGATTGGACCATTTATTCTGGCACCTCCCCCACATAGGGTTCAAGATTTTGAAAAACAAAACGCTCAAAAAAAAAAAAAAAAAAAAAAAAAAAACGAAACAAGCATCCAACTCTCTTCAACACTTCACACATCCAAATATTTTTGCTAACGCAGAATCTGTGGTGAAAATGATATATATCTGCGAACCTCTTCTGGTACCTAACCCCCACAAAGAGTCACAATTTTCAAAACTTTTATATGTCATAACTTGCGAAACAAGCCGGCGATTCTTTACAACTTGCTATATATAAATATTTCTCTTCACCAGAAATCTGATATGAATATGCAATTTATCGAAATTTATGATTTCTCATAATATTGGAGATAACTGTTCGGTTTCCTTCAAATTTTGCCCACACCAATATTTTTATCTGTATTAGATGAAGGATAAAAATGGATTATTTCTGTCCCCTATATATGTTACCTCACCTAAATTTCCAAAAATTTGTACATATCTCATATAAAATGTAGGAAGTAGTCGATATAGTCCAAATTTGGCACTTTTTTAATTTTTTATCAGTATTGATCAATATTGGCTAACTTCCTCGGAACCTCCCCCATAAACGGTCAACAGTGTGAATAATCATAACTGATACTATTTTAATTGTTTTTTTTTTTTTTATTTCGACCTTTCGTTGGGAGGTGCCAGAAGGAGTGAACCTGTATTGCTCATCTCCGAACTCGATTTAAGTTAGATAATAATAATCCGATGCACCAAGTTTGGACTAAATCGGATAGTCCCTTCGAGAGTTATCATGCGTACCTGGCAGACAGAGACGGAGGAACTGGCATCGCTAGATCGACTCGGAAACGGATTTAGCCGAAAGAAACCGTTATTTTTGGCCGAATTGAATGGAAGATTGTATAAAAATGGAGAAATAAAATGCAAAAGAATGAACTAATAAGAATTTATGGCTAGAATAAGAAAACTAAGTGTTCACTTATTAGACGAACACACACTTAAACTGCTTAAAATTGTAAAATAATTAATTTATAACTAAAACTGGGAAATTAAATGCTCGTTAAAAAAACGATAAACACTACAAATGAGAAAATTTAATAATAATAATAGTTAAACGTTCCATATTTATTTGGTAGAACGCACACAAATAGAGAATCTCGATACTCTCATTATGAAGAGTTTACCTTGCCTCATTGAGGAGGTTATTGAGGCACGGTTTTATTTTAATTTTTTCTTTTTTCACTCTCTACACCAAGTTTACTCTTTCTCTGAAGTAACCTAATCTATTTTTAAGGAATTAACCATTATTTCTCAAACTACGGGTAATTAAACTGGCAACGATGATAATGAGTTGTTCCTCTCATATGGCTGGTTCATTTAGTAGGACTTAAGAATTAAATATAAAATGTGCCCGACCATTCCTTATGGTTTGATAACTCTTTTCAAGTAATTAAGACATTATTCGCCCAGTCCCATAAGAAGTTCATTGTACTATGTCACATGCAAATTAAGCTTCCCATATGGATTCCTTATTTCCTTTGCCTTTAGTTCACACACCACACCACCACACAGCGTGAGTGTCGCTGGATATTATTTTATTTCATATTTTGCATCAGCTCAAATTAATTTTCATATCTTTTTGTCGGCCATGCAACCACCATCACCAGAATTAAGAATGCAACAAAGAGGACGGTAATTAAAATTCACTTTCCATATCGGATGTGTGCACGGCATAACTGGAGAGAAAAAAAAAAACGCAGCACATGGTGACAAATGAATGAAAGACGTCAGTTGCAACGAATCAGCGTACACTTTATAAAGGGCGATTTTTTACAGCTATTATCTTCTTGGCAACACTGGTTTAAATAGCTCATGCATGTTTCGTGTTTTGTTTCACTGGAAAGACCTTCAAAATACGGAAAATCGGGTGGTACTGTTATATGCGGGCTATACCAATTAGTGGATCTGAATCGAAAATCTTTCACAAGAACTGAACATATCTTCCAAACAAGTAAGCAAAGGCTATAGTCGTGTGGGGCCGATCATGTGATACCCTACAACATTACAATATGTTAGAACCCCCTTATGTCCAAATTCATTTTGGAAGATTTCGCTTTTGAAATTATGAAACGTAGCACTGCCCAGATATAACCCTTAGCAGTTTGACCAGGGATATTTGCTGTGGTCCATTTTACAGCTAAATATAATCCAGTGGTCATTCAAAATGCTAGAATTCTTCCCTGTCCTTATCTCTCTTCTCAAGCGTGTCGATTGGCTTCAATTGTGTGATCAGAATTTTTTTCCTGTTTTTGGTTCATTTGAACCGCTAAATATTTTGCGATCATCTCAAAAAGCAAGAGGATCCTCCGTATCCATCAAAATTGGAGAGCTTCTGCGCAGCCCTAAGCTCTAGTCCCATGCTAACTTCCGCTTCGATTGGTCTATAATTGCGACCTGTAGAGCAACTGCAATCAGGATTTTTCAATGTTTGGTCCATTTCCACCCCTCAATATTATGCGATCATCTCCAAAAGCAATAGGCTTCTATTCTGGCTCTAGCCCCACCTCCATTCTAAATTTCGTGAAGGTCGGGCCTTAATTGCGACCTGTGGAGACCGGTGAATAATGTCGCTAAAATCATCAAAATACCGAATATCGGGAGGTAACGTTATATGGGGGCTATATGAAAATGTAGACCGACATGGCCCCTACGAACCTAACCTGCCTTGTACACTTGTGTGCAAAAGTGGAACTTTCTCTCTTAGTTCGTTATAAAGATAACGTAATTACAACATACAGACAGACACACAGACAGACAGACAGACATCACTTTGCTGTTTACCGAGGAGGATATTAGTAAAATCACCGCACAATGGACCCACATCCAATTTTTCAGTCCAATAATATTTCATCGTCTCCATATGTAAACCGTAGAAAGCGACAGTGCCCCCAATATCAAATTTCAGAATCAATACCAAATTGAGTACCAATATCCAAAATAATCCACGTCTTACCATCCCATACATCACAAATGATCCAAAATTAGTACCCTTGAGTACTTTTCGAATAATTATTATACACATTTTCAAAACCACTTTCATATCTCAATCCCAGATCAAATTTCGGAATATCATCTCTATCCCTTCACTCAATACCCAATTTTGTAACAATACCAATTGCAGAACACCTATCCAAAACCACCTTCATATTTTAACCACATACGCCAACATCAAATTTAAAAATGTTAGCTCTATTCCTTCACCCAATACCAAATAAAGTACCATTTAGTAATTTCCCTAGAAAGTACATATTTCCAAAACCCCTTCCATACGTCCAGGCTACAGGCTAATAGAGACCCTAATACCAAATTTCATATTTCAAACACCTAATACCAAATTGTACCAAATATGGTACTATTTATTCATTTTAGTACACTTGTAGCACACATTTCCAAAGTCATGGTACTATTTATTCATTTTGGTACACTTGTAGCACACACTTCCAAAGTCACCCCTTTTTGACAAACCTACCCCTATGCAAAATTTCGAAATTCCAGCTTCATCCGATCACCCTAATCCAAACTGTTCCAAATTTAGTACAATTTATTACAGGTCGCACATACCACCTTCATGTATCAAACTTACTTTCTAAACTTGATTGTCATACCAAATTTCAAGTTGTTAGCTCTATCCGTTTACATAATACCAATTGACACCATTTTGACGTAGAATTTTTCGTAATCTTAAAGTTCAAATTTCCAAAAACCGTCTGGTATATGTATCCTGCACTCCACCAGCAACTCTTATTCCAAATTGCATAATTTAAGCTCACTCGTTGGTCCACTATAAATTATTAATTATACCCTACACCACAAGGTGGTCAGGGTATTATGTCTTTGTGCATTTGTTTGTAACAGGCAAAAGGAAACGAGATAGACCCATAGTTCCTTTTGATGATCTGCATAGAATCAAATTCTGAATCGATTTATGCATGTCCGTCCGTCCGTCTGTCCAAGTATTTTTGTAAACAAAGTACAGTTCGCATTTATTGCCCTATCCAGATGAAATTTTGCATTGATCATTTGTTTGGCCTAAGGACGAACCCAATTGAAATTGGAGATACTCGGTCAAAATTTAGATATAGCTCTCATATATATCTTCCGTCCGATTTGCCTTTTATTGTGCATCAAACGTGTAATATCAGCCCGAATAGTATGGAATTTTGCACATACAACCAATTTAGGCCTGAAAATAAGTATGCCAAATTTGATTCAGATATTGCTATAGCTCCCATATATATTGTTCATCCGATTTGTTATTTCTTTCCTCCGCAGCCGTAATATGAACTCTGTAAGAACAATATTTGGGGAAATATATTAAATGCAGCTCAGAAATACCTTTGCTAAATTTTATCGAGATCGGTTCAGATTTGGATATAGCTCCCATATATAACTTCGTTCGATTTACCTTTTATTGTGCACCAAACATCTAATATTTGTCCAAATGGGATGGAATTTGGCACTTACGACCGAATTGAGTCTAGAAGCTAGTATGTAAAATTTGGTGAAGATCGGCTCAGGTATAGCTATAGCTCTCATATATACTGTTCATCCGATTTGTTATATTTGTTACCCACAACCGTAATATGCACTCTGTAACAACGATATTCAGGGAAATCTATCAAATACAGCTCAGAAATACCTTTGCTAAATTTTATCGAGATCGGTTCAGCTTTGGATATAGCTCCCATATATATATCTTTATCCGATTTCAAATTAATTGTGCACCGAATGGCCAATACAAGTCCGAATTTAAAAGATGCAAATGCTTCGGCATATTTAGTCTTTTGAACTTTAAATTATAATTATAATCATAAAAAAACCTTTAATTGTTATGCGGAGTTCTACAAAATTAGTAAAGTGGTGTAGGGTATCATAAAGTCGGCTCCGCCCGACTTTCTTTACTGGTTTTTAGTACATTTTACTACTCTTCGTACACTTTTAGTACGAATTTCCAAAAATCTAGGCTTATCACACGCTTACACATCAAGAACGATCCTCGCGCGAAATTTCAAGATTGTAGCTTTAGCCTTTTCGTATGGGCGTTGATTCTAGATCATTCATTGCCTCTGCGCGTTTATACACGGCACATTTACGGGGAGTTTGTTAAGTTTGTTTTAGACCATACGATTAAAACGAGCGGAAATTAAAGCCCTTGAACCACCTTTTACAATGCCTATCGACGTGTTTAATTATAATTTCACATTAGTTAGAAAATATATTAGATTCATAATTTAATTTCTGGAGACTAACATAGCTAAATGGACTGCAAATATCCAAGTATATAGGTCAACTTTACCACCTTCCAATAAATTTAAATTTTAATAGATATCTCTCAAAATTTATGTCTCTTAATTAAGCCAATATACACATTTTATTAACATTTCAAAATTCAATTTTATCCAATAAAGTACGAAAACAATACTACTTCATGTAAATACCGAAACCCAAATGAAAAAAGAATCCAGTAACCCATGTACTTAAAATGTCCTGTAAAAGCGGTCATGCAATTCAACCATCAATTAGTGTGTACCCCCTTTACATGGCCTTTGTATGGAGATGTACGTGTGGATGTATATTTCAGCACAGACGTTGCAATGTAGACCTTACGGTGTATGCAACAAGCACGTAGGTCACGTTTACACGATTGTACTATCGCACAACCATCGTACCGCATTGTAGTACTCACTATGAAAATTTCTGGATCAATGTGTCACCATAATCTATTGTGTAGTCCACAGGGGGGGGGGGGGGGGGGGGGAGGGGAGGTGTGGCGTGGGAAGATATATGTAAGCATTTTCTCTATTGCATTCTAGAGAAGTTGTAACATTTTCGCAGCAACTCTGTGGCTAATACCGACTTCCACCCACTTTTTATACGAAAGGAGTTTGTGCCTCGTAGTGTTAAATCGATAACATTTATAAACGGCAGCAAAAGGACAATGACATATCACCAGTTTATTAATAACTGAATTCTCACGCTTAACAAATGTTAAAGAATGTTAATGGAAATGTGTTAAGAGAATCAGGCGTGTTGCTAAAAGAGCATGCGGTGTGCCGGTAAATTTTAACATGTACTTCTCATTTGTGATGAGAGAATTGGTTTTATTTAACATAGTGTTCTCACCACTAAGAGACATATTTTGGATACACAATAAGTAATAACAGTCTTATTATTAAAAGAGATTTTCAAATGTCTCTTAATGAAATTGTTAAGAGAAATGAAAAGTAGTGCTTTTGATTGGGATTTTTAATTACTGCGAATCTTTTCACCATAAAATTTGCTTAAATAAATGCAAACTTTATTTCAATTAATAAATAAAAGAAAACTTCTTGTATTTTTAATTCACTATCGTTGTACCATCGAAAGGTGGTAAGAGAACACACAGGTTCATAAACGAAGCAGCCTACGTTTGAAAATAAGTAATAACAGAGTTAGTATTAGAAATGTACAAATTTCCGATATTTAAGAGAAATGATATGGATGAAGTTAATATATTGTTTACATCGGGGCAGGAAAATACTCTTATTGAAGTATCATATGTGAATTCCACCGAAAATATATACGGAAGCTATATCCAAATATTAAACGATTTCAATATAATTTGCCAAATTAATTTTTGTGCCAAATTTCGTCGCTGATTCCGAATTTCATTGGAATCGGACATACTTATCATGTTTGGTGCATCAAATATGTGAAATTGGCCAAAAATATATATTAAAACCCGAACTGATTTCAATAACATGTTTTTTACATCTGGGCAGGAAAATACTCTTATCGAAGTTTCATTGAAATAACCGGCATAGTTATGTTTCAAAAAATATAGTTAGTAAGAGAAGTAATGTTAGATTGCATAGAAACTCATGGGGCAAATATTGTATTGAAGAGAGGCATCGGTCCGTGCTCCTGCAATTGTTCACTCGTGACTGTACATTGTAGTGTTCTGTAATATAAAGGCTGTAAAATATTTAATACCTTACTCTGACTGCATTTCAAATATTCAAATTCCATTTGGATTTGTATGCCCAGCACCCAAAGCATATTTGTAGAAATATTTCAATTATTTTATGATTTTTTCGCTTTTGTTCGACTTTTTACAGGGTTGCCTATATTCGACGGACCCATGTTTTTTTGGGCCCATTCCAATCGACGAGGCTTGTCCGCAACATTCTGTGCGTCAATTGAATTTTGTAGGGGAACAAATGCAAATCAATGCGAATAATCCGTTGTAAAGTGGACCGAGCCATGCCCAACTGCTGAGAACGGCGTTTTTTGGGATGTTCTTGGGGATCTCTCAACAGTGGCTCGTACGGCAGCGATATTCTCGGCCGATCGCCTTGGTTGACTTTTATATAGCCTCTTCGGATTAAAAAGAGCCTTACCAGTCGAAAATTTTTCGTATAAACGCTTAATGGTGTTCGTAGAAGGCGCACTTCTCACATTTTTTTAATGTTTTAAAAGCACGTTGAGTTTTCACAATTGACTTCTTCTGTTGAATGTAAATTTCAACTATTTCAGAGCGCGTGTATTGGTTCATGGCAAAAATCTGCTTGGACTGGCGCTTCAAACGCGGTATGTCATTAAGCGATGTGATATCTCTGTCAAAAGTTATGGCGTTGCCAGATGGGTCAGTCTCTGTCAAAAGTTATGGCGTTTGCCAGATGGGTCAGTCGAATATGGGCAACCCTGTATACCCTACACCACATAGTGGTAAGGGTATTTTGTCTTTGTGCATTTGTTTGTTACATGGATAAGGAAGCGAGATAGACCCATGTTTACTTTTGAAGATCTGAATAGAATCACTTTCTGAGTCGATTTATGCATGTCAGTCCGTCTGTCCATGTATTTCTGTGAATAAAATGCAGGTCGCAAGAACGAACCCTATTGAAATCGGTAAGAATCGGTTGAAATTTTGATATAGCTCACATATATATCCTCGTCCGATTTAGGGTTAATTGTGTAGCAAATGACCCAAATGAAGTGAATTGTGGCACTTCCGACAGAATTCAATCTAGAAGTATGTACTTCAAATGTTGGTGAAAATCGGTTCAGATATAGCTATGGCTCCCATATATATGTTTCAAATAACATTCATAGTTTTTTTACGGCAGATCTCACATATAGTGTGTCGGACCCCCACCCCGACTTTTGACCATTCCTTACTGGTTCTTTTAGCTTAATTTCACTAAAATCACATATGTTTCGTGCTAGAGGCAATTTGTTAAAACTGCATTTTGGTGGTCAATCTCCGCGAAATTAGCATTTTAGACCCAAGAAGGTACATATATTCTTGTTCTGCATATAATTTTCTGTAGATTTTACCGTCCGTCCGTCTGTCAGTGGAAATCATTCTAGTTTCCGTAATGCATTTTAAATCCGTCAAATTGTTGGTATTGAAAATGGGTCATATAGGTCCACATATTGATAAAGTCCAGATATATTCTTGATCACCATAAAATTGTATGCCGGTTTAACGATGGCCGCCCGTCTGTGTGTCTGTCTGTCAGTTCGTCTGTGGAAATCACTCTAGCATCCGAACGAATCCAACAAATTGATACGATTTTACTCAAACGTGTGCTTTGACTGCTGGACTTTTGCTATTGGAAATGAGCTACATACAGGGTGAGATAAAAAAACTGCAACAAAATCAAACGCCATAATTTTTTGATTTTTTTTTTTAATTTTATTGAATTAAAGCAAGAAATGTAGGAAATAGCATCAAATTTTATATTAAGTTTAGATTTGTTCGAATTGGTCACTTTTGGCACGAATTATGGCCTTCAAACGAGAAATGAAACCGTCACACGCTGCCCGAATGTTGCTCTGCGGTATTTTGGCTCATTCCCGGCGAAGCGCTTCGCTCATGAGGTGATCAACACTTTGGTATATTTTACTGCCAACCTTGCTTTCCAAAATACTCCAGACACAATTGTCCAACGGATTGGTATCCGGAGAT
The DNA here is from genome assembly GCF_030504385.1 of Musca domestica. NCBI lineage: Eukaryota > Metazoa > Arthropoda > Insecta > Diptera > Muscidae > Musca > Musca domestica. The sequence continues at coordinate 4,296,916 of NW_026712296.1, read as the reverse complement.
TTTGGTGGCCATTGTGCGCTGGAAATGAAGCGAGGAAACTCATTGTGTAACCATTCTTGGGTTGAGTGCGATGGTGCTGATTCCTGTTGGAATGTCCAAGGTCTGCGGCCAAAATGTTTGCGTGCTCAAGGCTTTAATACACCCTCCAGAATAATTTCGCGATAATATTCGGCATTTATTCTGATGCCACGTTCGATTAATACGAGCGGAGAGCGACCATCGACTGTTATGGCGGCCCACACACTCACCATAGCCGGCGCTTGAGTTCTGGTGGCCAACCGAAGGTGCACATTTTTAGCTGACAAGTAAACGCGATCATTTTGTTTGTTTACAAACTGCTGGACAACAATCGGAGAAAACCAAATTCGGCAGTTCACAACTTTCGGCCAAGCGAAGCAACTCTTTAGCTCTTTTGAGTCTATTTTCTTTCTGTGACCGTGCAAGTTCTTGCACTTTTTGGAATTTCAATGACATTTTTCAATATTTGCCGAATGGAATATTGCGATATGTTCAGCTCACGAACCAATTTTCAGCCACTGCGACGCGGGTTTCGATCAAGTCGCTTCTTTATTTTCGAACCATTTCTGCTGATATCGCTGTTTTCTTCCGACCACTTCCTTGACGTCGGGCTACGCTACCAGTATCACGGTAACGAGCGATGGTACGAGACACAAAGATTTATTAACATTTAAATGCTGGAGTGCTCTAACGATAACCACTTGTGAGTTTTTGGTTTTCCAGCCAAATATAAAGAAATCACACTATCACGCTTGAATTCCATCACGAATATTTTTTTTTCTGGAAAACTCTCATCAAAATGCTTTTGTACGCTTGTAAACAATATAATGAGCTGTCACTGGAAAATTTTTAACATCTGTCGGGCAAATGGCTTAAATAAATATTTGTTATACCCTCAGCCATATAGCTAGAGAGGTTATGTATCATTTGATACGACCAAAACGTGCCTCAACGAAATAACTCTTTGGACCAAATCCGTTTCAGGAGATTTGGAACCGATCTAGCGATGTCCGTCCGTCCGGCCGTCTGTCTGGCTGGCTGGTGCACACGATAACTCTCGAAGTGAGTGTCCGATTTGATCCAAATTTAGTACATCGTTGTATTATGTCAAACTAAGATCAAGTTCGGAGATAGGCAATATTGGTCCACTCCTTCTAGTACCTCCCCCACATAATGTCAACATTTTCGAAGAAAATAATTTACTGCACAGAAAGGGATAGGATAATCTGATTTTGCTCCAACTTTGCGAATCATAATATTTGCATTAGTGCTAGATCAGGTACGAAAATGGACAACATTGGTTCACTCCATCAATTTTGAGTATTCATGAAACCCATGCACCATTTAAGAACAATTCTCAATGGATCAAAATTTACTGTCTTTACCATTCTAACATACGAAACGACAGCAAGTCCCAAATTTCCAAAAATAAATATTAGCCATTTCAAGGTTTTTAGAAAATAGCATGGCTCTCCAAACCAATGAGAAAAACTCCTTTTCTGTGAAGCTTGTCTAAATTATGCTGTAACAAGTAAGCAAAGGCTACAGTCGAGCGGGGCCGACCGTTGAATACCCTACAACACTATAATAAACGATACAGTTTATATAGGCGAGATACTCGAAAGAATTCCACAAGATATTGTGACAAATAATAAAAGAAAACCATCAGGTTTCGTTCTCTAATTTTCGAATAATAGAAACTTAAACTAATTTGCTCACTTCCAATTAATTGGTAGATGTTGCACTTAAATGGTCTTCCTAGATCTGGAACCAATATTTCCCAAAGAACTATAATCTCTCAGAAGTGGCAAAAGATTAACATTTATTATTGGTTTTTGATTGAAACGCATCTATATAAGATACAGCCATTTGATTATATTCTTCAACGAAATCAGCGTTAACGAAATAGTCAGAAGTGCGTCTTTCCTGTATTTGTGAATTCTCCAAAAAGTCACTGGGATGGACATTTTCGTATTTTGTCTACAAAAGTTGGCAAATTATTTCATACAATGAATATTTTTTAATGGCCATCCAAAACTGCTTGGCTCTTGCAATGTCCGGTAACCCCCATTCAAATGTGCTGAGGATCGGGCGATAATTACGACCTGCTGACAATTTTGCAGTTTTTTGGTCCATTTCAACCCCGATCATCTCTAAAAAGAGTAGGCTACAATTCTGACCCTCAATGCGATCTGGCCATAAATGCGATCTGTATATGATATCCTGAAATCCTAACTACTTAGTTTTGTTAGCTGTAGAAATATTACCAAATGTTTAATTCAAAATGAAAATATGCCAAAATGGAAAAAATATGAGAAAATTTTACAAAATCAATATTTTTATCTTTTTTCTTTCCTGCCAAGAGGCCATTCTGAATTAATGAGAACTGTCAAAATCAGTTCAGCCGTTCTCGACATATAAGAGATCTTTCAAGCATATCTTCTTTGATAGACATATATATCGCATATATTTGCTATATATTCCATTTTTTGGATCTTAACATCAATGTAAAGATCAGAAGTAACCTTGTCATGGCTTCGTGATTTCGCCAGGATTTAAAATATTCGCGGTTTAATGAAAATTTTTGAATTTTTTCAATACAAAAGATATGGCCTATTTTAACCGCTAAATATTATCCGATGACCACCCAAATTGGTAAGCTCCTTCCCCGCCCTAAACTCTAGCTACATTCGAAATTCCGTCGATTGGTCTATAATTGCGACCTGTATAGCTACTGCAAAATCCGAAATTTTTTCAGTATTTGGTCCATTTCAACCCCTAAATATTATGCGATCATCTCCAAAAGAAATAGGGTTCTATTCTGACCTTAACCCCACCACCATTTTCAATTTCGTGAGGATCGGGCCTTAATTGCGACCTGTAGCGTAATTACAAATTAACATGGACAGACGGACAGACGGACGGACGGACATACATAGCTAGATCGACTCAGCTCGGCGAGCTGGGAAGATCCATATATACTTTCCTATGTGGGAAACCAATATTTCGAGGTGTTACATAAATTCTGGCCCAATCAAACTTATAATACCCCCAACACATAGTGTTGTAGGGTATAAAAACCCATATTCGAAGTAGTGTCACGATTTAAAAAATAGCGGCATTGTCACGTTTTAATTATATTTAAATTTTTTATTAAATTATCCTATTTTTATAGTATTTTGGGAACCGTGTAGTATCTAACAAAAAATATCATTCAACCGCATACAAATGATGTTGACTTTTTTTACACATCTGCTAATTAATGCTTTGGCTTCTCTTGTAACTTATTTCCCGTCACCCCTGGTCAAGAAGAAATATTAATCACCTCATCTTTTCTTATGACATTTCCTCTAAACTTGCCGTGACATTAATTCAATCTTTTCATTTAATGGATGTCATATTTTCCCAGTTATTATTTGCTTAACGAATATTCCTAGAGCATCCTTAGAAACAGCTATGACCATCATTCATGTCTCTTCGTGGCACAACTTGCGAACAACTCTGTGTCCAACAGAAGTGGACACTAGGAGCAAAGACGACAAGAAAAAAAAGACGAATGAAAACTTCGCCTCTGACTTTTTACCAATTTGTCATATTGAAATCTGCTTTTAGCACTCAACAAGTAAGCAAAGGCTACAGTCGAGCGGGGCCGACCGTTGAATACCCTACAACACTATAATAAACGATACAGTTTATATAGGCGAGATACTCGAAAGAATTCCACAAGATATTGTGACAAATAATAAAAGAAAACCATCAGGTTTCGTTCTCTAATTTTCGAATAATAGCAACTTAAACTAATTTGCTCATTTCCAATTTATTGGAAGATGTTGCACATAAATGGTCTTCCTAAAGTTGGCAAACTATTTCACACATTGAATATTTTTGGATGGCCATCCAAAACTGCTTGGCTTTTGCAATGCCCGTAACCCCCATTCAAATGTGCGTGAAGATCGGGCAATAATTACGACCTGCTAACAATTTTGCAGTTTTTTTGGTCCATTTCAACCCCTAAATATATGGCGATCATCTCCAAAAAGAGTAAGCTTCTATTCTGACCCTCATCTGATCCCCATGCAAAATTTCGTTAGGATCGGGCCATAAATGCGATCTGTATATGATATCCTGATATCCTAACTACTTAGTTTTGTTAGCTGTAGAAATATTACCAAATGTTTAATTCAAAATGAAAATATGCCAAAAATATGACAAAATTGAAAAAATATGAGAAAATTTAAACAATCAATATTTTCATCTTTAGAGAGATGTTTTTATGCGATTTTTTAGACGTTTTTTCTTTCCTGCAAAGAGGCCATTCTGAATTAATGAGAACTGTCGAAATCAGTTCAGCCGTTCTCGACATATAAGACATCTTTCAAGCATATCTTCTTTGGTAGACATATATATCGCACATATTTCGCTATATATCCGTTTTGTTGGATGTTAACATCAATGTAAAGATCAGGAGTAACCTTGTCATGGCTTTGTGATTTCGCCGCGATTTAAAATATTCGCGGTTTAATGAAAAATTTTGAATTTTTTCAACAAAAAAGATATGGTCTATTTTACCCGCTAAATATTATCCGATGACCACCCAAAATGGTAGGCTTCTTCCCCGCCCTAAACTCTAGCTACATGCGAAATTCCGCGTCGATTGTTCTATAATTGTGACCTGTAGAGCAACTGCAAAATCAGCAAATTTTTCAGTTTTTGGTCCATTTCAACCCCTAAATATTATGCAATCCTCTCCAAAAGAAATAGGGTTCTATTCTGACCTTAACCCCACCTACATTTTAAATTTCGTGAAGATCGGGCCATAATTGCGACCTGTAGAGTGATTACAAATTAACATGGACAGACGGACAGACGGACAGACGGACGGACGGACATACATAGCTAGATCGACTCAGCTCGGCGAGATAGGAAGATCCATATATACTTTCCTATGTGGGAAATCAATATTTCGTGGTGTTACATAATTTTTGGCCCAATCAAACTTATAATACCTTCAACACATAGTGTTGTAGGGTATAATAACAAGCAAACAGTGATAAATCCCCAACACATACTTACATAGAGATATTAAGGGAAGAAAAAGTAACAAAAAAAAAGAATATTACCACACAAACAAAAAAGATTTTTTCACTTTTTCTCTCTCTCTCTCCATTTTGGGATTCCAAAAGTCCCAATCGTTTAGTTGATGACCAAAGAGCTTTAATTGATTTTTGTTTTCCCATTTGGGGTTTTTTGTTGCTACTGGTACTTGAACTTTGATCCATGTCTGTGGCAGCGGTTGGACTTGTGTTATTTTAATTGCTCCACTGACCATGAGTGTTGATCCAAAGTGTTTTCCCACAATTAGAATTTTGAAGTTCCATGAAATCACAAAGTAATTCAATCATCATCTGCATTTACTGTCGTCGAACACTTGTGCGATGCAGAACAAAAAGACGGAACTATTACAGCGATAAATTGACTCATGTGTGTGAAGAGTGATATATCGAAAGAAAGGAAGAAAGAAGCGTGATATATGAAATTGAAATTAGAAATGCTAGAAAAGTGTTTGATTGAATGGGGTTGACCTTTTGGCGTGATTCAATGAATAAAAGGTAGGATAAGTTTAGTTAACTTTGACACGAACTATGGCCTTCAAACGACCAACGAAACCGTCACACGCCGCCCGAATGTTGCTCTACGGTATTTTCGTCCATTCCCGGCGAAGCGCTTGCTTGAGGTGATCGACATTTTGTATTTTTTTTTAGTGCTAACCTTGCTTTCCAAAATACTCCAGACACAATAGTCCAACGGATTGGTATCCGGAGATTTTGGTGGCCATTGTGCGCCGGAAATGAAGCGAGGAACCTCATTTTGCACCCATTCTTGGATGCCGCGTACTGAGTGCGATGGGGCTTAGTCCTGTTGGAATGTCCAAGGTCTGCGGCCAAAATATTTGCGTGCCCAAGGCTTTAATACACCCTCCAGAATATTTTCGCGATAATATTCGACATTTATTCTGATGCCACTGTCGATTAATACGAGCGGAGAGCGACCATCGGCTGTTATGGCATCCCACACCATCACCATGGCATGGGAGAAAACCAAATTCGGCAGTTCAGCACTTTCGGCAAAGCGAAGCAACTCCTTAGCTGTTTTGAGTCTATTTTCTTTCTGTTGCGGTGTACGTTCTTACAATTTTTGAAATTTCAATTTCATTTTTCAATATTTGCCGAATGGAATATTGCGATATGATCTGCTCAAGAGCCATTTTTCGGTCACTGCGACGCGGGTTTCTATCAAGTTGCTTCTTTACTTCTAGAACCATTTCTGCTGATGTTGCTGTTTTCTTCCGTCCTCTTCCTTGACGTCGGGCTACGCTACCAGTATCATGGTAAAGAGCCAGCCAAATATAAAGAAATCACACTATCACGCTTGAATTCCATCACGAATAACTTTTTTTCTGGAAAATTTTCACCAAAATGCTTTTGTGCACTGTTTTTTCATCTCACCCTGTATATTCTTGATCAGCGTAAAATTCTAAGTCGATTTAGCTATGTCCCGCTGTTGTAATTTTTTTTTTTTTTTTGAAAGATATAAGGCTAAAATTTTGCGCACATGTGTATTTTGCAGTTCGTAAATATGTCATGTCGGTCCACGTTTTCGTATAGCCGACTGTACGTCTCAATATTCGGCATTTTGATGATTTCTGCGAATTTATAGGCCGGATCGTTTCAAATTTCGTATTGGAAGATCTTAATGGTGCTACAAGCTATGACAAAAAACTACTTATTCAGGTCCACGTCTACGTATAGCCACCATACAACAATACCTCCCGGTATTCTGTATTTTGATGATTTTAGCGACATTATTCAAACTTCGTATTTGAAGTTCGTAATGGATACTTCGACATATAACTATTCACGTCCACGTTTTCGTACACGCCTTGTCCGATGTCCGTCCGTATGTCTGGATGGCTGGTGCGCACGATAACTCTCGAAGGAAGTATTCGATTTCATCCAAACTTGATACATCGTAATGTTATTGTCAAACTTAGACGGAGTTTTGAAATGGGTAATATCGGTCAACTCCTTCTGGTACCTCCCACACGAAATGTCAGAATTTTCAAGGAAAATAATTTAATGCACAGAAAGAGGAAGGATAATCCGATTTTGCTCCTATTTTGCAAATCCTAATATTTGCATCATTGCTAGGTCTGGTACGAAAATAGACAATAACGGTTCACTCCAACATGTACCTCCCACACAAATTGTGAATAATTATAACTCTAATAAAATGTGATGTAAGAGTCCGATTATCCTCAAATTACACATATCACAATATTTTTATTAACCCAAGGTCTGTTGTGAAGATGGAATATATCGGTCACCTCCTTCTGGTATCTCCCCTACAAAGGCTCAACATTTTGAATAATCATGAAGCTCACAAAACGCGAAATAAGCATCCGATTCCATTTAGACTTGGTACATCTCAATATTTCCATCAACACAAGATGTGTCATAAAGATGGTAGAGATCGGACACTTACAGATATTGGTACCTCCCACACAAAGGGTCAAATGTTGGAATAATTAAAACTCTCCTAAAATGCGAAGTAAGCATCCGATTCTCTTAAATGTTCGCCCATAACAATATTTTTACTAACCCAAGATCTGGCGTGAAGATGAAATATGTCGATCCACTCCTTTTGGTAGCTCCCCCACAAATGGTTAAAATTTTCAATAATAAAATCTCTTATAATTTGCCAAAAAAATATATCAAATTCTCTTCAAAATTCAAACATCACAATACATCACTCACCACATAATCTGGTGTAAAGATGAAATATATCAGACCGCTCCTTCTGGTACCTTCCCCACAACGGGGCCAAGTTTTAAACGCTATGAAGCTCAAAAAAGCGAAATGAGCATCCGATTATTTTCAAACTTAGCACATCCCAATATTTCTATTAACACAAGCTCTGGTGTGAAGATGATAGATATCGGTCCACCCCTTTTTTAGCTTTTTTATTTATTTTACTTATTTCGTTAATTGCTTGGCTTAAGGAATTAAAAAAAAGAAAAATTTTCAATATTTATATCACTTTTAATTTTTGGAAAAACGTCAGCGAATCTTTTAAAACATGGTAACCTCAGATCTGATGTGAATATAGAATCCATCGGCTCACTTCTCCTGGTACCTCCTCCACAAAAGGTATACATTTTCATTAATTTTTTGCATAAACTCGAAAATAAATGCTAGATACTCATCCCAATATTTTTCCAATATAAAATTAAGTAAAATACTTCGGTCCGCTTTATCTGGTACTTTATGCTCATTTCTTAATTTTCCAAAAATTACTACATTTCTCATGTAAAGGTGAACGAAGTAGTGGATATAGCACAAATCTGGAACATTTACATCAGACTTAGGTCAGATACGAAATTCACAACAATGATCCACTAATTTGGAACCACCCTCCATAAAGGGAAGCAAGTCAAAATATATTCAAATAAACAAACAGTGGCTGAGGGTATACATCAGTCGGTAACTTTTTAATTTTCTTTTTAACTTGATTTTTGAAAAGTTCGACCTTCTGTGGGAGATACCAGAAGGAGTGGATCGATATTGCCCATCTCCGAACTCGGTCTGAATTTGATAATAATATCACGATTTACAAAGTTTGGACCAAATCGCATACTCCCTTCAAGAGATATCCAGCCAGCCGGATAAACGGACGGACATTGCTAGATCGACTCAAAATGTCCTGAAACGAATTTGGTCCAAAAAGACCTAAGGCCGTATCAAGTGATATATACCCTCTCTAGCGATATGGTTAAGGGTATAAAAAATTAGAAAGGGGAACCTTCCCCTTCTATTGTTAGCTCTTTCTATAATTATCTTCTGGGGTTTTTTATATTTTCCTAGATTTTGTTACAAAAATATTCACAGAAACACAACGCCCCTTCGCCATCATAGTACTCGTATAGCTAATAATTATTTCCAAACAAAACATAGCCAACATTTTTTTTTTTTTTTTTTTGTATGAATGTGATTGCACCATTTGATTACCTCCCTCTTTGCGATAGCATTCTCTTGCACAGTTCGATGTAATTTGAATCTAAAACTGTTTGATTTGTGGAATATCTACATCAGTATTTAATATTGTAAATACCTTGTTTGCATGCATTGTTTTGCAGCTGCTATTGTTGTCGTTGTCGTCGTCGTCGTCGTCGTTATTTACATTCGCCGAACAATGCAGCGAACATCCTTCACCGTTCCCTATGTCGATAAAAACACATTTCCGTTCGAACATTTCACCGTTTCCCTTTGCGACTGGAAAATGCTGTTGCAAAATGGCATTTCACCGTTATGACAGGAAAGCTCAGCAATTGAAGGACAGGATATGAAATATTTCAATTTCTGTTTGGAGAACTCACATGACCGTGTCTGCCTTCTGTTGCAATACACATATTGCTGTCGTTGTGTTGGTGGTGGTCTAGTTGTTTGAAAACCATTTGTTGCTTGCAACCAGGAGGTAACAGGTGTAACGGAAGGTGGGAACTTGCAGTATGATATATGTATGTATGTTTGTATAGCATATGGCAAATTAGTCAGTTGATAACTATTTTGCGGTTGTAAATCAACGCCAACTAACGCTTTAACCACAAAAAAATTAAAAATTAATTTTAAATAGGTTTATTAAAAAAAATGAGAACGAGACCGCGAAATTTGTAAATTTTTTATTTTTTTTTAATTTTCCATTTGATTGAATCTAAATTAAAATTTAGAATTTTATTGCTCTAATGGGAAATATTTAAAGGCACATATGGTTTTTAATGAATGTCCATGCCTTACAACACTACAGGGTGAGATGAAAAAACTGCAACCAACTTTAGACTGCTGTCAATTCTAAGCCACTCGTCCAACAGCTGTTAAAGTTATTTCAATTAATGCTCATTATATTGTTTACAAGCGTACAAAAGCATTTTTGTCAGAATTTTCCAGAAAAAAGGTTATTCGTGATGGAATCCAAGCGTGATAGTGTGATTTCTTTATACTTTGCTGGAAAACCACAAGTGGCTATCGTTAGAGCACTCCAGCATTTAAATGTGAATAAATCTTTTGTGTCTCGTACCACCGCTCGTTACCGTGATGCTGGTAGCTTAGCTCGACGTCAAGGAAGTGGACGAAAAGTAAGAAAGCGACTTGTTCGAAAACCGCGTCGCAGTGGTCGAAAAATTGCTCATTAGCTGAACATATCGCAATATGCCATTCGGCAAATATTGAAAAATTAGCTCGGAATAAAGCCATTGACATTCGAAAAAGTGCAAAAACTTACATCGCAACAGAAAGAAAATAGACTCAAAAGAGCTAAAGAGTTGCTTCGCTTGGCCGAAAGCGGTGAACTGCCGAATTGGGTTTTCTCCGATGAGAAAACATTCGTTGTTCAGCAGTTTGTAAACAAACAAAATGATCGTGTTTACTTGTCAAAGAGGTCAGCTGAAAATATGCACCATCGGTTGGCCACTAGAACTCAAGCGCCGGCCATGGTGGTGGTGTTGGCGGCCATGACGGCCGATTTTAGCTCTTCGCTCATATTAATCGACCGTGGCATCAGAATAAATGCCGAATATTATCGTGAAAAAATACCAAAGTGTCGATCACCTCAAGCAAGCGCTTCGCCGAGAATGGACGAAAATACCCCAGAGCAACATTCGGGCAGCGTGTGATGGTTTCATTGGCCGCTTGAAGGTATAATTCGTGACAAAGGTAAACAATTCGCACAAATCTAAACTTATTCTAAAATTTGATGCTATTTCCGACATTTTTGCTTTCATTCAATAAAATAAAAAAAGAAATTAAAAAGTATGGCGTTTGACTTTGTTGTAGTTTTTTCATCCCACCCTGTAATGTGAGAAATTTTAAGGCACATATGGTTTTTAAAGAATTTTCATGCCCTACAACACTATGTGTTGGAAATATTTGTATGTATATCTAGATGGTCTAGTCTTGTTATGAAGTTAAGGTCAGAATAGAAGCCTATTGCTTGGGAGAGATGATCGGAAAATATTTAGGGGTTGAAATGGAACAACAGAAAAATTTCTTGTTTTTGCAGTTGCTCTAAGGGCCACAATTATAAATCAGTCGACTCTGTCATGGAACGATACAGACAAGTTTGAAATTATTAAATTTAAAGGGTCAAATTTAAAGTTTCAAACACACATATTTCAATATTCATCATGAAAATAGGACACACAAGCGGGAAGAGTAATTCAATTCCAATTGATTAATGCAAGCACACATTCAGTTTTATTTTCGATTGGCGCCTTTTTGGTAAATTTACAAAAGGCTTGTGTACACAACCGTCGGCCACTCAGTGATACAAAAACACAAAATCAAATAGCCTTTGATCCGAGGGAATTAGGTCAATCGATTCTATCAATCTATTCAATCGATTCATTCATCCATCACTCAAAATTATTTGTCAACAAGCCTAAAAGTATGCTGTTGTAAAATGTTTGAAAAACAATAATTTGAAATATTTTCATAATCTGTGTCATATAGACATACAAATACGTTTTTTTTAAGAAAAAAAAGGACAATTGTGTCACCAAACAAATAAGATTTGAAATGAAAATTCTCATCACATGTTTCATTTATTGTTATTGTTATTGTTATTAAGTAAATAGTTATATGTATAAAAAAAGTAATTAAAAATAAACACCATCACCTACGTTCTTAATTATTTTTCATAAAATTCTACCCAAACTCCAGAAATTCGTGGACATCGAAGGATGATATTCATTAACGAATTTCAGTACAGTACAAACCTCATGCCAAAATATGCCAAAATAACTAGCAACCACAATGGATCCATTTTTCTGTCCAAAACTATTTCAACGTATCCATATGTAATCTCTAGAAATCAAGAGTGACCTTAATATCAAATTTCAGGATTTTAGTTCCATTTCATCACCATATACCAAACTTAATATCATTCAGTACTTTTTGTACAATTATTGTGCACATTTCCAAAACCACCTCCATATCTCATTTACAGATACCAGCAGAGACCTCAATATTAAATTTCAGCTTTATCCACCCAATACCAAATTTAGCACCAGTTCTCAAAACCAAATACCAACAGTGACAACCGCATCAAATTCCAGGATTTCAACTTCAACGCTTCACCCAATACCAAATTTAGTAACATTTAGTACTTTTTGTATACATTTGGTATTCATTTTCAGAATCGTTCTATATTTCAATCCTAGACACCAACAGTTATCGCAATATAAAATTTCATGGTTTCAGCTCTATATCTTCACCCAATACCCAATTTAATATAGAAGCCAATTCTCAAACGCATTAGTATCGAATTTAAGAATTTTATCTCTATCGCTTCACCCAATACCAAATACAGTAACATTCAGTACTATTCCTACAATTATAGTTCACATTGCCGAAAACATGTCCATATATACAGGCTATACATGAACAGCGACCTAATACCAAATATTAAATTCCAAACTCTATCTGTTCACCCAATGCCAAATTGTTCCAAATATAGTACTACTTAGTACTTTTTATGCAATTGTAGTACACATATCCAAAACCACCTCTTCATCACAAAACATACCACCTACAGGGACCCCAATTTAACATTTCACAATTCCAGCTGCATCTTTTCACCCTAAACCAAACTGTTCCAAATTTAGAACCATTTAGTGCAGATCACACACTTAGTACACATTTCCAAAACCACCTTCAAATATAACAAGCGTACTTTCCAACCTTGATTTCATACCACCTTTCAAGTTTTTACCTCTATCTGTTCGCATAATACCAAGTGATACCATTTTAGAAGTTTAGTACCAGTATCCTTCGTCATCTTAAAGTTTGAATTTCCATGAACCCTTTGGGAAAGTTTTAGTATAGCCTCATATAATTTAATAATAAAATAAAATTGAACAATGGTGGACAACCCATGTTTTCACCCAAGTAATTACAATAATTGTAAAAAATAGGCTAAAATGGGGCACACTAATGCCTTTATTATAGTTCGCGGAGAAAAAAAATCAACTCGTATAAACGCTATAGTAATTTTTGTATCAATTTTTACAGATATCTTCATTTCAGGTATCGGAGATGATAAAAAACAATTTAAAAAGCATATAAGTTTGGCCGGGACGAACTTTTAATTCCCTCCGCCATTTAGACGGATCTTGAACATTTCCAAAAAATCCGTCGAAAAATACCGCTTAAATTAAAACCGTAATATGGGAGCTATTCGAAGGCCTGGACCTACATAGTTAATTATCTGTCATATGCTGTAGTACCGATTCCAGACTTCAAATACGAAATATGAAACAATTCTTGTGAATAATGGGAGGGGGTATGGGGAGGTATCGTTATATGGGGGCTATACGAAGACGTGGACTTGCATACACAATTATTTGACATATTCTGTAATACTCATTACGAACTTTAAATACGAAATTTGAAACAATTCCGGTCTACAATGCCTGTAATACCAATATTGGGTGGTACTGTTATATAGGGGCTATACAAAGACGTGGACCTGCTTAAGTAATTTTTTGTCATAGGTTTTAGTACCCATTAGGATCTTCTAATACGAAATTTAACACAATTCCGATGAATAATGGGACAAATATCGTATAAATACCGAACATCAGGAGGTACCATTGTATGGGGGCTATACGAAAACGTGGACCGACATTATTGGCAAAATACACATGTGTGCAGAATTTTAGCTTTCTACCTCAACTCGGTCGAAAGAGAGCGTGATTACAACAGACAGGTGGACATCGCTAAATAGCTGATCAAGAATATATATACGCTGATCAAGAATATATATACTTTGTTGGGTCTGACATGAGTATTTCGAGGAGTTACAAACGGAATGAGGGTATGAAAATGGTCTTGGACAAGAATAGTGTTCTAAATCACTGTAAACCCCTACAATGTCCCCTTAATACAAAAAAAAATTAAATGTTATATCCTCAAAAATGCAATTCAAATATTAAGCCACATCCTGGTGATGTCGTTATGTCTAAAATTAGGTTTGGTGAAATTAAGTAAAATATATATTTTAAAACTAATACTCCCATCTGTTTTCTTTCTAACGAAAATTATTCTGTTTTCTTTTCCACGAAAAAACATTTCACCAAAAATAATAATATGTTATACTCGTTTCACCCCTCCGCGTAGTTTTAAAACATACACAAAGGTTCTCCTTATCCATGGCACTTCACCCACCTACACACGCACACACCCATACACACACAGATCTTATTATGCAAGCCATGAACTTTGTGGCAGCTTTTATGCCATTCAAATCATTCATCCGCACCAGGCTTTTTGGTTCGACTAAATCTCTTCGGGGTATGCAACTGCCAGCCTGTATGGAAATGAGTTTCACTGTTTGGTGGAGTTGGCTACTCGACAAATAATTATGAAATACGAGAAACGGCTGTGCTGAGTGCTTCCAGCCAAACAGGAGGAGATCAGAGGTGAAGTCCGACTGCGATGGTAATTGCAAAGGTTAATTGTATGCAATGATAAATGATAGTTGTGCACTTGGGGGAGTATTGCCATTTGGCGGATGTTTATCCCGTTTATGGGCATTACTACGCGTGTATAGGGGCCTATAAGTGTGTACATAGTAAATAAGTAATTAGAAAACTATTCATATAAAAATTAAATGAAAATTTCAAAATGTTATAAGTACCTTATAAAGTCATAACAAAAACAAGTAAGCAAAAGCTATAGCCGTACGGGGCCGACCATGTGATACCCTACAACACTACAATATGTTAGAAGCCCCTTTATGTCCAAATCCATTCTGGAAGATTTCGCTTTTGAAATTATGTCAACAGAGAACGCACTCCGTCGTTCTTTTAGTTGTGTGGTCCATTTTACAGCTAAATACAATCAAATGATCATCCAAAATGCTAAAATTCTTCCTTGCCCTTAACTCTCTTCACAGGCGTGTTGATTGGCTTCATTTGTGTGATCAGGAAATTTTTTCTGTTTTTGGTTCATTTGAACCCCTAAATACTTTGCAGTCATCTCCAAAAGCAAGAGGTCCCTCTGTATCTCCAAATTTAGACTCAACTATATGATATGCTTGTCTACGATATTTGGCTATATTCGTCAACGAAATCAGCAAAAAAAGCCAGAAATTCGTCTTTTTGTTTATTTTGGATATCGCCTGTAAGTTATTTTCAGCGTTTCGGTAGAATGGAAATGTTGGTATTTTTTCACACGAAAGTAGTGGGCCATTCTACCCGCTATCCTTACTCTAACTTTATGTGAGATTTCATGTCCTTTGATTTCTATTTGTGACCTCAGGAAATCAGGAACATTTTTAGTCGTTGGTCCATTTCAGCCCTTAAATATACTGCGGACATCTTTGAAAACAATAGGCCTAGCCCTTCTGAGCGTAACCCTACCTTTGTGAAAAATTTCGTGAGGATCGGATGATAATGGCAATCTGTATATAATAACCCCAACCTGTGTTGTAAGGTGACCCCAACCTGTGTTGTAAGGTGAAAAATATCGCATGCTATAAAAAATATGTAAAAATTAAAAATGTCACAAAATTCTAAAAAAAACTATATTAACATCATTTTAGGCATCTTTTTATGCAAAAGGGCATTCTGAATTGAAAAAAATTATCAAAATCGGTCCAGCCATTCTTGAGATATAAGCATTCTATCTAACATCCATATTTCGCTATATATATCCGATATATTTACCATCGGCATCAACGTAACGGATAGAATTGACCTGTTCGTCTATTTGTGATTTCGCCGGGATTAAAAATATTCGCGGTTTAATGGAAAATTTGAACAAATGTTATGGTCTATTTCACCCACTAAATATTACCGGATGGCCATCAAAATTGGAAGGCTTGTGCCCAGCCCTAAGCTCTAGCCCCATGCTAACTTCCGCTTCGATTGGTCTATAACTGCGTCCAGTATAGTCCATTTCAACCCCAACCCGATCATCTCCAAAAGCAAAAGGCTCCTATTATGGCCTAACCCCCCCTCCCCCCATTCTAAACTTCGTGAAGATCGGGCCATAATTGCGACATGTGGAGTGATTACAAATTAACATGGACAGACGGACGGACGGACGGACATACATAGCTAGATCGACTCAGCTCGGCGAGATAGGAAGATCCATATATACTTTCCTCTGTGGGAAACCAATATTTCGGGGTGTTACATAATTTTTGGCCCAAGCAAACTTATACCCCAACCCCAACACATAGTGTTGTAGGATATAAAGAACAATTTATTTTTAAAATTAAATAATAAATTGTTATGACGTCTTCATTTTCAAAGACCTTAACATTTGCCATTTGCCAACTAGATACAATGAATTTGATGAAATCCATTTGCCAGAACATCACCGAATCTGACCAACGGACATCATGTTATCGACTGTGACATAAATGAGAAAAAAAGGTTATTAAAAACTAATAAATCATTTAAGATTTGCTTTTCACAGCCATGATTTTGCATTAAAATGCTCCCACTGCGTTCATTTATTAATGCACAATGAATTGAGGTTTTGGGTTTCGCACTGGGTCGGCCATGTTGGCCATGTTGAGGGTTCATGTTTTAATATTTTATTTATGATTTACAGTTTAAAGCAAAATCAGTTCCATAATAGTGGGGCGATGAAAGTATCATAAGATACGCTTATATTACAGGGGGCTGGGTTGGGTTTGGGTGGGGTCGGTTGGTTGGTTGCCCATTACAAATTCATTCATTCATTCAGTCATCCCAATCGGTGTTTGTTATTTAAATTAAGTTATAAAACTGTATTGTGTGAAGTCAATTGAAATTAATTTGGAAATATTTTTTGGTTCCATTTGAATTGGTTTGAAATTATATTGCAAAAAAGACATAAATATGTGAATGAATGATATAGTTCAGTTATGATATTATGTATAAAATATCATACCATGCTCTATAAAATAAAAGATTTATTAATTTTGTCATTTTGATTGGAATAAATTTGAAATATTAATCGGAGAAGCCATCTCTATATACAAACCATTAAGGAAAGGTCAATGATACAATAAACCACTATTCGTATTTAGTAGAGCTCCCGGCCGAGTAGCAGTGGCGAAAAATGGCTAGTGAGCGTAACATATCGCAATATTCCATTCGGCAAATATTGAAAAACGAGCTCGGGGTAAAGCCATTGAAATTCCAAAAAGTGCAAGAACTTACACCGCAACAGAAAGAAAATAGACTCAAAATAGCTATGGAGTTGCTTCGCTTGGTCGAAAGTTGATTTTCGAATTTGGTTTTCTCCGATGAGAAAACATTCCTTTTCCAGCAGTTTGTAAACAAACAAAATGATCGTGTTTACTCGCCAAAGAGGTCAGTTGAAAGTGTGCACCTTCGGTTGACCACCAGAAATCAAGCGCCGGCCATGGAGATGGTGTGGGCCGCCATAACAGCCGATGGTCGTTCTCCGCTCATATTAATCGACCATGGCATCAGAATAAATGCCAAAAATTTTCGCGAACATATTCTGGAGGGTGTATTAAAGCCTTGGGCACGCAAAACATTTTGGCCGCAGACCTTGGACATTCCAACAGGACTAAGCACCAACGCACTCAGCACGCGCCACCCAAGAATGGTTACAAATGAAGTTCCTCGCTTCATTTCCAGAGCACAATGGCCACCAAAATCTCCGGATACCAGTCCGTTGAACTATTGTGTCTGGAATATTTTAAAAAATACCAAAGTGTCGATCACCTCAAGCAAGCGCTTCGCCGGAAATGGGCCAAAATACCGCAGAGCAACATTGAAGGCCATAATTCGTGCCAAAGGTGACCAATTCGAAAAAATCGTAACTTATTCTAAAATTTGATGCTATTTCCGACATTTTTTGCTTTCATTCAAAATGTAAAAACAATGTTAAAAGTTATGGCGTTTAACTTTGTTGCAGTTTTTTTTATCTCATCCTGTATTACGCATGTGGGGGATTTTAACGCCAAATCGCTATAGCTATATCTGAACCGATTTTTTCCAAATTTGATGTACTTGCTTCCAGACGGGATCCCGTTGGAAGTGCCAAAATTCAGTCCCTTTTGGCTGATATTAACCATTTGGTTCACAATAAACCTGAAATCGGATAAAGATTTATATGGGAGCTATATACAAATCTGAACCGATCTTGACAACATTTTAGGAATTTATTTCTGAACTGTATCTAGCAAAGTAGCAAAGATAATTGTTGTGGAGTTCATATTACGCATGTGAAGTACTTAAAAATACCAAATCAGATAAAACGTATATATGGGAGCTATAGCTATATCTGAACCGATTTTCACCAAATTTGAAGTACTTGCTTCAAAACTAAATTCAGGTCATTTGGACTAATATAGGCCATTTGGTGCACAATTAACCCAAAATCGGTTGAAGAAATATATGGGAGCTATATCTAAATTTGAACCGATTCCAATAGGGTTCGTCCTTGGGCCAAACAACTATTGTTTGGAAAATTGCATCTTAATGGAATAATAAATGCTAGCTTAATTTATACATGGACATACGGGCGGACAAACGGACTGGCACGTATAAATCGACTCAGAAAGTGATTCTATGAAGATCCTCAAAAGTAGCTGTTGGTCTATCTCGCTTCGTTCTTCATGTTACAAACAAATGAAAAAAAAAAATAATACCCCTACCACTATGTGGTGTAGGGTATAAAAAGAGTAGTGAAATAACTGACTGATGAGGAATCAACAGTCAAATGAAACAAATAAAGCTAGAATGTTGAAACTTTGCAATCTTGGTGCGTAGGTGTGTAATAAGACTGGGTTTCTAAACGAGTGCGAAAATGTACTAAAAAGAGAATACTTTGTATTGGATAAATGGAATGAGCTAGAAATTTGAAATGAGAATCACTGATGGAGTTCAGGATAGATGTACCAAAAGGTTTTTTTTTTTGGAAAATCGAACTTTAAGATTACGAAAAGTTCTAAATTGATACTAAACTTCCAAAATGATTCCAAAACTCGAAATGGCAAACAACTCGAAATTCGTTATGAAAATCATGGTTGGAAAGTTAGTTCGATATATGTGAAGATCATTTTAGAAATGTGTACTAAAGGCTGGTATACACATAATGTTAAAGTTGTATGTAAAGCTACATTTTCTACATCTATTGTAAGCATTTTTATAACATACTCTAAGGCGCTTTACACATTTTTTAAGAAAAAAAAAACACCTTATAGTACATATTAAAATATCCATAGCATAAGTGTTATCTAAAAGTCTGCTACTAAACATTTAATTTTAAAATGTGAAAAAAATGCTTTACATATGACTCTAACACGATGTGGAAACTGGTCTCAAGTGTGCGAACTATATTAAATGGTACTAAATTTGGAACATTTTGGTTTAGGGTGAAGCTGGAATTTCGAAATTTTATATTGGGGTTCCTGTTAGCGGCAGGTTTGTGATAAGTACTAAATAGTACTATATTTGGTACAATTTGTTATTGAGTAAACATATAGGGCTTGAAATCTGAAATTTGGTATTATTCGCTATTCATTCGTACCCTGGACATATGAAGGTGGTTTTGGAAATGTGTTCTATAATGGGGCCTATATTAGTATAAAAAGTACCAAATGATATTGGGTGAAAAAATAGGGCTGGAGTCCTCAACTTTGATATCTGGCATTAAGATTTAACGCCGGTTTCGAAATGGGACTTATATTTGTATAAAAATTTATAAATAGTACTAAATTTGGCATTGGATGGAGAAATAGAGCTGAAATCCTGAAGTTTGACACAGATGTCTCTTGGTGTCTCGAATTGAGATATGAATGTGGTTCTGAAAATGCGAGCTATAATTGTATGAAAAGAACTAAATAGTATTAGGGTAAAGGAAACACTAGAACTCCTGGTGATCCACAAATACCAAATTTTAGACTTATTCGTGGGAAAATGTGGCAAAAATCATCAAAATACCGAATGTCGGGAGATACCGCTATATGGGGCTATACAAAAACGTGGAGCTATAAATTCAATGTTTCGCCAACGGATCTACAACCCATCATGACCAACAAATACCAATTCTTAGACAAATCTGCGAAGAAATGTGGCCAAAATCATCAAAATACCGAATATCGGGAGGTACCGTTATATGGGGCTATACCAAAGCGTGGACCTATAAATACAATGTTACCGAGTATCGGGAGGGAAAATACCAAATATAGGGATGTTACAAACGAAATGACAAAGTTAATATACCCTCCTTTCCAAGGTGGAGGGTATAAAAAGGCCTAACACGAACTCTTGGAACGAATCTACAATTTGAAGATGGACTTTTCGCTGAAGAAGCACTTGCTAGTATTTAAAGTAAAGTATATAATTTCTCGATTCTGTAATAAAATTACTCTCGCCCGAAACTTTTTCATAAAAATTTGGGAAGTTTCTATTCTGTTATATAAAAGAAAAACGAGGAAAATACACTCATTCATATTCGAGCGACATCGAAAAATTAAGTTAGCTCGATTTTTCGTCTACCATAAGCACTATATAGCTATATCTGAACCGATTTTCACCTAAATTGAAGTACTAGCTGCTAGGCTTAATTCGGTCGGATCTGCCGAAATACACAATAAAATGAAGATATTTGGGAGTCATATTTAAATTTGGACCAGTTCTCACCAATTTCGATTCGGTTCATCATTGGACCAAACTAATTATTCGTGGAAAATTTCCTCTCAATCGGACAATAAACGCAACTTGCTCTCTGTTTACAAAAGGACATGGAGAGACATATGGACATGCATAACTCTACTCAGAATGTGGCTCTATGCAGACCATCATAGGGTCCAACTCGCTTCCTTCTGCATGTTACAAACAAAAGACTTAACTATCTGTACCACAGTGCGTCGTAGGATATAAAAATGAAAATTAAGGGTTGTCTCTAGTGTTTATATCTCGACACCATCCGAGTTTGGCCGTGTTTTATTAATGGTTTGCCATTTCGGTAGATTTTGCCAATTCAAAATACATAGTCTTCAAATATATAGTATGTTCTTTTGAAATGTTATTACTTTCTGGGATTCAGGCTCGTTACGAAATTCAAAATAGGACTTTTGTTTCGTTAATTTCGATAAGTAAATAAAAAATACCATTTTATGGTGTTCATAAAATAGCAAATGCCAATTTTCAGTTTTTCAGACTAATTTATGTAATAAAATTTTTCATTTTGTTATGGGAAAATTTTAAACTCTTTCATCAATAAATTAAGCCTTAACAAATCACCCTAAATTCGTTCGCAATCATCCTAACTAGAGCAGCGATAAAAATGCAGATTTGTTCATATTCATACAAATATGAATGAATTAATTCAAAATGCATTGACTTTTTTTGTTATTTGGCCCACCCTCATCAGATGTCGAATTGATCATTTTAATTATTTCACATTCAAAACAAAATATCAGAAAAAACCCAATCGTATATTATAAAAATAGTTTAAATATTTCCAATACGACATACATAGTTGTGATACGCAAAGAAGAAGCAGATGCAGAAGCAGAAGCGAATAACAACAATTTGCAATCAATTTATTGAAATTTAATTCAATGAAATCGGCTAAATTAATAATATCAAATGAAAAGAAACACCAAAACCAAAACATAATTTTCATATGCAAAAAAAAACACACACACGCAAATCCAAATCATTGATGTTGTAATGCCTGGGGCATCTGATGTAGACCCACAAATCAATATTTCGTTTGACAAAACGAGCCACTACATTTAAGAAGATGTTTTGTCTAAATGTTGTACAAAATTTAAATTTAATTTATTTTAATTAATTTTTTATTTTTATTTTTCAAAGCAGTGCTAAGAATAAAATAGAATATATAAATTTAATCAAGTAAAAAAAAAAAAACACACACACACACACGCAAACTAAAAATCCAAATCATTCATGTTGTAATGCCTGGGGCATTTGATGTAGACCCACAAATTATTATTTCATTTGACAAAACTAGCCACTTCATTCAAGAAGATGTCTTGTCCAAATGTTGTACAAAATTTAAATTTAATTTATTTTAATTAATTGTTTTATTTATATTTTTAAAAGCAGAGCTAAGAATAAAATAGAATATATAAATTTAATCAAGTAAGAAGACCGTACTTTTATTTGGACAAACCTTAATTTTGTGGACTTTGTTGATACCCTCAGCCATATGTTATACATCATTTGATACGGCCAAAACGTGCTTCATCGAAATAGCGGTTTTAGAACCTAGGTCTCTTTGTACCAAATCATTTGTAGTCGATCTAGGGGTGATCATCCGACCGTCTACCTCTCTGTCTGGCTGGCTATTGTGCACGATAACTCTGGAAGGGAGTATCCGATGTGATTCAAACTCGGTACATGGTAATATTATTATAAAACCTAGACCGAGTTCGGAGATGGGCAATATCGCTACACTCCTTCTGGTATCTCTTCTACAAAAGGTCAACATTTTCATAGCAAATATTTTACCTTATAGAAAGAGAAAGGATTGTGCTGGCCCGGCTTAAAAATGGAGAATATCGGCCCACTCCATCAAGTACCTTCCACACAAAGGGTCAACATTTTGAATAAGTATAACTCTTATAAAATGTGAAATAAGAGTCCGATTATTTTCAAATTTTACAAAACGCAGTGTTATTACTAACACAAGATCTGATGCGAAGATGGGATACATCGGTAAACTAATTCTGGTACCTCCCCACAACGGGTCAACATTTTAAATAGCCATGAAGCTCGAAAAACGCGAAATGAGCATTCGATTATTTTCAAACTCGGCACATCCCAATATTTCTATTAATGCAAGGTGTGAATATAGAATATATAAGACTTCTCAGGTACCTCCCCCACAACGGTTCAAAATTTTGAAAAATATATCTCTCATAAAAGGCGAAAAAAGCATCCGATTCTCATCAAATTTCACAAATATCAATATTTTTATTAACACAAGATCTGGTGTGAAGATGGGATATATCGGTTCACTCCTTCTGGTAGATCACCCACAACGGGTTAACATTTTGAATAACCGAAATGCTCATCAAATATCACACATATCAATATTTCTACCAAGACATGATCTGTTGTGAAGATGGTAGATATCGAACTACTCCTGCTAGTATCTCCCCACAAAGGAGTCAAAATTTTAAATAACAAATCGCTCACAAAATTGAAAATAAGCCTTCGACACTGATAAATGATACAAATCGGCCCACCCCCTCTGGCACCTCCTCCACAAAATTTTAATATTTATATTTCTCACATTTTTTCTCAACCAGAGATCTTTTCTCAAATATTGACATAAAATTGCAAATAATTGTTCGATTTTCTTTAATTTTTGAACAACCCAATATTTTTTCCAGTATTGGAGGAAATTAGTACAACGGTCCACTATATCTGGAACCTCACGCATATTTTAGCATTTTATAAAAAATATCATTTATTTCATATAAAGGAAGTAGTCGGTATAGTCCAAATCTGCCACGTTATAAAATTTAATAATACTTGGGTCGGAACGAAGTGAAAAATATTGCCACACTCCTTCAGTACCATCCCAATGAAGGGTCAACATTTTAGTAATCATAAGGCAAGTCAAAATTTCACATAAATGTAGACAAGTAGACATAAAAATAGACAAGTAACAAGTAAAAAAGCTGTAAGTTCGGCCGGGCCGAACTTTTAATACCCTCCACCATTTGGTTCAAATTTGGCAACTTCCAAAAAATAAAATCCGTTAAAAATTCTGTTAATATCTTAAGAATGCCGAATGCTTTTACGACGACGTGGGCCTGCATAGGCAACTTTTGTCATAAGTTATTACAATATTTAAATGCGAAACTTGAAGAAAAATCTGTTTATAATGTAGCTAAAATCATTAAAATACCGCATATGGGGGGTACCGTTATATGGGGGCTATACGAAGACGTGGACCTGCACTGACAATTTTCTGGCATGGGCTGAAGTATTCATTACGAACTTCACATGCGAAATTTGAAACAATATCGGCAAATAATGTCGCTAAAATCATCAACATACCAAACATCGGGGGGTACGGTATATGGGGGCTATATGAAGACTTGAACCTATATGGCCCATTTTCTGTTTTATGCTGAGCATCTATTTAGAACTTCAAATACCAAATTTGGAACGATTTCGCTAAATAATGTCGCTAAAATCATCAAAATACCGAATATCGGGGGTACCGTTATATGGGGGCTATATGAGGACGTGGACCTACATGGCTCATTTTTTGACTTAGGATTACGAATCCATTACGAACTTCAAATACCAAATTTGAAACGATTTCGGTAAACAATGTCGCTAAAATCATCAGAAAACCGAATATCGAGGGGTACCGTTATATGGGGGCTACACGAAGACGTGGACCTGCACAGATAATTTTCTGTCTTAGGTTGTAGTATTCATTACAAACTTCAAATGCCAAATTTGAAACAATTCCGGCGAATAATGTCGCTAAAATAATCAAAATACTGAATATCGGGAGGTACGGTAATATGGGGGCTATATGATAACTTGGACCTACATGGTCCATTTACGACAGCGTGATTACAACAGACAGACAGACGGACAGACAGACAGACGGACAGACAGACAGACGGACATGGCTAAATCGTCTTAGAATTTTACGCTGATCAAGAATATATATACTTTGTCTTTGGTCTGACATGAGTATTTCGAGGAGTTACAAAAGGAATGACAAAATTAATATACCCTCCATAGTATGGTGGAGGGTATAAAAAACAGCTACCCTCCACCACTTGGAAGAAACTTGAAATTTTTCTACCTCCTATATAACCCTAATTCCTAAACGTGATTCTAATACCAAGTTTCCCGATTTTACCTCTACCCATTGACATAATTTCAAATGGTACCAAATTTAGTACATTATAGTACTTTTGAAAAACTTATTGTTCGAATTTCCCATAACCCTTTGGTTCGTCTATCCTACAAATCATCAAAGACCATTATTTCAAATTTCACATTTCCCGCCTGTCCCTTCCTCAAATACCGAATTCAATACCATTTAGTACTTTTTGGTACGTATTTCCCAATCCACCAGCATATATCAGCCCAGTCCAGTATTCAAAAATTTTTCTAAATGCATTTCGTTCAAAGTTTTTATCATCAACACCTTTCCCTTCGCCAAACCTTATTCAACTGGAATTTTTGCGTCCACAATAAAAAAATAAATGAATGCACGCATTCACTTTGTCACAGATTAAATGAGTATTCTGTTGGTTACATACAAAATGTCAAACAAGACCTATAATCCACCACACGGATCAAAAAAAAAATCCAAGAGATTAACCTACATGCAAACTTACACTGTTGAATGAAGTGACAACATTTTTTACATTCGCATTGGTGACATTCTTCAAGCATCTTCAGCTCTTCATTGGGATCAGGTAGGTCACACATACGTTATGCGTATGGCAGCACAACTCTCTTCTCTCCAAGATAAATTAATTTACATTACAATAATGGGTGTTACAACCAGTGTTGCCAACATTTTGAGAGCTAAAAGCGTAATTAAAAACCAGAAAAGCGTAAATGGCGTAAAATCTTTCCTCAAAAAAGCGTAAAAAGCGCTAAGTATTTTTTCCTAACCAAAATTGTCAAAAAACACTTTTTTAACTAAATACTGTTTTATTCAAAAATTTAGATCGTATTTGCAAACTTCTGCCAAATGATTCACGGCCAGAAATAACGAATGTACAGCAACATAAAGGGAATGTCTTCCTTGAGCCTTTTGCATCTCACTTGCTTCTTTTGGATTAAACGATATTTCCGTCTGTTTTACATTCACTCCGCCAAAAGGTTGCAATCGTTTGGTGTGCTTCTTGGTACGGGAGTGTCTTACCAAAATGTTATACCTCACCAGAATTTCTGTCATTCAGTATAGGCAAGCATCTTTTGTCGTACCCTTTGAAGGGCGCAGCAATTTAATAAATATAGGGTCTTTCTCCCAAGCCGTTCTATATTTTGTAAAAATCAAAATAAACATTTACGTTTATTATGTTAACTTGTACAACAAATCAGCCATGTATGAACTTTTTTCTCGTTCATTTTACTTTTCCTTCAATTGGTTTATAATACACAAAATTCTTCGTTTTATTAAAAACGAGTTACGTGTAAACCAAAGAACCTCAATGGCAGGAATGAAAGACACGTAAAGAATTTGCAGTAAAGAACTTGCGATAAGTAGATCCCATAATATCAGAATATTCGAATGTTTAAACATTGCCACATTTTAAAATCTAAAACCCGCTAAAAGCACCAACAGAAAAGATAAAAAGCGTACGTACAGTGTTTTTTTTTTTTCGTTTCGCGCTATGCCCACTATTTTGGCGTTTTGGGGTGTCTAAAAAGCACCATAAATAGCGCGAAAAGCACTAAGTTGGCATCGCTGGTTACAACGACCCATACTTCTCTGTAAATCAATAGCTACGGCAGCGTAAGGCGATGGGCACTGAGGCTCTAAATGATGATTGGATTATAATGCGTTAGTCCATCACGGAATATTGTTTTACAAAGCGACAGAATTTCATTATTTTTCTGTTTAAGATTTTAATTTATTGGATTAGGGATTTGAGAGACATTGTGCGTTCTCTTGCTTGCACAGACAACAACAGCAAAGAGACAAACCCATTGAGTGAGAAATAAAAACAGAGATGCCTGTTAATGATTTGCACAGTGTTACGATAGGGTGCAAAATGCGAATTTTTTTATTTTATTTTTTTTTTATTTCATCCATTTCTGTAATACAAAGCCTATAAGACCATATACAAGTATTACTAGTTACAAAATTAAACCTGAGCTTATAGTAATAATACAACTCTTTCATTTTACTAAAATACATAATTTTTACTTCTATTATTAAGAAAAGAAAAATATATAAATGTCCTAGACAACAACAACTCTAGATTAGTCCATCATTTTAATTCATTGCCAAATGAATTCGCAATTTCCTTTTAAATACATTATTAGTATGCGAGAATATTCTAAGTTCATGTGGAAGCACATTCCAAACGCGTGCAATCCGAACTACAAAGGATCGCGCATAAATATTCCTACATATCCTAGGTATAATTAATTAGTAGATATTATTATTAATTAGTAGATATTAAATTTTAAATCTGATGGAAAATAAGTTTATATAGGATTTTAAGCAATATCTCAAACGATTCCTATCAAATATGACACTATAATTTTTAAAAACCATATTGTTTCAAAAGATATTATATATTTGGTGCACAATAAACATAAAACACATTAAATTATATGTGGCTGCTAAAATGCTAATCTGAGCTGATTATCTCTCACCAACAAATTGATATTCGAGATTAATAAACGAGTTAAAAAGTATCAGTCGGTTTTGCCAACAGCCTCAGTCTAGCATTATGAGGAGATATCTGAGAGATATTTATAGAAGAGCATTGCTGATTTGTTTCGCAAGTTATGAGAGAGATAAATACAAAAATTGTGACTAACAGAAAGGGTAAATGTTTGACCCCCTATGAAGTAGGTTCCAAAGAAATTCGCCAGTATTGTTCATTTCGTATCGGACCTAAATAAATATGATATAAATATTGTGATGTGTCAGGTTTGGACTATATTGGTTACTTCCTTCACTTTATATGAGATATGTGATAATTTTTAGAAAATGTTAAAATCTGCGTGAGATTCCACATATAGTCGACCGAAGTATTCCATCTTCGTGCTTTTAATACAAATCAAAATATTGGTATGGGCAAAATTACAAGAAAATCGAAAATTTATATCCAATTTTATGCGAAATCGTAAATTCCATATTCATCTTAGGTTTCTGGTTATGAGAAATATTTAAATATAGCAAGTTATAAAAAATCGCTGACTTGTTTCGCAAGTTATGACAGATAAAACCATTGAAAATTGTGAGCCTTTGTGAGAAGAGAAGAGATTCGCAGATATATATTATCCTCACAACAGATTATGTGGTAGCAAAGATTTTTGTGTGTGAAATTTGAAGAGAGTTGAATGTTTATTTCGCTTTCTTTGAGGGTTTTGTTTTTCAAAATCTTGAACCCTATGTGGGGGAGGTACTAGAAGAAATAGTTCATCTTTATAATAAATCTTGTGTTAAAAGAAATATTGAGACGAAACAGGTCTGAATGGATACGGATGTTAATTTCGCGTTTTGTGAGGTTCATGGATATTCAAAATTTTCACCCTTTGTGGGGGAGGTACCAAAAGGAATGCACCGATATATCCAATCTTCACACCAGATCTTGGGTAAATAAAAATATTGTTATGTGTGTAATTTGAAGATAATCGGACTCTTACATTACATCTTATAAGAGTTATAATTATTCAAAATTGTGACCCTTTGTCGGGGATATTGTCCACTTTCGTCCGTGACCCAGCACTGATGCAGATATTGGGATTTGCAAAGTTGGAGCAAAATCGGACTATACGTTCTTTTTTTGAACAGTAAATTTCGACCTTTTGTGGGGGAGGTACCAGAAGGAGTGGACCGATATTTCCCATCTCCGAACTCGATCTAAGTTTGACAATAATATTACGATGTACCAAGTTTGGAGCAAATCGGATACTCCCTTCGAGAGTTATCGTGCGCACCAGCCAGAGACAGAGGGACAAACGGGCGGACATCGCTAGATCGACTCCAAATATCCTGAAACAGAGACCTTGGGTCTAAAACCGTTATTTCGACTAGGCACGTATTGACTGTATCAAATGATATAGACCCCCTCTAGCCACATGGCTGAGAGCACCAGGTAAGATGTAAGGGTGGAATATATCGGACCACTACCTCTGATACCTCAACCACAACGGGACAAGATTTTGAATAATTATGATTGTCATAAAATGTCAAATAAGTGATCGATTGTTTTAAAATTTCATACATCTCAATATTTTTATTAACACAAGATCTGGCACTTGTGAAGAAGGTAGACACTGGACTACTCCTTCTGGAACCTCCCCCATAGAGTGGTCACAATTTTTAAATGACCGAAACGCTCATAAAGTACGAAATAAGCGTCTTAATATCTTCAAATTTTATATCGGTCATTCCATCAAGAACCTCATCCACCTAGGGGTCAACAGTTTGGATAATCCGAACTCTAATAAAATGCGAAATAAGCAACCGATTCTCTTTAATTTTTCCACAACATAGTATACATATACTAGTGAGATCGGTTGGAGAATGCAGTAAATGTTTCCAAAGTCCCATAAAGTGGGTGGAACCGCTATTTGGGCACTATACCAAAATGTGAAGCTGTATAGACAATTTTCTCCGCCCTTAAAAAGGAACATGAAACATTTTATAATTTTTTTTCGAAAATGAATGAAATGAAAACCGTTATATGGGCTCTATACGGACCGGGCTCATTGACTGAAGTACCCATTGCGAACTTTGAAACAATTCCGGTGAATAATGTCGCTTATATTCATCGAAGTACCGAATATCGGGAGGTATCGTTATATGTTATGTTAAATGGAGGCTATACGAAGACGTGGATCTGCATAAGTAATTTTTTTTCATAGGCTGTAGTACCGATTCCGAACTTCAAATACGAGCTTGGGACATTTCCATTGACAAATATGGCTAAAATCATCAAAATACCGAATATCGGCGGGTACCGTCATATGGGGGCTATACGATATCGTAGACCTATATAGACTCTTTTTAAGGCGGCAAAGTACACACAAAGGACTCCTTGTGTAGAATTTCAGGCAATATCATTGAAAAATATGGCTAAAATCATTAAAATACCGAATATCGGGTGGTACCGTTATATCGGGGCTATACGATATAGTGGACCGATATAACCCATCTTCGAACTTGAACTGCCTGCACACAAAAGACTGATCTGTGCAAAATGGTAGCTTCCTATCTTAATTCGTTTTGACTGTAGCGTGATTAAAAAAGAGACGGACAGACGGACGGATGGACGGACATGACTAAATCCACGTTAAAATGTCTTCTATTCCATTCCAGTTAATTCCACTTTTTTACAACCCCGTCACACTGTGCGATAGCTGAATGTGAGCTCAACACCAAATTCAGCAACAATTCAGTAGCAAAATTTATGACATATATATTCGGGATTGTTTGTTTATACTGCAGCGACAAAAGCCAACAACAATGCGATCGACTGGGACAAACCCAACATAACCATCAACGAGAAAAGACGCACCGACAAGCGTAACGGCGGGCATTACGCTGCCAATGCTGGTATAAAAACATAAGTGGCCAATGTTAAGGGCATCAGTTGGGTTCATTATATCTCTAGGGAATCAAGTGGTTGAAGCAAGCGCACGCACCAACACCAACCGGCTAACAGACACACACACTCACACACAACAACATGTTTAAATTCGTAAGTATATCGGTTAGCATGCAGCTAATTTCGAATTGCATCATAAAGCTACAATATCAATTCTCTTGTGTACCGCTCCTTTCACCACTCGTCCAGACGCTGATGACGCTCTTGTTTGTGGGTGTTGCCACAATGGTGGCCAATGGCCAGGTTTACGATGACGAAACGGCCGATATTGTGGAAATGGCCTTCGAAGAGGCAGAAGCAGCTGAGGCCGATGAGGCCGACTTTTATGCCAACGACAATGACGTAATGGAGGATAATTTGGGTTATGTCTACAACGATGGCGCATTGGAAGATAACATCAATGTGGCAATTAATGCCGCAATTTTGGATAAATACGGCCAGGCAGTGACTAGTGAAAGAGCGGAATATGAAAGTAGTTTGGGGGATGAATCGGCAAACAGTGCAGTGGAAAATAATGAGGTGGATGAAGAAATCGAAACTGTGAAAAATAGTGATGATGATGATACGAATGTGAAAACTCATGAATCTCTTGTCGATGAGAAATCTTCCAGATCAAGTGTTGGTGGTAAAAGTTTTGTGGCCAAAAAGGCAAAAAAGTTGGAAACAACAAAGCCCCTAGCGAAGCCAGTGCAAAATGTCCAATACGATGACAATGATACGATTACACGTTTTGTAAGTCAGGTCAATCCGGATGGTACTTATGGTTTTGATTTTGCCCAATCCAGTGGCTTGGAGTTCAAAGAAAAGGGCCAGGGTGGCGTTTTTGCTGAGGGTTCATATCAATACATCTCACCGGAGGGTGAGCATATATCGGTGACCTATACGGCTGATGAAAATGGTTTCCATCCCGAATCGAGTGTGCTACCCACACCACCACCAATACCATCCTACATACTCAAGGCGTTGGAGTATATTCGCGAACATCCAAGTGCCGAACAAAAGACCGAAGAGGCCTCCGAGGCCGTCGAGGGTGAAGCTGAAGCGTAACGAAGTGTAAACATGTGTTTGTTTTTGTTTCTATTAGCCAGAGATATTTTAATTGTGTTCTAGTGTTAAGTTATTGTTATATTTATTGCATTAAGTTTTAAGTGTTGTCATTTTAGTTAAACAAAATATATACTTAAGTGTTAAAATAGTTGAAATTGTTTTGAAAAGCTAACATGACGCAGATGGATCCTCCGAGCAGGAAACTGGTAAAGGAAACTGGTACAGATATCAAAAAAGGTAAATATTTATTTTAGAATTTGAATGACTTTTTTTATATTTCAGTAGAAAAATTGGGGGTTTCCATTTGCCTAAACTCTCTCTCTCTCTTTCTCTCTTATCAGCAACATGAGTATTTGCTTAATCAGCAGATAAGGACTTCTACAATTAAAAAAAGAAAGAGTATTTGGGAGAGAGCAAAAGGAAATAGCTATTTCTCGTCTTGCAAATGAATCCATTTTTTATTTTTTTTTTTTGAAAATTTCAGAGTTTAGTGGTCGAACAAACACAACAACACTTAAATATTTAATTTTTTTCTTTTTTGTTTTTGAAAATTTCAGCCATTCCAATTGCATGTCCCAGTTCAACCGTGGAAATTTGCCACAAAGGAATGTTTTTGGATGAGAAGTCAGAAAAACTCACCCTTTTATTCCGGCAAACTTTCTACGTGTAAATTGGGACCATATAAAAGTTGGATTTTAAATTTAACGAGGTGAAATGGAAATGAAAAAATTACTTGTACTTCCCATTCCTTTCGTATTTTTATTCGGCCAAAACTTGCCTCATCGAAATAACCTTTTTAGACCCTAGGTCTCTTTGGACCACATCCGTTTCAGGACATTTGGAGTCGATCTAGAGATGTCAGTCCGTCTGTCCATCTGGCTGGTGCGCTCAAAATTTAAAAGGGAGTATCCGACTTGGTCCAAACTTGGTACGTCGTAATATTATTATTATCAAACTTAGATCGAGTTCGGAGATGGGCAATATGGATCCACTCTTTTTGGTACCTCTCCCAAAAAAGGTCGAAATTTAAAAAAAAAAAAATATTTTATTGCACAGAAGGAGATTCAAGAAATCGTGAACCCTATGTGGAAGCTCCAACTTTGCAAATCCTAATATATGCATCACTGATTGATCAGGTTCGAAAATGGACAATATCGGACAACTCCATTATGTACCTCCCACACAAAGGGTCAACATTTTGAATAATTATAACTGTTATAAAATGTGATGTAAGAGTTCGATTGTCTTTAAATTACATACATCACGATATTTTTATTAACCCAATGTCTGGTGTGAAGATGGATTATATCGGTCCACTCCTTCTAGTACCTCCCCCACAAAGGGTCAGAATTTTGCTTAGGCATGAAGCTCATAAAATGTGAAATTAACATCCGATTTAATGCAGACGTGGCATATCTCAATATTTCTATCAGCACAAGATCTGTTATATGTTATAAAAATAGTAGAGATCGGACCATTCCTTCTAGTAGCTCCCCTACAAAGGGTCAATGTTTTGAATAAATAAAACTATCATAAAATCCGAAATAAACATCCGGTTCTCTTCATATTTCACACATCCCACTATATCTACTAACTTAAGATCTACTGCGAAGATGGAATATATTGATCCACTCTTTCTGACACCTCCCTCACAAAGGGAAAATTTTTGAATGCCTATGGAGCTCATAAAACGCAAAATTAACATCGGATAACATCCAGACTTGGTACATCTCAATATTTCCATCAACACAAGATCTGCTATAAATATGGTAGAGATAGAACCATTTCTTCTGGTGGTTTAAATAATCTAAAATTGGCTAAAGGTATATATATGTCGGCTAAACCGATTGATACTTTTTAACTGGCACAAATGTTATTTGAAATGTTTTTAATTTTATTTATTTTTTTTCCTCTTGTAGTTCGAAATATTACAATTGTATTTTCATTTTTTTTCTTTTTATATAATTTTAATTTGAAATTTGAATTATTCCATTTGAAACTCGAAAAGATTTATTTGCCTTAGCCTTTCAAATTGAAAATAAAATGATTCGAATTACAAGTGGAAACATTTTAATTTCAAATATAATAACTCAAATAAATAATTCAAAAAAATTGAATTTTAAATTAAATATTTAGAATTTTAATTGGAATCTTGCAAAAAATCCCAAATTACAATTGAAATGTTACGAATTAAAAATGTATTTCTCGAATTAAAAATGAAATGGTACAATTTACAATGAAAATGTTTCCAATTACATCTGAAAAAGTGTTATTTAGATTATGACTAAAATATTTAGATTCGGAACTTCATAATCATTCATAATTTAAATATCTGAATATTTATTGTACAAAAATATTATTTTTGTTAACATTCAAGATAAATATTTAAAGTACACCATTTTTAGATATAATTCGAATAATTTTATTGGAATTTCGAAAAATTTATCAGTTTCGATTGGCATATGAAGTGTAGAAAATGAAATTTGAATATGATAAATTTCACTAATATTCCCGTCATCCTATTGATTGTTATCCAACGGGCATTGAACATATGAGCTACGCCGCACAGCTGCAGAGGGTTGCTGACGAATATGCTATTTATCATATTCGGTGACCGCCTCAGTAGAAAACCTGTAAGGAAAGATCAAAAGTCAGGCGGCGCCGACTGTATGATACCCTACGACCCTATGAAAAAAAATTTGTATTAGAAAATGAAATTTGAATATGATAAATATTTTAACCCTGAATGTGTAAAATTTGAAGTTAAATATTTTATACCTCCAATTTGAAAATCGAATTTCGCAGTGGTCATCAGTAATGGAATTCTCTAACTCATTTTTTGAGTTACCGACAAAAGTCGGTAAACTTAAAATGCATATAACTTCGGTAATTAACGAAATTTTTCGGTAAGCTAGCGTCGAAATCAAAGTAGTCGTTAAGACCTACCGATAGATACCAATGTTGTGAACTTTAACTTCTTTTTTATATCAAAAATTTTGATTTTAAGGTTACCGATTTTTGTCGGTAACTCAAATAATGACTTAGAGAATCCCACTAAAGATTATTGCAATATGATATATGTGTACGTTCAATACAAAGTAGCATTGGCAAAGTATTGAATAATTAAAAGTCGGGTTTGGCTCCACAAATTGTTTGTCGGGTGTTTATGGGACTACTTTTATAAATCATGAAAATCGGTAAAAAATATAATCTTTAAATTAATAAAATATTTCTATAAAAACTAATAAATTAAACAAACTAGTTCAAAAATGTTAATTGGATTTTTTATCTTTTAATCGCTAATATACAAGCAACACCATATCTATGCGATCAATGACCTCTTTACTTTCTACGATTTATATGTAGGCATTTTCTCACTTCTATTAGCGCCATATTAAATAATGATTACCTTAACCTTGAATCCAATTTGCATACCATAAATATTTTGACTCTTTATATAGCAAATCTTCAGATCACCACCAAACCTCCCACTGCCAAAAAATGAGCCCCAATAAAAATTAATTCAATATTGACCCAATTTTTGTTTATTTTGAACAAAAGTCGCAACATCATCAACATCCCAACAAGGTCAATGTTACAATGCATTGTGACATCTTCTTTTGTGATAACAACAACAACGACGACGACAAAAGTCAAGACAAATCAAATCAAATTTAACACTAACTGACCGACTAACTAACTCTGGGGATTTCTCCACGGGCAAAAAATATACAAATAACTGGCAAGAAATTTAAAACATGTTTTCTTAATTTGTTGTTTCACGTAATTTCACACTAATTCAATTCGAAGTCCAAGCAAAACAAAAATATAAACACGCAACTGAATACAGATTTTAATAAAATAAAAGAAAAAGATGGGATTGACAGGCCGACAGACACTTCTGCACACAAACGCACACACACTCACACTGATGAAATATAATTCACAAAAACACCAGATGATAAAGATAATAAGACTTGGACCTGCCCAACAAAAATGGGTGAAAACAAAAGAAAAGTTGTAAACAAAACAAAAATTATCTTCATATATTTAAAAAACTAAAAAAAACTACAACCGGTCATGTCATGACTGATTTGTAGTAAATCTGGTGTAAGCATCAGACAAGTTGTTCACATCTTATCACACATACGGATGTGTACGTACGCCTGTCAATGCCTTCATTATAAAAGTTCGCAACCTTGCAGAGTTATCACCACTGTTTGGTTAAAGTTTCATTGGGAAGGAAATTTTCTTCCGAAGTACACTGTGACTTTCCGGCGTTGTTAACGATCTGCATACATGGGTGTTGGGGTAGCAGTTAGTATCTCGTTTTTCAGTGGTGAGAGAACTGGTAATACTTTTTGCCTCGAATTGGCTACAGGATCGTACCAGACATTTAATTCTGGGAGCGTGGGTGCTATTGACCCCAGGATCACCGAACCTAGGCTGGCAGTTGGGCTCCTTGTGATAGCATCGCTATGGCTGTGGTTATCCTTAATTGCTGGATGGTATGAAACCGCATGTATAGTTGAATTAAAAATGGTGTATCTGATCCATAGGCAAATAAACACATTTCGATTTTTACAACCCACACTAATATTCCCGTCATCCTATTGATCATTATTCAAGGGGCACTGCACATATGAGCTAGGCCGCACAGCTGCTGAGGTTTGCTGACGAACATGCTGTTTATCATATTCAGTGACCGCCCCAGTAAAAAACCAGTAAGGAAAGATCAAAAGTCAAGCGGCGCCGAAAGTATGATACCCTACGCCACTATGCGTGTTTAGTAGAACTTCCGTAAAAAAGCTGTAAGTTCGGCCGGGCCGAACTTTGAATGCCCTCTACCTTTTGAACGAATTTGGCATTTCTCAAAAAACAATAAAATCCGCTAAAAACTCTCTTAAAAATACCGAAGGTAGCCCTTATATTAGGGTCTATACGACGAAATGGACATACATAGGTAACTTTTGTCATAAGCCAATACGAAACTTAAAAAAAATCGCTAAAATCATGAAAATACCGAATATCGGGAGATACCGTTATATGGGAGCTATACGAAGGCGTGGACCTGCAGAGACAATTTTCTGTTTTAGAAAATTTAAATGCCAAATTTGAAACAAATCCGGTGAATCAAAATATCGAATATAGGGAGGTACCGTTATAGGGGGGCTATATGAAAACGTGGACCTATATAGTCCATTTTCAATACAAAAAGTCCTGAAGACATAATATACATTTGAGTAAAATTTTATCAGCCGATTTCATTTTGTTCGGAAGCTAGAGTGATTTCCACAGACGAATTGACGGTCGAAAATTGCTAAATCGATATAGAATTTTATGCTGATCAAGAATATATATACTTTGTGGGGTCTAAAATGTGTATTTCGAGGTGTTACAAACGGAATGACAAACTTAATATGCCCTCCGTACCATGGTGGAGGGTATAAAAA
Organism: Musca domestica; assembly: GCF_030504385.1. Classification (NCBI taxonomy): domain Eukaryota; kingdom Metazoa; phylum Arthropoda; class Insecta; order Diptera; family Muscidae; genus Musca; species Musca domestica. The sequence continues at coordinate 4,259,999 of NW_026712296.1, read as the reverse complement.
GTTTATATTGGGAATTTATGTGAAGTAGATCATACCAACTATGAACCTTATTTGAATGCGTATCATGGCTTTAGAGTAGTCACAATTTGGAAAGTATTTCCAACCCTGAATCGATTTTCAACCAATTAGACGGAGGCTTTTTTACCTCAAGTACCAAATAACATTGCTGTATAGAGCATGATATGACTTCGATAAGAATTACAGGAAAAAACTGCAACCATTCCTGCTGTCATTCCTAAGTCACTCAGCTGTCAGTCCGACAACTGTTAAAATTATTCTAGTGACAGCTTATTATATTGTTTACAAGCGTACAAACGCATTTTGGTGAGAATTTCCCAGAAAAAAGTTATTCGTGATGGAATTCAAGCGTGATTTCTTTATATTTGGCTGGAAAACCACAAGTGGCTATCGTTAGAGCACTCCAGCATTTAAATGTGAATAAATCTTTTGTGTCTCGTACCATCGTTCATTACGGTGATACTGGTAGCGGCGTAGCCCGACGTCAAGGAAGTGGACGGAACAGCAGAAAACAGCAACATCAGCAGAAATGGTTCGAAAAGTAAAGAAGCGACTTGATTGAAACCCGCGTCGCACTGGCCGAAAAATATTGAAAAATAAGTTCGGGATAAAGCCATTGAAATTCCAAAAAGTGCAAGAACTTACACCGCAACAGAAAGAAAATAGACTCAAAAGAGCTAAAGAGCTGCTTCGCTAGGCCGAAAGTGGTGAGCTGCCGAGTTTGGTTTTCTCTGATGAGAAAATATTCGTTGTCCAACAGTTTGTAAACAAACAAAAGATCGTGTTTACTTGCCGAAGAGGTCAGCTAAAAATATGCACCTTCGGTTGGCCACCAGAAGTCAGGCGCCGGCCATGGTAACAGTGTGGGTGGTCATTACAGCCGATGGTCGCTCTCCGCTCGTATTAATCGACCGCGGCATCAGAATAAATGCCGAATATTATCGCAAAAATATTCTGGAGGGTGTATTAAAGCCCTGGGCATGCAAACATTTTGGCTCGCTTAATTTTTAAGCGCACAATGTCCACCAAAATCTCCGGTTACCAATCCGTTGGACTATTGTGTCTGGAGTATTTTAGAAAGCAAGATTGGCACTAAAAAATACCAAAGTGTCGCTCACCTCAAGCAAGCGCTTCGCCGGGAATAGGCCAAAAATACCGCAGAGCAACATTCGCGCAGCGTGTGACGGTTTCATTGGTCGATTGAAGGCCATAATTCGTGCCAAAGGTGATCAATTCGAACAAATCTAAACTTATTCTAAAAATTGATGCTATTTCCGACATTCTATGCTCTCATTCAATAAAATTAAAAAATAAATAAATAAAAATATTGCCGTTTGACTTTATTGCTTGTTTTTTATCTCACCATGTATTTTTAAAATCTTGAACCCCATTTGGGGAAGGTACCAGAAGAAATGGACCGGTCTCTACCATATTTATAAGATATCTTGTGTTAATGGAAATATTGAGATGTGCCAAGTCTGAATGGAATCAGATGTTAATTTCGCGTTTTATGAGCTTCAGGGTATGTACATGGGGGAAGTACCAGAAGGAGTGGACCGATATATTCCATTTTCACACCAGGCCTTGGGTTATAGGCCTATAAAAATATAATGATGGGGGTTTTTACCAGAAGCAGTGTACCTATATTGTCCTTCCGAACTCCATTTAATATCAGATATATTGGTGTTTGTCATACCACGTTTTGGTATAAACCCCATATAACAGTACCTCCTGATATTCGGTATTTTGATTATTTTAGCCACATTTTTCAATGGAATTGTCTGAAATTCTACACAAGGAGTTCTCTGTGAGCACTTTAGCCCCTGATAGAGAATTGTCTACATAGGTCCACGACATCGTATATCCCTCATATAACGGTTCCACCCGATATTCGGTATTTTGATGATTTTAGCCACATTTTTCAATGGAATGTTCTGAAATTCTACGCAAGGAGTTCCTTGTGAGCACTTTATACTCTGGAAGATAATAATCCATATAGGTCCACGATATCGTATAGCCCCCATGTAACGGTACCCCCGATATTCGGTATTATGATGATTTTAGCCACATTTTTCGATGGAATTCTCTGAAATTCTACAAAAAAAGTTCAATGTGAGTACTTTATCCCCAGACATAGATTTGTCTATATAGGTCCACAATATCGTATATCCACCCATATGTTCCGATATTATGCATTTTAAAGATTTTAACAGAATTTTTAATGAATTTTATTTTTTTGAAAATTTCTAATTCGTTCCAAATGGTGGAGCGTATTCAAAGTTCGGTCCGGCCGAACTTACTGCTTTTTTACTTGTTTATTAGGTAAATTCGACCGAGTGAAATAATAACAGCGTGGTTGCCAGCTTCTGGTTGGCTGAAAAGTAGATCTTAGAGGATTGACATCAAGAAATTTGGAAACATTTACAAGTTTTCGTTTCCTTTTTTATTGCCAAAGCAGTTCTATAAGCTGTGTTGTAGAATCTAGTTAATTTCACTGTGCATTCCATTTGATTCAATGAACTTTTCCTCTAACATAGTTCGTTGTTTGCTATCTAGTTCATTGGTTTAGATTACAATCTTTATTCGTTCTTTAAAGGGAAATAAAGAATCGAAAATGAAAGTAACTCTTATAACCTGTGATGGCCAATCGAAAGTGAAAGTGAAAAAACCCTTTTCTTTCATGTCTTTCAATTTTATATTTTAAAACCTGATGTTTCTGTCGAGTTCACTTTCGTATCGTCATACAGAAACATGCCTTAAGTCAAGTTTTTTTCCACTTTTTAATGGAGTTATGATCATGCGCGCTCATCTAAAAATGTTTGCGTGGTATGCCATTATTAACGACCTTTTAACGATTACGCACACCGAACGTAAGCTTGACATAGCTTTAATGTGTGCACAAAGCACATTGACAATAAGCTCATATCTTGGCGATCGACAGAAGCATAAATAATATTAGTTACAGAGCTTTAAACCTGTTCATATACGATAAAGCTTAACATTAACAGTTAGTTACTGAAGTTATATATTTGTATGTTAAAGTCAAATATGGAAATGTTGAAGATGTTCATACTTTTGTTTGTACAGTATATGTTTATGTACTTTTAACTTTACGAGTTAATTTTATGTTATTATTTACCACTACTGCTATAAATCATTCAAAAACTGACAGAACAGCCAAAGAACAGAAGACAACGACCGCCCATATGCAATTGATAACCAAATTTTTGTGAGAATTATTTGAAAATATTAATGAAACTTAAAGAAACTAAGAATGGTATCAACAAACCGACATATTAAATATATATGGAAATGTTGTTGTCATGTCATAGCGCTAACAGTTATCCAGAAAGGTTATTCCGGGTCAAAATTCTGCAACGGATAAATATATTTTTATACCCTCAACCATACTATGGAGGGTATATTAACTTTGTCATTTCGTTTGTAACTCCTGGAAATTCACTTGTCAGACACAAGAAGGTATAAATATTCTAGATCAGCCTAAAATTCTAAGTCCCTCTGTGTGTCTGTCCGCCTGTCTGTTGCAATCACCCTATTTTTGAACGAATTGAGACAGAAGGCAAAAATTTTGCACACATGTTTATTTTGTCAGTAGGCATGTTAAGTTCGTAAATGGACCATGTAGGTTAACGTTTTCATATAGCCCTCATATAACAGTACCTCCCAATATTCGGTATTTTGATGATTTTAGCGACATTATTTACCGGGATTGTTTTAAATTTCGCATTTGAAGTTCGTAATGGATATTTCAGCCCATGCCATAAAATTGTCTGTGCAGGTCCACGTCTTGGTATAGCCCCCATATAACGGTACCCCCTATATTCGGTATTTTGATGATTTTAGCTACTTTATAAACAAATTTTTCTTCATGTTTCGCATTTAAATGTTGTAATAACTTATGACAAAAGTTGCCTATGCATCTATACGTCGTCGTATAGACATTCGGTATTTTTAAGATTTTAACAGAATTTTTAAAGGATTTTTTTATTTTATTTATTTATTTATTTTATTTTTTTGGAAATTGCCAAATTTGTACCAAATGGTGGAGGGTATTAAAAGTTCGGCCCGGCCGAACTTACAGCTTTTTTACTTGTTATACCCTCCACCATACTATGGAGGGTATATTAATTTTGTCATTCCGTTTGTAACTCCTCGAAATACTTACGTCAGACCCAACAAAGTATATATATTCTTGATCAGCGTAAAATTCTAAGACGATTTAGCCATGTCCGTCTGTCTGTCTGTGTGTCTGTCTGTCTGTCTGTCCGTCTGTCTGTCTGTCTGTCTGTCTGTCTGTCTGTTGTAATCACGCTATCTTTCGAACAAATTGAGATAGAAGGCTAAAATTTTGCACACATGTATATTTTTCCAGTAGGCAGGTTAAGTTCGTAAATGGGTCATGTAGGTCCAAGTTTTCATATAGCCCCCATATAACGGTACCTCTCGATATTCGGTATTTTGATGATTTTAGCGACATTATTCACCGGAATTGTTTCAAATTTGGCATTTGAAGTTCGTAATGGATACTACAGCCTAAGACAGAAAATTATCTGTGCAGGTCCACGTCTTCGTATAGCCCCCATATAACGGTACCCCCCGATATTCGGTATTTTGATGATTTTAGCGACATTATTTAACGGAACCGTTCCAAATTTGGTATTTGAAGTTCGTAATAGATACTGCAGCAGAAAACAGAAAATGGGCCATGTAGGTCCACGTCTTCGTATAGCCCCCATATACCGTACCCCCCGATATTCGGTATTTTGATGATTTTAGCGACATTATTTAACGGAACCGTTCCAAATTTGGTATTTGAAGTTCGTAATAGATACTGCAGCAGAAAACAGAAAATGGACCATGTAGGTCCACGTCTTCGTATTGGCCCCATATACCGTACCCCCCGATATTCGGTATTTTGATGATTTTAGCGACATTATTTACCGGGATTGTTTTAAATTTCGCATTTGAAGTTCGTAATGGATATTTCAGCCCATGCCATAAAATTGTCTGTGCAGGTCCACGTCTTGGTATAGCCCCCATATAACGGTACCCCCTATATTCGGTATTTTGATGATTTTAGCTACTTTATAAACAAATTTTTCTTCATGTTTCGCATTTAAATGTTGTAATAACTTATGACAAAAGTTGCCTATGCATCTATACGTCGTCGTATAGACATTCGGTATTTTTAAGATTTTAACAGAATTTTTAAAGGATTTTTTTATTTTATTTATTTATTTATTTTATTTTTTTGGAAATTGCCAAATTTGTACCAAATGGTGGAGGGTATTAAAAGTTCGGCCCGGCCGAACTTACAGCTTTTTTACTTGTTTTTTTTGGAAATTTCCAAATTCGTTCCGAATGCTGGAGGGTATTCAAAGTTCGGCCCGGCCGAACTTACTGATTTTTAACTTATTTTATTTGATTTCTTTGTAGGACAGATGGACACATAACAATCCCTTTTCAAAACATTATATGGATCTACGTTTTTCTGTAGCTCCCATACAACGACACCTCCCAATATTCGGGATTCTGATTAGGGCATATTAACTTTGTCATTCCGTTTGTAACATCCCTAAATATTCGTCGCAGACCCCATAAAGCACATATATTTGACGTAAAGCTACAAAATTTGAAAGAACAATTTTTAATGTGTTTAGATACTGGGTGTATGTTTTGGAATAACCCTCATATGACGGTACCTCCCGATATTCGGTATTTTGATTATTTTTCCACATTTTTTTACGGGTTTGTCCAAAAATTGGCATTTGTAGTTCGTGATGGGTTTTAGCTTCTGTGGCGGAACATAGTATATATAGGTCCACGTTTTCGTATAGCCTCCATAAATTGTACCTCCCGATATTCAGTATTTTGAAGATTTTTGCTGCATTTTTTCTAAAAATTGGTATTTGTAGTTCATAATGTGTTCTAGCTCCGATGGCAGAACTTTGAATATTTAGGTCTGTATCTGTATCTGAATATTTAGGTCTGTATTTTGATATTCCTAGTCACATTTACCCACGAAATTGTTTTAAATTTGGAATTTTAGATTATTTGGTAGATGAAAATCCTTGGAGTATAAAATTGTCTATAGAGGTTCCCGTTTTGGTATGGCTCCTATATAACGACCTAACCTATTTTATGGCTTTCTGAATAGTTTAACAGCATTATGCAAACGGTCTTGCTGGTATTTCTAGTTTAAAGTGGAACACGTTTGAATTCAAATACATTTATATAAAAATGTTTTCTTTACCCGAAAATGGAAGGTATTAAAAGTTCGGCCCGGCCGAAATTAATATTTTTTTTTTTACTTGTTTTTCAATAAAATTGTTTTTATATTTGCAGATGTTTTGCCTGTGTAATTTATCATCTTATGGTATTTTGAAGACCTTTACTGCAATTTCCTACCGATAAAACTGAAATTCGCTCGAATATCTAATCCCGAGAAATTAATTTTTAAAGGTGAAGGAAATTAAAAGCTCGGCCGGCCATTCTATTCGATTGCTTTATAAAATTGAAAAGTTTTTTTTTTCACACGGGAAGACACACATTATTGTAAAACAAATATCTATATAAAACAGTAGCTGATTCAGACAAAATTTTTTGAAATTTGGTGCGTAGGCGTGTAATGAGGCTGGGTAGCAGAGCTCCCGTAACAAAAAAGTTTATACTGGGAATTTATTTAAAGTGGAGCATACCATCTATGAAGAAAATAACTTTCCTGTATAGTGCATGATATGATTTCGATAAGGATTATATTAAAAAATATTTATTGGAACAATATATGTACCGGACCGAGTTTCGAGCTGATATTGAGCAATAACCATTGAATCGGATGAAGATGTATATCGAAGCTATATAAAAATCTGAACCGATCTCGATTAAATTTGGGAGGTATTGGGTATTTTCGGGCAGTATCAGATGCCCGGTATAAAATATGCTTGCTGTGGAGTGCATATTACGCATGTGAGGGACCTTAGCATGAAATCGGATGAAACGTATATATGGAAGATATAGCTATATCTGAACCGATTTTCACCAAAATTCAGTCCATTTGAGCTAATGCTAGACATTTGGATTTAAACCTGAAATCGGATAAAGATATATACAGGGTGAAATAAAAAAAATTCATTCGCCATAATTTTTATTTTTTTAATTTTTTTTTGAATGAAAGTCGGAAATAGCATCAAATTTTAGAATAAGTTTAGATTTGTTCGAATTGGTCAGCTTTGGCCTTTAAACGGCCATTGAAACCGTCACACGCTGCCCGAATGTTGCTACGCGGTATTTTGGCACGTTCCCAACGAAGCGATTGCTTAAGGTGACCAACACTTTGGTATTTTTTAGAGTCAACCATGCTTTCCAAAATACTCCAGACACAATAATCCAACGGATTGGTATCCGGAGATTTTGGTGATCATTGTGCACTGGAAATGAAGCGAGGAACCTCATTTTGTAACCATTCTTGGGTGGCGCGTGCTGATTGCGAAGGTGCTGAGTTCTGTTGGAATGTCCAAGGTCTGCGGCCAAAATGTTTGCGTGCCCAAGGCTTTAATACACCCTCCAGAATATTTTCGCGATAACATTCGCCATTTATTCTGATGCCATGGTCGATTAATACAAGCGGCTTGAACTTGATACCATGGCTTGAACTTGAGTTCTGGTGGCCAACCGAAGGTGAACATTTTCAGCTGGCCTCTTTGGTAAGTAAACACGATCATTTTGTTTGTTTACAAACTACTGGACAACAAATGTTTTCTCATCGGAGAAAAGCAAATCCGGCCACTTTTGCCGCAACTTCACCACTCTTTAGCTCTTTTGAGTCTATTTTCTTTCTGTTGCGGTGTAAGTTCTTGCACTTTTTGGAATTTCAATGGCTTTACCCCGAGCTTATTTTTCAATATTTGCCGAATGGAATATTGTGATATGTCCGGCTCACGATCCATTTTTGGGCCACTGTGACGTGGGTTTCGATCAACTTTCTTCTTTACTTTTCGAATCATTTCGGTTAATGTTGCTGTTTTCTTCCGTCAAACTTCCTTGACGTCAGGCTACGCTACCAATATCACGGTGACGAGCGATGTTACGAGAAACAAAAGATTTATTCACATTTAAATGCTGTAGTGCTCTAACGATAGCCACTTGTGGTTTTCCAGCCAAATACAATGAAATACTTATTTCAGAGCTGTATCTGATATCTTGTACCAAAGATCTTTGTTGTGGAGTGCATATTACGCATGTGAGGGACTTAAACATGAAATTGGATAAACCATAGATATGGGTGATATAGCTATATCTCAACCGATTTTCACCAAATTTGATGTACTTGCTTTTAGACTGAATTCAATCGGATGTGCCAACATTCATGTTATTTGGACTGATATTGGCCATTTGGTGCACAATTAACCCGAAAACGTTTAAAGATATATATGGGAGCTATATCAAAACTTAAACCGATTCTTACCAATTTCAAAAGGATTTGTCATTGGCCCAAACAAATATTGTTTGGAAAATGTTTTCTCAATCATATAATAAATGCGACCTGCAAATGAACAGACGGACGGATTGAGAGACTGAAATGCATAAATCGACTCAGAAAGTGATTTTATAAAGATCCCCAAAAGTAACTATGAGTCTATCTCGCTTCCTTCTCCATGTTACAAACAAATGCACAAAGATAAAAATACATATATATATCGCTTCGAATTTATCAAAGAAGGACAAAACTCAGAGCTGGGAACTGGGGAGTTGAAGTCCAACGTGACTGTAAATGGAAATGCCACTTTACATTAATTCAGCATGTTTTGATCCTGATAAGTAAGCGACAACTTAAATAAGAAGCACTTAAAAAGTAAGTACAAATATAGGAATTCAAAACTTTATTGTTTCCAATATTTGCACAATTTTGTTGGACACTTTTTATCGTGAACATAAAACAAAAAAAAGCAGAGACAAAATCGCACGAATATCCCAAGGAAAGAGGTAAGCCTAACTTCCTGGAATCTCTCTCAGTATACATTTTTTATTGGAAATAAATGACTTTATCTCCGTTTAATCTCTTCTACACCGCTGTCATTAAATCCTTGATGGCTACCTTTGGCAATAAAAATCGAAAGTAAACCAACAAACACTTTTATTAATTCTCAAATATTACGATTACCCATAAACACCTTCTTTCCGCGAATAATAAAATACAAATGAGCGGCAATTACCCATTTATATCAGCAACATCAACAACAGATAGATTTATGAATGAATGAATGATGGAATAATAAAACCCCCTCAAGCCATTTGAAATAATCGTTTAATTTCTCATATTACCAGGCGTACGGATGGATGGCAACTTTTTCGGGAAGATGCCAAGGCAGACAAATAAAACTGCCTGCCTGAGCTGGAAGGCTAAACGTTTTGTATATGAAATTTAAATGTCTAATTAATCGAGAAATGTTTTTAATCCAATTCGACATTTCCCAGTTTTACAGGCATTGACTTATAATGTCTAACTAATTATGGGGTATCAGCTTCAATTAAGCCAATTGCCAACCGAGAAAATTGAAGGTAAAACAAAGAGTTTTTATTCGAACCGAAAGAAAGGAGAATGTTTCAAACAGTTGAAATACCGAAACATAAAAATGAATGAAACGACTCAAGACCCCCCCCCCCCTCGAATGAAAAGGTTGCTGCGAAAATGTATGCCAATGTTGGTGAGTGAAAATCCATTAAAAACCGAAACAATGTACAGAACTATGTGAGAGCTGCAGATGGCTGATAAATGGTATCTGACCATGGCATTCGACCGGCAGTAATGATGATGATGAGAAATCGAAGATGTTAATGAATGATGATGGCATATTGAAATTGTATGTCAATAAAATTGAAAGTAAATAGCAGAGATGGAAACGCGATTTTTCTCCATGTGGGGGAGATGTGGCAATACAATCTCGGGGAGAAATACAGAAAAGGTGTATTTTTCGAAAATTAATGAGAAAATTACTGCTTTAGAATCTCTGCCATGGGAAACCTTAAATTATATCCAAAACGTTTGGATATTAATTCTAAAACTTAAAAAATGTTTCAAATATGAAGTAACCGTTACCTGAGTGATAGGTCGAAACTTACACAGGTCTCATAACACGGTGCAACACAAAAAATCATTACATGGAAAATCTAGCAGATTATGAAAGTAAAGCTAAACAGGTTATATGAAATCAGTCGGTATTGCCCTCAACCAATTTTCGGTTAATTAAATATATTTTGACTTGCGTTATGATTATTCAAACCCTTCATAGGAGAGGTTCCAAAGGAGTGGACCAATGTTTTTCATTTTGTATCTGACATAAGTCTCATAAAAATATTAGAACGTATCAGATTTGGATTAATATTTCGAAAAGTTCGCGTTTTATGAGAGTTATAATTATTTAAAATTTTGACCCGTTGTGGGGGAGGTACCAGAAGGAGTATTCCGATATTGTCTATCTTCACAACACATCTTGTGTTTAGGATGTGTCGAGTTTGAAAGTAATCGGATGCTTATTTCGTGTTTTATGTGCTTAATGATTATTCCGAATTTTGACCCTTTGTGAGGAAGTTACTAGAAGGAGTGGTCCGTTCAATCCGTTCTTCATCCTTTTGTTAGTGGAAATATTGAAGTGCGCAAAATTTGAAGATAATCGGACTCTTAGTTAAAATTTTATAAACGTTGTAATTATTCAAAATTTGGACCTTTCGTGTGGGAGGGACCAGAAGGAGTGGACCGATATATCCCATCTTCACACCAGATCTTGGGCAAATAAAAATATTTTGATGTGTGCAATTTGAAGACAATCGGACTCTTGCATCACATTTTAAAAGAGTTATAATTATTCAAAATGTTGGCCCTTTGTGGGGGACGTACTTGATGGAGTGGACCATTTTCTCACCTGACTTAGCGGTAATGTAAATATTTCGATTTGTATAGTTGGAGCAAAATCGGATTATCCTTTCTCTTGCTGTACAATATTTTTTTTTTCTTCTTTTTGTAGGAAAAAAGTGGATCGATGTTTCCCATCTCCAAACTCGATCTAAGTTTGATAATAATATTACGATGTACCAAGTTTGTATCAAATCAGATACTCCCTTCCCACAACCATTTGGAAGAAATTGCAAAATTTTAAAAAATTATGTTGAAATCTGCGCATATATTTTTAAAAAATTCATTTATCTGCCAGAGAAGGTGACATGCAAATACTTGAATTTATGTGGGCTCTTTTCTGTCATAGCGGTAACCACAGCGAACTCCAAATTTGAAATAATGCTGGTTAAAAGTGTGAAAAACATCATCAAAATGTCATATTGAGAATTTTCCAGAAAAAAAGTTATTCGTGATGGAATTCCATCGTGATTTCTTTATATTTACCTGGAAAACCACAAGTAGCTATCGTTAGAGCACTCCAGCAATATTCCATTCGGCAAATATTGAAAAATGAGCCATTGAAATTCCAAAAAGTGCAAGAACTTACACCGCAACAGAAAGAAAATAGACTCAAACGAGCTAAAGAGTTGCTTCGCTTGGGCGAAAGTGGTGAACTGCCGAATTTGGTTTTCTCCGATGAGAAAACATTCGTTGTCCAGTGGTTTGTAAACAAACAAAATGATCGTGTTTACTTGCCAAAGAGGTCAGCTGAAAATGTGCACCTTCGATTGGCCACAATAACTCAAGCGGCCATGGTGATGGTGTGGGCCGCCATAACAGCCGATGGTCGCTTTCCACTCGTTTTAATCGGCCGTGACATCAGAATGAAAGCCGAATATTATCGCGAAAATATTCTGGAGGGTATATTAAGGCCTTGGGCATGCAAATATTTTGGCCGCAGACCTTGGTCATTGCAACAGGACTCAGCACCATCGCCATCAGCACGCACCACCCAAGAATGGTTACAAAATGAGGTTCCTCGCTTCATTTCCAGAGCACAATGGCCACCAAAATTGCCGGATACCAATCCGTTGGGCTATTGTGTCTGGAGTATTTTGGAAAACAAGGTTGGCACTATAGTTTACCGCAATCAAGCGCTTCGCTGGTAATTGACCACAATACCACAGATCAGCATTCGGGCAGCGTGTGACGGTTTCATTCGTCGTTTGAAGGCCACAATTCGTGCCAAAGGTGACCACTTCGAACAAATCTAAACTTATTCTAAAATTTGATGCTATTTCCGACACTCTTTGCTTTCATTCAATAAAATCTAAAAAAAATGTAAAAATTATGGCGTTTGACTTTGTTGCAGTAGTTTTTTCTCACCATGACGGACGGACGGGCGGAGCTAAATCGTCTTAGAATTTTACGCTGATCAAGAATGTATACTTTGTTATGTATACAATTATTATTTCGATGAGTTACAAACGGAATTACGAACTTAATATACCCTCCATACTATGTATGGTGAAGGATACAAAAAGTATTCGTTGCCTTGTCCATACCCACCTTGCATATGTTATTATCTAGTGTAGGAACATCTAGTTCTTATCACTGAAGCAATCGGATGCACGCTTTAAAGGAAAATATGCCACAATCTATTATCCCAATGCTTCCTTTGACAATATTACCCCCAAATAATAGCTAACCACGTCCCTGCCTATGATCTATAAATAGTAATGAACTTTCAACTTGCCACTAAAACAAATTTGAAACCATGTCAAAAAAAAAGAAACCAACAAAAAATGACAATGACTAACTACCACACACAGACTGTTTGAATGAGTTTTAACGATGTTTCAGTTAATTTACGAAAATATTATTACTTTTTTTTTCTTCGAAATTTTGTTGTGTGTCTCATTTGCACCCACCAATTAAAATAACAAATCATTTCGATGTTGTTGGTGGCGGTGGTGTTAAGTTTTAAGGGTAAAATAAACGTAACATAATCGTTCATTGATTTGTTTTACTTTATTTTTTGTCTAACTTGCGTTTTTGGTAGACCAAAATACGAGAATATGCCAAACATTGAATTAGTGGTGAAATATCGTTGAAAGGAAGGAAGCTGATATAAAAGAGCAACATTTTCGACTGACATTGTCGTTGCTGTGGTTGTTGTTGTGTTTGTTCGTTCATGTGGCTTTGCTTAAAGTTTAAGCGGGGATTATTAGTTCAAGCAATAAATGCAATAAAAAGGGGGTTAGTGTTAAAAATGGGGTTTACTTTGTTTTTTTTTTCTCCACCATACTATGGAGGGTATATCAACTTTGTCATTTCGTTTGGAACTCTTCGAAATACTCATGTCAGACCCAACAAAGTATATATATTCTTGATGAACGTAAAATTCGAAGTCAATTTAGCGATGTTTGTCTGTCTGTCCGTTTGACTGTTGCACTTATGCTATATTTGGAAAGAATTGAGATAGAAGTCTAAAATTTTGCACAAATGTGTATTTTGCCAGTATGAACTGAATTTCACCAAATTTGATACGATTTCTTCCAGGCTGAAGTCGGTCGTATGTGCCAAAAACGATTCAATTTCGGCTAATATTTACCATTTGGTGCACAATAAACTTTAAATCGGTTAAAGATATTAATGGGAACTATATCTAAATCTGAACCGATTTTGATAAAATTTGGCAAAGGAATTTCTGAGCTGTTTTTAATATCTTTTCCCGAATATCTTTGCTATGGTGTTAATATTACGGCTGTGAGAGTAAAAAATGACAAATCGGATGAACAATATATATGGTAGCTATAGCTATATCTGAACCGATTTTCATCAACTTTGATATACTTCGTTCTTTGGTAAATTTAGTTGCATGTGCCGAATTTCAATTTATTTGGGCTAATATTACGCATTTGGTGCACAATAAAAAACAAATCGGACAAGAGATATATCGAAGCTATATCTTAATATTGACTGATTATCTGCAATATCAAAAGGTGAAAATGATCATCTCTGTCGGGCAATAAATGCGACTCCTTGTTTTAACGCCTCGCAATTACAGGTATCCTAATAACAAAATTCAAAATGCCAGCTATTTCCCATGCTATACTCAAATTTAGTACCATTTAGTACTTTTCGAGCACCAATTGTACGCATTTCTAGAACGACCGTTTTCTATATCAAATTTCAATATGTAACCTTTCTGCATTCACCCAAAACCATATTGCACCAAATTTATTACAATTTAGTATAGTTCTTACACTTAGTACCCATTTCCAAAAATACCTCAACCCTACTTTTAAAACTGAATTTTCATATAAAATTTGAATATCTTACCTCTGTCTCATCATTATGCCATTACGAATTGCACCAAATTTAGTGTATTTTACTACTTTTGGTACACTTATTATGTAGCCAATTCCAAATTTCAGATTCCAATCTCAAATTTAGTACTCCTTGTACATTTTAGTATCAAGCCAAATATCAAGCCTAGATACCAACCGAGACCCTTATGATAAATTTCAGATTTTAAGATAAACGTTCACCCAATATACCAATTGTAGTACGATATAGTACTTTTCATATAAGTGTAGTACGCATTTTCAAAATTACCTCCATATCTCTATACCAGATACCAACAGGGACCTCAATATCAATTTTCGGGATTCCAGCCCTATTCCATCAACCAATGCCCAATTGAGTACCGTTTAGTACTTTTCGTACAAATATGATACAAATTTCCAAAACTACCTCCATATCCCAAATACAGATACCAACAGAGACCTCAATATTAAATTTCCGGATCAGCCCTACACATTAGTCCAATACCAAAAGTAGTATAATTTAGTACTTTTCATACAAATATAGGACACATTTCCAACCCACTGCCAAATCTCAATCACACATACCATCAGCGATTTAGATATTAAATTTCAGAATTGTATCTCTATCCCTTCGCCCAGTATCAAATTTAGTACTTTTCGTGAAATTATAGTACACATTTCCAAACCACCGCCAAGTACAGATAACATCGGTAATCTAAATATCAAATTTCAGAATTGTATCTCGATCCATTCAACCAATACCAAATTTAGTACCATTTAGTACTTTTCGAACAATTATAGTACATATTTCCAAAAACTACCTCCATATCTTAACCGCAGGTACCAACAGTGACATTTAAGGATTTCAGCTCTATATTTCTTCACCTAATACCAAATTTAGCACTGTTTAGTACTTTTCGTACAAATATTGTACACATTTCCAAAACCACCTCAATTTCAAATAACAACAGAGACTTTAATATAAAATTTAGGGATTCCATTAAGTACTTCTATTATTATATATATAATTATACAATTATAGTACACATTTCCGATACCACCTCCATATGTTCAACCTACACATGAACAGAAACCTTGATACTAAAGTTAAGATTTAAAACACTAACTGTTCACCCAATACCAAATGTAGTACTATTTGTTCGTACACTTGTTAAACACATTCTTTAAAACCACCTCTAAATCTCAACATCAGACACCAAATATAAAATTGCAGAATTTTACATCTATTCATTTACCCAGTACCAAATATAGTACCATTCAGTACTTTGCTTAGTACACATTTCGGAAACCACCTCCACGTGTCCAGGCTGGGTATGATGAGCGACCCTAATGTCATATTTAAGATTTCAAGCACTTTCCGTTTACCAAATCCAAATTGTAGTAAATATAGTACTATTTAGTACTTTTCGTACAGTTATAATTACCACAGCCAATCTCAACTGCAAATACCCACACACACTTCCTAACCACCGCCAAATCTCAAACAATGATACCATCAACAATTTAAGTATTAAATTTCAAAATATTACCAGTATTCCTTCTCCTAATGTCAAGTATAGATTTCCAAACCAAACCGCCAAATCTCAAACACAGATGCCATCAATGATCTAAATATCAAATTTTAAAATGTTATTTCTATCCCTTTACCTAATATCAAATATAGTTTCATTATCAACACTATCTCTTAGTTCAATACCAAATATAGTACTATTTAGTACTTTTCGTGCACTTGTGGTACACATTTCCAAAACCACCTCTTTATTACACACCAACCACCAAAAGGGACCCAAATACAAAATTGCAAATGCAAATTCGAGCTTCACACTTAACCAAACTGTTCCAAATTGAGAACCATTCAGTAAAGTATTTACACTTAGTACGCATTACAAAAACCACCTTCATACATCAAAGTTACTTTTCAACCTTGAGCTAAACTTCTTGAGGTAAAAACTTGGAGTTTGGTATGAAAACTTCAAGTTTTTAGCTCTATCCGTTCATCCAATACCCAATTTAGTACCATATTAGAAGTTTAGTACCATTTTAGAACTTTTTAAGACTCTAAGTTCTACTTTTCGAAATCCCTTTGGTACGTTTATTCTGCATTACATCAGTGACTCTCATTCCAAATTTGTGGATTCTTCGTAATTCCGTTTCTTCTACGCACCAAGACCAACATGGAGAAGAAGGCGAGATAGACCCTTAGTAACTTTTGAGGATCTTTATAGAATCACTTTCTAATTCGATTTATAAATGTCAGTCCGTCCTTCCGTCTGTCCATTTATATTTGTGAACAAAATGCAGGTCGCATTTATTAACCGATCGAGATGAAAATTTCAAAACAATATTTGTTTAGCCCGAGGACGAGCCCTATATAACTCCCATATATATCTTTATCCGATTTCGGGTTAATAGGGCACCAAATAGGCAATATCAGTCCAAATGGCCTGAATTTCGACACATCCGACCAAACTTAGTCTAGAAGCAAGTACATCAAATTTAGTAAAAATCCGTTCAGACATAGCCATAGTTCCCATAGATATGTTTCATCCGATTTTGGGGGTTTAAGTCCCCCACGTTCGTAATATGCATTCCACAATAATGATATTTTGTATCAGATATCAGATACAGACTAGAAATAACTCTGCCAAATTTTATCAAGATCGGTTCCGATTTGGATATAGCTCCCATATACATCTTCAACCGATTTCAGGTTTATTTTGCACCAAATGGCTAATATCAGTCCAAATGACCTGACTATTGGCAATTTCGACTGAATTCATCCTAGAAACAAGTACTTCAAGTTCAGATATAGCTTTAGCTCCCATAGTTATGTTTCATCCGATTTTGAGATTTTTAAGTCCCCCACATTCGTAATATGCATTTCACAAGAATTATATTTGTTATCAGATACAGACGAGAAATAACTCTGCCAAAGTTTATCAAGATCGGTTCCGATTTGAATATAGCTCCCATATATACCTTTGTCCGATTTCAGGTTTACTTTGCATTAAATGGCTAATATCAGCCTAAATGAATTGAATTGTGGAACTTCCGACCGAATTTAGTCTAAAAGTAAGTACTTCAAATTTGGTGAAAATCGGTTCAGATATAGCTATAGCTCCCATGTATATGTTTTAACCGATTTGGTGTTAAAGTCCCTCACATGCGTAATATGCACTCCACAACAATGATATTTGATACCGGGCATCAGATGCTGCTCGAAATGACCTCTGCCAAATTTTATCGAGCTCGGTTCAGATTTTCATATACCTTCGATATACATCTTCATCCGGTTTTATGGTTATTTTCCACAATATACAGTGGTGGCCACAAATTTAAAACATGACATTTCATTTACATATATAAGACAATTTTTAAATCTTTTTAAAAAAATAGGTCCATGTTACTTTTTTTTAAGATCCTTGTAATGTAATGAAATAAATTTCACAATGGTTTGTTACCTCCATTTCGATAGAAATTTTTATTTACATTTTATACAGCTTAATACAAGTTTAGCCTGGCCACGAATTTAGGACATAGGCAAAATAAAAGAAAAATTAAAAATTAAAATAAAAACTCAACTTAGTAAAGAAACTTTAGTATTTAGTTGGGAACCCTTTATTTTGGATCACAGCTGCACATCTCCTTGGTAAACTTTCAACTAATGCCATACAACGTTCCTTTGGAATCTCATACCAAGCCTTTTGGATTTCTTCCCATAAATCATTAAAATTTTTTGGTTTTACTGCACGTACATGTCTCTCAACATCATTCCACAAGTTCTCAATTGGATTGAGGTCTGGAGATTGAGCTGGCCACTTTAGAACTTTGATATTGTTGTCACCTAAGCAACTCTTCACTAGGCGTGAAGTGTGCTTAGGGTCATTATCGTGCATAAATCTCCACATTAGAGGCATGTTTTCTTCAGCGAATGGCATCATTATGCTTGTCAATATGTTTTTGTAAATGTACTGATCCATTTTAGTGTTATGCTTGTGAATGGGTCCCACGCCATGCCAAGAAAATGCTGCCCACACCATAACATTCCCACCTCCATACTTAACCGTTTTAAGGGTATACTTTGGATGATGCTGTAGGTTTGGAGGACGCCATACGTATTGTTTTCCATCAGAACCAAATCTGCAAAACTTCGACTCGTCGCTCCAAAGTACATTTTTCCAAAACGTCATCGGTTTTTTAAGATGTTCCCTTGAAAAAGCTAGACGAGATTTAATATTCTTTTTTTGACACAAGTGGTTTACGTTGTGCTATACACCCATGTAAGTTTTTCTCATTCAGACGTCTTCGTATTGTTCTGGACGATATATTGATGCAATAATCCGATGATATTTCTTTTTTTATTTTACCAGAACTTGTGAAAGGTTCTTTAACAACTACTTTATATATTAAGCTATCCTCCCTGGGTGTAGTTTTTCGGGCTCAAGGGCGCTGTTTGACATTTTTCGTTGTACCAAGTTGCTTTATATGTTCCAGGGCGTTGTAAATTTTAGATCTTGAACATTTCAATATATTAGAAATCTCCAGAATTGTTTTCCCATCAGTTTTCATTTGGTGGATTAGTTTTCGATCGGACTCCGAACTCCAAGTACCTTTTGCCATTTCTAACTAAATATGTTGATCTATTACAACATAAAATTACTAAAAACATTCTTAATTTACCAATTACCTTCAAAAAACTCTAAACAATTAATTAAAAAACAAAAACTTCTAGATGTTTTAAATTCGTGGCCAGCTTCAAAAGCACGTTTTTACAATATATAACAAAAAAAGCAACAATATGTTAAAAATAACAACATCAAATAACGGTACTTTTTCTTAACATCACAGGGTGCACAGAAAAAATTAGAAAATGTTATTTCATATAACAGGGTTGTCAAAATTATCATAACAAAAGTCACTAGATGTCGTGTCTTAAATTCGTGGCCACTACTGTATGTAATATCAGTCCATATTGAATAGATTTGTTCGTATTTTTTGGTACATTTTTTATTGTTATTTGGTACTAGAGGTACAAAAGCCTCGCCCAAATTTATTGAAAATGGATTCAGAGTTGGATATAGTTCCCAAATTGTGACTACGCATTAAAATATGGTTCATAGTTTTTTTGTTACGGGAGACCTACTATATAGGTGTAGTTGTGTAGGGTATCATATAGTCGGCCCCGCCCGACTTTTAACCTTACCTTACTGGTTTATATATATAACAACAACAACATATACTAGGAAGTATTTACTTTAAATGACATCCCAGATTAAAAATAATGACTTTTTGATCGATTAGTAAGCAGTTAAGTGCTATAGTTACTCATTACTAGGTAAAGAGTAAAATAAGTTATATCACCTTGAGAAATCTTAAACAGACAATTCATTATTCTACCATCTCCTGGTAATGCAAAATTTAGTCTCCTTACATTACGTTTTGACGATCCCCTCTTGAGGCTCTCAAATTTTTGCTGGGCTACATGATTGGGATAATCTAAAGACCATTCTATCGAAAAATATACAATTCTGGAAAGATTAATTCATCCATTAAAAATTCCTCTTTCAGATACATAATTCGCATACAACCCTCGTAGTTAAATGAATATCGCAAAATATGATAATTTTGTAATGACTGTCGTTTGTAGGTTTCTAGTGTAAATAATAATTATTATTGGATGTTAAATTATTCAACGGCATGTGGATGTGTTGGCTTTTACACCAGGCCGGGCCGTTCGAACCCAACATCATCATCAGCATCTGCGTCGCCGTCTTCATGAGCAATAAGCAAAATCCGATCATCTACATCATGTTCATCTCTTTAAAAATTGTTAATTTTTTCGTCACAGTGCGTTAAACCGACAGATTGCTTTGCCCTCCTTCAGCACACCTCATCGAAATTTGCTTAGCAACAACAACAACAACCCACTGTACCCGCTTAACGGTAACTAACAGCTATGAGTCTACAATTACGTTGTCAGTTCCAAAGAAAACCAAGTCAAAAATTATTTTTGGTTATGTCGCTGTCACTGTTGTTGTTTTTGTTTTTTTTTTTTTTTATTTGAGTCAGTTGCTTCCAACTATTAGTGGGGGGGGCTTTTTGGGGAACTGCAATTAAATTCTTCGCATATAAATATTCGGAGGTTTGCCACAAATGAACTATACTCACTTTAGATCTTTAAGATTTAACAACTACTTCTAGGAAAGCATCTACAACCAACCCAAGCCCAACAAAAATGTTCAAATTTGTAAGTCCGAGGATTAAACGATTGCAGGATATTTGCAATTAGCCGACATGGCTCACCGCATCGGCCTCATTTTCCTTTATTTGTGTGTCTTTACAGTTCGTAGTGTCTGTTGCCATTTGCGGTCTTGCCATGGCTGCCGATTACCAGGCCGAGGTACGCAGCTACGTTAATGAAATCAAGGGGGACGGTAGCTACAATTATCAATTCGATACCACCAACGGCATCGCCCAACAGGAATCGGGTGTTGGTGGCCACTACGCCACCGGCTCGTCCCAATTCTACACCCCCGAGGGAGAATTGATTCAATTAACCTACACTGCCGATGCTAATGGCTTCCAACCTCAAGGTGCTCATTTGCCCACACCCCCACCAATCCCAGAAGCCATCCTCAAGTCTTTGGAATACATCCGCACCCATCCCTACCACGAGGAAGAGCACCAGGAACAATATCGCCATCAAGCCGCCGCTGCTGCCAAGCAACAACAACAAGGTCCCTACCGTAAATTCTAATGGAACGATGTAACAATTGGACGTGATTGCGATACTGTGATGCCATTTCTCTCCTTCAATCGCAACACAATTTGTTGTTATCAGTTTCATCTTTGCCTTTGTTACCATCATCAACCGTCGCCTCCTTCTCCTTCTTCTCACATCGCTCATTGGAATTCAATGGTGGATTCATTTATTGTTGACTATTAGTAATTCAGTTGATTCGTTCGCGCTTTTTTACGTTGGCAGAACAACAGTGAAAAATTCCGAACATATTTTTAAATTTTTTTTTTTTGTTAAATAAAATTTAAAGAAAAATGTATAAAAAATGTTTTTAATTTTCCAAAAAGAAAGAAACTTTGAAATAACTGAAATTAGGAGGTATGTGCTGTATTCCGAAACTTGGACTTACAATGAAAAATTTTTGCCTGGAACTGTTTTACAATCTGAGAAACATACGAAGACCTGGACCTCCATATGCACATCCAATTAAAAGTACAAGCTTTAATACAATTCCGGTGAATAATGTCGCTAATATGGTGGCTATGTAAAGACGAGGACCTCTATGGGCAATTTTCTGTCATAGGATGTAGTACCTATCATGAACTTTAAATTCCAAATGGTACATAGAATACCGAAAATCTGTAGGTACATGGGGACTATACCAAAACATAAACCTATATTAACAGTATTATGCAGGGATATTTCTTACGTAATGGGAACACATGCTGCCAGTCTACAGCAAATGCTGGCTAAAATTGTTACTAAAACACCCGAAACCCTTCAAATCTGTCGGTACCTTCGTATGTGGGTATACCAAAACGTGGGCCTATTTAGCCCTGCCGACTTAAAACATATCATCCTACTTCATATCGTTCGGAATCTAGAGTGATTTCCACAAATGGACGGATATAGCTAAATCGACCTAGAATTTTACACTGATCAAGAATATATACAGGGTGAGATAAAACAAAACTGCAACAAAGACAAACGACATAATTTTCACATTTTTTTTTATTTTTGTTTTTTATTTTATAAATGTTATTATAAATGTTATTAAATTTAAGAATAACTTTAGATTTGTTCGTATTGGTTACCTTTGGCCTTCAAACGGCCACTGAAACCATCACACGCTGCCAGAATGTTGCTCTGCGGTATTTCCTGGCGAAACGCTTGCTTGAGGTAATCGACATCTTGGTATTTTTTAGTGCCAACCTTGCTTTCCAAAATACGCCAGACACAATAGTCCAACAGATTGGTATCCGGAGATTTTGGTGGCCATTGTGCGCTGAAAATGAAGTGAGGAACCTCAATTTGTAACCATTCTTGGGTGACACGTGCTGAGTGCGATGGTGCTGAGTCCTGTTGGAATGTCCAAGGTCTGCGGCCAAAATGTGTGCGTGCCCAAGGCTTTAATACACCCTCCAGAATATTTTCGCGATAATATTCGGCATTTATTCAGATGCCACCGTCGATTAATACGAGCGGAGAGCGACCATTGGCTGTTATGGCGGCCCACACCATCACCATTGCCGGCGCTTGATTTCTGGTGGCCAACTGAAGGTGCACATTCTCAGCTGAACTCTTTGGCAAGTATACACGATCATTTTGTTTGTTTACAAATTGCTGGACACCGAATGGTTTCTCATCGGAGAAACCCCAATTCGACAGTTCACCACTTTCGGCTATCGCTTCGCTTGGTGAAATAGAAAATAGCTCTTTTGAGTCTATTTTTTTCTGTTGTGGTGTAAGTTCTTGCACTTTTTGGAATTTCAATGGCTTTACCCCGAGCTCATTTTTCAATATTTGTCAAATTGAATATTACGATATGTTCAGCTCACGAGCCCTTTTCCGGCCACTGCGACGCGGGTTTCGACCAAGTCGCTTCTTTACTTTTCGAACCACTTCCGCTGGTGTTGCTGTTTTCTTCCGTGTACTTCCTTGACGTCGGGCTACGCTACCAGTATCACGGTAACGAGCGATAGTACGAGACACAAAAGATTTATTCACATTTAAATGCTGGAAGTGCTCTAACGATAGCCACTTGTGGTTTTCCAGTCAAATATAAAGAAATCACACTATCACGCTTGAATTCCTTCACGAATATATTTTTTTCTGGAAAATTCTCACCAAAATGCTTTTGTACGCTTTCAAACAATATAATGAACTGTCAATGGGATAATTTCAACAGTTGTCTGACGAGTGGCTTAGAAATGACAGCAGTCTGAAGTTGGTTGCAGTTTTTTCATCTCGCCCTGCAAGTATTGGAAATTGTGACCCTTTGTGGGTGAGGTACTAGAAGGCTTTCGCAGATATATATCATCTCCAGAACACATCTTGTGTTGGCAAAAATATTTGGAAGTGCGAAATTTGAACAGAGTTGGATGCTTATTTCGCTTTCTTTGAGAGTTTTGTTTTCCAAAAGTGGTGATCCCTATATGTGGAAGAAACCAGAAGAAATGGTCAGATCTGTACCATATTTATGACAGATCTTGTGTTTATGGAAGTATTGAGATGTACCAAGTCTGAATGGAGTCGGATATTAATTTCGTGTTTTATGAGCTTCATGTATATTCAAAATGTTGACCCTTTGCGGTAGGACTGGACCAGACCTTGGCTTAATAAAAAAAATTGCGATGTGTGTAATTTGAAGAGAATTAAATGCATATTTGAAATGTTTACCCTTTGTGGGGAAGGTACTTGATGGAGTGGACCGATATGGTTGATTTTCACACTGATGCAAATATTAGGATTTGCGAAGTTGGAACAAAATCGGATTATCCTTTCTCTTTCCGTGCAGTAAATTATTTTCTTTGAAAATGTTGACATTTTGTGGGGGAGGTATCAGAAGTAGTGGACCGATATTGGCTATCTCCGAACTCGATTTAAGTTTGACAATAATAATACAATGTACCAAGTTTGGATCAAATTGGATATTCCCTTCAGGAGTTATTGTGCGCACCAGCCAGACAGACAGACAGACATTCTAGATCGACTCGAAATTTCCTGAAACGGATTTGGTCCTCAGAGACCTAGGGTCCCAAAACCCTTATTTCAATGAGGCACGTTTTGGCCGTGTCAAAATATATTTATACCCTCTCTAGCCATGTGGATGAGGGTATAATGAATCGAAATTAAACTAACTTAACCCAAAACTCCTCTACTCCCTTTACGAAGAAGTAAACCCATTAAAATATAGGTTTTCCTCAAAATTAGTATATTCCTCGATACTGGAGGTTTCAAATAAACTATCTGAAATTATGAAATTATTATTCCCTTTAAGAATCGCTTCACATCCTGAGAAGTGCGATTTTTTACATTTACTGCAGTATCATAAAATATATATAGCAACAAATTCAACCATGTCTGCTTTCCATTAAATTGAATTGTTTAAATAATTAATTTATCTCTGTTGTTGAATAGAGCCAATTGAGTGGAAAATTGTAAACATTCAAACATCCATAACAAAATTTTGTATTCAATACTTGAAGAATAAAACGTTGGCAAGCATGCCTTCATTCAATGTAATTATAATTACCATTGAATATTTTTTGTTTGTCTGCAAATGTTATCATTGGCACTAGAATTAGCATCGTAACAAAAAAATATAGGTTGTCATACTAAGGAGTGAGGCTTGAAAATGGCAAAATATTGGAAAAAAAATGGACGTGTACCCCACCCTATTTCCGTTTATTAAAAAAAATATGTACAGGGTGAGATAAAAACACTGCAACAAAGTCAAACTCCATAATTTTTACATTTTTTAGTTCTATTGAATGGAAGCAAAAAATGTCGGAAATACCATAAGATTTTAGAAGTTTCCCGGCAGAGCGCTTTTTTTGAGACGATCGAAACTTAAGTTCTTGCACTTTTTGGAATTTCAATGGCTCATTTTTCAATATTTGCTGAATGGAATGCGATATGTTCAGCTCACGAGCCATTTTTCGGACACTGCGACGCGGGTTTCGATCAAGTCGCTTCTTTACTTTTCGAACCATTTCTGCTGCTGTTGCTGTTTTCTTCCGTCCACTTCCTTGACATCGGGCTACGCTACCAGTATCACGGTAACGATACGATAGCCACTTGTGGTTTTCCAGCCAAATATAAAGAAATCATGCTATCACGCTTGAACTCCATCAGGAATAACTTTTTTCTGGAAAATGCTCACCAAAATGCTTTTGTACGCTGGTGAACAATGTAATGAGCTGACACTGAAATAATTTTAACAGCTGTCGGACGAGTGGCTTAGAAATGACAGCAGTCTGACGTTGGTTGCAGTTTTTTCATCTCACTCTGTAAATGTAATGCATTTTTACCACTTAATTTAAACAAGCTTTGCAAAAAAGGAGTTTTTGGCATTGGTTTTGAGAGCCATGCTATTTTTCGCAAACCTTGAAAAGGTAGAATGGTAAAGACAATAAATTTTGATCCATTGAGAATTGTTCTTAATGATGCACCAAGGTCAATGCCGAGCGAATGTCTTATACCACCGAGACACAAAATCAAGCCTGGGGTTGAGGATAATAGTCCTTTGAGAGTATATTAATATGTTGTCAGATCTTTTAGCGTCTTTCACTACTACCTACTCTCTGCATTGCATGACACAATGCTTATTTTAATTAATAACAGCGGCACAGAATGAGTACGTCTCACAGCAAAGCCTGAGTAATTGAAAGTCGCCAAAGAAAAAACCAGTAAAGAATGTCCTAAAGCCGGGTGGGGCCGACTTTATGATACCCTACACCACTTTGCTAATGTAGTAGAGCTCCACATAACAATTAAAAGTTTTTATGTGAGAATTCAATCATACACGATATGATTATAATTATAATTTAAAGTTGAAAGGACTAAATATGCCGAAGCATTTGTATCTTTTAAATTCGGACTTGTATTGCCCATTTGGTGCAAAATTAATTTGAAATCAGATATAGATATATATGAGAGCTATGTCCAAATCTGAACCGATCTCGAAAAAATTTTGCAAAGATATTTCTGAGCTGTATTTGATATATTTCCCTGAATATCGTTGTTACGGCGTGCATATTACGCCTGTGGGTAACAAATACAATAAATCGGATGGTGCACAATAAAAGGCAAATCGGACGAAGTTATATGTGGGAGCTATATAATAAATGCGATCCGCATTTTGTTCACAAGAATACATGGACGGACTGACATACATAAATCGACTCAGAAAATGATTCTATATAGATTCTCAAAAAAAAAAACTATGTGTCTATCACGCTTCCTTCTCCATGTTACAAGCAAATCTCCATACCCAAAGATTGCACGAGCGCATACATTTAAGTCCAACTCAACCTCATATCCGTTTCCATTAAGTTCTCTGGGTAGTAGGATGTTGCGGCCTCGAATATGGCATGCTACATTATGTGCGCTAATTCGATTAATGTATGCTGATGACTGCCTTTGCCATGCCATATCCTTGTATTATGTCATGGCCTGTTAAATTTATTAATCAGAAGCTTTTAACTCTCCTTGAGCGAATTATTAATCATTGCCTTGTTCAGCTGGAAATACATTTCTTGCCTACGTGGGGTACGTAGGCCTCTTCATGTGGAAGTAACCTTGAAAATGGACTGCTCAACATTCATGCGTAAGAATGCCACTTTAGAAGATGGGAAGAAGCTCTTGGACGTTATATGTGTTTGATGCAGCCTGCCCACACGCTAAGTGGAGATGATGTATTTATGAACCCTAAATAATACGTGAATTGCAACGGTACCAAATGCACAGCATCAAACAAGACATTGGTGTGCGTGAAAAGGTTTAAATCTTAAATTACCAAAAAAAAGTTAAAAAGTAGCTGTCGGTTTTGTCGCCAGATATATAAATATGGGAAATTGTGAATATTTGTGGGGGAGATACAGGAAGGGGTAGGCCGATATATAGCATCTTCACACCAGATCTTTTGTCAGCAGAAATATTGGGATGTGTGAAATTTGAAGCAAATCGGAAGCTTACCAGGCATTTATAAGCGTTTTGGTTATTAAAAATTTTTACCATTTGTGAGGAAGTACCAGAAGAAGTGGACCGATATATCCCATCTTCACATCTGATTATATGTTTATAGAAATATTGGGATGTGTCAAATTTGAAGAGAATCGGGTGCTCATTTTGCGTTTTATGAGCTTTATAGTTATTTAAAAATTTGACCCCTTTGTAGGGGAGGTAACAGAAGGAGTGGACCGATATATTTCATCTTCACACCAGGTCTGGTGTTAGTAAAAATATTGGAATGTGGGAAATTTGAAGGGAATCCGATGCTTATTTCGTATTTTATAAAAGTTATAATTATTCAAAATTTTGACCCTTTGTGGGGGGAGGTTTCAGAAAGAGTGAACCAATATATTCCGTCGTCCACCAGGTATTGTATTGTTAGAAATACTGGGATATGTGAAATATGAAGAGAACCTGGTGCTTATTTTGGATTTTATGATCGTGTTGGTTATTCCAAACGTTGACCCTTTGTGGGGGAGGTACCAGAAGAAATAGTCCGATCTCTACCATCTTTATAACAGAACTTGATGGAAATATTGAGATGTACCAAGTCGGAATGAAATCGAATGTTAATGTAACGTTTTATGAGCTTCATAGATATTCAAAATTTTGACCCTTTGTGGGGGAGGTACTGAAAGGAGTGGACCGATATATTCCATCTTTGCACCACACCTTGGGATAATAAAAATAGTGAGGTGTATAATTTGAAATTGCAAATATTTTGAACTTTTGTGGGGGAGGTACCAGAAGGTGTGGATCTATGTTGCCCATCCCCGAATTTGATCATAGTTTTACAATAACATTACGTTGTACGAAGTTTGAATAAAATTTGATGCTTCCTTCGAGGGTTATGATACGCACCAACCAGCCAGACCGACTTACGGACGGACACCTTTAGATCGACACCAAATGTCCTAAAATCGATTTGGTCCAAAGGGACCTATGCTCTAAATCCGTTATTTCGATGAGGCTCGTTTTGCTCTCTCTAACCATATGACTAAAGATATAAAAAACATTAAAAATTTGGATAAATTTCGAATGCAGGAAGCAGCCGATTTTTAGAAAGTTTTGAGAGGGTTATACCCCTTATATACTCCAAATGCCAAAAGGTCGATCAATTGCCCATATTTTTGGGCGTTAAGTCGTAAAAAGCACACCCGTAGTATCATTTAAAATACTCTGCTACCAAAACTAGGCAACCCAATGATTTTGTGCATCAGTCGTCCTGCTTTGGGCTTAACGAAATTATTGAAATAATATATTCTGTCTGCTTCCAACCGCAACATAAGTTACGCAATGCCAGAACATGTTTAACATCACCACGTAACAAAAAGTATTCTACATTTACTGAGAAAAAAAAAACACACACACATACCCACATGCCCGTTTACAAGCTAGACTTTTAAACGCCAGCATATCGATTACCTGCAAAACTTTTGTATTTTGTTTTAGCCAGTTTCGCAGTTTCGTATCATCTTCATACGATTCAATTCAAACCCAAACACATGGGGGGAAAAAAGTTACTTCCAGCATGACCTTGCAGCCGGCTAAAACAATGACTGTGTTCGTTTGCAGCATTCATCCTCATCGGATGGCTGTCCACACACACACACACGGAGGGATATAAACAACAATGATTCTCGACAGGTGAAGTTTAACAACTTTTATTTTTTCTTTTAACTGCCGTAACTTGCACAAACTTTCAGGCAGCACAGCATGCAAAATTTGTCCTCCGCCGAGCTTTCCTCTACCCTCCTCGATTGTGTGACATAATTTGCAAAGAGGTAACTTGCAATTTATTCTTCGTTAAACATGAAATGCCAGCGAAAAAGGAAAATAACACGTGAGTTATTTTTAAATTCAAAGGATTTAGGGTAAGTAGAATTCTAGAGTAGTTTTTAAAATTTTGTGACTTAAGGCTATGCAATTACACATCAGGTCAGTAAATCAAACATCAGTGAATAATACTGGGCAACACAAAAAATAATTACGGGGAAAATCCAGAAGATTATTAACCTAACAAAGAAGACACGTGTATCGGCGTTTTGAAACCTTACATTGAATAGTAACCTAAATAGAGGGCACGATCTACCACCCCCCCCCCCTCTCCCAACCTTTTGGACATTTTCAGATTAAGATTTCTGAGAATCCCTGCATTTTAAGTATATAGTGCCTTCGACAATGTTGCTGATAAAGGTCGAGGAATCTCAATCCGAAAATTTAAAAAGTGTTGATGAGGGGTTAAATTGCGCGGGTAATTTTAGTTACTTTTCAATTTAAACTTTCAAAAACGCCGATACACCTGACTTTTTGGCTCTAATTTTATAATCTGCTGGATTTTCCCCCTAATTATTGACAAAAAAAGAATTTTGTCGAACAGTGTAATTTTTTATTTAAAACAAGTAAAATTCCCTCCACCATTTCCAAGGAATTTGAAATTTTCAAAAAAAACTGTTGAAAAATACTGCTAAAATCGTTAAACTATCGAGTTGTCGTTATATTGAAGCCTATACGAAGACGTGAACCTGTATACGCATTAAGCCATTCAAATACTAAACATGTTCATTAAAGTTCCGAATATAGAAAGGTGCCGTTATATAGAAGCTATACGTAGACTTGAACATGTAATTTTCTGTCAAAGACTCTAGTACACATTAAGAAGTTAAAATGCAATACATTTGAAACGATTCCGGTGAACAATGTCGCTAAAATCATTAAAATTCCGAATATAGGGAGGTACCCTTATACGGGGGCTTTACGAAGGCGTGGACTTCCTAAGGACATTTTCTATCACAGACGGTAGTACCCAGTGGGAACTTCAAAAACAAAATTTAATATAATTCCGGTTAATAATGTCGCTTAAGTAATTAAAATACCAAATATAGGGAGGTACTGTTATATGGGACCAATACGAAGACAATTTTGTGTCGTAGGTTGTAGCATCCATTACGAACTTAAAATACGATATTTGAGAAAATTTCGTCACTAAAATCATTAAAATACCGAATATAGGGACGTGCTGTTATATGGGGGCTATGTGAAGACGTGTAATAACCATTAGAAACTTCAAATTCGGTATATATTGATAGTTCTATGTAAAATTATTTTAAACATAAGTTGTTTCTTACATTCGAATTAACATTCTGTCTAAAACACCCAAAACCTCTTGACTCTGCTAGTACAGTTATATGAGAGCTATACCAAAACGTGGGCCTGCATAGCCCATTTTCAGTACCACAAGTCCTGCAGACCTAACACACGCTTGGGTTACTTCGTACTTCATTTCGTTCGGAAGCTAGAATGATTTCCATAGACGGACGCCGTAATTTTTATATTATTTTTTTATTTTTTTATTTTTATTGAATGAAAGCAAAAAATGTCGGAAATAGCATCAAATTTTAGAATAAGTTTAGATTTGTTCGAATTGGTCACCTTTGGCACGAATTTTGGCTTTCAAACGGTCAATGAAACGTCACTCGCTGCGCGAATGTTGCTTTGCGGTATTTTGGCCCATTCCTGGCGAAGCCCTTGCTTGAGATGATCGACACTTTGGTATTTTTTAGTGCCATAATTGCTTTCCAAAAAACTCCAGATACAATAGTCCAACGGTTGCAGGTTTTTCATCTCACCCTGTATATAGATGTTTTTATACCCTACACCACAGGGTATTATGTATTTGTGCATTTGTTTGTAACAGGCAAAAGGAAACGAGATAGACCCATAGTTCCTTTTGATGATCTGCATAGAATCACATTCTGAATCGATTTATGCACGTCCGTCTGTCCGTCCGTCTGTCCATGTATTTTTGTAAACAAAGTACAGTTCGCATTTATTGTCCTATCCAGATGAAATTTTGCACAAATCATTTGTTTGGCCCAAGGACGAACCCTATTGAAATTGGAGATAATCGGTAAAAATTTAGATATAGCTCCCATATATATCTTCGTCCGATTTGCCTTTTACTGTGCACCAAACGTGTAATATTAGTCCGAATAGTATGAAATTTTGCACATACAACCAAATTAGGCCTGAAAATAAGTATGCCAAAATTGATCGAAATCAGATGTAGCTATAGCACCCATATATATTGTTCATCCGATTTCACTCATCACTCTGTAACAACAATATTTGGGGAAATATATCAAATATAGCTCAGAAATACGTTTGCTAAATTTTATCGAAATCGGTTCAGGTTTAGATATAGCTCCCATATATAACTTCGTCCGATTTACCTTGGATTATGCACCAAACGTCTAATATTTGCCCAAATTGGATGAAATTTGGCACTTACGACCGAATTCTAGAAGCTAGTATGTCAAATTTTGTGAATATCGGTTCAGATAAAGCTATAGCTCCCATATATACTGTTCATCCGATTTGTTATATTTGTTATCCACAGCCGTAATATGCACTCCGTAACAACGATATTCAGGGAAATATATCAAATACAGCTCAGAAATATCTTTGCCAAATTTTATCGAGATCGGTTCCGATTTGGATATAGCTTCCATATATATTTATATCCGATTTCAAATTAATTGTGCACTAAATGGGCAATACAAGTCTGAATTTAAAAGATACAAATGCTTCGGCATATTTTGTCCTTTGAATTTTAAATTATAATTATAATCATAGCGTGTATGATTGAATTCTCCCATAAAAACTTTTAATTGTTATGCGGAGCTCTACTAAATTAGCAAAGTTGTGTAGAGTATCATAAAGTCGGCCCCGCCCGACTTTAAGACTCTCTTTACTGGTTTTACCCTAATGTGGGGGGTTTTTTAAGTTCGGCCCGCCGAACTTAATGTTTTTAGTTGTCTTTTTAAAAGGGATGCCAATTTTCAGGCTGAAGCGTGAAGGGCCAACATCACCCGATCTTAATACATTTATCTTGCATCTCTTTTTCGCCTGTATTAAAATAATTGGTCAATATACATTTTCCCGATACAAATTATAGCACCGCCAAATTTGATTGACCTTTTGAAGATTTCATCGTTTATCAATTTTTTTTTTTCGAAAGCAATGCAGCTATCCATCAATGTTAATTGATCTCTCGCTTGTTTGCGATGATAAATTATGATGAAAATAGTGAATGGAAGACAACTCAACTTTCGGTTCGAGCCTCGTCTTCTTCCACTGTTGCTAAGGCCACGAAAGTTTAAAATTCAGATCAGCGTGACCTAAATTTTAGGCGGCGACTGCAAAGAACACAGTTTCGAAATGGAAAAGAACATAACAGAGTAGGAAGATATTAAGGATGCCATAATTTAGCGTTGCTTTATGTGAAACCGGAAAAATGTATGGAACGAAGAACAACAATCACTTATGTCTGATGCTTAATTTTTTTGGTGTTCACAGGCTATCCAGAGCGACAGCGAGTTGACAACAGTTTTCGATATCAGAAGACTTCCTCTTCATTATTAGCAACATTAAAATTATTTAGCCGAAATTTTGAGATTTTTCATATCGAAGCCGCCAGCAAATAACATTGTAGCAGATAATCATTATCAAGGTTATTGTACCATCTCATCGAACGCGAAACATGACTGAACTACTTGCTTTTCTACAACACGTTGTGAACTTATTTTGGACAAAACCATGTTCATCGCTCGCATCTTCGACGGGAATGATCATAAATGTGGATCATTATGGTTTGAGGGTTTTTATTTTTATTTTCCGTTTCTCATTTTTTTTTTTGTTAAGCAAATTTTGTTACATTTATTTCATTCATTTATTTCTGTTTCTGCTTTTGTTGACCACAATAAAAATAACTCTTAATTTACATATCATCTCCGCACAAACATTGGCTGTTGTAAACCATGAGTCGCACTGTTGTCTGTTAGTCTGCCGGTTCGACTCATATGCAAATTATACGTAAGCGAAGTGATTTTCAATACACTTTGCTTTTTAAACGTTTTTGAGGCAATATTTTATTGGAACTTATTATCGGTTAATTTATTTATGAATGTCATGTAAGACAAGTGTGAAAACAATAAATTATTATTTCAATTGCCAATAAGCTTTAATGGCCACAACACGGATCCACTGAATTTATATTTTGAACTTTAATGCATGTGGAGAAAAAACCTCACAGTGCTTTCAAAAATACACGAAGATAGATTTGGAAGGCATATACAATTCTGAATCGATTTTCAATTGTTTTCACTTGACGGATCCTATATACCAAATAACATTACTATAGAGTGCATAATATCACTTCGTGAAGGATATAAAAAAATATATCGGAATGGAAACGTAAGACCCGAAATTCACTCTATTTGGGTTGATATTAGCCATTATTTGCACAATAAACTTAAAATCGGACTAAGGATATATGAGAGCTAAATCCAAATCTGAGCCGATCCCGATAAAATTTGGCAGAGGTATTTTCGAGTTTTATAAGATATCTGGTACCAAATATCATTGTTGTCGAATGCATATTACGAATGTGAGGAACTTAAAAATTCAGGTCATTTGGTGCACAATTAACCCTATATCGGTTGAAGATATAAGGGAGCTATATCTAAATCTGATCCGATTATCACCAATTTCAATTGGGTTCGTCCTTGGGCCAAACAAATATTGTTTGGAGAATTTCATCTCAATCGGATAATAAATGCGACCTGCATTTTAAATCATAAATCGACTCAGAAATTGATTCTATGAAGATCCTCAAATGTAACTATGGGTCTATTTAGCTTCATTCCCCATGTTACAAACAAATGCACAAAGACATAATACCCATCCCACTATGTGGAGTAGGGAATATAAAGTGCTTCAAAAATTGAAACGATGTAATGGACACCATTAATTCTTCACTTCAATTTAAAAATCTGTCTGAACTCGAATACTAACATTTTTGTATTCACCTCAACTTAATCTATCCTTAATTTCTTATGAAAGGATGACAGGTTCACCATAGTATAGGGTATATTAAGTATATATATTCTTAATTAGCATAAAATTCAACGTCGAATTGTACTCAAATGTTTACTTTTGGTATTGCAAATGGGCATTTTGGTACAGCCCCATATAACTGTACCGAAAGATTAAATGTTTTTCGATTGGAACAGTGATGGCTTGTTTGTTCGGGATGCCATAGTATTTAGTTGTTGCAAAATGGTCAGGCTTAATCCCTTTATTGTTTTTTTTTTTTATAAAAACAACGTTTGTTTATTAATGGAGAACGATGGTAAAGTTTACCGGGGGTTAAGGCAGGGAATATCTAGGTTTCGAAAAGAGCCACCAATCCTCATCAGTTCCCTTGCTTTTTGTCTGGGATATTCTCTCTAGAAGTTATTTTAAAAATAACTTCTACGACAAAAAACTTGTTTTGACCAAGTGACGAGATCGTAAGCTCAATAGAAGAGGAACCAAAGAATAACATGAAACTAAAATTCTTTTGGAAAACCTTCAAAATCTTACAACCGCATTTATAAACACTTTCATCTTTCTCCTCTGTTCTGCATTTAGTGAAAATTTTAATCCTGATCTGGTGCAAATTTGCTCCATATGTTCCCGTTATATAAGAAACAGAAACGGCCAAAACGTGCCTCATCGTCTCTTTCGACCAAATCGGTTTCAGGACATTTGGAGCCGATCTAGAAATGTCCGTCCTACCGTCTGCCTGTCTGTCTGGTTTGCTGGTGCGCACGTTAACTCTCAAAGGGAGTATCCGATTTGGTCCAAACTTGATACATCGCAATATTATTATCAAACTTAGATCGAGTTCGGAGGTGGGCAATATCGATCCTCTCCTTCTGGCACCTGCCCCACAAAATGTCGAAATTTTCAAAAAAATATATTTTTCTGCACAGAAAGAGCAATGATAATCCAATTTTGCTCCAACTTTTCAAATCCTAATATTTGCATCAGTGCTAGGTCAGGAGCGTACCTCCCCCACAAAGGTTCAAAATTTTGAATATTCATGAAGTTCATAAAACACGAAATTAACATCCGATTCCATTCAAACTTGGCACGTCTCAAAATTTCCATCAACACAAGATCTTTTATAAAGATGGTAGAGATTCGACCATTCCTTCTTATAACTTTCCCTTAAAGTGTCGAAGTTTTTAATAACCAAAACGATCATAAAATCCGAAATTAGTATCCTGTTCTCTTCAAATTTCACACATTCCATTATTTCTACTAACACAAGATCTGCTATGAAGATGGAAAATATCGGACCACTCCTTCTGGTACTTCCCCCCACAAAACGTCAAAATTTTTAATATCCTGAGTCTCACAAAACATGAAATTAACATCCGATTCTATTCAGACTTGATGCATTTCAATATTTCCATCAACATCAGATCCGTTATAAAGATGGTAAAGATCGGACCATTTCATCTGGTACCTCCCCCACATAGGGTTCAAGGTTTTGAAAAACAAAACGCTCAAAAAAAGCGAAATAAGCATCCAACTCTCTTCAAATTTCACATCTGAAAACATTTGTGATAACACAAGATCTCTTGTCAAGATGATATATATCTGGGAACACCTTCTGGTACATGAGCCCCAAAGGTCACAATTTCCCAACATTTGTCTGTCATAACTTGCGCAACAAGTCAGCGATTCGTTAAAACTTGTGTATCTAAATATTTATTTCAACCAGAAAACTGAGATGAATATGGAGTTTATCGGATTTTATAATTTCACATAAAATTGTATATAAATGTTCGATTTTCTTGTAATTTTGCCCATACCAATTTTTTTTATCTTTATTAGATGAAATATAACAAGTAAAAAAGCTGTAAGTTCGGCCGGGCCGAACTTTGAATACCCTCCACCATTTGGTACAAATTTGGCAATTTTCAAAAACAAAATATAATCCGATAAAAACTCTGTAAAATCTTAAAAATACCGAATGTTGCCGTATATTAGGGCCTGTACGACGACGTGGACCTGCATAGACTACTTTTGTCACAAGCTATTACAATATTTAAATGCGAAACTTGAAAAAAATCTGTTTATAATGTAGCTAAAATCATCAAAATTCCGAATATAGGGAGGAACCATGGTAGTTGTAAAACGTGGACCTGCACGTACAATTTTTTGTCATAGGCTGTAACATCCATTACGAACTTCAAATACAAAATTTGAAACAATTCCGGTGAATAATGACGCTAAAATCACTAAAATAACGAATATAGGGAGGTACCGTTATATAGGACCTGCACAGACAATTTTCTGTCTTAGGCTGTAGTATCCACTGCGAACTTCAAATACCAAATTTTAAATAATTCCGGTTAATAATGTCGCTAAAAGCATCAAAGTACCTACTAAATTTGAAACAATTCCGGTGAATAGTGTGGCTAAAATCATAAAAATACCGAATATCGGGAGGTCCGTTATATGGGGGCTATATGAAAACGTGGGCCTACATGGCCCATTTATGAACTTAACCTGCCTACTGAAAAAATAAACATGAGTGCAAAATTGTAGCCTTCTATCGCAATTCGTTCGGAAGATAGCGTGATTACAACAGACAGACGGACAGACAGACAGACGGACGGACATCGACTTAGAATTTTACGCCGATCAAGAATATATATACTTTGTGGGGTCTGACATGAGTATTTCGTGGAGTTACAAACGGAATGACAAAGTTAATATACCCTCCATAGTATGGTGGAGGGTATAAAAATACCAAAGTGTCGATCACTTCGAACAAGCGCTTCGCCGGGAATGGTCCAAAATACTGCAGAGCAACATTCGGGCAACGTGTGATGGTGCCAAAGGTGACCAATTCTAACAAATCCAAACTTATTCTAAAATTTGATGCTATTTCCGACATTTTTTGCTTTCATTCAAAAAAATTTAAAACAAAAATGTATAAATTATGACGTTTGACTTTGTTGCAGTTTTTATCTCACCCTGTATATCATATAAAATGAAGGAAGTAACCAATATAGTCCACACCTGGCTCGTCGCAATATTTATATAATGTTTATTTAGTTCAGATACGAAATGGACAATATTGGCCCATTCCTTCGGAACCTACTCCGTAGAGGGTCAATTATTTGAATAATTATAACAGAAGTCAAAATATATTTAAATAATCGAACATTGCCTGAGGGCATATACATCTGTCGGCAAAACCGATTGATGCTTTTTTGCTTATTGCATATAACTGTGAAAAATTCTGACAAGAAGCGGGCATAGCCTCAGGGCTTTATTTCTGTAGTTTTACGAAGCTGTTCTACCTCCTTATTACACCATGCTTGTACAAATATTAAGGTCAACAACACTATAATTTATTGCTTTATTTGCCCATCAAATGATTAAATTCCAAACAAATATGCTAATGATTACTCACACTGAGTTGCTTTTGTTATTCTGCCCACTAGCAGTGACAAGAACCTTATTACATGGTTACCGTTGCCAAGCAGTGGAACATTTGTTTATTTCGAATCCTTTTTATCTACAGATTTTTATTTTCGCTAGTGCTTTTCTCACAATAGAATACATTTGTGCTCCATTAAATCCACGAAAATGTCCTCAAATAATAATAAAAATTATGATAGTAATTCCCAGATTCCGCCACCACCAACAACAACAACAACGGGTAACATTCAATGTGAAAATAAAGCTGGCAGTCCTGAAAAGACAATAAATCTAAATGACTTTTTGGATTTTTTAAATTTGTCATGTCATGTCAATGACATGATTTCTCAGACATCAACACAAACACAT
Organism: Musca domestica; assembly: GCF_030504385.1. Taxonomy (NCBI): domain Eukaryota; kingdom Metazoa; phylum Arthropoda; class Insecta; order Diptera; family Muscidae; genus Musca; species Musca domestica. Next base: position 4,222,267 of record NW_026712296.1, on the reverse strand, counting down.
TTCGGCAAGGATACTGGTCACACTCATCATCAACATCATCATGTGGCTGGAAAGAGTGGAAGCAACCATGTCACCAACACAGGTGCCGTTCCCAAGTCCCATGGTTCGCAAAAGCCTTTGGATTTCCAACAATTGGCCAACAACCGTTTGGTAAATGATTTATTTGGCTATCGCAACAGTCCAAAGTCAACAAATATGCCAGATGAGCTGACAGATAGTGGACCGAGTACTGGGAGTAGTGGTGGCGCCGGTGAGGTAAATCGATTGCGCCGTCACAATTCGATAGTTTTGCCCAAATCGAAGCAAGGCAGCAATACCGGTGGCGGTGATGGAATATTGCATCCAAAGTTAAATGAAAAATTGGATTTTATACTCAACGAAGGGATATTGGATGCGGTATTGCCGTTTATATGTCCGGTGCCATTGCCGGCGAATTACAATAATCGTTTGAAACCGAAAACCAAAGAAACCACATCAAAAGTTTCCTCAACAACGGTTTCATCGGCCACCAATGCCGCTGATAATGAAGCTGAGCCTTCGGCCGCAACAACAGCTACTAAAGACATTAATAGCAGTGCCACAAAAACCTCGGGCAAAACTCCTACCTCATTGAGCGTGGCTAAGACCTTAACAACTATCCAGTCGGGTTCCACTACAAAACGGGAGTAAGATTTCCATTAAACGAGATGCGAATTATTAATTTTCTTATTGTTGTTGTTTACCATTCCCTGCTAGACCCGAAGTCATCATTCATGTCTGCGATGAGGTTAAAAATACATCTAAAGATTTCCTTTGTCCTCAGAGTTTGTTAGTCAGCAAGATGGGCTATTTTGCCGATGTTACTGCCGGTCAAAAATTAGAGGACATGGATATATCCGTCCATTGCGACATTCAAATATTCGATTGGCTAATGAAATGGGTAAAATCCGAATCAACATCGTCAAGTGCTATGGATCCATCGGAGGGGCCGCCAAACTTGAATGTAAACAATGTGGTACCCATCCTGGTATCGGCAAGTTTTTTACAGGTAAGGAAATTCAATGAAAACAAGTTAAAAAGTATCTATCGTTTTTTGCCGACAGATGTATACCCTCAGTCAATGTTCGACTATTAAAATTTATTTCGACTTCTGTTATGATTATACAAATTGTTGACCCTCTTTAGGGTCGGTTCCGACGTGCCAGGTTTGGACTATAATCGACTACTTCTGTCACTTTAAATGATATAATTTTTAGAAAATGTTAAAATGTGCGTCGACCGTAGTATACCATTTTCATCCTGCATCTAATACAGATACGCGAAACCATGTATTCCATATTCATCTCAGGTTTCTGGATGAGAGAAATATTTAGATATAGCAAGTTGTAAAGAATCGCTGACTTGTCTCGCAAGTTGTGACAGACAAAAGTATTGAAAATTATGACCCGTTTTGGGTGAGGTACCAGAAGGGATTCGCAAATATATGTATGTATATATCTTTACAACAGATCTTGTGTTAGCATGTTTATGTGTGTTGAAACTCGAAGAGTTTTGGATGCTTATTTCGCTTTTCAAAATCTTGAACCCTATGTTGGGGAGGTACCAAAAAAATGGTCCAATCCAATCTTTGTTCTGATGGAAATGTTTAGATGTGCCAAGTCCGGAAGGAATCAGATGTTAATTTGTGTTGATAGAAATATTGAAATGTGCCAAGTCCAAATGGAATCGGATGTTAATTTCGTGTTTTATAAGCTTCATGGATATTCAAAACTTTGACCCTCTATGGGGGAGGTACTAGAAGGAATAGTTCGATCGCTACCATATCTATAACAGATCTTGTTTTTATGGAAATGTTGAGATGTACCAAGTCCTAATGGAATCAGATGTTAATTTCGCCTTTTATGAGCTGCATGAGTATTCAAAATTGTAACCCTTTGTGGGGGAGGTACCAGAGGGAATGAACCGGTATATCCCTTCTTCACAGCACATATTGTGTTAGTAGAAATAATGGGATGTGTGAAATATGAAGAGAACCGGATGATTATTTCGGATTTTATGATCGTTTTGATTATTCTAAATTTTGACCCTTTTTAAGGGAAGTTCTTGATGGAGTGGACATCAGACTTTGGGTTAATAAAAATATTGTGATGTGGACTGATATTGCTCATCTTCGAACTCGATCTATGTTTGACAATATTATTACGATGTACCAAGTTTGAACCGAATCGGATACTCCATTCGAGAGGCATCGTGCGCACCAGCCAGACAGACGGACGGACGGACGTCGCCAGATCGACCCCAAATGTCCTGAAACCGATTTGGTCCAAAGAGACCTAGGGTCTAATCTCCTTATTTCGTTGAGGCACGTTTTGGCCGAATCGTATGATATATACCCTCTGTGGCTGGGGATATAAAATAGAGAGGCTCATAACTCCATGCATAATTTCTTACTTCCGAAGTTCGAGTATCGATCATATGTATACGCATCTTCTGATACCTGTACAAATAACAAAATTATTTTATTCCCTTCAGGGTAACGTCTAGCGGCTCACAGGGCATAAAGCATTTGACATAGCCAAAATGTGCTCGATAAAAAAAAATTTAAGATCCCAAGCTTCTTTCTACAAAATCCGCTTCAGGATATTTACAGGCGAAATAGCCATTTCCATCCAACTGTCTAGTTGTTTGGGAAACTGGTTACCACATTAACTCTCTAAAGAAAAATCCAGAACATTTTTATAAAAATTAAATCAAGTTAGAATATTGACAATATCGTTCCGCCTTCTTTGACAGAAGAGAAGAAGAGAGTATCCGATATAGTCCAAACTTGGGACTTGCTACAAATGTGATTTAGAGCAACAGTATAATATATTAAGCCATCCTTCTCATATTCCCAAAGCCCCCCTACCCAAAAAAAAGTTGAAAATACTCGACAAAATTAAATCCTCCGTATAAATCGGAAGTATTCGATTTTATAGGAAAACAAGATCAGTTAACTTCCTCTTATACCTTCCACATCAAGGATCTTACAAATATTATATTTTATGCGCTCCACGTTGGGCGCCATATTATTACATGCCACATGATATGCTGTTATTCTCTAATATTCTTTGTAAATATGTAGACCCGTTGGATATTTGATGTTACGTTTCCCGCCTTTTAACTTTAACATTTAGATGATATTGTGTCATGAAGGACAATCTATGAAACCATGTCTAGCTCGCTGAGAATTCCAAGCGATTTTTTGTTGATGTATGGCGGACTTTTTCGAAATTATTGTATGGTTCTTTTTCCACTTTATAGAGGGCATGTACATGCATTGGTTCGTTCATAATGGATGGCAGTACTAATTCGATTTTATACTTGCGAAGTTGCGCACACAATCTCCAAGCACACCTCTTTTAATAGTTCTTGATACAATTATTGTGTTGGGGACACCACAAACATTGAGTAAACAATTTTTTTTTCTAAAATTCGTTTTGTATTCGAAACGGTCTTCTTTAGCTTGGGCCTCATAAAATTTATGTCAGGAAAAAGGCGTCAATGGATCGAGTTGACCCTTGTTTGCCCTCAAGTAAGTCTCGTATTGCTTCGAAACACGCGCGCCTTGTTTCAAATATCTCTGTTAACCCATATTTCAAAGATTTCAATTACCAATACTTTCGGACATATGCTGAAACCAGCACAATTCCTGGGTTGGTCCAGAAACGAGGATATGAAATTCATTGAGGAAAGTTTCGGTAAATAAAATCTTCCACCGCTGAGATATTGGGTCTTCCTGAAAAGTTTATACCAAAATGATCTACTTTTAGCAAATTTGTATGACAATATCGCTGCACTCCTAACGAAAGACTTTCTAACTAACAAAGACAATAAATTATAGCTCTCTATTCAATAAAATAAAACAATATATTGCCTTTAAATGATGCAGATGGAACCATTGCTATTGGATTGTCTGAGCTTTTGTCATTCCCGTTTGGGTGAAGTTGTGAAGGCCTCTACGAATCTCTCCTGTCTCAACGATTCGATTATTACCCGATTGGCTGATATGTTTACAAATGTCGAACTGGAAATGGTGCGTGACAAAAAGGATCGTCTGTTACCACGCCTATGGACAAAGCTCATACAGAGTTTATGCGAACCCGAACCGGAGGCCCTGAGAGGACACTACTATAGTTTGGCAGGATTGTTTCGGTGTTGCAAGTAATTGCAATTATTTTCTCTACAATTGATGGATGGTAATATGTAAATATTTAAAACTGCATTTCAGATGCAATCGCTGCCTGACCAACACCATGAAATCCTATGTCCAGTGTGTCCAGGGCAATGTGCGTCTAAATCGTTGGGGTCAATTGGTTAGTCACCATGTCCGCGATACCATGTGGGACCTGAATCTGTACATTGCCCAGTTGTTTAAGGAATTTAAATCGTGGCGTCGTGTCTACTGGAAACTCTGGGGTCATGCCCATTATTTGTATTGTTGTTTGTGTGAAATGTATTTTCCGGTGTATCAGGTAAGGATGTTAGATTACATATCGACCGATATTGGAAAATATGTCTTTCAGATGTCTTGGTGCCGTTATCATCCTGAAGCACCCACATTTCTTGGGCCAGTCACAGATGGTCGTACAACAGGTGCTGCTGGACGTTATCCTTGTTGTGGGCAGCAGGCATTTCGATTTGAGACCCTACCGGGACCAAATGTGAGTTTTAATATTTGGAATTATGTTGATATATTTTCATGTTTATTTTCGTATCTTTTAGGGTTGCCAGTTTCGTGAACATAGCGTTTTGGTGGAAACTGATCGAGAGCGCTCGATTTTGTCCATTGTTCAATTGGCCACCGAAGGTCATGCATTGGGTGATTGCCCCCCTCCAAAGATGTTGGAAACAATGACCAGCGGAGAAAGTGAATCACGCTGGATGCTTTTGTCGCTAATGCCACAGCGATGTCGCCAGGGCTTATTGCCTATCTTAAATCCGGATGGTAAGGAAATAAAAAATATAAATTAGGAAACACATTAGAAAATATTGCAGTGAAGCAGGGATTATGAAAAATTACACTGTGCAACACAAAAAATAATAAGAGGAAAAACTCAATAGATTATGAAAGTAGAACTAAAAATAAAATGAAAAGTGTATCGGTCTTTTAAAAGTTTACGTTGTAAAGTAACCTAAACAGAGGGGTAATTTATACCCTCTTCCAATTTTTGGGAATTTTTGGTCTAAGAACCCCAAACTGAATATATCAGCCCACAGTTTCGAATAACAAAACCGATTATAAAATCCGAAATAAGCATCCGATTTTCTTCATATTTCACACATCCCATTACTTCTACTAACACAAGATCTGCTGTGAACATGGGTTATATCGGTCCACTCCTTCTGGTACCTCCCCAAAGGGTCAATATTTTAAATACCTATGAGACGTAAAATTCACATCCGATATCACTCAGACTTGGCACAACTCAATATTTTTATAAACACAAGATGGTAGAGATCGGACCATTTCCCCCACAAAAGGGCAAACTTTTGAATAAGCAAAACTATTATAAAATGCGAAATAAGCATCCGGTTCATATTTCACACATTCCATTATTTCTACTAACACAATATCTGCTGTGAAGATGGGTCCACTTGCCCATACCAATATTTTTATCTGTATTAGACTATATTTGGTACCTCACGCACATTAATTAATTCGAATTAAAAAGGAAATTACTCGAAATTAAAGTTGAATGTTACGAGTAACAAATGGAATTCTCGAATTACAATTAAAATGTTATGAATTACGAAATATAAAATGTTTGAATGGGTACATCTGAAAAAGGTGTAGTAGATTCTTGCAGGTTCTGGAACTGAGCATAAATCATCAATCAATTTTATAAAAAAAAACAATTTCTTTCATTGAAGAATCCCATAGCCGCATTGCCCGGCGCGTTCGTCCAGCATCTTCAAGATTTTTTGCTGACTCCAGTACCGAAACCGAAAGTACCGATAACACTTTGGAAAACCTACGGGCTACTTCTCGTAAATTTGGATTGGGTGACTATGGCAGCAGTTTGTCGACCAGCAGCAGTGATGGCTGTGAATCGTCCGATAGCAAAATAATGATTCCCAAAAAGAGTTACAACAAGAAGCATCATCGCAAGAGGTAGGACACTAAACAAAAGAAGAGGGAGTCTTGCAAATTGAGCAAATCTTTTTCTTTCTTCTTTTTAGCAAACAACCTCTAAATCCCGGTCGCTATTGGTCGGGCGAGTTGTCGGCCCGCAGCAATCAAGACAACCAGCGTGAATTCGAAGAGAAGGTAATGAAACAAGTTATAGCGTTGGTGCGAAAAAAGAATGGCACAGACATCAATGTCAACAAACCGGCTCGACCTTTGGGTGGAACCTATGTCAAACTGGAACAGGAATGGAAGGAACAACTGAAGCAACGTTTCTACAACACCGCGTCTGCGAACAACTCCAGTTCCCAGGCGAATGGTGGTAACTGCGGCGGCAGCAGTATGACATCATTGTCGGTAAAGGCATCACGTAAGAAGCCCGACAATGGCCAGTGAAATGGCCAAGAGTCTAAATAAATATATGCATGATAATGAAAACAAAACTAAATTTAATTACAGAATATCCATAAATAAATATATAACGTCATTCAGAATCAAATTGTCTATGTAGCACAGCAAAAATCCTAGGACAGTGGATGAAACCATTCATTCGATATAAATTTGAAATGTTTACCAGATATGTATAATTAGGCACAAGTAATAGTATCGATCGTTTTGAGCTTTCAATTTCATTTAAAAAATATTTTTTATACCCTACCTACCACAGGGTATTATATTTGTTTGTAGCATGGGGAACAAAGCGAGATAGACCTATAATTTTTTTGGATGATCTGCATAGAATCACATTCTGAGACGATTTATGCATGCCCGTCCGTCTGTGCATGTATTTTTGTACACAAAGTACAGGTCACATTTATTGTCTGATTTATTTATTGAAATCAGTTCTTGGACCCCATTGAAATTGTTAATAATCGGTCCAAATTTAGATATAGCTCCCATATATATCTTCAACCGATTTCAATTTTTTTTTTTTTGTGCGCCAAATGTGTAAATAAGATGTGTTTCAGCACATCCGACAGAATTCAGCCTGGAAACAAGAACTTTCAATTTGGAGAAAATCGGTTCAGAATTAGCTATAGCTCCCAAATATATATGTTTCATCCGACCCGCATTTTGTAACTTCCAACTGAACTCATCCTTGCAACAAATACTTCAAATTTGGTGAAAATCGAAAATCCCATATATATATTTTATCCGATAATATTTGGTACCAGATATCAGATATAGTTCAGAAATAAGTGCCTTGAATTTGGTAAGATCGGGATAGATTTGGGTATCGCTCATGTCAGCCCAAATGGACTGAATCTTGGCAATTCTGACTGAATTTATCCTAGCAACGTGAGGAGAATAGCTGAAGGTATACATCCGTCGGAAAAAATCGACTAATACTTTTTAACTTGTTTAATATAATTCTTATCGAAGTCATATCATGCACCATACAGCAATGAGGTCCAATAGTTTATATAGTTTCCAAATTGTGGCTACACTAAAGCCATGATACACATTGAAATAAAGTTTATAGTTGGTCTGATCTACTTCATATAAATTCCCAATAAAAACTTTTTCTGTTACGGGAACTCCAAAAAATACTCTTAGTGGAGCAGGGTATCATATAGTCGGTCCCGCCCGACTTTTGACCTTTCCTTAATGCCTTAACTTGTTTTGTTGAAACTTTTTTACGAACAATTAAATAATTTGCAACATTTAAGAAACTAAACTCCGACATCAATGACGACCCATTCCAACTTGTCGAAGGCTAAAACATCAACATTTTCAAATCGTTCAAAATTAAATTACTTTAATTTTCCCCAATGAAACTTTTAATTTTATTTCGAATAATTTCTAACAATGACTCAGCATGGCATTTGGTGGGTTCACGTCAAAGAAGTTTTTTGTTTTGTTTGAAATTGGAATTTTTGTTTCAATTTTAATTAATTTCTGATGAATTTAAAGCACTCCCCCAATGTTGGTAAAATAAAAATAATAAAATCAACGAAAACTATCAGAACGAATTGTTAAAGTTCACTGAATTCTCTGATGGAATTCAACAAATTATCATAGCAACAAATTGATTTCGTTATGACACATCAAAAGAAGATAAATTATTCAGCAATTATGCAAAACACGAGCGATAAACAACGCATGTAGAAATCGAAAGTTTCGATTGTTTTTTTTTTTCTTCTTCGTTTTTGCCATTTCCAGTGTGATAAAGTGTTTTGGGATTTGTTTTTTGTTGTTAGCGGTAAAATATGAAATGTTAATTATTTTGCAAACATTTATGCTTTAAATGGCAAATGAACCGTGAAATGTAACAACAAAGCTGTGTAGACCTGGTAAAGGGTTGCAGAATTTTTAGATAGGTAACTAAAAATTGATTCTATTTGAAATGTTTGTCAGAAAAGCTCATATTTTCCAAAGATATTCATAGGCAACATTTTATATTCTCGGCTATTCAGAACAGGCCAGGTCAAAACGTAACGAAAAATGGAGTCATCGATTAAGCTGAGGACAAAAATAGATATCAGCGTTTAAAATGTCTCCGAACAAAATATAGTGTCATTTTTATAACCTCAGCCATATGGCTAGAGAGGATATCAATCATTTGATACGGCCAAAACGTGCCTCATCGAAATAATTATGCACGACCCTAGGTCTTTTTGGTCCAGATCCGTTTCAGGACATTTGGAGTACATATGTCTGGCTGATGCTCACGATAACTCTCCAAGGGAGTACCCGATTTGATCCAAATTTGGTACATCGTTATATTATTGCCAAACTTAGATCAACTTCTGATATGGGGAAAAACGTCAAAATTTTCACAGAAAGCTTTCAAAAAGCATCAGTCGGTTTTGCCGACAGATGTATACTCTCAGCAAATGTTCGATTATTTAAATATATTTTGACTTCTATAATGATTATTGAAATTGTTGACCCTCTATGGAGTAGGTTCCGAAGGATTGGAATTTACATATATGAGATGTGTGATAATATTTAGAAAAATGTTAAACTGTGCATAAGGTACCAGATATAGTCGATGGAAGTATTCCATTTTCATACTTCAGATAAAAATACTGGTATGGGCTAAATTACAAGAAAATCGAACATCTATGTATATTCAATTTTATGCGGAATCATAAATTCCATATTCATCTCAGATTTCTGGATAAGGGAAATATTTAGATACATCAAGTTGTTGACTTGTTTCGCACCTTATGACAGAAAATTGTCAACCTTTGTGGGTGAGTTACCAGAAGGGGTTCGCAGATATATATAGCAATAATGTTTGTATGTGTAAAATTTGGAGAGGGTTGGAGGGTGATTTTGCTTTTTTGAGCGTTTTGTTTTTCAACATTTTGAACCCTATGTGGGAAGGTATCTGAAGAAATGGTCCGATCTCTACCATCTCTATAACAGACTAGCTGAACCCGGTGCGCTTCGCTACCACTTTTGATTTTGTATGCCTTCAAAATTTTATAAACGAATATATGCTGGCTTAAAAAATAAAACAATTTCAAAAATAAAAAAAATAGTAATACTGCTATGAGTAAATAAACAAATAGCTCGATCTACCAACGCGTGAACATGACAGGAACAGCTGACCATGAGAAGGCGGACAAAATTTGGCATGTTCTTGCTTTTCTCATGGTCAACTGTTCCTGTCATGTTCACGCGTTGGTAGACCGAGCTATTTGTTTATTTATTTGTTTGTCCTTCGGATTTATTAATTTAATAGCAAATGCCAAGCGTGCAGGAAACTGAAATCTTTAGAAGTTGAGTGGCATTTCTGTTGCAATAAGGAATTCGTGGTAGCAACATACTTCCCCTTAATAATCGTATGCTCAATTAAATTGTTGTGTAGTTTTATAATGTTAGCCTATTGTAAAGGCGTTGTAAGTCAATGCTTCCTAATAAAATCGTATTCCAATCTAAACCGATTTCAAAATAATTTGACTAATTTATTTGTGAACCAAATTTAGGCACTCATGCCGAATTTCATTGGACTTGGGCATGCGTATCGTGTTTTGTGCATCAAATACATGAAATCGGCCAAAAATATATATGGGAGCTATATCCAAATCTGTAATATATTTGTAATATATTTCAATATAATTTGAGTAATTTATTTTGTGATCAAAATTTCTATACACATTCCAAATTTCATTGGAATCGAACATACATATCGTGTTTGGTGCATCAAATTAACGAAATCGGTCGAAAATATATATGAGAGCTATTATTTGGCAAAATAATTTTCCAGACAAATTCCATCACGCTTTCCAAATTTCATTGAAATGTGGCGTAAACAGCGTGTTTAATGCATCAAATACATGAAATCAAATTAAATCAAATACATGAAAAATATATATGGGAGCTACATGCAAATCTGAACCGATTTCAATATAATTTGGCAAATATATTTTTGTTTCAAATTCCGTTACGCATTTCAAATATGGAGACTCTATCTGTAACCTATCAATAGATCTGTGCATATAAAATCTAAATTTTTGGGAGGTACCTCCGATTCTGATGCTATATCTCCAGATCCAAGTGGAATTTCAAAATTTTATATATCTTATGTTACTTTCAGGCGATGTTTAGCGGTTTTCAAGTCCATAAATTACAAACAAACATATAAACATTTTCCTCTTTTATAGATATAAATCTTGTGTTGATGGAAATATTTAGATGTACCACGTTTGAATGCAATCAGACGTTAATTTCGCGTTTTATGAGGTTCATCGATATTAAAATTTTTAACCCTTTTGTGGGGGGGAGGTACCAGAAGGATTGGACCGATATATTCCATCTTCACAGCCGATCTTCTGTTGGTAGAAATAGTGGGATGTGTGGAATATGATGTGATAGAAATATATTGATGTGCCAAGTCTGAATGGAATCGGATGTTAATGTCGTGTTCTACGAGTTTCATTGATATCCAAAATGTTGACTCTTTGTCGGGGAGGTATCAGAAGGAGTGGACCGATATATATTCCATTTTCACACCAGACCTTTGGTTAATAAAAATATTGTGATGTGTGCAATTTGACGACAATCGGGCACTTACATTAAATTTTATAAGAGTTATAATCATTTAAAATTTTGATCCTTTGTGGGGGAGGTACTGGATCGAGTGGACCGATATTGTCTATTGCACCTGAACTGATGCAAATATTAGGATTTGCAAAGGTGGAGCTAAATTGTATTATCCTTACTCTTTCTGTGCAGTAAATTAGTTTCTTTGAAAATTTTGACATTTTGTGTAGGAGGTAACTGAAGGAGTGGACCGATATTGCCCATCTCCGAACTGGATCTAAGTTTGAGAATAATATTATGATGTACCAAGTTTGGATCAAATCGGATCCAAAGCCAGACAGACAGACGGGCGGTCGAACGGACATCCCTAGATTAGCTCCAAATGTCCTGGAACAGATTTGATCCAAAGAGACCTAGGGTCTAAAACCGCTATTTCGATTAGGCACGTTTTGGGCGTATCAAATGATATATAGCTATCCATGATTCGGCCAAAATGTGTCCCATAACTTGAGAATTTTCAAAGAAGGTAGGCCTTAACATAAAACCACATACATTTTTTCAAAGATTTCAAATTGCACTTTTTTCTACATTATTTCTAAACTTTGATTCGCGAAGCCTGTTTTGAACATACCGAAGCGGGATAAAAGGGACAATATCCAGCCGCTTCTTCCAGAAAGAAGAAAGGGAAAGAAGAAAGGACCACTCCTGCTGGCACCTTCCCCACGGAAATGAGCGGAACACCCTAAAATTTCCATCAATACAGGATCTCGTGTGGAGATGGGATACATAGGCCCTTCCGGCCCCACCCCACAAAGCCTTTACATTTTGAATAATCATAATCATATCATGGTACAATAAAAAGGTAAGGTAGAGCTACCAGCTGACTACATTTTTTTCTAAGTGTGCCCGACCTCTGCCAATTTTGGTTTGCATTTACTATTTTGAAAAAATAAAAAAACTAAATATTTTGTAAATCAATGATTGGAAGAAACGCACATTGCAGCACGCAAATAAAGGGTAATAACCATTTTTACCATGGAATTGAAATTTTGGCATTTCATTCATCTTTCATGCTTTTTAATCAATATTCAAAATAAGGAAAAATATTAAATTAATTAAAAAAAAAAACTGTTGATTCTAATTTTGAACAATTCTGACAGAAAGCGGACATACCTCCAGGGATGTATTTATGTACTTTTACGAAGTGGTTCTACCTCATTATTGTACCATGAATCATAGTTAGTCTCATTCCAAATATCAGAATTTTAGCTCCTTCAATTTGTCCAATGCAAAATGTTTGGTACATTTTAGTAATTTTTGTATCTTTTTCGTACGAATTTTTAAAAATCCTACTCAATCACACGCCTACGCACCTAGACTGACTGCAAACTTTTAAGATTCTAGCTTCAGCCATTTTGTTTGGGCGTTGATTCTCGGTCAGTCAGTTTTTTTCACTACCTACGACTGACCCATTGTTTGCTGCAAAAATATTTTTGTTTTCTTTTTGGGAGTATAGAATTCTATCGATTACTGAATTGAAACAATTAATTTACAAGACCAGCCTAAGCTCTCTGCATGAGCTAGTTACCGGTTTAGTTCAAAACCACATAAACGTACACCCATACATACCTATGAATGTATGTAATTTTTCACAAAATCTCCTTACGAACTGCTGGATACGTTAATAAGCTCCACATATCATCCTTAATGGTAACTCATAGTGTTTAACACTCAAGCTTACCAAAGAAGCGGGAATCAAACAGCAATTCTCACTCGATCGAAATAAGAAAATACGCACAGGTTCCAAAACCGCACTCATTGTTCGAATACAAAAAAATGATTGTAAGTTTCTTAACAATGGACCATAAAACTTTATGAGAGCTACCAAATGCTGGCGAGTAAAATTGCCAAAAAAAAAATTAACAACAAATCAAGATTCCCATAAGCCTAGCCCAAATTTAGCATCTTCCATTCAAAACAAAAAAAATGTAGCAGCCGCAACAGCTATGACAACCGGTAGACCATAAAGTGACTCAAATTTGTTGTTGGAGAGGAAACAAACTGATATCACAACAACAAACTAAGAGATGGCCCCGAATGCTGTAAACTGCCATCAATGAAGAACGAATGAATGGCTGGCTCTCTGACTGACTGAGTGGCTGCCTTTCATTGACCACAGTCCCATTGAATTGGAGTATAAATTGTTCGATCGCATCAATGTTCGATATTAATTCTTAACCGAATCTAAAAGAGGAAACACCTCAGCCACACCAACTTATCGCAGAAATCATAAACCAACAACCACAACATGGCCAAATTGGTAAGTATCGATTTGTTTGTTGCCGACAATGGCAGCCATAAACGAGCAACGAATATTCGACCACAAAATGCAAACAAGAAAATACAGAACACGGTCGCATCACAATGCTTTGAGATGTAGATTGACACTGGCATTGTGTCGAATATTTGTTTGGCAACACACAAAAGGCTTCTTTGTTTGAGGTTTTTGGATTCTCATTCATTCTGTTACACTTGTCATTCTATTTTGTGTCTTCCTCGCCCCTCTCCTACCAGTTCATTTGCTGTCTTGCCGCTTTGTGCGCCGTTGCTGTAGCCCGACCCGATCAGTACGATGCTGCTGCGGAGACTCGCAGCTACAGCAGTGACCTTAAGGAGGATGGCAGCTATCAATTTCAATTTGACACCACAAATGGCATTGCGGCTCAGGAGTCTGGGGTAGGCGGTTACTATGCCAGCGGTTCATCGGCCTACTATGCTCCCGACGGCCAACTAATCACATTGACCTACACGGCTGACGAGAACGGTTTCCACCCGGCCGGTGACCATTTGCCCACCCCACCACCAATTCCCACTGCTATCCTCAAGGCCTTGGAATACATTCGCACTCATCCCCACGAAGAGGAAAGACAAGGTGGTGCTGCCAAAGTAAAGCACGTGCTACAAGACAAGCGTTATCATCATTAAGTTATTGTGTGGTGACCCAGCGGTGTCCTCTGATTAGATTTAGGGTTTCCTTTTTCTAATTTTAAGTGTTTTCCCCCAAACCCATGCCATCCCGTTTGAACTCCCGCCCCATCCATCCATCCATACCCACAGACCACCAACACCATCCAATCAAAAATCCCTAATTGCCCAGCTATTGTTAAATGTTATGAAAGAATGAAACAACAAAAGAAAGAAATGAAAAGAAAAGGAAATAAAACAAAAGTATTATAGAAATAAAAAATATTTGAATTAAAAAATTAATTTGTTTATACATCGGCAATTTTGAAGTTGATCTGATCAAGAAGATCTGATTAGAATATTTGAAAAAAGTAAGGAAAGAAAATCATTTTCTGTCAAAATTTTGACCTTTTGTGGCTGAGGTACCAGAAGGAGTGGGCCGATTTTGTCCATCTCCAAACTCGACAGAGAACGAACTTTTCTTGTCGTTGCTAAGAACATGTGTGCGGGAAGGCCTACCATTCTGAATTTCTTTGGAATCGAACATACATATCGTGTTTGGTGCATCAGATATGTGAAATTGGCCGAAAATATATATGGTAGCTATATCCAAATCTGAAACGATTTCAATACAATTTGGCAAATTTATTTTTATTCCGTTATTAGACACTGTATATGTAATCGATCAATAGATATATGCACAAAAAAACTAAATTGTTGGGAGGTACCTCTGATTCTGATGCTATATCTCCAGTTCTAAGTGGAATTTCAAAAATGTATATAGCCTATGTTACTTTCAGGCAATGCTGCAGTATATTTCGAAATTTTCAGGAAAATCTGTTCAGCGGTTTTTAAATTACAAAAAGACAAACAATCAAACGTACAAACATTTTCCTCTTGTATAAAAATAGGTAGCGTTAAGTTTAATTATACCCTCAGTCATCATTTGATACGGTAAAAACGAAATAATGGTTTTAGACCCTAGGTCTCTTTGGACCAAATCCATTACAGTACATTTGGGTCGATCTAGCGATGTCCGTCCGTCCTTATGTATGTCTGACTGGTGCGCCGATACTTCTCGAAAGGAGTATCCGATTTGATCCAAACTTGGTACATCGTAATATTATTATCAAACTTAGATCGAGTTCAAAGATAGGCAATGCCGGTCCACTACTTCTTGTACCTCCCCCACAGGGAGACAAAATATTCATTTTATTTTTCTTATAGAACAAGAAAGGAAAATCCCACATCACTTCTAGGTCAGGTGCTAAAATGGAAAATGTCGAGCCACTCCAACATGACCTCAAACACAAAGTGTCAAAATTTCGAATAATTATAGCTCTTATAAAATGCGAAGTAATCATCCGATTCTCTTCAAATTTCAGATATCACAACAATTTTTTTTTATTTTATATCTATTATTATTAGGATCTGGTGTGAATATGAAAAATGTCGGTCCACTCCTTTGGTACCTTCCCCACAAAGGGTCAACATTTTGAATAATTTTATTGAATTCAAGCAAAAATGTCGGAAATAGCATCAAATTTTAGAATAAGTTTAGATTTGTTCGAATTGGTCACCTTTGGCACGAATTATGCCTTTCAAACGCCAATGAAACCGTCACACGCTGCCCGAATGTTGCTCTGCGGAATTTTGGCGCATTCCCGGCGAAGCGCTTGCTTGCGGTGAACGACATTTTGGTATTTTTTAGTGCCAACCTTGCTTTCCAAAATACTCCTGACGCAATAGTCCAAAGGATTGCGATGGTGCTTAGTCCTGGCTTTAATACTCCCTCCAGAATATTTTCGCGATAATGTTCGGCATTTATTCTAATGCCACGGTCGATTAATACGAGCGGAGAACGAACATCGGCTGTTATGGCGGCACATATCATTACCATGGCCGGCGCTTGAGTTCTGGTGCCAACCGAAGGTGCACACTTTCAGCTGACCTCTTTGGCAAGTAAACACGATAATTTTTTTGTTTACAAACTGCTGGACAACGATTGTTTTCTCATCGGAGAAAACCAAATTCTGCACTTCACCACATTCGGTCAAGCGACGCAACTCTTTAGCTCTTTTTAGTATAATTTCTTTCTGTTGCGGTGTAAGTTCTTGCACTTTTTGGAATTTCAAAGGCTTTACCCAGAGCTCATTTTTCAACATTTGCCGAATGGAATATTGCGATATGTTCAGCTCACGAGCCATTTTTCGGCCACTGCGACACGGGTTTCGATCAAGTCACTTCTTTACTTTTCGAACCATTTCTGCTGATGTTGCTGTTTTCTTCCGTCAAACTTCCTTGGCGTCGTGTTGGTACGAGGCACAAAAGATTTATTCATATTAAAATGCTGGAGTGCTCTAACGATAGCCACTTGTGGTTTTCCTGCCAAATATAAAGAAATCACACTATCACGCTTGAATCCCACCACGAATAACTTTTTTTCTCAAAAATTCTCACCAAAATGCTTTTGTACGCTTGTAAACAATATAATGAGCTGTCACTGGAATAATTTTAACAGCTGTCGGACGAGTGGCATAGAAATGACAGCAGTCTGAAGTTTGTTGCAGTTATTTCATCTTACCCCGCATAGCGTTTTGTTCAAGTTTAAAAATGTTTCTCCTACAAAAAAATATTCCGAATGCTTTTCCATAACTCTTTGAAGGTAAGGTGTAGAATACTATTGAGAAAACCTTCTTACTATCTTCTATAGGGAAAAGGCGGTTAAATTTCAAATAAGTGTGTATCTTAAATTCTAAATAATTTATTCTTACTATGATTTAAAATTCAACCTTAATTATTTTTAATAATAATTATTTTCTACTGCTACCATCTGTAGCCCTCTCGTACAGCAATACTGTTTAATGTTCTCCTCATTACTCCTCTTTTTGTGGATGGGTGCGGATATATTCAATGGATTTTAAAATGGCAGCTGGTATTGGATGAGGTTTTGGTAAATGTTCACCGGTAGGATGGAAACCTAGCTCATCAGCCTTATATGACAGCTGATACAATGCTTGATCGTCTGAATAGTAGGCAAAACCGCCTTTAGCATAATGACCACCCTCACCTTCCTCCTCGGCAGTAATACCATTTGAGGTTTCGTAGTGATATTTGTATTTACCATCGTGATCGATGTCGTTTGTGAAACGTATGATCTCTGCATGAGCATCCTCACCATCGGCAATGATACCGCAAGCCAGGCAGGCGATGATGATAATGGCACTGCCGAACTAAAAAAATTTCGATTTTTATTACGAGTCCACATTTTGGTATTACCCTCAACTTACAATTGATTTCATTCTGATTTCTGTGTTCTATCTGGAGTGTCTTATGCGTGCTAGATATACAGAGTCTACGATATCCATAAACAACTAAGCTGGTTTTTATAGATTCGGGGAACATAAGTTTCGAGCAGCATGTATATGCATCTATCCCTATCAGAAAACTAGAATACTACATTTATAACATGCCAAATAGAACCAGTGATACAACGATCCGGTTTCATTAGACGCATTTTAATTTGTAGTTTTTTTTTTTCTGGATGACATTAACTAATAATCACCAGTGAAACTTAAAACAAACTTGTGTTTAGTTATTAATTTCTTAAATTGCGATTATGAACATTTCACAACTACGTAAATATATCTCAACTGTCTTTACTGTGTTGTGACAATAAATCAGGCAGTTAACTAGCTTTGACTATGGACAAAGTTGATCTTAATATATGTAATATATATCTATAAAAGAATCGAATCTATATCTATAAAAGAGGAAAATGTATACTACAACATCGCCTGAAAGTAACATAGGCTATATACATTTTTGGAATTCCGCTTGGAACTGCAGATATAGCATCAGAATCGGAAGTACCTTCCAAATATGTAAATTTTATATGCACACATCGATTACAAACACAGTCTCCATATTTGAAATGCGTAATGGAATTTGGAACAAAAATAAATTTGCCAAATTATATTGAATTCGGTTCGGATTTGGATATAGCTCACATATATATTTTCGGCGATTTCATGCATGCATAAAACACGCTGTGTACGCCACATTTCAATGACATTTAGATTGTATGATGGAATTTGTTTGGCAAATTATATTGAAATCTGTTCAGATTTGGATATAGCTTCCATATACATTTTCGACCGATTTCGTTTATTTGATGCACTCAACGCGATATGTATGTCTAATGAAATTCAAAATGTGTGGCGGAATTTGGTACAGAAATAAATTTTGCATATTATATTGAGATCGATGAAGATTTAAATATAGCTCCCATATATATTTTCGGCGGATTTCACATATTTGATGCTTCAAACAAAATGGGTTTGTCTAATTGCAATGAAATTTGGAATAAAGGAAGGAATTTAATACATAAAATTGTCAAATCGTTTTGAAATCGGTTCGGATTTGGACATAGGTTCCATATATATATTTTGACCGATTTCATGTATTTTTTGCACCGAACACGATGTGTATGTCCGATTCCAATGAAATTCAGAATGTGTGGCAAAAGTGACGGAATTTAGTACAAAGAAGATCCAAATTATGTTGAAAGGTTTAAATATAGCTCCTATATATTTTTTTCTGCCGATTTCACATATTTAATGCAGCAAACACGATTCCAATGAAATTCGGAATAAGTGAATATCAGAATGTGTTGTGGAATAAAAATTATTTTTCAAATTATATTAAAAGTGTTTAAGGTTCGGATATACCCCCATATATATACATTCGGTATATTTCGTATATTTAATCAAAAATAATTACCAATTTCAATGATATATGGAAGGCGTGACGTAATTTGGTCCAAAAATAAATTTTGTCAAATTATATTGAAATCGGTTCAGTTTGGGATATGATTTTGTCCCACAACGCATTTGCTATTGTATTAGACTAACAATAAACCAGTAAAGAAAGTCTTCAAGTCGGGCGGGGCCGACTTTATGATACCCTACACCACTTTGCTAATTAAGTAGAGCTCCACATAACAATTAAAAGTTTCTATGGGAGAATCCAATCATACACGCTATGATTATAATTATAATTTAAAGTTCAAAGGACTAAATATGCCGAAGCATTTGTATCTTTTAAATTCGGAATTGTATTGCCCATTTGGTGCACAATTAACTTGAAATCGGATAAAGATATATATGGGAGCTATATCCAAATCTGAACCGATCTCGATAAAATTTGGCAAAGATATTTCTGAGCTGTATTTGATATATTTCCCTGAATATCTTTGTTACGGAGTGCATATTACGGTTGTGGGTAACAAATATAACAAATCGGATGAATAATATATATGGAAGCTATAGCTATATCTGAACCGATCTTCACCAAATTTGACATACTAGCTTCTAGACTCAATTCGGTCGTAAGTGCCAAATTCCATCCCATTTGGACCAATATTAGACGTTTGGTGCACAATAAAAGGTAAATCGGACGAAGTTATATAAGGGAGCTATATCCAAATCTGAACCGATCTCGATAAAATTTAGCAAATGTATTTCTGAGCTGTATTTGATATATTTCCCCAAATATTGTTGTTGCATAGTGCATATTACGGCGGCGGTGGACAAAAATAACAAATCGGATGAACAATATATATGGGAGCTATAGCTATATCTGAACCGATTTCGATCAAATCTGGCATACATATTTTCAGGCTTAATTTGGGTGTATATGCAAAATTCCATAAGATTCGGGCTGATATTACACGTTGTTTGTTTACAAACAAATACATGGACAGACGGACAGACGGACGGACGGACATGCATAAATCGACTCAGAATGTGATTCTATGCAGATCATCAAAAGGAACTATGGGTCTATCTCGTTTACTTTTGCCTGTTACAAACAAATGCACAAAGACATAATACCCTGACCACCTTGTGGTGTTGGGTATAATAAATTGTGTGTTGATGGAAATATTGAGATTCAATAATTTTATCTGTCATAACTTGCGAAACAAGTCAGCGATTCCTTACAACTTGCTATATCTAAATATTTCTCTGAAGCAGAAACCTGAGATGAATATGGAATTTATGATTTCGCATAAAATTGGATATAAATTTTCGATCTGCTTGTAATTTTGCCCATACCAATATTTTTATCTGTATTAAATGCAGAATGAAAATGGAATACTTTATCGACTATATCTGGTACCTCACGCACGTTTTAACCTTTTCTAAAAGTTATCACATACTTCATACAATGTGAAGAAAGTAACCAATATAGTTCAAATCTGACATGTCGCAATATTTATATAACATTTATTTAGGTCCGATACGAAATGGATAATATTGGCCAATACCTTCGGTATTCAAAGAGGGTCAACAATTTGAATAATGATAACAGAAGTCAATATAAATTTTCAATATTATTTTATACATAATTCGAAACAATACATACACAAACTCTGTGTATTTTTATACCCTCCACACCTCGAAATACTCATGATAGACCATACAAAATATATATATATATTCTGGATCAGTGTAAAATACTTATTTAATTTAGTGATGTCCGTCTGGCTGCTGTAATCTTTCGAATGAATCGAGATATAAAGCTAAAATTTTGCTCACGTATGTATTTTGCCAGTAGGCAGGTTTAGTTCGTAAATCGGCCATGTCGGTCCATGTTTTCTTATATCCCCCATATTACGCTACCTACCGATATTCGGATTTTAGCGACATAATTCACCGAAATTGTTTCAAATTTCGTATTGGAAAATCCTAATGGGTACAACAGCCTATGACAAGAAATTACATATGCCATACGAAGACGTGGGATCCCCATATCAGGTTTTAATTCAAGTGGTGATTTTCAGATTTTTTTTTTTAAATTTTCAAGTTTTTTCTATTCATTTGCTTTTTTACTTGTTCCTCTTTGAATAGACTGCACTTAACATTATATTTTATATTAGTTTTCATAATCATACGTGCTATCTAAACTATTTCAATATTTTAAGTCTCAGAAATCACATTCTGTCTACGAAACATGCCATGTATGCATTTCAAATAAAACATAAACACTTATGTATGTTGAATCATGCATTTCGACGAATTAAATAACATGCTGGGTGTCCATTCATAAATGTTTAGTTAGCATATTTTATGAATAATTCATAACTAAATAACACACTTAACTTCTTTGCGGAGAAGAAACTACTATAGGAATTTACAATACGAGTTCTTCAAAAAAAATATTTATTGTTCTACAATAATATTGTCTTGAACTTGATATTGAAACAAAAAAATGTCATATTGCCATAACCAAAACAAAACACCAATTTCGTCAAAGCGTATTATGTCCGGTCTGACATTCAGGTTGTATGGAAATGACGTGAACCTGAATCGACACATTCTAAGTAGAAATCATCGTTTTCATATTCTCTCAAAAGAAGATCATCATCCATGGCAGAAGAATACAGGTAGATGCATCAACGCTTGGGAGCATTGATATGTCAAAAAAATTTAAATGTTTTTTCAAATATAAGTGGATTGTTATATGTTTTCTTATACTACGTCATACGGAGGCTATTATAATTCGCGTTTTTCAATAATTTTTACAAATTTAAATAATTTTTCATTCTACATTTTCAATTCCAAAATTGGTTTGACAGTTCATTGTCCCAGCAGCTGTGTCGACGCGTCTACCTATATTCTTCTACCATGTCATCATCTAAGCGAAACATCGATCGTTGTAACATTTTCTGTACATGCAACAGAAGAAGTTCTGACTTAATACATTTGTTGTGTTCCCACACTTTTGTAAAACTAGTACAAGTGAGAATTGCTAATTATCCAGTATCATCACCATGGTAGAAGAATAGATGTAGACGGTATTTTCATCAACGTATGGGATTTCAAAACTAAGTAGATTTTTATAAGTTTGCTTATACGATACCATTCGGAGATCGTTATGATATCAATTTTTCAATAATTTTTAATTTAAAACTTTAATTCCAAAATGGTTATGATCATCACCCTGTAGGAACCTCTCTCCCCCTGTAGGAACCCTCTATGAAAACAGTTTTGTTTATAAATTGTGGGACACTGTCAACACTTTGTCTACAAGTTTTAATTTTCTCCGAATAAGAAGAAACGTAAACAATGACAGCTGATAAGCTCTGCTTCTTCTTTTTTTATACCTTCCACCATACATAGCGTGGAGGGTACATAAAGTTCGTAATTCTGTTTGTAACTCATCGAAATAAAAATTTTAGACATTCTTGATCCGCGTAAAATTCAAAGACGGTTTAGTCCTGTCCGTCCGTCTGTCTATTGTAATCACGCAAACAAATTAAGATAAGTCCTAAAATTTTGCACATATCAGTCTTTTGTGTGCAGGCAGGTTAAGTCAAGAAGATGGGCTATATCGGTCCAAGATATCGAATGGTCCCCATATTACGGTACCTCCCGATACTCGGTATTCTGATGATTTTAGCCACATTTTCAATGGAATTGTCTAAAATTCTATCCAAGGAGTTCTTCGTGACTACTTTAATCTGATAAAAATTGTTTATATAGGTCCACGATATCGAATGTGGCCCCCCCCCATATTTGATATTTTGATGATTTTAGCCATATTTTTCAATGGTATAGTCTGAAAATCCATAAAAGTAGTTCTCACTGAGTACTTTACCCCCTGGAAAAGAATTGTCTGTATAGGTCTACGTTTTAGTATAGCACCCATATAACACTAGCCCGAGATATTCGGTATTTCCAGGATTTTCGCAACATTATTCACCGGAATTGCATAAAAATTCGAATTTGAAGTACGTAATGGGAATTAAAACCTTTGCCGGAATATTGTCTATGCAGGTCTACGCCAGAAAATTGTCTATGCTAGTTCAGGTCTTTGTATAGGCCCCATATATCAGTTGTATATAGATTATACTCTTCCAGGGGATAAAGTATGCACAAGGAACTGCTTTTGTGGATTTTCAGACAATTTCATTGAAAGATTTCATTGAATCTTTATTCGTTTTGACTCTAACGTGATTACAACAGGACAGACGGAAGGACGGACGTAGCTAAATCGACACAGAATTTTATGCAGATCAAGAATATATATACTTTGTGGGGTCTAAAATGTATATTTCGATAAGTTACAAACGGAATGAGGAACTTAATATACCCTATGTATGGCGGAGGGTATAAAAATATCCATAAGACCCCTCATGGATTGACTGACACTGGTTTCTTTGTCTCCATATGACCCCCTATGATCTACTGACTTTCTATAGACAACGTCACTAGTAACTTTCGAATGGCAAGCACATGCATAATGTCTATAGGAAGAAGGCATTGCTTGTCTACACTGTGTCAGTAGTACTGGCGAAACAGTCAATAGTAAGTCAGTAGTTATGCACCATTGACGTTCCCTACCGGGCAATTTAATCGTAACCCAATTTTTTAATAATTGTACCAGACGACGCGCCACGCAAATGATATATCAGTCAACGATCTTTACAGCGAATTTTGGTACAAGATTTGAAGATGTTTCCGTACAAATTCCAGATAGTGCATCAGCTGTTAGCTTCTGACCGCCAATCACATATAACATACCGTCAGTCCATCCTTAATCGCCACCAAGAAAAAAATAATGTTTCATCAAAAATAATCTTGAGTACCAACTTAGTGGGTACGTAAATAAGCAAAATTTACGCTTCTGGGACACCGAAAATCCGCGCGTTACCCTCGAAGATCAATTACACCCGCTCAAAGTCACTGTATGGTGTGCTGTTTTCGATGGAGGAGTCATCGGACCTTTTTTCTTCGAAGACGTCACGGGCGAAACAGTTAATGTGAATGGTGAGCGCTACAAAGCAATGATAAACGACTACCGAGGCAACGGCACACAATGCACGTACCACAGTCGATGTGCGGAAGGATACATTTCGCGGGCGCCTAATCTCCCGTTTTGGCGATTTGCACTGAATATCAAGATCACCTGATTTGCCCAACCCAGACTTCTTTTTGTGGGGCTTTTCGACGTCTCGTGTTTATGTTAACAAGCCTCATACTCTTTCAGCTCTTAAAGACAATATCCGTCAAGAATGTGATGACCTATCTCCGGAAGTCTTGGTCAAAAGTGATGGAAAATGCCATGAAAAGGGCTCAAATGTCAATAAATTGTGGCCGCGGCCATTTCCATGACATGACATTCTCGGCTTGATGTAAAAACAACTAAAAGACGAAATAAAAATAAGAATCAAAGTTTTTAATTATTTTTTAATTACAGCCAAACAACATCGAAATTTTACTTTTGCGCCACCTTTTAAAATATGTGTCTTTTACGCATACACAACTCCGACTTAGATAAATAAAGGTAAAAATACACAAAACGCTTTTTTTACTGGCTTAAGTCGTCGGCTGGCTTCTTCGTAGAGGAACAAAGGAATTTTAGGTTGACTTAGTTCTACGAAGAAGCCAGCCGATGACTTAAGCCAGTCAAAAAAGCTTTTTATGTATTCTCACCTTAAGGGCGGAGTTTCTACCTCCAAATTCACCAATTTTTTAATTCCTTCATCTCTTATCATTAAACCTCTTCTCTGGGAAGTTTGCTAGTTCAGAATAGGTCAACACTTTGCAAGCTCACGACTTGACACTGATTTGGAAGTTCCTTTAAAGTTTGTTGTATGTTAAAGTTCAGGAGTTCACACTGTGAGAACATTTAAAACTCTAACCAGTATTCAATCTAGGTGAGTGTTCCGATGTGTCAAGAGATTAAAAATTCTCTCCGTTATGGATGATTTATTCACTCATAATAAATATTTAAATACACGTAGGTATATATTAACTTTTAAGCATTTTCAATTTGAAAATGTCGAGCTCTCTCCCTCTCTCGTAGCGTTCTTCTCTTCTAGTATTCCGGCTGATAGAAATGCGTTCTTTGGTATTCAATCGATTTTATTATGTCAGCTGGAATTGGTGGTGGTGTTGGCAGATGACTGCCGCTGGGATGGAAACCACTGGCATCGGCTGTATACGCAAGCTGTATTAATTCCTGTTCGGGTGATTGGTAGGCAAAACCACCTTTAACGGCTTGGCCGGCGGTACCCTCCTCTTGGACAGTAATTCCATTCGATATTTCAAAGTTGTAACTGTATTTGCCATCTTTTTCAATATTGCTCACATAGTGCACAGTTTCAGCATGGGCATCTGGAGTTTCGGCAAATACACCGCAGGCGGCGACCACAACAACAACAGCCAACGTCAGCTAAGAATTTAATCATATTTATGAGTTTCCAATCCAGTGGCGTTTTAGACAACTACTTACGAATTTATGCATTTCTACCAAAAAAAAAATAATTTCTCTATCTAAAATCTATTGAAATTCCTTTATCGAGTATCAAAATGGTCTGCATCTTTGAATTGGATGCTCTTTGATTTTTATAGAATTCTGGAAATTGCAATAATTGCCACAACTTGACTGAGCATAAATAACAACACAAGAATAGGTACTAAATATTTAAATCCGGTTTCCATTTGGCAGAATTCAAATTATATTGTTTGGACCAAATGTTAAACAATTGTCTCAATGGTGGTATAATTTCGAAAAGCAAGCAAGAACATAATTGAAATTATTCTACGTAGCCAGCCGGTATATATTCAAATAAAATTGTATGGAATTTTATGACCAAAACGAATTAAATCTTTAACACCCGTGTGACATAAATAACACATCAATGTGAAGAAATTCACAGTGGATAAACGTATTTTTATTCTATTCTAGCCAATGGCTAGAGAGGGTATATGTCATTTGAGACGGCCAAAAGTGACTCATCGAAATAACGGTTTCAGATTCTAGGTCTCTTTGAACCAAATCCGTTTCAGGACATTTGGAGTCGATCTAGTGATGTCCGTCCGTCCGTCCGTCTGTCCGGCTGGTGCACACGATAACTCTCGAAGGGAGTATCCGGTTTGGTCCAAACTTGGTACATCGGAATATTATTATCAAACTTAGATCGAGTTCGGAGAAGAGCAATGTCGGTCTACACCTTGTGGTACCTCCCCCACAAAAGGTCGAAATTTTCAAAAAAAAAAAAAAAAAACAACTTAAAAAGTATTAGTCGGGTTTGCCGACTGATGTATACCCTCGATTATTATAACCTCAGCCATATGGCTAGAGAGGGTATACAGGGTGAGATGAAAGAACTGCAACCAACTTCAGACTGCTGTCATTTCTAAGCCACTCGTCCGACAACTGTTAAAATTTTTCCAGGGACAACTTATTATATTACAAGCGTACAAAAGCATTTAGGTGAGAATTTTGCAGAAAAAAAGTTATTCGTGATGGAATTCTAGCGTGATAGTGTGCTTTCTTTATATTTGGCTGGAAACCAAAAGTGGCTATCCAGCATTTGAATGTGAATACATTTTTTGTGTCTCGTACCATCGCTCGTTACCGTGATAATGGTAGCGTAGTCCGACGTCGAGGAAGTGGACGGAAGAAGAAATGGTTCGAAAAGTAAAGAAGCAACTTGATCGACCCCGCGTCGCAGTGGCCGAAAAATGGCTCGCGAGCTGAACATATCGCAATATTCCATTCGGCAAATATTGAAAAATAAGCTCGGGGTAAAACCATTGAATTTCCAAAAGTGCAAGAACTTACACCGCAACAGAAAGAAAATAGACTCAAAAGAGATAAAGAGTTGCTTCGCTTGGCCGAAAGTGGTGATCTGCCGAATTTGGTTTTCTCCGATGAGAAAACATTCGTTGTCCAGAAGTTTGTAAACAAACAAAATGATCGTGTTTACTTGCCAAAGAGGCCAGCTTAAAATGTGCACATTCGGTTGGCCACCAGGACTCAAGCGCCGGCCATGGTGATAGTGTGGGTTGCCACAACAGCCGATGGTCGCCCTCCGCTCGTATGAATCGACCGTTGCATCAGAATAAATGCCGAATATTATCGCGAAAATATTCAGGAGAGTGTATGAAGCCTTGACCACGCAAACAACAGGACTGAGCACCATCGCACGCAGCACGCGCCACCCAATAATGGTTACAAAATGAGGTTCCTCGCTTCATTTCCAGCACACAATGGCCACCAAAATCTCCGGATACCAATCCGTTGGACTATTGATTCTGGAGTATTTTGGAGAGCAAGGTTGGCAATAAATAAAATTCATTCAATAAAATTTAAAAAATTTAAAAATTATGGCTTTTACTTTGTTGCATTTTATTATCTCACCCTGTACAGGTCCACGTTTTGGTATAGCCCTCATTTAACGTTAACTCCCGATATTCGGTGTTTTGATGATTTTTGTCACATATTTTTACAGATTTCTCCACAAATTTGTATTTGTAGTTCGTAATGGATTTTAGCTCCTGTAGCGGAACATAGTATGTATAGGTCTACGTTTTCACTATATATTCAGTATTTTGGTGATTTTTCCACGAATTTATATAAACATTGGTATTTGTAGTTCATAATGGGTCGAGCTCCGCTGACAGAACATTGAATATTTAGGTCCAAGTTTCCCTATAACGCATACGATAACCCCCGATATTCGGTATTTTGACAATCCTAGTCAAATTTACCCATGAAATTGTTTCAAATTTGGTATTTAAGAAGATTAGGTAGATGACAATCCTTGA
This sequence comes from Musca domestica, assembly GCF_030504385.1. Lineage (NCBI taxonomy): Eukaryota > Metazoa > Arthropoda > Insecta > Diptera > Muscidae > Musca > Musca domestica. Next base: position 4,194,538 of record NW_026712296.1, on the reverse strand, counting down.
AGTATACAATTTTCTATAGAGGTTCCCGTTTTGGTATGGCCCCATATAACGGCCTCACCCACTTTATGGTTTTTTGAAAAGTTTAACAGCATTATCAAACCGGTCTTACTGGTATTTGTAGTTTAAAGTGGAACACGTTTGAAGTCAGATATTTTTATATAAAAATGTTTTCTTTACCCAAAGGTGGAGGGTATTCATTTTGATGATCTGCATAAAATCACATTCTGAGTCGATTTATGCATGTCCGTCCGTCTGTCCATGTATTTTTGTAAACAAAGTAGAGTTCGCATTTATTGCCCTATCCAGATGAAATTTTGCACAAATCATTTGTTTGGCCCAAGGACGAACCCTATTGAAATTGAAGATAATCGGTAAAAATTTAGATATAGCTCCCATATATATCTTCCTCCGATTTGCTTTTTATTGTGCACCAAACGTGTAATATCAGTCCGAATAGTATGGAATTTTGCACGTACGATCAGATTGGACCAGATATAGCTATAGCTCCCATATATATTGTTCATCCGATTTGTTATTTTAGTCCTCCGAAGCCGTAATATGCACTCTGTAACAACAATATTTGAAGAAATATACCAAATACAGCTCAGAAATACATTTGCTAAATTTTATCGAGATCGGTTCAGATTTGGATATAGCTCCCATATATAACTTCGTCCGATTTACCTTTTATTGTGCACCAAACGTCTAATATTTGCCCAAATTTGATGACATTTGGCACTTACGACCAAATTGAGTCTAGAAGCTAGTATGTCAAATTTGGTGAAGATCGGTTGAGATATTGCTATAGCTGCCATATATACTGTTCATCCGATTTGTCATATTTGTTACCCACAGCCGTAATATGCACTCCGTAACAACGATATTCAAGGAAATATATCAAATACAGCTCGGAAATATCTTTGCCAAATTTTATCGAGATCGGTTCCTATTTGGATATAGCTCCCATATATATTTTTATCCGATTTCAAATTAATTTTACACCAAATGGGCAATACAAGTCCGAATTTAAAAGATACAAATGCTTCGGCATATTTAGTCCTTTGAACTTTAAATTATAGTTATAATCAAAGCGTGTATGATTGAATTCCCCCTAAAAAAATTTTTAATTGTTATGTGAAGCTCTACTAATTTAGCAAAGTGGTATGGGGTATCATAAAGTCGGCCCCGCCTGACTTTAAGACTTTATTTACTGGGTTTTTACTTGTTTTTAGCTCTACTTGCATAGCTTGCTGGATTTTTTCTTAAAATTATTTCTTGTGTTGTACATAACTATCGAACATCATTTTACAGGCTATTCGGTTATCGTACACACCTGCGCATATATATAAAAAAACTTTAAATAGCTAATACCTTCAATATTCTCTGTCCACAATGAGAAATAGTCTTTAGGAACGACGAATGTCATACATATTTTGAATTTAGAATTAATAAGACATTCCCACGTTTGATATTTTAGAGCTAAGTGATAAAACCACAATTTTTAGCATAAATTAGTTATTCATTAATCAAAATAGACGTTTAACATTTAAGAGTGTTAATAAATATAACATTAACTAAATAGTTTGTGTTAATTTGTAATTTTTTTTCTACATTTCATCAAGCGTGTTAAGCGTGCATTAATTTTGAACTAAAAAACCGATTTTTAACAAAACCATGGTAGAATTTGTCTTTTTTTTCAAAATTATATATTTGACAACATTTCATATGGTCTTTTCCAGAAGTGCAAGAATGTTAAACTTCTTTCTACGATATCCGGTGTTCCCTTTATGATATCGAAGAAAATTGCAATATTTGTAGATTTTTTCAGGTACTGGAACAGAGCAATTGTAAAAATATATATTCATAAATCCATTGTATTTTCACAAATCAGAGATGGAAACCGTTTTTCTATTCAGCTAAATTTAACAAGGTATATTAATGAAACTACTGTCTATGCTTATTTGAAATGACTACCTTCTTAATTTCACCATGGACATAACATTTAATTTTCATAACCTGATGGAAATCTTCAAAATCAATAACTTGTCCAAAATAACCTTGGCAGAATTAATAAGGTAACCTTATTTTAAATCAGCTCGTCCAACTCTACATTTTCTGTGCTTTACCTTGACAAATAAACTGAATAGAAAAATATGTCCCCCTCTTCAATTTTTGTATACACAATAAATTTATGTTGTTAATATGTTATCAAATGTATAATTTTAACAAGTAAAAAAACTCTAAGTTCGGCCGGACCGAACCTTTGAATACCCTCCACCATTTGGAACGAATTTGGTAATTTTCAAAAAAAAGGTAATCCGTTAATTAAATCTTAAAAATACCAAATGTAGCCGTCATATTAAGGTCTAAACGACGACGTGGACCTGCAGAGGCAACTTTGGCATAAGCCATTACAATATTAAATTGCGAAACTTGAAAAAAAAATCGGTGAATAATGTAGCTAAAATCATCAAAATACCGAATATGGGGAGGTACTGTTATATGGGGCTATACGAAGACGTGGACCTGCACAGACAAATTTCTGTCTTAGGCTGAAGTATCCATTACTAACTTCAAATCCCAAATTTGAAATTCCGGTGAATAATGTCGCTAAAATCATCAACATACCGAATATCGGGAGGTAACGTTGTATTGAGGCTATACGAAGACGTGGACCTGCACAGCAATTTTCTGTCTTAGGCTGTAGAATCCGTTACGAACATCAAATACCAAATTTGAAACAATTCCGGTGAATAATGTCGCTAAAATCATCAAAATACCGAATATCGGGGTTATACGAAGACGTGAACCTGCACACCCAATTTTCTGTCTTAGGCTGTAGAATCCGTTACCATCATCAAATACAATATTTGAAACAATTGCGGTGAATAATGTCAATACCGTTGTATTGAGGCTATACGAAGACGTGGACCTTCACAGACAATTTTCTGTCTTAGGCTGTACTATCCATTACGAACTCTAAATACCAAATTTGAAACAATTCCGGTGAATAAATTCGCTAGAATCACCAAAATACCAAATATCGGGAGGTGCCGTTATATGGGGGCTATATGAAAAGGTGGACCTGCACAGACAATTTTCTGTCTTAGGCTGTAGTATCCGTTACGAACATCAAATACCAAATTTGAAACAATTCCGGTGAATAATGTCGCTAAAATCATCAAAATACCGAATATCGGGGCTATACGAAGACGTGGACCTGTACAGCCAAATTTCTGTCTTAGGCTGTAGTATCCGTTACGAACATCAAATACCAAATTTGAAACAATTGCGGTGAATAATGTCGCTTAAACACATAAAAATACCAAAAATAGGTAGATACCGTTATATGGGGCTATACCAAAACGCCCATTTGCAATACCAAATACTATGTCAAATTTCAATGCATAAAAAACAGTTTCCATCTATGATTTTGGATGTATACAATGGATTTATGAATATAGATTTTGACAATGAGATGTTGTCAAATGTATAAATTTGAAAAAATTTTTAACATATGATTACATGACTTTACCTTCTTAATTCTACCATGGATAGGACTATTCCCGTTCACTTTTCTCTTATTAACAATTCTGGGGAACATCTAAAAGTATGCTATAAAAATGCTCAGATAATTGTGGAAAATCACTTTACATATAACTCTAACATCATGTGTAAGCCAGCCTTAAGATATTATTTCGATGATCTACTAATAGAATCATAAACTTGATAAAGCGGATGTCTGGTTACCCAAATATTTAAAAAAAGTTTGTAAATTGTCGGTCACTTTTCCTGTCAGAATTGTCCAGCAACTTCTTTCTGAAAATATGGGTTAGTTTTATTCTCATTTGGTCAAAAAGTAAACAGCCGGAATCCCTGCAAAAACTTGAGCTGAATTTTCGAAACGAAACAATATGTCCGCCATAAAAACTGAATCACCATAAACTTAAAAATGTGCCAAAAAAACAAAGCCATTTTCCTTGTGATGTCCAAAAATAAGATTTTTTTTTTTTAAATTTGTTGCTCAAATATAATTCACCGGAAGAAGAAAAAGAATTGCAAATGTTCTTTCAGTTATTAAAAATGTTAACCCATTATGGGGGGTAGCAGAAAGAATGACCCGATCTCTACCATTTTTATAACAGATCTTGTGGTGATAGAAATATTGGGATGTGCCAAGTCTGAATGGACTCGGATGTTAATCTCGTGTTCTATGGCCTTCATGGATATTCAAACTTTTGACCCTTTGTGGGGGAGGTACCAAAGCGAGTGAAGCGTTAGTAGAAATAGTGGAATGTGTGAAATATATAGAGAACCGGATGCCTTTTTCGGTTTTTATAATCCATTTGGTTATTCAAAACTCTGATCCTTTGTGGGGGAGGTCCAAGAAAGAATGGCCCGATCTCTTCCATCTTTATAACAGATCTTGAGTTGATGGAAATATTGAGATGTACTATGTCTGAATGGAATCGGATGTTACTTTCGTGTTTTATGGCCTTCATGGTTATTCAAAATGTTGACCCTTTGTGGGGAGGTATCAGAAGGAGTGGAGAGATATTTCCCATCTTCACAGCAGATCTTGTCTTAGTAGAAATAATGGAATGTGTGAAATATGATGTACCCCATTCAAACTTTGTACATCCTACTTATATTTATAGTCTATGTCATTTTGTTAAACAGCATTGCTAATTTATACAGACCCTAATTAAAAACTTGTTCAAAATTAAAATTCAGATAATAAACTATTTCATCTAAGAAGCATCGTTGCTATATAAAGCTAATAAAATTGGGAGAAACGCGCCACTATAACTATTATTCCCAACTTGCTGTAGACAGAAAGGAGACAAAGACATCTACTCAAAAGGATTACAATCGAGAAATTCGGGGATATTAAAATTGCAAAGGTAATCGAATGCCATTTCCCTCAGACGCACTATTGGAGATAAGTCTTTGTTGCAGCAGCTCCTACTGCTCTGTTCGTTCTAATTCATTTCAATACATGTTCGTGGACATTCGTCGTCTACCTCTCTCCTAATATTGTGTCCTGCAGATTTTTGATCAGTATTAATTCAAATCTCGTGAATATCTGAATTGATTGTTTTCTGTGGTTTTGGGAGAGATATTTTTTCCCCATGTTTTTAATTGCTACCATATTTTCCCTCCCTTCTCTTTAAAAATGCAGTATATTTGAATTGTTCGAAATTAATTTTTTCGATGAACTATGCAACTTCAATCTGTTTGGGTTTTTTATTTGTATCCATCCACATCATTAGCTTTTTGACATTAAAAATATATCGATTTCAAACAATATATCAAGCTCTTAAAAAATACTAGTTACTTGCTGTCACACAATTTCAGGGAGTCTATGAAAACATGTTCTTAATGAGTTCCCTTTCCAAATGCATTATGCAAAACTTAAAAACACCTAACCGGGTTTACGCTACAGGTTCTGGATATCATAACATCTAAAAGAGTATTTTTAAGATGTGATACCATTTTAGAAACAATCAACATGGATTTACTGAATCTGGTTGACATACAATTGGTAATACTCATACAATCAACTCCGTATTGCTGCAGAGTCATTAAAAAATAACAACGGTTTTAATTTCTGCCTTGATAGGACATGCATTTTTGAATATTTTTACATTAGACTTAATTTTGGCAGAAATATTCCTCGCTTTATATGTCATTTACTGTTATACTATAAGCTATGTGGCTAGAGAGGGTACAAATCATTTGATATGGCCAAAACGTGCTTCATCGAAATGACGGTTTTAGACCCTAGGTCTCTTTGGACCAAATCCGTTTCAGGACATCTAGCGATGTCCATCCGACCGTCCGTCTGATGCACACGATAACTCTCGAAGGGCGTATCCGATTTGGTACTTCGGAATATTGTTATCAAACTCAGTTCGAGTTCAGAGATGGGCAATATCGGTCCACTCATTACCTCTCCCACAAAAGGGCAATATGTTAAAAGAAAATATTTTACTGCACAGAAAGAGAAGTGATAATCCGATTTCGATCCAACTTTGAAATTCCTAATATTTTTATCCGTGCTAGGTCAGGGGCGAAAACTAACAATATTGGTTCACTCCATCAAGTACCTTCCTCACATGGGATAAAAATGTTGAGTAATTATAACTCTTATATAATGTTATGTAAGAGTCCGATTGTCTTCAAATTACACAAATCACAATATTTTTATTTATCGTGGTGAGAAGATGGAATATATGGGTTCACTCATTCTGATACCTCCCCCACAAAGGTTAAAATTTTTGAATATTCATAAAGCTCATAAAACGCCAAATCAATACCCTATTCCATTCAGACTTGGCACATCTCAATATTTCCGAAACGATTATAAAATCTGAAATAAGCGTCCGTTTCTCTTCATATTTCACGCATCCCATTATTTCTGCGAACACAAGATCTGCTGTGAAGATGGAATATATCGCTCCACTCCTTCTGTTACCTCCCCACAAACGGTCAAAATTTCGAATGTCCATGATGCTCATAAAACACGAGATTAACATCCGAGTCCATTCAGACTTGGCACATCTCAATATTTCTATCACCACGAGATCTATTAAAAAATGGTAGAGATCGGGCCATTCCTTCTGCTACCCCCCACATAAGGTCAAAGTTTTTAATAACTAAAATCCGAAATAAGCGTCCTGTTCTCTTCATATTTCACGCATGCCATTATTTCTGCTAACACAAGATCTGCTGTGAAGAAGGAATATATCGCTCCACTCCTTATGTTACCTCACCCACAAAGGGTCACAATTTATATTACTTATATCTGTCATAACTTGCGAAACGTGTTTGCTATATCTAAATATTTCTCTTAATCAGAAATCTGATATGAACATGTAATTTATCGGAATTTATGATTTCGCATAAAATTGGATATAAATGTTCGATATCTTTTAAAGTTTGTGCATACCAATATTTTTATCTGTATTCGATGAAGTGGAATATTTCTGTCCGCTATACCATGTACCTCACGCATATTTCCACATTTTCCAAAAAAAATCTGATGTAAGGTATAGGAAGTAGACGATATAATCCAAATATGGCACGTCAGATACGAATTGGACAATATTGACCCATTCCTCCCCCATTAAGGATCAACAGTAATTATAACTCAAGGCTAGGGGTATACATCTGTCGGCCAAACCGACTGATACTATTTAACTTGTTATTCAAAATGTTAAGTATATGTTCGTGTGTGGCACCTGTGGCATGGTGCAATGAAATCAAGGTAAGGCATAGCTACCAATTGATTTTCATTTGGATTGATATGAGCACCAGAGATATGATATTATTACATAACTTTACCTTCTTAATTCTATTATGGACAATCTATAGGCTTAGGGAGTTGAACTTTCTCAAAGTGAGAGTACTTAAACGGCTTTTTTGACTGGCTTAAGTCATCGGCTGGCTTCTCCGCAAAAGAACAAAGATTAATGAGTTATATCAAATTTGGAACAAATTTTTAGTCAGGTAAACTGGATGATTGAAGCTCACTTGAGAAAGATTCATAGGAAGAAACAACTAAATCTAAATTGCTCCAAATCTTTTGATACCAAATTTGACAACGACTTAGGCCGTTTTTGACTGACTTAAGTCATCGGCTGGCTTCTTTGGAAAAGGACAAAGGGGTGTAGGGCCAAAATCGAACTAAGTCAATCTAAAACTCCTTAGTTCCTCTACGAAGAAGCCAGCCGAAGACTTAAGCCAGTCAAAAATGTCTTTTATATACTCTTACCTTTACTCAAACTGGGTAATAAAAACATGTACTAATTGTAACATAATTCGAGGCTACCTGATAAACTATCAAAAAAATGACCCGTTTCGGAAATCACGGGTTTTTTTAGTCTCCTACTACAAAGAGCTGTGCCTGGAGGATTAATATATATGTACACTGTGTTATACGTGAATTTCAAAAACTTCACTAAAGATATAATTTTTGTTTTTGTCATTCCGTTTGTAACATCCCAAGTATTCGTATATAAGTACGTAGAGCTTCAAAATTTGGCAGAACAATTTGTATAAAGTTTATAAGTACGTAGATCTTCAAAATTTGGCAGAACAATTTGTATTGTGTTTAGGATGGTTGGTATTGAAAATGAGATATATCGGTCCACGTTTTGGGATAGCCCTCATATAACGGCAATTCCCGATATTCGTTTTTTCAAAAATTTGTCTAAAATTGGTATTTTGTAGGTCATTATGGGTTCTAGCTCCTGTGGCTAAACATTGTATGTATAGGTTCACGTTTTTGTATAGCCTCCATATGGTATCTCCCGATGTTCCGTGTTTTTTACCACATTTCTCCTCGTATTTGTCTAAAAATTGGTATTTGTAGGTCATAATGGGTTCTAGCTGCTATGGCTAAACATTGTATGTATAGGTCCACGTTTTCGTATAGCCTTCACATAATAGTAGCTCCAGATATTCCGTATTTTGATGACTTTTGCAACATTTTCTCACGGATTTTTTATAAAAATTGGTATTTCTAGTTCATAATGGGTTCTAGCTCCAGTGGCAGAACATTGCACATTAAGGTCCACATTTTCCTATAGAAAATGTTACAACTGGATGGATTTAAAAAAATATAAATCTTACAACGGATTGGGGATTGTGATATTGTCCGTATATCACAAAACATACCACCATAGTGGGGAAGTTGTAATGCTGTTATTTTATTTTCCTTTTTTTTCGAACAAGTCATTCTTAATCTACCAAGGTAACTTATGGTGTGTTTTAATGAAAAATCGTTATCGGGCATAATTGAACAATTACAACAAATTCAACTTATATTTATTTTGATTGGTCAATTTTCAGGGTCAACCCGGACAAAGATTTCTATGCAAAACGTGCTTTTACTGAGTAAATCTTAATGGGAATATAAAAAGGTGTATTTAAATGGTTATTCGATAAAACCAGGTTACCAAGCTTTAAAAGAATCGGTGACTAGTTTCGCAATATAATAACAAGTTAAAAAGCAGTAAGTTCGGCCGGGCCGAACTTTTAATACCCTCCACCATTTACAACGAATTTGGAAATTTTCAAAAAATAAAATCCTTAAAAAATTCTGTTAAAATTTTAAAAATACCGAATATAGCCGTTATGTTGGGGTCTATACGACGTGGACATACATATGCATTGTTTGTCATAAGCCATTACCATATTCAAATTCGAAACTGGACCCGCACCGACAATTTTCTGTCACAGACTGTAGTTCCCATAACGAACTTCAAATATCAAATTTTAAACAATTCCGGTTAATAATGTCGCTAAAATCATCAAAATACCGAACATAGCGAGGTGCCGTTATATGGGGGCAATACGAAGACGTGGACCTGCACAGACAATTTTAAATTTAAAGGGAATCGGATGCTTACTTTGCATTCATAAGCGTTTTGGTTTTTCAAAATTTAGAACCTTTGTGGGAGAGATTCTGAAGGAGTGGACCGATACATTCCATCTTCACACCAGGTCTTGTGTTAGTAGAAATATTGGGATGTGTTAATTTTGAAAAGAATGTAGTGCTTATTTCCCAAATTATAAAAGATATAATTATTCGAAATTTTTACCCGTTGTGGGGGAGGTACCAAAAGGAGCTATCTAATATATATCTTGTTCACGCCTGATTATGTGTTGGGATGTGTGAAATTTGAAGGGAATCGTATGCCTACATCTCATTTATAAGAGTTTTGGTTATTCAAAATTTTGACCCTTTATGGGGGAGGTTCCTGAAGGAGTGGACCGGTACATTCCACCTTCACACCAGGTCTTGTGTTATTTAAAATATTGGGATGTGAGAAGATTTGAAGAGATTCGGATGCTTATTTCGTATTTTAAAAGAGTTATAATTATTCAAAATTTTGACCCACTGTGGGGAAGGTAAACGATGGAGTGGGTCGATATTGTCCAATTTCCCACTTGACATAGCACCAATACAAATATTGGGATTTGCAAAATTTGAACAAAATTGCATGATCCGTGCTTGTTGTATACTGAAAATTATTTTCTTTGAAAATGTTGACCTTTTGTAGGGGAGGTACCAGAAAGCGTGGACCAATATTGCTCATCTTCGAACTCGATTTATATTTTACAATAATATTACGGATACTCCCTTCGAGAGTTATCGTGCGCACCAGCCAGTCAGACAGGAGGACGGACGGACACCTCTAGCTCAACTCCAAATGTCCTGAAATGGAATTGGTCCCAAATCGTTATTTCGATGAGTCACGTTTTGGTCGTATAAAATGATATATGCCTCTCTCTGTAGCCATATGGCTGAGGGTATAAAAACCATGTGTATGTACGCACGGCGAAACCATAGGCCACATTGTAATAGTTACTTTTCTGATGTAATTTGTAAATTTTACATGCGTACGTCACTACACCCTATTTGAGACAAACATTATACTAAGTCGATGATGTTTTAATCCGCACCATAAATATTAGCCTATTTAATGTCGATATCTCACAAATCGCCAGACAATTTAATTAAAAACCAAACCTTAAAACAACCAATTAAAATGTTAATCATTCATTATCACCAAAAGAAGAACAATCGAGACGCAGGCCTAAAAGACCTTGATTTTATTGAAAATCGAAAGATATTGTATCAGCCTATGCTACAAAGTAGAAAGCGAATAATGTGGGGGGCAACAATGGTAGCATAGCAATAAACCGATTCAGTCTTTTGAAAGGTGAAATAGAAAAAAACAAGTAAAAAAACATTAAGTTCGGCCGGGCCAAACTTTTAATACCCTCCACCCTAGGGTAAAAGAACATTAGAAAAAATGTGGCAAAAAACATTAAAATGCGAATATTGGGAGGTACCGTTAAAAAGGGGGCTGCACCAACACGTGCACCTATAATTACAATGTTTCGCCACACGACCTAGGACCCATTATGACCCACAAATACCAACTTTTACACAAATCAGTGAAAAAATATGGCATAAATCATCAAAATACCGAATATCGGGAGGTACCGTTTTATGGGGACTATACCAGAACGTGGACCTATACATGCAATGTTTTGCTACACGCTCAGGGACCCGTTGTGACCTACAAATACCAATTTTCAGACAAATCCGTGAAAAAATGTGGCATAAATCATCAAAATACCGAATATCGGTAGGTACCATTATATGGGGGCTATACCAAAACGTGGACCTATACATGCAATGTTTTGCCACACGCTCAGGGACCCGTCGTGACCTACAAATACCAATTTTCAGACAAATCCGTGAAAAAATGTGGCATAAATCATCAAAATACCGAATATCGGTAGGTACCGTTACATGGGGGCTATACCAAAACGTGGACCTATACATGTAATGTTTTGCCAAACGCTCAGGGACCCGTCATGACCTACAAATACTAATTTTCAGATAAATCCGTGAAAAAATGTGGCATAAATCATCAAAATACCGAATATCGGGAGGTACCGTTATATGGGGACTATACCAGAACGTGGACCGATATATCTCATTTTCAATACCAACCATCCTAGGGACAATACACACACTTGTGCCAAATTTCAAAAGTCTACGTCAAATAATGTGTGCTCTATCGTGATTTCAACAGACAGACAGACAGACGGACAGACAGACAGACGGACAGACAGACAGACAGACGGACATCGCTAAATCGTCTTAGAATTTTATGCTGATTATGAATATATATACTTTATGGGGTCTACGACGAATATTTAGAGGTGTTACAAACGGAATGACAAAGTTAATATACCCTCCTACCCATGGTGGAGGGTATAAAAATATAAGGGCAGATCAAGTCCGGCAATAAACTCGACGGAAAAATGACGAGACTATGGTGATGATGATGATAAATCAAGTTCTTAAAATCAAAACTACAGATGTCAATGGCAATTATGAGAAACATTTATTGACACCAGTTTCTGTTCGCATGAATGAAAATTGTAAATGATATGCTAAATAATCAGGCATGTCACAGAATGTAAAATCGTTCAAGAGTGAAAATGAAAACGGTTTTAGCTTCTCTAAAAAACGGAAAACGCAAAAATTTTGCGTTTTGATATCACTTTCAAAAAGCAGGGTGAAATTGAAATGTTTAGTGATTTTAACGTAAAAAATAAACAGAAGACACATACATTTAACAGAAAATATTGTATTAACCAAATTCTCTTAGAATGAACATGTTTTTGGAATTTATTTTACAAAAAATCTATTATTTTTCTAATCCATGATGAAAACGCAAAAAAATATGCAGAAATGAACGGCAGACTTGTATTGTTGAATTATTGCCATATGTGCTGAAGAAGAAGGTGTAGAAATGTACAACTGACAGACCAAAAAGCAAGAAAGGGGAAATACAAAAAAAAAACAATTAATTGTTTGGTTTGAGACAGAGCGCTTCAGTCAATCGGGCAAGTTCCGTCAATGCATCCTACAATTCCTGGAATTTCATAATTTTCAAAAAAGTACAATTTCGACTTTCTTTTTTCTTCGGAAGACATTATTAATTTGATCCAATGTGGACAAATTTCAGCTTCAATTGCATTAATAACTCTCCACATAATTGTAGAAACTGTACTTCTCCCAAGGCTTAGCTCCACATCTCTACCTATAACTCCTTGAAATGCACCTGTAGCCAAAAACCTAAGCGTTGTTGCAAGCTGGATAATAGCCGGTATATTGGAACGTTTGGGGTGGGGAGAAATTTTTTCCAAAACTAAAACAAAAGCTTCTTTATTTAGCCGATAATAAGTTATAAATCTGTAGAAATAAATTATTATTAAAATAAATTTGAAAATAACTCATTGCTGGTGGATCCTTACTCTGCATTTGAGTGAGATAAAGGATCTGATGCGTTCCTCAATGTCCGGCGACGAATTTTTTCAGTAGACCGCTGATTTATTTCTTCATCCATTACAGCAAGTATTGAAGCCCCTGGCATTCTTAACTTTTGGTGTTTATATTATAAAAAACAATTTAAACTCCTTTTTTAATTGTCAATAATTTGTTTACGACTTTTTTCATGGAGTTACCATATTTTTATTTCAAAAATGTGAAATGATTTTTTTTCCGGATTAGTCAAAACGTACGAGTGCTGAAGAAGCAAAAGCAAATCGTAACGATTTGGAAAAGGTGAAATAAATCGATTTCGTAAAACTTCTGTGACATGCCTGAATGTCGAACTTTCAATAACAACAACAACAACAAAAGCAAAGCAACACATATTGATTGATTTATTTCTCTGAGCGTGCGAGCTATGATTGATTGTCGTTTTACTATAAAACTGATCGATATATTCCCCTTAGAGCACATACAGTATATGAACAGCAACTTTAATCTAGTTCGGAAAAGAATTATTCTCGAAATATGAATAAACTCGTAAGTTATCCTTTCTTTCCATTTGCCCTTAAGCACTAATTTTTCTCTTCTTAAAGGCTATTGTCGGTTTGATTGCCTGCTTGGCTTGTGGCACACTTGCTGCCAAATCTCAAGATGCCTATGCGTACACCACAAAATATGTAAACGAACGAAGATCTGAGGGTGATTACAAATACGACTATGAAACATCGAATGGCATCAGTGCCTTAGAAAGCGGTGTTGGTGGTGTATTTACCGCTGGCGCATATGCTTAGGTGAACTCATTCAACTAACCTATGCCGCCGATGAAAATGGCTTCCAACCCAGCGGTGAACATTTGCCAACTCCACCACCAATTCCTCGTGCCATTCTCAAGTCATTGGAATACATTCGTACACATCCTAATGTTGAATATCGTAACTAATTTGTGAATAATTGAATTTTTGTTAAAAATACATTTTTATTTCTTAAAAAAAATTAATTAGATTTTTTTTTTTGGATGAGAACTTCGTGGCATGCTAAATTAAGAGAGATTAATCAATGAACATAAAATGCAATTAGATCAGCGGACTTAATCTTTAATCATAGCAAAGCCCGATAGTTTTGGAAAATTGGATATAAAGTTTGGCATCCCTTAGTTTAAAACCCAAACCAAGGCCTACATAAGGGCGGCCAAGAAAACTACTTTTGACTCCAATTTGTCAATAAACTTAGCAGTTTTTGCACTACTGTGGTTTGACTCTCTTTGAATTTCAAATCACAATATGTCTTTTGACGGAAAACATGGTTGCCAGATGGCCCTACTGGCCGACCTTATGTAGGTCATGAGCCGACCTTATGTTGGTCTTGGTTTGGGACATCCCTTGGGTCAAATCATTTGGTATACAATATGTCTTTTCACAGCAAACTTGACCGACTTTATGTAGGTCATGTGCCAAACCATGGTAGAATTATCAAGGTAACCTTGTACAATCACAATTTTACAAACTTAACATTTTTTAATATTAGTAAGAACAAGTAAAAAAGCAGTTAGATCGGCCGGGCCGAACTTTTAATACCCTCCACGATTTTAAAAGATTTTGAATAATTTCAAAAAAAAAATCCGTCGAAAAATACCACTTAAATGAAAATCGTTATATGGTGGATATACGAAGACGAGGACCTGAAGAAGTAATTGTTTCTCATAGGATGTAGTATCGATTCCGAACTTAAATTACGAAATTTGCCAATTCCGATAATATCATCAAATTTGAAATAATTCCGCTGAATAATGTTCCTATTATCATCAAAATACCTGATAAAGACAGGTACTGTTAGACAATTTTCTGGCATATGTTGTAGTACACATTACGAGCTTCAAGCTTTATATACGAAATTTAAACCAATTTCGGTCAAAAATGTCGCTAAAATCATAAAAATACCGAATATAGGGAGGTAGCGTTATATGGGGGTACTACGATATCGTGGACCTATATGCGCGATTCCCTGTGCTAAATTTTAGCTTCCTATATTGTTTCGTTTAGACTCTAGCGTGATTACAACAAACGGGCAGACGGACGCACAGAGATAAATCTTCTTAGAATTTTACGCTGTCTAAATATTGTTCGGTCTAAAATTATTATTTCGATGAGTTACAAACGGAATGACTAATATATATCTTCCATACTATATATGGTAGAGGGAGAGCTGGTCACCTACCCCTAACTTTGGACGACTTCGAGTTCAATCGGCGCCAGTTTTTTTGAAAAGTACAAACGGATAACTAGGAAAGGTGTGACAAACGTGGTAATTTTCATTAGATATTATGTTTTAGCACAGCTCACATATGTTTCGTGTTTTGTTTCACTGTCAAACATCTTCAGTTTGATCTACAATTTAACCATGAATCGTCTTATAAACGAACAACGCTAGCAAATCATGAAATTTTATTCTCATCCCGCGCTTTTTAGGTTTAGCGACGAAGCTCATTTTTGGCTCAATGGGCACGTAAATAAACAGTTTAGTCGATTTTGGAGTGTCGACCAGAAGCTTTACATAAGCTACCAATGCATTCAGAAAATCTCACAGTTTGGTGAGGTTTATGGACTGGTGGCATCATTGGATCATAATTCTTCAAAGATGATATGTCGTAAAGTTACTATGACTGGTGTGCGCTACCGTGAGATGATATCCAATAAGATATCCTTTTTTGCCCAAATGCAAGAGAAATTGTAGTACCTATTAGGAACTTCAAATACGAAATTTGAAACAATTCCGGGGAAACATGTCGCTGAAATCAGCCAAATGCCGGAGGTACCGTTATATGGGGGCTACGTGAAAACCTGGACCTGCATAGGCAATTTTCTGTCGTCAAAATACCGAACATAAGAAGGTACCAATGTATGGACCTGCAAAGACAATTTGATGTCATAGACTGAAATACCCATTAGGAACTTCAAATACGAAATTTAAAACAATTCCGATGAATAATGTCGCTGAAATCATCAAAATACCGAATATAGAGAGGTACAGTTATATGGGAGCTACACCTAAACGTGGACAGCTATATGTCCATTTTCAATACCAAAAGACCTGCACACCAAATACACACTTGAGTAAAAAATGTTATCAACCTACTTCAATTCATTCGGAAGCTATATTGATTGCCATAGACGGACGGGCAGACATCTTTACACCAGACCTTGTGTTACCAGAAATATTGGAATGTGTGAAATCGGATGCTTATTTCGCATTTTATAAGCGTTTCGTTATTGAAAATGTTGAGCACTTTGTGGGGGGGGGGTTACCTAAAGGAGCTGTCCGATATATTCCATCTCATAATACCATATCTTGCGTTGGTAAAAATTTTGAGATGTGCAAAATTTGAAGACCATCGAACTATTATTTCCAATTCTATAAGAGTTATAATTATGTAAAATTTTAAGCCGAGGTTTATTTTCACACTTGACCTAGCACCGATAATACAGGGTTGTAAAAAACTAATACCTTAATGTTGACTTTTTGTACCGAAAAACCCCGCAATTATACATAATAAATACAGTATTTAATTCCAAAATGTCGTCTTTTAAAGAATAATACAAGCGGAATGTTCATCGTTTGCAAAGCAATGTGTTGTCGTGAATATTGTAATCTCATGGTTAATGAACGCCATCTACACGTGATAAAATCGTTTCTTTCAGAGTGTGGTTTATGTCTTTGACTTCGACACTAATAGATAACATTTCATATCTAGATGGCGCTTTTGACATTAAAAATAACTTTATTTATTTATTCTAACTCTAAGCGAACCGAGATGCGAAGTTTGATTAATTCTTCAGAAAAGAACCTACGAAGCGAGGTGAATCGCAAAGAAAAATATTCTTTAAAATTAATTATTGCAAGACATTTTTACTTGCACCCAAAGTGGTTGGGACTTAATGAGGGTGTATTACATTTGAACAAATTATTTAATTTAAATACATTGGTAGGTATTTTGAAACCTTTTGTATATGTTATCAAGTTTAATACAAAGTCTTATCCCTATTTTTTTTTTTTTTTTTTCAGAGAAAAGGCTTTTTAATTTTCTTTTAGAGTTTTTGATTTTTCGCCGTTTATTTCAATACAAGAACAAATAAAAAAGTGTCGGTCGGTTTTGCCGACAAATGTATTATTTAAAATTATTTTGACTTCTGTTATGATTATTCAAATGTTTAACTCCTCATGCAGTAGGTTCCGAAGGAATGGGCCGATATTGGCCATTTCGTATCGGACTTAAATAAATATGATATAAATATCGCGACGTGCTAGGTTTGGACTGTGTTGTTTTGTGAAATATAAAGAAAACCTGATGCTTATTTCGTATTTTCTAAACGTTTTGGTTATTCAAAACTTTGATCTTTTGTGGGGGAGATACCAGGAGGCATGGTCCGATCTCTACCGTTTTTTTAATAGATCCTGTGTTGATAGAAATATTCAGATGTACCACGTCTAAATGGGATCCGACGTTAATTTCGCATTTTATGAACTTAATGGGTATTGGGATGTACCAGAAGGAGTGTACCGATATATTCCATCTTAACACCAGATCTTGGGTTTATGAAAATATTGAATGTATGTGACATTTTAAGACCTCCCCCACAAAAGGTCGAATTTTTCAAAAAAATATATTTTTTTACACAGAAGGAGAAACTCCAACTTCGCAAATCCTAATATTTGCGTCAGTGCTAGGTCGGGTTTGAAAATGGACAATATCGGTCCACACCATTATGTTCCTCCCCCACAAATGGTCAAAATTTTGAATAATTACAACTCTCATAAAATGTGATGTAAGAGTCTGATTGCCTTCAAATAACACTCATCGCAATACTTTTATTAACACCAGATCTGGGGCCAAATCACCGCAGTCGAAATCGAGTACTTTAGCATCGTAATGTAGCTTACGCGGATCACCGCAGTCGTTATCGAATTGTTTTTACTCGAAGTTATACACGATAGGTGGTATGCTATCGAAAATAAAGTATGTAGTGATTTTTGTGCGGGGAAAAAAGGCAAACCAAAAGAAACAAAAAGTTGCTGAAAGTGTTAGTTTTATTCTATTTTAAATAAAATCACTTACGCCACTTCAGGCAACGTTATAGGACTAAATTTGTCACGAATATTTTTCCTTATTAATGCCACTTTGTACTCATGCTCTGATTCCGAAGACGAGAGAAACGAAACAACACTTGCATTCATAATATATTTGCATACATGTATTTAAACCAGGGCTAGGCAGAGAGCCTCAATTTTTTTTTGTGATTGTAGGTGTTTTGAAATAACAAAATATTTCAAATGTTTTTTGTCTCTCTTTACACAGCGAGAGAGAGGAAGAGGGAGAGAAAAGGTCCCTGACCTCTTGAGGAGGGAGAAAGAGGAAGAGAGAAAAAGAGGAAGAGAGAAAGATGAAGAGAGAAAGATGAAGAGAGAGAAAGAGGAAGAGAGAGAGAGAGAAAAAAAGAGGAAGAGAGAGAGGAAGAGAGAGAGAGGAAGAGAGAGAGAGAAAGAGAGGAAGAGAGAGAAAGAGGGAGAGAGAGAGAGGAAGAGAGTGAGAAAAGGTCAGTGACCCCAGGTCAAGAGGTCATTGACCCCAGGTCAAGAGGTCATTGACCCCAGGTCAAGAGGTAATTGATCCCAGGTCAAGAGGTCATTGACCCCAGGTCAAGAGGTCATTGACCCCAGGTCAAGAGGTCATTGACCCCAGGTCAAGAGGTCATTGACCCCAGGTCAAGAGGTCATTGACCCTAGGTCAAGAGGTCATTGACCCCAGGTCAAGAGATCATTGACCTTTTCTCTCTCCCTCTTCCTATCTCTCTCTTCCTCTCTCTCTTCCTCTCTTTTTCTCTCAGTCTTCCTCTCTTTTTCTCTCAGTCTTCCTCTCTCCCTCTCTCTCTTCATCACTCTGTCTTCCTCTATATCTCTCTTCCTCTCTCTCACTCTCTTGATCTCTCTCTTCCTCTCTTTCCCTCTTCCTCTCTCTCTCCCTTTTCCTCTCTCTCCCTCTTCCTCTCTCTCCCTCTTCCTCTCTCTCCCTCGTCCTCTCTCTCCCTCTTACTCTTTATCTGTCCCCTTCCTTATTCTCTTCCTCTCTCCCTATCTCTCTCATTGCTCATTGACCTTTTCTCTCTTCCTCTCTTTTTTCTCTCTCTCTCTTCCTCTCTCTCACTCTCCCTCTCTCTCTCTCTTTCTCCTCCTGTCTCTCCCTCTCTCTATCTTCCTATCTCTCTCTTTCTCTTCCTATCTCTCTCTTGCTATCTCTCTCCCTTTCTATCTCTCTCCCTTTCTATCTCTCTCCCAATGACCTCTTGACCTAAGGCTCGTTGACCTTTTCTCTCCCTCTCTCTTCCTTTTCCTCTCTCTCTCTTTCTTCCTCTCACTCTTTCTCTTCCTGCCTCTCTCTTCCTGTCTCTCTCTTTCCCTTGGGGCATTGACCCCATGCCTGAGGTAGGTCATTGCCCCATTACAAGAGGTCATTGACCCCATTGGCCCCATGTCAACAGGTCATTAACCCTACTCTTAACATGTGAATTCGCATAGGGTTCAAGATTTAAAAAAAAAAACAAAACGCTCAAAGAAAGGGATATAAGCATTAAACTCTATTCAAATTTCACACATACAAACATTTCTGCTAAAACATGATCTGTTGTTAAAATGATATATATTTACCAACCCCTTCTGGTACCTCACCCACAAAGAGTCACAATTGTCAATACTTTTATCTGTCATGACTTGCGAAATAAGTCAGCGACATCTTGGAATACCTGAATATTTCTCTTATCCAAAAATCTGATATGAATATTTAATATATCGGAATATATGATTTCACATAAAAGAGAGGAAGAGAGAGAGGAAGAGGAGGTGGAAGAGGAGGAGGAAGGGAAAGGAAGAGAAAGGAAGAGAGGAAGAGGAGGAAGAAGGGAAAGAAAGATAGAGAGAGAGATATGGAAGGGAAGAGAGAGAGGGAGAGGAAGAGAGAGATAGAGAGGGAGAGGGAGAGGAAGAGAAAGAGAGAGAGAGGAAGATTGAGGTAGAGAGAAGAAAAGGTCCATGACCCATGTCAAGAGGTCATTCACCCCAGGTCAAGAGGTCATTCACCCCAGGTCAAGAGGTCATTCACCCCAGGTCAAGAGGTCATTGGGAGAGAGATAGAAAGAGGGGGAGATAGGTAGAGAGAGAGAGAGAGAGAGGAAGAGTAAGAGAGAGGGGTAAAGACAGGAAGAGAAAGAGAGAGAGGGAGAGAGGAAGAGAGAGAGAGAGAGAAAAGAAGAGAGCGAGATAGGAAGAGGGAGAAAGAGAGAAAGATGAAGAGAGAGAAAGAGGAAGAGAGAGAGGAAGATAGAGAGAGAGAGAGAGAGAGAGAGAGAGAGAGGAAGAGAGAGAAAAGGTTAGTGACCCCAGGTCAAGAGTTCATTGACCCCAGGAGAGGGAGAGAGAAGAAGGGAGAGGAAGAGAGAGGGAGAGGGAGAGAGAGAGAAAGAGAGAGAGAGAGGAAGAGAAAGAGAGAGAGAGAGAGGGGAAGAGAGAGAAAAGGTCAATGACCCCAGGTTAAGAGGTCATTGACCCCAGGTCAAGGGGTCATTGACCCCAGGTCAAGAGGTCATTGACCCCAGGTCAAGAGGTCATTGACCCCAGGTCAAGAGGTCATTGACCCCAGGTCAAGAGGTCATTGACCCCAGGTCAAGAGGTTATTGACCTTTTCTCTCTCCCTCTTCCTCTCTCTCTCTTCCTCTCTCTCTCTTCCTCTCTCTCTTCCTCTCTCTCTTCCTCTCTCCCTCTCTCTCTCTCTTCCTCTTTCTCTCTCTTTCTCTTTCTCTCTAATTCTCTTTCTCTCTCTCTTCCTCGCTCTCTTCCTCGCTCTCTCTCTCTTATTCTCTTTCTCTCTCAGTCTACCTCTCTTCCTCTCTCTCTTCATCACTCTGTCTTCCTCTATATCTCTCTTCGTCTCTCTCGCTCTCTTCCTCCCTTCCCCTCTTCCTCTCTCTCCCTTTTCCTCTCTCTCCCTCTTCCTCTCTCTCCCTCTTCCTCTCTCTCTCCCTCTTACTCTTTATCTGTCCCTTCTTCTTTCTCTCCCCTTCCTTATTCTCTTCCTCTCTCCCTATCTCTCTCATTGCTCATTGCCCATTGCCCCAATACAAGAGGTCATTGACCACGTGTCAAGAGGTCATTAACCCTACTCTTAACATGTGAATTCGCATAGGGTTCAAGATTTAAAAAAACAAAACGCTCAAAGAAAGGGATATAAGCATTAAACTCAATTCAAATTTCACACATACAAACATTTCTGCTAAAACATGATCTGTTGTTAAAATGATATATATTTGCCAACCCCTTCTGGTACCTCACCCACAAAGAGTCACAATTTTCTATACTTTTATCTGTCATGACTTGCGAAATAAGTCAGCGACATCTTGGAATACCTGAATATTTCTCTTAACCAAAAATCTGATATGAATATTTAATGTATCGGAATTTATGATTTCACATAAAAGAGAGGAAGAGAGAGAGGAAGATGAGGAGGAAGGGAAAGGAAAAGAGAGAGAGAGGAAGAAGGGAAAGGAAGAGAGAGAGATATGGGGGGAAGAGAGAGAGAGACATATGGAGGGGAAGAGAGGGAGGAAGAGAGAGAAGAAGATAGAGATAGGGAGCAAAAAAGGTCCATGACCACATGTCAAGAGGTCATTCACCCCAGGTCAAGAGGTCATTGGGAGAGAGATAGAAAGAGGAAGAGATAGGAAGAGAAAGAGAGAAAGAGAAAGAGAGAGGGGTAAAGAGAGGAAGAGAAAGAGAGAAAGGAATAGAGGAAGAGAGAGAGAAAAGTCAATGACCCCCAGGTCAAGAAGTCATTGACCCTAGGTTAAGAGAGGAAGAGATAGCGAAAGAGAGAGAGGGAGAGAGAAAGAGACACATAGGAAGAGAGAAGAAGAGGAAGAAAGGGAGAAAGAGAGGAAGAGAGAGGGAGAGGAAGAGAGAGAGAGGAAGAGAGAGAGAGGAAGAGAGAGAGAGGAAGAGAGAGAGAAAAGGTCAATGACCCCAGGTCAACAGGTCATTGACCCCAGGTCAAGAGAAGAAGTGAGAGAAAGAGGAAGAAAGAGAGAGAGAAGGTCATGAGGTCATTGACCCCAGGTCAAGAGAGGAAGAGAGAGGGAGAGAGACAGAGAGAAAGACACAGAGAGGAGAAAACGTCAATGACCCAAGTCAAGAGGGGAAGAGAGAGAGGGAGAGGAAGAGAGAGAGGGAGGAAGAGAAAGAGATAGAGGAAGAGAGAGAGGGAGGAAGAGAAAGAGAGAGATGAAGAGATATAGAGAGAGAGGAAGAGAGATAGAGAGAGAGGAAGAGAAAGAGTGAGAAGAAGAGAGGGAGATAGGAAGAGGGAGAAAGAGGAAGAGAGAGAGAGGGAGAGGAATAGAGAGTGAGGGGGAGAGGAAGAGGGAGAAAGAGGAAGATAGAGAGAGAGAGGAATAGAGAGAGAGGGGGAGAGGAAGAGAGAGAAAGAGGAAGATAGAGAGAGAGGTCATTGACCCCAGGTCAAGAGGTCATTGACCCCAGAAGAGAATAAGGAAGGGGAGAGAAAGAAGAAGGGACAGATAAAGAGTAAGAGGGAGAGAGAGGAAGAGGGAGAGAGAGAAAGAGGAAGAGAGAGGGAGAGGAATAGAGAGAGAGGGGGAGAGGAAGAGAGAGAAAGAGGAAGATAGAGAGAGAGAGGTCATTGACCCCAGGTCAAGAGGTCATTGAAGAGAGGAAGAGAGAGAGGAATAGAGAGAGAGGGAGAGAGGAAGAGAGAGAAAGAGGAAGAGAGAGAGAGAGAGAGGAAGATAGAGAGAGAGGAAGATAGAGAGAGAGGAAGAGAGAGAAAAGGTCAGTGACCCCAGGTCAAGAGTTCATGACCCCAGGAGAGGGAGAGGAGGAGAGAGGAAGAGAGAGGGAGAGGAAGAGAGAGGGAGAGGAAGAGAGAGGGAGAGAGAGAGAAAGAGAGAGAGAGAGGAAGAGAGAGAGAGGAAGAGAGAGAAAAGGTCAATGACCCCAGGTCAAGAGGTCATTGACCCCAGGTCAAGAGGGGAAGAGAGAGAGGGAGAGGAAGAGAGAGAGGGAGGAAGAGAAAGAGAGAGAGGAAGAGAGAGAGGGAGGAAGAGAAAGAGAGAGATGAAGAGATATAGAGAGAGAGGAAGAGAGATAGAGAGAGAGGAAGAGAAAGAGTGAGAAGAAGAGAGGGAGATAGGAAGAGGGAGAGAGAGGAAGAGAGAGGGAGATAGGAAGAGGGAGAAAGAGGAAGAGAGAGAGAGAGGGAGAGGAAGAGAGAGAGGGAGGAAGAGAAAGAGAGAGAGGAAGAGAGAGAGGGAGGAAGAGAAAGAGAGAGATGAAGAGATATAGAGAGAGAGGAAGAGAGATAGAGAGAGAGGAAGAGAGAGAGAGAGGGAGAGGAAGAGAGAGAGAGAGGGAGAGGAATTAAACTCTATTCAAATTTCACACATACAAACATTTCTGCTAAAACATGATCTGTTGTTAAAATGATATATATTTGCCAACCCCTTCTGGTACCTCACCCACAAAGAGTCACAATTTTCAATACTTTTATCTGTCATGACTTGCGAAATAAGTCAGCGACATCTTGGAATACCTGAATATTTATCTTAACCAAAAATCTGATATGAATATTTAATATATCGGAATTTATGATTTCACATAAAAGAGAGGGAGAGAGAGAGGAAGATGGGGAGGAAGGGAAAGGAAGAGAGAGAGAGGAAGAAGGGAAAGAAAGAGAGAGATATGGAGGGGAAGAGAGAGAGGGAGAGAGAGGAAGATAGAGATAGAGAGCAAAAAAGGTCCATGACCACATGTCAAGAGGTCATTCACCCCAGGTCAAGAGGTCATTCACCCCAGGTCAAGAGGTCATTCACCCCAGGTCAAGAGGTCATTGGGAGAGAGATAGAAAGAGGAAGAGATAGGAAGAGAAAGAGAGAAAGAGAAAGAGAGAGGGGTAAAGAGGGGGAAGGAGGTCATTGACCTCTCTCTTCCTCTCTCTCTCTCTCTCTCTCTCTCTTCCTCTCTTCCTCTCCCCCTCTCTCTCTCTATCTTCCTCTCCCCCTCTCTCTCTATCTTCCTCTCCCCCTCTCTCTCTATCTTCCTCTTTCTCCCTCTTCCTCTCCCCCTCACTCTCTATTCCTCTCCCTCTCTCTCTCTCTTCCTCTCTCTCTTCCTCGCTCTCTCTCTCTCTTATTCTCTTTCTCTCTCAGTCTTCCTATCTTCCTCTCTCTCTTCATCACTCTGTCTTCCTCTATATCTCTCTTCCTCTCTCTCACTCTCTTCCTCTCTCTCCCTCTCCCTCTCTTTCTCTCCCCTTCCTTATTATCTTCCTCTCTCCCTATCTCTCTCATTGCTCATTGCCCATTGCCCCATTACAAGAGGTCATTGACCACATGTCAAGAGGTCATTGGCCCCATGTCAACAGGTCATTAACCCTACTCTTAACATGTGAATTCGCATAGGGTTCAAGATTTAAAAAGAAAAAAAAACAAAACGCTCAAAGAAAGGGATATAAGCATTAAACTCTATTCAAATTTCACACATACAAACATTTCTGCTAAAACATGATCTGTTGTTAAAATGATATATATTTGCCAACCCCTTCTGGTACCTCACCCACAAAGAGTCACAATTTTCAATACTTTTATCTGTCATGACTTGCGAAATAAGTCAGCGACATCTTGGAATACCTGAATATTAATCTTAACCAAAAATCTGATATGAATATTTAATATATCGGAATTTATGATTTCACATAAAAGAGAGGGAGAGAGAGAGGAAGATGAGGAGGAAGGGAAAGGAAGAGAGAGAGAGGAAGAAGGGAAAGAAAGAGAGAGATATGGAGGGGAAGAGAGAGAGGGAGAGAGAGGAAGATAGAGATAGAGAGCAAAAAAGGTCCATGACCACATGTCAAGAGGTCATTCACCCCAGGTCAAGAGGTCATTCACCCCAGGTCAAGAGGTCATTCACCCCAGGTCAAGAGGTCATTGGGAGAGAGATAGAAAGAGGAAGAGATAGGAAGAGAAAGAGAGAAAGAGAAAGAGAGAGGGGTAAAGACAGGAAGAGAAAGAGAGAGAGGGAGAGAGGAAGAGAGAGAGAGAAAAGTCAATGACCCCCAGGTCAAGAAGTCATTGACCCTAGGTTAAGAGAGGAAGAGATAGCGAAAGAGAGAGAAAGAGAGGGAGAGAGAAAGATACACATAGGAAGAGAGAAGAAAAGGAAGAGAGGAAGAGAGAGGGAGAGGAAGAGAGAGGAAGAGAGAGAGAGAGGAAGAGAGAGAGAGAGAAAAGGTCAATGACCCGAGGTCAAGAGAAGAAGTGAGAGAAAGAGGAAGAAAGAGAGAGAAGGTCATGAGGTCATTGACCCCAGGTCAAGAGAGGAAGAGAGAGGGAGAGAGACAGAGAGAAAGACACAGAGAGGAAGAGAGAGGGAGAGGAAGAGAGAGAGAGAGGAAGAGAGAGAGAGGAAGAGAGAAAAGGTCAATGACCCCAGGTCAAGAGAAGAAGTGAGAGAAAGAGGAAGAAAGAGAGAGAAGGTCATGAGGTCATTGAATCCAGGTCAAGAGAGGGAGAGAGACAGAGAGAAAGACACAGAGAGGAAGAGAGAGAAAAGGTCAATGACCCCAGGTCAAGAGGGGAGGAGAGAGAGGGAGACGAAGAGAGAGAGGGAGGAAGAGAAAGAGATAGAGGAAGAGAGATAGAGAGAGAGAGAGAGAGGAAGAGAGAGATGAAGAGAGAGATGAAGAGAGATAGAGAGAGAGGAAGTGAGATAGAGAGAGAGAGTGAGAAGAAGAGAGGGAGATAGGAAGAGGGAGAAAGAGGAAGAGAGAGAGAGAGAAGAAGAGAGGGAGAGGAAGATAGAGAGAGAGAGAGAGGAAGATAGAGAGAGAGGAATAGAGAGAGAGAGAGGAATAGAGAGAGAGAGGTCATTGACCCCAGGTCAAGAGGTCATTGACCCCAGGTCTCTCTCTCTTTCTCTCTCTCTTCCTCTCTCTCTCTCTCTCTTCCTCTTTCTCTCTCTCTCTTCCTCTTTCTCTCTCTCTCTTTCTCTCTCATTTCCTCTCTTCCTCTCTCTCTTTCTCTCTCTCTTCCTCTCTCTCTTCCTCTTTCTCTCTCTTCCTCTTTCTCTTTCTCTCTCTCTCTCTTCCTCTTTCTCTCTCTCTCTCTTCCTCTCTCTCTCTCTCTTCCTCTCCCCCCCTCTCTCTATTCCTCTCTCTCTCTCTCTTCCTCTCCCCCTCTCTCTTCCTCTCCCCCTCTCTCTCTTCTTCTCCCCCTCTCTCTCTCTTCGTCTTTCTCTCTCTTTCTCTTCTTCTCTTTCTCTTCCTCTCTCTCTTTTCCTCTTTCTCTTTCTCTTCCTCTTTCTCTTCCTCTTTCTCTCTCTCTCTTCCTCATTCTCTCTCTTCCTCTCTCTCCCTCTTCCTCTCTCTTCCTCTTTCTCTCTCTCGCTTCCTCCCTCTCTCTTCCTCGCTCTCTCTCTCTTCCTCTCTTTCTCTCTCAGTCTACCTTTCTTCCTCTCTCTCTTCATCACTCTGTCTTCTTCTATATCTCTCTTCCTCTCTCTCACTCTCTTCCTCTCTTTCCCTCTTCCTCTCTCCATAGACAAATTAAGATATAGACAACGAAAAGTTAGTTTTGTCTTTTTATCCAGGTGGCTCTCATCATGTTTTGCATAGTCAACATGCTGATTTACGCGTTCAACCCACTCGACTTCGAAAACACATTTTATCGTTTTTCAAGAATTTCACTTTATTATTCCGGAATTTTTTGATATCATCATGTACTTTTCACATTTCTTTTATTATGGAACAATTTCCAACTGACAAACATCCTACAGTTTTTGTTATTTTTAACGTTTTAGAATTGAGTGACTTCAATATTCCCACTCAAACCCCTGAAACGATATAGACGACATCTGCTGATTCGATTTTTTTCGAAGATAAACGGTGAGAGCATTTCGTTGTCTATACTTTCATTTGTCTATGCTCTCTCTCCCTTTTCCTCTCTCTCCCTGTTCCTCTCTCTCCCTCTTACTCTTTATCTGTCCCTTCTTTTTTCTCTCCCCTTCCTTATTCTCTTCCTCTCTCCCTATCTCTCTCATTGCTCATTGCCCTACCCCATGCCTGAGGTAGGTCATTTCCCCATTACAAGAGGTCATTGACCCCATGCCAAGAGGTCATTGACCACATGTCAAGAGGTCATTGGCCCCATGTCAACAGGTCATTAACCCTACTCTTAACATGTGAATTCGCATAGGGTTCAAGCTAAAACTAAAACATCCCTGCAAGACTTTTTTCAACTAGTTGAGAAAATCGTTAGTTATAAATGCATTATTCTACAACTAACTACCAATTAGTTGAAAAGTCATCTGGAGATCAAAAAGCAAAGTAACCACTACTGGTTGATATTCAGATGACTTTTCAACTAATTTGAAGTTAGTTGTAGAATAATGCATTTATAACTAACTTACCAGCGGGGCATTTTTCAACCAGTTGAGAAAATCGTTAGTTATAAATGCATTATTCTACAACTAACTTCAAATTGGTTGAAAAGTCATCTGGATATCAACCACTTCAAACACCAAAACGAAAATAAATTGCAAAAACAAAACACATATAAGTTCTCTAGAGAAAAAACAGCCCTAAAAAACAAAGATGATTGGTTATATCAAACAACTTTGCAATAATTCGCATAATACATTTCCAAAAATACTTCGATATAAATGCAACGTACAATAATACAAGCTAGTGCTGCTAACCTTAATACACAAGTACATATGCTTAGAATAACAAACTGAAAATAGCAATCCTCCTTCAAATAGAAAATAAAAAAAAATTGATTAAAAAAAATAAGTAAATAAATAAAAAAATAAAAAAAATCTTTTTGGCTTAAAGTAATTGGTTTATAGTTAGTTTAAAAGTAACTAGTTTATATTTAGTTTCAAAGTTTCGGAATCTAACAGCCTACCAACCTCATTGAAAATTTCCCAGTCTGAAGGAGAACCGGTAGCCTCAATGACTTGCTTTTCTCTCCTGTTAAGAAAAAGGATAATATTTTTATCGTAGGCTAAAGCAAAACCTTGCTTCCAACTTTAGAAAAATGATAACTAGGACAGGAAAGCTATTTTTACGACCCTGGATAAACATATTTTTGTCAGATTCTAATCTTGCGTGACAATCTGTCAAGGAAAATGTACATGGGATTCGAAGAGTTCCAGGTGAATGTATAAAATAGTAATAACATTGAATTTTGGTGTTGATAAATATGTTTTCAGGGTCTTCCAAAAAGTCAAACATTCCTTTTATTTTGATGTATACCCTCTAGATTGATTTCTTTTAATCCAAAACCATTGAATATGAAATTAAATGCGACCAGTTAACGATGATTTCCATAGGATTTTAAATAGAGCCTCTGTGTCTCTTTCTATTGATATCAGATATTTACCAGTTGGTCTTGTTTGTCCCAGAAATTAATGAAAATCATCGGTTCAGATTTGTATATATTATAATATAATTCATTCTGTGTTGTTTACTATATTCAAATATAATATAATTATATTTAATTTTACATTTAACATATGAAAAATAGTGACTAGAATTAAAAAAAATATATATTGCATAAAATAGTTCATGGAATGTGTATGGAATTGAAGAAAACAAAAACAGAAAATTAAAAACTATATATTCTACTTAAATTTTATAGTAAATTCTAAATGTCACAGACATTCAATCAATCTAATCGAGGGGTTCTTCTTTGGGTATTAGCAATGGCTGTTCGACTGTTAGCGTATTGGTTACATTTTTAATATTCGCCGTTGTTATAACTTTTGTATTAGCACTACCGGCACTGGACGTGGCCACCGATGTGGGAACCATTGTTGTTATTAACAATTTAGGCGGTATCATTATTTGTCCCTGGTTTTGTATGGCTGTAGCTGTAGCAGGATTTCCCGTGGTTGTGGTAAATATTTGTTGTGTCGTTGTTGGTCTCTGATGCGATTGATGATGATGATTTTGTTGAATTTGTTGTTGTATCAATTGTTGTTGAATTTTTTGGTTTTGCTCGAATATGCCCAAAAACTTTTCAGCTATCGTTCGCTCGAATTGCAAACGTTCGCGTTCAAGGGCCAAACGTTGTGCTGCCATTTCATTAGATTCTTCTTTGGCCTTCAGAAGTTTTTGCAGAGTACTTTTAATTCCTATAATATAAGAAAAAAATATATGAACAATTATTGAAATATTTTGTAATATTACCGGGAGTTTTAGCAAAAAGTTAATATCGCCAATTACAGTAAATTGATTTGGAAATTGGGCCAAAACATTCAAAATTTTTTTAAAAACGGTTTGTGGGAACTGGAAACGTTTTTCTCAGGAATTAAAAAATACTTGTAAGTATCAACTTTTGTTCGTCATTAACATATTAGCATTTTGTTTTAAAATCTTGAACCTTGTGGGGGAGGTGCCAGAAGGAATGGTCCGATCTCTACCATCTTTATAACATGTCTTGTGTTGATGGAAATATTTGGATGCACCAACTCTGAATGGAATCGGATGTTAATTTCCCGTTTTATGAGCTTCTTGGATGCTGAACATTTTGACTCTTTGTGGGGGAAGTGCCAGAAGGGATGGACCGATATATCCCATCTTCACGCTAGCCCTTGGTTTAATAAAAATATTGTGATGAGAACCGGATGCTTATTTCGGATTTTATTATCGTTATTCAAAACGTTAAACCTTTGTGGGGGAGTTACTAGAAGAAATGGTCCGATCTCTACCATATTTGTAACAGATCTTGTGTAGATGGAAATATTGAAATGTACCAAGTTTACGATGTATCAAGTTTGGACCAAATCAGATACTCCCTTCGAGAGCTATCGTGTGCATCAGCCAGGCAGACATCGCTAGAGCGACTCCAAATGTCCTGAAACGGATTTGGTCCAAGGAGACCTAGGGTCTAAAACCGTTATTTCGATGAGGTATGTTTTGGCCTATCATATGACTTACAGGGTGAGATAAAAAAAAACTGTAACAAAGTCAAACGCCATCATTTTTACATTTTTTTTTTTTTAAATTTTATTGAATGATAGCAAAAAATGTCGGAAATAGCATCAAATTTTAGAATAAGTTTAGATTTGTTCGAATTGGCACAAATTATGGCCTTCAAACGGCCAAACCGTCACACGCTGCCAGAATTGTCCATTTGATATTTTCTGGTGCCAACCTTGCTTTCCAAAATACTCCAGACACAATAGTCCAACGGATTGGTATCCAGAGATTTTGGTAGCCAATTTGCGCTGGAAATGAAGCGAGGAACCACATTTTGTAATTATTCTTGGGTGGCGCGTGCTGAGTGCGATGGTGCTGAGTCCTGTTGGAATGTCCAAGGTCTGTGGCCAAAATGTTTGCATGCCCAAGGCTTCAATACACCCTCCAGAATATTTCCGCGATAATATTCGGCATTTATTCTGATGCCACGGTTGATTAATACGAGCGGAGAACGATCATCCGCTGTTATGGCAGCCCACAACATCACCATTGCCGGCGCTTGAGTTCTGGTGGCCAACCGAAGGTGTATATTATCAGCTGACCACTTTGGCAAGTAAACACGATCATTTTGATTGTTTACAAACTGCTGGACAACAAATGTTCTCTCATCGAAGAAAACCAAATTCGGCAGTTCACCATTTTCGACCAATCGTAGTAACCCTTAAAATCTTTTGAGTCTAGTTTCTTTATTTTGCGGTGTAAATTCTTGCACTTTTTGGAATTTCAATGGCTTTAACCCGAGCTCATTTTTCAATATTTGCCGAATGGAATATTTCGATATGTTCAGCTCACGAGCCATTTTTCGGCCACTGCGACGCGGGTTTCTTATCTTGAACCCCCATTGTCTGTTACCTAAGGAGTCACAAAATTGAAACTTTTATTTGAGATGTGTGCGCCATATTACAAAATAACTAATGTTTCTTTCTATTCAGATATGTTAAGAAGATGTTGCTTAACGTCTAAGCAAGATATGAACTACGTCGTTGAAATATTTTATGTGGTATTGTCACTTGTTCCATTGAAACTTTTCGGTAGCGTTATACAAAGGATGGATTAAAACGTAGAAAAAGTTTTAACACCCATTGGCACAGAAGCGGCAATGGAAAATTTATTGTGGGACCCCACGGACAATATTTCATATATTATGTGCCTCCACATGACACCACTGAATCATCTACATGAGGATTTGAAGGTCCATCCCGTACGTCAGTATAATCATATTTTCATTCAAAAATAATTATGCCACAATTTTAAATCACATTTAAATATGTTACATTTTATCACGTAGGTACAACCATCAATTATATTATTAAATATAGTATTATTACTTATTTTGTACGAGCAAACTTTTTAATGTGCTTAATACTAAATGAGCTAAAACAATGCATTATAAAATAAAGTTATTGTTCCCATTGGGAAATTTATATATGTATTTTAAAAACAACATGCATACAAAATTTAAGAAAGTTAATAAAAAATACATGACATGAGATTACAAAAATTGATATACATATTTTTTACTATCGAAATGGTAATACGTCTTTCTGATTTGTATTTATAAAATAGTGGCTGTTTTCCATAACAAAGGAAATGAATAATTTTAAACTAATATTCTTAAAATTCGTTAAGACTATGATTTCTTTAAGAAATCAATTAGAGCCTTCTGTACATCAGCTTCTCGATCTACAAAACTTTTAAGGATGTCTTTCTTTTCTTCCTCTATTTTTACCAATTTCTTTATTTCATCATACATTCCCTCTATTCTATTTTCGAAATCTGTAAAAACCTGTGTCAGATTGTCTTCTTCCTTCGGTACTGTAAATACATTTGATGTTGATGGTAATTCAGAGGAAGATTCTTTGTACATAAATGGTGTTAGAGGTGGTGTTGAAAATCGGCTATTAGACACATTGTTGGTTAAAGGGGTTTCCAAATCTGAAAAATAAATTTTTCAACATTTTGTTATTGTAATCTCCATTTATTACATACTATTAATGTGTTCCATTGGTAAATCATCAGGGTTGAAACTCTTGTCGGGATCTAACAGCCTATCAACATCATTGAAAATTTCCCAATCTGAAGTAGAACCGGTGGCTTCAATAGCTTGTTTTTCTCTCCTGTTAAGAAAGAGCAAAATATCATTATTGTAGGCTATAGAAAGCCATGCTTCAAACTTTCCATACATGCCAACTAAGACAGGAAAACTATTTTTTTAGACTCTGGATAAACATATTTTTGTCAGATTCTAATCTTGCAAAAAAATGCACATGGGGTCGAAGAGTTCCAGATAAATGTATAAAAGCAGAATACTTACTTATAACGTGCCGAAACATTGTGCATTTTGGTTTTTAGCTCATCGACTGTATAGTAGTAACCTTGATTGTGCATCTTATTCATCATCTCTTGTATTATGTGACGATTTTTCCTACACCCTCGAAGTTGTTCCATATGAGCAAACCAAAGTCTCAGCAAAGCACGTTCACTGTCCACATTCCATCTGCTTGCACTTTTACGACTGCTTACGCTCCATCGTTTCTCACTTGCTTCACTTGCTAAAACCATACAAATAAATAAGTATCATAATTCTCTTTCTACTACAAATTTAACTTACCATTCTCTTCGTATAACTCCATTTGTTCAATTTTAATTTCCGTTTCTTTTGAATATAACGTCATATCAACAGACAATTGTGTGTTGTAAATAACAAGAGAAAAACACTGTCAACGCGAGTTGCAACAATATATTGAAACAGGATAATTCGTGTGGTGTAAGAAATATCACTGTCCTGTTAAGATACATTATAGTTTTTAATACAATCAAATGGGATTACTACCAAATACTGACGGTACAATATTATTTTAGTATTTATATAGTTAATATTCCCTCATAAAGGAGGTCCCTGGCTAAATGTTCGCTATAACCATCTTCGATTGTATTGTAATGGTATGATTTCTTTGACATCCTTAACATATGTAAGTAACTGGCACCCCGGGTTTCCCAAGATATCATATGTATACAGGGTGAGATGAAAAAACTGCAACCAACTTCAGACTGCTATCATTTCTACGCAACTCGTCCGACAGCTGTTACAGCTCATTATATTGTTTGCAAACGTACAAAAGCATTTTGGTGAGCATTTTCCAGAAAAAAAATTATTTCTAATGGAATTCAAGCGTGATAGCGTGATTTCTTTATATTTTGCTGGAAAACAACAAGTGGCTATCGTTAGAGCACTCAAGCATTTAAATGTAGCCCGACGTCAAGCAAAGTGGACGAAAGAAAACAGCAACATCAGCAGAAATGGTTCGAGAAGTAAAGAAGAAAAATGGCTCGTGAGCTGAACATATCGCAAATATTGAAAAATGAGCTCGGAGTAAAGCCATTGAAATTCCAAAAAGTGCAAGAACTTACACCGCAACAGACAGAAAATAGACTCAAAAGAGCTAAAAAGTTGATTCGCTTGGCAGAAGGTGGTGAACTGCCGAATTTGGAATATGGTTTTCTCCGATGAGAAAACATTCGTTGTCCAGCAGTTTTTAAACAATTTTGCTTGTTTACTTGCCAAAGAGGTCAGTTGAAAATGTGCACCTTCGGTTGGCCACCAAAACTCAAGCGCCGGCCATGGTAATGGTGTGGGCCGCCATAACAGCTAATGGTCCCTCTCCGCTCGTATTAATCGACCGTGACATCAGAATAAATACCGAATATTATCGCGAAAAAAAGCCTTGGGCACGCAAATGGCCACCAAAATCTCCGGATATCAATCCGTTGGACTATTGTGTCTAGAGGAAAGAAAGGTTGGCACTAAAATATACCAAAGTATCGATCACCTCCAGCAAGCGCTTCGCCGACCTACATTTTTTTATAAAACTCCAAAAATACAAAAAGGGCTCATTATGCGCCAAAAATGTCCCATTGTATACTAAATTATAGCCAAAGGGCGGCTACACAAAAAAGCACAACATATAAAAAAGCGTGTTGAAAGACCCATATCTCTGGATCCAAAAAAGGTAATAACACATATTGTAGCATTTTGGTAGGGTTATAGTATTAACCATAATTTCGCATATATTTTGTGGACTCCCAAAATGGGGGCTTTTTCGGATTTTTGTAAAAAATCCGGTTCCTAAAATTCTATAATACAACTCTCGAACAATGTGACCACTTGTTGGATAGGTATTTTCATTAGCTGATATCTATATAGTCCGTATCAGTTAAGTAAGTCTGGATCTAACAGGAATCAAATATTCGGGCATACGGATTCGTCTTCCAAGAAAAGAATTAAAAAAGCAGCTAATTTCGAACTTTTTATACCCTCCGCCATATGGAAGACACTAATAACAAATAAAAACCTTTGTTGGGGGCTATACGAAGACGTGGTGCTGGATAGTAAGTTTTTTTTTTCTTAGGCGGTAGTAACGATTCCGAACTTCAAATACGAAATTCGAAACAAATCCGGTGAATAATGTTGCTAATACCATCAAAATGCCGAAAGGAAGGTATCGTTCTTTGGGGGCTATACTAAAACGAGGCCCTGCAAAGACAATTTTCCATCATAGGTTGTAGTACCCATTACGACCTTCAAATGCGAAATTTGACGCAATTCCGGTGAATAATGTCGCGATAAACCTGGAAATACCGAATACCTCAGGGTAGCGTTATATGGGTGCTATACTAAAACGTAGACCGATATAAACAATTCTCTTCCAGGGAGCAAAAGTACTCCTTTTGTGGATTATCAGACTATTCCATTGAAAAATACCGAATATCGGTATCGGGGCTATCCGAAATCGTCGACGCATATAGACAATTCTCTTTAGGAGGCAAAGTAGTCACGAAGAACTCCTTGTGTAGAATTTCAGACAATTTCATTAAAAAAATGTGGCTAAAATCATTAAAATACCGAATACCGGGAGCTACAGTTACATGGGAGATATACGATATCGTGGACCGATTTGGCCATCTTCGAAATTGACCTGCCTGCAGACAAAAGACATAAATGCAAAATTTTAGCTTCCTATCATTATTTGTTTTGACTGTAGCGTGATTACAACCGACGGACAGATAGACGGACGGACATTGGTAATTCGTCTTAGAATTTTACGCTGATCACGAATATACTTTGTTGGGTCTAAAATTATTATGTTGACGGCCAGCCCCAACGTACATTTTGAAAATATTTTTAATGAACATTAATTGTGCATTGTTTTCGAGAGTTCTGTGATTAATGTTTATACAATTTCAAAAGCGGGAAGTTAAAAGGCTAACATTAACACCTACTACAACTAATCCCTGATGTGAAATGATCCTTGTTCCTTCAACTTCTTTATATTTTCCAGCGTTCTCCTTTATAAATGTATTTCAATATATCGGCAAATAGTTTTATTTTTTTTATTATTATTTTCGAGATTTAATTTTTTGTTAATTTAATTAATTTCCGTCTTCTTCACGACAAACAACTTTAATTATATTATTTGCTGCATATCCAGTCAACAAAGGATGTTTTGTTTATATAATTAGTGGTGGAAAATTCGTTTTTGATTGTTCGATTACATTTAACCGATTATCGATACAAATGTTTCCATCAAAAGTGGGTATACATTTTCGTTCATATTGTTGTTTGTTATTGCTTATGCTATGTTCTCATTGCACTTTCAATCACGTTTTTCACTCTCAGAATAAGGTACACGAATTAACAAGAAATATAATTTATTTAAAAAAAATTGTTTCTTGATTTTTATGGGAATTTATACGAAAATACATAAAATTCTCACTAATATGAACAGAAGAAATTGTTGTTTTTCTTCATTAATTTTACAATTTTTATTCATCTTTTAAACTTTTTGTGTAAATGTTGACGTGTTGAACATATCTTAGTATTTTTCA
Source organism: Musca domestica (assembly GCF_030504385.1). NCBI lineage: Eukaryota > Metazoa > Arthropoda > Insecta > Diptera > Muscidae > Musca > Musca domestica. The sequence goes on along the minus strand of NW_026712296.1, from coordinate 4,158,692 downwards.
ATTCTTAAATATTGCTGGAGAGACACTTGTGAAACATTTTTCCTGCCGATGCAAACATTTTGAAAATATTGCGTGGACAAAATGCGCACCTCGGATGAGAGAGAAAACCAAATTTACTTTCGATTGAATGTACATACGCCATTCAACATTGTAGTTTTCATTCATAATTTGCAGTCTTCCCAAAAGTTTTTAAAATTTCATAAAATTTTCAATTTTTAAATTTTAAATGTCAAAATTTATTTTTTCGATAAATACTCTCATTTGTTAGGTATGGCACACATTCAATCATAGTTCTGAGAGTGATTTGAATGGAACAAAGAACAAAAATCTTTGTTCGCTCAGCAAATTTTGTGTGGGGAATTAATCTATATATTTCAGTACCTGCAATAATCTACTAGTTTTGCAATTTTCTATCATAGTAAAAACTTTTACATCCTAGCAGTTCTGGAACAGAGCAAATATTTCTGAGTCAGTAGCTTTTCACAAACATATATTGATTTGTTTGAAATTTATTATATGACTGGCGAATGTAAAACCACGAGTGTCGTCTTTAGGTCTAAATATGACTACAAAATACTGAGTAATTCTTAATTTCATTACCTGATAATTCTCGCTTCCTCAATGTATCTCGATCGGGTGAGCTAGTTTCCAAAAGCCGTTTTCGTGCCGTGTTGTTTTGAACATTCTTCGGCGGGGTTTTCACTGTCTGCTGAGACTTCTGAGGTTGTTGTATGCTATTACTGTTTTGTTGCGGCATAATGTTGTTTTGAGTTATTGTTGGGAGTGGAGCTGCTGTTGTTGTCGTTATTTGAGCTCCTCTATGATCTGCAGCATTTACCAAAATAAATTTCATTCCATTCGATGCCGTTACAGTTTGTCTAGCTGTTGAAGATGCCAGTAACGCTTGCAGGTTACCACTAAAGTGCATTTGACGCGGGGATTGGGTATTTATTACCGCTGTTGTGGCTTGGCCCGTAGTTGGCATAAGAATTGTCGGCGACACTACAGATATTTTTGATGGTGTTACGGAGGATACACTGGAACTTGTGCCGGTTGTATTGCTCTGACTTGTGGGTTTATTTAATATTCTTACAAGATTTGGTGCTGAATTGTTTTGCCGCTCACATTGAAATTCTTCGTCATCTACATCTATTGGTTCCACTTTCGGTACTAATAATTCTTCATCGTTTCTTTGGGATTTTTGAGTATCTTGTGATTTGTTCGGCGATGTATCCTGCTCATTTATCGTCAGATATTCTTCAGATTCTATTTCCATTTTAATCATCAATTCGTCAGATGCTTGGCCAGTTTCTAGAAATTTAATAATAAATTATCAATGATTAGTTTTTATTCTGCAATTCATATTTACACTCACTATTTTTATTTTCCTTCGGAGCTGTAAATTTCGGTTGGTTTCCGCCTTTTTCAATTGCAGCTAATGTTTCCTCATCCACTTCAAGTTCAATTTCAGCATGAGGTTCGACAATATTATTTTCTTTGCTCCTTGAGTCTCTTCTAGCCACTGATACTGCGAGAACGTCTTCAATATCGTCGTCACTATCCGATACATGAATTCCTAAGGAAAGCAAGTGTATTCATATTTAAGCTAATGTCAGGTATGTGTATATGTTTAGAAAAATCATTTAAGGATATAAACATTTGAAATTTTTAAAATAGGTCTGCCACACCACATCCTAATTTCCACCATATAGCTTAAGTTAACGCAAATTCTGTCAAAGCAAAATTTTTATGGGAGAATACAGTAGCTCAATTCTGGTTTTATGAAACTGTGAAATGAAAACATTAAGCCTGTTCTAGAAGCTGCAAGAATCTACTAATTTTGTAATTTTTTCCGATATAATAAAGAAAAAATCGGTTATGGTAGTAAAAACTTTTACATTCTTGTAGTTCTGGAACAGATCATTTTATATACCAAAGGTGTTAGATGAAAACTTTTATTACTAAAACGTTTTTCATTCAAAATTTAATAAACAAAAATTATTCTCCTTTTTTTGGAGAAGCACAATGTTGCTTCGTTATTGTCATCCTACGATTGGGTGTAGTGTTAATTTGGTGCTACTACTACGTAGTGCTATTCTCAACGTTTAGGAAGTCGATATACGTACATATTTTATTGTACCAGGAACTTAGGAAAAACTGATGGCAATAAGTCAAAATTAACATATCACAATCATGGACAAATTCTTTACTCAACCCCATTTCGTCTTAACTCTAATTTAGTAAAAACTCTTCAATTTTTTTTTTTTTTTGAAACTGTTTCCGGTGGTAGATATTTTTCCCTAATTTCGGGAAACAATTTTTTTCTTGGGAGACGAACCCGGGACCCCAGATTTTTGACCCGAAAGTCCGCGTTCAAGACCCGGGCTAGGCCGGGATCCACTTACCCCTTATAGACATAACAGCTATCGTTGGAAATTGTAGAAATTTGGAAAGGTAAGAGTGTAAGCTATAATTTGGTGTCAATACTATAACTTCCGTAACTTGAAATACAAGGTTATTATAATATGCATTTTTCAACAATTTTGAAAAATTTGAATAATTTTTCATTTAAAATTTTCAATTTCAAAATTCATTTGACAGTTCATTACCCCCAGCAGCTGTGTCGACGCGACTGTACGACTTTTTCTACCATGAGAGCTGCCAAATTCAAACAAAATTTGCATCAACATGTCTGATATTGTGTACTTCACTTTATAAACCAATACAATTTTACAGTTATCGATAATTAAACTCAACCCCTTGATGACCCAATGTTTCGCAGCTGATACATTTCTTATTTTTTTATCCAATTAAAAAAAATCAAACCAAAATAATTCATCTGAATTATAGAAATTAAATATCTCATAAAATAATTTGTTATCATTTCATAATCAACCGGGGAACAATCAATAAGTGAGAAAACCACCATAGTGTGAACATGTCATAAACTTTCGATTACTAAGATCGATTAATTCACAAGCCGATTTTGTAAACAAATTAATATTGCAACCACTAACCCGAGAAAAAATGTAAACATCATGAAGCACTATTTTATGAATGTAAATAATCAAACTAACATAATCCAACAACATTGATTTAGTAACTTCCCTTCTGTCCATGCATCCTCCAAATAAAATAATACAAATTCTTACTTCAAAACTTACCTTCCTCTTCGGCTTTGCGCTTGCGTTCTTTCCTCTTTTCCTCCTCCTGTTCCATAAGATATTTAAGCGATGGTGCCGGCACCTCATTGGGACGCACACTAAATATGGGCCGTGTCATAATGGCATCCATGTCGGCATAATGACGCCACGAAGGATCCATGTCTTTATTCGATTCCATTTCCTTTTTCAGACGATTATAGAAACACTTCATGTTCTTGATGCGTGTGGTTATCTCCTCCGGTGAACGATAGTAGCCATACTCTTCCATCTTTGTAGCCAACTGAGCAATAACCAAATGCTTTTTGTGTGTGGTAATCAATTCACGTTGAACCTTTGGGTCACCCCACAATTGTATCAGCAACTTGGTTTCGTCTGTATCAAAATTGGGATTGCGATAGATTGGACAATTACGTTTTGCCTTCGAGGGATTGAGGACACGATTTTTCGATATCCAAGGGTCGCCAGGCTTTCGTTTAGTTTTTAGACGCGCACTTTGCTTTGAACTCATGTTGTTTTATCACTGATGCCTATAATTGTTTCGGGAAATCAGGTATATTTTATAGAGAGCTTTCTTGCTACAATTATTTTTTTCTTTGATCATTCACAAACAATTATTGAACACTTTTATATGGTTTGACCCGTAACCAAACACTACGAATGGAATTTAATATTTTCATTTCAATTACATTTGGAATACAACAATAAGCATAATATAAAAACGACAGAACAACAACTGCACGGCACACGCAAACACAATCGACTGGGCAGAGTGACTGAGGCATAGGCGAAACTACGCATCTGCAAACTGAGTACTCTACTGAATTCAAGGCACACAGTGTTTTCAGTGTGAAGAATGTAACATAAGAATAATTCCAAGATTGACTTCAGTGAAAACTTCTAATTAATTTTAAGGTGAGAATATATAAGAAGCTTTTTTTGACTTTAGCTTCTTCGTAAACGAGTAAAGAAGCGTAGGGTGGATAATTATCAATTACGAACCGAACTTAAACTAAGTCAGCTTAAAACTCCTTTGTTCTTATACGTAAAACCCAATGGATAGGGGTAAATATTTTGTGAGCAAACATTCGTTATAGGTAGGCCTGTAAAGGTTAAAGGTGAGAGTACATAAAGGGCTTTTTTGAATGGCTTAAGTTATCGGCTGGTTTCTTCGTGGAGGTACAAAGGAGTTTTAGGTTGACCTAGTTCGATTTTGGCTCTACGTTCCTTTGTTCTTTTCCGAAGAAACCAGTCAATGACTTAAGCCAGTCAAATTAGGCCTTTTATGGATTCTCACCGCAAGTAATCGGCTGGCTTCTTCGTAAAAGAACAAACGAGTTTAAGACTGACTTAGTTCAATTTCGTAAGTTATCTTTTAATGCGACTTGGAATGTACGGCAATACTAATGCCGTTTTCCGTTAGTTTTTAGATTCCACAGAGGATTTAAAATTAATACAGTCGTAAGGAGATTTATTTTTGTATTGTCAATCTATTTGAAGAAATCCGGATTAAGCAATAAAAATGATAGAAGAATACAGGTAGATGCATCAACCCTTGGGGGCTTTTTTATGTCAAAACTTTTTTAACGTTTCTTCAATTCCAAAATTGGTTTGACACTTCATTGTCCCAGCAGCTCTACCATGGACAAACTAAATAAATACAATTCGTCTTCTTAGTATATGGAACAATTATAAGGTCTTCCTTCGAGCGAATTAATATAAAAACAGCTGTTATTTTATCAGATGAAATGTCAAAATACATGCTTGAGGCGAAAATATATATTTTCGCCTTGACAGAAGAGTTTTGTGTCTAATGCTAGGAACACAATTGGAGCGAACGACGAATTTTTTCGCGGCGTATGTTCGTCGTCAAAAATAAAACACATATGTGTATATGGAAGTGCACACAATCACGGCACCGGCGAAAATTTCGTCGGTCGCCGCGAACTCAATTAGCTTTATTTCTATTTCATACGCCGGCGACCGGCGAACAAAACAGTACAAGGTGGCCATACTTGTACGAATTTTATGTGTTTTAGTAAATAAAGTTACTTTTTACTTTAAAATTTGTTATGGTCACTCTACTATCTGTTACTCGTATAAAAAAAAAACATAATTAATTTGTTTATTTATTTGTGTACTTGCGCCTGAGTGAAGATGGATATCAGTGAATTTATAATAGAGAAGATGGACATAAGTGAAATTATAATAGAGAACGTAAAGAATTATGTGTTCTTGTATAATTCATTGTAGTCAACAAATGAACAAAAAGTAAACAACTTCATCAGCTGTTTTATAATTTCGTCGGTATTGTGTTCCATACGACGAATTTTCGCGGCTCATTTTGTCGCCGCGTAGGGCGAAATTCGTCGTTCGCTCCAATTGTGTTCCTAGCATAATATGTTTGTTGGCAATTTTTGTATGTATAACGGCTCTGCTGCATGGTAGAAGAATACAGGTAGATGCATCAACGCTTGGGAACATTGATATATAAAAAATTTTAATTTTTTTTTGAAATAAGTATATTTTTATTAGTTATGTTATACGACACCAATCGGAGGTTGATATGATATGAATTTTTCAACAATTTTTACAAATTTTATTTTATTTTCCCCCTGAGCTGGAATGGTGACCATATACTTGGATCATGGGTACGCCGAAAATAATAGACGACGTCCGTAAATGATAAGATCGAGTACTTTAGAAGAGAGTTATCAAATCCGATTTAGCAAATGAGTTAGATCCATTATACTAAAGGTGAGATAACATAAAACGCTTTTTTGACTGGTTTAAGTCATCAGCTGGCTTCTTCGTTAAATAGCAAGGAAGTTTTAGGTTGAATTAGTTCAATTTCTGCCTATAATTCATACTTGCTCACCCTACGCTCCTTTTTTTACGAAAAAACCCATCAAAGTTGCAAATGCATCCGCAATCGCGTTCTTTACATTTTACATTCGAACAATAGCAAAAAAACTTAAATTATTATGTGTATTATCACGATAATACATTTGAAGATGCATTATAATCCTTCCTTTATTTTTTGTACATTAGGTATGTTCCAGAACTGCAAGAAGACAAACGTTTTTACTTCAATAACCGATGTTCGCTTTATGATATCGGACAAAAAATTGCAAAACTAGAAGACTACTTGTATTTTTCTACATGATATCATGGTAAAATTAAGAAGGTAAAGTGATTTCAAATAAGCATACCCATCTCTGAACTTTCTGTAATTTAGCTTGTCAAATTTTCACTGAATTGAAAACAGGTTCCCACCTCTGATTTTTGTATATACAATGGCATTTTTAGTACAGATTTTGACAAAGAGTTGTTGTCATACGTCTATTTTTGAAAAAAATGTAAACATATGATTGCATCACTTTGCCTTCTTAATTGTACCATGCATGATATCTTCCATGGTAGAAGAATACATGGACATGGCATGGACACAGCTGCTGAGACAATGAACTGTCAAAATGTGGATTTTTAAATTAAAAATTTGGAATAAAAAATTATTTAAATTAGTGAAATTTTGTTGAAAATGACGTATCATACCTACCTCTGAACGGCATCATACAAGAAAATTTTTTTACAGATATTTTTAAATATTTTTGACATATTGACATATCGCGAGTGTTGATGCAACCACCTGTATTCTTCTACCTAGCTACACAACTGTGCAGTAAATAAGAAACCTCGACACAATTTCATTTTCCATGTTTAGGAATGATCGGTTTTATGAAAATCCACCATTTATTTGACGTAATTGGAATGTCATTCGAAATGACGTATTTAGCCCATCATTTTATATAACTTTTACAGATAAAATTCACGAAAACATGAAGTTTTTGTTTCCATATTGGACCACTGTGTTATATTAATTTCCCAGCTGTTTTGTTATTCATTCAACTCTAGCCACTACCCTCACCTAGTACATCCCCCACGAGCGCAATGAGCAACCACCATTATTTTTCGGTTTTTGTTTTCGTGAAAAACATGCTCCCGGTACTCACGCTTTACAGCTTGCGATGCGTTGTTGTTATTCCATTTCAGTTGTGTTGTTAGGTATACTACGCCTGTATTTATGTCGCCTGCATGCAGTTGTTTTGTGTCCATGTGTGCGTGTGTGTGCAGAAAAATTAAAATCTCTAGCTTAAAAAAGTATCCTTACGGTATTTAGTTGTATGCAAACCAGTTCCTTTTGCGACGATATACTTTCAGCAACTGAGCATGTGACGTTCCGTATCCTTTGTTTTGTATCGTCCAAATAGAACGAATGCACGAATGTGTGGATATGGTATGCGTTAAAAAACCATGACTGTCGCGAACTACAATAAATATTTTGATTGTGGTGCGCAGTTCAGCATGCGTACTATACTAGTATTTATTGATTAATTAATTGAGGGGCTCTCTTTTCATGTCTTTTAAGTTAATCAAAAATATAAAGGCCACTTTCAATTAAGCAAATGTAGATAAATGGATTTGCAACAAAGTATCAGTCCATAGACAGAACTGTTAATAGGTATGATTTAAAATAGACATAGCGATATAAACAGTGAATTCAGATTTTCTATAAGTTTTATTTTAGTCATAAATACATCTTTGTTTCGATTTTGCGCATTTGGAATATTTTAATTTTTTGTGAAAATTGCAACATCCAGTAACAATGGTTAAAGCAATCGACTGAAAAGACACACTCAATGACCCATTGTTATAAGATTCTTTAAAATTGCTCTTAGCTAACGTGAACTTTGGCAAAAATCGAGGATAAATCTATATTTAACCATGAAGATGTAACAATATCCTCCCTTTAACAGAAACATTAAAATTTGTAAAAATACGGCAATGTCAAGTCGAATTTTTTTTAAATATTTATGGTTTCTTCCAAAACCTGCAAGAATCTACTAAGAAGCTTCAAAATTGTGCAGAACAATTTTTATTATGTCTAGGATTGTTGGTATTGAAAATTAGATATATCGGTCCACGTTTTGGTATAGCCGATATATAACGGTACCTCCCGATATTCGGTATTTCGATGATATTAGCGACATTATTCACCGGAATTTGGTATTTGAAGTTCGTAATACTACAGCCTAAAACAGAAAATTATCTGTGCAGGTCCACGTCTTCGTATAGCCCTCATATAACCAAACCTCCCAATATTCGGTATTTTGATGATTTTAGCGACATTATTCACCGGAATTGTTTCAAATGTGGTATTTGAAATTCGTAACAGATACTACAGCCTGTGACAGAAAATTGTCAGAGCAGGTCCACGTCTTAGTATAGCCCTCATATAACGGTACCTCCCGATTTTTGATATTTTGATGATTTTTGCGACATTATTCACGGGAATTGTTTTAAATTTGGTAATTGAAGTTCGTAAAATTGTCTGTGCAGGTCCTCATATGGCCCAACCATAACGGTACCTCCCGATTTTCGGTATTTTGATGATTTTAGCTATATTATTCACCGATTTATTTTCAAGTTTCGCTTTTGAATATCATTCTATTTGAGGCTATTATAATAAATAAAAATATTCACTGAAATGTGTAAAACAGCAGCCTTTCGATAAAGTTACGGAATTTATATTTTGGTGACAACCTGTTTGTCTTAGAATACTTTTTCAATGAAATAGTTTCAAAACATTGTGTGGGAAGAACAACAGGTAATATTGTTTCCGAATATGAATTTAAATTGATAATAGTAGATTTGAAGAATTGAAACAGTAGCTTTCCATTCATAATTAAGTATTGCTTTCAAATATATTGTCTATTTAATCCTTAAAGTAGATTATGACCATTAAAGCTAGAAGAATATATCTTCTTAATAAATTTCGAAACTTATGCAAATCCGCCTGGTGGTATTTGAACTCATTTCTCATATTCAAAATTCCAATGCAGAATATAAAAGCTGTCACATGCGCTCGAAACTAAATTAGAACAGTCACCAAACTTCATTCCATTTGTTAAAACCCCGAAGGAAAATGTTAAAAACCGCCGTAAGGTAACAGTTTCATAAATTCGAACAAAAATATCTCAAACAAGTTTTTTTTTCTTCGCAGTCCTCATTTCATACTTTTATAGTATTTACGATGGTTTTGTTAGTGCAAAAAAGTATTGCAGATGTGAGCGCTCGTCCTCGATATGTTGTCAACAAAATATATCCTGATGGTCGTTATAACTACGCCTTTGAAACCACAAATAGTATTCGGTTAAGCGAAATGGGATTCGGAGGTTCCCATGTATCTGGCTCTTATTCATATCGTTCCCCCGAAGGAGAAGACATTAAATTAAAGTACACAGCCGACGAAAATGGTTATCACCCTATTGGTGATCATTTACCAACTCCACCGCCAATACCTGATTATATTCAGAAATCAATAGCATACATTAAAGCGCATCCATTTCCTGTAATATATAGAATTAAGTAAAGAAGTGAACATAATAAAATGTTTGATATAATCGGTACCATGGTACAATGAAATCAAGGTAAGGAACTGCTAACAATCGATTTTAATTTTCATACCCTCCACCATACATTGTATGGAGGGTATAGTAAGTTCGCCATTCCGTTTGTAACTCATGGAAATAATCATTTTAGTCCCAACAAAGTACATATATTCTTGATCAGCGTAAAATTCTAAGACGATTTAGCCCTGTCCGTCCGTCTGACCGTCTGTTGTAATCACGCTACAGTCTAAACGAATTAAGATAGGAAGCTAAAATTTTGCACAGATCTCTCTTTTGTCTGCAGTTCGAAGATGGGCTATATCGGTCCACGATATCGTGTATCCCCCATATAACGGTACACCCGTTATTCGGTATTTTGATGATTTTAGCTATATATTCCAATGGTATTCTCTGAAAATCCACACAAGGATTTCTTTGTGAGCACTTTTACCCCTGAAAGGTATTTGTCTATATAGGCCCACAATATCGTATATCCCCCATATAACGGTACCCCCGATATTCGGGATTTTGATGATTTTAGCGACATTTCCCAATGGAAATGTACTCACAAAGTACTCCGTGTGTGGATTTTTAGACAATACGATTGGAAAATATGGCTAAAAACATCAAAATACCGAATATCGGGGGTACCGTTATATAAGTGCTATACGATATCGTGGACCTATATAGATAATTCTCTGTCGAGGTATAAAGTACCCACAAGGAACTCCTTGTGTGGATTTTTAGACAATTCCGATAAAAAATGTGGATAAAATCATAAAAATACCGAAAATCGGGGGGTACCGTTATATGGGGGATATACGATATCGTGGACCTGTATAGACAATTCTCTCTCAGGGGGTGAAGTACTCACAAGGAACTACTTTCGTGGATTTTAAGACAATTCCATTGAAAAATGTGGCTAACATCATCAAAATACCGAATATCGGAGGGTACAGTTATATGGGGGATATACGATATCGTGGACCTATATAGACAATTCGTTTTTAAGGGGGTAAAATGCCCACAAGGTTCTCCTTTTGTGGAATTTCAGACAATTCCATTAAAAAATGTGGATGAAATCATCAAAATACCAAATATTGGGGGTACCGTTATATGGGGGATATACAATATCGTGGACCGATATACCCCATCTTCGAACTTGACCTGCCTGCAGACAAAAGAGAGATCTGTACAAAATTTTAGCTTCCTATCTTAATTCGACAGCTTCCTATCAGACAGACGGACAGGGCTAAATCGTCTTAGAATTTTACGCTAATCAAGAATATATACTTTGTTGGGTTTAAAATGATTATTTCGATGAGTTACAAACGGAATGACGAACTTAATATACCCTCCATACTTTTTTTGGTGGAGGGTATAAAAATGTAAAAATTATGGCGTTTGCCTTTGTTGCAGTTTTTATACCCTCCACCATACTATGGAGGGTATATTAATTTTGTCATTCCGTTTGTAACTCCTCGAAATACTCATGTCAGACCCAACAAAGTATATAGATTCTTGATCAGCGTAAAATTCTAAGACGATTTAGCCATGTCCGTCTGTCTGTCTGTGTGTCTGTCTGTTGTAATCACGCTATCTTTCGAACAAATTGAGATAGAAGGCTAAAATTTTGCACACATGTATATTTTGCCAGTAGGCAGGTTAAGTTCGTAAATGGGCCATGTAGGTCTAAGTTATCATATAGCCCCCATATAACGCTACCTCCCGATATTCGGAATTTTGATGATTTTAGCGACATTATTCACCGGAATTGTTTCAAATTTGGCATTTGAGGTTCGTAATGGATACTACAGCCTAAGACAGAAAATAATCTGTGTAGGTCCACGTCTTCGTATAGCCCCCATACCAAGGTACCTCGCGATATTCGGTATTTTGTTGATTTTAGCGACATTATTCATCGGAATTGTTTCAAATTACGTATTTAGAGTTCGTAATGGAAACTACAGTATGTGACAGAAAATTGTCTATGCTGGTCCAGGTCTTCGCACAGCTCCGATATAACGGTACCTCCCTATATACGATATTTTGATGATTTTAGCTACATTATTCACCGTTTATTTCAAGTTTCGAATTTGAATATGGTAATGGCTTATGTCAAACAAGGCCTATGTAGGTCCACGTCGTATAGACCCCAATATAACGGCTATATTGCGTATTTTTAAAATTTTAACAGATTTTTTAAGGACTTTATTCTTTGAAAATTTCCAAATTTGTTCCAAATGGTGGAGGGTATTCAAAGTTCGGCCCGGCCGAACTTACTGCTTTTTAACTTGTTTTTATCTCACTCTGTAACAATCTGGTCGATGATTTAAGGCTGCCTAAAATGCCTCTTATGTATTCTCACCTTAACATTACCGAACAATTGGCTTCAGAATAAACTTGACCACATTTTTGTCTGCTGCTGGTACTGAACACGCAATCTTATGATTTGTAGCTTGGTCAAATTAAGAAGATACTATCATGCAGTCATATGTTTGTAATTTTGCTTTCGTCAAAATTATACAATTCATAACATCACGTCGTATGTATTTGAGGAATTGCCAAGATGATCGTTAATTTCTCCCCCATGACTGAGAGTTTGTCTAAGATTTTGTGGAGGAGAACTGCAATTTCCCCGTCAAATTTATTACAAATCCATAAAAGTCTCTGATGTAAATAAATGTATGTTGTTGCGGGTGCCAAATACTAAAAACGAATAACTAAAGATATTGATAAGATAAGCTTTGACCTATAGTCAAAACTACCAAGTCGCGATTAATTCATTTCCAAAACAAAGCAATGATCACATTTGAAAGACATATTTATTGTTATTCGAGTGATTTTTGCATACCAAAACCATAAATATCAATCATTCCCATTTATGTGTGTATTTAGATTGGCCACATTTGGGGTAGCTGATCCAACTAAAGACTTTTTTATAATTTACATATATTAATAAACATATACAATATATTATTTTCAATGATTATAAACAAATAAAAAACACACACAATTTTGATTTCATTGCTATTCGGCTTATAATTAGTAGGACTTGCTAATAGGTCGTGACTCATTAAAAACATAGTTTTATATTTGTTTAAATATGATTTATGATTCGAAACATTATAGGGCACTAGTCTAGTCGTGGACATGAATCTAGAAGGTGATCTCCTTTAAAAAAATGATACAGCCTCACAAGCTTCTATATGGAAAATTGTCTGATAGAGAGACCTAGCTGGTCAAACCACCATAAATGTTAATAGGCAACACAACTAAATAAAGTGGATTGCAAAATGCCCATTTGTTTTCAATAGCCCAGGGCGCCGTTTGATTCGATGTGTTTAAATCGTATTCCATCTGTGGTCTGTGAAGGTCTACAAGAAGACTACTCTAGACAACAATATGCCAATAAACTTGTAATCTAACTTTCTTTAAATCATTCAGATCACAATTATGATTTTTTGACAGCAAAAAAACAAACGAACAAGATGGGTTTTTTGATCGACCTTATATGGGCTTAGTTGAGGATAAACGTGTCTTCTAATGATTGATTCTTATCGAATTCGGTAGAAGAGTAGAGGCATTGACTAACTCTTCTGCTTTATGACCGGCGATTCTACGAAGAAGTCAGCCAATGACTTACAATAGTCAAAAAAGCGTTTTATGTATTCTCACTTAAAGAGGCAGAAATGCTAGCGAGCATAAATACTATAATCTAAATGTCCTTAGTAACTATAATTTGGATGAAATAAAAGGATTCTCTCCGAAATATATGGATGCCAAAGATATTATCATAAATATATCAGATATTATCAAACTCAATATAAATTATCGTTTCGCAAGCCAACGAATGTCATTTATTGAGTTCTGCTGAATGGTTATCAAGAGAGAAGTCATTGATTAATTCATTTTACTTTTACTTTCATGGCTGAAATAAATTTGCTACTGTTTTTTTTTTAATCAAAATTTTGAATTTGCATATCAAGAATACCTCTTAAGTCAAGTAGAGATTTATTAGTTTATTCATTGAAACAAAATTAGCAATTTAAATATAGCAACCAAATAATACTTGCCAGGTCAATAAAATACGTTTTGACAAATTTTATATTAATTCTAACGCAGTTAATTGTCTCGGATACTTTAGAATTCACGCTACATTTTCTTTATATGTCTGTTTGTATAAACATATTCAACTGTATATACGTATAAGCATATATGTATGAGCATCTGGTTTAATTTCATGGTTTTTCTTTGAATAATTCAACGTCTTTTTTGTTACGATACTAAAACAACAATACTAGGTTAGTTAGTTAATCATATTTTTTGCCAATAAGCTGTTTTCTTGCTGGATTTTGTTATTTATCTTTCGTAAATTCCCTCAGTACAATTAATAAATTTATTTGTACTGATGAAATGATGTAGTACAGGGTGAGATGAAAAAACTGCAAGCTAACTTCAGACTGCTGTCATTTCTAAGCCACTCATAGGACAGCTGTTAAAATTATTCCAATGACATCTCATTATATTGTTTAAAAGCGTACAAGAGCATTTTGGTGAGAATTTTCCAGAAAAAAAGAGGCGACTTGATCGAAACCGCGTCGCAGTGGCCGAAAAATGACTCGTGAGCTAAACACATCGCAATATTCTATTCGACAAATAATGAAAAATGAGCTCGAGATAAAGCCATTAAAATTCCAAAAAGTGCAAGAACTTACACCGCAACAAAAAGAAAATAGACTTCGCTTGACCGCGAATGGTGAACTGCCGAATTTGGTTTTCTCCGATGAGAAACATTCGTTGTCCAGCAGTTTGTAAACAAACAAAATGATCGTGTGTGCTTGCTAAAGAGGTCAGCTGAAAATATGCACCTTCGATTGCCCACCAGAACTCAAGCGCCGACCATGGTGAAGATGTGGGCCACCAAAACAGCCGATGGTCGCTCTCCGCTCGTATTAATCGACCCTGGCAACCGTGCAAAACTAGTAAATTATTATTATTACTGGTTTTGGAACAGACCAATTGGGAAACTACAAGTACGTTTAGACTTGTTAAATCGAGTTGATTTCAACTGGAAATTACCTGTATATACGTCATGTAAATGTATGTGTCGAAAAGCCAGTAAAAACTCTTTATAACCTTGCACCTTAAAGGTGAGGATACATAAAACGCTTTTTCGTCGGCTTCTTCGAAAAAGAACAAAAAAGCATTGAGTGAAGAAGATTAAACAACGGACTAAATGGAACTAAGACAACCTAAACCTCCTTTGTTCTTTGAAATAGACGGGTGAAGTACATATTTGCTTTTTACATAAACATGAATTTAAGGTGGGGTACATAAACAGCTTGGCATCATGGCTAGACATATTAATGTCAAATTGTAAGGAAAACGACGGTAGTAGGATTCAAGTGCGGCTCTGGTATCCCTTTAAAATATGTCACAAAATATGTCATGCGAAGACTTGAAGCTACTTATGTCTTTGTTGAGTTAAAGGAGGTTTAAGGTGAGAATATATAAACGTATTTTTTGCTGGTTTAAAGGTGAGAATACATAAAACGCTGTAATTGAACTAAGTCAACCTAAAACGAATTTGTTCTTTTTCGAAGAAGTCAGCGGATGACCTAGGGTGAGAATACATAAAACTATTTTTTGACTGGCTTAAGTCAACGGCTGGCTTCTTCGTAGAGGAACAAAGGAGTTTTAGGTTGACTTAGTTCGATTTGCGCTCCCGTGTTCTTTTCCGAAGAAGCCAGCCGATGACCTAAGGCAGTCAAAAAATCGTTTTATGTATTCTCACCCTAGGTCATCCGCTGACTTCTTCGAAAAGAAAGAGCATGGCAGAAGAATGTAGATAGTCGCATCGACTCAGCTGCTGGGACAATGAATTGTCAAAACTATTTTTATATTGAACTTTTTGAATGAAACATTTTTTAAATTTCTAAAAGTTTTTGAAAAATACATATCATTACAACCTCCGATTGGTGTCGTATAAGAAAACTTATTAAAATCTACTTATTTTTGAAAAATCATTTTAAAAATATCGATGTTCTCTATCGTTAATGCATCTACCTGTATTCTTGGTATGGAGGGTATATTAAGTTCGTCATTCCGTTTTTATATCATCGAAATAATAATTTCAGACCCAACAAAGTATTCTTTATCAGCGTAAAATTGTCCGTCAGTTGTAATCACCCCAGAATTAAAATAGGAAATTTTGCACAGATCAGTTATTTGTGTGCTGGCAGATCAAGTTCGATGATGGGCTATATCGGTCAACAATATCGTATGGCCCCATATAACGGTACCCCCTTATTCGGTATTTTTATGATTTTAGACACATTTTTCAATGTTATTGTCTGAAAATCATCCAATAAGTTCCTTCTGAGTACTGAGCAGGTCCACGTCTTCGCATAGCCCACATAACGGTACCTCCCGATATTCGGTATTTCGATGATTGTAGCCATGTTTTTCAATATAATTGTCTGAAAATCCACACAAAGAGTTCCTTCCGAGTACTTTACCACCTGGAAGAGAATTGTCTATATAGGTCCACGATATCGTATATCCCCCTTATAAGGGTAAATCCCAATATTTGGTATTTTGATGATATTAGCAACATTTTTCACCTGAATTGTTTCAAATTTCGTATTTTAAGGCTGGAAATACATAATGCGCATATTTGGCTGGCTAAAGTCATCGGCTGGCTTCTTCGTAGATGAACAAAGGAGTTTTAGGTTGTTCGAATTTGGCCCTAGGCTCCTTTGTTCATTTCCGAAGAAGCCAGCCGATGACTTAAGCCAGCCAAATAAGCGCTTTATGTATTCCCAGCTTAAGTTCGGAATCGATACTACAGCCTATGAAAAAAAATAATTATGCAGGTCCACGTCTTCGTATAGCCCACAAATAACGGTACCTCCCTTTATCCGGTATTTTGATGATATTAGCAACATTTTTCACCGGAATTGTTTCAAATTTCGTATTTAAAGTTCGAAATCGATACTACAGCCTATGAAAAAAATATTTATGCAAGTCCACGTCTTCGTATATCCCCCATATAACGGTTTTCATTCAAGCGGTATTTTTCGACAATTTTTTTTTACATTATTCAAGATCCTTCAAAATGGTGGAGGGTATTAAAAGTTCGGCCCGGCCAAACCTAGCTGCTTTTTTACTTGTTTATACTGTCAAAAAACTCAATATCCTTGTCTAGTAAAGTCATGTTTCTTATCTTGACAGAAACAAAGAAGTAATATGTATGTAAACATACTAGTTAATGGATATTATTTTTTTCCAAACATCTAATTTCAATACAATTTCCTTATTTAATTTACCTTAAATAAATCGCAACAAATGTCTCATCTTTTCCATTTAATCAACATTCTGCACATAACATAAAACCGGCAAATATTCGTTCTTCGCCAGAGATAATTGTGACGATGCAAACGAATATTTCAAATGATGATTAACTTCCAATGTGGCTTGAACTAGACCACTAAACACACAAACGCACATATTAAAGGCATTTACATATAAAAATACTCACTCCAACGACAACAACAAAGTCAATGAAGCTGTCAAAATTAAAAAAATGGAAAAAAATCACCAAAAACGCATGAACAAATGACAAATTAATGCTTTGCTATAGTCAAAAGATATCCAAAAATAAACAAATAACTGGTTAAAACCCTCGACAAAGCCAAATAGAAACAAATCGAAAACAGTGAGATTCTGGCGCCATAAAACCCTTGCTATAAATTCAACAAATCGTCAGTAGTAAACAAACATCGCAACTCGATAAGCCTCAAAACTCAAACAACCAAAAAAAAATGTTGAAATTTGTAAGTTCTTATTTTTCATCTTCCAATTCATTTCAAATCAATTAATATGGATTTCATAATTTTCTTTTATTTTCTACAGATCATTGTATTATCATCTATCATGGCCTTGGGTCTTTCTGCACCAGCCAACCCAGCCGATGAAACTGCGGAAACTTTAAAATATGTCAACGTTGTGAATCCAGATGGTAGTTACACATTTGAGTATGAATCTTCGAACGGCATTAATTATGGCGAAAACGGTATCGGTGCTGAATCGGCAACCGGAAAGTTTTCCTATACCTCACCTGAAGGTGAACCCATCCAATTGACTTACACGGCCGATGAGAATGGTTATCAACCACAGGGTGAACACTTACCCACACCACCTCCAATTCCCGACTATATTTTGAGATCATTGGAATATATCGAAACACATCCTTTCCCAAAGGTCCAGTTGTCAACAAAGTAATTGCTGCGAATAGTTAAATGTTATTGTGTAGATATGTTTTTGTTATAAAATAGTGAAATTTTTGTATTAATTGTATAATAGCTTGATTTTAAGAAAAAAAAAAAATAAATAAAATATATTTCCAAAGAAAAGAATTACTGGCTTTGATCTCCCATTGAGAATGGTGTTTGCATGAAAAAATTAAGAAGGTAACCTTGTAAAATCATATGTTTTCAAATTTTTTTTTTCAAAATTATATCTTTGGCATATAATTATCGAAATGCTTATTTATAAATCCCGTGTCAGTACACAAACCAGAAATGGAAGATGGCTTTCAATGAAGTTAAATTTGACAAGGTAAATTACGGGGAATGCAGAACTGGGTATGCATAAACCGGGGTTTTATTAGAAAAACGGAAAACTGCAAATGTGTGTCCTCGAGTAGCGCTGTCAGTATGCTGGCTATGGTTCGTCGGATGAGGTGTGGTTCTTGCAATTCTGGGACATTTCGGTTGACAAAATAAAGTAGAACAAGTAAAAAAGCTGTAAGTTCGACCGGGCCGAACTTTGAATACCCTCCACCATTTGGAACGAGTTTAGCAATTCTCAAAAACAATAAAAACCGTTAAAAATTCTGTTAAAATCTTAAAAATACCGAATATGGGGAGGTGCCGTTTAGGGGGCTATACGTAGACGTTGACCTACACAGATAATCTCCTATCATAGGCTGTAGCATCCATTACGAACATCAAATACGAAATTTGAAACAATTCCGGTGAATAATGTCGCTAAAATCATCAAAATACGGAATAAGGGGAGGTACCGTTATATGGGGACTATGCCAAAACGTGGACCTACAAGGTCCATTTTCAATACCAAAAGTCCAGCAGAAGTAACATACATTTGAGTAAAATTTTATCAATCTACTTCAATTCGTTCGGAAGCTAGAGTGATTTCCACAGACGGACGGACATCGCTAATCGACATAGAATTTTATGCTGATCAAGAATATATATACTTTGTGGGGTCTAAAATGTATATTTCGAGGTGTTTCAAACGGAAGGACAAACTTAATATACCCTCTATACTATGGTGGAGGGTATAAAAATCATATCGGTCTTAATCCAACTAAATAGGGTTTATTTGTTATGAAGAACCTGAAATATGTCTAACAAGGTATAAAGCTACTATATATCCCTAAATTTTATCTCGAACTCACCTTTAACATTTTGATATAGATAAATATCTCCTTATCAAGAAACAGGCTACACCTAGCGGCTACCCTGCTATGAAAACGTCCCATCCACAGAGATTACCTCTCGCCATAACTTAAGACAGTCAATCCTTTTATGTATTCTCACCTTAAGTTTGTGGTGATAGCTTTGTAATTAGATCCCGAACACAATGCAAAACCTTTTATAAAGCAGGTAGGGGCAGTAAAAAAAGTAAGCGAACTAGGACAAAAAAAGGTTTATAATACTGGCTTGAGCTCAAACCTGAGTGGAATCTTGTACCCAATATGGTAAGTAACATGGCATAATTACAGAAGGTGGAACACAGCTACCCCCTAAATACAATTTTTTTCTTTTTAGGACCTTATTCTATCAAAATATATACACATTTTGTGTGTGTGTATTGTTTTGTATAAAAAATATAATAGAAACTAAAAACTCCGAAATGTCAATATTTAAGGAGTTATGGCCATTTTAAGGTATGCTATTTTTCCTCCTTCATAAAGTGATTACAAATTATAGCTAAAAACCCAGAATTGTCAATATTTAAGGAGTTATGGCCATTTTAAAGTACGTGTCTCAAAAAGTGATCTCAAATTATAGTTAAAAACACGGAAATGTCAATATTTAAGGAGTTATGGCCATTTTAAAGTATGCCATTTTTCCTCTCTCAAAAAGTGATCACAAATTGTAGCTAAAAACCTCGAAATGCCAATATTTACCGAGTTATGGCCATTTTAAAGTAAGCTTTTTTTCCTCTTTCAAAAAGTGATCACAAAATATAGCTAAAAACCCCGAAATGTCAATATTTAAGGAGTTATGGCCATTTTAAGATATGCTATTTTTCCTCTTCCAAAAGGAGATCACAAATTATAGCTATAAACCACGAAATGCCACTACTTAGAGAGTTATAGCCATATTAAAGTATGCTTTTTAATTTTTCAAAAAGTGATCACAAATTATAGCTAAAAACCCCGAAATGTCAATATTTAAGGAGTTATGGCCATTTTGAGGTATGCTTTTTTTCCTCTTTCAAAAAGTGATCACAAATTATGGCTAAAAATCCCGAAATGTCAATATTTAAGGAGTTATGGCCATTTTAAAGTATACTATTTTCCTCTTTCAAAAAGTGATCAAAATAATAGCTAAAAATCCCGAAATGTCAATATTTAAGGAGTTATGTCCATTTTAAAGTATGCTATTTTTCTTCTTTCAAAAAGTGATCACAAATTATAGCTAAACACCCCGAAATGTCAATATTTAAGAAGTTATGGCCATTTTAAAGTATGCTATTTTTCCTCTTTCAAAAAGTGATCACAAATTATAGCTAAAAACCCCGAAATGTCAATATTTAAGGAGTTATGGCCATTTAAAGTATGCTATTTTTCCTCTTTCAAAAAGTGATCACAAATTATAGCTAAAAACCCCGAAATGTCAATATTTAAGGAGTTATGGCCATTTTAAAGTATGCTATTTTTCCTCTTTCAAAAAGTGATCACAAATTATAGCTAAAAAACCCCGAAATGTCAATATTTAAGGAGTTATGTCCATTTTAAAGTATGCTATTTTTCCTCTTTCAAAAAGTGATCACAAAATATAGCTAAAACCCCCGAAATGACAATATTTAAGGAGTTATGACCATTTTAAAGTATGCTATTTTTCCTCTTTCAAAAAGTGATCACAAATTATAGCTAAAAACCCCGAAATGTCAATATTTAAGGAGTTATGGCCATTTTAAAGTATGCCACTTTCAAAAAGTGATCACAAATTATAGCTAAAAACCCCGGAGTTATGGCCATTTTAAAGTATGCTATTTTTCCTCTTTCAAAAAGTGATCACAAATTATGGCTAAAAACCCCGAAAAGTCAATATTTACCGAGTTATGGCCATTTTAAAGTATGCTATTTTTCCTCCTTCAAAAAGTGATCACAAAATATAGCTAAAAATCCCGAAATGACAATATTTAAGGAGTTACGACAATTTTAAAGTATGCTATTTTTCCTCTTTCAAAAGGAGATCACAAATTATAGCTAAAAACCCCGAAATGTCAATATTTAAGGAGTTATGGCCATTTTAAAGTATGCTATTTTTCCACTTTCAAAAAGTGATCACATATTATAGCTAAAAACCCCGGAGTTATGGCCATTTTAAATTATGCTATTTTTCCTCTTTCAAAAAGTGATCACAAATTATAGCTAAAAACCCCGAAATGTCAATATTTAAGGAGTTATGGCCATTTTAAAGTATGCCATTTTCCCTCTTTATAATAGTGATAACAAATTATAGCTAAAAACCCCGAAATGTCAATATTTAAGGAGTTATGGCCATTTTAAAGTATGCCATTTTCCTTCTTTATAATAGTGATCACAAATTATGGCTAAAAACACCGAAAAGTCAATATTTACCGAGTTATGGCCATTTTAGAGTATGCTATTTTTCCTCTTTCAAAAAGTCATTATAAATTATAGCTAAAAACCCCGAAATGTTAATATTTAAGGAGTTATAGCCATTTTAAAGTATGCTTTTTTCCTTTTTCAAAAAGTGATCACAAATTATAGCTAAAAACCCCGAAATGTCAATATTTAAGGAGTTATGGACATTTTGAGGTATGCTTTTTTTCCTCTTTCAAAAAGTGATCACAAATTATGGCTAAAAATCCCGAAATGTCAATATTTAAGGAGTTATGGCCATTTTAAAGTATACTATTTTCCTCTTTCAAAAAGTGATCAAAATAATAGCTAAAAATCCCGAAATGTCAATATTTAAGGAGTTATGGCCATTTTAAAGTATACTATTTTCCTCTTTCAAACAGTGATCAAAATTATAGCTAAAAACCCCGAAATGTCAATATATAAGGAGTTATGGCCATTTTAAAGTATGCTATTTTTCCTCTTTCAAAAGGAGATCACAAATTACAGCTAAAAACCCCGAAATGCCAATATTTAAGGAGTTATGGCCATTTTAAAGTATGCTATTTTTCCTTTTTCAAAAAGTGATCACAAATTATAGCTAAAAACCCCGAAATGTCAATACTTAAGGAGTTATGGCCAAATTATAGCTAAAAGCCCCGAAATGTCAATACTTAAGGAGTTATGGCCATTTTAAAGTATGCTATTTGTCCTCTTTCAAAAAGTGATCACAAATTATAGCTAAAAAATCCGAAATGTCAATATTTAAGAAGTTATGGCCATTTTAAAGTATGCTATTTTTATAGCTAAAAACCGCAAAATGTCAATATTTAAGGAGTTATGTCCATTTTAAAGTATGCTATTTTTCTTCTTTCAAAAAGTGATCACAAATTTTAGCTAAACACCCCGAAATGTCAATATTTAAGAAGTTATGGCCATTTTAAAGTATGCTATTTTTCCTCTTTCAAAAAGTGATAACAAATTATAGCTAAAAACCCCGAAATGTCAATATTTAAGGAGTTATGGTCATTTAAATTATGCTATTTTTCCTCTTTCAAAAAGTGATCACAAATTATAGCTAAAAACCCCGAAATGTCAATATTTAAGGAGTTATGGCCATTTTAAAGTATGCTATTTTTCCTCTTTCAAAAAGTGATCACAAATTATAGCTAAAAACCCCGAAATGTCAATATTTAAGGAGTTATGGCCATTTTAAAGTATGCCATTTTCCCTCTTTATAATAGTGATCACAAATTATAGCTAAAAACCCCGAAATGTCAATATTTAAGGAGTTATGGCCATTTTAAAGTATGCCATTTTCCTTCTTTATAATAGTGATCACAAATTATGGCTAAAAATACCGAAAAGTCAATATTTACCGAGTTATGGCCATTTTAGAGTATGCTATTTTTCCTCTTTAAAAAAGTCATTATAAATTATAGCTAAAAACACCGAAATGTTAATATTTAAGGAGTTATAGCCATTTTAAAGTATGCTTTTTTCCTTTTTCAAAAAGTGATCACAAATTATAGCTAAAAACCCCGAAATGTCAATATTTAAGGAGTTATGGCCATTTTGAGGTATGCTTTTTTTCCTCTTTCAAAAAGTGATCACAAATTATGGCTAAAAATCTCGAAATGTCAATATTTAAGGAGTTATGGCCATTTTAAAGTATACTATTTTCCTCTTTCAAAAAGTGATCAAAATAATAGCTAAAAATCCCGAAATGACAATATTTAAGGGGTTATGGCCATTTTAAAGTATACTATTTTCCTCTTTCAATCAGTGATCAAAATTATACCTTATAACCCCGAAATGTCAATATTTAAGGAGTTATGGCCATTTTAAAGTATGCTATTTTTCCTCTTTCAAAAGGAGATCACAAATTACAGCTAAAAACCCCGAAATGCCAATATTTAAGAAGTTATGGCCATTTTAAAGTATGCTATTTTTACAGCTAAAAACCGCAAAATGTCAATATTTAAGGAGTTATGTCCATTTTAAAGTATGCTATTTTTCTTCTTTCAAAAAGTGATCAAAAATTATAGCTAAACACCCTGAAATGTCAATATTTAAGGAGTTATGGCCATTTTAAAGTATGCTATTTTTCCTGTTTCAAAAAGTGATCACAAATTATAGCTAAAAACCCCGAAATGTCAATATTTAAGGAGTTATGTCCATTTTAAAGTATGCTATTTTTCCTCTTTCAAAAAGTGATCACAAAATATAGCTAAAAACCCCGAAATGACAATATTTAAGGAGTTATGACCATTTTAAAGTATGCTATTTTTCCTCTTTCAAAAAGTGATCACAAATTATAGCTAAAAACCCCGAAATGTCAATATTTAAGGAGTTATGGCCATTTTAAAGTATGCCATTTTTCCTCTTTCAAAAAGTGATCAAAAATTATAGCTAAAAACCCCGGAGTTATGGCCATTTTAAAGTATGCTATTTTTCCTCTTTCAAAAAGTGATCGCAAATTATAGCTAAAAACCCCGAAATGTCAATATTTAAGGAGTTATGGCCATTTTAAAGTATGCTATTTTTCCTCTTTCAAAAAGTGATCACAAATTTTAGCTATAAACCCCGAAATGTCAATATTTAAGGAGTTATGGCCATTTTAAAGTATGGTATTTTTCCTCTTTCAAAAAGTGATCACAAATTATAGCTAAAAACCCCAAAATGTCAATATTTAAGGAGTTATGGTCATTTTAAAGTATGCTATTTTTCCTCTTTCAAAAAGTGATCACAAATTATAGCTAAAAACCCCGAAAGGTCAATATTTAAGGAGTTATGGCCATTTTAAAGTATGCTATTTTTCCTCCTTCAAAAAGTGATCACAAAATATAGCTAAAAACCCCGGAGTTATGGCCATTTTAAAGTATGCTATTTTTCCCCTTTCAAAAAGTGATCACAAATTATAGCTAAAAACCCCGAAATGTCAATATTTAAGGAGTTATGGCCATTTTAAAGTATGCTATTTTTCCTCCTTCAAAAAGTGATCACAAAAAGTCATTATAAATTATAGCTAAAAACCCCTAAATGTTAATATTTAAGGAGTTATGGCCATTTTAAAGTATGCTATTTTTCCTCTTTGAAAAAGTGATCACAAATTATAGCTAAAAACCCCGAAATGTCAATATTTAAGGAGTTATGGCCTTTTTAAAGTATGCTATTTTTCCACTTTCAAAAAGTGATCACATATTATAGCTAAAAACACCGAAATGTCAATATTTAAGGAGTTATGGCCATTTTAAAGAATGCTATGTTTCCTCTTTCAAAAAGTGATCACAGATTATAGCTAAAAACACCGAAATGTCTATATTTATGTAGTTATGGCCACTTTAAGTATGCCATTTTCCTCTTTCAAAAAGTGATCACAAATTATAGCTAAAAACCCCGAAATGTCAATATTTAAGGAGTTATGGCCATTTTAAAGTATGCCATTTTCCCTCTTTATAATAGTGATCACAAATTATAGCTAAAAACCCCGAAATGTCAATATTTAAGGAGTTATGACCATTTTAAAGTATGCTATTCTTCCTCTTTCAAAAAGTGATCGCAAATTATAGCTAAAAACCCAAAAATGTCAATATTTAAGGAGTTATGGTCATTTTAAAGTATGCTATTTTTCCTCTTTCAAAAAGTGATCACAAATTATAGCTAAAAACCCCGAAATGTCAATATTTAAGGAGTTATGGCCATTTTAAGGTATGCTATTTGTCCTCCTTCAAAAAGTGATCACAAAATATAGCTAAAAACCCCGGAGTTATGGCCATTTTAAAGTATGCTATTTTTCCCCTTTCAAAAAGTGATCACAAATTATAGCTAAAAACCCCGAAATGTCAATATTTAAGGAGTTATGGCCATTTTAAAGTATGCTATTTTTCCTCCTTCAAAAAGTGATCACAAAAAGTCATTATAAATTATAGCTAAAAACCCCTAAATGTTAATATTTAAGGAGTTATGGCCATTTTAAAGTATGCTATTTTTCCTCTTTGAAAAAGTGATCACAAATTATAGCTAAAAACCCCGAAATGTCAATATTTAAGGAGTTATGGCCTTTTTAAAGTATGCTATTTTTCCACTTTCAAAAAGTGATCACATATTATAGCTAAAAACACCGAAATGTCAATATTTAAGGAGTTATGGCCATTTTAAAGAATGCTATGTTTCCTCTTTCAAAAAGTGATCACAGATTATAGCTAAAAACACCGAAATGTCAATATTTATGTAGTTATGGCCACTTTAAGTATGCCATTTTCCTCTTTCAAAAAGTGATCACAAATTATAGCTAAAAACCCCGAAATGTCAATATTTAAGGAGTTATGGCCATTTTAAAGTATGCCATTTTCCCTCTTTATAATAGTGATCACAAATTATAGCTAAAACCCCGAAATGTCAATATTTAAGGAGTTATGGTCATTTTAAAGTATGCTATTTTTCCACTTTCAAAAAGTGATCACAAATTATAGCTAAAAACCCCGAAATGTCAATATTTAAGGAGTTATGGCTATTTTAAAGTATGCTACTTTTCCTCCTTCAAAAAGTGATCACAAAAAGTCATTATAAATTATAGCTAAAAAGCCCTAAATGTTAATATTTAAGGAGTTATGGCCATTTTAAAGTATGCTATTTTTCCTCCTTCAAAAAGTGATCACAAATTTTAGCTATAAACCCCGAAATGTCAATATTTAAGGAGTTATGACCATTTTAAAGTATGCTATTTTTCCTCTTTCAAAAAGTGATCACAAATTATAGCTAAAAGCCCCAAAATGTGAATATTTAAGGAGTTATGGTCATTTTAAAGTATGCTATTTTTCCTCCTTCAAAAAGTGATCACAAAAAGTCATTATAAATTATAGCTAAAAACCCCTAAATGTTAATATTTAAGGAGTTATGGCCATTTTAAAGTATGCTATTTTTCCTCTTTCAAAAAGTGATCACAAATTATAGCTAAAAACCCCGAAATGTCAATATTTAAGGAGTTATGGCCTTTTTAAAGTATGCTATTTTTCCACTTTCAAAAAGTGATCACATATTATAGCTAACAACACCGAAATGTCAATATTTAAGGAGTTATGGCCATTTAAAGAATGCTATGTTTCCTCTTTCAAAAAGTGATCACAGATTATAGCTAAAAACACCGAAATGTCAATATTTATGTAGTTATGGCCACTTTAAGTATGCCATTTTCCTCTTTCAAAAAGTGATCACAAATTATAGCTATAAACCCCGAAATGTCAATATTTAAGGAGTTATGGCCATTTTTAAGTATGCTATTTTTCCTCTTTCAAAAAGTGATCACAAATTATAGCTAAAAACCCCAAAATGTCAATATTTAAGGAGTTATGGTCATTTTAAAGTATGCTATTTTTCCACTTTCAAAAAGTGGAAAAATAGCATACTTTATGTCAATATTTAAGGAGTTATGGCCATTTTAAAGTATGCTATTTTTCCTCCTTCAAAAAGTGATCACAAAAAGTCATTATAAATTATAGCTAAAAACCCCTAAATGTTAATATTTAAGGAGTTATGGCCATTTTAAAGTATGCTATTTTTCCTCTTTCAAAAAGTGATCACAAATTATAGCTAAAAACCCCGAAATGTCAATATTTAAGGAGTTATGGCCTTTTTAAAGTATGCTATTTTTCCACTTTCAAAAAGTGATCACATATTATAGCTAAAAACACCGAAATGTCAATATTTAAGGAGTTATGGCCATTTTAAAGAATGCTATGTTTCCTCTTTCAAAAAGTGATCACAGATTATAGCTAAAAACACCGAAATGTCAATATTTAAGGAGTTATGGCCATTTTAAAGTATGCTATTTTTCCTCTTTCAAAAAGTGATCACAAATTTTAGCTATAAACCCCGAAATGTCAATATTTAAGGAGTTATGGCCATTTTAAAGTATGCTATTTTTCCTCTTTCAAAAAGTGATCACAAATTATAGCTAAAAGCCCCAAAATGTCAATATTTAAGGAGTTATGGTCATTTTAAAGTGTGCTATTTTTCCTCTTTCAAAAAGTGATCACAAATTATAGCTAAAAACCCCGAAATGTCAATATTTAAGGAGTTATGGCCATTTTAAAGTATGCTATTTTTCCTCCTTCAAAAAGTGATCACAAAAAGTCATTATAAATTATAGCTAAAAACCCCTAAATGTTAATATTTAAGGAGTTATGGCCATTTTAAAGTATGCTATTTTTCCTCTTTCAAAAAGTGATCACAAATTATAGCTAAAAACCCCGAAATGTCAATATTTAAGGAGTTATGGCCTTTTTAAAGTATGCTATTTTTCCACTTTCAAAAAGTGATCACATATTATAGCTAAAAACACCGAAATGTCAATATTTAAAGAGTTATGGCCATTTTAAAGAATGCTGTGTTTCCTCTTTCAAAAAGTGATCACAGATTATAGCTAAAAACACCGAAATGTCAATATTTATGTAGTTATGGCCACTTTAAGTATGCCATTTTCCTCTTTCAAAAAGTGATCACAAATTATAGCTATAAACCCCGAAATGTCAATATTTAAGAAGTTATGGCCATTTTTAAGTATGCTATTTTTCCTCTTTCAAAAAGTGATCACAAATTATAGCTAAAAGCCCCAAAATGTCAATATTTAAGGAGTTATGGTCATTTTAAAGTGTGCTATTTTTCCTCTTTCAAAAAGTGATCACAAATTATAGCTAAAAACCCCGAAATGTCAATATTTAAGGAGTTATGGCCATTTTAAAGTATGCTATTTTTCCTCCTTCAAAAAGTGATCACAAAAAGTCATTATAAATTATAGCTAAAAACCCCTAAATGTTAATATTTAAGGAGTTATGGCCATTTTAAAGTATGCTATTTTTCCTCTTTCAAAAAGTGATCACAAATTATAGCTAAAAACCCCGAAATGTCAATATTTAAGGAGTTATGGCCTTTTTAAAGTATGCTATTTTTCCACTTTCAAAAAGTGATCACATATTATAGCTAAAAACACCGAAATGTCAATACTTAAGGAGTTATGGCCATTTTAAAGTATGCTATTTGTCCTCTTTCAAAAAGTGATCACAAATTATAGCTAAAAAATCCGAAATGTCAATATTTAAGAAGTTATGGCCATTTTAAAGTATGCTATTTTTATAGCTAAAAACCGCAAAATGTCAATATTTAAGGAGTTATGTCCATTTTAAAGTATGCTATTTTTCTTCTTTCAAAAAGTGATCACAAATTATAACTAAACACCCCGAAATGTCAATATTTAAGAAGTTATGGCCATTTTAAAGTATGCTATTTTTCCTCTTTCAAAAAGTGATCACAAATTTTAGCTATAAACCCCGAAATGTCAATATTTAAGGAGTTATGGGCATTTTAAAGTATGCTGTTTTTCCTCTTTCAAAAAGTGATCACAAATTATAGCTAAAAACCCCAAAATGTCAATATTTAAGGAGTTATGGCCATTTTAAAGTATGCTATTTTTCCTCTTTCAAAAAGTGTTCACAAATTATAGCTAATAACCCCGAAATGTCAATATTTAAGAAGTTATGACCATTTTAAAGTATGCTATTTTTCCTCTTTCAAAAAGTGATCACAAATTATAGCTAAAAACCCCGAAATGTCAATATTTAAGGAGTTATGGCCATTTTAAAGTATGCTATTTTTCCTCCTTCAAAAAGTGATCACAAAATATAGCTAAAAACCCCGGAGTTATGGCCATTTTAAAGTATGCTATTTTTCCTCTTGCAAAAAGTGATCACAAATTATAGCTAAAAACCCCGAAATGTCAATATTTAAGGAGTTATGGCCATTTTAAAGTATGCTATTTTTCCTCCTTCAAAAAGTGATCACAAAAAGTCATTATAAATTATAGCTAAAAACCCCTAAATGTTAATATTTAAGGAGTTATGGCCATTTTAAAGTATGCTATTTTTCCTCTTTCAAAAAGTGATCACAAATTATAGCTAAAAACCCCGAAATGTCAATATTTAAGGAGTTATGGCCATTTTAAAGTATACTATTTTTCCTCTCTCAAAAAGTGATCACAAATTATAGCTAAAAAGCCCGAAATGTCAATATTTAAGGAGTTATGGCCATTTTAAAGAATGCTATGTTTCCTCTTTCAAAAAGTGATCACAGATTATAGCTAAAAACACCGAAATGTCAATATTTATGTAGTTATGGCCACTTTAAGTATGCCATTTTCCTCTTTCAAAAAGTGATCACAAATTATAGCTAAAAACCCCGAAATGTCAATATTTAAGGAGTTATGGCCATTTTAAAGTATACTATTTTTCCTCTTTCAAAAAGTGATCACAAATTATAGCTAAAAACCCCGAAATGTCAATATATAAGGAGTTATGGCCATTTTAAAGTATGCCATTTTCCCTCTTTATAATAGTGATCACAAATTATAGCTAAAAACCCCGAAATGTCAATATTTAAGGAGTTATGGCCATTTTAAAGTATGCTATTTTTCCTCTTTCAAAAAGTGATCACAAATTATAGCTAAAAACCCCGAAATGTCAATATTTAAGGAGTTATGGCCATTTTAAAGTATGCCATTTTCCCTCTTTATAATAGTGATCACAAATTATAGCTAAAAACCCCGAAATGTCAATATTTAAGGAGTTATGGCCATTTTAAAGTATGCCATTTTCCTTCTTTATAATAGTGATCACAAATTATGGCTAAAAACACCGAAAAGTCAATATTTACCGAGTTATGGCCATTTTAGAGTATGCTATTTTTCCTCTTTCAAAAAGTCATTATAAATTATAGCTAAAAACCCCGAAATGTTAATATTTAAGGAGTTATAGCCATTTTAAAGTATGCTTTTTTCCTTTTTCAAAAAGTGATCACAAATTATAGCTAAAAACCCCGAAATGTCAATATTTAAGGAGTTATGGCCATTTTGAGGTATGCTTTTTTTTCTCTTTCAAAAAGTGATCACAAATTATGGCTAAAAATCTTGAAATGTCAATATTTAAGGAGTTATGGCCATTTTAAAGTATACTATTTTCCTCTTTCAAAAAGTGATCAAAATAATAGCTAAAAATCCCGAAATGTCAATATTTAAGGAGTTATGGCCATTTTAAAGTATACTACTTTCCTCTTTCAAGCAGTGATCAAAATTATAGCTAAAAACCCCGAAATGCCAATATTTAAGAAGTTATGGCCATTTTAAAGTATGCTATTTTTCCTCTTTCAAAAAGTGATCACAAATTATAGCTAAAAACCCCGAAATGTCAATACTTAAGGAGTTATGGCCAAATTATAGCTAAAAGCCCCGAAATGTCAATACTTAAGGAGTTATGGCCATTTTAAAGTATGCTATTTGTCCTCTTTCAAAAAGTGATCACAAATTATAGCTAAAAAATCCGAAATGCCAATATTTAAGAATTTATGGACATTTTAAAGTATGCTATTTTTATAGCTAAAAACCGCAAAATGTCAATATTTAAGGAGTTATGTCCATTTTAAAGTATGCTATTTTTCTTCTTTCAAAAAGTGATCACAAATTATAGCTAAACACCCCGAAATGTCAATATTTAAGAAGTTATGGCCATTTTGAAGTATGCTATTTTTCCTCTTTCAAAAAGTGATCACAAATTATAGCTAAAAACCCCGAAATGTCAATATTTAATGAGTTATGGCCATTTAAAGTATGCTATTTTTCCTCTTTCAAAAAGTGATCACAAATTATAGCTAAAAACCCCGAATGTCAATATTTAAGGAGTTATGGCCATTTTAAAGTATGCTATTTTTCCTCTTTCATAAAGTGATCACAAATTATAGCTAAAAACCCCGAAATGTCAATATTTAAGGAGTTATGTCCATTTTAAAGTATGATATTTTTCCTCTTTCAAAAAGTGATCACAAAATATAGCTAAAAACCCCGAAATGACAATATTTAAGGAGTTATGACCATTTTAAAGTATGCTATTTTTCCTCTTTCAAAAAGTGATCACAAATTATAGCTAAAAACCCCGAAATGTCAATATTTAAGGAGTTATGGCCATTTTAAAGTATGCCATTTTTCCTCTTTCAAAAAGTGATCACAAATTATAGCTAAAATCCCCGGAGTTATGGCCATTTTAAAGTATGCTATTTTTCCTCTTTCAAAAAGTGATCACAAATTATAGCTAAAAACCCCGAAATGTCAATATTTAAGGAGTTATGACCATTTTAAAGTATGCTATTTTTCCTCTTTCAAAAAGTGATCACAAAATATAGCTAAAAACCCCGAAATGACAATATTTAAGGAGTTATGACCATTTTAAAGTATGCTATTTTTCCTCTTTCAAAAAGTGATCACAAATTATAGCTAAAAACCCCGAAATGTCAATATTTAAGGAGTTATGGCCATTTTAAAGTATGCCATTTTTCCTCTTTCAAAAAGTGATCACAAATTATAGCTAAAATCCCCGGAGTTATGGCCATTTTAAAGTATGCTATTTTTCCTCTTTCAAAAAGTGATCACAAATTATAGCTAAAAACCCCGAAATGTCAATATTTAAGGAGTTATGACCATTTTAAAGTATGCTATTTTTCCTCTTTCAAAAAGTGATCGCAAATTATAGCTAAAAACCCCGAAATGTCAATATTTAAGGAGTTATGGCCATTTTAAAGTATGCTATTTTTCCTCTTTCAAAAAGTGATCACAAATTATAGCTAAAAACCCCAAAACGTCAAAATTTAAGGAGTTATGGTCATTTTAAAGTATGCTATTTTTCCTCTTTCAAAAAGTGATCACAAATTATAGCTAAAAACCCCGAAATGTCAATATTTAAGAAGTTATGACCATTTTAAAGTATGCTATTTTTCCTCTTTCAAAAAGTGATCACAAATTATAGCTAAAAACCCTGAAATGTCAATATTTAAGGAGTTATGGCCATTTTAAAGTATGCTATTTTTCCTCCTTCAAAAAGTGATCACAAAATATAGCTAAAAACCCCGGAGTTATGGCCATTTTAAAGTATGCTATTTTTCCTCTTTCAAAAAGTGATCACAAATTATAGCTAAAAACCCCGAAATGTCAATATTTAAGGAGTTATGGCCATTTTAAAGTATGCTATTTTTCCTCCTTCAAAAAGTGATCACAAATTATAGCTGAAAACCCCGAAATGTCAATATTTAAGGAGTTATGGCCTTTTTAAAGAATGCTATGTTTCCTCTTTCAAAAAGTGATCACAGATTATAGCTAAAAACACCGAAATGTCAATATTTATGTAGTTATGGCCACTTTAAGTATGCCATTTTCCTCTTTCAAAAAGTGA
Source organism: Musca domestica (assembly GCF_030504385.1). Taxonomy (NCBI): domain Eukaryota; kingdom Metazoa; phylum Arthropoda; class Insecta; order Diptera; family Muscidae; genus Musca; species Musca domestica. Next base: position 4,125,907 of record NW_026712296.1, on the reverse strand, counting down.
TCACAAATTATAGCTAAAAACCCCGAAATGTCAATATTTAAGGAGCTATGGCCATTTTTAAGTATACTATTTTTCCTCTCTCAAAAAGTGATCACAAATTATAGCTAAAAAGCCCGAAATGTCAATATTTAAGGAGTTATGGCCATTTTAAAGAATGCTATGTTTCCTCTTTCAAAAAGTGATCACAGATTATAGCTAAAAACACCGAAATGTCAATATTTATGTAGTTATGGCCACTTTAAGTATGCTATTTTTCCTCTTTCAAAAAGTGATCACAAATTACAGCTAAAAACCCCGAAATGCCAATATTTAAGAAGTTATGGCCATTTTAAAGTATGCTATTTTTCCTCTTTCAAAAAGTGATCACAAATTATAGCTAAAAACCCCGAAATGTCAATACTTAAGGAGTTATGGCCAAATTATAGCTAAAAGCCCCGAAATGTCAATACTTAAGGAGTTATGGCCATTTTAAAGTATGCTATTTGTCCTCTTTCAAAAAGTGATCACAAATTATAGCTAAAAAATCCGAAATGTCAATATTTAAGAATTTATGGACATTTTAAAGTATGCTATTTTTCCTCTTTCATAAAGTGATCACAAATTATAGCTAAAAACCCCGAAATGTCAATATTTAAGGAGTTATGTCCATTTTAAAGTATGATATTTTTCCTCTTTCAAAAAGTGATCACAAAATATAGCTAAAAACCCCGAAATGACAATATTTAAGGAGTTATGACCATTTTAAAGTATGCTATTTTTCCTCTTTCAAAAAGTGATCACAAATTATAGCTAAAAACCCCGAAATGTCAATATTTAAGGAGTTATGGCCATTTTAAAGTATGCCATTTTTCCTCTTTCAAAAAGTGATCACAAATTATAGCTAAAAAGCCCGAAATGTCAATATTTAAGGAGTTATGGCCATTTTAAAGAATGCTATGTTTCCTCTTTCAAAAAGTGATCACAGATTATAGCTAAAAACCCCGAAATGTCAATATTTAAGAAGTTATGACCATTTTAAAGTATGCTATTTTTCCTCTTTCAAAAAGTGATCACAAATTATAGCTAAAAACCCTGAAATGTCAATATTTAAGGAGTTATGGCCATTTTAAAGTATGCTATTTTTCCTCCTTCAAAAAGTGATCACAAAATATAGCTAAAAACCCCGGAGTTATGGCCATTTTAAAGTATGCTATTTTTCCTCTTTCAAAAAGTGATCACAAATTATAGCTAAAAACCCCGAAATGTCAATATTTAAGGAGTTATGGCCATTTTAAAGTATGCTATTTTTCCTCCTTCAAAAAGTGATCACAAATTATAGCTGAAAACCCCGAAATGTCAATATTTAAGGAGTTATGGCCTTTTAAAGAATGCTATGTTTCCTCTTTCAAAAAGTGATCACAGATTATAGCTAAAAACACCGAAATGTCAATATTTATGTAGTTATGGCCACTTTAAGTATGCCATTTTCCTCTTTCAAAAAGTGATCACAAATTATAGCTAAAAACCCCGAAATGTCAATATTTAAGGAGCTATGGCCATTTTTAAGTATACTATTTTTCCTCTCTCAAAAAGTGATCACAAATTATAGCTAAAAAGCCCGAAATGTCAATATTTAAGGAGTTATGGCCATTTTAAAGAATGCTATGTTTCCTCTTTCAAAAAGTGATCACAGATTATAGCTAAAAACACCGAAATGTCAATATTTATGTAGTTATGGCCACTTTAAGTATGCCATTTTCCTCTTTCAAAAGGAGATCACAAATTATAGCTAAAAACCCCGAAATGTCAATATATAAGGAGTTATGGCCATTTTAAAGTATGCCATTTTTTCCTCCTTCAAAAAGTGATCACAAATTATAGCTAAAAACCCCGAAATGTCAATATTTAAGGAGTTATGGCCATTTTAAAGTATGCCATTTTCCTCTTTCAAAAAGTGATCACAAATTATGGCTAAAAACCCCGAAAAGTCAATATTTACCGAGTTATGGCCATTTTAGAGTATGCTATTTTTCCTCTTTTAAAAAGTCATTATAAATTATAGCTAAAACCCCGAAATGTTAATATTTAAGGAGTTATGTCCATTTTAAAGTATGCTATTTTTCCTCTTTCAAAAAGTGATCACAAATTATAGCTAAAAACCCCGAAATGTCAATATTTAAGGAGTTATGGCCATTTTAAAGTATGCTATTTTTCCTCCTTCAAAAAGTGATCACAAAAAGTCATTATAAATTATAGCTAAAAACCCTAAATGTTAATATTTAAGGAGTTATGGCCATTTTAAAGTATGCTATTTTTCCTCTTTCAAAAAGTGATCACAAATTATAGCTAAAAACCCCGAAATGTCAATATTTAAGGAGTTATGGCCTTTTTAAAGTATGCTATTTTTCCACTTTCAAAAAGTGATCACATATTATAGCTAACAACACCGAAATGTCAATATTTAAGGAGTTATGGCCATTTTAAAGAATGCTATGTTTCCTCTTTCAAAAAGTGATCACAAATTATAGTTAAAACCCCGAAATGTCAATATTTAAGGAGTTATGGCCATTTTAAACTATGCTATTTTTCCTCTTTCAAAAAGTGATCACAAATTATAGTTAAAACCCCGAAATGTCAATATTTAAGGAGTTATGGCCATTTTAAAGTATGCCATTTTCCCTCTTTATAATAGTGATCACAAATTATAGCTAAAAACCCCGAAATGTCAATATTTAAGGAGTTATGGCCATTTAAAGAATGCTATGTTTCCTCTTTCAAAAAGTGATCACAGATTATAGCTAAAAACACCGAAATGTCAATATTTATGTAGTTATGGCCACTTTAAGTATGCCATTTTCCTCTTTCAAAAGGAGATCACAA